>NC_135755.1:15440000-16937500 GCF_041903045.1 Epinephelus lanceolatus
TTCAGGAAATATCACAGGAACATGTCAGTTTTACCAACTTTTTTCATCAGGTGGTCTTTAGTCACTGGTAAACATGACCTACACTGATGAAGAAGCCTCTGCAGGGTATAAATAATGGAAGCTAGGCATAATCTCTACTGTTGCACGTACATTTAGAGTCAGTCAACCATTTACCTTTAACTTCCTGATGGTTAATATGAAGAGTCTTACCCGATGAGTGGACCAGAAATGCACCAGTAGTTGGGAGAAAAGGCCTCAGCTCGGTGTGGCCTTCAGATCTGGTGTGTCGTGTCCTTTGGGTGATTCACCACCTGAATCAGGACACAGCTAAAGACACACAAATATTATCACATTTACAAGTAATATGGGCTTTCCAGTTCAACTATCCTGCATGAGAGCAAACCCAAACACTTCAAGGTAACCTCAGAAAACGTCATGAGATACGTACGTAACAAAATAAATCTACGTTTTTTTACTTCATCACCTCCGTACTTTCATACCGCTCACCTGACATCCTCCTATGCTCCCAACAGCTTACAGTGCATACATCATGTGATCATAGCCCTTTGGCTCATGGTTACATGGGATGTATATAAGAATTAGGATAAATGAACATCTGAAGAATCTGTTGTTAGAGCGCGCCATGTGAAATTACTTTTCCCTGACTTTCTTATTTCTCCAACTGTTTTCTCTCATCTCTACTTTCCCATGTGTGTATCTCACTCACTCCAGTCGTAATGCTAATCAGAATACATTGACTTGATTGGCCGATTGGACATAAGATGACCTACAACGGATGTAACTGGCCCGTAAGTTTGTTTGTCCCCTAAAGCAGTGCTATAAAGGCTAGAAATGCGGTGCTGGTTAAAGTAGAACCACTCAAAATGAAACAGTTCTCAATATTGCATCAATTATAGGGGTGGGTCCAGATAAGACGGCATCGAGTCCAGACCTGGATCGTGGCTTGCCTATTACCTTAAGTGACAATGTTATAACCTATTTCTGAAAGTGTTTTATACTCTTTCAGTATGGTACCTTTGGAACCAAAAGTAACCCTTCAGACATGGTACCTAGACCCCAGGTTCGCTTAAGCCCCTTTCGAACCAAACACTTTCGGTATGTTACCTTTGGAACCAAAAGTAACCCTTCAGACATGGTACTTAGACCCTAGCGGTGTGAACAGTGGTTACATGAGCCTCAAAACCAGCCACAACTCAGCCCTGAGCAAAGTGACCGTACTCTATTGACCAATCAATGGACAGCAGTGTTCACAGCTCCACCTTTTAGTACCAGATCTGTGCGCTAGGTACCCCAACAGAGGGGGGACCAAAAATGGGGACCGTACAGAACGGTTCCATTGGTACCATCCACAACTTTTCACAGTGGAAACAGAAAAAAAAAGCGCACCGAACTGAACTGTACCATACCGTACTGCTTGATGGAAACGGGGCTTTAGTGATCTTGAGGGGATGGAGAGGGATAACAGCGTAACAAGAGGAAGACATTTTGGTTATTTTGCTAAAAGGGGGATTGGGTCCCCCTTCACCCCTTCCTTAAATCGCCTACTTGGTGTAAGTACGAACAGCCTGAGGTGTGACATATAGGAAAGTTTAAATGGCCTTGACACATTTAATCTTTAAAACAGGGGGTAAATTATCAAGAATAACTGCAGGGTAATACTGACGATGTATGTCACAGAGATATACGGTGTAAGATATGATATACATGACCCCCCCAACCTTCTACAAACACATACATAATCTGTTCATCCCATCACCATCTTATCATTCATCCTGTTCTAACGGCTTGGGAGTGCTTAAGCAGATTTTGGTTCAGTCTGCCCTCAAAGTGTTAAACAGATTGGGTCGGGGGGATTTCTTGTAATGAAGGTGAGTGTGTGTGTGTGTGTGTGTGTGTGTGTGTGGCGGCGGTCAGTGGCGCGAAGTGTCTGAAACTTGGAGGGGTTAGATTAGCTGTGAGTATGATCTTCACTGAGCTCATTTCTCCCCTTCTGTGTCGCAGAGTGTGACTGACACACACACACAATCACACCTTCCCCCCCTCTCCATAAACCCTCCAATCCCACCTGGTATTTTAATCTAGATTAAGGATCTAACACGTATCAAATGATTGCCTACTGCTTATAAAGTAATTCTATACGCTTTCTTTACCCTAAACTCCACTGAACAGCACCTCAGGAGCAGATTTGGGAGGCGCCCTCCATGACTGGTGCTGGAAGGATTAGTAGACGAGTTGACTGGAATTTAACTTCTCTCAAATCTGATAATTAATTAATTACTTAAAGTAATTTATCTCGTAAATATCTGCTAATTTCAGCTGCTCAGATGGGAGAATTTCCTGCTTTTGTCTGTCTCATTGTAAATTGAATTTCTTTGGATTTTGGGCTGCTGGTTGGACACGTCTGTTTTACATTGTTGTAACTTGTGGTAGATTCACTGTTTGTTAGGAAACAACACATTTACATATAAATACAGGATGGTCAAAACAATGAGTACAATAATTTTACTCAATTGATTAATGTATGGTAATTACATCCCTGACAAATGAGTTACACAAAACTGACACAATACATTTTCAAGCAACTACAATATAAATCATTATTTTCTTATTTGTAAATGTCAAGAGTCTTTTCTAAAACTGTGGTATTGAAAAAATGAATTGGTGATTGGTAAATTAAATTTACAATTTAGGGTTGGTCAATACGGAGAAAATCAAATATTGCGCTGTTTTTTCACTGGGTCTGACCCAAATGCCTTGAAGCTTTGATTGTTGCCATGGTAACTGATGTCCAAATCAGTGCTTGAATGCTCTGTTTTTCTTTCAAAACTATTTTAAAGATTATTTTCATGGCTTTTTGCCTTTCTTTAATAGGTCAGATGTTGAGCATGAAAGGGGGAGAGAGAGGAAACGGCATACAGCAAAGGGCCACAGGCTGGAATCAAACCCGCAGCCGCTGCGGCAAGGACATAGTCTTTCTACACGAGACGCCCCCTCTGACCAGTGAGCTACTGGGTGTCCTGAATGCTCTGTTTTTCTATAAAATCACCCAAAAATCCCATAAATTAAGAAATAGTAATCCAACATCATTCATTATGCATCAGCATTAATTATAAGATATTCTCAGACAAGAAAATTTAAATTAAATGTCAGGCCTAGTTTTGTGACTATGACATTTTGACCACCAGAGACAGGCTTACAGATACACTAGCAAGATGTCAAACAAAAAGTCAAGCATCTGGAAGTTTCAAAATTTGCAAAAAATAAAAAATAAAAAAAAAACCTCAAAAAGACGAGTGTCAGATATGCCAAAGCAAACTGGCATTTCACAACTCTACAACTCTACTCTTTAACACAATATCAATATTGCAACAATAATGTAGGGTTGACCACTGGTGCTTTCCAACATACCTACACAATGAGATTTTTGATAAATAATCATCAGTAATGTGGATATAATGACAAAGCAGGTAAAGACAAATGATAGATCAGCTAGAACAGTCTGTTGAGTTCAGAAAATTCCGTCACTTCACTGTAATGCAGCCTTTCAAACCAGGAAAACACAATATTACGATATCCAAAACCTAAGATATCTAGTTTAATATCATGATATCAATATAATATAGATATGTTACGCAGCCTTATTACAATGTTGGAAAAAAAATCTAATTTAAAACTGTTTTGGGGTAAATTTTGCTTCATAAATCCAAAAAATAAAACATTTGTATTGCTTAAATAATGAAAACAATTTGAAAGTTTCCCTTGCATGTGCTTTATATGCATTCAGGGCAAAACTTGACATGAGGCATCTTTTAGTTCATCTTTACTAACTCTTGTACTTATCCTACTCCTGTTGTTACTCCATTAGGCACTGGGTTTTGCTTCTGCTCCTTAAAAACACTTCTATCTTGTATATTTTGCTAGATACTTAATACTCTATTGTTCTAAAACTGGGCCCAGTGAGTGACCCTGACCTGGGGAACCCACTGGTTGTCTGGTTGTTACTCACTGTGAATCGTTAAAATTGTGGTTACTGTACTTAGTGTTACTGTAATTTGACACATTCTCTGGCACAAGAATTTCCTTCAGATAAATAAAATTCTCTTGAACTGAATTGAATTAATGTGTTTCATCATTAAATATTAAAAAATGAGACATATTTTATCCTGACAAACACAACTGGTGTGTGAGTGCAGGTCTTAAGATGTCTCCTAACTCAACGCTCAGATGGACTTTACATTTTAATACAATATTTTTAGAATTAAGGAACAAAATTGATCAGATTTATACTATCTACAATTACTTTTTATTTAAACTGAATTGTAATTCTGTGTGTTCATTGGTAGATAATCATTTGTATCTATAATTAGGGATGGGCATATAAATACCAAAATATCAATACTATAGATACTACATTTTCATTTTGATGATCAATCCTAGTGTCAATAGGATTGATACCAAAAAAGGGATGAGTTTCTCTCTTGTACGTCCTTGCTATTTTTCAAAATTGGTGATTCTGGCCCTCTATTAATTGGTATCAGATCAAAACCAAATTTTGTAGTATCTCCCACCCCTATCTACAACATTATTACAACTTGTGCAATATGCACTGAAAAAATATGTGACTTAAAATGACACGAAAGGTGTTTTATTGCTGTTTTTGTTAGAGAGATTATTTCTAATTTTTGTTTTTATATTTATTTATATCTCCACAACACTACCTAACTATTGGGACTACCGATGTTCATAGATCTAGACAGATCTGTAGACAGATTTTAATCCACTTCACCTTATTCTAAACCAGATGATCCTTCACCTGACTGCAACCTTTATGTAAAGTCTCATATTCCCTCCAGGGATTAATCCATGTCTGCCTTCAGTGTATTGAGTGAAACTGTTAATTTAATATCAATAATTTGACACTCTTTACGCAGGGTTTGGTCCACTGATGCTTGGCAGAAGTCACATGAATATATTTCCTCTAATCTCCCATGTGCAAATGAAGTGTAACATGTTTGCATTAAAGCTGACAGATGCTAACAGGATCCCTAACCTGATTAATAAGAAAATTATCCTAAGACTGATTAATGAGCTACTGAGATCAGTAGGATTGAACCGGCCAGCAGATCATTAATTCCTTGTCCTGGAGTCGCTCTGCCCATGCATCCATGTCTAGGGGCGTTTTCATTATGTCTTGTCCTGGCAAGAGGTCGAAGAGGATAACCTAGGTGCAGCCATGTCTGTTTTAATTACATAGGTATTAAGTGGTCGGGAATCTCTATAGCTTTGCATCCCGACGTGTCCTCTTGGCCAAATGTGTAGGCACATGTGATGCAGATTTTTAGCACTGATTTTGCAGAGTGACTTTAAAAGCGAAAATGATCATTTTTTGACATCTTGCTGATATTTTCTTGGGTTTTGTCTGCTGTCTGTTGTCTCGCTCCACATCCACTCCCCTCATCACCTCCTCCTGGGTCTGGCTCCATCTCCACCAGATCCGTCCTATCAAATAACCTATCCTCGCTTGTTTGCTCACTGCAGTCATCCTGGCAGTCAGTGTATCCTCAGGCTAAGCCAAACAAGCTGATCAGCCAGTCACCTCTGTACACACTACCCCCCACTAAGAGGCTAATGGTCGGGACGTATAATCCTTCTCAAAACAACTACAGAGATGCTAATTGTATCTCGCTATAAATACAGGTTGACTCCTTGTCCTCTTTCTTTATTTGGCCCTCCTCTGGAAACTAGGAGCCGCCGTCTCTTCTCTGAAGCATTTGCCCAAATACCAGGAACGAGTCAGTTGCATAAGAGAGGCTGTAAACTTGCCATCATATCAAAAAATCGGAGCAAGCGCACGGAGCGTTACGCACGGTTGGATACACCTCTCCATGCGCCTCGTGAACACTTCACAGCCTCTCTGGTGAGCTGCTGAGATCTAACCGAGATGTTCCCACTGCCCATGTTCACCCCGGACCAGGTGGCTCGGGTGTGCGAGAACCTGGAGGAGACCGGGGACATTGAGCGCCTGGGCAGGTTCCTCTGGTCCCTCCCCGCCGCCGTGCCGGGCTCCGCGGGGGAGGCGCTGAACCGACACGAGTCTGTGATGCGAGCGAGAGCGCTGGTCGCCTTCCACGGTGGGAACTTCGAGGCTCTCTACCAGATCCTCCAGAGCCACCGGTTTACGCGCGAGTCGCACGCCAAGCTGCAGGACCTGTGGCTGGACGCGCACTACCGGGAGGCGGAGAGGCTCCGGGGGCGGCCGCTGGGCCCCGTGGAGAAGTACCGGATCCGCAAGAAGTTCCCTCTGCCCCGCACCATCTGGGACGGCGAGCAGAAGACGCACTGCTTTAAGGTAAACACCAAGTCTGAATACGTGTTTTAATGTCACTCACATGGCTGCTGGGGACCCCGGTGCAACCCACGTGCTCCCTCCGGACCTCAAGTTTCATCTTGTAAACATATATTTACATTAATTTGGAAACTTGTACACTCTCTCCTGTAAATACGCTTTTTAACCTGCTGTAACAGGCAGCCTGGTCTTTGAGCTCTTAAGATGATAATGCCCAGAGCTGTGGTTATCCTCCTGCCGTAAACTACTTTACACATGGTGGCCTGGTGCAAGATCAGGGGTCCCATAACAGAGCTGGGCAATAATTGGTGACCAGGATATCCATGCACTGACATCGTGTTCAACTTCTCATGTAGCCTATACTCTTTTTTTTAATAACACATGAGTAGGCCTCTGTCACACACTTTAATTTACTTGTATGTTTAATATGCTCTGGTGTTAACTGGTGACACCAACTGTGGTGTGACTGTTTTAATCTGCTTTCAGTCTATTATATTTGCTGCAGCATTCACTGTGCGCTGCTCCAAAGGCCAGATTTCCCCACAAGACTCCGTTTGAGTTTGATATTATTTTTATTTAGCAGCAAATATTTAACTGGCTATGAGCTCAGACCTGCAGGAGTCTACATGAGCCATCTATCTGCTACTCAGGAGCCAATAAAGAGACGTTTATCCCATGTTTAAAGGGCAGCATTTTCAGTGCATCACCTGCAGTACAGAAACATTTTCATTGTCAGTGTCACAAGATCATTAGTGGCTCTTTTGGGAGCAAACAGACTCTATTTTTTCCATTTAAAGTTAGAATAACACCACTAACTGGTTCAATTTCACACAGAATTCAAAGATTCACTTAGTACAATAGTGAATTTCAGGGAGCAGGGAAGGTGTGTGCTTCTATGTGTGATCTCCCTCCTGTGGCAGGGTGCAGTATTGTTCCTACCTGTGGTTAATCTGTAATGCCACACCTCAAGAGGGATGGTGTCTCCAGCAGCCTATTAAGCCCCTTAACACGATCCAATTTAGTGCCTATAAATTATACTTCTAATGTAGATTTTAAATCGTGTGCTGCATTCATAAATCCAGTCTAATAAGATTACACTGAGCATCATATGAGAGTGATAAAGATTATTGTGGTTTAGTAGGATGATATCAAAACACCATATGGTGTCTTGTCAAAGTGCTGCTCCATGATAATAAGGTGTACTTTGTATTGTCTACGCAACAGGAGGGGATGTTATGATACATGAATGGTAGCCTAAATGTTTCCTATGTTTCTTTGTGTTCTCCAGGAAAGAACTCGCAGTTTGTTGAGAGAGTGGTATCTCCAAGATCCGTATCCCAACCCGTCCAGAAAACGCCACCTGGCCCAGGCCACGGGGCTCACGCCCACACAGGTCGGCAACTGGTTCAAGAACCGCCGCCAAAGAGACCGTGCTGCATCAGCAAAGAACAGGTACGTCAAGAAATGTGGAAGATTATGCTGATTGTGAATAAGAAGGAGAGAAGAGGATGAAAATTGGCCTCATGGTGGCTTGAAATTTGCTCTTAATTTGAGTTATAGGTTCAGTTTGCCGCAGAAATACTTTCTGAGAAGCAGACTCAGTTGGCCTTTGGTAAAATAGATAAGGTCTGTTAAAAATGTATGTGATAAATACTAATATTTGTCTGAAGAGGAACATGCACTGTTAAAAAACTCCCATCTTGGACCCCCGTCTCATCTTTCTCATCTCTCCCTCCACCCAGAATGCAGCAGGACCCTTCCCTCCTGCCCTCGGAGAGCTCACCTGACGGCTCCCTTCAAGAGCGCCGCCATCACCCCCACTTGTTGCCTCCGTCCCCTCGCCACCTGGGCAGCCCCGAGGCCAGCGACTGTAGCACAGAGAACGAGCGCAGAGGAACAGGAGCCTCCACCCCAGAGATCTCCGTCAGCAGCGACAGCGAGTTCGAGTCCTGAGACGATGGACTCTTTTCATGGACTCGTTCCATCTGTCATTAGGCGTGTTAAAGACACTTGAACTGGCTGTGGACACACTGGAGATGTTCTCAGTGGGAGGAGGACGAGGAGTGGACGCTGTACGGCAATGATATGCAAAAACAACATGCACTTAAAAAAGCACCATGGCACGTGACCTCAACTGTTATATGAATTAGTTTACTGCCGACCATGGTCTTTAGTTAATGTGAATGTTAATATTTTCAGTTTTGATACTGGCTTCAGTAAATATTTTTGGATAGATCATTTTCTAATAGTCATTATCTAAGCTACAGGATTCAATTGTATGGAAATCATGAGGACACAACGAACAATGCCTTGAGTAGGCTATTAATAAATGTGACTACATTTACATGCACATTAATAACTTGATTATCTTCAGGTTACGGCAAAATATGCCGACTGTGGAAAGTGTTAATCGCCTTGTTTCAAACATTAAACATTAAATTAACTGTCAGCATAAGGATAACCTAGATGCATGTTCAAATAAATGTCCAAAATCCACATATTTAAAGGCAATAGCAAAACAATTTGTTGGCAACCTATGATAATGTTTAAAATTGCACTGTCTTTACCTTAATCTTGTTATTCAATGTGATCAGGTTATGATGTGCATGTAAACATAGTGAACAATTAAACACATCTCACTGCCTTAAAAAGGAACTAAGGGCATCACTCTTTTAACAATGCAAAAACTAATAATAATTTAAGTTTAGACAGACTTAATGTAACTAATGATGCACACGTGCTGCTTAAAATACAAAGCATTTTGTTACCAGCTGCGTTTTACCTGTTCACTTCTCTTTTTGGTTACTGTGTGAAATACGTAGGGCTTTTTGTAAACGCTCCTGAGCTGCTCTGTTGATAAATTCCCGCAGGAGCTAGAAGCAGAAAAGATGAGACAGCGAGAATGTAAAGCACTGATCGGTCTTAACTCAATGTGCCTATTACATTTGAGAACAGTGAGACCTGGTCAGATATGACTGTGTTGCACGTCAGAACGACAAGCTCAAAGGTCTACTGTTTGCTGTCTTCCTTACAACCATCACTTCTCAGAACACATCACTGCATTTCAATGAAAAGATGTATTTTGTTAATGTTTTGTGTAAATAAATGAACCTATTTTTATCCAAAGTTTTACTGACTCACTTTATTTATAGGCTCAAAACTGTATGGTGTGCCAGGACTCGAGCCATGGGCCACGTACCATCCATAAATTACAATGATGTCTACATTTTAACTGACGGAGAATCCTCAAATTGGCTCCATGAACACAGGGTCTCCACATAGGGAAGAACATAAACTGTGCAACCAGAATTTATCCAAAACTCCAACTGTCAAGATTGAACCCTGAACAGAATTGTTTAATATCTTGTCCTGTATCACGCAAGCTAATGTGGGTGCACTGCCAAACAACATTTGAAGCATTTTTGTAGTTTCTTATTGCTGGAAATTATCCTTGAATTACTTAATGTTTCACTGGGAAAGGTTTTTTTTTTTTTTTTTTTTTTTTATTTAAGTCCACTGAACGTAAAGGGCAACAACAAGGGAACACAGTCTGTGTAAAAGGATTTAGGGGCATATATTGGCAGAAATGTAATATATAATAATAAGTATATTTTCTTTAGTGTACAATCATCTGAACATAAGAATTGCCATGTTTCCTGTAACTTAGAATGAGCTGTTAATAATCTACATAAGGAGTGGGTCCTGTTGCACCACTAGGTTTCTACAGCAGCCCAGAATGTTTTTGTGTTCTCACATCAGCTACCATAGTTGACAGCCCTATCAGTGACAAGCAGCATTGGCACAACACAAAGAGACCTCTGCAGATAATTCAGCTCATTGTAAAAACCTCTTCAATGTCTGGATCTTAAGTTATGAGAGAAAAAACGTGAGCACGCATTAAGAAGTGACGAGCCAAACAGCGGATTTGTAACCTTAAACTGCTTTGTTCAGTGTTTTTTAACAGTATAAATCACCTGGTCTGTTTGTTTTGGAGAGGAAGAGACCTCTGAGGATAATTTGGCTCCCAATAAAAACCTCCTGAACAAGAACACTGAGGGAAAGCAAAAGAGGAGTTCACGTTGGTTGCAGTCTGCAATCCTCACCGCTAGATGCCACTAAATCCCATAAATCCTTCACAGTGCTCTTTTAATTCAGATCAAAATCAAGCCCAAGATTAATAATTCAGGTATCATAACGTATCAACAACTACATTAAAATTGGGGAACCATCATTAGTCACATATGCTGCATATCTATAGTCTCAACTACCTCTGTTCTATCTAATTACCTTGTCAGTTATACTTTAAGGCTATAAAAAATCTTTGTACAATATAGCCACAGATGACTGCCCAAAAATCAGTGGGCCACTGCTGGTACCATGTGTTGCTCCATTTGCTGACACGCATTTACATTTAATAACCAAAGCAGAGCTACATTTGCAATATACTGTACCAGACAGTGGTGGCACACCTCTGAGCTCAAACTGAGCACAGACAAAACTATGATACACACATACACAAACAATATACTCTATAATAAGCTAGTCTTTCTCTAGCTCACTACATCAGAAATACCACATCGCTATCAGTGGTTCAAAACCTTTCCTGTAATGGCCTTCCGTATCTCACCACTGTTCATGAGCCTTTCTCACATTTAGTCAAGGAAGGGAAAGCACAGGTGTAACCAATAACACTAATGATGGCCTAGCTCCTTTAATTTATACAAGCAATGCAGCAATTAATTATGCAAGCAATTACATCTCTGCTGAAGTTTCAACCCTCATTTGCCACATTTGATGTGGTCCACATGAAAGCAAACTATTTACTCTTACACAGCCAGCAGACGCAGACACAACAGTATTCAGTTTTTAGACACATCATGGATGTAAAGCCCAATATTCACCCTAATTTAAGCTAATCTTCAGCTGCTATCTTAAATGCTCCACTAGCTAACATTAACTTAACATAGACAACTTTATCTGTTATAGGGCAGGTTAAGAGTTAATACTAAAGTACAATGAACTTTTCACTGACTAATATCTAAGCACTACTTTATTTCATGTGTGATTAGTTACCACATTCACTGTTATGACGTTTGCACTGATGATTAGCATAGCCTAAATGTTGCTAGCATATTTTTCTGAAGATGAATACAAGCCAAAGTTTAAAAGAAAAAGACTTACCAATGTTTTGAGGATATTTCCAGGTCCCAAAATAAATTCGTCAACACATTTTGAACAAAGCTATTATTTCTGCTGCACATTGAAGAAGATGTTTAACACTGTTGATGAGTTGCGACTGTTTCCTGAAACAAAGATGGAGGCCGGAAGTGACATACCTTCTTGCTCGTTCTGTAGTCCAACGGCCGTTAACGGTAGAAGATAATGGGTCGGAAACGACGCCTCCTAGCTGGTATTGAAATTTTACGACGCACAAAACGTTATCTTGTGAAATTATACAATTATACATTATACATACTATTAATAAAAGTACAATTAATGTCTCTTTTAGATATTGCCTTCAATATGGGAAGGATTTTAAAAACCTGTATTGAAGGACTACAGAAACTGTAGTCTACATTTCAGATTGATTTAGCAACTGTTTTTTTTTTTTTTAATCTTTTTTTTTATTGGGATAAGAAGGGGGAAGATGCCTCCCTTAAGAACAAAGCCAATTTACTGAAAAATTTAAAAAAAATATTTGGAATAGATTTTAGCATGTCCAGGATGCCGATGCATAAACCAACAGACTGTTGGAATACGCTCAAACTTTTAAGGAGTTTTAAAGCCGTTTCATAGTTGAAGCACGCAATGCAAACAAGCGACACACTTCCTTTCATAGTCAACACATTGGAAGCAAGCAACGCGGGCGACACTTGAAATGCAATACACTGCTCGCACAATAGGGGGTAGCAGAGTCACTGGTACATTCCAGCTAGCTAGTACTGCTATTTTATAAGAGTGCAGGGCACTAGAACTGTCATATAAATGGGGGTGTGCCCGTACTAGTTCGCAAAGTTTTTCTTCCTCGCCCGCCATATTTCATACTTGCTTCTTCTGTAAATAACAAAAAGAGGTTAATTTCAAGTACGTCACTTGCATTATCACCCCAGCTGGCAACGTATTGTATTACATAAGTCGTGTATCAAAAAAATGAACAACACATTTTGAGATACAAGCACGCATCATGGCGGCCAATGCGTTCGCGTGTGCGTGCCTTTGCATCGACTATGAAACGGCCCTAGGTGTATTGGTGTATCGTGGTATGTCTGTTGGAGTAACGTATTTTAGGATATGTTGTGATGTATGTATTGTGGTATTTGTCCTATGGTATGTGTATTGCACCCAGTGATGGTAGTGTCGGCAGCCAGAATCAAGCCAACTGATTCAGCCTGATTCTGGAGCATCATTCATAACAAGTCTCAGCTGAGTCAAGCAACCGGGTGCGGCCCAGCTAATTTCATCTGGCATGCCGAGTTTGGACCGATGCTGGGCCAGGTCATTTCTGGTAACGGCCCAGTAATGGCAGTGTCGGCTGATTTGGACTGTGTATTATACATTTGGACTGGTTTTTACTTGTACGTCATGGATAATTGATCATTTATATTACACACTGAGATAGGATTTTGTAAGACAGATATTTGGTAATTACTATTATACACATATACATGGGTTATTTTTGTGAGACAAAGTTAAATGGTAATAACAATGGTATATTTAGAAAAGGTTTATATATATATATATAAGGAAGCTGTCTGTTTCATTTCACTCAATGTATTATGGAGAAGAGGTGGAATTTAATTACTTCCTCCCACTCCTTTTCAAATGTGTAAATCAAACTAACTATACACTGACAATGGCTTTTTATTATGCTTTTCATTATTTGTATATATTTCTTTCTTTATGTCGGTCTGCTTGTTTGTAGGTTCATGTTTTTTGGTTTTAACCAAAAAGAATATATTCAGATGCAACTCCTTTGTGTAGTAACTGTAATTTAATTGTATATTTTTGTAACTGTAGCTGGTTACATTTATTTTGTAGTTACATGTAACTAGTTACTGCCCAACACTGACAGTGATACAAAAAGCATAGGGTGTTATTACCTTGTACTCTTATAGGCTGATAAAAATGATATTACCGCTGTTTTTATTGAAGCAGTTTAAAATACAAAAACTTAAAAGTGCACTGACAATTGAAAAACAATGAATAAAAATGACAGACAAAAATAATAATAAAATAAAAATAAAATTTAATATTAAATAATAAGATAAAAATAATAAATGTATTCATTATAAATAAATTAATAATAAAATAATATAATAAATAAATAAATGATTAAATAATAATGACATGGGCTATAAGGTACATAGAAATAAGTAAATAAACAAGATAATCTATTTTAATTAGGCTAAAATTTCATATAATCAAAATTAAAGAAAATAATAGTGTGTAATTGTGTAGTTCACTATCAGCTATAATTTTAACCAAAATCAGGAATGTATTTGCTGCTTTTCTTATACAGAGGTTACAGGAGATGAGAAAACTTTCAAGGTCTACCAAAAACAATCTGCAGTGTCTGGGAATTTATATATCTTGACATTTAACTTTCCAAAAAGGCACACAGGTTTGTAAAGCTAAGTCTCACCAGAAGTGGGCAGAGTGGTGACATTTAACCAACCATTGCACCAAATGTTCCTCTTTTCTGTTGCAAAGAGAGGAGGAAGTGTCAAAAGTACACAACCTTCAACTGCCTCAAAAAAGTGAAGTATAGGTCTCCCTCCTCCCACCGGCCCCCCCTGGAAATGGGCGTCCTAACACTCAGTGGTCCCGCCCATGCTGGAAGGAGTTGCAAGAAGACTTCTGCTTACCTGTCAGTTTCAGTCACTGCCAAATTCATGTGTATTAATCTTGTATTGGTTATCTGTTAGTCTGACCCCTGTCCTGACAGGAGGGAGCATCTTGAGCTGAAGCATGGACAGCGAGGGGAGAAAAGTGGTGGTGTGTGACAATGGGACGGGGGTGAGTCAAACTGTGTCTTTATGCAGTAGCTTGACAGCCTGTTAACAACACTGGTTATTGACTTTGTTGCTTTCCAGTATTCAAAGTGTTCTCTTCACCCTGTCACACTGGTTTCTATGCAAACAGCTGTGTGAAACATCTGTTATATTGTAAAGTAGTGGCTCTATGGAGGTTAAAGTTAGCCTCTGGATTGTGGTTATCATGTGAAGGGTGTGAATGTGTGTGCAGCCTGATTCCACATCTGTCTGGACTTGTCACTCTGCCTCTAATCTGCACACACAGCCATACATGGTCGTGATGCTTTAAAGTGAGCAACAATTGGGTGAAAAGCAGGAAGAGAGATTTGACTCAGGAGTGGCTCTTCAGTTTCGTATTTTGGCTTGTTAATGTTGATGTCCAGGCTAAACTGGAGTTATATGAAGTGTACCTGCAGTCGGTGACGGGCTGTGTCCTGTGTTCTGCCTCTGCTTGGAATGTATTGCATCCCTTCAGGCTAAGGAATGTGTCTGTGGGCACAGAGACAAGTTGAGACACTGCAGGCTGAGGTGTAGTCATGACAGGCAGAGGAGCCAGGCCATTTTAAATCAATGTAATAAATGTAGTATTTCCTCATGCTTTTAAAAGTGTAATGAAATTGCATTGTCTGATAATAATCAGTAAATGCAGCATGATAATACACTTCCTGGATACAGATTAACTCCAGTGTGGGATTAAACTGAATTGAACTTATTCATGAATGGGAAGTATCCATTACAAACAGCTTCAGTGCTTCAATGTGCAGCTTCAATTCAGGAATACACAACACAAACGTTCAGTTTCAGAGAATGTAGCTCACACATCTTCACATTTCACTCTCACATCCTTCCCCAGTTCGTCAAGTGTGGCTTTGCCGGATCCAACTTCCCCGAACACATCTTCCCCGCCATGGTGGGTCGACCAATCATACGATCGAACACTAAAGTGGGCAACATCGAGATTAAGGTGAGATTACTTTGCAGTGCTCCTTCACTGCACCCTGCAGCTGAGATAAAGTCTGTAAGCACCGTGATCATGGACAATTCAACAGAATAAAACATGAAAAATCTATAAACTTTTCTTCCGTCATGTCTTGCTCTGTATATTTTTGCTAAATGTAACTGGTGAATGGATGAAAAACTAGATTTCCATGCAGTCTCTCATCACAAAAACTGCATCTTTATGTAATTGCTTTTTGGTAGGTCTGGAAACTCACTGTAAAGCTTTTCCAGCTAATTAAACCAACCTCTAAACTCTCAGCTCACATATAAGACAAAGACGTCAGGCTTCCCAAGATAATTGTCTTATTTTTTACTTAAAATTACATGCACTTTTGCCTCCAATCGTGGGATGTGTTGAACCTCAGTAATGTAAGAGCACTGACCTATACAGGGTGCCTGCAGGTCCTTTTAAAGTCTTAAAATGTCAAGTGAAAATTGTCTTAGATTTGAATGTTGAAAGTCTTAAATGCCACAGACGTTTTATGAAATTGCATTTTTCCATCCTTTAAATTTAATTTTACTTTATACTGTCACTTATGTATTGGCAAAATTTGGATTAACCTACTTACCTTTATACCCACCTGCAATGCTTGAGCAAGAAAGAGATGATTTTTTTTCATAAATCAGTCTTAAATTTGGTTCAAAATGATCTCGAAAAGGTCTAAAAAAGCATTGCATGGGGCGTCCGGTGGCTTAGTGGGTGGAACAGGCATCCCAAGGCAATGTCCTTGTCACAGTGGCTGCAGGCTCAATTCCAGCCTGCAGTCATTTGCTGTGTGCCATCCCATCTCTCTCCCCCTTCACGCTTAGACTGTCCTAATAAAGGCAGAAAGCCAAAAAAGCATATTTAAGTGACCCTGATATAGCATCAAAAGTATCAAAAGTTGTCGTCAAATGCTTCGTCGGATTCTTGGTCCTGGATCACATATAACCTGATTTAAATACAACACCTTGATGAAATTCTTGTGAGGCTTCTTGTATTAAAGGCTCTCTAAGTCTTCCTAAGCTTGAAAAGTTTTTGTCACATACAGCAAACATCTCCTCACGATCCGCTAGCTACATGTCCTCTGAATATGCTGTGAAAAAGTCTGGTCTCTGTAGGCAGCCCAGGCTCCGCAAATGGCAACAAAACTGCTCTAACGGCCTCTCTGGGCCAAACATTCATGTGTGTGCGTTTGCGCGAGACCGTGAGAAATGTTTGCTGTATGTGACAAAAACTTTTCAAGCTTAGAAAGACTTAGAGAGCCTTCAAGAGAATAACAAACATTGATGTATACATCCCCAAACTATGGTGTTTTAAAAAGTATTGTTTTGGTATCTGTGCAAAAATTAAGATATATTAGCACCGGCATCGAAATTTTAGAAACAATACCCAGCCCATACACTCTGTTCTTTTTGGGAAGATGAACTTAACATTTTGATACCTTTTTTAGAACAATTTACAAAACAAAATCATGACTAGGTAGATTCTGCAGTGAGGAAGAGGAAGAACAGCTGCATTTGTTGTTCCACTGCCCTCATGTTAAATATTTATTGGGTGTCCTGGATGAAAACAGTCCCCAGATAATAAATACCACTATTCTGTTGGGTAAAATATTTTTATTTAAAGCTCTATCAAGAAAAATTCGAATTTAAGTTTCCTGAAAAATACAGTGCAATGTCAGTTTCTTATGGAAAAAAAATTATTGCTATAAACGGTTGTAAAATAGAACAACATAACATGAAATGGGAGAAAATTTGCTCTAGAGAAAAGAAAAGTGGAGCTATATAGAATTGTAATTACACTTTATCTGTCATATAAACTTATTTGTTTTTTTTAATTAGTACTATTAGCTGAACGTCTCCCGCTCTGTCTCACCAGGACCTGATGGTGGGTGATGAGGCCAGTGAATGTCGCTCCATGCTGGAGGTGTCCTACCCCATGGAGAACGGTATGGTGCGCTCCTGGGACGACATGCTCCACCTGTGGGACTACACCTTCGGTCCCGACCGCCTGGACATCACCCCATCAGAATGCAAGGTAGGACACAGCTGGGCAGATGTTGTACTGTATGCAGTTTCACAGTTCAACAGTATGTGACTGTTGTATCATCACAGGAAGTGACAAAACAAAATTCATAAAATACAAAAAAAAAAAAAAAGTTTCATAACATACCTGGAAAACACTGCACATAATAAGATTTTAAAGCTTTTTCTCAGTCTGTATTTTATTTTTTAATTCTTAAAGATCCTGCTGACGGAGCCGCCCATGAACCCAACCAAGAACCGGGAGAAGATCGCAGAGGTCATGTTTGAGAAGTACCAGTTCCACGGCATTTATGTGGCTATTCAGGCTGTGCTCACTCTGTATGCTCAGGGTAAGGCATCACAACTCAAAACTGATTTAAATTATTTAAATGAATATGTAAAGGACGAAAGTGTTTGTCCATTTTAACTTTATTATCTTGAGGTTTTGTTACTGAGAGTATATTACAGTAATGGTGGGTTTCAGTGCTGAGGATCACTGGAAATGTTTCACGTAAAACTCTTGCGGGAATCAATGCTGTCTCTAGGTTTGCTGACCGGTGTGGTGCTCGACTCGGGGGATGGTGTCACCCACATCTGTCCAGTGTACGAGGGCTTTTCTTTACCCCACCTCACACGTAGGCTGGACATCGCAGGACGCGACATCACACGCTACCTCATTAAGGTGAGCTGGGAGATGCTCAGTTCAGCTTTCTGGATGAAGGGTCTGAATATTGCACATGAAGAAATTAGGGACAAAATAAGAAAACACAACAGGTCTGTATCAAGCGCCAACCAATGTACCCAACGCGGAAGTGCCAAAACTGCAGTTCCTCTAATGGCCACTAGAGGCTGGCTCCAGAGTGAGTCAATCCCCATAGACTCCCATGTTAAAATGCCCAACTGTACAGTGTACTGTACAGGGATTCATTCTTATATAACTCACCTGTTTACATGTTATTAAGCCTGAAAGATATGCATAATTAAAGGCATGGTCGCTTTGACACTAGTCACTACCACGCCAACAATCTGGGTTAGGTAACGTTACCATGGTGTAACCCCAGATTCACAGCGTAAAGACGTAGCCATAGCTGTTGCTATTTCAGTGTGTTTTCAGTTGATGAAAGTAAATTGTAACATTTTGGTCGCCTTAAAAAAAGTCTTGCTCAGCATTTTGTCTCATTAAAAGACCCTCTAAGAAGTCAGATGTTAAGTATTTTTGGTACGCGCATTCTGTTTTAATCATTATAAGCCTGTTTTTGCACACAAAAATTACTATTATCACAGTTACACATAGATGTCAAAGCACCATGCTTACCAGGCTAGCTGCTAGCCTTAGTGTTAGCCCCATTATCTCATCCAAACATGGTCATTTTTGGCTACAAAATGCCAGACTCGAGGCTTCAAAATGGGAGTGCACAAACCAATTGGTGACATCAGGATGCACAAGGATTTATACTGTCTGTGGTCCAAATAGATTTTGCTGGTAAATATGTATAAGGGAAAATGACAAATACACAAATCTCTTATTTTCCCGCCATCAGCTCCTGCTTCTCCGCGGCTACGCCTTCAACCACTCGGCCGACTTTGAGACTGTGCGTTTGTTGAAGGAGAAGCTCTGCTACGTGGGATACAACATTGAACAGGAGCAGCGCCTGGCTGAAGAGACCACCTACCTGGTGGAGTCGTTCACGGTACGTAGTTTTAGTCTACCTTATTAACTAATATTATTTAGTCTATGGTTTAACCTTTTGGGAAACATGCTAATTGGCTTTCTTGGCAAAGTTTAGTTGAGAAGATTGATACCAGTCCTGCATCTGTGTTGGTAATTTGAAGCCAAAGCTAGCAGCCTGTTAGCTTAGCTTAGCATAAAGACTAGAAACAGGGGGAAACAGTAAGCCTGGCACCAAAGGTAAAAAACAAAAAAATAATTAAGTGTATTTCCCCAAACTTCAAACAATTCCTTTAATGTAGTTACTTGTAGAAGTGGAACATGTCTGATTTTGGCGCCCTCTACTGGCTATAGAGAGTGCTCCAGGAATGAGTCCTAAAACCCAGACATGAGTTACAACTTAAGCACTCCTGGTTCCCTCGTCTCGAAGTCAACGGGTTATTTGAATGGGTTTTTGGTTAGACATAAAAAACGTCAGTAAATACTGCACTCATCAATTTTGAAAGCGTTTAGGTGTCGTAAAAAATATAACTGGTTCCTCTCTCCGGTGCAGCTCCCTGACGGCCGGCAGATAAAGGTGGGCGGAGAGCGGTTCGGGGCCCCTGAAGCTCTCTTCCAGCCTCACCTCATCAACGTGGAGGGAGTCGGCGTGGCTGAGCTGCTGTTTAACACCATCCAGGCTGCGGACATCGACCTCAGGTCTGAGCCTCCACACTGCTGTCTGTACTGACACACCTACACAAGACAAACAAAGCTCATCACCCTTCCATCTGTTTATATTTTCTGTGCAGGGCAGACTTCTATAAGCACATCGTCCTGTCCGGAGGCACCACCATGTACCCTGGACTTCCATCCAGACTGGAGCGAGAGATCAAGCAGCTCTACCTGGAGAGGGTGCTGGATGGAGACACCAAGAAACTATCAGTAAGAAATTTAATACCCACTAACTATATTTCTACTTCACTGGAGAGCAGCTGCACAGCTGGGGTTTAAAATGTTGATTATCTGTTAAACAAAGCAGCACCGCAGTGTTAGATAAGGTGTTATACAACTGTTGATCCTCTGTAATACCTTTGCAAAAATACTATAATCCATTAAGGTTAACAACAGTATAATCTGTAGAATAAATCACAATGTTAAAATAATACACTCTCAGTTCATTAAATAAATGTTACATGATACGATTTAAGAGCTCTTTTTGGTTATAATAAATGCATTTGACTGAAAACAATCTCACTTATTTGCTCTGGAGCTCTAAACTGTATCACGCAGTCATTAAGACAAAGACTTACCAGACTTGTCTCATGCTTTAATAGATTTAAAAAATATTGATATATATATATATATATATATATATAGTGAGACGTTTGTCACCCAGCCGCAATGTTGGATACAGTCAAGCCAACATGAGTGAAGTCGTTCATGTACGTTGATGAACAAAATCCCAGGAAAGCAATCTTAGTTTTAGTCTACGTTAATAACCAGTGTTTTTTATGGCTTAACGTTTTGGTTAATGTGCTAATTTGTTTTCTTGCCAAGAGTTAGGTGAGAAAATAAATACCACTCCTGTATCTGTGTTATTAATATGAAGCTAAAGTTAGCAGCCTGTTAGCTTAGCTTAGCTTAGCATAAAGACTAGAAATGGGGGGAAACAGCTAGCCTGGCACCAAAGGTGAAAAACAAAGTAAGTGCCAATCAGCACTTTGGACGCTCAAAACTAACAAGTTAGATGGTGTTTAAGTCGATTTACGGGGAGTTACATGGTTCTATGTAAGCTAAGCTAAATTAGCTTAGCTATAAAATGAGAACATAAAGTCAAGCCAAAACAAAGCACCGCTCATTGGCTGGAGCATTCTACAGCTAAACAGTACACTAAAATATGTCTCTGAAAACATCTGAGGTGAGAAATAGGCAATGCAGTAAGAGAATCTTCATTCATGTTTGATCAGCACTGCCTAGTTTGACAGTTTGACCGCAGTTCACAAGCAGCGATCGACATGTCTGACAGCTGCATTAGAGACTCTTTGGCTCTGACTGGATGTTGCTGATTGCGCCATGGTCTGATTCTAGCATCTAGAAGCAGTAGGAAGAGGAGGAGCAACATCATTTTTGAGAATATATTTCACCTTTCCTGCACCTAATTTTGAACTGTTAAGAGCAATTTGAGCGAGAATAAATTGGTTCAGAACCCAAAAAGCTGGTTCTCTAAAGCCAAAAATAGCAGGTTTTCCTTGACCCTAAGTACAAACCATGACGACATCAGTGGGCGTGTCATATTCTACTGGTTTGAAAGAGTAGAGTCAAGTGAGAAATCGTTGGTCCAGGCTTGTTTTCTGGGTGAAAACAAATATCTGTACTAACAAAACAAATGTTTGCAGGTAATCTACAAATTTTCTTTACTGCCGTTACTTCTGTTGTGCATTGTGCAACACCCTCCGTTGATGACACATCCTTGATTACAATGGTTCAGCTCAAGACTGGTGGAAACACTGGCAGGTTCGCTAGATAGCACCAAGGTTCCAGGAGTCATGAACAGAACCAGCTCAAGAACCAGAGCTAATTCAGTGGAAAAGGAGTGTGAGAGAGACAGAGTATAAATATTTTAAAAAGCCCATGTATGTACATGTTTCTATAACCTCTCCTCTCTTATTTTCTTCACCTGTGTAGAAGTTTAAGATCCGCATCGAGGACCCTCCCCGGCGTAAGCACATGGTGTTCCTGGGCGGCGCCGTGCTGGCCAACATCATGAAAGACAAGGAATCCTTCTGGCTGAGCAGGGCGGAGTACCAGGAGAAAGGCGTGGGAGTGCTGCAGAAACTGGGAGGTGGAGTCAGATAAAAATAAAGCTTGCAAAGGAAAACCCAGATACTTCTTCTCTGTTGTTGTTGTTTTTTTTTTTCCAAATCGAAGTCTCACCTCTCATCGCTTGGCATGCTGGGTGAAAAAGCTGGCTCTCAGTGTACTTCACAGAAAACAACACTCCTTCATTCCTGCTAGTGCTGGAACAATATTTTGAACAACTCGTTCATCTTTTACCATAAATATGTTCAGGACACACTGTACAGACACAGCATATGGATACCTGAAACTTTTATAGAGGCCTTTTTATACACTGTGACAATTAAATCAGCATTTTAAGGGTGCTATTTTTCTGTCATTTAAATTGGACCCTAATGCAAATCTCACAAGGTGATGGGTGACACAGTTTATAACTTCTCATTTGGGTGAAATCCTATCCTATGCAAATATTTGTTACATCCAGATAACTTCATGCTGTGCTTTGTAAAACAATGAGAAAGGTTTGTTGGGAAACACCACTGACTGATGTAGAATATGCGAAATGTTTAAAATGGTAAATAAAGATTTTATCGGCGACAAATTCTTTGTCCTTTTTTTTGCATTTGGGCAAAATCAGTCCTAGTATTAGTGAGACGTATCAGGATTTCTAACAGTGTTGTCTGTCAGAAATGCTTTTAAAGAGGAAGAGAGGCCTTTTTCAAAATTCATACATTACTCCTATGATCTAGGACAGTCCGAAAATATTAGTAAACATGAGCAACTCTCCGATATTTAAAAACTGTAGTGCTAAAACTCAAATCTGTGATGTCATCAAGTATAAAGTCTGGAGCTGCTCCACAGACTGAATTGGAAGAGATGTTCTAGATGACGTTGAGAGCAACCAGGGGAGTGCTCTGAGTATATGGGTACATTTTTTGTTTCACGAAATAGAACACTACAGCAGAATAAGGCCCTTTCTACATGTATATAGATATTATTTGATTTACAAAATATCTCCGTTCACACTAGAAGGCAAAAAACAACTTCAAATGCTCGCCGGTGTTAGCCGTGCTAGCACCTTCCCCTCATCACACAGGTGGTAACACTACTAACACATTACTTTTTTCAAAACGACGACTGGAGATCTCGTCCCGTGACTCCCAAAGGAGCTGACTCAAACATACAAACGACGCTCTGGACATGAGAAAACTTTGCTTCTACTCCTCATCGACAACAATCCCACTCATAAGATTGTCGTTTCTGACAGACTTCAAAACCGAGGACGCTAAAGCCGACGAAATAAAACTGGGTGCAGCAGATGCCTTCCTTCATCCGTTAAGTGGTGCAGCAACACTGCTAGTGATGCTAACAAAATGTACACAAACTATTAAGTTTGTCTCTGACTCATGTTAGCTACACACAGCAACAACAGACGTGCGTGAATTGAGGAGATGATGCTAACGTTCTGTTTTACACGTCCACATGGATATAAATTAACTGGATTTGTGAAATATCTGCACTTTAAGTCTGATTTATGGTTGGGTGCGGGACACTTTTGAGGAGTGTCGCTTGACAGAAATTTAAGAGCAGCACAACATTTTCCATTTATGCTTTGACGAAAGGTTTCAACCGTCAATGGTTGCCAGACACGCCCTGCGTTTTTTGCAGTCCGAATCTATTTCTGTCGGCTTAAGAGAAGCTGTTTGATCACACCAATATCCTGATGTACATGTGCGTTTAACTTATTCACCGTTTACTTATTGATTGATTGGCTCCAAGTCTGTGTCTGTGAGCATCAGATTACCTTAACTCTCTGCGGTGTGCTGGGAAATAAAAATAATGAATCATTAATTACAAATACTGTTGGTTTCGTCCCGTGGTGCTGACATGAAACATATCTCGGTTCAGTAAATGTCTGCTGTCAGTCAACCTGGTGAAGGCAGTTTGTCCAGCCCGTAGATGTATATGATGAAAATTAGCCTGTGTGGCTAAATCTGGCACATTTACGTGTTATCATGTTATTAAATGTGCAGTCCCTTACTAAATAAAATACACATGAACATAATGGGGAAGCTCTGTCCTTTCAGCTCTTTATCAGCGACTACCTCTGTGGACAGAGACGCTAAGATGCTGGTCGGAGTCGGTGTAAATTCGAAATTACTTTCTCCACAGCGACAATTACCGCACTACCAATCATGGACCACGACAAAATATGACGTTGTGCGTGACATAACAAATTCTTCAGGTGCACTTCATGAAAGGAAAGTGTTGTGTACACCTTTTTTACATCCAAAATATGCAATTTCTGTCAAGCAACACACATTAAAAGTGTCGGGCGTTTTAGTGACCTAAAATTTTGTGTGTGAACCAGAGGCAAAAACGTAGAGGTAAAAATCCATTTACAAAAATATTTGTATACATGTAGACAGCACTTAAAGCTCATTTGGGTATAAAAATTAAACAAAGTTCTGTGGGTCCACAAAATCCTATGACATCACAAGTTTAAGACTTCCTCCTTTAGCTTCTGGCTTTAACAGAGAGTAACTCATGTTCACAAATACTGATAGAACTCTCCAAGGTCATGGAAATAACACATAAAAATCTTAATTTAGGTGGTGTTCTCCTTTAAATAATTAAAGTCCTGTGTGAAAAGAGAGCAGTGCTGTATTTGATTTGTTAAAAGCTGCCATAGAAATCAAATATATGAAATCTGTCAGGATGACATCAGAAAACCAC
This sequence comes from Epinephelus lanceolatus, assembly GCF_041903045.1. Lineage (NCBI taxonomy): Eukaryota > Metazoa > Chordata > Actinopteri > Perciformes > Serranidae > Epinephelus > Epinephelus lanceolatus. Next base: position 15,464,590 of record NC_135755.1, read on the forward strand.
ACATCTTGAGTGAGTAAGCGTGCGCCTTACAGGCAGGAGTAAAATGGTGTCGTCTGCTGCCCTCTGGTGGCTGACTCTGTTCAAGACATCTAATCCCAACAGTCACTTCAATCCCACTACAAAACCAAACTGGGTGTAACAACACTGTGTACAGATATTGCAACTTTTTATTGCGATACTGAGTTACCTGACAGAATACAGTAATGTGTTTCCACACTGAAAAAGAAATAAGTGAGCTCTCACAATGAACACATGCTTCACGCGCACACACGCCACATTCGCAGAACCTTCACGTTAAATGAAAAAGCATGCAATAATGTTCAAAACACATCGCAGTTCCCCCCAGAAATGAACCTCTGATTTTAAAAACTCCAGATATGTCGAAAATCCATACTTAGGTTTGATATCTACCCAACAAATTGAACAATTAAAAGTTAGTTTAAAATGCACAATATGATAATATGACCATGACACTGAGTTGAACAGTCAGTTGATAAGTGATGACTTGCAGCAGGCGTCGCCAGAAGCTGGTGACGTTTACATTTACATTCTACCAGTCACCGTGAGGTCCTGGTTTATGGTCAGACTGTCCGCTCAGCCCGGGTTGTAACGCCGTGTTATCTTACAGTTCGGCCAAGAGAAAAAGCAGAACTCAAAAGCAGTGGAATGAATGCAGTCGTGAAAGGATTAAAGTCTGACACGGAAAAAAGATTTTAATACATTCGCAAGTCATTCAGTAAATCTGTTGCAGGTTGTCTCGCTGTGTCGATGCTTGTTTTGTTTTTTTTTCTCTCACATGGTTTAAAAACAGAGAGCTGATGCTTTTCTATCACTTCCCTCCTACTCGCACATTACTCCACCTGCCAAAAAAACACTAAATAGAATACGCGAGCAAGGAGGAGAGTCTGCGCTTTTTTTCTCAAAAAAGCAAAAATAAAACTGTCTCTGTGGGTGATTCTAAAAATAAACAGCTGATTTAAAGCTTCCCTTCGAGCTCGCAAACCTGATTTCTTTCGACACCTGTTGTATCACAAAATGGCCTCTCTTTATTTTTGTCACTTTGGTATTGAGGTTTGGTCTTGGCTATAAACACATCTCACCTTGTTTGTCAAACTGTATTCCAAAGCGGGGCACAGAAAGGTGTCCCGAACCCTTCGACAGCGCGGTTCCATCCGAGCATCTGCAGACTTTTACACATTAAAAGTGAAGTAATAAAACATCCAAGTGTCTTTTAGGTTTTGCCCAGAACTATACAGTGAAAGGGTTACATCACCACGGTGCACAATTTGCCTTCTGGTGTGCGTACAGGAAGTGATTTTGTTTCCAGGCAACAGTAGTCTCACAGAATTTGTCTTTGGATTTGAGCCTCCTCACGTTTAAATGATGTAATCCCTTCATGGTATAACTCTGGGTTCATGTTTCAAATAACAACCAAATCCATTTATTACACATTTTCCATGTCACAAATAGAAGAACACTCCTTTACACCAGCAGCCACACTGAGTGGTACACAGTACAACTTTTTGGCAACAGTCCCTATGTTGGTCCTGCTGTGCTCTGCATGTTGGTCCATTTAGGAAAGAGTTTACCGTTAAAGGTCTGCTCCGAGTCTGGAGAAGGGCTGTAGTTTTTCACAACGAGTCCTGACCCACGACGAGACACAACACACCGCCGGAGAGAAAGAGACAGAACAAGAGAGAGAAAGAGAGAGAAAGCGAGAGCAACCATCCATCTCCTCCTCCTCCTCCCTCCTCCCTCCATTCCTCCCACTCACTCCTCACACACCGACTCGCTCAGGTCCACGGCGCCACCTCTGGTGAGCCGCCGCATCTTGCTGAAGTCGTGGTCGGTCCTCAGGTAGGAGAGCGAGGGGCCTCCCTCGCTGTGGCTGGCCAGGTCCTGGGGCTGGGCCTGAGGCGGCAGGGCCCTCATCTCGCCGCCGCTGCGCCAGTACAGCGTGTATTGCTGCGGGTCGGACACTCCGAAGGTGGAGGCACACAGCTGCGCCAGGGCCTGGCTGGTCTCCCCGGCTCTCCACTGCAACGTCCGCACGGCGCTCCGCTCCCCGTCCTGGAACAGTATCCGAACGCACCTCTGGAGGGGAGGGGAGGGGAGGGAGGAGAGAAGGAGAGGAAAAAAAAGAGTGAATATATACTGTATTCATGCAAAACAGAGGTCAAGAGGCTTATGGAGTGAGGGCAAAAGAGGGGGAGGAAAGAGAGCTGGAGCCAGAGGAGGAGTGAGAGCTGTGCAAACACACGGGCTGATAATCCTCTATAATAAATGAGCCAAAATCATGCTCATAAAAGAAATTCTCTCTAAAACAAAGCTCCTGCTTCCCACACACACAACTAGCGGGTCCAAGAGCTTTATATGAAAATCATCCTCCTGAAATTGCTCTTTTTCTCTCTTGCACGTTACGGCTTCATTGACAAACTCCCAATATTAATCCACTGGAGCAAGTCCACGTCCAAACTCACCAAATATAATCCAGTAAGCTCGCTCTATCTTGGTGCTCTGCTGAAGTTTTTTTTCTTTCCCTCTCAGTTTAATCCAAACAGAAACTTTTTGACATTTTCAAAAGGAACAAAAAGGCGATCAAGCACACAACTAACGAGCCTGTCTCAACAATTGCCACTCTTCAAACACTTACCGGCAATTGTGCTGTACCTGAGCTATTATATAATGTCAGATTCAACCACCTACAGACGCCCTCACAAGTCTCTTTAAAACACACACACACACAGTGAAAACACACTCAACATAATCCTTTTACCAAACATCCAACATTGAGAAACCGGTGAGAATCCTCTCCTCTGCCACACACAAACACACAGCCTACCTAACACACACTGAGGCACAAGTGGCCAAATATGCTCTAAACTAAAAGAAAAAAGAACACACACACACACACACACACCAGCAATTACAATCAACAGGTCTGCCATCATCCAAACTTACAGAGTCACTGAGCTCCTCGCTGTCCGTGTGCATATTGTGTTTGCCTGCTTCGATGGGTAGATGCAGCTCAATAAATTTCATGTTATCTGACCGCCCACTTCTTCATAGCACTTGGCTCACTGATCCCCGCCTGTGTCAGTGGAAAATCTGGCTGCCGGGTGAGTTAGATCGGCTATTTGAAGCCAGGAGAGGCACCACGTGACGAGACAGAAACGTTGTGGATGACAATGCCTTTTTTCCATGGCATCTGGCGGACTGCTTCACCAATCTGGGGCCGGGAGGAGAGTGATAACAGGAGAGTGTAGGTAAAAGTCGGTGTGCGCATTAGTGCATGCCCCATCGTAAGCCAGCGGCCCCAGATCAGCGGATTACCTCTAAAAATGTCTAAAAACTAATCCCCTGAAATGAGTTTGAAACGTGTTTGCACGCCATGACAGGGAAATCCAGGTGTGTTTCTCATTTTTGATGGATGACCCACTGTTCCACTGAAAATTGTCACCTTTTGACCTCGATGAAATTTGAGTGCTGCGTTGGACGTCCCGAGCTGCCGCAGTAATACCTGAGATCAACTCTGAATGAAATACAGGTCGCTGTTGTGGGTCTACCCCACCTGTCGTTGTCACAGATGTAGGATAATCTGATGTCGCTCAGCGTGTGTGGCCATCAGAATAATTAATGTAAAGTCTGACCTCTTTGGGCGGATTATCGCCTTGTTTTTGTTGCCGTTTGTGTCTTTCCTGCCGTTTGGAAGACATATAACAGGTTCGTGTTTGAACTGTGAAACCTGGAAACAGTTTATCCATGATTCTTGGTGCCTGTTTGACACTTCCTCTAGTGTTAGAAGCTGGAGTTTGGACCCAGGGTAACAGGACAGATCATTTCCTAAGTTGTCAGTTTTAGACAAATACTCTAAAGCTAGGAGCTACGAGCACATTTTTTTTTGGCACTGTGCCTCTGGGACGCTGGCTGCCTACAGACTAGCACCTGTACCTTTTTATAACGCCTCGACTTCATCTGAGTGCTGTTGGCGTACACTCCCATAAACGTCCCAGGCACAGAAACTAAGAAGAAACTAAGAAAATACAAGCGTAAGGCAGAGTCTCTGTAGAAAAATACGCTGCCACACAAGTGATGATTGAGAGAGATTACTTCTTTATGAGTTGACACATTTTTTTTAAGGAAAATCCTGCATAGTACTGCATTAATTGGTCCCCAGAGGGTGCGAGACTTGAATCCAGGACAATATTTGCCAAGTGCCAAACACTATTGACCTGACAGTCAAATTCAGTCAGGTCAAATCACAGATATGATCGGCCTTGACATCACGTACATTTAGTGTCTTTTCCAGCTTGAAGGGAAAGTTTGGTATTGTTTTACTTGGACCCTGTTTCCCGTGTTTATGTGTCTACAGCGGTGTGATGGTCGTGCCCACGGCCACACAAATACATACACCAGTTTGTTTAGTTTAAAATTTGTTAGTACTTTGACAACACACTGTTTTTATAGATGAAGTGTGCACATTTTGCTATTTGCTTTTGTAAGTTATTAATTCATTTCTCTTTGTCTTTGAGTTACATGAAGTCACTTCCTGGTTGAAGCTGGGCAAAAGATGGGGCTGAGGGTGGAGCCTGGTTTTATTCAGAAGGTCCATACCTCAGACCAAACTAAAAGCTGTGATATCATGGGGGGGAATCAGGGGTTTCTTTGTGTTATTAGTTATTGTCAATAAGTTCTCCCCTTTGTGTTTAATATGGTGTGATCAGCCGAGTACATATGTTGCACCATTGTTTCATTCTGTTAGGTCTGCTTGATGACTTTACGTCTAGTTTTGTAGCTTTATTTTTCAGTGGAGTTATGTTTTGTTGACCGCTTTTCAGGGCCCTGTAAGTGTATATTCAGAGTATATGTAAATGCAGTTGCTGAGTCAGTCTGTCAGTCCGTCCATTCATCCATTCTGGCAAGGGCAGCACGCTGAGCAAAGTATTCTAGACGTCCCTCTCCCCAGCAGCGCTATCCAGCTCCTCCTGATGGATTGCAAGGCGTTCCCAGGCCAGATGAGATATACAATCCCTCGAGTGGGTTCTGGGTCTGCCCCTGGGCCTGGCAAACCTGACTGCGCCCTGGACACATCCTGATCAGATGCCCGGACCACCTCAACTGACCTCTTTCGACACGAAGGAGCAGCGGCTCCTTACCCTATCTCTAAGGCTGGGCTCAGCCACCCCACGGAGGAAACTCATATCGCCTGCTTGAATCCATGATCTCATTCTTTCGGTCACTACCCAGAGCTCATGACCATAGGTGAGGGTTGGGACATAGATGGACCAGTAAATCTAAAGCTTTGCCTTCCGGCTCAGCTCCCTTTTCTTCATGATGGTCCAGCAAAGCACTTGCATTACCGCTGACGCCATGCCAAATGGCCTGTCCATCTCCAATTTTCCCCTCACTTGCAAACAAGACTCAAGGTACTTGAACTCCTTATCTTTGGGCAGTAACTCTCTGCCAAGTCGCAGGGGGCAATCCACCGTTTTCCAGCAGAGTACCATGGCCTCAGATTTGGAGGTGCTGACTCTCATCCTGACCTCTTCACACTCGGGTGCAAACTGCCCCAGTGAGTGCTGGAGGTAACGGTATGATAAAACCAACAGAACCACATCATCTGCAAAAAGCAGAACTGCAATTCTGAGGTCCCCAAACCAGACCGCTCCCTTCACCCAGTTGCACCTTAAAATTCTGCCCACAAACATCACAAACAGAATCGGTGACAAGGGACAACCCTGACAAAGGCCAACACCCAATTAAAACGTGTTTGACTTTGAGCTGAGTATGCAGATACAGCTCTCACTTTGGTAGTGCAAGGACCATATGGCTCGTAGCATTGGCCTTGGTACCCCGCATTCTCGCAGAAGCCCCCAAAGGGAACTTGGTTGTAAGCTTTCTCCCAGTCCACAAAACACACATAAACTGGATGGGCAAACTCCCATGACCCCTATAACAACGCTGTCAGGGTGAAGAGCTCGTCCACTGTTTCACGTCCAGGAAAGAATCTGCATTGCTCCTCCTGAATTCAAGGTTCGACAATCAGTCGGAGCCTCCTTTCCAGCTCCCTCGAATAAACTTCTCCCTGATAATTGGAGCACACCCTCCAGTCCCCTTTTTATAATGTTTAAACCTGCTGCATCAAGATTAAAGTTTATGAGCTGTGGAATATGCAGGTGTCACGTTAGAAATAAATGAAGTAGTAAAATAAATTATCAACTGGTGAACTCACACGATACGTAATTTTCTGCCTGCATTCCTCTCTTGTCTTGATTGAAGCAACAGTGCTGCTCTTTACTCTGATTATTTTTTACACTCTTCAAAGGCGGAAGTAGGCGGCACGGATCAATCATTGTTTTCGTTTTATGAGAACACGCGCACAGACCCTGAAGCAGAAAGCCTGAGTTAACACAACAAGCTGATATCCACTTTCAGCTCTGACTGAGACCTTAGGGTTTGTTGAGCCACCTGAAACCCAATTTAGGTTCCAGCCTATGTTTTAGGGAGCTCTGCATCACTCAACGCTTCCAGCATCACATATTTCTCAAATGTAATTTTGCGGTCGTGTTGTTCACATGGTACAGTGGAGAATATCTAACAGAATTGTTTCACTGCATAATAAAGAGGAGTTCCTACACTCTGCACATCAATCAGCACTTCACACAGGGCAGCTATGTGTGACAGCTCAAAGTAGAGTACTGTGCAAACCCACACACACACTGTAACACTACTACTACTGACTCTGTGGTGTACGACTACAATCAAAACATCTGGTACTGTACATCAGTGATAGTCAAAGTGGGGTCCGTGGCACTGGGCCAGAGGGTCCATGAAAAGATTAACTGATTTAAATCTAAAATAGTTTCTAATAATCAGAATCCACATTGGCACAAGACTGAAACACTTCAGAAGACTGTAGAAATGCAAAATTTAGGCTCAAGGGACACACATGAGGGGTCCCTGGTACATACTCTGTCTTATTGAGGGTCCTTGGCTGACAAAAGACTGAGATCCTCCGCTGTACGTACCTGGTTCTGCATGCTCTCCTTTTGTCTCTGTGCCTCTCGGCTCCGTCTGCAGCTCCACTCCTTCAGAGCCTCCTGGGCCTCTGTTGTCAGGCAGCCTGAGCGTGGCTGCTCCCTGTCCAGGCTCTGGATCAGACACAGGCTGGCATACACGCTGGTCAAGTAGTAGCCACCTGGAACCAAAAGAAAAAAAGCTTGTGACTATAAATAGCAGCAAAATAGTGAGTAAAATCTGGAGCAGGACAAAGTGATTAATGAGCAGGCACCAGTCACCACCACTAGCATTAAAAGTAACCGCAACTAATATATGTTATACTAAAAAACCTAGTTATTAATACTAAGATACGTAATGACCAAAATCTAATTAGTCACAAGTGATAAACAAATAGAGCTTGAATGAAATAGTGAATTGAATTGTTGATGGACAGAAAATTAATCATGATTTAGATTAGGAGTGTACCGATTGTGAAAATCTGGGCCGATACCAATGTGTAAAATAACTATTTGGACGATAACTGATGGTGGGTTTTTTGTTGTTTATCCCCTTTAGTGCCAGTGAAACAAAGAAATCTTCATCATAGAAAAATCTGAACTGAACTGTTTTAAAGTCGTCCAGTCCTTCATGACATGACCTTTGAATGAGCACAAATTTAATTATATATAATTATGAAACAACCTTTTAAAAAAAATCTTCTTTCACATCATAATGTAACTCAATGCAACCTCAGTCAGCTGTCAGTTGCGGCCACCAGCTGCTAACCGCTAACATTAACTAGCTCTCCTCCTGCCTATGTCAACACTATCAGGGAAACAACAGGGAGTTTACTGCATCTTTTCATCCTGACGGCACTGAAAATCTCATTTCATCCAAAACATGTTTTTTATGTTTTAAATTTGTGTTTCCTAGGAGAGCGAAGACATGACCTGCCCTACTTTAAGGTCCTGCTTGTACACAAAGCCCTACATGGGCTGGGACTGAGCCATATTGCTAACTCCCTTGTTAATTTGCCTCCAGGGACACTGCAATCATCTGCTGCTGGTTTACTGGAGGTTCCCAGCAACAGTCGGAAGAAAATCAGGGATTCAGCCTTTGTCAATTACGCCCCAAAGCTATGGATCACACTACCTATAGATATCAGGAAAGCTGCTCGCTAAATATTTTTAAAAGGAAAGCTAAAAACGAATCTGTTCATTTTTAGACTTTAACTAGCTCTGACTTTCCTGATACAGGTCTGAAACTCTTTCTTTATGCTTTTACTATTTACGCATCACACTGCTGCAACTCTTTTAAAATCTTACTTGATTTTATGATTTATAGTTCTACAGTTCTATGAATAAATTCTGTTTTTCATTCATCTTGTCTATTTTCATGTGAAGCACTCAATGCTTACACTGCCCTTATTGTAAAACACTTTGTGCTGCATAAATAAAGTTTATTATTGTTATTATTATCAATATTACTCTCCTTGTGAATAGCTAGTACATGTTGCCTTCATTGGTTGCATTGGTTATGTTTAAGCAAGTGGAGTGAGACCGGTTAGGGTTGGGGTAAGGATGTCAGGGTAAGCCAATTAGAGACAGAGCAAGGCAGAGTAAGGTGGGTCATTCCCTTGCTATCCTAGGAAATGCAAATACACCCCTGGGGACAACAGGATGCTGTTAGTTTTGAGCCCTGCTTTTTAGCCTGCACAAGATTGATGTGACACAACAGACACTCATCGGTCTCTGCCATCCGCGAATGTCATCTTATTTGCCAATAGGCCACTGTCAGTCAACAAGGCAAATATCGTCCGATATAGTGTTGCACGGTATACCGGTACTAAAATAGTACCGCGGTACTAGAGTATTCCAAACGGTACTATACTGCATTTGGAAAATACCGATACTTTGAAATTGATTCAATTCATTAATTTAGTTAATTTATTTTACTCATTTATGCACACAAATGCCTTTCTTGTTCCTATTGGAGCACAGATATTCGCACGTGGTGTGTATGACAACACCTGTATCAACATTCGCAGCTTGCGCACGTGAAAAAAGACATGAAGAAAGTCTGCCTCGCAAAGGGAGACAACACGAGACAACACAAACGTGGTGGAACATTTGAGTTACCAAACCGTGACGCCCGTACCGAGGTACTTAACGAACCATGATTTTTTGGTACCGTTACACCCCTACTATTTATTGTTCTAAAGGTTTGTATCCAAAAGGACTTTTCCTTAGGAAAAGTACCCAAGAGTATCAAAAAGTATTGAAATTCATATTGGTATGGGTACCGAAACAAAGATTTTGGTATTGTGACAACACTAGTCCGATACCAATATTTGGCCAATATATCTGTGCATCCCAAATTTAGATAATAAATGAAGACAGTTTTATGAGGGAAAAGTGACCCAAATGTGAATATTTGCTGGTTTTCTTAGTCTTCTATGATGGTATATTTTATATATATTAATTTATGTGTGGGGTTTGGGCTGTAGTTTCGATAAAACAAGCACATATACAATACATGTCAACTTGATTTTTGTGAAATTTGTGGGCCTTTGTAACTCTTTATGACTCTTACCAAATGACTGATCCATGACTTGAGAAAACAATCGTCAGATTTACTGATAATGAAAGTAATGTTGAGCTGCAGCCAAGTTACCGGTAGTATAGTAACTTTTGAGTAAAAAACAAGTGGATAAATATCTGTAATGACATGCTTTTTGATCAAACAGCTTGCAAAGTCCTACACACTGGGTTTAAGTTTCAGACCAAGTCTTAATGCATTTTTTGCTTAATTTAACATTTTCTTTCAGGTTATCAGGCTGAGATCAAAGTCTTCAAACTCAAGGTCTGACTCAAGTTCAAGTCATGTAACTCAAGTCTGCTCAAGGAGGGGGGTATATCCTATTAGCCACATATTTATGAAAGTCTGCTGTTTGCTTGGCACAAATACAAGTTAAATCATTGCTGCGTTCTAATCCTTTCTTTTCCACATACAGACAACACAATCTGTTATTAGTTTAACAAATGTAAAGCACAGCTCCTGAACAGCAGACACTACAGGGCTACAGGTGGCATTTAGAGTTCAGGCCGTACCCTCTCCTCCAAGCCAGGAGGGCTCCAGCAGCTCCATCATGTACTCCACCTCTATCAGGATGTGAGGCCTGTTACACTCAACGATCACGTAAGACAACGACGGCAGGAAGTCATCCCAGCTCACTTCCTGTCCTGGAAAGAAAATAACAGCATAACAGCATAAGGGTGAGCTAGCATCTTTCACAATTTGAATTTATGTTTTTAGGTTTTATAGCAATGTAGGGAGAAAAAAGAAAACCTTGTGCAGTTATCCACCTAATTAGACTTTGCACATATCATCTTAGAAAAAATATAAAATCAGTTCTGTACTGATTCAAATATTTGACTGCACTGACATGACGACGCATTCATTTCCAGCGGGTTGTGCTGAAAAGCAGACAGGTCGTGCTACAGCTCACACTGACACAGCACGTCTGAAGTGTGCAGCTTTTCAAAGTGACAAGACACCTACACGCCTTTGCAAAGATTGTTGACCTTCACTCCTTTTACAAGGAGGCTTTCAAGCAGCGAATACAGTGCGTTTAAAAACGTCACAGCAAATGGAATATTTCACCTGATCTTCTCACAACTTAAAATCAGAGCAGTTTTAAAGGAACATTTCACCCTCCAAACGACCACTTCTTTATCGATTACATACCTTGTGTTGCTTTGTTTTTCCATGCATGCCTCCATGGTGTACAAAGAATAGGGAGAAAATTATTGATGAATTGATGAGTAATTTTTGAGTGACAAAATGCACAACATGAGGAATGTGAAGAATTCTTTGGCGATTAGACCCCATTGGGACGTGAATATTTAGGGGGTGGAGAAGGTGTGGTTCATTTAGGAAAATTCCCCCGATGGAGTCTAGACACTAGTGATGGAGGTGAAGAGAGGGATGACTGAAGGATGAGGATGATGGAATGAGGAGCAGGACTGGGCAGTGATGAGCTGAAGACTGGAGGTGGATGGGCTGGAGGAGGGCCACATCTGTTTGACCTACATGGACAACTGACAGCAGCAGAGAGGAGAACATTTTTTAAAAACTCAACAGCAACATGACTGGCTTAGGGAGATCATGGGAAAATCTGGTTGGATTAACGTAGGGTGACGCCCATAATCAGCTCAAGTTGCACTTACAGTTTACATCCATGTTTGTGAAAACGTGGATGCTTCACACACATCTTCCCCACAGCAGCACAGAAGATCCATAAAAGCTGCATAGATATAAGGAGGACACTCAAGGTAATTTCTGTTAAGTGTAGCTAATGCATAGCTTCTATTTTACCTGGGGGATTGCAGTTGCCTGTGACCGGTATTTTCCCAAGGCTCTGCCCGAAAGACGGACAGTCACTCATGGAGCAACATTTCATCATCACATATCTAACCACAAGCTTCATCACTTCTTTGTTGCTGCAGCTGTCCATAAGTAAAATCCAGTTTGGGGTGTTTAGCCAGTGTAGGGCTACAGCCGACCTCCGTGGCCGAGGAGGGCTCACCTTTGGTGGGGTGTATTTCCTGGAGCTTCATGTTGTTGTGTTGTCGGTCGTAGTAGCCAAGGTGTTTCAGAGCGTAGGTTTGGGGACGTGTTTTTGCAGTGGAAAGAGTTTTAGTCCGACTACCTGCAGTGACAGTTTCCAGGCGCTAAGGTGTTTCCAACTAGCTTGCTGCTTTTTGAAGAGCGTGCACAACATGACGATTACGAAAACGAGTCAGCTGATGTGATTGTTGTATTTCAAGTCAGTATTGATGTGATAACAAAAGTAACAGCGTAACGAGTTCTTTGGTTTTGGAGTTATTGTAATAATATTACTGTAATTGGTTGCACTACTCGTTACTGGAAAAAGTAATATTATTACTGTACCGCGTTACTGCCAAACACTGAGTAATATCCAGAAAAGTGTTTTACGTATAATATTATGATGTCACAGTGAAGTTGACCTTTGACCATTTGGACATAAATTATCATCACTGTTGTCAAAATTAACATAAGAATTCTTGAATTAGGGCGAAAACATGTTTTGTGAGGTCACAGTGACATTGACCTTTGATCACCAGACTCTAGTCATGCTCATTCTTGAGTCCAAGTGGACGCTTGTACCAAATTTGAGGAAACTCCCTCAAGGCCGTCTTAAGAATGAGACGGATGTATGGTCACAGTGACATTGACCTTTGACCACCAAAATCTAATCAGTTCATTCTTGAGTCCAAGTGGACGCTTGCGCCAAATTTGAGGAAACTCCCTCCAGGTCTTCTTTAGATATTGCTTTCATGAGAATAAGACAGTTGCAAAGTCACAGTAATCTTAACCTTTGACCACCAAAATCTAATCGGTTCATTAGTGAGTCCAAGTGGACATTTGTGGTAAATTTGAAGAAACCCCTTTAAGGCTTTCTAGAAATATCACAGTCACAAGAATGGGGCAGACATTGTGATACCTCTGGCCACAGCTATCGCCGGCTTGGAGGCATAGAAACACTAATTTTACCTCTCTGAAACGGGAGCTGCTGGTCTGTCATTCCCTCGATCAGTTTGTTTGTGCTATTGTGTGACTTTGGGGAATCTGAACTAACCTTTAAAACACTGAACACAGGAGGCAAAATTACTATTTTTGTCAATGGAGTCTGAGTTTGAAGAGAGCATACGTAAGCTTCACTTTTAACTCAGTTCCCTTTTGGAAAAGATTGTCTGTTTGAAAAGTATTGAACATACGAGACTTGGATTATACTGCATGAGTTGTGTGAGAGTTTGGAAACAGATGTTTTGATATAGTTTTGCCTTTCTTTAACCTGGACCCCTATGACTTCAATTCATCAACAATTTTTGGATTCTTCGTTCACTGTGGAGGCATGCAAGAAAAACAAAGCTTGCTTTACGAATTCAGCGTAACACTGGGTGAATAACTGATGTACAAATGGTCATTTGGGGGGTGAAGTCACTAAGTCACTAATAAAGCTGTTTTGTGGAGGCTCTAAAATCAAATAAACAATGTATATGGCCTCACCATGTAAGGACCCCATGGCCTTGTGGACACACTTGCACACTTGCAGCAGCAGCAGCACCTTGTCGATGGGCGAGTGTGTCCTCTGCATCAGGATCAGCTTCTGCTTCACCCTCTCCACCTCGCGACTGTCAGGCACTCCCGTCCGCACGCCGAGCCGCTCCATGGCGGCATCCCCCTTCAGACGGTTCATGTTCTGGGTGAGGCGCTGGCTGCTGCCGTCCTGATTGTGTGACGCCACCAGAGCTTTGTCAAGGTGGGACCTCAGAGGCCTGAGCACACAGGAGAACATGGCCCGCTCCAGCGCCAGGTCTGAGGACAGAGGGACGGGTTAATTATTTGGATGAATCATTTTGTACTGTGAGGCTATTTTTCTGTGGACAGAATTGCTTGTTCATTGATTCAGTCATTTGCAGGTAGAGAGAGGCGTTTGCATATCTAGAGGCTCTGGCAAGAGGCCCAGAAAGGTATGATGCTGTTACAGCTGAATCATTAAGGTGAATAAAGAGTCAACAATGAAAATGGAGTTGCTCCTCCACTTGAAGAAAATGTCCGTGCAGGGGACTTATGACTTTTGATTTTCTTACTGAATGCATACGTGATTAAATTGTTTTTACCATTGACTCATGTGACGACTACCACCTCTGACACGAATCCTATTATCCATACAGGAAGAACAAAATTCAAATAAGCACTTTTACTCCGTGGAAAACTTCATACCAGTGTGCTTAACATAAAAATTCCAAGCAATAAACCCTGGTAATATTTTGTATGATCCTGCCACAGCTCATATCTTGTCATTATGACTTTAACAACATGGGGTTTGTCAATCCCAGGAGCTAGATACTCTGAACAGGCAGCTAAAATGTGAACTGGTCATCTAAGTTTCTCAAGACAACAATAAGAAATACAAATAAACTCAAACCGCACAATGAAACCATAAAAAGTTGTGGCCTCAAAAAGTTGAATAAAGCACTTTCTGACACAGACCTGACATGTAACCGTTCTAACTTTCCCAAAAGGTAGAATTTATTGCCATGCTGCTGTATTGGATTGCATCAGACTGCACAGGCGTTCATGTTTTTGTCCTCCTTGTGTAAAGTCAAGAAAGCTGTAGTGTAAGTATGGAAATCCTACAGGACTCTTCACCATAGACAGGCCCACAGGCTCATATATTTACCCACATGCTGGGAGCCCCGGGGCAAAAATGAGCTGTTAGGCCCTGATTAACTCCCTGTCTCTTCCCCTCCCTGTGCTGTGTGACTCAGCCCTCAGTAAACTTTGAAGGATCATTGACATTAGAACAGTCCTTAGGCGGGATTTGATGACGTAGCATCCTTATAATTCAGCCATTTAAGGATCCTTCCTTGACTTTGAGAAACACTCATGGCCTTAAGATAAGGTAATAAAGTAAAACCCTCCCAGAGGAAATTTTGCTGCTAACAATGGTCCTTTTCTTTGTCTCATCAGAAATAAATCAGCTTCCTGTTTGGAGATGAGTCATTTCTGATCTGCGTCTCCTACCTCTTTAGAGGTACTAGACTCCATGAATAGATACTTGTATACACAATCAGTAGGCGATGGGACAAGATTTTGGTATCTGAAATGTTCTGGTTTCTGTTTGTAGGCTGATAACAATATTCTTGATGACAAATTAGTAAAAAAAAAAAAAAGTATTATTCATTTACGAAAACAGAATTGCAACAAAATAAGTGATAAGTTCACCTTCAAACATTCAGTAAAACTTAAAAAACTTTAGTTTGTGAACAACAACAGTAACTCAGAGTGAGATTCAGATTCTGTATACAATATTAATAGTTCAACAAAATAAAATCTACCACAAATTACACATTTAAACACATAAAATCAACAGATGATTTCCTTCTTTCAGTAAAATCCTAAATGATTGAGTTGTTTTTTTTCCACCTGGACCTTTATGCTCTGCCATTTCTCCTCTAATCATCACGCTGTAATCTGTGACAGGCTGTTATGATACCACAACTATCACACATTCACATATATGGAGTTTTTTGTGGAGCTGTGAGCATCACGTAGGTTTACATAACCAAAGGTTTATGACAAAATCACTTGACGACACCGATTCCAATGTGTGCGCAGTGAGAGAGGAGAGGGAGAGACGCTGTGCTGCTGCCAGAGAAGCCACTGAGTTCCCACTGAGCAGTAAGTCACTAAAAGACTCTGAGAAGTCCGGGGCTGTTCATAAGACATTCAGGACACCATAGTTTATTCCACACTACTGAAGCTGCTCCTCTTTTTGGTACCACTGCGGAGTCTGTAATAATTTAGCTTTCAGCCATGCTTGTTGCTGCTGTGGGTAACAGTATGACGTCATATGTCAACAAGTCCAAATATAGTGAGTATCATGATGATGAATTTTTCATA
This sequence comes from Epinephelus lanceolatus, assembly GCF_041903045.1. NCBI lineage: Eukaryota > Metazoa > Chordata > Actinopteri > Perciformes > Serranidae > Epinephelus > Epinephelus lanceolatus. Next base: position 15,480,082 of record NC_135755.1, read on the forward strand.
TGATGTTAAAAATTATACTGGTGTTATCATGAACGAGATGATATGGCACACCCCTACCAAGCAGTACTGAGCAACAATGTTTTTAAAATATCTGTATTCATATGCAGAAACTTGCTTATAGAGATTAGCTGAAACGACCGGCGCATGGATTACAAGTCTTGGCTCGAGGATATCAGCTAACTACATTGCATCAGCGTGAAATACTGGCCCCCATCCCCAGAGGCTTACCGTTGTCAGAAGGTAGCCGATGGATCCAAGTTTGTAGAGGTGCTTAAACTTTTTAACTTATCGTTAACTTATACTTGACTTTGTATGCTAAGCTAGGCTACCCTCATCCTGGCTCTTAACACACAGATATCTGAGTATTTCCCAAAATGTTAACCTACTCCTTTACAACCTCTCATACAGTAATACTGTCATCAAGCTCAAACAAGGCTATTTCTCTTAGCACCTGAAAAGCTAACGTTGTGCAGATCCAGTTTTATTTTTGGCCTGACAACAGGGAGATGTAATACACAAGCCCATGGACATGTTACACATGCATGCTCTCACATGTGGACACACACACACACACACACACACAAAGTGATTCTCCTGCAGTCAGTGGGCAGTCCTGACTAAGTGGGTAACAATTCTCCAGCGCTCACTGTTTTCCACTCATCATCAACATCCTCCTCTCCATCCTCTATGTTTCCCTCTTGTATAATCCCCTAACATCTCTCCCCATCTACCTTACTATATCATTCCCCCTTGTGATTAATCATCCACGCCCTCCGTGCTCTGTTTCTCTACCTCACTCTCCTCCCCCCTCCCAGCATCCCTTTCTCTTTTACCAGCTCTAGAGAGTAACAGATTACATGTAATGTGATTACAGCCCTGTTAGTTACTGCCTGGTTCTGATTTTTTCTAGCTATTACTCATAGTCCTGTAACTGATTACACTTTCAAAGTATCCTGCCTATTTCTATCCCTCCCTCCCACCTTCCTCTGAATCGTGCTGCTCTTCAAGTGAGCGTGGGACTGTGATATCTTTTTATGATAAACGAGGGGGAGAAAAAAAAATGCAAATGCCTCCCACCGACGCAATGCGAGATAAATCAGAATCAGAGCGCAGGAAGGAAGGATGGGAGGAAGGAAGGCAGCGGCCGACCGCTCTCCCCTGAAGCCTCTGCACTGCCAGGCAACCATCCATCATCACACATTTACACACAAGCGCACCTGCGAACACACACACACACACACACACTCGGCCGCACACAAAGGAGTCCAAAAAAAGGAAAAAACCTACGCACAGGACTGTGTCAAAAGATCTGACTAGAATCCTTCCAAAGCAGCACCCTGCGATGTCTTTACAATAACCACAAGAATCACACTTTGAATGCGATGGATGTGAATGCGGGCGCGTCGGGCAGGGCTTTCCTAATGCTGTTTTCTAAATACCAGAGACAATATGAGCTCTAGTGAATGAGGCTCTACCCCCCCACGCAAACTACTTTGTGTTGACAGTGCCTTTCACTGGAGCCTGGGCAGCCCACCATTTATGAGAAAAGGCTGTCTGTTTCCACAGACCTGCGTCCTCTGGCACTGTGCTCTATTGAATCAGTGTTTTCTAATAGTACCGTTTTTTTTTTTTCTTCTTTCTCCACATTTCTCTCCCTCCTCCAGTCCCCTGCTGCACTCACCGTCTTCACGTTTTGATGTGATAAAACTAATCACGCATATGAAATTCACAAGGTTGAGACGACTGAGCTCAAAACGTAATCCAGCATAGTCAGCGAAAATCAATTTAACATTTCACTCAGTGATTTTTGAGTTTTTCTGACATAAAATAAAATTAATTCTGGATTATGTTTTTTTCACTTTAAATGGAAACACTTGATAATAGGGTGTACTTTATAAGAGATTAATAAATTGAAACTAATGGCTGCAATAATGTTAAAAGCTTGGTCATGCTTCTCCGTCTACAAGTGAAAATGCATCACGTGTGGTTCAGAGATGTTCGTATGGCTGTTCTTTGTTTAGTTCCAGTTTAGTTCTGTTGTTTCATCTTGAACCCACCTCGTGACAGGAAGTTGGATGAACCAATCAGGTTGTGTGGTCTATGGTTGAGGCACAAGTGTTACCTTCTCTTCTCAACTCAAGACTCAAGTTCGTATTTTTTACATGTGTCTTTTTAAATTAAAATACGCACAGAAACCTTACACAGTGACTCTGACGCATTTTAATATTCTATTTGTTGAGAAACCATACAACAGAAGCAGCATTTGCTCCTTTGCTTCTCTCCACAGGAGGTACCTCCCTGGCTGTCGCCACTCTCTGCCTGCGTCTTGCATTTGGCAACGTGGCAGCCTGAAGAGGCTGGGCTGTCCTCCCTCTCTGTCTCCACACTGTCTGCGTGCCGTCTTCATCTTCTACTTCATCCATCTCTTCGCTACCTTCATCCACCTGAATATTATTATCTGACCTGTTGGAAGTCCTCTCTCTTGTTGCAGATGTATGAGTCCGGCAGTTACGCCACATTTTCTTCACTGCTTCTTGGTCAAACAACTCTCTACAAGCTTTTGACGGATGCGCAAAAACAGAAAATTGACCTTGTTCAATAAACTTATGTCGAACGAAAGTTTTGGAGTCAGTGTGTAAACATGATAGACACGATGTTGCGTTCATTGTTCAAAATGCAACAATTTCTGACAAAGAATAAGCAAACGTTTATACAAAAGCAACCCCTCTAAGTCTTCATTTATGACCCACAGGAAGTGAGTAGTCTGACTCTCTGTGATATAGACTGTGGCTATAAACCTGGCTATTTTGACCAGCATTCTCTCTCCCTACTTCTATCGTTTTAACGGGTCCAGTGAGTTCCTCCAGAGCTAAATTATAGGCAGGCTTCCCCTCTAGTGCACAGATAATGCAATTATGTTTGTCCTTTCTATCAGTTTAAGTTGACTCATACAGGCAACACAATCTGCTACTGTTTTTTGTGGTGTTTTCTTTTGCGGGGCCATTTTTGAGACAGTGCTCTTCTACCCACGTGCAAATGTTCCATCAAAGGAAGACACTATTTTGCAAGGGCACCGTTGCTGCATCCTGGGCTTAGTGCTGCCTAAGACAACTGTGATTGGTTTAAAGAAATACAAACAACACAGAGTGGGTTTTCCTCTGTAACAGAATGATTATGTGTGGCTCCTGACCTTTCTCTAGCACTGTCACAGCGCCGTGGAAATAGGACTGTGGGAGACTAGAATGGAGTGACAATATGGTTATCTGTAGACACTCTGCCTTCTGCCTGTAATTTATTTTCTTCTTCTTATTTTGCTGTGTCTGGGAAGTTGCTGGGCACAGCGCACAGGTTAGGTCAGAACATGGTCAGGCTACAAAAAGGTAGCAACCAGGTGCCAGACTGTAAGCAGGAGGCATCTAAGAGGAAGCTACAAAAATCCTACACAGCGCAGAAGAAACTTGAAAATAGTGAGGCGAAATGCCACGCCGACTGAATCAGGGGTTGGCTTTTTTTTTTCACCTTTGCTGGCAATACTGTTTACAAACAATAACCGACAATTTCTGCATAGTATACCTTTAATTCATGCAACAAAGTGGAATATGAGTGTGCCTGTTCCCTTGCAAAACTTCAAGGATTATGCACTACTGGGAGACCAAAAGCAATTTCAAAGTCATGAGTCAGGGTTTAAGAGAGATGGTTTGTGCTGTGAATCAAATATAATGTGTTTTACTTTGATGTAAGCATTAATGTGGGCAACTTTGTGTTTGTTTACCTTTCTCGTTCTCTGGCACCAGGGTTTCAATGGGAGGCTCCAGCTCTCCGCTATCCAGCAGGCAGCACTTTGCCTGGGACAGAAAGAGACGCAGACCCTGCAGGAGCTGCACGGAGGTCACGCGTGACGAGGAGGACGAAGTAGAGGAAGCCAGGGGTTTGAGCACCTCTCGCTGTGCCAGGAGGAAGTCCTGAACCATTCCCCCAAAGGTGGAGCGCCTGTCCCTGGACAGCTCCTCCACCAGTCGCGTCAGCCGCTTGTCCGGAGCAAAGAAACACACAAAGGCCTCACTCATGCGGTGCAGCCCGCCACGGCCTCGAGAGCGCACCAGCGGCGGGCGATCGTAGGCGCGAAATTGAGCTTGACCCATGCTTTCTTGTTCTGAATCCGAGTCATTGTCCTCGTCCATGCTGCTGAAGGAGCTGCTGCTGTCCAGCTCGGCCAGGGACGGAGCCGGGCGGCGCTCCAGGGCTAGAACTGCCACCTCAATGCCTGGCTCCTCTGCTGGGGCGGACTGCTGGGGCTGTGGAGGCTCCTCTGCCTTTGCAGATGTCTTGACCGGGACAGAAGTGATAATTTTACAGCATGATAACTGAGATGAAGTGAGGGGGTAATTTCTCAGTCTTAGAATGAACAGCCTGAAGTACCAGATCAGTTTACACATTAAGACAGCATGCTTACAGGGACAGTTCACCCCCAAATTTCTCCTCTTACCTGTGGAGATGTTTATCAATCTAGACTCTTTTGGTGTGTGGTGCTGCTGATATCTCCAACACTCAGCAACTCAAACCAAAACAAACTAAATTGATAAACAGCTCCACAGGTAAGAGGACAAATATGTATTTTGATTTTGGAGTGAACTGTCCCTTTAATTTGAAACACTCATGATTGTTAGCATCATTAAAAAAACATTCATATGACTATAAGATGATTGCCTAGACTTCCTGATATTAAAAGTCCCTCATGTAAATGAAGGCGAGGTCTGAAAGACAAATAAAGGTGCTTTACTTGTGGCACATAGACGGACATCATGTCCTCCTCATCTGCAGAGCCCGGTGACACAGCAGGGGTCCTCCTCAGGACCCCTGCCCCGGGGTGAACTCTTCTCTGCGGGTTGGCGCCGGTCTTCTGCAGCCTCTCTGACCCGCCAGGCAGCTCCAGTGATGTGGGAGGCGAGTAGGAGCCGACCCCCTCCAGGGACAGATTCATGGAGGACTCTGAGAGTCGGAGCCGCATGCTGCGCTTGAAGCGGTGCCGTTTATTAGAGGCACTGTGGTTAATGAGTTGTGGCTGCTGCGGAGAAGAAACAGTGGAATCAGTCCTTCATCTAACAACTCTATTTTTCAAAGGGTAAAGTGAAGTGCAAGGTGAACAGTAGTTATATTAGTGGCCAAACAGGGGGATGGATTTAGAGCCGTTGTGATGGACTTAACTTTAAAAAAGTGAAGTTTTCAGGACCTTAACAAACCTGAACTGAGTTATCTACAAAGATTTGCACTTTATAAACCATGAGAAGTTTAAATTAAGGTGAAATGACGGAAAAAAATCACTAACAGTGGACTCCTCCAACCTTTGCTACTAACCTTGCTAACCTCCAGCTGTAGGAAGAGCGGGTTAATGAAGCAGAGTTTGCCTGGCCTACTGCGGGTCAGCAGGGTACATCGATCCTGGGCTGCTGACGTCTGACCCTGGCTGGTAGATGCAGCCAGGTCCACAGGTCCGTTTTGTATCTCTGAAGCAGTCGGTGCGCTCCAGAAGTCTAGTCCAGAAACAAGAGGCGAGTTTGGATACCAACATTTTTCAATTAGACATTCAATAACTGCAGAAATATCAACCAGCCTCATTTGTTTGCAGGAATTGTGCATATTCCATGTGTTAAAATGCGAAACACAGAAACTTTATTTTTCAGTTTCTTGCTTAAAAACTAGAGGAGATTATATTTTGTCATTTTACAAAAAACAGTAATCAAACAAAAGCAATAAAACATGTACAGTACAGTGTAAGTTTATCTACTGCGAGCTGACTAGAGGAGACAGATTTTGCAGAGCCCTGGTGAGAAAGAGTCCTTTATCTCTGAGCTGCAGTCAGTGACACATACTGTGTCATTTTTAGCCATCTTGAAGTCACACCTCGCTCTCTGCTGCTGCGCTGCATCAGTACATGTTACCACTTTAAAATAGATGCAAGCTGGCAGTCACTACTTCAGTTCCTTAGTCCTTTACTTTCACACATTTGCAATACGTTGCTAAGCCACTGCAGAGGGACTTCTCTGTATCCTCACAGTGTCCAGTGCTGCAAGGCGCAAGGCTAACTGCAGTTTGACAGTTTTTACACAATGAGTGTATATAACTTTAATAGTTGCTGATATGCTCTTTTTGTTAAGTGGTAAGTTCAGTACAGCATGTGTAAAAAGTAACATACTTTGCAGACTAAAGTTCACATTACACAACTTGCTGCGTTGTTATCGGAAGTCCTAAAGTTGCTGTGGTTTTCACACTACATGACCCACGAGCAACAGGGGGTCACACAGGAATCCCAGATGAATATGTCACGTGATGCACGGGTCAAGCCACAACCCAGGATCAGGGGATGCTTACTACAAAATATCAAAGTCAGAAAGAGACAAAGCAGCTTTCCAGTTGAGTTATGAAACTAATAACAAAAGATTTGAGAGTGCTGAGCCAATGTTGATTTGCTTCTGATCTAGGGCTTTTGTCGGGAAGCTCCAAAATACAGTTGACAAGTGGAAAATCGGGGCTAAAGTTGGGTAGTGTGAAGCAGGCATAGGTGACCTAGGAACATGGTTAAATGGCTGCTACAGTAGGCAAAGGGAAATGAGTAAACAGGTCTAAGAGTCTACAACAGGGACACTCAACTTGCTTTACCCGGGGGCCATAGGAGACCAGGGTCCAGTGGATAAACAAACATAAAAATATTTACGGACCTCTGTTAGGGGATCCTCCCCTGCACTGTTTTTTCATAAACAAGCTCTATTTTGGTGGCTTTTTATGCACTCTGGCATCCTGTAATTTAAGGGCAAGTGACAAAGTACTTAGTAAGTTTAGCTCGATGAGACGTCTTCAATCACTGTACCTTGTCCCATGTGTGAGATGGCCTCCAGCTGCCTGTGTGTTGTGGCTACAGCGATGGCCTCTGGCAGCTGCAGCGGGAAAGGCAACACATCCCTGCAGAAGACATTAAATAAAACCCTGAGTATGTGTGACGCCATGAGACTTCCAGAGGGTCTTGGCTGAATGACATCAGGTACACTGCATGGCCAAAGTAAGTGGACACCAGTACGGGATTGTTTCACATCTCCACCCTCCTGGGAAGGTTTTGGCACCTGGCTGCAGGGGTTGGCTCCCATTCAGTGAAACAGCCACAACACAAATGCAAAAGGCCACTTTTACTGTAGGGCTTACATGCAGGAGAGAATGTTATTTGCTGGCAAATTATGAATACTATCGCTATATGATTGTTACAAATAAGTTATGTTGGGGCGGCGGTGTAGTGGTTAGCACTGTCGCCTCACAGGAGGGAGCCTTTCTGTGCAGGGTTTGCATGTTCTCCCTGTGTCAGCGTGGGTTTTCTCCAGGTACTCCGGCTTCCTCCCACAGTCCAAAGACATGCAGGTCAACTGGTGACTCTAAATTGTCCGTAGGTGTGAATGTGAGTGTGAATGGTTGTCTGTCTCTATGTGTCAGCCCTGTGATAGCCTGGTGACCTGTCCAGGGTGTACCCTGCCTCTTGCCCAGCGTCAGCTGGGATAGGCTCCAGCCTCGACGTGACCCTCAAGAGGATAAGCGGTTATGAAAATGGATGGATGGAAGTTATGTTGTTCAGTGTCTTAATATTTTCATATTTATGACAATGGGTCTTTGATTACCATAGAGAAGACTATAATAGGTTTGCATAAACTAAAGACAATGCACAACTGTTTTACTTCTGGCAAGTGACACAAAATAAATAAAAAGCCTTTATATTTCACTATGGGGGGGGGTTGGATAACAAATCAAAAATTTTGCTCAGGTTCGGCCCACTTGACATGCTGTTGTGATGTGCTATGGCCTATTCAAGTGGAATTTGTTATTTACGCGACAACAACTGAACGCAACACAAGCTCCACACCAATTGAGTGTGTGTAGTGCCGTGTTTGACTGTGCGTTGATGGTCATTTACACACTGTCCATAACTATGTCAAGTAACTGCGTAGGGCTCGGGTCAAGCTTGGTTATAACTGTCTCGGACTCGGGTCAGATTCAGTCAGGAAAATGCGAGCCGTGCTCTAGTGCGCTCACTTGTGTCTGTGTGTGTGTGTGTGCGCATCGGGGCGAAACTCCATGGTGCGCGATACAGAGAGCAGAGAAGGTAAATGTGCGACCATGTAGAGACAGAAATTACATGCCGTGGTGTAAATAAGATAAATAACATAAGGCATATGTTAAGGTATATACCTGTTCTATAGGAAAGGTAACCTTGAATGACTTCTGTTGTGATCTGGTGCTATATAGAAAATTAAATTAAATTAAATAAACTTGACCTTCAAGGGGGGTGGGGGGTGCCCCCCCCAATATAATGGTAGGGGAAACGCTGATATTAATGCAATACAAGTCTGCAAATAGTCAGCCCATGTCGTTGCCAACATCCATTGATGCTCACTCCTGTTTTAGCTTTTTGCATTTGTATTGTGGGTTCTTATATTTGTTTTGGAGCTGTCTGCATTTCCGTGGTGACTTCTTGCATTTGTCTTATGACATGTTGCACATGTTGTGTTGTGGCTTTTTGCATATGTGTTGTGGCTTTTTGCATTAGTGTTATCCATAAATGCACTTGTGTTTCTTTTTATTTGCAAAGCTTTTTGGATAGGCAATTAGTTCCAAATATCTCAGCCACCATACAGTCAGGTCTGGCTCTCAGTTGGGTGTTCCAGTTCATCTCAAAACTGTCTGATGGGGCTCGAGCGGGCCAATTCTTCCAGACCAAGCTGGGAAAACAATTTCTTTATGAACCTCACTTCATGCACGGGGGCACTGTCATGTTTTAAGAGGAAAAGGCCCCCTCTAAACTGTTGCCACAAAGCTGAAAGCACACTATTGTCTTATATATTATTGTGCACTGGAACATTAAGATTTCCTGTCATTTAATCTATGGGTGAAACCACGAGAAACAATCTGTCCACATACTTTTGGCCACACTGTGTTTCAGTGAAAATAAAACATCACCTGCTGATACAGTAGAAGGCCACCAGTCGACACAGGTCAGGAAAGGTGAGTGCTGAGCTCTCCAAGGCGAATGCTGGTTACAGAAGAAAACAGAGTTTGACTGGCAGCTGTGGGACGCTTGTTCAAATCTAACAGAAAACATGGCAGCTGCGAATATTTTGGAGAACCCATCCACTCTGTCCCACACCACTTCACACAATAAGTGAACTGCACTGCAGCACAAACATTGAGCAGAGAAATGTAGAGTTATGTGTATCGCAGGTGGACGACACACGCTTGTTTTTTTACTCACTGGAGTCCTCCTCACAGATGAAGCACTCCTTGACAGAGGAGGCACTTTTGTCCGCTGTCACTCTCAAACACAGCACCTTCCTCTGGCTGGAGCTGCATTTACGCACCAGAAAGGTCTGTAAGCAACAACAACCAACACACACACACACAAACACACACACACACACACACACACACACACACACACACACAAATACAGCAGAGGAATATGTTCACAGGTTTTTCTGGAGGAGGCACAGATGGTGCAAAAGGCAATGTAAAGCACAAAATAACAGCAGGATAAAACATTGGACATTATTTTTAGTATTCAGTAACTACATCCCATAAATACCGTGTATGTCGTCAAAACCTCAGAGGAGCTGTAGCTGTTGAACACAAATGTGAACAAATTGCTGTCTTTGTCAAAGGTTTTCACAGGTTTTAAAGCAAATATTCATATTTTCCAAAATGCTATGTTATTCTTTTTTAATGTCTTCAGTTAAGATGAACAAAAATGTGCTTTCACCTTTGCAGAAATTAAAGCTAATTCAAATGTTGCATAAGTCTTAAATCTTAAAAGAGCAGTATGGAGGATTTAGTGGCATCTAGCTGTGAGGACAGCAGAGTGAACAAGCTGAACCTTTCCTATGTGCCAAGCGTGAACCTTTAAATCTATCAGTGAGTCCGAAAACGTATTCTTTTAACTGATACAGTCATAAGATTAAAAGACTCGACTAGTCCATACCCCGACAGGCTCTCTGAGCAGAATATAGAGGGCGGAGTCTTGGTTGAGCGACAGCTGCAGCCACACGGGATGTGTGATCAGCAGACGATCTAGGACGCTGAAGACCCGCTGAGAGCCTCGCTGGGTGCTGCCCACCTCCTGCATCTGAAACACAGGTAAGAAGTTATTATTCAACAACAATTACATGAGCCTTTCTTCTTTTTCTGTGTCTGTTTAAACATCCTTTTCCAGAAAAATAAGTTTGGAGGATAAGCTTGAGCAGATTTCCTCTTTGTATCCTTTTGTCCGTGAGTTGACTTTAGGATGCAATGAATAAAATACATGATATTTAGTATGTTGTTGCAGTTTGCCCAGACCTTCCTTAAGAGTTGTGGTCTGACCTTGACCCCTTAAGTGAAAGTGAAACCTACGCAAAACAGAGTAAAAAGCTGTGTGTGTAAAGGTGAGTATAAACATATGTAGCTGCTTGTACACACACACGTTCACTAGGGCTGCCACGATTAGTTGACTAATCTGAGTCATTTTTCATAGAAAAGTACTATAAAAGAACCCCAAAATACTCTTAATGCAGCTTCTTACATTCAAATATTGGCAGCTTTACACACTCTCCCATGACGGTGAAACCCCTTGGCCTGGGAGAGGGTTTGGGAGAGACAGACTGACATTTTTCAACATTGTAACACATTTTTCGATAAAATGATTAGTCGACTAATCAAAGAAATAATCGACAGATTAGTTGACAATGAAAATAATTGTTAGTTGCAGCCCTAACGTTCACTCTGCAAGCATTTACTACTGAGATCAATTCAGATTCATTACTTGGATCAAGTTTTGCTGTTCGGCCCCAGGTATTTTTTCAAAGATGGCCGGACAGGTAATCAAATAAAATGGACGCTACACTGTTGTTTAATATACATATTTGAAAAACTGTTGTAAGAAGATGAGGCAAAGGGGTGCCCCAGTAGCTTAATTGTTGAGACACATTCAGTGTAATAAGCAACATCCCCAGTTTGAATCCCAGCCAGGGGACCTCTGCTGCGTGTTAAACCCCCCTCTCTCCCCATGTTGCCTTACAGGCTCATGAAATCCAATCAGACTGTGACTGCATTACCACAAATCTGATTCATGTCAGATTCAGATTGCTAAGTAAAAATGTCACATTTAATTTTTGTTTTTATGTTATGGCATATTACCCCTTTTTTATAGAATGTTTTATGCTTTTATTGGACAGCTACAGCTGGAGAGACAACAGGAAATGAATAAGAGAGGGAAAAGCAACAAAGGCTCCCATATAAATTCAAACCCAGGGTGATTTGTCAATGGTTGGCATCTATTTGCCTGGGAATCTGTCACATCTGCAAGCTCATGTTTTATTTGCTCTGGTTTGCTCCATAGACTGTATAAAGTTAATGGATGTAGCCACTGTGAAGTCATCCTTTGGTTTGTGGACTCGCGTTCTAAGCCTCGAGTTTGACATTTTAGCTGTCGCCATCTTGGGTTTTTGGAGCCAGAAGTGACCATATTTGGACAAGAGGGTGGTGTTGGGAAGGAGCGAGTACAGTTGTCATTAATGGGAAAATTTGCAAAAGAGGCAAAAACTGTTTTTTGTACTAGGCTGTAAACACGTCTACTCAGCATTCAGGGGTCTGTGGGGATTGATTCATGTTAAGAGACAATCTCTAGTGGCCTTTAAGGAGCTGCATATTCTTGGCACTTTCATATTGGCTTTGTTTTTCAGTCCAGGAGATTGTCGGGAATCCCCACCGCTTTGGTCAGATTTCCAGCAACTTGAGATCTGACGTGCCATTCACAGCCGATTATCTAATGTGAGGCGTGTTTGAGACAAAGACCACACAGAGGAGCATTGTGAGACATTTTCAAAAGCAGCAAAGATGGCTGCATGTGGAACTCTCTGTTGAAGACATTAAAGTGTCAGTATTGAATGAACAGGATGGTATAATTTTGGTAAAGGAAGAACAATCAACTGCGCTCAGCACATTTCCAATTTAACATTACACCAGGCAGAGACGGTCACTTACTGCTCAGCACTACATCACAGATTGATAACCCATTAATAACGCCCACCTTAACCCCTGAGGGTGGGCAACTTTAACCTGCTGACTCAAAGTGGTGTTAACTGACTCAAACGTATCCAAACTTCAGTTAAAGTTCCTCAACATATTACAGCAGCTTTCCATCCTTCTGTTCAATCTATGATCAAAGTGTTGTGAGCTTCAGCATGCCATACACCTCTCCTCCTTCTGTCTCCACTATAACAGCAGGAAACTCAACATATTTCTGCAGGGTCGATGTGTTTGAACTCGAACCTTCTGGATAAAATGCACCTTTACATGTGCTTCAATCATTCAGTTTGAACTGTGTGTGTTTTCCGTATTTTTGGCCCTTTAGTGTTAACATTCAATCACAGATTTACTCTCTCTCTCTCTCGCTCAGATTGGCTTGCTGCTGGATGTCACACTGTGTGGGCTGCCGGCGAACGCTTGTAAGCGTACCAGCAGATGGTTGCCATAGCAACCTGGGCCTACACATCCTACCAGGCATTCCCACTCAGTGAAACACCCTTTCTCTGACAAGTTGGAGATGCATGTGCACCAACACACACAGACACATGCACGCACACACACACACTATCCTAAAAAGGTGACAGGTTTTCCGGAGTGCAGAGGTGTTTTATTTCTAGGAAGCTTTTTTTTTTATTTATTATTTCCAAAAAAAACCGACATAAATGTAAAAGTGATGCCATTAATAATCAGAATTTTCTTAGTGTCTTCCTCCCTCACATCACAGCACCAAAGTTCACTCCCTAAGCATTGACTGTGCTGCTCCCAAATCAGATGCAGCAGCCTGCCTTGGCTGTATTAGAGCAAGCATTAAGAATATTGTTTTCATTCAATAACACATTTGAATTTTTCACATTTTTCATCACCTCCTGCCACTTATTACATAACTCTCCCCTCCTCTCGGAGGAAACCAGTTATCCGCGCGCCAATCTGCACTCCGCAGGACTATTAGCAGCTAACGGTAAATAGCGTTAGAGGGGTTAGGAATCAAGTACAGCAGTGTTCAATCAAAGGAGGGGGGTCGCTGTTATATAATAACCACCGCTTTGTTCTGACAGCTGTAAAGCATTACAGGAAACTCTCAAAGAACTTTTCAATTCTGATTAAAAATGAGAAAAATTGGAAGTTTGCTCAACCCCAAAAGAGCAATTGTTTGATCATAGTTTAGCAATCCTGACTACAAAGAGCAGGCATGTTAAACTTTGGATTTCTCCACACGCAGAAAGCTTAAAACCAAAAATACAAGACTTTCAAACACAATTATTTTTCGGAGAAACTGATGGTTACCTCTGTGCGAATACGTGAAAAGCATGAACCAGGGCTAGTAGTAACCTTGCATTTCGTCCAAAGGAAAGGAGCACGTTATCGGCTATCTACATTATTTTGCACGTGTAACAGGTGAGGTTACAAAAATACCTGGTCAGGTCTGACACATCCACTGTGTAGGAGCCAAGCCATGCTACTATATGAGTTTAGAGGAAGGGTAGCAGCTCTGTCCTGCTCTTTATTTAGTTTGAGAAAGTTTACGCTCCAGGAACTTCAGCCAAACTTACTTCGTCTTGTAAGAGTGGAGCATACTGTAAAGCATCAATCTGTTCGCTGTGTTGCTTGTCCAAGTCTATTTTCTGAGTAATAGGCAACCAAATCATTCCAGGATTATGTCAGAATAAATTAAATTCTACTTTTTTATTTCTAATACAGTACTTTTCATGTTCAGGAATTCGTATCTGTCCTCTTTGGGGGACATGACACTGAGGCCCTAATGTCCTAATCCTAATGTTTTGTGAAAAGGACATCCCGGCCTTCTGGTGATGCAATGTCCACGAAGTTTGAGTTGACCAATTCATCTGGCATTGTGACATTAAACAGCTGTTTCTAAGTTAAAATATAAAAACTACAGATAAGCGTTGTGGGGGTGAGGGCTGGGGAAGTGGGGGGAAGGACTACTGCCGTTGTCCAGCGGTGCGTCAGAAGCAATTAAGGGTGATAACAAAAATGGAGAGCACTATAGACAAGACAGATGCTGCTATTGAGGCTTTTCTATATCCACATGTCTTCTCAGTATCGCCTGACATCGTAGTTTGTTTTTACTTTGCTCCACTCTACTGTTAAAACCATAGCTAAACAGATATGTTGGTGTGGCTATGCATCAGTCTGGACTTATAATGACATTGGATTTAGGCAGATCCATTGGTCTCTAGTGACTGGTCGGGAAAAAATCAAATCCTCTTCTGCCACAAAATTTTAGTTACAGCGGATGCGGTGTCAAACTTAAGATGGAAACAAAGTGTAACTCACTTGATAGCAGACATTTCTGTCTGATACAGGGCGAGAACACATCTTCTGCAGCTGCTGCTAAAACAATTTATGACAGTGAAATTGTAAATCTGCATTCATACGCAGAATCTGTGGGCAGCAGGACAAGATTTCAGTATTGGAAGTGTTCTTAAGTGTTCTTAGTTAATTTGTAGTCCAAGTTTGAGCAGCAGGGAGATGATTAAAGTTTCCACACATCCCGACATCGACAGCCAGACGGTTGCTCCACCCAAACATGGACAACAACTCAGCTTTGCAACCAGAATAGCAGTGATCCACAACAGAACCTAGTCGAACAGCGCTGTCCAGGACCCAACCAAAGCCTGAATCAAAGGATATTACAGTTCCTGATTAACTTGGGGTCATCCAGTTTATGATCCAACGCCTGTACAATGAGTAGTATAATGCTAGTTTAGCTGGTGCCCATTTCTTCTCCACCTTTCCTCGGCATTTACTGATGTTTACATTTGAACACCTTGACCTGGCTAACTAGCCGCTAGCTTGCTAGAAGTCGGCAGATGGAGAGTTGATGTCCTCATCCTGATGAGTGACACATACCCACACACCACCACCATTCAATGCCAACCATAAAAGGCGCCACCAACACTTGCAAAATAGACGTAAGAGCCTAAATTTAGCACAGATTTAGCACAGATTTAGCGCAGCTGACGGAGAGGTGACTGGAAGCGTCTGCGCCTATGTGGCATTTTGGTAAACCATAAGTGGGTGAGACCTAACCAGAAGTTGCTGTTTAAACCTGAAATTGATATGGGTTGATCATAAGTTGCTATATTAATTATTTGTCAGAGAACTATTTACAGAATAATCTCAGAATTAAGCTATGGATCATTTTTGATTCACGGTAGACAGCTATAAAGATTAGCTTTTAACCAACTCATAATTTTGCTTTAGCCTTTGCTTACTCTAGAGTTAGCTACAGTTGATAAAATACGCTAGCAACAACATTTCAGCCGACAAAATCTATGATGAAAATGATTAGCCTGCTTTTGTTTTCTTCTGTGTGAAATTGTTTGAGAAATTGTCACCAATAATTCTATAAAATGCATTTGTGTCATATGAAAAGTCTGACCCACGTACCAACCGTAGCTAAGGAGGGCAAGGCTTAGCAAACTGTCAAAACCACATAAATAAAACAAAGTACGGCTGTTTCATCTCTCAAAGACACTTCAGACGTTCTTCACTTCAAAACAGACACACTTCATATGAGCACTACGAGTCAACAATCACCATCACCTTCATATTAGGAGTCAAATATTTTTTATGTCAAGGTGTGCTTTACAAAAAAAAAGCTATGAGTGTGAGTCTGAGTAGGCCTGCAGAGTCACCCTATTGTGTATCTGGAGCCAACCACCACGCAGATCCACAGTCCGATGACCCAACCACACACACAACCACACAAAGCTACGAGGCAAGTAGAGAGAGGGAGAGGGAAAAAAACAGAGAGCAAGACCCTTGTGTTTCGCTAGCCATTTCCAGGTCCGCCTTACATAAAATGCAACGCTGCCCACACACACACAGCGAGACTTATGTAATTCCCTCAGAGAAAGAGAGCCACACAGAGAGGGAGAAACAGAAGAGAGATAAAAGATAAAATGATGAAAAGAGAAAAGCCGGGACTGAAAATTAGAGCTTGGTAAGGAAATCACAACTTCAGCGAGCCTGCAGTGCTGAAGTTCAAGCTGGCAGACTGCAAGTGTAATAAGCAGAAGGAGACATACACTGTATATCTAACAAGGTGTTTTTGCACCTGAAGGCAGCAGCAGCGGTGGCAGCAGCAGCCGGGAACCCAGCGGGATAGACCAGAAAGTCTGATGCTGCTGAACGCACTGAGGACTTAACAAGTAGATGAAAAGACAGTTAGGGCAAGACTTGTCTAAAGGGGGATGAGAGGAGTAGAAGGAGGAAAAGAAGCGCTGAGCCTAGTAGTGGGAATCTGTGGGGAGTTGTAGAGAAAAGTGGAGTTTCGGAAAACCCTAAATCACATTCCCTCTTGTGGGAAACAGTACAGGGGGAGTAAGCTCGTACAGGCATACTGGAGTTAGCATTTACAGTGCCAAAAACCAGTGGGCAGCTAATGGGTATTTTGGACAGACAACATCAGATATTGTTGTGCAAATGTTGACTGACTGCTGCAGAAAACCTGACTAGTTTACACCTTTTTAGAGAAGAGATGAGAGATTTGGAAAGAGATGAAACACTGGACAGAAGGACTGACCGCCGTGCTGGCTGAGTGAGTGATGACGGATTGACAGAGTGACTCAAACACTCACAGAATACAATTTTTTTTGGCAGATCCTGAGAAAGCATAGCAGGTGCTATAGGTATCGGTGTTGATTTACATTTCCCTGTAGATTTCCAAGGTGTTAGTAGAAAAAATAATAATTTCTGCAGTAAGAATAAGTATGAGTCACGCAGAAAACATCGCCAGCCGTCACTCATCAGACTACAGTGTCACGCATCTGTTAATCTGATACAGACACAATTCTTCACATGGCAAATTCTTGATAAGAAGGCAGTCAAGACAAAAAAAGATGGCTTTCAGGGCTGGAGGTGGAGCGGAAGCTGTGCTGACCTAAAAGAAGCTAAAGAGGCGGATGACAAAACACAAATTTTCAGGAGAACAGTGTAGGATGAAAGAGATCACTGACATTGATCAGCTGCTCAGCAGGAAGCTCAGCCTGCTGCAGATGGACAACATCGCGGTGTCCAGATTTGTCCACCTCCAGACCAGCTCCCCATCTGGTTACAGATCCCCTGTGGTTTGAACCTTATCTGAAGAATCTCAACACTTTGTGCCACCTCCAGATGTTCCCCGATGACAGCTTTGTCATGTGAAGCGGGAGTCTGGTGAGACAAGAACCACCTACGGCTCAGCGTCTGCAAGGTGAGGGAACTTGCAGCGGAGCACAAAATAAACTGGAACCAATGAGAGTGAGGTGGTGAATGAAGTGAAGCAACTCACACTGTCAACACTGCACATCATGAATGTGGATGCAATGAATAACCAAACGGCATATATATATACAGTACAGGCCAAAAGTTTGGACACACCTTCTCATTCAATGCGTTTTCTTTATTTTCATGACTATTTACATTGTAGATTCTCACTGAAGGCATCAAAACTATGAATGAACACATGTGGAGTTATGTACTTAACAAAAAAAGGGGAAATAACTGAAAACATGTTTTATATTCTAGTTTCTTCAAAATAGCCACCCTTTGCTCTGATTACTGCTTTGCACACTCTTGGCATTCTCTCCATGAGCTTCAAGAGGTAGTCACCTGAAATGGTTTTCCAACAGTCTTGAAGGAGTTCCCAGAGGTGTTTAGCACTTGTTGGCCCCTTTGCCTTCACTCTGCAGTCCAGCTCACCCCAAACCATCTCGATTGGGTTCAGGTCCGGTGACTGTGGAGGCCAGGTCATCTGCCGCAGCACTCCATCACTCTCCTTCTTGGTCAAATAGCCCTTACACAGCCTGGAGGTGTGTTTGGGGTCATTGTCCTGTTGAAAAATAAATGATCGTCCAACTAAACGCAAACCGGATGGGATGGCATGTCGCTGCAGGATGCTGTGGTAGCCATGCTGGTTCAGTGTGCCTTCAATTTTGAATAAATCCCCAACAGTGTCACCAGCAAAACACCCCCACACCATCACACCTCCTCCTCCATGCTTCACAGTGGGAACCAGGCATGTGGAATCCATCCGTTCACCTTTTCTGCGTCTCACAAAGACACGGCGGTTGGAACCAAAGATCTCAAATTTGGACTCATCAGACCAAAGCACAGATTTCCACTGGTCTAATGTCCATTCCTTGTGTTTCTTGGCCCAAACAAATCTCTTCTGCTTGTTGCCTCTCCTTAGCAGTGGTTTCCTAGCAGCTATTTGACCATGAAGGCCTGATTTGCGCAGTCTCCTCTTAACAGTTGTTCTAGAGATGGGTCTGCTGCTAGAACTCTGTGTGGCATTCATCTGGTCTCTGATCTGAGCTGCTGTTAACTTGCCATTTCTGAGGCTGGTGACTCAGATGAACTTATCCTCAGAAGCAGAGGTGACTCTTGGTCTTCCTTTCCTGGGTTGGTCCTCATGTGTGCCAGTTTCGTTGTAGCGCTTGATGGTTTTTGCGACTCCACCTGGGGACACATTTAAAGTTTTTGCAATTTTCCGGACTGACTGACCTTCATTTCTTAAAGTAATGATGGCCACTCGTTTTTCTTTAGTTAGCTGATTGGTTCTTGCCATAATATGAATTTTAACAGTTGTCCAATAGGGCTGTCGGCTGTGTATTAACCTGACTTCTGCACAACACAACTGATGGTCCCAACCCCATTGATAAAGCAAGAAATTCCACTAATTAACCCTGATAAGGCACACCTGTGAAGTGGAAACCATTTCAGGTGACTACCTCTTGAAGCTCATCGAGAGAATGCCAAGAGTGTGCAAAGCAGTAATCAGAGCAAAGGGTGGCTATTTTGAAGAAACTAGAATATAAAACGTTTTCAGTTATTTCACCTTTTTTTGTTAAGTACATAACTTCACATGTGTTCATTCATAGTTTTGATGCCTTCAGTGAGAATCTACAATGTAAATAGTCATGAAAATAAAGAAAACGCACTGAATGAGAAGGTGTGTCCAAACTTTTGGCCTGTACTGTATATATATATATATATTCCAGCAGCGCTCCTAATAAATGTTCCAGCTCTAACACTAGAAAATTAAAACATGGCAGCAGATGTTTTAATCATGGCAGATGCTATAAATAAATGAATGTGTGGGAAACCCTGCAACTTCACATACAAGTCATGGCAATGTGCATAGAGAAGGAAAATCAGTCTTAAATTTAGTCTTCATTTTAACCTTTTCCTCACTTATTTTAACTTTTTAAATGCTAGTAAAATGCTTTATGTTGACCCTCACAAAGGCCACAAACAGATGATAAAGTTGATCTTAATACTACATGAGTTGCTGGAATTTTGTTCCTTTCAGTTAGTAAAGAGAGTAAAGAGAGGTAAAATTACACACATTTTTTTTACTGCTGCAGCACATTTTTCAAAGCACTACAAGCCTTTAGATGAATTTCCCACTTTCCAGTTACACATCGATTTCCATTCATTTCAAGGGGTTAAAGATCAGTTTTTTGGAAATATGAAACCTGCCTGAGACAGGTACTGAAAGAAAACATTTAACCTGCCTCTTTCTACAAAAAAAATACTTTCCATCTTTGCAATGTGATGCAGTGGTGTTTTGGGTTCTTACTGCATTTTACCATACTCTATCATCCAACCTGCAACTGTTTCTTCTTCTTCTTGTCTTGATCATGACCAACATCTTCCGTGCATGTTAATGTAGCACATGAATGCAGCAGTTCTTGGCAGCTGATTCAAAACTTTGGAGTTTTTCATCACCCTGCTCTATCTGTTCTGCAATGCATGCACGAGATGTCTTCCTGTGGTGCTCAAAGCACACAAAAAAAACATTTGAAAAACTCAACAGCAATGTCTCTTTCCAGATATCATGACCTGAGTTACCCAAGATAATCCACAGACCTTGTTGTGAGCAGTTTCATGTAGGAACTATTTTCTTTCTACTGAAATACACCCACCAATAGTATCACTAAGCAGAAGGAAGCGTGCATCTACTCATGGACAAGAGGCTTGTGCTTGTGACAGAATGAGATGTAAACATTAATGGTATCCTCCTCAGCTGAGCTGTAATGTTAGCTAGCTCAGTGGTGCTAGGTGAGCTAGCAGTAGATGCATGCTTACTTCAGTGCAGTGATATGGTTGGGGGCTGGAGTTTGGTAGAAAGAAAATAGTTCCTACTAGGGGTGTACCTGACTTAGAATTATGTCAGTCGAATCAGATTTGGCTGTTTTCATATAGAGTTTGAGAGGTTGAATGGGGTTCAGTGGGGCGTTCAGGGTGACAGCGACAATCACGTAATATATTAAACAAGCTAACTGCGCTAACAGCAGATCCAACATGTGCAACTTTTTTTGGTGACACTTGATATTAAGTTGCTGTGAGCTGTAAATTCACCACTTCTAAGTAGAGAACAGAAGAGTGCTAACACAGCAGCTAAATCTGGAGACCAAAACGTCACCAGAAGTGCAATGCAAACTGACTGAACTTGAAGACTACTCGACTTGAAGGAATCACAGTTAACTGAGGTGTCTCCGACTGCTTGAACTGAAGGAATCAGTCGACTGAGGTGTCTTCGACTGCTCGACCTGAAGGAATCAGTCGACTGAGGGGTCTCCGACTGCTCGACTTGAAGGAATCATAGTTGATAGAGGGGTCTCCGACTGCTCTACTTGAAGGAATCAGAGTCAATAGAGGGGTCTCCGACTGCTCTACTTGAAGGAATCATAGTCGATAGAGGGGTCTCCGACTGCTCTTCTTGAAGGAATCATAGTTGATAGAGGGGTCTCCGACTGCTCGACTTGAAAGAATCAAAGTCGACTAAGGGGTTTCTGACTGCTCTACTTGAAGGAATCAGTTGACCGAGGGGTCTCCGACTGCTCAACTTGATGGAATCATAGTTGACTAAGGGGTCTCCCCGACTGCTCAACTTGAAGGGATCAAAGTCGACTAAGGGGTCTCCGACTGCTCAACTTGAAGGGATCAAAGTCGATTGAGGGGTTTCCGACTACTCGACTTGAAGGAATCGAAGTCGACTAAGGGGTCTCCGACTGCTCAACTTGAAGGGATCAAAGTCGACTGAGGGGTCTCCGACTGCTCGACTTGAAGGAATCATTGTCGATTGAGGGGTGTCCGACTGCTCGACTTGAAAGAATCATAGTTGATAGAGGGGTCTCTGACTGCTCGACTTGAAAGAATCATAGTCTATAGAGGGGTCTCCGACTGCTCTACTTGAAGGAATCATAGTCTATAGAGGGGTCTCCGACTGCTCTACTTGAAGGAATCATAGTCAATTGAGGGGTTTCCGACTGCTCGACTTGAAAGAATCAAAGTCGACTAAGGGGTCTCTGACTGCTCGACTTTAAGGAATCAGTTGACCGAGGGGTCACAGACTGCTCGACTTGAAGGGATCCAAGTTGATTGAGGGGTTTCCGACTGCTCAACTTGAAGGAATCATAGTTGACGAAGGGGTCTCCCTGACTGCTTGACTTGAAGGGATCAAAGTCGACTAAGGGGTTTCTGACTGCTCAACTTGAAGGGATCAAAGTCGACTAAGGGGTCTCCGACTGTTCAACTTGAAGGGATCAAAGTCGAATGAGGGGTTTCCGACTGCTCGACCTGAAGGAATCAAAGTCGACTAAGGGGTCTCCAACTGCTCAACCTGAAGGAATCAGTTGACTGAGGGGTCTCTGACTGCTCGACTTGAAGGAATCAGTTGACTGAGGGGTGTCCGACTGCTCGACTTGAAGGGATCATAGTTAACTAAGGGGTCTCTGACTGCTCAACTTGAAGGAATCAGTTGACTGAGGGGTCTCTGACTGCTCAACTTGAAGGAATCAGTTGACTGAGGGGTGTCCGACTGCTCGACTTGAAGGAATCAGTTGACTGAGGGGTGTCCGACTGCTCGACTTGAAGGGATCATAGTTAACTAAGGGGTCTCTGACTGCTCAACTTGAAGGAATCAGTTGACTGAGGGGTGTCCGACTGCTCGACTTGAAGGAATCAGTTGACTGAGGGGTGTCCGACTGCTCGACTTGAAGGGATCATAGTTAACTAAGGGGTCTCTGACTGCTCAACTTGAAGGAATCAGTTGACTGAGGGGTCTCTGACTATGATTCGAACCTCTGACGTTCAGGGGGAAGCCCTAGTGTATTTATTTTCCGCACTTTGAGCACCCCAAGCAGAGTGCCATGTAGTTTCATTATAATCGAGAGAAGGCAGACATTTCTACAGCCGATATCTCAAACACTTGGCAACTCACATCAAAACAATCTGGACTGATAAATAGCACTACAAGTATTTTGGGGTGAACTGTCCCATTGAAGGAAGGATTCCCCCTAAGATTACTCAATCTGTAAAGTTCAACAAATTCCTACAGTTTAGATTTTCGCTTGCCTCTTCTTCTTCCACTCCAGTTAGTGATTTCCTACATTTCCCAGAATTATTTTCAACAGCCTCCACATCCACATAAACGTGTATTCAGCTAAGTATTTGTGTGTAGGTGGAGGTAGCCTTAATGATAGAGATAGTAAGAGCAAAAGAGCGCAGGGGTCCACTGAAGACAAAACTGCCCTTTACACTAAACACAGCACATCTCCTAGCTGCACTGCATTTTGGTCTCTTGAGAATTCAGCCAGAGGAGAAATTAATATCTCTGCCTCTCTAAGATTATTTCTGATCATTAATCCAAAATAATAAGAGTAATTGCTACTGATGTTTACGCTTGATGTATTCTCAAACTCAATTTTAGCTACAATGGAAATATCTCCACGATAAATCATCCATACTGTTCATTACATTTCACCAGCTATCCACAGCAACACAAAACATAACTAAATAATTCCAGAGACAGTTCCAGAGACTCCCGAGACAGCAGCAGAGGGAGGACGAGGAGGAAACCGAATCCTCCACAACATCTCCCGCCCCCTCGACACTGAGCTGATGCAGCCACACACACCATCTCCAGCCTCTGCTTCATCATCCAAGGTGCAACGCAGAGTCTTCACAACATTTTTTTCTCCGCGGATGTAACCTCCAGCCAACAAACATGTAATGATAGTGATACTGAAAACAGACAGCGATGTCGTGCACTTTGCTCATTGTCACATCCTACATACGGTATTTCCATCTGGAGATTTTGATGAGCAGGCAGCTATCCGGCCACTGTAAATTCACACATTTGTTTTTCCTATACTATTTTGTTCACTTATAGATTTTCTAATATGTTTATTATAATGTGTATTCTGAATTTCATCTTATTTACAGCACTATTTACCTTAGACAATCAACAGTCTCACGACTTCTCAACAGTTTTTACTTCAACTGTCAGGGTGTAGTTTCCTTATTTTACTTGTGTGGCTGCAAACTTAACTTAGAAGTAACCTGCTCACACAGGTACACTGAAGGAAATGAGTCATATTCAATTCATATTCAAACTGTCTGTCAAAAAACCATAACTTTTAAAATCTAGAACACACACAGACACTTCACCTCTAATTATGACAGAAAGGAACAACAGACACTGCCAGTGGGAAGTAAACCCCAAACTTTACTCAAACTTTTGCAGTGCGGTCACTAAAATAAAGTGTCCGTACACACTGTCAACACTTTGTGCAAACTGTCAACAGGCTACTGAGACCATTTTTTCACCATGGCAAAGAAAATTAAGTGTTTGTGAATATTATTAAAAAGAAAATTAGTTTGTACATTTTCAACCATAACAGCTGCACCCCAACAAGCTGCTCAGTAGT
Source organism: Epinephelus lanceolatus (assembly GCF_041903045.1). Classification (NCBI taxonomy): domain Eukaryota; kingdom Metazoa; phylum Chordata; class Actinopteri; order Perciformes; family Serranidae; genus Epinephelus; species Epinephelus lanceolatus. The sequence goes on from NC_135755.1 coordinate 15,503,898, forward strand.
GGGTATGAGGGTATTGAATAATAATCTTCAGTAAATGTGCCAGTTTTTGTGTTTTACAGTTATTTATCATAAAGAGCCAAAGTCCTTCCACCTCTCCTGGCTGGCCTTGGGTCAACTAGCTTCTGTAATTTAATGGGTTTTCTCAAAGAGGATTTCTTTAGCCCTTTCATGAATGTAATCTGTTCAAGTTGCGGCCTTTTGGTATTCTAACACTGATCTCTGTAATGGCTCTATTCAAACACGACAAGACAAGGCTTTAAAAATACATTTAAAAATCAGACTGGACATAAACCTCACTATTGTTTTTGCGTCACATTTTGCCAATGTTGACGTCATTTGTACTTTTTGCAGAAAAGAAACCAAGAAACCATCAGTCTCTCAGCTGTTTTTCAATTTAATTCAATCTGAATGTGAAGACCATAAGATTGATTTTATTAGAACTGTGATAATTCACAAATGTTGTTTCAGGAGATTACCAATATTTTCTGTTCTCCTTCATGATTTTACATATTTTATAAATGACGTTTTATATATATGCACAATTAAATATTAAACCTACATTGAAAATACTTAGAATTGATGTCTGTTTTCATTTTAAAATTGCAGTCATCTATAAATTATATTATTAAGGTATATTTCAACAACAAAATGCCCATTTGTATATCAGTTATTCACCTTGTGTTATGTTGGACTCATAAAGAAAGAAAAGGATTCAAAAACTAAGAAAAGTCTTAATAAACTGGAGTAAGATCGTTCCGCCTTCAGCAACAGCAAAACTTATCAAAACAAGGGCTGACCCGAATGCTTCGAAGCTTCGATCGTTGCTATGGTAATCAACTTCCAAATCAGTATTCAAATGCTCCATTTATATATATATATATATATATGTATATATATATATAATTACTAGTTATTCTCAGATAAGGGCATTTAAACTTAGGGATATATTTGTGACTTTGGCTCGCTCTCATCTATGTCAGCCACTAGTGGTCCAGCACTACTGAAACTGGGATACTTTAAGTAAGTAAGTAAGTAAGTAAGTAAATTTTATTTGTATGGCACTTCTCACAGAGAGGACTCACAAAGTGCTTCACAAGATAAAATACAAAAAATACAATAACAGAAACAATGCAAAATACACAAAAACAAATAACAAGTAAAGTGCAGCGAAATACAGAGATGATACAATGGACAATTAATGGAACGCATGCCTAAACAGATGTGTTTTTAACTGCTTTTTAAAAGTGTCCACAGAAGAGGCCGCTCTCAGCTCATGAGGTAGTGCATTCCACCATTTCGGTGCAACAGCCTTAAAGGCTCTATCACCTTTCGTCTTTAATCTTGTGTCAGGGACAGTAAGTAGGTGGCCTTCAGCGGACCGCAGTGACCTGACAGGACAGTGAAAGGACACCAGATCCATCAAGTATGCAGGTGCTTGACCATGGAGGGCTCTGTAAGTGATGGTTAGAAACTTGTGCTGGATCCTGAAATTAACAGGGAGCCAGTGCAGGGATGCCAGGACTGGAGAGATGTGAGTGAACTTACGAGATCTGGACAGAAGCCTGGTGGCAGCGTTCTGGACTAGTTGGAGGCGGTCTAATGAAGTTTTATTGAGACAGGTGAAAAGAGAATTACAGTAATCTAGACGTGAGGAAATAAAAGCATGGATGATCATTTCTAGCTCAGAATAAGTTAACATGGATCTGAGTTTGGAAATGTTTTTGAGGTGGAAAAAGCAGGAGTAATTGACAGTTTTGATGTGGTCATCGAAGAGCATGGCCTGATCAAATGTGACCCCAAGGTTTCTCAACTTGGGGCGCACATTTGCACTGAGGGACCCTAAGCACCTGGCCACTTTAGATGCTGAGGCGTCAGATGCAATAATTATAATCTCAGTTTTAGCTGCGTTCAACTGAAGGGAGTTAAAAGACATCCAGTCCTTAATTACATTCATACAATCGTACAGTGAATCAATTCCATTGGTCCTATCAGGGTTAAAAGAAAAATATAACTGGAGATCATCTGCATACATATGGTATGATATACCTTCAAAATTGCTGATGACATCTCTGAGAGGGAGCATGTATAGCGTAAAGAGGATAGGCCCAAGCACTGAACCTTGGGGCACCCCACAAGAAAGGGGGGCAAACTCTGATTTATGAGGGCCAACAGCCACAGAAAAGGATCGATCAGACAGACAGGATTTAAACCAATGAAGAGCGGTCCCTGAGATTCCTACCCTGTCCCTCAGCCTGTCTAAAAGGATGTGGTGATCAACAGTGTCAAAGGCTGCACTGAGATCAAGCAGAACCAGGATAGTGGATTTACCGGCATCGGAGGCCATCATGATGTCATTGGAGACCCTGAGAAGAGCAGTTTCTGTGGAATGTAACTGACGATAACCGGACTGAAATTTATCTAAGATACTGTAACTGTTCAATGCTGTCACTAACTGGTTTGCAACTACTTTTTCTAGAATCTATCTTTAACCACACGACAGGCTTACAGATGCTTTAGAAAGAGGGCAAAAAAGTCAAGCGTTGGGGATAGCTTTAAAATTTGTGGAAATGCCCCCCAAAAATTTGAGTGCCAGATATGCCAAACGAAATTGGCATCATAGTACAAATCTACAACGGCCTTGACAAATCACCTGAAAACTTAGCAGTCTTTCATTGTATTCTTTTTTCTTGCTTTTTGTGGCTGATATTACTGTAACCTACATGCTAAAAAAAGTGGCTAAATGTCAAGTTATTTTAAGTTCAAATAGGACTCATGCTGTCATCTATCTTTTCCCTGTCCTCCGCCCCTTCTGTTGAAGGTTCGATTAATCGCAGATTTTCTCACAGAGGCTTTGATGCCCAAAAAACTGGTACTGGGGACAGCCTAGTCAAATATGCATCTACAACTCTCATATAACTGGTGTAATGTATTCTAAGTCTCATTTATCCAGTCGTATGCTCAATACTTCCTAAATATTAAGCATTTTCACAAATGCTTAATATTTAAAACACTTCCGTTCATCGTGCAGGATTGTGAGAAAAACTAATTTGATACACAAATGGTCATTTTGTGGGTGAAGTATTCCTTTAAGACTCATTTTTCCGCCGCCCATTTACAATGTTTAACACTATGATTATACTGAAATGGAAATGTAATTTGATTAACAGTCTTTTGGAAGAAAAGAAGCAACTTAAAAATGGCAGCATGATATTTGATACCTGGTGGCAAAACTCCTTAAATTAGTTAACAAGTTAGTCGTAAAATAATTAGATATAATGGCGAATGAATGACTGTTTATCTTTGTGATTTAAATGATGACCATCATTAACATGGAAATAAATCTACCAACTAAGACTAATTTAATATCAAACTGCATGTTGTATCTCATCAGAAACGTAAAACTGACAATTTGTAATTTCACTGGGAGCTACATGCTACAGTATAACTGTACCGAACAACAGCTGGGTGCAGTTACTCCCTGGAGTTTTGCAAGGAAAATATAAAAGATGGACAAGACATGACATCAGTGACAGCGCTCAATTTTGCATTGGTGCCAGAGTATGGTGTCGGTTCTATTGAAGTTAATGGGGCAGGCACCGCAAATCACACTCTAACATATCATATCTTTGTTGTTTCACCTTTGACTGAAAAATCCTTCCACTAAATTAAAAAAAAAAACAGATCATGGCTCTGTCTCGCAGCTGCATCTCAAGCCCCAGTTGGATCCATGATAGCTAACACTACCTGCTCTTAGCGGGTACATGTATTTAATTATCAATAACTAACCATTACTGTCAGGAGGTGGCGCTGATTGCCAAATTATTATCAATCTGGACCTTCAGTACTTGTTGCTTTTGTTTATCAGTGAACTAAATTAGCATTTGCACTTTATTTAGCTAACGTCACCCAGCAATATCTGCTGAGTCACCCTACACTAATTCGGACTGTAAGAAATAATCCTGGTGAAGGTGTAAAAGAAACAGACAGGGAGCTGTGGTGTCTGTGAGTGATAGCAAATGATACCGCCTCTCAAGCTTAACTGTTGTAATGACTGAAATGTGTGCTAGCATTAGATGACTAACATTAGCATGAATGTAAATCACTGAGGCAAACTGCAAAGCATTACAGCGTGTGGTCAAGTCCTAATTTGGCAAATATTTACCTAGCTAAAGACTGTATCATTACGTTCAGCCAGAATAATAATCAGAGCCATTAGGAGCTGATGTGGTTGTAATTGCAGTCTGGTCAGCCCAGTTAGTTTATGTATCTTGATGGACCAAACAGGGGCTTGAGACAGATCTGTGGTCCTTGTAGACCAATTACAATAAAAGCAAACACACACATTAACATAAACAATGCCAGTCAACATCAAGTAATGTGTGTTTTTCAATCTGGTGGAAAGATTTTTCAGTAAAAGGTGAAACAACAAAGATATAATGGGTTACAGTGTGAATTGCTGTGCTCATCCCATTGACTCCAATAGATTTTCCTCAGAGTTTTGACGTCACTGTGGGGATGCTAGGCAACCTGCAGAGATGCCACACAGTTCAAATACTTAATCTCTCTTTACAGGTAGACACATACCTGTTTCACCTCATAACAAACAATAGTTGAGCCCATATAAATGAGCAGTGGCTGCCTGCTCAGAAACAAACTCAAAACAACAACTGTGTACTTATTATTCATCTCTATTCATCAGGTTTGACGCCAACCGCAAGCGTCAGACTGTAAAATCTCTCATTCTGCACAAGAGTGACCATGACGATGGCTAAGTATAGCCAGCAGCCCATCAGTGCATGCGTAGGATGACTAATGGAACAACATAATTGCGGTGGGCTATAAGTATCCACAGGGGGCAACAGTGGGCACAGGGGCCTGCTGACTGAAGACAGGTGTCCGTTTTGATGCCTGCTGCAAAAGCGCCGTAGTGATGGCACTCAGGGCCGGTGACAAGGGACTGAACGCTGTGTGTTACCGAGCGTGTGTGACAAAGCCTTACAAAGACATTAGTGTGAGTCAGAAGTAACACTGGGACTGTGGGAGAGAAGAAGGCCTGTTAGCATAACTGTGAATATTCATAATTTTAGAGGCATATCAGTTAACTAGTGTGGTGATTCAGAAGGGGCTTTATCACAAATACTTCTGTCAAACCAGTAGTGTTTGTTTGTGTGTAGAAGACAAAAGAGAGAGCTGTAGCGTATCCATTATGATGTCATAAAATCTTTAAACGGTCTCATATTTCTCCATGAATGGTCTACAGGGTCTTTCCTTGATTTGTCTCTGCAGGGTGACACTGCAATAAACTACAACTACTCTGAATCGCCCTGTTGCTTTGACTGAACACTCTGTATACATAAAATCATTCACAGAATACCCCTCTTTTGTTGGAGATGCTAAGGAGCAAAATAATGGGCTGCTGTTGCCTCCAGGGGCCCACACACAACGAGCAAATCGCAAAAATATTACGTTATCGAAACTAAAATACAGATTCTACTATTCATCAACACGTTCTCATCCCAAATCGTCAAATACAGACACTTGGTCAGAGGTCCTACAATATAAAAATAAAATATAAGCTTACTCCACATAAACTATAAATAAACAATTAAAAAACCTATACAATAAATGAATATTAACTTATTTCTGTATTTTTTTCATATATATGCAACAATGATTCTGGGTAATATGTATGTTGGTGTTACCCAATGTCAAGTCTGTATTTAATCATGTGATAATAACAAATTTATGGTAGCTAGTCAAGGTGTAAAACAAATAACTAGCGTGTCTTAGTAGGGCCCGTCATAAGAGCATACACGGGGGCCCGGTGTAATGACATTACGCCTCTGTCTACACGTCAACATATGATCAGCTAGGTACCCTTCTACGGCAGTTTTGGACAATCAGGGATGGCGTGTCAATTTGGTCAATTTACATGTCTTACATGCATTGTGTCTTTCATAGGAAATGTACAATTTCTCCTCATTAAATGCAGTCTTTTTCAAAATAAACCCACACTGTTGGTAAACAATTCATTTTGAGATTGACTTCTTTAAGTTAAGGCAACAAAAGCACATGGTTAGAGTTTAGAAAAAACATCATGGTTTAGCTAAAAATAAGCACAGTTGTTACTAATGTAATGCGATGTCACGTGACATACATCATGTGAAATACTATACAAACAATCACACTACATTGTTATTAAAACAAGTGAAATGACTTTTGATTTCACATGGGAAACAAACAGCTGTGAAAGTCTGAAGTTCATTTGACCCATCCACCTCCTCTTCCACCCAATGTGGGCTTTCTCTCTCTCTCTATTTTCTTTTAATCTGTGTCAAAGACAGACGGTGGGTCTCATACCGCCACTAACAGTGTCTCTGTGCATCTGTTACCAAGGTCCACTGATGAAGCGGTGGTATTTGACTAGTTGGAAGTGAAACTGAGCTGCAGCTGTCTCATTTTTTTCTCAACAAAATCTTAGAAACCTTTAAGAAGTACTTAGATCTTTTACTTAAAGAAATAAAAGTATCAAAACTACAGTGTAAAATACTCTGCTACAAGTCCTGTGTTCAAAACTTTACCCAAGTAAAAGTACAAAAGCAAGTATCAAAAGTAAAATCATTCATTATGCAGAATTTTAGAATCATATATACTGGATTATAATTAGCGATGCATTCACATGTACATTGCTTTAATGTTGAAACTGATGACGGTATGGCCAATTTTAATGACTTTATATACTACTGGGTAGCTTAACCTATAGTAATATATCATATTTTATTAGTTGATATATATTGTATATTAAAAATCTTAATCCACAAGATAATTAAACTTATCAAATTAGTTAAAGGGTATAATCAGTATTGCTTGGCTGTGTTTTGTTGCTTCATGTTGCTTGCTTGCATGACTACATGTACTGAACAGTGGATATTATTGATGTATTACTGTAACAGTTACTAAGGTTTTACTGTTTCCTCCTGTTGCTCTGTTTCAAGCAACTCAACACAGGACTACAGTTAAAAATTAGAAGCAATGCTGAACAGTAATGCTGATTAATGTGCATTGTCATTATAAATAAATATATGAAATGAAATAAATACATGTAGCTAAATAAAAACTACAATATTTGCCACCAAAATGTATCTCATGGAGTAAGGGTAACGTCATACAGTAACGTTAGCATACAATGAAACTTACTCACTTAAATAGGATTCAAATAACATTAGCATTACTTCACCAGTGTAGTACTTGAGTAAATGTACTTAGTTATATCCCACCACAACTTTTAAAATAGTTTGCAATATGCTAAAATCACAAAAAATCTACTCATCTTGCTATAATCCTCATTTTTATATTAATAATCCGTCAAATGTCTACCTGTAATGACGGAAGGGGTCGCTAGCCTACAGACAATTAACTGACGCAGTTAGCATTAGCTAATTAAGCTTTGCTAGGTGTTAGCATCGTTTAACACGCTTTTAGCTCGCAGGTTGGTTTTCCAAATTCCAGCCAATAAATTCACTTTTTTGGTTCACTAATACAACTCCCATTTGCGCTTATTTTAAGCAAAACAAGCTCTAAAAACCCTCTGTATGCCACCTCCTGCCCAACACCACACGGCAGGCTAACGGCTGGTTAGCAACAAGCTAGCGAACACATAGCAGGGCATTTAGAGGCTAATGTAGCAGCTACTTTCTTTCAGGAGTTAGTAGAGACCAAACACAAAGGTAAAACAGAGTAAATATTAAACTTACATTCGCCAGTTGGCAAAAAACACGACTCCAAATAATCGATAATGAGCTCCATAATTATTAAATGTGTAAATAAGCAACTGTAGTTTGACATTGACTTAGTGATATGTCACTGTTGTGTGTACAGCGTGTTGCTGCTGCCCCCAGGTGGCCACAATACATCACTGCAGGTAATAAAATACACACAAGTTTCCACTTAAAGGAAACCAGTGGTATTTCTCACAGATATTTAGGTTTATAGGGTATATTATTCTATTTCTGCAGGCATGTTCGTGCCATTTCAGTTTTTAAATAGTTTTAATTCTTAATACTAAAATTAAGGGCATTAAAATGGGAAAATGGTTGTCTTAGAGCAGTGGTTCTCAAATGGTGGGGTGTGCCATGTGGTGTAGTGATAACCACACATTATTATTGCAAAATTCAACTGGTCCTGCACAAAAACTTATGAACAGATTTTTTATTGACTGTATCAGTATGTTGTGCCCACCCATTTCCAAATAAAGAGACAAACTCTGGCTTAAAAAAATGTAATTTAATTGAATTCAAATTAAATCCCATAAAGGGGAACCTATTTGACGCCATTTGCGCATGGAAATTATAAGTGTGTGTGACACATCAAAAGCCCTGATTGGCAGCCAGTGTGAGAGAGGATAACTTTTTTTTGTCCTATGTAATAGAAGCTATTGTGGACAGATATAAATACAGGTGTGCCTTCAGAGTTTGGCTCGCCCTTGGGCACAAAAAGTTTGAAAACCAGTGTCTTAAATTAACAAAAATATGCTTTACTTTTTAAATTGGTGCGATAATATGGGGGATTTAGTGGCGTCTTATGGTAAGAATTGCAGATGGCAATTGGCTGAAATTTCTCCCGGTGAGAATTCCTTCAATGTTCATTGTTTAGGTGGTTATTACCAGGAGCCAAATTATCCGCAAAGGTCTCTTCCTCTCCAAAAGAAATTGACCAGGAGATTACAACTGCTATAAACATTGTATGAAGCAGTTTCACATTACAAATCAGTGTTTCACCTTGTTTGGCACATTGCAGGTGAGCCACTAGCCTAGCACCTGCTAATCTGTGCTCAGGTTCTTTCTCTAATAACTTACTGTGTGCTCACTTTATTTCTGATCCCAGTGTTTGGGAGGTTTTTACTGTGAGCTGAATTATCCACAGAGGGCTCTTCAATGCCAAAAGAAACGGACCTGATGATTTAAACGGGTGAAAGTACTGAATAAGGCAGTTTCACATTACAAATCAGTGTTTCTCAACCATTGTTTGGCATGTTGGAGACAGGACATTAGCCAAATAGCTGCTGATGTGTGCTCAACCTTTTTTCTCTGGTAACTTAAGATTCAGGGACTGGCAGCACAAAAAACCTTAAGTTTTCTGCCTAAGTATGACACTTAAGGCTTAATTTCTAATTTATTTTAATAAATCTAATCAAATCTGTAGTGTAAAATCAAATGTGTATCCAATGGGTTCTCCTGGTTGCAGAACACTCTTCTCGGGTTGTGTTTTTTTTTTTCATTTATCACCATAAAATTGGTCATGTTGCAGTTAAGATAGAGTCAGAGGTACTTTAAGTTTGATTGTTTTTTTAATCTTGCTTTGGTTGCTAAGGTCTTTTGTGCAACAGTCTAGGGATTCCTTAAATATAAGACCAAGACAAGGAGAAAACCATTAATAATTAGGAGAACATTTGAAGGACACCTTAAGGAGAAGACTCAAGGGTGTTTTGTGCAATTGATTTTATTATGATAAGAGTTAAGAAAACTTTATTTGCCATTTGTACACCTGCACACAGTCTGGGAATATAGGAACTATTGTGCTAAGAACACTCAGAGTCAGGACGGAAATATGAAAAGTAATAAGTGCATGCAACAAGGTATAATATAAACTCCACCTGCAGGGCATTCAGACAGATATGAGGAAATCTTAACTAGGACTTTAAGGAAAATGTTAACCTAAGGTGTTTTGTGCAACCGGCCCAAGATGTTCAGGTTTTTTTTTTTTTTTATGGGAGATGAATTATCTGCAGAGGTCTCTTCCTCTCTAAAACAGACCCGGTGATATAAACCAGTAAACACACTGAATAAAGCAGTTTCACATTAAAAAAAAAAAGAGTGTTATTTTCAACGCTAAGAAGAAACACGGTGGTGCAACATGGGGATCTCCACTGACTATGTAGATGTAAACAGCTCATTCTAAGAAATTAAAATCCTACAGACTGGACCTTTAAATTAAAATTTATGGTCAGTTTTCATTACAAATTGTCGCGCCCCAACAGGTGCAACAAACCTATCAGGAGACTGAGGAAGAGGAGAGGTCCCATCAGCCCCTGAAAAGACCTGCTGGGCTGGACTTCAGGTTCATGATGGCCAGGTTTGATCGGTGACTGAATAAAGTTTGTTGATTATTTAATTAGGCACTGACTCATGAATATTCATCAGTGAGTTCAGTTCTTCTCACCATGTTTCGAGCTTCTCTGTGAAGGCTGCACTTGGCTCGCAAACGCCAAATGCGTCCATCTGAACAGGTCATCCAATCTGAGTTTGGAAATCTCATAATAAGCCGGGGAAACTCGCCAGAATAACAATCTAGCTCCAATCCTTCCACTTGTCTTCTGTGAAAACTGAGAAAAAGAGCAACTTTTCTCCAAGATGCTGTCACTTGTTACTGTCACTCCTCAAAAGACCAAACAACTGCAATAATCTCACCATGCTGGCAGACTTTCACACGTATTCGAATAAAAACAAGAGTGGATGATGAAGACCGGCCTCGCTTGCTTCGAAACATTCACATTTTTAAGAGGAAAATTCTCAGGACTCGAGTTAAAGCCTAAAAATAATTAACTCGTGCGGTTAAAATGTTTTTTAACGTCACATATTCTGCCTTTCCTGATGTGTTTTGACCTCTGGGTGACTGTGTGATTCACAGCGTGACTAATGACGGGTCGGCATGAGGAGCTCTTCATGCAAAATGTTATTTTGGTAGAGGACTGTTAGGTAATGGCAGAAGTTTTCCATAAGTGAGTGTGAGTAACATAAAAACGGAGTGTTTTAAAGTTTGTAGGGGATGTTTAAGTAGATATTTTACAGAATCCGGGGCAGCACATGGCGTCTAAGATTTTTGTGCTTATTTCACTACATTTCCAGACTTAGTTTAATACCCTTAAAGTTATTATTCCTGTAAAGCAGGCAAGATCCCTTAAAAACCAAAGATGCTTTCACCCCCAGAACATGCTCACAACACGTGACAGGACAATTGATGAACATACCAGAAATATTTTGGGCTCTTATTTGTTTCAAAAGGCTTTACCTGTATTGTGCATCTGTCTAACCGCCAACATCTGCACATTATTTCATCTCCCAAGCCTCTCCAGGCTTCCTCCACCCGCGTATGAATCTCCCGAGCGCGGTCTTGACAATGACAATGAGGGATCACTTTCATCCTCCATTTTCAGATTGTGTTAGAGTGACCACAAGAGGACAAAAGCCTGCATTAATACTGTACTGTCTGAAGCGGACGGGGAGGGAGGGTGCCAAGTTAGACCTCTTCCTTTTCAAGCTCTGCTCCTTTATTGAATCCTTCTGAATGTTTACAGCTGTCTCAAAGCTTTTCAGAGATGCACATCTGACAGTGACAGTCAAAACAAAGCTCAGGTGTGTTGGGTTTGGCCAATCAGGTGTGTTCTTTCAAGTCAGCTGACACATTTTAGGAGTTATTCTGTTGAGGAGGGACTACCTTACTCTTGAAGATCATTATGTTGGATGTTATATTGTCAGTGTTGGGGCATTTATCCACCAGACTCGCCTGAAGAAATACAAATATAATCCTTAGAAAAATATTCCTCTGCTTGTTCTCCATGACACGTAAGTGTTTTGAGTGAATTTTGACTACAAACACACACTTGATTTAGTCATACCCAAAGTGTTGATGTTTGGAGAGTGCTAAAAAGCTAAGCAGAAAACACAAACCACCTACAGTGAGCTGGAGGAACATTTGGGGGAGCTAATGAGCGCTGTAACAAAGTCAAGGAGTCTGTTTTTTCCTCTACAGTTTAAATGTACACACTAAAACTCATTGGGTTAAAAAATGGACCCAGTTTGAGTCAGTTTTACAGTACAAATAAACTGTTTAAACCTTGTGTTAGTGTAATTTTTGGGCTGTTTACCCACTCTAAAGTTAAGTGTGAGACACAACAAACTTGTTATTTATATTGTAATATATGTTATATTCCCTGACAAATACCGATATGTGAGTTTAAGAAGAGCAGGAGTCAAATTTGAACAGTTTGCAGCCGTAACATGTTTTATTTTGGGTAAATAACTTAACAGTAACATGAAAAAATAAACACTAAAACTGTGTCTTAACAGCCCATTGTCTCACTGGCACTGTCTCTCTCAGATGCCTGCTGCTTATGGTCGCTACACATTTGTTTTTGAGCCCCGACCTCACCTGAGCACTGTGGGGGTACACGCCCATAAACGTCCCGAACACAGAAAGGAAGAAGAGAATACAGGCAGAGGGCGGAGTCTCTGCAGATAAATACACCGCCACACACTTCCAGTGAGTCACAAGTGATGATTGAGAGGGATTACTTCTATATATCGGAAAATCCTGCACAGTATACCTTTAAGTTTATACACTTAAGTATCACTTCATCAATGGTGCAGTGCATTTTGATATATATGGAGCTGTCTATGGCTTGGATCAAATCTATAGTTGCGATATCATGTCCTATCTGTGTTGTATTAAAGGGACAGTTCACCCAAACTTATTTTTTGTCTTACCTGTAGTGCTATGTATCAGTCTAGATTGTTTTGGTGTGAGTTACAGAGTGTTGGAGATATCGGCCATAGAGATGTCTGCCTTCTCTCTAGTATAATGGAACTAGATGGCACTCAGCTTGTGGTGCTCAAAGCGGCAACAAAAATACAGGTAAAAAACTCAACAGCAATGTCTCGTTCCAGAAATCATGACCTGGTTACTCAAGATAATCCACAGACCTTGTTGTGAGCAGTTTCATGTAGGAACTATTTTCTTGATTTTCTTTGCACTGATCTACACCCACCACCCATATCACTGTGCAGAAGGGAGCGTGGTGTGTCTAGCTTACACATGTAAGAGGAGAAGCATTTTGAAATCTTTTGCTCCATAGGATTTAAAATGTTACTTTTGATATATATATCCAGAAGTATAAAAGAGATAAAAACACTTAAGTCATCAGCTGCAATGGGGCAGCAGTGGCTCAGTCCGTAGAGTTGGGAACCAGACGGTCACCACCTCAAGCCCCCTTCCAAACCAAATATGGGGCGTGGACTGGTAGCTGGAGAGGTGCCAGTTCGCCTTCTGGGCACTGCTGAGGTGCCCTTGAGCAAAGCACTGAACCCACAACTGCAAACAACATTGTTCAGGGTTTTTTTTAACCAGGAGCCGAATTATTATTAGAGGTCTCTTCCTCTCCAAAACAGTATATAACAGTTTCATGTTACAAATCAGTGTTTCTCCTACGCTGTTTAGCATGTCGCAGACAGGCTGCTTGCCCAAAACCTGCTATCGTGTGCTCACCTTTTTCCTCTGATAACTTAAGATCCAGATGTTCAGGATGTTTTAACTGGGAGCTGAATGATCTGCAGAGGTGTCCTCCTCTCTAAAACAAATACACCTACTGATTGAAACCAGTAACAACACTGAGTAAAGCAATTTCATGACAAAAAAAAATCAGGGTTTCTCTGACGATGGTCGGCATTTTGAAGATGGGCCACTTGCTGAAGTTTTTACCAGGAGCCGAATTATTCACAGAAGTCTCTTCCTCTCCAAAACAAACAGGCCAGGTGATTTAAACTACTAAAAACACTGCATAAAGCAGGTTTCACGTAAAAAAAAAATCTGTTTTTCTGATGCAGCTTGTCACGGAGGGGCTGCTAACTATCTATCTATATGTAGAGCCAGTGTTTGTGACCTACTGTAGAAACATGGCGGTGCAACATGGTGATCTCTGTAGACGAGGACCAGCTATGTAGATATAAACGTCTCATTCTAAGGTAACAAAAACACAATGATTCTTATTTTCGGGTGATTATACACTAAAGAAAACACACTTATTTCATTATATTCCATTTCTGCCAATATCACCCCCTGAATCCTACACACTGGACCTTTAAGTAAAAGTTTTTTTGCTGTTGCTGATAGTGCGTGTCTGTGTGAAATTTCAGCCTGTAGTGTAGTGTCTACACTTCCTGTGTCCCCTCCTCCACCTTTTAAAATCAAAATCCCTCCCCTGGATGTATGTGGGTAAAGTGCAGCTACCATCAGAACTGAAAAACAACTGAAACACTTCACAGTCAGGAGTTCTTCTTGCACGCCCGCCAACATTTTACCCGAGTAGCTGCCAGATTTTTTCAAAATGGTGGACACTTGCCTCAGGACTGGAACTCATTTTCATCGCTTGTCCCTGTGTGTTGTGCTGCATGCTGCTGCTGCTGCTGCTGCTGATGATGATGACACAATTCCTAAGCAGTGATGGGGGAAGCCTGCCATATACACAAACATGAGTCAGGTTACTGTAACGTGTCTGTCTGCGCACCACTTCCAGCGCAGAGGACAGACTGCTCAGCAAAGGACTGAACTCTGTCCAACAGCTCTGAGCGTCATGCTCGGGCACACTGTGATCACACCCCTCCTACACAACACAGGGCCGAGCTCAGCCCCCTCTACACACACACACACACACACACACAAATACATACACACATTTGGTCATGCCACCTTGGAAATTAACATATCATTCCACATTCAACAATCACAGACTTCACGTAGGTAGGGCTACATAATCACAGCAATCAGTCCTGCTCGGGGCCTCATCTGCATAAAACCCCCCCAAAAAAATCAGCAGTCATGTTAAGTCACAAAACGCCACTTACAGTAATGTGCCTCTCAGAATTAACGAGCAAAACAACAGCAAGGAACTGGGAACATCACATCCACTCCTACGCAGGCAGGATGGCACTTCAGTTTTAAAGTTATGTAACAGTCCAATGGTGTGAGATTACACTCACTTTGCCCTCAGAGGGGAGACAAGAGATCAAAATACTCCAAAATTGAAAAGTCTGAGTGGCTAATTGAGCATTGTTCTGGCTGGGGAAGGTGCATAAATGCCATTAGTTAACATCTAAAGCAGCAGCTGGATGAGAAACCAAACTGAACTTCTGCTGCAGTGTGCAAAGCATCAAACTTTAAGGCTTTTGTCTTCTCTGGACACGGCACGGCTCTGAGGTGTCTCCAAAAGTCATCAGTGAAATGAAAAAGAAAGCCAGACAGCGAGAACAACAGCTCCTCTGACAGCTCCAGCACAAACCTGTGGCTGGCAGTAATTTGAATTTTCTCAACACCTACACTTTGTGTCTTCAATGCCAGCGTGAAACAATCAGAAAACCCCTCATGTCTCCTTCCTGGAGGCTGGAAACTTTAAATTAACTCACTGCTTTGGCTCCACTGCGAGATAATGACATCACTGCTGCACTGAGCAACACACAACTACAGCCCTGATCGCTAATTGATTAATTGGCAGAGATTGGAAGTCAAGGGGACACATATGCATGAATCACCGTGCAGCATTGTTTACCAAGACGTCCCCTGCCGACCGGAAACTACGTTAAACAACAAACGCCAACGCGCTTTGAACTTGAGAATTGAAAGAGACCTTCAAAGGGAGGAGAAAATATTAATACAGATACAGTGTTGCCTGCAGGCAGCCCTGCATGTGCCAACTCTGCAGGAACTCCCGTTGCATTCTCACTTCACGGAGTCTATTTTTTAAAAGCATGACAACAACTCGCACTTCTCTTTTTTTTTGGTTTCCTAAAACGTAAATTCCGCTTGCAAAAAGGAAACTTACCTTCTCTGTGAAGGTGGGAACAGGTGCTGCGCGCCGCTGCGTGTGGTCTGCTGCCTAATTAGGCGTCCGAGAGAGTTTAATTTAATGGTTATGTATGGAGACAGTGCTCGAGCCTCTGAGTCCGAGCACCATGCTGTGGGAACACGGGCTTGTCAAGAAAATGCGCACAACACTGGTGACAAGGCGGAGGAGCGCATTTTTAATTCTGTCTGAGCATCTGAAGTGATACACAGTCACAGCAGAGACACTGTGTGTGTGTGCCCCCCTCCCCCCGCCTCCCCGACTCTGACACACACACACACACACACACACACACCAAATCATATTATGGAAAACTGGAGTTTTGTCAGTAAGTTAGAAAAATAACAAAAGAACATTTAAAATAATACAATGCACGCGTCTTAAATCCCTTCAGGAATATTATAGTGAAGCCACAAAGTCTAAAAACTCCATAAAGCAGCAATATTGACGCCTACAAAATGACTATTATTCACATTATAAAAACCTTAACTCTTAAAATATCATACACACATTATAAAGGAATCATAAAGTCTGATCCTCCATTACATAAATACTTCTATACAGCACTCTAAGGTGGGAGCAAGCAGCTGAGGGTCTTAAAATGCTAATTGAATTCATCAAGTGAGGCATATTCATCAGAAATATCACAATCCTCTCACACTGTGACCATGAGAAAGCTGTTAGACGCGTCATGTAACCGGAACTGGACTTTGACGCACGGTGCGCTTTTTTTTGGTGAGCTATTTCTGGATTGCTGCATCCATCTTTTTTTTTTCTTCCTCTTCTTTTTTTACAGTTGAAGATTTGTAGTTCCGCCACTGTCCGCTGGAGGGCGCCACAGGCCGCGTTTAGGATTTACACACAGGGCTGACCAGCCACTGTGGTGTGCAAGAGAGAAACATTACGTCTCAGTATAAAGGATAGATGGTTTGGGAGATGGTGTATGTCTTTTTTATTATGTGTGTGGACCAGTCTGTGATTTTGAATAAACTTTATTTATATTGTCTCATTTGCAAAATACTGAACAGTAGAAAAAAAAGTAATAGAGGCAACACTTTAGTAACAAAACACACATATTACACATTCATATGACACAAATATAAACAATAACACCATCTCTGTCCTCAGGAATTATGTAAAGGATAACGCAGTTGAAGAGTCCATTATCAGTGTTAAATGGCCGACATGGAGGAGAGAGCGTTGGACGGTTGCCTCTGCGAAGGCCATTAAAAAGTGATGATGGACGAAGAGCATTATCCTGCTTATACCATGCTCACTTATCAAAGAAATAAAAAGTAAAAACATTAGGCAAATCAAAAGTTCCACAAACCATAACTTAGTTTCCATGGTAACACTTTAGGGTTGCCTCGTACCTGGGGACAATCATTACTACCCTATAAGGTTCTTATGCAATGGAAACGTTACTACTACTACAGTAAAAAGGACGAACCTTAGATACGACTTAGTAGAGTTCTGAGTCTCAGTTTGAGCCAGACAGGTCCTGAAAAGCGAGCACGGTCTCACTCCAAAGTCATCGAAATCCGGCACTTGGGTAGTGACTTGAGGTGTCAGAAACTAATGAAAAAAAGGCATCCTTTAATGTCAGCATGATGTGTGGCCTGTTGCCATTATAGTTTAACAGTGTATGTAAATGTTAAAACGGAAGTGTATGTTGAAAGAAGAAGACTTGACACGGTGCTCCAGAACGTCAACAACCAACACACCCAGGTTCCCTTGCTCGTTGTATGTGGACGTGGACAGTCAATGACCAAAACATCAATATATGACGAGGTCGGAGTGAGAATGTGTTGGAAAAGCTCAACAGGTCAGACTGGATTCAGGCTGGAAATTGGCACTGATTGGCCAGGCTCAGGCGGTGGAAAAAAAGAGATTTTTTAAAAATCAATAAATAAAACATTTAAAAGTGCAGACAGGGAGAAAGGGAGAGGGAGCAGCCAGGGTCCATGTCGGGCTCTCTGGTCTTCCTCCTGGTTGGAGCAGGAAGCTTCGGGAATGCGGGAAGATACAGTTTGGAGAGCCGGTGATCCACTGACCTGGTCCATTTTCTGCTGGAGAGGTGCATGGCTTCCGCTGCCACACAGTCAGTGTATCCTGGGCCTTAGAAGCCAGCTAGTGCTTTTGGCAGGCTCGGGCTTGGGCTCAGTATTTCATCTGATGATCTTGGACAGGTTGGGTTCGGGGTTCAGCTCACACAGGTTGGTTCAGTTTGGGCTGTAATTTTTTTTTGACCTGTTAAGGACTCTATGACTTAGCAAGGAGAGATGTTTCCCAGCCAACATTTGTATGTGGGGTCCACGTGGGTCGTGGGTCTATGGGATTGTCCGTGTGTTCCATATTGACGCCATGCCAATTGCCCACATGGGTGGGTTTACTCAAGTGAGCCCCAAATAAGGTGCTGATTTTGGGCCCATCTCAGTTGATATCCAGGTAGCCCTAGCATAACCGATGTGGGGCCCACCTGGGTAACACCACCCATGTGGGCAATTGGCATGGGGTCGGAATGAAGCCCCGGGTCACTCCTATATGGGGCCCATTTTTTACCCACACGGGCCCCACATACAAACATTTGGCTGGGTTCCAGTCTGCTTAGGTCATAGAAACCTTCGGCTCAGCTACTAGCCAGAAAGCTAACATTATGCTAGCAAGAGCATAACTCAATACTCAACACTGTGCACGGGTGACAATCAAGATCAAGATTTTCATGAACAAATAAATGTTGGCTGCAGTCTGAAGTAGGGAGCTGTAGAGCGAATGGAGATGATTGCTTAAGCTCAGATGGGCAGTGTGGTTCCTGCTGTATGTGTTACTGTCTCCATCTTGTGGTGTTCAGAGGATGAGGAACGCAAGGACGACTCTGTTTGAAATAAACTGTAAACGGAGACATTGACTGCATCCCTTACTTATATTAGATACAGGCTGATATTATTATGTAGCTGGCACATTAATATAGAATCATGAACAGACAGTTTCACATTTACTACTTTTAACGACTAGCTGAATTACAATTCTTTACATCCTTTTTGTACTGAGCTTACACATATTCCTGAGACCCGACAATCTATCTTTGTCCTCTGTGGGGGACATGACACTGAGGCCTCTATTTTAAATACCACATGCAGTCTGTTTGAGTCCTGATCTACAGACGACACCATAGCACACATCCTCCTCACCACCTTGTCTCACCTAGGAAAGACAGAGCTTTGTGAGATTGCTTTTCATTGACTGCAGTTCAGCGTTTAACACCATAGTTCCCTCCAGGCTGGTCACAAAGCTCAAGGAGCTGAGATTAAACACCTCACTGTGCATGTGGATCCTTGACTTCCTGACAGACAGACCCCAGGTGGTGAGAGTGGGCGGACACACCTTCTCCACTCTCATCTGTAATACAGGGGCACCCCAGGGCTGCGTTTTGAGCCCCCTGCTGTACTCTCTGTACACACACGACTGTGTAGCCACTTCTGACTCCAACATCAGCAATAAGTTTGCCGACAACACAGCTGTGGTGGGTCTGATCACAGATTACAATGAAAAGACCTACCTGAAAGAAGCAGAGGGCCTGACACTCTGGTGTCAGGACAAGAAGGTACTCCTGAACGTCAGCAAATCTAAGGAGATGATAGTGGACCTGGGGAAAAAGCAGCAAATGAACTACGCCCCCCTTATTAACAGGTTCTTGATGGAGAGGATGATAGCAGCTTCAAATACCTTGGTGTCCACTTCACTGTGAGCCTGACCTGGTTGCTGCACACTGACTCAGTGGTGAGAAAGACAAGGCTGAGACGAGAATTTCTACTCTTGCACCATTGTGAGCGTCCTGACAGGGAACATCACTGCCTGGTACGGAAACAGCACCAAACAGGCCCTGCAAACAGTGGTTCAGTCAGCTGAATACATTAAGGATGTTTACACCAGACACTGCAAAAATAAGACCAGGAGAGTCATTAAAGATCCCAACCACCCTGATAACTGCCTTCTCACTCTGCTGAGGTTAGGAAGAAGGTACCAGTTACACCAGGCAGCACTGAGAGGCTCAGGAGGAGCTTTTCAGAAAGGGGTAATCACAATAATACGTTCTATGGCAGTGAAGAAGATCAGTGATCAAACTGATAAAGATATAGTGTTTCTGTTTTTCATGAAGATGTGGTTTTCCTATTCATGAGAGTCTTAACTATAATACATAAACATTTTTAGAATTGTTAATTTACAGCCTTTAAAAACACACATTTTATTCCATGTTCTCTGTGGGAGACAGTGAGACTTGTTTCTTCTTATTCTCAACCATTTTTCATACTTCAGGAAACAGGAAAACCTCAGAGCCAGGCAGTAGAGCAGGATGTTGAATGCTCAGAGGAGGACATATCAGCCGAGGAGGAGCCTGAGGAAAAATTATTGACACCCGGCACCCGATTTGTATTAGAAGTGACACGTAAACCTGGATTCTGAAGTTTTAGTTATTTAACACAGATTCAAGGAATAGTGAGATTATTTGTCTGGTACACACACACATACACACACACACACACACACACACACATGCACGAGCACACACTGTGTATAACCAGTTAAAATTATAAAAATTGAATTGATTAAAAGCATGCACAATATCTTTAATATTACATTTCTTGAAAGTGAATTTAATCACATTTGTAAATATTGTATTTTACAGTTTGTTTCCACGACAAGGGACATGTTATGAAAGATAACATAACTTTTTTTGGGGGGGGAGAAATTTTGTAATAACTGTCTGACATCCCAATTATTTGAATTATGTAAAAAGAATGAAATAAAATAAAATAAAAATAAAATACAAGACAATAAAATAAAATAAAACACAACAAAACAAAATAAAATAAAATAAAATAAAATAAAATAAAAACAATAAAAATATAATAGAATAGAATGGAATAGAATAAATAAAACAAAACAAAAAATAAACTGAAAAATAAAATAAAATAAAACAAAATAGAATAAAATAAAGCAAAATAAAATAGAATAAAAATAAGCTCATTTAAAAAAATTAAATGAAACAAAACCAAAAATAAATAAAATAAAAAACCTATCCTAACTTTTTTTTCTTCCAGGTCTAGGGAGAATTTGGCCAAACAATTGCAAATACAAAATAAACTTGTGACCTTTCTTCCCCACCAAAAAAATTATGAAGGGAAGTTGTAATGCTACAGAATACAATGATATTTTGGACCATAGTGTTCTTCCAGCGTTGTGTCAACCCTTTCCTGTTTCAACATGCCCAAATAAATAAAGTGACGACCCTCAAGAAATATTTTCCCCAGTTTCCCTAAACATTACTGGTCCCAGATGCAAACTTCAAAATGCCGCTGCTCGACTTCTAGTATAGAATTTATTGTGGCACTCTCTCAACTGGAATCTCAGCTTTCCTGTGGTAGATCATCAAACAGCCTCCCTCTTATTATGCAGCCCAAGTGTACATTTCTGCAAACCACAGAAAAGTCACATTTGTATATTATTATGTGGCAGAATGGTTGAATGGTTTTGGTATGAAATGATCAACATACTTTCAGCCATATATTTAATATGCTTTAGCATGAGTTTAGACTTAAACATGATTATTCCTTTCTGTTCCTCTGCTGATCTCACACCACATAATCTAATTTCTCATCAGATTAAGTCTAAAACATGATAATGTCCCTCCTTATGCACATCCCTCATTATTAGTCCTTCTGATAGCTGTGTGTGTTGGTGCGCTGCCAGCTCCAGATGTTGTTTGCTGTCTGGCAGTGGATCATAATTCTCTGGGCCTTTGCCATGCATCTTATGACCACACTCGTTCCTCTTTAATTTAATCGGGTTTGTTTTTTTGTTCCCAGCCAGTTTTGTTTTTCTTGTCATTTTCATGCCTCTCCGGACTCATGCTTGCAGATGATGAGTGTAACTGTGAAATCCTGCCATTTTGAAAATGATGACAATGACACTTAGAAACTGATGACTGGCGTTAGCGGCTGAGTCTACATTGCTCAAGCTTTCTCCCGTTCTGCCCTTGGTTTAATTAACATTTCTTGGATGCATAATAATGTTAAAATCATTCAGGGCTGGAGCCAGGATTTTAGAAATGCTGATGTCATGAGTCAAATCCCTCAAACCTCCCAGGGAAGAGTCCTCTCTGTAAGTACCGCGGTACCAGAATAAATCACTCTCTCTAGAAACTTTCTAGGAAATTACAGCGCCATAAAACGAAGCGTGAAATGCTGATTAAAGACAAAATAGAGCGTGAGATGCAGTTAAAGGCTCCAAAAAAAGCTGTTAAGTGGACCTTGTGTTTATGTTATTTACTCACACATAAGTGTAAGTGCTGTTTTAAAGCTCCGTCCGTGCTGCCAGGAATAAACGTCTGGAGGAGAAACACTGAGTCCTTTATTTAGCTATTCATTCGTTTTCTTGTTTACCAAAAAGTCAACAGATATGAGTCTAAAAGTACGAGAATATACCAACACACTGACTGTATGATGTAAATGTTGTGGTTTGCTAGTGTTTGGGCATGATCTGGACCTGGAAATCCTATGTTTTGCAATCCAGGATCAGCTAATCCATCTCATTTTTGTGACGTTTTTTCAAAGCCTGATCCAGATACAGACTTTTCAAGATTACCAAATCCGAAAAATCAGTGCTCTAAGGGCCCTGATACACCAAGCTGATGGTCATCGGTCAATGTTGGTAGGTAAATGAGCATCTGTCACCCTAATTTGTGCGGTGTGTCCCGTACATTTGGCACTATTCGTCCCTTGTCAGCATTTTTTGGCCGATTCAGCCTGTTGAGTCGGTGTCGGACAACGTGGAGCCTGTCTGTGAGTGAAACCCTCAGATTGGCAGCTCAGTGCACAAGAATAGAAAGTGTTGTAATGTACTAACAGACTAACTAGTAGGGTTGCCCCCGATAGTCGACCAAACGTTAGTCAACCAGAAAAGTCATCGGGCGGCAAGATTCATATGTCGCTTTGTGGCAGAAAAACACAACAACAAATAAAACAAGCAAACATTAAACTCTATTAGGAGCTGCACCTTGTCAAAATAAATCCAAACCTATATGACTGGACCATGTGGGAGTTTAATTTGAAAGGACAGAAACAGGAAGTGGCCATGCTCAGCAGTCAGACAGGAGTCAGGTTAATTTCCAGGGCTGGTACCTGCGGTTATTCCACAGGCTAGTTAATAACATGTCGGGCAGGAAATCCAAAGTGTGGGATCATTTTGAGAAGGTGAAGGACGAACCCAAGGTGATATGTAAACTCATCTTCATTGGTCGACTACAAACATGACGTATCATCTGAAACATGGAAGTAGCTACATGCCCATTAGCCCACAGCGTCATTAACAGGCGGCTTGCTCAGTGTGTGACGTGCACTTGTAGATATAATATATCCCATTCTTACTAAAAAATTTTGAAGAACACGTTGTGTTGTTTCTTGTTTTGTCTTTTGTCTCTTGAACCCATTTTCAAGATCTGATCCAATGCAAAAGCCGAAATCCGATCTCATTACATGAGCAACTGGGGCCTAAGTCGGTATGATTCATCCTCTGGGGAGCATGACTGTCTTTAACAGATTTCATGGTAATCCATCTAATAGTCGTTGAGATATTTCAGCCAGGACCGAAGTGGTGGATTGATCAGCAGACAGACAGACTCTGCGGTCCCTCGAGCCACGTCACCACCATCCCTAAATATACAGACATGACCTCAGTGTCCCCAGTGGTGGCTCCAGCCCTGCTAATATTGACTCTGTCTGTATTTTGGGGCTAAATTACAAAATTGCAGGCTCAGAATTACCGTGTTCAGCTCCGTCTGCGACGAGAGACATTTTGATATCTCAAATAGCAAAACTAATATACTGTAACATTTCCCATTATCCACTGTGCACTTGAAGAAACCATTTTCAAAATATAGATGGCTACATTTCATATGCTGTTCTAATAACTCATTTCTGACCAAACTGGCATGAAAATCTGTATCACTCCAAGGTCAGGATGTGTGATGTGCTTTTTTAACGTCCCATTTTCTCGAGCTGCGGTTAGCTGAACGCCTTCAGGGGAGGAAAACTCGGCTTCAGATGTTGTGTGGCTCTCAGTGTTTCAGCGCTGGGTGTTTGCCATGTTAGGACAGCTCCCGCATCTCTCCAGCATCTTTCACATGCCAGATCACTGTGGGCCAGTTCCTCCGTCCCACTGAGTGGAAAAACCACTAGTGTGGCAATCTGCAGCCACTCGGAAACCAACAGCGCTGGGCTAATGCTAATTAATTGGAACACACACACACACACACGAGTTATCTCTCTTTCCTTCCCTGGCCTCTTGCTCTCTCTCTCTGCGCACACACACACACACACACACACACAGACACACACAAACACACACACACATTCATGCCGCCCACAGCCTTTCAGAGTGTGAACTAAAATGGAAGTGATGTGTTGTGGTCTCAACGCTGTGCAAAGCATCTCTGACTCACAGAGAGAGAAATGAGCAGAGACACGGACACTGCTCATGTAAGATACTGTCAGTGTGTGTGTGTGTGTGTGTGTGTGTGTGTGTGTGTGTGTGTGTGTGTGTGTGTGTTTGTGTGTGTGTGTGTGGAGGGTGTCATCGTGTCAGAAACTGTGTAGGCTCATATCATATGCTGTGGGGCGGTCATGGAGACAGCCGAGTGTGTTGCTGTTCAGACCTCTCCGCTCAGAGGTGAGATGACGGATGGACGACAGGTATCTGCACACAGTAATAGGTAGCAGTGTGTGTGTGCAGCACAGAAAAGAGTGTTTTCAGGAGATGCTGTGACTGTGAGTGTGTGCTCATCCATTTTTAACTTCCACCGTTATCACAGTCAGATTTAAACCCCCCTCTCCACTTCAAAAAATGTGTTCTGCTAATTGTGACTTTAGTCAGATGTTGGAGCTGCGGGATGACGTCTGTGCAGATTTAACACTAGAGGGCTGTTTTTACATCCATCTGCTGAAGTGATGACCTAACCGGCATGCTTTTGTGACATCACAACTAAGCTCAGTTGCCAGTTTATTAGGTACACCTGGGTAAAACAGCAGTCTAAAGCCCTTTGCACACCAGTGCATCTATCATTTATCTGGACACATTTTCCCCACAAATACAACATGCTAATGTTTTGTAGCACAAGCCTATGGCATTTTACATTGTATGAATTAGCCTGGTGGCTAGCAGACTTTTCCTCTACTCATATGAAGCCAGGGACAACAGCAACATTTAACAAAGGTAACGTTACAAAATTTGGCTCCATTACAACTCACAAGGTTCACTGACAAAACAACTGTCTTATACTAAACATGTTTTCCATACAAATACAACATGCTAACGTTATTAGCACAAGCCTATGGCATTTTACATTGTATAAATTAGCCTAGCAGCTAGCAGGCATTTCCTCTGCTCATATGAAGCCAGGATAAATCACACACAAGACTTAAAATGCTATTTTTGTGGAGGCTTCATTGTCTTCACGAACTTTTGTTTCTTATCTGTGAAATTAAAGTAAATAAAAGCTTCATTTCCACTGAGGGAAATGGTTTCAGCTTACAGAAATATACAATAACTGTGGAGGGTGCAGTTTGTTGAATTGTACTTCATTATACAGAGAAGTGTTTCTGTTAGTTAGCCTACCCTCAGTGATATAAATTGGTTGGACAAAATGATAATAAAAACAAACTTTATGGGGCTTCCCATGTTGGCTCAAAAGTTTATCCTTGACCTTGGAGACAGCACATTTGAACAATTCCAAAGAATAACAGAGTGAGCTCGATCTACAGAGGAAGACTGTAATGAAAGCTCCAGAAGCTACTAAATGGACCCTGTGCCGACATTTTGTCAACTGCTGTTTCTGAGGTCAAGAATGAATCTTAATTAAAACGCTTGTGTGCATGCAAATGAGTCTTTCTCCCAAACCACAGAGGACATACAGAATGTGCAATTATGCGTTTTGCGATGATTTCTATGCTAATGTGTCTAATTTATTCTGCAGCAGTATGTTTGCTGCATGACCGACCCACTGATGAGACTCAAGTTGTTCAGCTAAACATTGTTCAAACCCACAGAACTTTATTTTGAGGTTTCCAAAGACACCAATTAAGTTGGAGAAATGTGTAAAAAATGAGGCTCAAGACATCTAGGATATTTAAATTTGAGAAAACGGTGCAGTCACAAAAACAGAGTTTTGGTTTTGAATACGACTGTGAAGACGATGTCTCCAAACTTAAACTTACCTAAGGGGAAATATAAAGGGGAAAACTGTAATAACTGAAATAAGGGAAATAAATATGACAATCTTTCAACACTCTTCATGTCTTTGAACATTTTGCAGACACAATGAAGAGAAGTCGCAGCATGAGACTGTATCCTTACACACGTGCCAACACTCTCACATGCACATTTCCCACAATGCCCGCAAGCCAAGCAGCATAACGCAACAGGCAGAAGAGCTGACTTGGTCGTCCATGTCCGCTGCACCCTGTTTATTTCTCTGTCTGTCTGTTTGCCTCCCTTCATCACAGATCAGTCCTCCGCTGCACGGCTCAGTGACGCAGCCGAGCTGACACCTTGTTCACATCTCCTGGACTCAGAAACTGACAGCTGAGTCACACAGTCAGGCCATACGAGCGGACGAAGGGATACAGAGTTTTGTGCTGGACCAGAGAGGGCTGAAAGAGTTACACCAGGCTGTATAATCCAAAGACACTTTTAATCCTCAGTCTAGTCAGAAAGCAGCATGCAACTGCTGCCCAGAGCCAGAAGTGAGAGTGTTTGCCAAGTGGACAGGATACACAAGGAATGTGACCTGCTTAATTGTTAGACTGTGAAAGACATTGCAATAATTTATTGTCCATTGAGGTAGAAAATTGTTTTTGGTGCAGCGAGACAAGGTCATATGTTTCTGGTCCAGTCCTTCTTAGATAACTTTTGGTCCTTAGAGGAACAACTTACCCCCGAAAATACATATTTTTCCTCTTACCTGTAGTGCTGTTTATCAGTCTAGATTGTTTTGGTGTGAGCTAGTGTAGAGATGTCTGCCTTCTCTCCAATATAATGGAACTAGATGGCACTCAGCTTGTGCTGCTCACAGTGCCGAAAAATACATGTGAATAACTCAACAGCAGAAATCATGACCTGGTCACTCAAGATAATCCACAGACCTTGTTGTGAGCAGTTTCATGTAGGAACTATTTTCTCTCTACCAAACTACACCTGTCAACCATATCACCACCCAGAAGGAAGCGTGCATCTACTGCTAGCTCACCTAGCACCACTGAGCTACCTAACGTGACGACTCAGCCAAGGAGGACACCGTTAATGTTCATATCTCACACTGTCACAAACACGAGCTTTTCGTCCATGAGTAGATGCACTCTTCCTTCTGCACAGTGATATGTTTGGCAGGTGCAGTTCAGTAGAAAGAAAATGTCATGAACTGTCCCTTTAATATTTGATCATCATTTTGCTTTTTTATGTAATACATCAATTTCTTCCAAACTATTTACTATTTACTTTAGAATATTCCAACCAGACGTCATTGCATCTGACTCTAAAAGAAAAACGTTACTATTTGCAAGGTTTTTAAAGCAAATAGAAAAGTTGTTTTGAATAAAATTCACACTGAAGGACCAGTCGATAACTGTATAAACATATGAATATCATTTATTGCTCAGGTAGAGGAACTGACTGAAGCAGAGAAACTGACAGGAACTAAATAAAAGAAGCCGGACAGTGATCCAAGGCCTGGCTGCATATCAGACTAATTTTACACGATAGTAAACAGTTGTATTTGTGTGTTAATGTACAGTATGTGTGACACACTTTATATGATCATGCATGTGTCATGTCATATTATGTCATGTGTTTATGTATGTGTATGTATGTCTTGCAGGGAAGAGAAGGAAATGATGCAGAAAGCATGAAGTACACTGAATTTAGAGGTAGTAGGCAGTTTTGAAAAACCAGTCCCTGTGAATTCTGTACAACCTTACAATATTGTCCAATCACTGCAACCTTTTCTGTAAATTTCCCCAGTCATCGTAGTTCCCTTTAAGTTTCACCAGTGATAGCAGACCCCCACATAATGTCCCCAAACTCACTCCCTTGTTTCTAGTTGTAAAGACGCAGACATTTGCAGCATGGACATATCACAGTTACCAATAAAAATTCTGGATAAAGACTGTGTAAGAAAATTCCCTGATGTTCTGCAAACAACACTGATTGACAAACACTTTTCTGTCACAAAGCACAGCTGGAGAATGGCTGGAACATGTGGACAGCTGACAAGACAAATCACCAAGGCAGGGGCTTGTGCATCAAGATCTATTGAACATGCCGAAAGAATCAAGGTGAGTTTGATTCAATATGCATGATTCGTGGTAATGTTAGTGTCCTCAGAACAGCGCAGTTTTACTTCTATGGGAACGATTTGCTCTCAATTTTTAATGAATTACCCAAAAACAAACAAACGAAAAAAGTCAGTCTGTAGAGTTTCCAGAGTCGATTCCACTTGGAAAGAACAGATTGTAAAGAACAGGCTATAAAGTCTGAAATCTTAACACTTAATGTAACGAGTCATTAAATGCTTGTTGTGTTTGGAAAAGACTTGCTGAAAATAGTCTTGCTGTCAAGCGCATCCTTTAGCACCTCCCACAGTTCAAAGCCTTAAACTGAGAAAATAAAATAAGCAAACTGTTAATTAGGACATGCATAGCTGTAGTTCTAGTTGTGTATCATTTACAATCATATATAACTTAGACACTCACCGGCCACTTTATTAGGTACATCACGTGGCAGCAACTCAGTTCATTTAGACATGTAGACATGGTCAAGACGACCTGAAGAAAGGTGATTTAAGTGACTTTGAACGTGGCATGGTTGTTGGTGCCAGACGGGCTGGTCTGAGTGTTTCAGAAGCTGCTGATCTACTGGGATTTTCACACACAACCATCTCTAGGGTTTACAGAGGATGGTCCCAAAAAGAGAAAAGATCCAGTGAGCAGCAGTTCTCTGGGTGAAAATGCCTTGTTGATGCCAGAGGTCAGAGGAGAATGGCCAGACTGGTTCAAGATGATAGAAAGGCAACAGGAGGTCAAATAACCACTGGTTACAACCAAGGTCTGCAGAAGCCCATCTCTGAACCAACAACACGTCCAACCTTGAAGCAGATGGGCTACAGCAGCAGAAGACCACACCAGGTGCCACTCCTGTCAGCTAACAGCAGGAAACTGAGGCTACAGTTCACACAGGCTCACCAAAACTGAACAATAGAAGATTGGAAAAACGTTGCCTGGTCTGATGAGTCTGGATTTCTGCTGCCACATTCAGATGGTAGGGTCAGAATTTGGTGTAAACAACATGAAAGCATGGATCCATCCTGCCTTGTATCAACAGTTGAGGCTGGTGCTGGTGGTGTAATGGTGTGGGGGATATTTTCTTGGCACACTTTGGCCCCTTAGTACCAACTGAGCATGGTTTAAACACCACAGCCTACCTGAGTATTGTTGCCGACCGTGTCCATCCCTTTATGACCACAGTGTGCCCATCTTCTGATGGCTACTTCCAGCAGGATAACGCACCATGTCACAAAGCTCACATCATCTCAAACTGGTTTCTTGAACATGACAATGAGTTCACTGTACTCCAGTGGCCTCCACAGTCACCAGATCTCAATCCAATAGAGCACCTTTGGGATGTGGTGGAACGGGAGATTCACATCATGGATGTGCAGCCAACAAATATGCAGCAACTGTGTGATGCTATCATGTCAATATGGACCAAAATCTCTGAGGAATGTTTCCAGCACCTTGATGAATCTATGACACCAAGAATTAAGGCAGTTCTGAAGGCAAAAGGGGTCCAACCTGGTACTAGCAAGGTGTACCTAATAAAGTGGCAGGTGAGTGTATATTTGTAACTCTTCTAATAAGCTTACATCTGAGCCTGAACACTGTGTAAAAGCATACCAGAAGTGTTGATTTCCTTTTTTCCAGACGGCCATTTGTCTCAGTTCATGTGAGAGCAGCATGAAAAACGGGTTATGTCTTCCATCTCTAATACGATGAAGGTTCTTCTTCTAAATGAGTCTGTGAAACCTGCAATCAGATCGTATTTTCTCCATATTAAACATTCACCAATTACAGAAAGCCTTTATTAAAAAAGCAACAAACCCAAAAGTAATGTTATTAATCAATGCTGTTTGATGCTTCCAGATGGTCTAAATGATGTTTCAGAGGCTTTTTACCAGCAAAACAGAGCAAGAAAATGAATACATTTATATTTTTGGCATGAATATGGTCATCATTAAAATCCCCCTCCAGACATGTTTGAAAGTATGTAAAAAATACTCTGCTATGATTAAAATTCTGTTTGACATGGTTTTCCCACATAAAAAGTAAAACAAGAAAACTCTGAAAAGGAGGTGGAAGCAGACCTACTCTTTCTCCTTCACTGAGTGGCTCAGCCTCACACACAACTGCTTGCTGTAGGTTTTGTCGGTCGTGGTTTGATGGTGCCCCCAGATTTGGGAAACTTTTGCAAGCTGCTCAAATATGTTCTTATCTCACTGTTTAATGGTGTGACAATGCTATGGTTAAGGTCTGGTTAGACCTTAGGCACAAAAAGCACTTGGTTAGGGTTGAGGAAATATAATAGTTTGAGTTAAAATGTTCACTTGAAACATGAGCTCGTGTGGGAGTTTTTGTGAATCTGGGGTTACCGTCTAGAAACCACCATTTCACTTTCTGCTCTCTCCAGTGCTGGCATCGCGCTGCTCGTTCCAGTTTGACCGGTAAAAGAGCAGTACATATCAAGAGTGTTACAGGTAACATGATCTCATCCCTACTTGTCATATTTTGCCGCTTAGGCTGAAGCCCCAGGCGTTACTAAAAGGAAGCTAGGGGCTGCATTATGGGTTGTATCTTGACGCAGATGTGGTCAGCAATCAGGTTTCGGCAACAAAATTACTTGGTCATGGTTGGGAAAAGATCGTGGATATCGCTGAGAAAATACCCGGGTTTAACACCTGGCTTTGAGTTGCACAAATGTGGCAGTAAGATGGGGCTGGTGATTATATTTAGGCATTAAAACTACATGGTTATGGTTAGGAAAAGATGGCGGATGTGGCTAACAAAAACCTGGCTTTGAGTGCCACAACCATGGCTGGAATAGCAGCAGCACGTTGCTAAAAAACACACTGCTTTAAGTGCCACAAATGGGGCAAAAAAGGCAGCAGCATGTTAGAAAGGCAGTGGCATGTCCTTAAAAAAACACTTGTAGCCGCAAAGGGTGTGTCACTAAAAAACTTTCAGTGGCTGAGGCATCATTATAGTGACAGGAGGGACACTGCCCAAGCAACCTGGCCTCACCCCGAAGTTGTCGAAATCCGGCACTTAGGCAGTGACTTGGTGTGTCAGACTCTGACGAAAAAAGCCGTCCTTTAATGTCGGCATGATGGTCACCACTATAAACCAAAAAAGTAAGGAAATTTGTGTTTGGTAGATTATTTCTTTGTTGTAACAATGCTCCTTGGCAGTAAATCTTATATCATTGGAAAGCCTGATTATTTCCCTTTTAAATGGTAAGGAACATGCATCTGTGGGATGAGCAGCAGAGCTGAGTATGTGGGTTGCGCCCATGAAAAATTTGCCGAGTCTTCTTTGCCAATGCCAAATAGCTTTTTTTTTGCTGTTGACTCTTGTTTGGTGTTATTTGGTCGATTGGATGATTGAGGTCTGAAGAAACAAGACATATTTGCAATTTAACAATTTAATCATTTAACAAACAGAAGCCTCAGTTTGGTTTAACGGTGGCCAGTAGTGTCAGGGGAAAACATGGCGGGACAAGAACGAAAGTTAAGGTGGTGAAAGTCCAAGTCCAACAACAAACACTGACTTGCACCCGGGAGATCAGTGTTTGCGTCCTGTAAGATTATAAACCCAACCACGTGCTTTTGGTGTTGAAGGAAATAAAACGTCAATTTGCCGTGTTGTACTGACATAGTGCATTTATTTTGAAAGAGTGTATGTAAACGGTAAATTTCCTGTGAAAACAGAAGTGTATTTTGAAAGAAGACAACGCATGTACAGTAACAGGCTGAACTTGACACGGTGTCCCAGAACATCAACAACCAACACACCCAAGTCGTCGTATCTGGATGTGGAAAAGTCCATGACCAATTGTTGATATGTGGCGAGGTTGGAGTGAGAATGTGTTGCTTGAATACATTTATAACTTGTGATGTGCTGCTCTCTGTACAGTTGTGTGTTTTCACCATTTTGACATTTCTTCCATACATTTAGCCAGGATACGTTCAAACTTGAAATATCTCCTTACCCCAGAAAGTAATGCATCTTTTGAAACAAAGTGTCCCTAAGAGGATCTTTAATGGGTTTTAAAGATAAGTTAATGGAGTCATTTGCCTTTGTATTCCCAACAGCGTATAGTGTGCACACACACACACATATACTGTAGTCTAATGCTGCCAGGCTTTGCAGGTTGAGGGACAACAGTTCTGACACCTCAACAGATCTTTCGGGTACAGGAAGTTTGGCTTGTGTGATTTCACCTCAGTCTCAGCGTTTCAAACTCCGTGATGATGGTGTGGCGAGCGAGACGACAGCTGCAGGAGATCTGGAGATGTCGGTTGATGTGTGGCGTCTCGAACAGATGTTGGTGTCAAAACATTTTTATGAAGTGTCTGTTCCGGTGGATGGGCTCTGATCTGGGAGTTCTCCCTGTCCCTTTCTACTCGTTCACCGTCTGTCTTTTCTTAAGCACACACATATACACACACAGAACAAGCACTCTGCTGCATGTTGCTGCTGTTTGGCCTTTAAATAAAACTAAACTTTTAATTACTAACATTAAAGGTACCCTCCACTCAAAAACGTGTCTTTTATTTGTATCATGCCGACGTCAAAGGGCAGCTTTATTTGTGGGTGTTTGACGCCGCAAGTCACTGCCCATGCCGGATTTTAACGACTCCGCCTTGATGAAAGTTTCAGTGTGTAGGATTTAGAGGGATAAATCGGCAGAAAAGGAATATAACATAACAAGTATGTTTTCTTTAGTTTATAATCACCTGAAATTAAGAATCGTTGTGTTTTTGTCACCTTAGAATGAGCTGTTTATTTCTACAAACGGAACGGGTCCTCATCTACAGACATCACTATGGTGCACCACCATGTTTCTACAGTAGTCCAGAACGAACAAACCAAACACTGGCTCTAGATAGGCCCATTCACTTCACATCTTCACCACCTGCGCATTCAGACTGCAGAGTTTTATATATGAGGGCCATGGTCTTTGTTTTAGAGAGGAAGATCAATGACGGAAATCTAATCGGGGCAAGTTTCAGGTGGTTGCAATCTGCAGTCCTCACCACTAGATGCCACTAAAGCTCTCTGAATCTTACACACTGTCCCTTTACTTCGTTTTATTCAATGGATGTGTTGGATGGAGGGGAAAAATGGGATATACTTTTGTATTAAAACACTAAAAACAGAGAGAAAAAGAGCAACGTGTAATGATGTTCCCTTTTTTCCAGACTCACATTGTTGTCACCTGGTCACATTTTCATCCTCAGCACAGAGGAAAGGAGAGGAAACAGTCGACTGATATGAAAATTATCCACAGCTGTTCTCTTGCACATTAACACCCCACACACAGTGGAAAAATGAGACCCTGTGTCTCCTCTTTCTTCTGTATATACATGCACATAAACACTCCACCTCCACTCTTCTCCTCTTTGTCTGTGTATTATATAAGCATGTCGCTGCTGCCAGCACCATCGGGTCATTTTACAGAAAACCTTTGAGACACAGACTCAGGTAGAGGGAGGAAAATGAGCGAGAGTGTGAAAGTGATGAGAAGATGTGTGTGTGGAGGCGAGAATGTGAGGGAGAATATGGTTAAGTGTTTTTTTTATTGAGGGTGGGTGGGGGGGTGAAGCAAGGGATGTGTAAAGTGAGGGCTGACATGCGTGACGATCGCACCTCGGGCTGACTAATCCCTCCTCCGCCATCGGCAAATTAATCTGTTAAACGATGAGAGGCCTGGATGATTGACGGATGGATGGATGCAAACAGGAAATGGATAACAAAAACAGGACAGAAATGCAAGGCATATCCCGTCTGTGTATATTATTTTGTCTTTCTTTGGTTCCTTAATACTGGACATGTTTCTGACAATCTGACAAAATAGAGAAAATGAAAACAAAGAAGATATTTTAAGTGCAAACAACACTTTTTTCTCCACTTAATTAGTCACCCCTGGTTTCCACACGCCAGCTGACGATGGGTAAGTGTGGTGACTTTATCTGCAGCACTTAAAGGGAAAGTTTGCAACCTTTTTGTTTGGCCATCCGTGTTTATGGTCAGGCTGTTCTCATGCACTGTTCATACATATACCTACGAAAAGTAATGCACGAAATATTGAGCATAGCGTTAGTTCAGGCAGGACACGATGTCAAGCTCAGCTCACATCCCAGCTACATCAGCTGATCTCAAACAGCCCAGTCAACTGATGGAGCAGCTGCTTGATGGAACGGAGTCAGCTGATAGATCATATGATTCCTCTATGCAACCAATTGGTGAATCTCATTCAGGGTGCCCTATTTAAACTGCTCTGGCCTGCCTGCTGTTGCTGTTCTGTTCCTGGGGGGTCTTTCCTACTGCTCTTCCTGCCTTATTCTTTCCATGTAGGCGCATGGAAGGGCAGGGAGGTGTGCTCTCTCTGCCTTAGGTTTTCCATGTAGGCGCATGGAAGGGCAGGGAGGTGTGCTCTCTCTGCCTTAGGCTTTCCATGTAGGCGCATGGAAGGGCAGACAGGTGTGCTCTCTCTGCCTTAGGCTTTCCAAGAAGGCTTGTGGAAGAGGCTTTCTGCATAGGCCAAAAAGACAGAGAGGCCCCAGAACAGAGCCATATAGTCAAATATAATACTGCAAATGGAAATAAAATTTTCTTTGAATTAAGTGTTCCTGACTGAACTATTATAGTTTCCAAGTCATCATGGGACAGTAATTCATCTATACCCCACAAAATTGGGAAGGCTGGAAAGAAGTAGTTCCCATTATGAGGCAAGTTGCGGTGGTGGATGGGTCACAAAACACGTGACTTTCTCCCCAGGCTTACCTCGAGGAGTCTGAAATTCTGAACTGTATGAAACCAGGTAAACTGAGTTATTTTAAGGTACGTCATGACCATGTCTCTTTTCCTAAACGTAACCTACGTCACCAGAAGACACCCAACCATGTTTCTTTTTCCAAGCCTAACCTATGTCACATGACATTAAGTATGTAACGTCATTTGTAGGGCGCTAATTTGTTAGGTATTGTAGCGTCCCTTAACAATGAGGCTACGAGGCATGAACTCGTTTTGCTGGCTTTTTATTCCTTGACTTTAACACAGGCTATTGTGGGCCATAGCCAATGCCAAAACAACAAACCTGTCTGCTTTACAAGGTGTTCTCTGCATTAATGGCAACTTCAACAACTCCTGCTCCTCAGCACACACACACACACACACACACACACACACACACACTCCACTCTAAATAGCAGGAATAACAACAACCCTCCGTCTTCAAACCTCTGACAATCACAGGGGGGTATCCCACACAAATCACTGTCATAGGTTCTAGTACTGACTGACAGGCTCCACTGGGAGTAACACGTTCACTGACATTACGGAAAACTCTGTAACTGTCATAACAGACCTTTTACTGTAGGTGAGCATAACACATTCTTAACAGTGACAGAATCCATACAGTTAACATCACATCACCCAGTCCGTTTCAATCTCATACGAGCTGGGGATGCACCATATTATCGGCGTGTCATTGGTATAGGCTGATATCAAGTAACAAAACAACGAATCTGAAAGATATTCAAGTATGAAGACTTTCACAGTCGGATTATAAAGTGTTAATTACCACCAGAGCAACAACACAGAGAAGATGACTCTGGCATGCTTGTAAATGACAATAAAATGGCCATTAAGCAAAGCTAACGTGTCGTAAGTGCTTATGATTCAATTACTAACTTCAGTTACTAACTGACGACATAGTGAAATGCTGATACCACTGCAGATAATATTCACAATCATATAAATACCATAAAGTAACCAAACACCCAAATAAGTTTGTAATTTCAGTGTATTAACAAACTGTTATCAATAAAACATACTGAACGATAAAACATTTGGGCCCACAAACTCACCTGCTAAGCTAGCTAACGGCTAGCGAGCTATAGTCCACACTCGTCAAAAGCTGCTAAAGTAGCTAGCTAGATGCTAGCAGGCACATTTCTTCTGAAAGCTGCATTCTTTTTTTGGCCACTTGGAGGCAGCACAACAAGCTGTAAACACAAAATTGACATATAAATACCATAGTTTCAATTTATCAATGTATCATAAATCGCAAATTCCATTGAATGGCCAAGAAAGCTGTAGCCTTACATGTCTTGAGACTTAGGATAAGATAAAACTTTATTTATCCTGAGGGAAATTGCCTTGCAGCTGTTGCAATTCAAAGTAGGAAATGTGCAAATATGAGTGCAAATACATAAGTCTAAGACATTAGACATATATTATTATATATTTTATTAATAATATGATATTATTAATAGAGTGCAATTCCAAAAATATTTACAACTTATACAATGCCCAAATGAGGTTAACAGTAGCCCATTTATGTATGTATAGTATGCTTTTCCTCAAGCAGAAATACACTACTTGGAGATCATACCGCTTTAAAGCACCTCTACTCTTTAATGATACCTTGCCACTAAATAGCCGTTATCAGTGGTTATAAGCTTCAGAGATATGGGTCAGGAGGTGCCCACCACATCTGTTATTAGGTTTTGAAGGCAATTATCAGACCAGGAAATGGCCGTTTACATTTATTGTTAGGCAGCAACCTCGCATGGCCATAATAATTATGACAAGAGCAAAGGTGGAAGTCAGGTGACGTAGTATAAAGAGCGAGAAAATCCACTTCCAAGGGGGTGGTGGATGGGTCAAACAAACACAGGGTTTTCACACAGGACAGCAGGGTTTATGTCCCGTGTGAAACCAAAAGGTAACATTGACTTATTTTAACCAGAGATGCTTGTTTTAAGTGACCTTCCATGATACTTCTTTCTAACCCTAATGATGTAGTTGTTGCACCTAAATCTAACTGAAGTGAAAGTTAAACCAAATGAATTTGGGAATGTTTCACAATGTTGATGTTATGCAATCAACAATGTTGTTAATGCGGCAAAAGTCCGAGTAGGGTACACGGGAGTAGTGGTGGATTGGACTAAGAGAGAGTGAGTGAGAGTGGTGTTCATGTCCAGATTATTAACTGACTTTCGCCCAGGGGAGCGGTGTTTGCGTCCCATAAGATTACAAACCAACTGTCACCCAGGAGAGCGGTGTTCGCGTCCCATAAGATTACAAACCGACTGTCACCCAGGAGAGCGGTGTTCGCGTCCCATAAGATTACAAACCGACTGTCACCCAGGAGAGCGGTGTTCGCGTCCCATAAGATTACAAACTGACTGTCACCCAGGAGAGAGGTGTTCGCGTCCCATAAGATTACTAACCGACTGTCACCCAGGAGAGCGGTGTTCGCGTCCCATAAGATTACAAACCGACTGTCACCCAGGAGAGAGGTGTTCGCGTCCCATAAGATTACAAACTGACTGTCACCCAGGAGAGAGATGTTCGCGTCCCATAAGATTACAAACTGACTGTCACCCAGGAGAGCGGTGTTCGCGTCCCATAAGATTACAAACTGACTGTCACCCAGGAGAGAGGTGTTCGCGTCCCATAAGATTACTAACCGACTGTCACCCAGGAGAGCGGTGTTCGCGTCCCATAAGATTACAAACCGACTGTCACCCAGGAGAGAGGTGTTCGCGTCCCATAAGATTACAAACTGACTGTCACCCAGGAGAGAGATGTTCGCGTCCCATAAGATTACAAACTGACTGTCACCCAGGAGAGCGGTGTTCGCGTCCCATAAGATTACAAACTGACTGTCACCCAGGAGAGAGGTGTTCGCGTCCCATAAGATTACTAACCGACTGTCACCCAGGAGAGCGGTGTTCGCATCCCATAAGATTACAAACTGACTGTCACCCAGGAGAGCGGTGTTCGCGTCCCATAAGATTACAAACCAACTGTCACCCAGGAGAGCGGTGTTCGCGTCCCATAAGATTACAAACCAACTGTCACCCAGAAGAGCGGTGTTCGCATCCCATACGATTACAAACTGACTGTCACCTAGAAGAGCAGTGTTCCCATCCCATAAGATTACTAACCGACTGTCACCCAGAAGAGCAGTGTTTGCGTCCCATAAGATTACAAACCGACTGTCACCCAGGAGAGCAGTGTTCGCATCCCATAAGATTACTAACCGACTTTAACACAGGAGAGCAGTGTTCACGTCCCATAAAATTGTAAACCTGTAAACCGACTTTCAAACAGGAGAGTGATGTTTGCGTCCCGTATGATTATACACCGACTTAACAGGCAGAACTTGACACAGTGTCCCAGAACGTCAACAACTAATGCACCCAGGGTACCTTGCATATCAAATCTGGACATGGAAAGTTCACAACCAAACACTGAAGTGAGACGAGGTCGGAGTGAGAATGTTTTGGGCAGGCCCCTTCTATCCCACATTTATGAGGATAAAAACCACAGTTAACGGCTATTAATGGTGTGAGAACATTTTGATAGTTGCAGAGAGGCTGACAAAGCAGGAAAGACTATTGAAAGTCACAAATAGTTTATTTATACACTGTGCAACGATGAGGAATATAAATTTTAAAATATGCAAGATGTACTCTGGCATCTATTGGCAGCTCCACTATATTTGATTTTACAATGGTTGTTGACTATATAGCTGTTAGCATTACAAAATGAAATCCTGCCAAAGGAACAGAAAGCCAAATACATAAAAGCTGGCTTAGATGGCTATGGAGTCCTGTCTGGAGATTGATTTTTCCCCCAAAATTTCAGCATGAAAAAGCTGGTCTGGACTTTAGTTGACCAGAAATAAGCCCACAGAGTGTTTCAGATCCTTTACTGTCACAGTTTGTGGTTTTGGATGGTGGATAATTGTGGTTTTTGTGGATGTGGTTCTCCCATTTTACTCACTCGTGCTTGAATATTTTATGGTAATTATTCTGAGGTATTTATCAGTGAGAAGCAGAGAGAGCAACAGCCTGCAGCAGATAACAAGACACCAGATCTCTTTCTCTGAGCTCCCACTGAGCTCACCTGCATGTATGTGTGTGTGTGTGTGCGTGTTTGTAGGTGTGTGAGAGAGTGCTCAGGGTGTCCCCATAGACAGTGTGATGCTTTGTATCTGACCCTCCCCTCAGAAGAATAGGGTCAGATTGAGATTCAAGTTCACCGCCATCAAGGACACATCTGCAGCTGGGATCACTACACACACACACACACACACACACAGCATGGTGCGCTCTTTCAATCCGTATTCAAAGAGGGAGTCTTTGGGGAGAGACAATAGCAGCACATGCATATATTTGGACATGTAATGAGGGCACAGCCCACCAATTAAGGAGGACTGGTGCGTGTGTGTGTGTGTGTGTGTGTGTGGACCACTATCCCGGCAGGGGATGGAGACAAAACCCAGCGGAGGGGAACCGACCCCATTCAGAGCTGGTAATCCAATTCTGAAAGCTGTCTTTCAGGGGAGTGAGGAGGTGTGTGTGTGTGTGTGTGTGTGTGTGTGTGTGTTCAGTCTGGGTGGGTGGGGTAGGGGTGTAGAAGTAGCAGAGAGCAGTTCTTTAATGTGAAAGCAAAGCAAGGGAGGGGTCAGATTACTCCCCTTTCTCCCTCCTCTTGTAACCGTTCATTTGTTTCTTAAATCCATGACTCCCGCTCTCGGGGGCCACGGCGCCCCCAACCCCCCCCCTCCTCCTCCTCCTCCACCACCACCATCACCAGCAGCTCTCTGTCGCTCTGTTCGATAACCCAATAACCGAGTGCTTTTATCTGAGGATCAAGTTTCATGCTTTTGCTCTTTGGGATTCTGAACATGACAGAGAAAAAGACCCAAAAGAGAAAAACACTGTGCAAAGGGACACATCAGTCAGAAACACTTAAATATAAACACTTTCTAAAACTTAACTTTTCAAACAGAGGTGTCTATAACCTCAGTGTACTGTTTGCTTACCAAGTAAAGGCTTGTCGAAGGTGCTGAAGCCAAGAGTATAATGTAAAATCACAGGAAGCACCACCTACTATTTTTCAATTTAATCAGGGGCATTCTTTAGGCATCAACCAGTAAGTGTTTATGGAAAAACACAAGGAATTTGTCTGTTTACACCAGAAAATGACAGGAAACAAGAAAAAAAAAAGCAATCAGACTCTCTGTTGCAGTGGCAAACAGCCACTTGACGCTGGCTCCAACACAGAGTAAATCCCCCATGTTAAAATTCCCAACTTTACAGCAGAAATAAACATGTTTACAGCCTGGCACAAAAAATTGTTTTGGTCTCTTTAGCTAATTTCAACATTCATGACAACCTAACCATGCCTAGATTTTATTAAAACCCAGAGTTACACATATTTAAGAGCCAGCTGCTTGAGTGACAGGCTTTCTGTGAGGCAATGCTATAGTCTGCAGCTGCTCTCCCACTGCACAGAAACCAACTAACACCTGCTAACATCTGGCTTTTTAATGCAATTTGAAAGGTTTTAAACAGAATTCATACCAAATAGCTCTGCAGCACTCATGGGTATTTATTGCGTCCAACTCTGATTGGCATTGATGGGAACAAAACACCAAGGTAAACAGTAATTTTAGCTCGTTTACCACCAGCCACCACAAAATACTGTCCATCTCCGCCCAAGCAGCACTCAGTCATTAATCCAAATTAGTCTGCACCAAGTTTGAAAGAGAGACCCTAAAGTTTTCATAGGCCTTTATGCTCCTCTCTGCTGTTTACTTGTTCTCTGGCCTGTCCGTGACATCAAACGTGACACCAACTCCACACACTCATCTGCTGCAGAGCCATATACACAGCTCTGGTCTACTGGCAACGGGAAAGGAGTCCACAGCCTATTCTAAGTGGGTTTACTCATGTTTAAAAAACCCATGTACACACGCTGATCATATTGGAAAAGGGGTACGTGAGTCAGAAGCCCCTTTTACACAGAGTCAGTCAGTCACTATGAAGTCCCTTCTTTATGCCTCTTTTGCATTTTTGCACAGAACCAAACGACAACGGCATTGTTCTGCTCCAGAGTGAGATTTTTACATAGCATGTTAGCATCACACAATCAAAAGAGGTGTGACAAGCATGATGACTAACACAAAAGTGTCAGCATCTAGCGTGATATTTAATATAAGTGTACACTTTCTAAACAACATCATAACATGTCAATCGCAATCATTTACCGTCCGTCTTAAGTGCCAGCTGATCTCGTCTTCTGCTCAGAAAGTAAGGAGCTTCTAAATCTTATTGTTTTCCCAGTTTGCAGACATTTATGGCTGATATTCTCCTTCTTCGAGTTAGCCGCTGGCTACTAACAGCTGCTTTTAAAATCTCCTGCAATGGATCGCCATCATAATACGTAATGAAAACATTACACCTGTTCTAGTCATGGTCACGTTTTTCCAGCCTTACATTGTACACAGACCTTGTTGTGGGGCTGTTACTACCTCTGTTCCCTGCTCAGAGGTGAGACAACTCTGCCCCTGCTTTCAGTGATCGTACCTTATATACAGAAATGTGAGGCAGCATAGTGGTGTGATATTCCTGCCTTGAACAGGCAGTGCAAAAGTGTCAAGATTCATCCCTTGCTCCTAAACAGCTACACCCTCTCGTCCAAATATGGTCAATTCTGGCTCCCTCCAAAAACACAAGATCGCAGCGGCCGAAATGCCGAGCTCAAGGCTTCAAGACGGCAAACGACAAACCAGTGAAAGATGTCACAGTAGCTACGTCCATTAATTACACAGTCTATGGTTCTGACTGTGGTTAGTAAACCATTTAGAGATGCTTTATCTACATCAGTTATAATCCATCAGTAAGAGTGACCTCTGGGTTGCCAGGTTTTGAAAAATCTTGCATGAACATTAATGGTCAACTGTCTGTGTACTAAGCCATCAAGTCTTCAGAAGTCATTAATTAAAGGAAATGGCCACTTCAGAATGAAAATGCAGACAGTACTTACTGACTCTCATGCTGACAAGAAGTCCAGTGTAGTTTTTTAATCCACAAAACTCGTTCGGGGTACCGGAGGATAACAGCTAGCCGGAATAACAGCTACACTTGAAGCGCATGGAACCTACATTTTGAAAATGTAATAAAACTCCGCTAATGCATTTGAAAAACATCAGAACGGCTCGTCCGTCGTAATCCAAGTGCCCTGAAGCCGCGGCATGCAAAATTGACTTGAAAAGACGTCATTTACTCCACTTTTATAGCATAATTTCTCACTGTGGTCAGTTAGCCTGCCCTGCCAGTGTGCTGTCGCACGAGACTAGCTGATGGTTAGTGGTGGTGCTAGTTTTCGAGTCTCATGCAAAAGTTAGTAAGTCATCTGCATACAGCTCTAAATGTTAATTAGTCATTGATAAACGGTTGTAATAATAATCCATCAAGTCTGCAGCTGTAAATGTTAAAACATTGATTGTTAAATCAATCAGTAAATCTAAATTAGTTACAAGTGGTACCAAAACCAGGTATTGTAAGCCAAAATATGATCCTTTCCTGAACATAACCATGTGGTTTTTGTGCCCAGACCTAACCACACGTCAACCACAGCATTGTTGAAACATAAAGAAACAAAGAGTTTCAGTGTGTCCCCTACATAAAAATGGAGAAATATATCTGGGGTGTGTAGTAATGTACAATGCCAACCTTTTTTTCTTGCAGCTGGGTTGCCCATTCTGCAGCTCATTTGACTTTTTGCCCCTGATTTTCTCCCAACTTTCTGATACAGGATGATTTTCAGAGCTGTGCTTGTAAAAAGAGGACCTTGTGACCTTACATGGACTGATTATAAAATGATGGCCCCTGGGCACAGATGTCCAAAAGGCCCCTTATGTTACCTCGCCCCTAGCCCCAGACTGAAGATGTTATCCAGACATACTTTCTTTGGGGCTTCTTGAACTCGTTGGCCTCTGCATCTGTGCCCTGTAGAATAATTTCACACCAGATGCTTGCTTACTGTAAACCCCAGTGCTGTGTATCGTCTGGCAACAAGAAACAGCCCAACTTTTCGATACTTGTTGACACAAAATCAAAGTAAAAATGGGTTTAAACGATCAAACCAACAAGTTTGTTGGGGTTGAGTTTTGCAGGGCAGGAAGTATAAGTGAGAGGAAAGCGTAGTTGAGTCTTCTGAATGATGTATGGATGGATGCTTTAGACTGCTGCATTATTGAAACAAGGCAACAGAGGAGTGTGCCCCCTCCTTGATGAAAGATGCAGTCCCGCTCACAGTCAGTCTGCAACACATCTCCTTGTTTTGAAGCACAA
Source organism: Epinephelus lanceolatus (assembly GCF_041903045.1). NCBI lineage: Eukaryota > Metazoa > Chordata > Actinopteri > Perciformes > Serranidae > Epinephelus > Epinephelus lanceolatus. The sequence continues at coordinate 15,547,112 of NC_135755.1, forward strand.
CATGAATCATAATTTTTAAGTCAGAGGCGAAAGAGAAGTCCTGGGGAGAAGATGAGAGATGGTGTGAGGAGGGAAAGGTGATGTATTTTCACTTTGATCTTTGCTGGTGTTGTCCTTTGATGGTTTTCTTTTGCCAACATTATGTTTTTTTAATAGTTTTTAGGTGAAATTCTGTCAGTGGATTAAAGAGAAAGTGGGAGCACAGTAGGTGTGGGTGTGAGAAAACAAGTGGGAGATGGAGGAAATGAAATGATGTGTGTGTGTGTGTGAGAGAGAGGTTGAAATAAGAAAGAAAAAGAGGGGCTGATAATGAGCGCGGGGCGAGGGATCCCCTGTAAGGCCAACCAGATCTCTGCAGGCTGCTGGGAGAATGGAGCGCTGCAACAGAGCGGCCGTTATTTTCTTTGTGCGCTCGGGAAACCGGAGATGCTCCTCCGCTCGGCTAGTGAGTGACATCAACCGCTTGGGGAGAAGACACACAGACAAAAAAAACCAACTTCCATTAAATCACACACTCCCACAAACCCACATGCTCAGAAGCCTCACCACCCACTACTTCCACACACAAAAACATCCCTGAATCCTCTAAATGGCTAAATATTTGCATATAGTGCTGTTCCAATTATCCCCCCGTCTTCCTCCTCTGCTCTTTTATCTGGGGGTGAAGACAGGTCTGTGTGAGGTTTAATGAAAGTGAGACAGGCTCTGTCATCTCTCCAACACTGCCTGCTGTCTCTTTCTCATTACCCTATTATACAAAAAAAGAACAAAAACAAAAGGTCTTCTGCCAGGCCGTGGGCGTAGTGTGTGGATTCTATCAAAGTAAAATACACACAGACTGTACATAACATGTAAATATGCTGCATTCAACATCATCATACACGTGTGGAGGAATTTGGTGCACCACCGTGCGCTCTGTGTATGCAGAGTGAGACAAATACATTTTCATACCACTAAAGAACTGTATGTATATTGCCAAGTGTTGTATAGGGTTTTTTGCACATTATCTTGCCTGTCCTTTTGTGTTAAGCTCCTGTAATGGTACAGTTTCCCACTGGGATTAATAAAATGCATGCCTGCCTGCCCGAACGCCTGTCTAAATGCATGCCTGCCTGCCCTAGATACTATCCTACCTAAAGGCCTGCTTGCCTAACTGAATAAATGCCTGAATTCTTGCCTGTCTAAACACCTGACTGTCTGTCTAAATGTCTAAAACCATGCCTGTCTGTCTGCCTTGATGCACGCCTAGATGCCTGCCTGCCCTAAATGTCTGCTTAAATGCAACCCAACATGCCTGCCTGCCTAAATGCATGCCTGAAAGCCTCAACACCTGCCTGCCTAAATGCTATCCTCAATATGTTAACATGCTCATAATGACAATGCCAGCATGCTAACATAAAGCAGGTATAATGGTTATTATATTCACCGTCTTGATTTTGAATGTCAGCATGCGTGTCAACATTTGCTTATTAGCACTAACTGTTATATTTGTCATTAGATATGGAGCAATTTGGTCATATTCCAAATTTTTGGACAGACTGATGGTGGCCTCCCTGACTGCCTAAATATCTGCCAAAATACCCGCCTAACTAGCTAAACACCTGCCTGTTTAAATGCCTGCCTACATGCCTGCTTGCCCTACATGCCTGTCTAAAAGCATATCTAAATACCTGCCTGCCTGAGTGCTTGAATGTCTGCCCAAATACCTGCCTATCTGCCTAAATGCCTGTCTGCATAGAGTGCCGAAGTCACGCCCCTTCCGGTGAAGCTCATGGGACCTTAGATCGGAAAAAATATGAATGACAGTGAATGAGGAGAGAAATATTATCTTTTGGTCCCGTTTGAGTTGTGACATGAAATCCAAATATTTCATTAATGTATTTAAAACATAAATTTTAAGGTCAAGAAAGTCATACTTTGTGGTAAAACTGTTGAGATATAAGCTTTTGAAAAAAACTTTAGAATTTATTTATAATTAGAAAAACTACACAGGAGGCGGTCACGTATGTGACGTCATAGCTTTCGCTCGCTTCCTGCAGCTTGGAGTGACTGCAGCTTGGCACAAAACACACAGACATCTTCAATCATAAATCGATTAATCATAAAACAGTGGAATTTCAGCGGGGAGGCCAAGCTGCAGGAAGCGAGCGAAAGCTATGACGTCACATATGTGACCTCCTCCTGTGCACTCTTTCTTATTAAAAAGCTTATATCTCAACAGTTTTACCACAAAGTATGACTTTCTTGACCTTAAAATGTATGTTTTAAATACATTAACAACATATTTAGATTTCATGTCACAACTCAAACGGGAACAAAAGATAATATTGCTCTCCTCATTCACTGCCATTCATATTTTTTCCGATCTAAGGTCCCATGAGCTCTACCGGAAGGGGCGTGACTTCGGCACTCTATAAATGCCTGCCTGCCTGTGTGCCTAAATATCTGCCCAAATACCTGCCTAACTGCCTAAATGGCTAAATGCCTGCATAAATGCCTGCCCACCTGACTGCCTAAATGTCTGCCCAAATACCCACCTGCCTAAATACCTGCCAAACTGCCTAAATGTTTGCCTGCGTAAACACCTGCCTGTTTAAATGCCTGCCTAAATACCTGCCTGCCTCAATGCCTGCTTGCCTAATTGCCTAAATGTCAGGATGCCTCAATGCCTGCTCAAATACGTGCTTGCCTAAATGCCTGCCTGCCTGTGTGCCTAAATGTCAGGATGCCTAAATGTCTGCCCAAATACCTGCCTATCTGCCTAAATGCCTGTCTGCATAAATGCCTGCACGACGGCCTAAATATCTGGACAAATACCTGTTTAACTGCGTAAATTGCTAAATGTCAGCCAGCCTAAATGCCCGTCTGCCTGCCTAAATAGTTGCCGTAATACCTGCCTGCCTAAATGCCTGCCAGACTGCCTAATTGCCTAAATGTCAGGCTGCCTAAATGCCTGCCTGTCTGAGTGCCTAAATTTCTGCTGAAAAACCTGCCTAACTGCCTAAATGCCTGTCTGCTTGCATAAGTACCTGCAAAAATACTTGCCTGACTGCCTACATGGTTGAATGTCTGCTTACCTAAATGCCTGCCTGCATGTCTGCCTGCCTAAATACCTGTCTGCCTTAATGCCTGCTTGCACAACTGTCTAAATGCCTGCCTACATGCTTGCCTGAATACCTGCCTGCCTTAACACCCAACTGCCTGCCAAACTGCCTATATACCTTTCTGTCTAAATCCCTGCCCTTCAGCGTGCCAACATGCTCACAATGACAATGCCAACATGCTAACGTAAAGCAGGTATAATGTTTACCATGTTCACCATCTTAATTTAATGTGTCAGCATGCTAGGAAGCACTTGCTGGTGATAGAAGATATTGGACATATGTACAAAATGTACAACCAAATAAACAAATTAATAGTTGTTGAGGTGTTTAAATCTGGACTAAAGTGGTGGCCGACCAACAAACTTAACTCCACCATAGTCACCATAGTTTATATTTCTTTACTTAGAAAAAAAGAAAATTTCAGAAACTTTAATCTTGACGGATCCATGCAAGAAATCAAACAGCGGACTGACCGCATTAATTAAGAGAGATGAAGGTATAATTAGTCTCACTCCTGCCAGGTGTAACGGAGCTAACAGGAGAGCAAAGAAGTCAATCAGCCGCGGCGGGCTCGCGACTACAGACGAGGTCTAATTAAGCAAGATGAGTGGAAACACCTGCGTGGGTGGCTGATGGCTTTGTAGGCACTTTAAACCTCAAAAATGTAACACTCTGCCCCGAGGCTGTCTCTGAGCTAAAAGCTGAGCCTCTGTTATGCAACAATCAATGTCACCTGCTGACATCACGAGAAAACACACATCTGCAGATGTTGTTTGGAAAGTAAGTTGCTGGGAAGGGAGAAATTTTAAGACACAGCAGGAGGCCTTTGGAAATATGTATATTTCTGCTGTGGTTGCTCGACTCATTACTGGATCTCACGGTGAATCTCATTCAGCCGTGCTTTGGTTTAAACAGACCATTAATTAACACATAAAATGGGTCCAATTTAAGGGAAGAACTGCGACAGACAAACACAGACATCTGAGTTTATTTGTGAGATTGCCAAATTAAAGTTCATCGTTGTCAGGACGACTTCAGACTGTTTCTGCCAGGTGGAAAAACACAACAGCATTTCAAAGACTACATCAAACAGGAGCATTTTCGGGGCTTTCTCCACCCTGAGTGTGAGCTGTCTCAGTCCGCAGAGGAGCCAGCAGCTCCGTAATTAGACTTAAATCTGTTCAATTTTACATTGAATTACATCTAACGCGGTTAACCAACAGGAATATAAATGATGCCGCTAACGCTATGGAATTAAGGCGTCCTCCTGCTCGTGCTTTTGATGAATAAAAAGAAAAGAAATTTCCTTTTCCCTTTTTCTGTCTGCAGCATTTCTTATGCTCTTTGTAGCTCTGCACACCTACACACTCACAGTTTCACAGCCGTGGTCTTGCTTGATGTTTTGGAGCTAATAAATGTTAATGGAGGTGTTTCCACAAGCAGCCAGTGATAAAGGCATAAACCTGGCAGCTCACCAGATGAACTCAGACGCACATACACGCATCCATACACACATGAGAATCACCACAGACAGAAAGACACATTGAGCACATGCAGTGCAGGCATGTATGGTATGTGTATGTCTTCACACACATTACTGCTTTCAAGCCACTGTATAGATTCAACTTTATCAGCGTGCAAACACATATTCGCTACACATGCTTCAAGTTTCTGACACACACACACATACACACACACATCCACACATACGCCGACACGTCAGTCCAACTTGTCTCCAAAAGAAACACACAGTTCCCTGGGAGGTTTCCACTCCTCTCCCTCTTTCTCGCTCCGATATCAAGCAGGGCTTCACTCTGCAGAGAACAAAGCGTTTGTTTGTTTTATTTTAGATCACAGCTCCTGTGTGGGCACGGGGTCAGAGAGTGGTGCACTGCAGAGGGAAGTATGAGGCACGCTTTGAACCGCGGTCATGGGAGTCTTAGTAAACAACAGGGCCGTAGGTGGAGGCGTTGGGCCTGCGGTCGATTCAGCTACTGGAGCTGCTGCAGGCTGATGGAGACGAAGGGCTGTGGGTTTTTTTAATGTGTGCTGTTGCCAGTGTGTGCCTGTGTGTTTCTGCAATGCTACTGTGTGAATACAACGGCTGCATCAAAGTGTGTGTACACCCCGTTCTATATGGTTATAAAGGGGGGTGAGTGTGCTGTAGTATGATTAAGTGTGTGTTCACAGTGGGGGTGTGTGATCAGCAATCAGCAGCGGCACACAACACACAGCTGACTTGATAGCACATGATTTTTTAATGTGTTTCCTCTCCTTTCTGATCTTTCCCCTCGCAGCTCATCATCCATAATCATCAATCTCCTTCATTTTCATCGTTTTTAACCCTTTTCAACTTGTAAAGCTTTGATGCAACGCTGCTCGCTGCCTTCCGTCACATTTCACAAACTTGAATGCATCAGATGGTTGGTGGCCAGAGAGCCCTCTGGTGCAGCAGTGCTGTTTGCTTCGCTGCTTGTGTCGTGGTTGTTGATCTTTTTAGAGGAATATTTTGACATTTTAGGACATATAATGGGGAAACTTGTTGTTTTCCGTAAAACCTATTTTAGTATCATTTCAGGCAGGGTTCCAAGCAAACTGAGCTGATACTAGAAGGTGATATTAAAACAATGCAGACAACTGATTGATCATTCATTTTATTCATTTCCTGTAACCGCTTATCCTGCTGGGGGTTGCGGGGAGCTAGAGCCTACCTGACATTGGGCGAGAGGCAGGGTACACCCTGGACAGGTCGCCAGACTATCACAGGGCTGACACATAAGCCCTTTTTAGATAGGAATTGTGCAAATTTGCAGGAAAGCCCAATCAGTCTTTTTTCAGCATTGGCAGTATAAAACCAAAATCAGGGAGTGCAGCAAAATGCTGCCTGCCTACTTTTGTTTATACAGAATGTGCCTTTTTCAGGGCAATGGGGGGCGCGAGCAAGTAACAAAACATGTAGCTCAGCGTGTGACGTAAACAGTGACGTGGGAGGGAAGCTGCAGCTGGTCAGTCCTTCAGCGATTCTCTCGTAAGTCGGCCCGTTCTTCACCGTCCCTGTCAACTGATGGTTAATGGCCTCTTCGTTTGTGAGGACAAGGAGGGTGCGCAATTCCTTGTCTCCCCAGTTGCTCACCTTTACAGTGTCTGTCAGGTTTGTGTTTCCCTCTTGCTACTAGCTGCTCCCTAATTCCTGCTATCAGCTGTTTCCTGTTTATCCACCACCAGTGGCTCACACGTGCAGCGACATCAACAGCCCCTCCCGTTGCAGAAGGCCGCCTCGGTCTGTTTAAACTAAAAGGGTTCCGCCAATATATCTACCCTACGAGGCGGAAAATTGGGCACCTCGGATCAACTTGCCAATCCGGCTCTGTGTGTCTAAATGCTCGCAGCTTGCCGGCAAAACGGCCCAACATTTGTGGAAAATCTGGCAGTGTAAAAGGGGCTACAGAAAGAGGCCATGCTCAGCAGTCACACAGGAGTCACGTTACAAACCAATCACAGCCGACAGATATCTTTCCCTTCTTCTGCAAATATTCAGTCTGATAAATACAGAGAAGCTGATCATGTTAGTGCAGGGCTACCCAGAGCTTTACATCTGTCCCACAGACGATAGGCCTACACACTTATAAACAGCACCTGGAAGAAGATCAGCACTGCACTCAGGATTTCAGGTAAATAGACTATATGATGCTTGTTAAGGTTGCTTAGCAACCTCAGACGCAGCACCCAACCTTGCGTTTCCAGGTGGTTAAAGACGCGGCATGTGTACGGCCTCTAATTTCCAGGGCTGGTACCTGCGGTTATTCAACAGGCTAGTTAATAACATGTCGGGCAGGAAATCCAAAGTGTGGGATCATTTTGAGAAGGTGAAGGACGAACCCAAGGTGATATGTAAACTCATCTTCATTGGTTGACTACAAACATGACGTATCATCTGAAACATGGAAGTAGCTACATGCCCATTAGCCCACAGCGTCATTAACAGGCGGCTCGCTCAGTGTGTGACGTGCACTTGTAGATAAAATATAGGCCTATATTAATGAAGGTTCATTAGTACGGTTTTGTATTTCTCTGTAATGTAGCACAGTGTTAACAATGTTACTGATACTATTCTTTCTCACACCTTCAGTTCAGACCATTGTGTTGCCCCACCCAAAATATATGATTAAATAATCATATTAATATCGTTTAATGGCCCTAAATGACACCTATTGGTCATCCAGGGGTATTCTTAGTCGGGGGCAGCCCTACAATGCAGTAACATCTTGGTTTATATTTGATCAGCAATCTTAAGTGCTATATTGTAGGCAGCTGGACTTGCTAGACTAGTTTGTTGAAGATGTTTCACCTCTCATCCAAGAGGCTTCTTCAGCTCTGACTCAACTCAAGCAACTCCAGCTGCCTACGACATAGCACTTAAGATTACAATGACCTGGATGACTAAGAATCTTCACCAACATATTCAAATAGCTTCAGTTTTTGATCTGAGCTTTCTCTGAATTTAACAGAAAGAGAAAGGCAGAGCGTCTCTCTTGATCCGCTTCTACACTCTCTGCGTCTGTGGTGGCGGGCATATGAAATGCAGAAGTCCAATCTGTTGTTTGAGCAACAGCCTCAGAGCCAGCGAGAGATGAGCAGGGAGATTTGGGTGCTGGGAAGATGGAGGGAAGTTTCACCACATGCTACCCTCAGTGTTATGATACAAAGCTGGCTGAAATCAGCAAAGTATCCCTTTAAATAACCAAACTACACTCAAAAGCTACTGCAGTTTTTTTCACACACTCAATCCATATTTTAAAAAGTGTCAGCCTGGAAAACCACCCCAGGGTCAAATTACAAACATGCTCCTCTGTCCGGTTACTGCTGAAAGGACACAGCGAGAGCGGCAGTTTCATCATCAGCTGTGAATCCCGCCTACATTGAAGGGCTACTATCTGAAGAGGAGACGAAATTGAAGAAAGTACCTGGTAGCAAAAAGCGAGTCGAGTTGAGTCGAGCTGTATCATGCAGGTTGAAAGTTGCCTTAAAGAACTTTAAAGTTGACTTTAGTGTCACCTTTTGGAGCAGGGTCAATTTTTTCCCCAAAGCTTTTGCAGAACAATTAAAATAAAGGCCAAAACCCCGACAACAGCTCCATGTTATGATTTATAAGCCCACTCCACTCCCCTCCTCCTCACTCCTCTCAGGCTGCCTCTGTGTTGTTTCCAGCCTTCTCACACTGCTGGCCTTTCCATTAGCATACATCCCACAGACCCCCCTCTGAAGTTGTTTAATTAAGGCGTTTGTGAATCTGCATGTCCGTGCGTGTCACTTTGTGAGTCAAAGCGTATGCGAGAAGCTGTGTTTCCCTGCGACGCCTCTGTGAGTGTGTGCTCACGCTGAAGTATTTGTTTATTTCATGTTTATGCAGAGCCCATTTCGCTCATCTCTTCCTCCCTCAGGCACGCCTCCACATCCCAAACACGCACGCACACACGAGAGAAAGGGATGGGGACTAATTAAGTCGGTCACAGAAATGAGACCTAACCTCCATCCCCTCACTGGCTCGTGTGAACAGAAACAACAACAAAAAATGGCTGATGGCCGTCCATCCTTCTGTCCCTGCGGCTAGAACTTGATCACAGTCCCGGCCGTCTGCTGTGGGTGATCAGAGCTGACAGAAGTGTGCTCAACACACAGGGTCAGAGTCAGGCTTTCCTCTAATTCCAGATCCACATCTCTCTCTGTGTAAGGCTGCGTCACATGCTGTAAGAGACAAGAGCCCCTTTTCAGCTGCCCAAAAAAACAGCTAACACCCAGTAACGCCTGCCTGTTTAATGTAATAGGAAAGTCACCATCAGCATTAACACCAGGGTCAAATGACTCTGCAGTAATCACAGGTGTTTATCAGCTCGGCTCCAATCGGCATTGATGGAAACACAACACCTGGGTGAACATGTTAATGTTAGCCCATTAACTGGTGAAATGCAATGACGCACCATCAAACCATACCATCTGCCTCCACCCAAGAATGCTCAAACATCGATCCAAATAGCTCTGCACGGAGTTTGAAAGAGAGGCTGAATAAGTAAGAGATATAAAGCTCAGCGTAAGTTCAATCAGGAAGACTTTCTTTATGCTACATCCATTCACAATTCTGTCTGTCCCACTCCCACCACTTCCACCAATCAGCTGACTATGGGCCAGTCAAACTTTGCCATGATCTCCTTCAGCCACTCATGTCACTACTGCCAAACTTTAAATCTGTTCCCCTCTCTGCTCCTGTCAGCTCTCATTTTAAGTGGAATCGTCATGCCTTCCTCTATCCTATTCACCTCCAGTCACCTTATCCAGAGCCCAGGACAAGCTCATCAAAAGCCCACTCCTCCTCTTCACATCCAGATCCTCAGCTCCCTCTTCATCTCATGTCATCACCACCAGCATCTAGTCTCCACAGGGGGGATCCCTGATCTACTATGTCTGTACCACCCTCCTGGAATATATGGCATCACGATGGGGTCTCATCAGCTTTCACATTTCTCATACTTATGTGCACATATAAATAGATATTCTTTTCTCTCAGAATAGTAGTAACTATCGTTCAGTTTTCACAGGCCTCTGTGCTGCTTTCTACTGTTTACTAACCTGTTTTCTGACCTGTCTGTGACGTTGAACGTAACACAGACAGGCGTATTCATCAGCTGTCTACCGGCAATGGGAAAGGAGTCTGTCGCCTTTTTTTGTGGGGTTTTCCATGTTAAAAAAATGTAAACACATGCTAATTTTGGTGGAGAAGGGGTAGTGGAGTATGAGGGCACAATAGGGAAATTATCTTTCTGGCGGAATTTTAAATATGACAAAGTAACCTGATCTCACTCCAAATTCGTTGAAATCCGGCAGTGACTTGCGGCGTCAGACACTGACGAAGAAAAGTCGTCCTTTAATGTCAGCATAATACATGGCTGGTTGCCGTTATACTTAACCCCTGTCAGGAGGAAACATGGTGGGACTAGAACGAAAGTTAAGGTGGTGGAAGGGTGGCTGGGTCCAACAAACTTTCACCCGAGAGAGCAGTGTTCGCATCCCGTAAGATTATAAACCCAAACCCTGTTCTTTTTTCCGAAACCTAACCACATGTTTTTGTTGCCTAAATCCAACAACGGGTGTTAGTTGTTGTCGTTGTTGTACTGAGGTCGTGCTTTTATTTTGAAAGAGACTGTATGTAGACGTTAAATTGTCTCAAGTGTATTTTAAAAGAGGACAATGCATGTAACAGGCATAACTTGACACGGTGTAGCAGAACATCAACAACCAACGCACCCAGGGCATGCATTGCGTGCTGTATCCGGACGTGTCTATATGCGACGAGATTGGAGTGAGAATGTGTTGGACAAAATGACTTATTCACACAAAAAAACACTAATACCCACCAACACCTGGCTTTGGTATGTCATGGGAAAGGTTATAATTGGCATCCACTCCTGGGTCAAATGACTCTGCAGTAGTCATGGGTATTAATCAGCTCCAGCTCCAGTCGGCAGTGAACAGGGTATATGGTGCCTGTAGTGTTAAGCCCTTTAAATGGCTGCTAAAACTAGAGAAGCGCTGAATAAATGTAGCCCATTTACCAATGTGGTCCATATCTAAGGAGCTCCCGAAGGGTCATGATAGAAAGTTTTGCATTCCCCCTGACACATAGGAACAGTAAGTGTTGGTCCATTTCTAACACACTGCCAGTTTAGAGGAAAGCTCTGCAGATATAGAGCGAAGAGAGAGAAGAGATGATGCGACACTTTACATTGTGTATTTATTGCTCATTACTCCTTTCAAAAGGACAAGAGTGTGGATATGGTTATTGTTTATCTAAATTTATGATGCTGTGGATGTGGCTACAGGAGCTGTGCTGTGACTGCTCTTTGATGCTCCTTTAAACGTTTGCCAAGAATACATTGGTAAGCCTCATGGGAGTCACCTCAGTGCAACAGCACAGCCATGATTCACTGCACACATACGACCTCTGCTTATAGATAACGTTACAATATTATAAACTAAAGTGTCGCAGACACAGTCTTAAGAACCAAAGCACGGCCACAATCACAGAGACAGGAAGGGCCTTTCCCCAAACCACCCTCTACACCCTGCTTTTCTGCATTCACACCAAGTGTAAGTACCATCCCAAACCCACTAGTGAGAAGTGGAACAGGGTAGTGAGGGAAAAATGAGATGTTTACAAAAGTAAAAGACATGAAATGAATCTTAAGGATATGTTTTATTCCCCTTTATGTATTATTTATTAATTTGTTTACTTATTTATTGATTCATTTATTGATAAAAGGATAACATGCGCTACAAAAATTTTGGTTAACAGCAGCCTGAATCAAATAAAAAAATGATACACATACATATAAAGAACATAAAATGAGAGTAATTTCAATTTTCTCCATGATGACCAAATATAACGACAGCTCCTTTCTCCCCTACAGAGAGGGAATTGTGGCCCAAAGCTTGCTGCTGTGTTTACACCCTAGGGTCCAGTTTTGGAAAGGCCCCAGCAGTCAAAGCTATATCACCCCATGACTGTAGTCACAATCCCAGCTGCAGCCTGTCTCAATCAGTCCCCGCCTTTCACCATCACCTGAGTGTCACACCCACCTGCACACCTGCTCCCAATTCCCTCATCAGCTCTCCAACCAGTGTTCCTCGCTAGAGTCTTTGTGAGATCTTATTTGGATAGTTTTTGCCCTCTTATCCTTTATCCTGTCTGCCTTTGTGGACTTTTGCTTACTTTATTATTCTGTTTTAGACCTCATTGCCTGATCTGCATGCTTGCTGCTCTTGTTTTATGGGTTTTTGACCAAGTGAATGTTGCTTGTATTTCACCTGTTCTGCCTCAGTAATGCTGGAGTCCACACCCAGTCTCTCTGACATAGACTAAAACAAGTAAAAGTATGGATGAGCAAAATTAAAGCAATCTCCTCTTACACCTTTTAAATACAATTATTTAGGCTGCTTTCAGACCTAGAGTTGTCTTGCTTTGGTCTGAATCAGGGACTCATTTTAGTACAAAGCTGCATAATTGCCTAGAGTTGGTTCGTGTTCTCACGGCAGCATTTACAAGCGGACTAGACCAAATGCCTTGTGTGAGAAAGCTGCTCTTGATACATGACTAGATGTACAGACTACAACAGACTACAACGGGCCGCGTGCCGGTGACGCCATAGGTGATAGAAAGATGGGACTTTGACTGGCGGCAAATTCAAAATCAGAGCTCTTCACACACATAAAGTGTAAATATAAACAAATCAGTTGAGTCTTTCCCCTTCAGATGAAATGGCCAGTCAGGCTACATGCTATGGAGACAGTTTAAGAGGTCCTGATCGCCTTCGGTACAACGAGAAAGCTAGCAGTTAGCTATTAAGTTAGCTAGCCTCAACTGAGACTCCATGACTGTTCATGTCATGATTATGACAATTATTATTATAATGGAAATGTCCGTTACTGTATAAGTCATAAAAACAACAGTCATCGAGTCTCAGTTGAGGCTAACTTTTAGCTAGCTACGTTACTATAGCTAACCATTTTGCTGCAAGGGCTATTCCTTGGTTTATGTTCACTGTCCTGTCAATTCATTCATTCAGTTCATGTCCTGTTGATTGATTACTTAACATTCATTAGAATTAACTTCTTGGCTTTGAATATCTTATGTTATTGTTGAGATCAACTGACTTTAGCTAGCTAGATAACATTAGCCAACTAACCTGTGATGAAGTGCCTGCCACAGACATAGGTGTAGTGTCTGGCTGGATCCCACAGCTTTCCGTCTTTACCCTGCCGTTTGAGCTGTGAGCCACAGATTTCTTCTTTCCCCATTCTTCACTCAATCTGGGAGCAAAGAAAATCGCAATTCTGTTTTTTTTTTTTAATTGTTTGCTGTGTAGTGAACAACGCAGGAACTTTTCGGCATTATGAACTCCTAGTTGTGACGGCAGTGAGGGATGTTGCGTAGTAGAGTAGGCTACATTTGCAAGATAAATGTGACACTTTCTAATGTCACAATGGAGGGACAACTACGCAGGTTGATTTTAGCGCTGGTCATCGTGGACTATATTGCTGTCATTGTTCATTTTAGTCAAACCATACAGTTTGAAAACGAGGCGCGGCTCCAACTAGAAAACAATGTTTTGATGCATTGGATGTGCTGAATGTGCATATTAAGGCAGTACAGGAGGAGGTGCACATTAATAATCCTCCAGGACTGTAACATGCTCATGTTTAACCCAAACAATGCGTCATGTGATTGCAGTTGGTTCGGATCGAGGTCGGAACACGTTCTCACCACAAATGAACCACATTTCATTTGTAACCGGACCGAGACCACCTCTTCAAGAAGGTCTCAGTCCAGTTGTTTTGGTGCACACCTGAGTGTGATTGCTGTGTTCACACCTGCCCAAACAAACCACGCTTAAGGGGCAAACAAACTTGAGTTCGATTGAACCGAACCAAACAGGGCAGGTGTGAAAGCATCCCGAGTACACATCATGATATTGTCTGCATTGTCAAAATCAAACAAATATTTCAATAAAATCTTCACAGGTCTATAGTTTGATTTGATTTATATGCCAGAGCCAGACAGGAATCCTTAGAAGGCAACAGCAAGGTCCACCAGGATGAATTACAGTCCGATCACAGGCAATGCATTTTAATGCAAGGTGTAAAGGAGGTCTGAGACAATTACAGGTTATGGTGAGGATATATTTTATGGAGAAACTACAGTGTTTCATCTAATTGCACTCTCAGATCTTCACATAAATCTTTCAAGGAGACAGGTGCAATAAGCTAAATCTAGAGACTGACTGGAACCTGAGCAGCTACTAATTAGAGTGACTCGACTGAACTTGGACAGTCAGTGAACCTTAATGATTTGCATTTATTAGCTAACGTAATGTCCACCTACTTCCTCTTGCCTTTTCCTCATGTAACTTTACTTCAGCCTAGAGAAACTGTGGTTCTTCGGCTGCACTAGTCGAGTTCCAACTCACTCAATTACATAATTTCTGCCTCAGAGAAACACCTGTTAAACTATAAATTCCGCCTCTGTAGATAAGAGGGAAAAAAACACGAACAAATGGTAGATTCGATGTCAGTGACACCTCTGAGCCCAGCAGAGCAGTTATTCAGAGATGGGGATGAGCGCACATTATCAGGGATAAGCTGCTCTAACAGCCCACCCAGCCAGCCTCCTGCGCTTCTGCATTGTTCCAACACGCTCTGACTCACAAAAGGCAAAAATACACTGAGACCTCGGTGCTGCTGTGCCTCCTTGCTCCCTGTGACTCACAAAGCTGGACCACATTTAGCCTGCAACATCCGTCGCCAACACAGCCTGACGAAATAGCTGTAGAGCTTCTGCCTGCATCCTCCTGCTGCTGAACTGTTAAAGCAGAGCATACTAAGAGGGGCTGGTAGCAGGTAGGAATTAAAAGATTATGTAAAGACACATGACTTTATGAAGAGAATTTGACACTTAATAACGGATCAGCGGCAGGTTTGATTTGATTTCAGCTGATGAGATTGATCCACTGAATGTTAGAGATTGACTAGCAGGGAAGTATTTCATATGATGGATGAATGTCTTTTTAAAAAATCAAATTTAAACTCTGTATTCAGGTTTTCATTTCTGTAAACTGTCTGACATGATACCCAGAAGTGACCTGCCATCGCTGGTGAGCAAAGTCAAGATGTAAGTCTTTAAGCTCTTGAATGTTTTTGCACTCAAATCTCAACGTTTTATAAATTCTTGACAAGTCCATCTCAACTTTATCTAAAGTCAGGATTAAAATTGTTCAAGTTTAATAATGAGATTTCAATGTTCTTGTTCTCAAGTCTCAAAGGAAATCAAAGATTCAAGTCCTCAAGGCCTGCTCTTTGTGATTTAATTAGAGTTGAGGCCAAATGATGGTAATGATCCTGGGTTTTTGTTTCTATTCTGTTATCCCTTGGACTTTGTTATGGAGTTCTCTGTTTGTGTTCCTTGTTCCATGTTATTCATTCATGATTAATCTGCTTCCTGTTTTGTTTGTGTTGTGGCTGGCTTTACTTCCTGTGAAGCCGCTTTTATGTCTGGAACCTCCCGGCTACAAGGGGCTTGAGACACGCCTGCGTTGAGGACTTCCAGACTTACTCTCTTATCCTGAAGCTTCCTTGAGGAATCTGATCCTGTTTGATTCGGCGGTGGGAACCTCTTGTGACAGCATGCCTTTGCTGACGTTGACCCCAGCAGGGTTTGAACCAAATGATGACAAAGACATCTGGTAATGTCATCCTGGTTAATGTCAAGTTGTCATTATAAGGACATCCCAAACAACTTTAATGCCAACTTGTCATGACAAAGACAACTTCTAGCACTGTCACTTTAATTAATGTCAAGTTGTCATAATCAAGACAATCCAAACAATGTCAACTTGTCATTACAAAAAACCGAATGACACTTAATGACAGCAGTCATAAACGTTAATGACATGTACATAATACTTATGACAAGTTCATGACATTGTCATGTCACCCTTATGTAGATACCTTCAAGTAAAGTGTTACTGAAACTTTAATATTCTTGCACTCAAGTCTCAAAGTTACAAAAGTTCTATGAGTCAATTTCAAGTTTATCCACACAAGTTATTATATTAAGGACAGGTCCGAATTAAATCATTTAGTCCTCATGAGTAAAGTCTAGATTCAAGTTGTTCAGATTTCAGAATGAGTGTTCTTGTTCTCAAGTCTCAAAGGAAATTAAATCTTCAGTAGATATTCAAGTCGTCAAGGCCTGCTCTCTGTTATTTAATTAGACTCAAGGCCATGTCACAAGTCTACAGCTCTGCCTGTTTGACGAGTCACTTGAGACGAGTCCATCTCAGGTCTATGAGAGCCTTAAGTCAAGTCTCTTCATAAGCAAAGTCAAGATGCAAGTATTTCAGGCCTTTAGAAGGTCAAGTCTTCAGGTCCTCCTACAGTATCTTACACCCACACAGTGCAGTGCAGCTGTCATTGCTAGTTTCATACCAACACAGTTGTCATTTTCACAGCCAGTGACCACTTGTATAAGTAACAAATGTGTGCCACCTGTGCGCCCATAGACATACAGATCTTATAATGAGCTGTGGTCAGGCGCATTGTTGGTGTATTGCTGTTTTGAGGCTGCATTGAACAAAAACCTGGTCTAACATCACTAATGCGGTATTTTCCTGCTATTCAAAGGGCATATTATTCAGTTAGTGAGATGAGCCTACATAGGCAGATTTGCAACATGTGTGCGTTCTGCGTGTTCGTGGATGGATTGCGAATGGGTGAAATAATGCATCATTAATGAGGAAAATTAATTACATTCTCTATAATGTGAACATAGCCGAGAGCAGAGCTGCAGAGCTGTCGTCCGACTACACATTGAGTCAGTTTGGGAGATGACAGTCTGATTGGTTGAATTCAAGTTACGCCCTAAACACACAATTAATAAATGGACTAAATACAACCCGTTTGGCCCTTGTGCCTTACTTTGCACCCAGATTATGCACTGTTTACCTAGCATAAGTGGTTGGACACGCCATAAATACACGTGTGCCATGCCATGTGCTATAGATCATTTAAATAGGACCCTCAAAACCAAGTCTTAGGTATACAGCTCCGTATGTTTGATGTCAGTCTCAAATAACACGAGACATGTCCATCACCAAATCTTAACTCAAGTCACTGGCGGCAGGTCCAAGTCAAATCAATAGTCTTCAGGTGCAAAGCCTAATGAAAGTCCTTCAGGTCTTTGGAAGAGACTCAGATCTAGTCTATAGATGTTGGAGTCTCAAATAAGCCAGCTTTTAGAGCAGTCAAGTCCAAGTCTCAAGTCCACAGATTGTTTGTTTTATATACTGATCTGGTCGACGCCAAGATAGAAACATGGTCATGTAATGTGTGATGTCCTTGACAGTAAGTCATCTAATGTCCAGAGGCAACATCCACATTCTTTGTGAAATTTTCCTTTCTTAAAAACTTTGATTAAATTCTGTTTAGTGGCTCCAAAGACCAAACTCACTCTGTGGCTATCAGAAGCGGTGTTCAAGTGTAAACATATTTAACCCCAGTGCCGTGATTCTTTTCCTGTGATTACAGACAACAGGAGTCACAGAGCTGGAATACATAAAGCCTGGAAATGCACTTTCTCCTCCATGATGAAAAGGTGCTTGACATTTTAGGCCCAATCATAGTGCAATCAAGGCAGAGCACTTGAGCTAAGCTATGGCAATTTACCCAGAGTTCCTCTTGTGCACTTTCAAAATGAATAATCCTATAAATTGCCACACAGAACAGCATGTGCACAACATATAAATGCATGGTTGTGGAATCAATGAAATCCTTCATGGTGGTGTGTTTGTTGCATTGTTGGTGTTCTGAGGTCTCATTTTGGTTTTGCATCGCAAGGGACTTTCTTTGTTTGCGTCTGAGAGGCCCTTATGTGCACGTGTAAAAGCCTATTTATACATTAACAGGAGATTTAATGCGTTTAAGTGCATGGAGCACAGTACACAGCTGTGTGTTTGTTTGTGTGTTATTAGGGAGTTAAATGTGATCCTGTGAGTGCATGTAGCCTGATAGCCCAAATGAGTGGCCGTTTTATTGCCCACCCTATTATTCTCTCTGATGTTCTTGTTATGTGTTTTCTGTGTGGGGAGGGTTTGCTTTGCTCTAATGCTACACTCATGTAGTGCAGGATGGGCAGCAACTTGCACCTGTCCACGCCATTAAACAGCTCCACATTGTGATCACTAGTGTTACACATTAGTACGAATTTGGATTTAACCAGGGTTTAGGTATCAACTTTAAGGTGTGCTGATGGATTCATGTCGTCAGCTCATACATTGAGTAACATTACAAGTTGACGTTCCACCTTAAAAGTCGCCGGCAGTCGGCCCATTGAATAAAGGTACTGTTTCTCCGACTCCAGCTACTGTGAGAGGCAGCAAAACATCCTTTCATGAACAGTGGTTACATGAGCGTCAAAACCAGCCACAGTTCAGCCCTGAGCAGAGTGACCGTCCTCTATTGACCAATCAGACTGCAGTGTTCACAGCTCCACCTTTTAGTACCAGATCTGTGTGCTAGGTACCCCAGCAGAGGGGGGACCAAAAATGGGGATGGTATGGAATGGTTCCATTGGTACCATCCACATCTTCTTACAGCTGCTGCCTTTCCACCGGGGATATCGTCATAAATAGTGGTTATTTTGGGTCAGTGTTGGAGTTTTGTTCGCCCCATAGGGCCGCCTAACTGTTTGCAGAAACATATAATGCCAACAGTCATTCTGGTAATGACGGTGTGCTTTTCAGACATCTCTGTATGCTGCAGCATCAAGTCAGCTGTATCAGAACAGCAAAGAACTACAATGTTTAAACAAAAAGGTATTTGCAAGTCAGCAACTTGCAAATATGGTCGTTTTCATTTAGAGATGTTTTGCTGACAGTTTTTGAGTTTCACAAGCATATTGAACACCTGTCAGGTACTTTGTGGCGCTGCTTGGTGCAATAACTATACGCAGAACTCCATCTTGTCTTTATTATATCTGTATTTCCTGAGAAGTGAATATAAGCAGAAGGGAAACCAACATTCCCTCTCCTGCTTCACAGATGTCAGCAGTGACATTAACACTAAAACCCTCTTTTCCACTAAAGTTAGTGTGTATATGTGGGTTTGTGCCAGTAGACCAGAGCTGTGTACATGCCTCTGCGGCACATCAGTATGCCTTTCTGATTACCTTACTGGTGTGCCACGTTCAACATCACAGACGCACCAGTAAACAGGTTAGTGCCAGCAGAAAGCAGCATGGAGGCCGGTGATAACCACCATGCACTTTATATTGACTTATAGTATTTTTCATGGACTTAAGCATTTCCAGCACTTTAATGCATATCATGTAGTATCCTTTTAATTGTCTATGTTGTCTTGTCAATTGTATGTGTTGTTGTGCTACTCTATGTGCCTTTTAATTGCCCCTCTGGGACAAATAAAGTGTATTGAATTGAACTGAATTGAATTGAATTGAATATCTGTCACTTATTCAGTCTCTCTTTCAAACTCAGTGCTGACTGAAGTAAAAATGGTGTTTGAATGCTGCTTGGATGGAGACTGACGTTTTTTGGTGGTGGCCTGTCATTGCATCATGCCAGCAAAAGGGGCTAAAATTAGCACATCCACCCAGATGTTGTACTTCCATCACTGCTGATCGACGCCAAGGTGGAGCCAATAAATACCCTAATGCACAATAATTTATCCTGGGAGTGAGTGCTGAATGTAACCTTTCTCATTAATTACAAAAGCCAGATGTTAGTAGGTTTTTGTGCAGTAAGAAAAGGACTTAAGAAAAACTATAAACCAGACAAAAGGCCTTTGCATACCAAGTCTGTTTTTTTCCCAGCTCACACTGGGTGAGAGGCAGGGTACACCCTGGACAGGTCACCAGACTATCACAGGGCTGACACATAGAGACAGACAACCATTCACACTCACATTCACACCTACGGACAATTTAGAGTCACCAATTAACCTGCATGTCTTTGGACTGTGGGAGGAAGCTGGAGCACCCAGAGAAAACCCACGCTGACACAGGGAGAACAACTGAACCCGGAACACTCTTGCTGTGAGGCGACAGTGCTAACCGCTGCAGCACTGTGCCACCTATGTGTCAAACGGAATTAAAATATCCCTGATGTACTTCCAGTTTTAGCTACCACATACCAGCTGAGCACACAGGTGCAGCTAATCAGACTGATGTCAGTGGGCAACAGCATTGTCAAAGCTGGCAGAGCACCGATTTGGGGTGTGCAAATCACCACAGACTTGTGGATGAAATTAAATCGAAGAAGGTAACTACAGCACATGCTAAATGGTTGCAACGTATTCTCATAGAACGGTTCGTACACATTGTTATCCTACGAATTTGCTCCCCATGAATGACGTTATGTCCTTAACGTACAGTTACGTAATTAACGAAAAGTTACGGAGGTTAGGTTTAGGAAAAAAATGATAGTGAACATGTACCTAACAATGACTCAAAGTCCACATGGATCTGAACACACGACTCCAGGGAAAAGTAAATTCCTATCCAGCGGCCGTCAACTGCCGTCAGCGCATTGGTCACGTGATCGCAGCCTTTCGAAATTCGTTGGATATTTACAAATTTGGGTCCGCTGCAAATTTGTGAGAACTGCATGCTGGACCAGTCAACATCGTGGATGACTTGAGTCAAAGTGACGTCCTTAGGTTGACATTTTGGGACCAGTTGTATGCCTTACTGTCGCAGGGAATCGTATCACACATGCAGGACGTTTATAAATCAGAGAAAGCGACTAAACTGGAACTCGCAAGTGCTGTCGCATTAACTGGGGATCATTGGACGTCAGTGAGTCATCAGAAGTTTATCAGATTAACTGTACTTTCTCAACTGGGACAGAGTAATCCTTTCAGATAAATAAATAAACAAACACTGTATTTCACAGAATAAGCACTTTAAATGTGTCTCTTACCTCTAAGTCATCATTTCAAGACCACACCTTTGTAGCAGTGCAGCACTGATATGTAAGAAATGGA
Organism: Epinephelus lanceolatus; assembly: GCF_041903045.1. Classification (NCBI taxonomy): domain Eukaryota; kingdom Metazoa; phylum Chordata; class Actinopteri; order Perciformes; family Serranidae; genus Epinephelus; species Epinephelus lanceolatus. Next base: position 15,567,820 of record NC_135755.1, read on the forward strand.
TCTAAAAGCCAAGATCGTAAAGTAAATTGCTTCACCTTGTTAATATGTACTGGTTTCTATGAGTCACTGTAACTATTATTATGATCAGAACTATGATTATATTAAAGATTATGAGCATCAGAAAGCGAGGGAACAAAGGTTTGAGGAGAAAAAGGTGCAGAAGCATCCGGAGGACCACCTCAAGGCAGACAACGCCATGGCAACAGCAGGCCATAACGACAGACACACAGAGGGAGACACAGCGTCATGATTGCCTCATTCACACTCATATCAAACACGCTGCACGTTGCGTTTTGTTTTTTTGTCCCTTAGAGAAGCAATTTGTTCATTCATTTAGGCGGGCGTGCTGGATGGAGGTAATTTCAAACGACTGATTGCCGGCTGAAAAGTCTGGTTTTGGTCTTCGGGGAAATAGAAACCATTTAGAATCAGAATCTTAATTGAGCAACTGTCTCTGTGTGTTATGTATCACCGCTGATGAAGAGTGTGTGTGTGTGTGTGCATTGCTCTAATATCCTGAATAATTCAAGTCTGCGCATATCTGAATAAATCAGCATCGAAGAGAAAAACAGCAGAGACAAAAAAGTGACCACTCGCAGATGAATTGAAATCATTCAGACTTTATTCGTCCCGTTCACCGTCCATTGTTACACAGCTTTGGGGCCCCTAGCTCTGATTGTCGTAGGGCATTTGTTCAGAGCCCCGTCACCCACCCAAGCTCTTCCACTCCATCACCACAATGGGGAAAAAAACCCATCTCGTTCTTCACAGTTCACAGATAAGTCCATAAACAGAGGATGGGAATAAATCATGAGCAGATCAAAGACAGAGGAAAATACGGTCAACGAATCATCACTTTCACCCGATGTCAATGAACTGTTTTTCTTTTCTTCCCTGCATCATCAGCAGAGACCCAAAAGTTTATCAGACTCCACAAGAAAAGAAGTTTCAGTAAACCGAAAATAAAGAACAACAGCTTTGCAATGTTGCTCTAAAAAAGTAAAAATGAATAAGGGGCAGCTAATGTGGAGATGATGAGATTTTAGTGTTTCACAGCCCCTCTGGCATTTTCAAAGAAGAACAGTCGACACTTCAGACACGACAGCATGACCATTACTGAAAGTCTCCCACAAGAAGCAGAACACCCGGGCGAACGACTCCTACAATCATAACAGCACTTACAGAGACACAGCCGTGAAGAAATGGATCATAAATGAACAGTTGAGAGGAAATAAAAACATATTCTTCAGCTGGCTCCCTGTCAGACACAGACATGGGAGGAAAGTGTTTGCAAATACCCATTTTCATAATATACTTTTTAGTTTATTTTACCACAGTAATGTACTGACAGTACCTGAACTCCACCTTAAGGTTAAAAACACAATTTCTGAGGAGACCCAAAGTGTGCAGAATTAAATGAATATATGAGACAATCTGTAATACAACCATGAAATCTGGAAATATTATACATTGTTGGATGCTGATTTTCCTCGGTTTATTTCTGGTCAGTTTTATCCCAAATTGTAGCTTTTCCAAAGTGCATTTGTTTAATGCAGACCCAAGCAACATAACTGATTTTGCCTTGTTTGACAAAAACAGACTGTGGTAAAAAAAAAAAAAAAAAAAAAAAAGTGGCATTTCGAAATAATAATAATTTTTTTAAAAAAATTTTTAAATAAATTTTAATTCAATTTAATTTCATTTTAAAAGCAGTATGAAATAAAAATGACCTGCAAAAACAGTTTATTTATCAAAATTTATTTACATGATTGTTTATCTTATAATGTCCTGTTCATCTATTTAATATTGAACACTTTTAGTCTCCTTAAATGTTTAAAGGGCGGGTCCATCTGTGCTCTTTTCTGGTATTTTTTAAATTAAATTGACCACTAAGCTGTTAGCAAAAAGCAATGACATAGGCTTGAGCGGCAATTGCTGATAATAACAATAATAAATATAACTTAAAGGGTTAGTTTGTATATTTAAAAGGGGTTGTGTGAGGTACTTATTCATAGTCAGTGTAATAATTTCACCACTTTACCTTGCTGTCAGACAGCCCTTTCTAACGGGGAACTTACGCCACAATATAATGCTCTTCAAAGCCACCAGACTCCTTTAACAAAACCTGTAATTTTACCTTGCAGAACACGGGAGTTGCTGCTGTACCGCTGCTTCGATCACTTAGTTTGTTTGTGGTATTGTGTGACTAACACGGCGTCGACAGCAACACGTTGCTTAGCTTCCAGAGGGCTCATTGAATATTGCTAATCTACCTTTGCCAGGTCACGTGGGCAAACAAATAGCATTTTGATGCTAAAAGGTGGAGGTTCAAACTTTGAATTTTTGGATTTGAAGACATAAGCAACACTACTGAGAAGCTACAGAATGATATAAGAACACAATAATGGACCCGCCCTTTAATGAGTGACAGACAAACATAAATTTAGTGTTTTCTTATTATTTTACAGCAGGTTGAAGCAATTTAGGAGTTAAATTCAAAGCCAGAATGCTTTCTTTACATGTAGCAGCTAATCAAGCTAATCAAAATATAGTGCACCGTAATATACAACATGGATAAGTCTGGTTATATTCTATATTCCTCCTACTGTCAACAAATCAAATTAAAAGACAAAACCCAACAATGGATTGATCGTACTACCGCACCATTGTTGTCAGACAACTGTCAAAAACACATCAGTGTGTCCCACTGTTGCACTGGGTGACATGTTCCATCGTTACGACAAACAGGGGCACTGTATTTTATACAGTTCTGCTGCTGGAAATACTCATTAATCCTCTAAATGTGTATTCATCTGCAGCTGAAAATAGTCCCAAATAAATGCACTATTTCTCCTGTTTGAGCAACATTTGCTAAAAACTACAGTGCCCAGCTGTTTAACAAAATTGCTGAGCCTTTTTCAAAGATTAAACCACTTATTTGTGATCAGTTTTTAAAGCTTTACAGCACGAACCAATGCACTTAAAGCCGTGTGCCACAGACAGTGTGGAGAAGCTGGCAGACAGACTGACACATTGTTGGTTTTGGCCTTTTTCGTGGGATTTGTTGACAGGAAGAAAAGTGTAGAAAAAAACGCCAGCCTTATCCTCTACAGTGAGTTCTTGCAGTGTATGTACCTTGAAATATTACACATATCTGAACACATTTCAAACACCCTGTAAATAAATAAAAACTGCTGTGCATCTCGTGCTTTCAAAGCTGAGGTTCCCCCGGTAAGTTCAGATAAGCACACTTTGAATTCAGATATTCACAGCCACTTCATAAAACTGTTTATCCTCTACGCGGGTCTGTTTTCCGTCCGCTCCGCTTCCCACTCCTGCCGGAGCAGCAGCGGTTTGTGTGTTTTTCATTATTGTAACCTACAGTGCGACAGACTCCAACCACAAAAGCTTTGTGTGGTCGAGCACTTAAGCACCACCGAATGAAAGATTCATTTTAAAGTGACTACACTTGTTTTAATGTGCGGTTTTCAGAAGTGGTCTTTGTAGTTTTGCATTATGTAAAACATGTATAGAATTAATTTTTTATATCATTGCCACATGCCTTGTTCCACCTCAGCTGCCTGAAGCGGTATGCCGAACATATGAGGTTTCCTTATCCAGTGATTCATGAAAAACAACAGTTAAAAATACAGGAATGGGACTCTTTAAATCCCGATAATAAATAATACATAGTTTTAATAAATCTCACACACATTATTTCCTTTGTTGCCATGCCAACTCGGCTGGCCTTGAGAAAAAAAATACAACATGAAGCAGATAGAGCTGCTTCCTGGCTCACACACACACACACACACTCACACACTCATGAATACACTCAGACATCCTTCCTCCGCCCCCCAGTCACTTAGCAGTGTCCTGCTGATCACTGGAGGAATAAAAGAACATAAATGACACATTAAATATGAGCAGAACGGATTAAAAATGGATCACAGCTGAGATAAGTGATGACATTTTAAGATCACAGCCAAACCAGCCGGCCCACCAGCCGTACGAGGCTTTAAGCATCCTTCATCGATGCTCTTGCTTTGTCCTTCTGCATTTCCGAGTTTCAGAACAAGCCACTTTCGCCCGGTCCTTGTACTCTTAATGAAAATGTACGGCCGTGTAACCCAAGAACACGAGCCATAGGAGGGCCGTGAGAGGAAACGATTAAATATTCAAACACTGCGACCCACGGGCCTCAAGTCTTTGTCCTGCGAAGGTGTTTCACGTTTGTGCCGGTGTGCGCGGAGTGGGGCTGCTGGTAGGTTATTAAATCCATGCCTTTTGTATAGGAACGTAGGCCTGGAGATCTTATTGCAGTGAGATTGGAAACAAAAACCCCATGTCTAGAAACCTACAAAGTGTCCAGGATGCAAGATGCGATCTCAGCTGTTGGTCCGAGGATGGAGACTGCAATCAGAGGTGAAGAAAACAAGATGTCGGCGCTGCTCTTTAGATTAAGAGCCTAATCAGAGGGTGGCAGCAGGGATGAGAGGATGGAGGATGGAGAGAAGGATGCAGAGAGGTCGAAAGCTGAAGAGATACAGGCTTGATGTGTGTATTCTGTCTCTGTGTGAGTCATAGCGCTAATGGCATCCAGTCTTTAGTATGAAGTCTCTCTTTCTTTGTCTATCTGGCTTTTTAGCCCCCTATCTCCGTCGCTTTAGGCTCTAGAGTTTGTAAGAGAAGAAGAAGAGTTGTTGATTGTGCTGTTGTATTAATGGTTGGAGGTGATCTCAATGTCTGTCTGGCCTCTTAGGAGGCTCTTTGGACGCCTGACAGCTGATCCCTTTATGTCATTATGTCTCTCTCAAGGACTTTAAGTGGCATATGTTAGCGAGAGAGAGCTTGAGAAACAGAGAATGAAAGCAAGTAACATGATACTCTACCAGTGTGATACACACAATGCCCACTCTGTGCCTCACAATGGGCCCCCGATATCGCCACTTCCCTATTGAGTCCTGGTCGCACATAACAGATTTGCTTCAACGATCCACTTTCACCTAAAACCCTCTCCCATCCGCTGTTGTCGGGCATGCAGAGGCGCGCAATTGGGCCGAGTCCTTGTGTAGATTTCTCCCGCCCTTGTGTCTGCCAACCCTGATACTGTTTCACAGACTAGAGGGGAGAGATTCAAGTTCAAGTCCAGATATGTCTAGCCCCCTTTCTTTCGCTTGTTCCTCGTTTATTTTTATCCCAAACTCAGTCTGTAAGGGGCAGAAGAGACACTGATTCAAGAGCAACCCAGACTTTTTCCCAAGGACGCCCGTGTTCCCAACAGCCCCCACCAATCAAGCAACATTGTCTCGAGGGTCAGGATGGGTAGGACAATGCAGTCTATTGGGCACTATTATATTCCAGTCTATTTTTCTGTCTGTGAGGCCTGGGTCTGCAAGGATTTAGGTCCCAACTTTGTGGTTCGACCTTGAGTCCCTACAGCGGGCTTTGAGGTGGAGGTGGACCCTGTCCCTGATGCAGGGCCTGAGGCCACAGGAGGCAGTTGGCTGCGTTGCACTTGAGGATGCCGTGGCAGGACTGTGCGTATGGGCTGCTGGAGGGGATGTGACTGCTGTGGGGGCCGGAGCTGGTAGCCTCGGCGGTAGCGCAGTGATTGAGAGCGTAGGAGCACTCGTGTGTACTGGACCTCTGGCATGATGAGCTTGAGGCAGAGCTCCTGGGCCTGGCTCGAGAACCCACGGCTGAGATTTACTGGAAGGTCGTAGCCAACAATGTCGACTTTTCCGCTAGGCTGCCAGGGGCGGAGATCCTTGTTTTTGATCTGCGCAGCTGATCGGAGAAGCGGCATCCGCCCACCAAAGCAACTTCTCATTAACCTCTCCTGGGCTCGCCGTAGGAGTCGCACTTCCCTTGCCACACAGGCAGGACCCAGAGCTGACAGCTGGCGCCACAGGGAGGCGTTGAAGTGGTCGTAGAGACGTGCGTCTAAGGAATTCCAGGCACGGATCTTTGATGGAAGTCCTGGTGTCAGACTCCGCTTTGAGCTTGGCGTCCGCATGTTGAGTTTAACATACAGAATGTCATCCAGGTCCCAAGAGAGGAGATGGCGAAGGAGAACCAGTGACTCATCAAAGTACTCAGCAATCATCACCAGGGAGAAAACTCGCTCCACCTCTGCCAGAAACGCCCGTGCATACGCCACATCTGTTGCTGGGCGATCCTTGTCTCCACCCAAGTCAAAGGTCAAGGTGTTGCGTGCGTACATGGAGTCCTTCTCATCTGGTCGGTAATAGCGCCAGGGCTCTTCTAAGAAAGCCTCCAGGGAGCCGTTGGGAACCCTCTTGAAGCTCTGGCAGTACTGGTTGTAGTAACTGAACAAGGATTCAAACATGGAGCCCGGCTCTCTCAGGATTGTGATATATATTGTGTCGTTGGGCATCAGGCGCTGCAGCTCTGCCTTGTTGAAGCGCATGTGGCTGGTGATGATGTTTGGCGGCAGCGTGTGTGGGTGGACAAAGTGAGCGGTGAAGGAGCGTGGGTAGCAGAACTGGTGGCTGCAGGCCTGCACAGGCAACGCCACCGTGAGGTTGTTGCGCTCCGCGAAGCGGAAAAGCAGGTTCTGCATGGTGGTGCTGGCCGTCTTGTGGGTCTTGAGGAAGGCCACATTGGTGTGTTTAGGTTTCAGGCCTGGGGCAGGGTGAGAGCGGAGGGCAGGACAACCAAGGTGGAAGGCCTCCATGGTCCTGGAGAAAGAAAAAAAAAGTAATCATTTATTTGAAGCTCCATTAGCTTCAAAAAAGGAGCAGCCACTCCAAATAATTTGGTGACATTACAGATGTAATAGCACAGACAGTGGACAGATAATGGAAGAGATGGAGGTGTAGGACAGGACTGAGGTACAACAGTAGAGCAGAAATCAGTGTACATGTGGGGAATTGAAATGAGAGGAGACAGAGAAAAGGGGGTGGACAATGAGGCAGGATAAAGCTCCTACAGGACAGAATATCAGAAACTGACGGGTGAATTCACAAAAAGATTGGAAGGCTTTTGCAGCTGCTAAACCTGCACAAATAAGACAAAAAGGAACCTTGAAATCTCAACGCACCTGCAAAGGGTGAAATGCATCTCTAACTGTGCTGCCAAGTCGATCACCTCTCGGTGCTCCTGTGCTCTTTGCATGTATTTAAATCAAGTAATCTGCATATATTTGGTGCAAAATGACCCCTTTCTATGTAAATGAGCCTCATTGCAAAATCAGACCAATTCACAGAGATCAACGCTAAGTCACACGCAGTTACAGTGAAATTATTTCCGTATTCAGACAGTTGATGTTAACCCAAGTACAGTGACAGGCCGGGATATTGAATTGCAAATATGGCTTCTCTCTGTCATGTTTAAATTCCTTGCCTGAAGTTTTGAGGAATGCCTCTGCACCTCATCGCTCAGGACCTGTAGCTCGCAGTCTGAAAATTTGTTCTCGCTGCCATTATTCTGACTACTGTGTTTTTGCTATAAAGACAACGTTGACACTTTGCCACATGGATAATTGCAATCAAATGCAAAAAAAGGGGAAAATTGCACTCAGCTGCAAAACTTGCTGCAAAGGCTTGTTTATGCTGTAATATCATTAGTATAATATATTTCACGAATCAGACGCTGAGGCGGGGCAGCTAGCAGTTGCACGTGGTGCGAAATTCATGGTGCTACAGCAGCCTCAATCAGTTCTTTAGCCCCGTTTCCACCAAACTCTTTCAGTATGGTACCTTTGGAACCAAAAGTAACCCTTCAGACATGGTACCTAGACCCTAGTGTTTCCACCGCAAACAGTTCTCTTAAATATGGGCAGGTTGTCGTCACTCACTGCTCCGTCCAGCACTCACTGTATTTCCTCATTACCAGTGACACAGATGGAAGTCTGCACCTCATTAATTGTCCACAGAACGAACATTCAGAACAAAATAAAATAGGTTGCAGTGAGAGTCTCTCTCAATGGGATATTTAAAAATAGCAGGTTTGTGTGTTTAGTCCTTCTAAGGCAAGCTCGGGGTTTTAGTGTTGCCGTAGCCCTTCTCCGAGTGAGGATTAGAATATCTTCCATTCACATAACTCAGCCGAAATTAGTATGCTGATGTATTCATGTCCTCAACTCATACACTGAGTAACATTCGAGTAAATGTTCTACCTTAAAAGTTGCCGGCAGTCAGCCCAGTGAATTAAGTTATTTTCTCTCCGATGCAAAACATGCTTTCATTTTATAGTTACAGTTTACTAATAAAACTCTCCACAGTATGAACAGTGGTTACATGAGCCTCAAAACCAGCCACAACTCAGCCCTGAGCAGAGTGACCGTCCTCTAGTGACCAATCAACAGACTGCAGTGTTCACAGCTCCACCTTTTAGTACCAGATCTGTGTGCTAGGTACCCCAACAGAGGGGTGACCAAAAATGAGGACGGTACAGAACGGTTCCATTGGTACCATCCACAACTTTTCACAGTGGAAACTGAAAAAAAAGCGTACTGAACTAACTGTACCGTACTACTTGGTGGAAACGGGGCTTTTGTGAAATTGCCCTTGAAAGTGCAAGAGAATATGAGGTATGTCTGAACTGTTTGTACTGCATACTATAACTGGGTGATTAATCAGGTCAATATTATCATTGATTGACTTTCAGGGGAATCTGAAGCCACCTTCACACATGCACTACAAATCTGAAATCATCTATGCACTACCTGGAGAAGCTGTATGTGAGAACGCAAATGTCTGAGTCAGATGGACATTAAACGAGTTTACCCTGCCAGCTCCCTAGCACAATATCTGTGTGATGTCCAGTTGAACCCATACATGAATAGAGCAGGTTACTGTCACAACGACCTAGTATATGATGGTGCGATCACTAGGCTTGCGCAAAACTGAAAGAAAACAAATGTCCACGGGCAAAGAAGACGGGTCATTTACACAAATACGGCAATTAAACTGTCTAACTGTAGAGAGTTTGTGATTTGGGAACTTCTGTTGTGGAGGTTGGACACTGAAATCGTCAGACAAATTCAAGAAACAGCAAGAAACTTGGTAGTTCATGAACAAATTATGAACTGGGATTTACATTTCTCTCCTCTCCTTGTTGTAAATGTGTATGACATGTTATTGGGAGAACTATCTGTATCATAATGACATTGATTTCAGCTCTGTTAGATGCTAATACTGGGCAATTTTGCATGTGCAATGTGTAAAAACTCACTATTGGACTTAATACAAAACTTAAGTCTTTGCCTTTCCTTATTCCCAAAAAAAGATGGTAAATAATGACACAGGATGCATCCAGAGTATCGCTGTTGCCAAATTCTAATTAAGATGAATATTCATGATACAATTTTACCACAGCCACACAGCTAAATATAAAATACAGAGAGATCCAATCACACCTTTGTATTGGGAGCATACACACTGAATACTCTGCAGTATTACAGCTTGTCCTTTCACTGCAGACTGAACCAGAGGGTCAGACATTTAAAAGGTGTGGAAACAATGTGCGAAAAGTAAAGAGACGAAGGGCAGAGCAATAACGGAGACAGTAAAGACAGGAATGTGAAAAAGGTTTTATGAGCAAAACGTTAAGTTGAAAAGGCTGCGAGAACAGAACACAGGGCTGTCAAAGATCTACCATCGCTCTGCTTTTATAATTGGTCCCTCGACCATTCAGTGTCTCCATATGAGTATTATAATAAGCCAGTCCTGCTATTAATTTGACTTGAGAAAGAAGAAGACAGACATCTTCATCGTAATTAGCGCCATATGAACCTATCGAGAGACAGAGGATATATAATGTAAGTGTTTCCATATGGGCATGTTTCAATCACTCACCAGCTCAAGTGGCCCCCATGGTGCAGCAGTAGACTGACAGTACTGATGGCGACGAAGACGAGGAATATCTTCTTCTGCGACATCTCTCTCTGCTTCACTGGGCCTGCGGGAGGTGGAGAAGAAGAGCGAGAGTGAGCAGAGAACATGAGTAAAGGTAGAGTAGGAGAACGAGGGCAGGTAGAGGTGTAATGGGAACGTGAAAATGAAGATGAGGTGGAAGCATGGTGAAAATGGGAGACAGGGAATTAGGGGAAAACGAGACGGAGGGAGGTTCAGGGGGGAGAAAAGATGAAAGGAAGCAGAAATGAGGAGTGAAAGGACAGGAAGAAAAGAGGAGAGAGAGCGAACAAGAGGAAGAGACGATCATGGTGAGGAGGATTCACTCTGCAAAATAATGGCCGGTATCCATTAACGAGGGAGGGTAGTGAGGCTTGGCTTTTGTCACTCCGTAATAATACAGTGAATGACATCTTCATTACCTTGCACAGCTGTAATAGTCACACTCACTGCTACACCCTTTTATATTCTCTTGGCTCAAGCCATGGACAGATGGCCCCGTGCATTAGGTCCTGTCAGTAGTAAGGGACGTGCATATGTGAAAAACCAACTGCACTTCACAGCGAGAGTGCTCTGTGGCAGAAACTCCCCATGTCACTTGACCCGCCAAAACGCCACGACAGCAATGGAACCTGGGAAGGAGTCCAAGCCTCTCTCGGCGGCATCTCACTTGCATAACAATGGCCGACGTCTCTCTCCTTGATTACACTGTCCTGTTAGCGTCCGCGCACATGCCAACAGTCACCAAAGCCAGCTCGCGTTACTCAAAGCGGTGGCTTTTCACATCGCGTACACCATTTGGAGGATGGTTTCATCCGAATCATGGCGGTGGAGCATGTGTGCATCAATTTTAGGCATGGCTGGTCCCAAGGGGGGGAAACTACTGACCATGGCAGTGTTACTGCCACCCACTTAAGTAAATTGGATCATTAAGGGTTTGCTGCACAGACAAGGATTTTGGTGTGAGAGTAAAATGTGTTAAATCTGGCTCAACATACTGGTGCTTTGATTTAGATTCATGCAGCCTGTTTTTCATTTGTTTTTAAGAGCAGCAACTGAGTATTAATGTTTGATTAATCAACTTCTCATTTAGTCTATAACGGAGCTTTGATTCCCTGCCTGAACCCGTTGGAGTGGGTCAGGCCCTGCGCTTGAATCAGGTCGGGTTCACTCCAATTTTCCAGTGTTTTTCCCTCTAAATGCAGACCTTATAGTCAGCGTAACACCATGAATAATGTATGGGCTGTGTTGCCGTCAACCCATCCTGACTCTCGCCTCTCATTAATGAGGAGAAATGTTGTACAATCTCGATTTAATATATGTGGCATATGACAGTTTTTGAGGCTGTGCTGAAAATTCTGCAGAAGACACATGTCAGACGTAGTATCATACCGCATTGCAGTGTTGTAGTCAAGACTACCCAAACCGAGACCAAGTCGTGACCAAAGCCAGACCAGTGCAAGTCCCACAATGCAAGATAATAAAATGTGGAACATGCAAACAATAGGCGCTCCTCAAATTGATCTGAAAGAACTGCAATGCCACAAAAACACCCACAGAAAACAAATTCGCCTCATTAACCTCTTTTATTGCCATATGAATGTATGTATATGTGTACCATGAGAAATGCATTCATTTTCCATAACTGCTTATCCTGTGAGAGGTTGTGGGGGGGCTGGAGCCTATCCCAGCTGACATTGGGCGAGAGGCAGGGTACACCCTGGACAGGTCACCAGACTATCACAGGGCTGACACATAGAGACAGACAACCATTCACACTCACATTCACACCTACGGACAATTTAGAGTCACCAATTAACCTGCATGTCTTTGGACTGTGGGAGGAAGCTGGAGCACCCTGAAAAAACCCACGCTGACACAAGGGGTCCAAACCAGGAACCCTCTTGCTGTGAGGTGACAATGCTAACCACTGCACCACCGCGCCATCATGGCACTGCAGAAGGGAATTTATATGTGGAAATTTTCCTTTGCTTTCCATGCACAACCAATAAACATTCACTAAGGCGCTGAAATCAACTTAACCATCTTTTTTGCACAGGTGATTTAGTGATACTCCTACAATTGTGGTCTTGACTGGTCTTGAAATAAAAACCAGAGTCTCTAAGACCGAGACCAGACTGAATAAAAAGTCTGAGATAAGACGAGATAAGTGTAAGTTTGGGCTCAAAACTGTTCCTGTGGTTCTGGTTCTGGAAACTGGGGAGATTCATGTAGAGTCAGTCATTTTTTGGGCATAGCGCTAGTTGATATAGTGTCTAAAAATAGTTTCCAGAGCCCAAGATGACATCCTCGAAGTGCTTGTTTTCTTTGACCAAGAGCCCAAAACCCCCAAAATCTCTTCACTGTGATACAAAACAGAGGAAAAACAGCAATCATCACACTTTAGAAGCTTGAACCAGCAAATACTTGACTTTTTCTGCCTCATAATGACTTGAATTATTTATCAGTGATTTAAATAGTTGGCCAAAACCTCATTTCGGCACTTTAAAAAATATTTTAATTCTAAACTTACTGTCAAAAAACAACACACAACAAAGAGTCGCCCCTCTGTGCACAAACACAAAGCTCATAAATAGGCATGAGACGGGACATCATTTCATGTGCAAATTAAACAACTGTGGGGGAGAAAAGTGAGCCCCAGCTTCTAAGTACAATCAAGATATGTTTCCCAAATAGTAATTAAGCATTCAGTGAAGAACTGACAGCTGACCTCATGTCGAGATGTAGAAGATTAAGAGAGAATCGCAGAAACTGACATTCTTTTTTTTCTCTCAGTCCCAAAACAGCTGGGTTTGTGCTGCTTCGGTAGTTTGGCTCAGCAGGAACGAGCGTAAACACACACATATGCAGGCACACACACAAATGCACAAACACACTAAGCCTACTCTACTAAACAGCCACTAATGCTCTCACTCTAATTGATGCACAGATTGCTGTAGACACAGTTTGGTTGCTTTTTGGCTTGTTAATCTTTTGTCGATGTCAATACAGCGTGTCCTCTGCCCCACTGATGGCCCAATAATCAGACCACAGCTGCAGCTTATATTTTTCCTCTTTTATTCTGTTTTTCGTGTTCAGTCAGTTGAGTTGATATTGAGACACTGAGGGATGCAAAGACTCTGCAAATACAAAGAATGAGGCAGAATTAAGCCAAATAGAATCCTATTTTTATTATATCTAAATTATTCAACTAGCATTTCAAAACCCAGGGGACTGCCCATTGTGCCAGCAGCACAAAATTATAAAGCCCTGTTAGTCCGAAAATGTCCCATTGGACCAAAAGCCCATTTCTCTAACAGCCTGTTATCCTAAAAACACACAACCTTCACCAGAAAAAAATGTTTGCTTTGTTCGTTTCTGTAAATCAAGGCTACATAGGTTTGTCAGCAACACAGTGATTCACATGTGATTAGGTTCAAGGTACAAAAATCACCTGTTATGGTTGGGGAAAAATGTTTTGGCTTAATACACCCACATTTGGTGACACAAACACGTGGTTAGGTTTAGGCAACGTAAGCATGTGGTCAGGTTTAGAAATAAATAAAAGGGTTTGGCTTTACATTCATACTAGTCCATACCCATTGAGTGCGCAGTTGCCCACGTACAGTTTCACATGGTGTGTGTTTGGGATACTGACAGTTTCCGTCATTATGTACAGCATACCATATCATGACTTAGTCATACCAAAAATGAGAAAAAACAAAACATTGGTCCACAGGGGGAGCCACAGCGATCAGTCGCATTTTAGCCATTTTTAAGCATTTTTCTGTTGTTATAGCGCCACCCAGTTGCCAATTAGAGTTAAATTTCTCCAGTCACCTTGAGGCGTCCTGTTCTACATATCTACCAAGTTTAGTAAAAATCAATATGGCGGTTAGGCCTAGATAAGAAATTAGCTCTCTAGCGCCCCCATTTTGTTTGATGGGGTCAATAATGGAGGGGTCCCCTCAGATTATGTGTGGTCATATGCCTACAAAGTTGCGTGGTGATGGGTGAAACCTTGAGATGTTATACACCTTTATGTGATGAGCCACATCCTCCGCAATATTCATTGCCTTATAGAAGCTCAGTTTTAGTAAGTTTTCCAACTTTTGCCAAGAGGGAACTTTAGATATTGGTCCCTAGATTATGTTCACCGAGTTTCATGCAGATCAGTCAAACTTCCTAGGAAGAGATCGATTTTAAGTGTTTTTCAAAAAATTCAAAATGGAGGAAAATCTATATAACCGGAAGTTATGGGTTCTTGATGCAAATTTGTTTCTCATGAGGAGAGGCATCTCTGTGCAAAGTTTCATGTCTCTACGACATACGGGGCATGAGATATGCCCATTCAAAGTTTGCAATTTCAATCGGTTGCTATAGCGCCCCCCTTTGGCCAATTGATGTAATATTGCTTCATTTGCATCCTCTCATGACCCTCTACCACTGTGCCAAATTTCACATGGATTGACCAAGTCAGTGAGGAGAAAAACGTGGAACAGACACACACACAGACAGACACAGACATTTGTCATTATATAGTAAGATGGGAGGTGAACATCGGCCTCCTGGGTGAAAGTCCATGATTGTTGGACTTATCCACCACCTCTCCCAACCACCCCAGTCGGACTTTTTGCTCCCTTAACTTACATTGTCCAGTCGTGCTTCCTTGTTATACCTTCAGACACCTTTACACACCAACAGTGCCTGGCTGCGTATAATGCTGACATAAAAGGACCGCTTTTTTCATCAGTACCTGATGCAATAGTCACTGGATGACTTTGGAATGAGTCTGGGTTGGCACAAAGTTGCTGGAAAAGCAGGGATGGGGTGGTAAAAAAAACACTTATTTAAAGTGACCCAAGCACTGGTGGGAAATGCTGCAAAGGTTCGGTAAAAACACCCAAGATCAGCGGCTCAAATGCCGCTGTGAAGGGCCATGAAGGGTCAGTAAAAACACCTGCTATCAGTGGCTTAAACGCCGCTGAGAAGCCCTCTGAAGGGTTGGTAAAAACACCCAGGATCAGTGGTTTTAACGCCACTGAGAAGCATCCTAAAGGCTTGGTAGAAACCCCTGGGATTGGTGGCTCAAATGCCACTGGGAAACTGGAACTAAATGCAGGGAGTGTGTATTTTCAGAGAAAGAGGACTTTGGAGCAGTGGACATGTATTTTGGGATAATGGGCTGTCGGAGAAAGGACTTTCAGTCGAGTGGGACAGTTTTTGGACTAATGGGGCTTCAGAATTATGGGCCGTTAGAACAAAGGCATGGCACCAAAAACCAAAAGATATTTAATTGGCAATGACCGAAAAAAGCAAAGCACTTGAGTCAACTTTCACATTTGAAAAGCTGAAAACACATTTTTAGTATTTTTGCGTCCTAAATCGTTTAAGAAAAACTAGGAACGCCAGTGACAAGACATCAGCACAAGAAAAAGGACATTTATACGGCTCCAGCAGGCAATACAACCAATTGTCTATCACATTTTCAAACTGATTTCAGAGCTCACCCAGCGAGCCCTTGAAAGGCACAGTTTGGCTCTAAGTGCAAGGCTTAGTTCTTCCACTAATATTTCACATCACATCGGCTTTTAGAGAAGGTTCTGGCAAGATTCAGCTAAAAAAAACAAAACAACTCACAGCACTTTTAATGTTGGAGAAAGGTTCCTTCGTACTCTTTAATAAATAAAATGTTCTTTTTTAAAAACATGTTTCCTCTCCCCTTTACATTGTTCTGGTTTTGTGTGAACCCAGCCTGAGTAGTTGGAGATATTCGTGTTTTCCTCCCCTTCAGACGAAGCCATTATATCTTGTACAGCATGAAAAACAACCTCCAGTGACTTGAAAATTGCCAGAGCTGGATAATCCATCGCATTAAACACGACATTTTAATGTGGTCCTGCCACAGTTTCTGCTTTATTTCTTTTTCACCGTGCCCAAGTCGAGTGTTTTCATATCTGTGCCCTCGTCACATCGTCCTCTCCTTATTGTTAATCACCTAACACAGACAGGAGGAGATTAAAAGTCTCTGCCAGGACATACTCTCTGAAAAATATTTCACCACAGCAGCTTTATTGTCAGATCTCTTTGTGTTTAGCAAGGGGAAGAACAGCAGTTTGGATTCTATAAACAGCGAAGAAAAACCCTGAAGGTGTGTGCACACTGAAGTGAATATTAGAGGTGACATAATTGCGTACAAACAAAAGGGAAATTCACCCTCAGAGGCCAAAATCTGTGTGAAAATTGGGCTCATTGCGAAGATGCAAGACTCTAATTGAGGAATGTTCAGAGACAAGAGAATTACAGGAAGGGATCTGTTAGAAGCAAGCAAACACTGCCAAAACAATCCAGTAAAAAGCCCTATTTGCACAGGACTTGAACATCTAGTAATTTGCAATAAGATCATCTGTGGTCTTAATCCCATACAAATCTGCAATATCTATAGTTTTTCAAGCACAAATTTCAGCGCAAATTACCTAACATATTTAGACAAATATAGAGGTTATTAGATAATATAAGTCCCATGCGTATCTGCTTTTATGGGTATTTTCTACGTCTCTTTCCTGGACGAGAATAATGGATGCTGTCTTGGCAATTACAGATGAAAGTTCTGACAGCTTTTTGGGCGCAGGAGGCTTGTCTGCCTACACAGCATGGAGACCCATTCGCAGAAAGAGCAACCTCAAATCATCAGAAGAGCAAAATCTCAAAAGATAATGAAATGGCTGAATGCACGACACCATGGGGTAAGGAACATTGTCTCTCTTTCAGCAGGCTCAACAGTTATTATGTCTAGTGTCTTGACATCATGTCTGGGAGATAATTTGACTTAATTTGAGTCAATTACAGACTTTTCTCATCCTGTGTGAAAGCGCCGCATGAAATACAGGCGTGGGAGGTCATTTCTAAATCACATAAGGTCCCTGGTTATACAGTCCTTATGAGATTAGGGCTAAATTGTCACTAAGCAAAGGCGAAAAACACGACAAATGAAGCTGAATCCATAGACTGTATGGATGTAACTACGCATTGCTGCGACGCTGACCGCATCAGCTTTGACAGTTGGCTTGGTAGCATCAAATCTACTCCTGTGCATTTCCAGCTGCTCCTCCTTTTCCGTAAACATAGACCAAATCGAAGAGAGGTTAATGAAGAAGTCTGTAAATATGTACATTTGTCCAACTCTTTTTTAACCCTTAAATACCTTGAACAATGTTGGGGTCGCCTGACTGTCCTGTATTTGATTTTCTAGGGTATTTAAGCAGTCAGCATCAAGTGCGGCACATCGTGTTTTTCAGGAGAGCTTCCCTAGTGTTGTGGTTAGAGCACTCATATTCTAG
Organism: Epinephelus lanceolatus; assembly: GCF_041903045.1. NCBI lineage: Eukaryota > Metazoa > Chordata > Actinopteri > Perciformes > Serranidae > Epinephelus > Epinephelus lanceolatus. The sequence goes on from NC_135755.1 coordinate 15,585,041, forward strand.
GCGGAAGGTGTAGAAGCAAAAAAGTCAAGGTCCCGAGCCGGGCCAGTTAGCTCGCGACCTCGCTCCCTTCCTCTCAAACGGACTTTCTTTATCTTCCATTAGATATCAAAAACTCAGATACTCAGAGGTAAAAAAAAAAAATCACTGGAGACACGTAGAATCAGATGCAACTGAGTTTAATGTGCTCGCAGGCAACAAACACATCACAACCCAAATGAGCCAAGCTCCGGAGCAAGGCTGGAATTTCTTTGTTTGCGCTCGCTCTTTTATCGTAGAATTTCTGCTGAGTCATCTCTTTCCCTTAATCCTTCTCACTTGGCTCTGATCGTAACATATCCCACCTCTGCTGAGTCACTTTTTCTCCACCATATTGGTGTCATATTTCTGCTGAGTAATGTTTTTCCTAGATCTAAGACCGCCTCCTCTTACTAGGGTCATTCTCAGGACAAGCTGTAATTCCCCTAATTTTCCACTAGTGTTTTCTGAACCCATTCTCATGCTATTTTTAGAAATGATTCACAGTGAGTCCTAGGTACTTCTCCACCACAATGCTTAAGTGCTCAATAAGTGTGTGTGTGTGTCATAAGAATACATGAAATATTAAACCAGTGTGTAATTTGTCAGTTGCACAGATTATATTGCTTCAACACATATCTTTTTAAAGGTCAACTAAAAGGTACAGTATATGTCTTCAGTAAATCAGTACATTACACTACAAAGGTCCTGGGTTCGAATCCTGCTGGGGTCGACATCAGCAAAGGCATGCGGTCACAAGAGGTTCTCACCGCCGAACCAAACGGAATCAGATCTTAAGGAGGCTTCGGGATAAGACAGTAACTCCGGAATCTGAACCAAGTCCTCAAGGAGGACACGTCTCAAGCCCGCTGTACATGGGAGGCTCCACATGTAAAAGTGAATTCATTCAGGAGAGCTTGAAGTTTCAGTCTAACTTAATTGTCTTATGTCTGATAATGGATAAAAGTTTTGTGCCAGTCTGTCAAGTGGATGTTGAGATATTTCACAAGATAAGTGGGGAAAAAAAATCGCTATAGTCAGCAAGTTGGCAAACTGATTCAGTATTGCTAATATCATACACCAATACATATCTAACATTTGGTAACATTAGCTACCTGTTGCCACCATAGAGTGACAGTAGTAAAAAAAAAAAAAAAAAAAAGAGCGACAGTAGTAGTAGGGAACAGATCAGGGTCGATGGACTGGTCACAAGACAAGACTTTCACCCAGGACACCGCTGTTTGTGTCCAGTGTGAAACAAAAACAGATTGACTAGAGATCCTTTACTGTCATTGTACAAGGAATATACAACAAGATTACCGTAAAACTTCAATTAGTAGCCCGGGCTATTATTTTCTTAAATCACTGAGTTTATATTTGGGACAGACGTCTACACGAGACAGGCTTTTGATTCCTTTCACACAAAACTGCTGCACTGCAAGGACAGGAAATACTATCGTAGAAGAAGTCACCACTTTTTTGCGTCTCTCTTGTATACCAGGCGAGTAAATCTGAATGAATTACGGTATTCTTTGGTGCTCAAGGTTTCAGGAAAATAATCTGAATGATTGAATTGTGTAGAATTTTACCAAGTGAATAATATGTGTATTCATTCATGTTTAATCTGCTTCCTGTTTCATTTTGTAGGTTCTCTCCTCATGCGTCGTGTCTGGTTTTACTTCCTGTCTCTGTGTGTTTTCCCGCCTGTTTTCTGTCACACCTGTCTCGTTAGTTCTTCCCTGTTCCCAGAGTCTTCCCTTCACACCTGTTCTGAATTAGTCTTGATTGCTCCACCCTAGTGTTCCCCTCCACACCCTTTTTGTCAGCCAATCCCCATTTCCCTCCTTTTGCCCGTGTCTTCCTACTCCAGCTGTGTCTCGTTCTTGTGATTAGTTTTTTGTGTATATATACCCGTGCGTTTCCCTTTGTTCTTTGTCAATTCATCTGTGTTCCTCCTGTGTTCTTGATGTGGTCCATGCTCTGTATCCTGCCTGATATCTTGTGTTTGGATTTGAATTTTTTTTTTCATTTTGTTATTCCCGGTCGGTTTGGTTTTTGTTCAGCTTTCATTTGGAGTTTTGGTTGCTTGCTGTATCTGGATGTTTTTTGCCGGCTGTATTAAAGCGGGCAAGATTACCTCATATGTGTTGATGTATCAGCCTGATGGCCCGCGGGTATTAAAAGCCATTAATAATACGAATGATAATGTTTATAAGCCATCAAAGGATGTCTTATTTTAAACTGACTGCATATGTAATGCACATATATCTCTAAAATTATGTCACAAACATACTTACTTTGACCCAGGCATATTTTTTACATCTAACTGCAGCCGTTTCACAACATTAACCACATGTTTAAAACATTACTGTAATTTTCCTGTAAAATGGAGGAACATTACAGACATTTTTGAGGTTCTTACTTCTGATTTACCTCCAAATAAGTGTTTAGATAAGCTGACAAGTCCTCCAACTTATTACTATTCTTGGCATAGTGTTGTAACCTATAGTTATGATGGCTAAAACTTTGGAAAAACACCTAAACTGTAATAAAAAGTTTCTCTTTAACATCTGTATTTTTGTAAAAAACACTTGGATTAAGGGGAACAGGATGAACTTTTCATTGCTATCCTTAGAAATGTCGCCTTTTCCAGGTCGGTCAATTACATTTAGTTACACCGGCCTCTTCCGCTCGAGGTTAGGTCCCATTTGCATAGGAAAATGTCACTGTAATACCTGTTGTGAATGAAGCATTAATGAGACGAAGCACAAGCTGATCCGCCTTCAGTCAGAGAGTAGTGGGATGCAGTGAAATGACGCCACGCAGCAGAGATGCAGGGGGCTGTTTCTTTGTGGTAAGAGGAGCTGGTTCGTAGCTCTGAGCGTGTGTGTGTGTGTGTGTGTGTGTGTGTGTGTGTGCAAGGGGATGGAGGTAGATCAAGTGTCACAGAGAGTTAATAAGAAAGGGATTTAAGTGGCTTTCAGCAGACAGACTCGACCTCTCCCCTTCATTCACCCTCATCTGCTGCCATCCTCTCTTCACCTCCTCCTCCATCCTCTCCTCCTTCGCCACCAACACTCTAGCCTCTTTAATTAAAAAGGTCTGATTAGGTTTCTCTTACGATCGCTGCAGATATGAAAGCACAGCGAAGGGGACACCTGATCCCCCTGTTGGCAGACAATGATTTCGACAAAGGAGACAGACAGGAGAGGAGATACTTTATCTCATTTGTGTATTGATTTAATGATTAAATGAGGGATAATCCTCCAGGAGGTGTGTGCTGTAAAGGATTTCAACACATGACGTGAAGGTAAGGAAACAGAGAACTAATCCTTTAGCTTGGATCTCAGAGTGGATTATCCCCCCGCACTCGCCAAAGATTTAAAATAATTCGCTGGTTTATTATTGATTGTTTTGGACTCAGGGGTGAAAGGTCAGGAGGGAAAAGTATGTCACTCCCATATGGCTAGCAATGTTGTTTAGGACGGTCATTAAAACTGAGCCAGAGCACATGTGCTTTTAAGAGTTTTAACACCAACAAACACTGGATTTTTGAGGCTGATATCAATATTTATATATAACAGATAATGAAGTATCAATGTCAATGTTGCTTTTGTTAGTTGCAGCAATGGCTTTGAGCTGCTAGTTCTGCTTGTTAGCTGGTGAACGGCAGCAGAGCGAGCAGCAGCCGGCCGCGGTCTTCACATCTGTTCCCTGCAGGACTCCACTACTCTGATACGAACTGTCCCGAGAATATTTATGGTTTGATGCTGTTTGACAGGCAGGTCGGAGGCTCGGCTATCTGTGACTGTAGCTGTGCTGTGTTTTCTCTGTATGAGCTGCAAGTTTCGTTTCGTCTCTGTGAGAGAACACGAGTTTAAATCTCCACACTAACATGTTGCAGATTGAAAAACAAATCAGGCTGAAATAAAGATATTTTTCTGCTTCTTAACAGTGAGATCGATAAATCAGAATTTATAAAGAACCTGGGTACAAATCCTGGTCAGTTATAATATAAAAAGAGTTCTCTCACATGTCACAGGTGTCAGGTTGTCTGTACGCCCCAAACTGTGTATCCTTGGATTTTTTACTGTAAATTGTAAACTAAGCAAGGCAGATAAGAAAATCAGCAAAACACACTAAAGCCAGATACTGGAAATCCACTCTGAGACCAACTTTACAAACCTGGCTTACTGGACTGTACAATTAAGGGTAAATATTCTACCTTTAATAAGATATGGGGCTGTGGTTTTATGCCATTTGTGGAGGGATAGAAGGCTACATATGTCTGACTGTTTCAATCTTTTGAATGCAAAATTGTTATGTACTTTTTTCTTCTCCCCTTCCTCTCTTTTAGTCTTTCAATATTTGTACAGGTAGCATTTCTGATTATTTATTTTGAACCTTGGAAAAATACTCACTGTATTACCCTGTCGTAGCAGTTGTTAATAAGATGATGCCTTACTGTTTTTTTTGTACCTTATACCTTACCTAATGTTGTGTATTAAAAAGCCAATTAACACAATTGTTTAAAACACAGAGAGATGTTGAGCTTTTCAAATGATGATCAGTAACCATGTGCTTGTAACTCGTCCCTTAAAACTAGTCGACTAAAATGTCACAAGTTTTCATTGACTGAAACTAAAGCTATAAAGGATAAAAATGACAAAAATGTGGCTAAAACTAATAAGCATTTTCATCTTAAGACTAAAGTGGGATTTAAAGTTGTGCGGCAAACATTACGCAAGTCGCCTACACCATTGTGAGCATTTATACATGTGCGATGGTGTGTCTGTGTCACTCTGCAGTTACACCTCCAAAACACTAGTTGACGGTGGGGTTTCTGTGAAGTGCTGTTAAGTTTAGTTGATTCAAAACACACATTAAACACACATTAAACACACATAAAATGTGTCTTAATAGTGTCAATTTCAAACACAAGTACACAAATCAGCTTCACTATAACTCGCAGCATTCACAGACAAACACTTGTCTTTATCTGGACACATTTTCCCCACAAATACAACATGCTAACGTTATTAGCACAAGCCTATGGCATTTTACATTGGATAAATTAACCGAGTGGCTAGCGCACTTTTCCTCTACTCATATGAAGCCAGAGACAACAGCAGCATTTAACAACGCTAACGTTACAAAATTCAGCTCCATTACAACTCAGAAGGTTCACTGACAAAACAACTGTCTTATACTAAACATGTTTTCCAAACAAATATAACATGCTAACGTTATTAGCACAACCCTATGGCATTTTACATTGGATAAATCAACCTAGTGGCTAGCGCACTTTTCCTCTACTCATATGAAGCCAGGGACAACAGCAATATTTAACAAAGGTAACGGTACAAAATTCGTCTTCATTACAGTTCACAAGGTTCACTGACGAAACAACTGTCTTATACTAAACACGTTTTCCAAACAAATACAACATGCTAACGTTATTATCACAAGCCTATGGCATTTTACATTGTATAGGTTAGCTTAGCGATGATGAACCAAGAAATGTATTTATTTGTATTATATATAATATTGGCCCGCCAATATATCAGTCATGCTCTATTTTTAAAATAGACTCTGAGCTAATTACACACTTATTTTCATGGTGGTATAATAAATATAATAACTATGAGCAGACAGTTGTAAACGTCACATAACTTTTGATAGTATCTGACAGATTATTTCAGCTTCTGCTTTTTGCTTGTGTGACATTTTGGATTTGAGCTCATTTCAGAGCACTGGATCTATTTTTTGTGACAGTGTGGTAGTTTTTTCTTCTCCTAGTGTGTGTGTGTGGCTTCGCCTGCTTACTAACACAATGTGACTTCAGATGGAGGAGGTGTGAAGGAATTATTCTCACATCTCCCTTAAATTCTTCCCGCAGGTGATTCAAACTTTATTTCCTCTCTTTCCCCCCTTTACTTATTTTCTTTCTGTCTCTTCTATCTTTCTGTCAGTTTGCCTCCTCCTCTCCCAGAGGTCTTTTTTTTTTATGTCGCTGTTGCTGCTGCTGCTGCTGCTGCAGTGTGAAAATGTGCTATCTTCAAAATGTCAGCTGTTATGAATCAATGAAAAAGAATGGAAGAAGTTTTGAAAGAGTTTAGACTTGTGTTAAGTTTGAACTCAGGGTGAATGTCACAGTCTCTGGCTCGGAAATAAAGCGGTGACACAAACAAATAGAGTATTACAATTCAAAGACATGTAATACACACGCACACACACACAAACGGACAGGCAATGGAGACAAGGTGCCATGCACGACATGATACAGGAACAAAAATAACAACTGTATTCCCCACACACATACACAGATGTTCACCACACACACACTTCCCCCCCAGACACACAGAGCTGAACCTAATGAGCGTATGAAGGTAGCTTCATGCTCCGTCCTGCGGGGAAACAGCAGCTGCTTCACTCTATGATCTTGTCATCTGCACTGATCTCATATGATAACCTCTGAACTCTCCTAAGGGACTTTTATACCTCAAATGATCTGTAAGCTTTTACAAAAATAACACACACACACATTGTAGACTCTGAGCCTGCATGTTTTTATCAAATTTACGAGACTATAACTCTCTGTGCGTCCAAACTAGCCGACACACCAAGCCATGACAAATGATAGCTCATGCACATATGTCAACTTGTCACCCCTCCTTTTCCCTCCTTAAACACACACACATGCACAGCTGTTTGGAGCCCAGCCACCAGGGAGATGACCCACAGTGTGGCCATCAGAAACAGGATGACTGTTGCTCCAGGAAACCAAGGGCAAAGCCTGATGTACCATCAAACGCTGTGAATAGATGCACACTCTCAGACCTGAGGGGTACATTAGCATTAGTGCTGCCCTTCAACAGCAATGTGGGAGATGCTAGATTGTGTTAAGCCGGTGATTTTGGGCTAACAGGCTATGTAAGCTACCGTAAGAAAAACATGGCCCGACGGCATTTTGAAGCTTCATTTGGGATATTAATGAAAGCTGCTGTGTGAGTGACGAACATGGGTTAAAGGGTCAGTTCACACAAACCACTGCTGTTGGCCCTGGTGGTGTTTAGTCATGCAGATGGTTTGGGTTTTGTGGCATTTTTACTGACTTTGAATTGTATTATTTTGGATACAAGGTCACATGGCTTACTTTTTTTGCCACTGTTATTTTCGAAGCTTTTCCCCTGACATCGGAAACTGGCTTGTCATTTACATAAAGTTACCTGGTTATTTAACTACAAATCATCCCTGATTAGGCTCGAACCACTAACCTTTGGGTTAAGTTTCATTATGACTCGATATTAGATCGATTCTTTGGATAACCATAAGATATTTGCTGATATTACAGTCTGTCACATTTCAATTTGATTCAATTTAAAGGCCTGCAATTGATATGAGACGATATCTGTTAATATCCTCATTAGGGATGGCCCGATCCCTTCACAAAGATTGGTGTCTGGTATCTTTTAACTGATCAGCATCAGCTATATTGAGCTATGTAGAGCCTGATCCGATCCTTTATTTTACATCAACTGGTGCTTTTTTTTAACCTGTGAAGCTTTCATGCACAGCAATGCAATGACTACAGCTGTCATCGACTCCCACGGCAAAACACTACATGCTATAAAGGACAGCAAAATGCAGAATGAGACTGTTAATCTTACTATATAATGATGAAAACTCTGTCTGTGTGTGTGTCTGTTCCACGTTTTTCTCCTCACTGACTTGGTCAATCCATGTGAAATTTGGCACAGTGGTAGAGGGTCATGGGAGGATGCGAATGAAGCAATATTACATCAGTTGGCCAAAGGGGGGCGCTATAGCAACTGACTGAAATTGCAAACTTTGAATGGGCATATCTCATGCCCCGTATGTCGTAGAGACATGAAACTTTGCACAGAGATGCCTCTTCTCACGAGGAACAAATTTACCTCAAGAACTCATAACTTCCGATAATACAGATTTTCCGCCATTTTGAATTTTGTGAAAACCACTTAAAATCGATCTCTTCCTAGGAAGTTTGACCGATCTGCATGAAACTCGGTGAACATAATCTAGGAACCAATATCTAAAGTTCCCTCTTGACAAAAGTTGGAAAACTTACTAAAACTGAACTTCTATAAGGCAATGAATATTGCGGAGGGCATGGCTCATCACATAAAGGTGTATAACATCTCAAGGGTTTCACCCATCACCACGCAACTTTGTAGGCATATGACCACACATAATCTGAGGGGACCCCTCCATTATTGACCCCATCAAACAAAATGAGGGCGCTAGAGAGCTAATTTCCTATCTACACCTAACCGCCATATGGATTTTTACTAAACTTGGTAGATATGTAGAACAGGACGCCTCAAGGTGACTGGAGAAATTTAACTCTAATTGGCAACTGGGTGGCGCTATAACAACAGAAGAATGCTTAAAAATGGCTAAAATGCGACCGATCGCTGTGGCTCCCCCTGTGGACCAATGTTGTTGTTTTCTAATTTTTGGTCTGACTAAGTCATGGTATGGTATGCTGTACATAATCACGGAAACTGTCAGTGCGTCATTCTGTCAGTCAGTCATTCTGTCTGTCCCACGTTTTTCTACTCACTGACGCGGTCAATCTATGTGAAACTGCACATAGGCATTGAGGATTGGCATAGGTAGAAGGTGACAAAGCTACCAATGGGTATGGACTAGTTTATGTTATATACCGAAATCACAAGCACTCATTTAATTTCAGTTCACTGTGAGAAACGCCTTTTTCATCTATGGCACATGGTGTTTCACCACCCAGTTTGGGGGAGAGAATGGAGAGACAGACAGTGCTGTAGCGCTGACGACACCCATACTCACCATGCCACTGCAAACTCAACAAAAGACCCGCCAGCAAAAAGCCTATAAGAGCAATTTCTTAATTAATCCGCATAAAAGAAGTCGAGAAGATGAAATACAAACACTTAGCGAAACACAGTTGATCAAGGTGACAAAGGCTGCACTGAACCAACAAACACTGGAGAATTATTCTCTTAAAGGTGCAGAGAAAATTCTTTGTGACAGCGACAAGGGTTTGTAATGTTCCTCTGCTGCTGTCAGCCATCATTTTAGGCAGAATTGTTGCGCCCTCCTCCACCCCTTTCACCTCCAGCCATCGTATCCAGAGTCCAGGATGAGCTCAACAAAGGCTCATTCCTCCACTCATCCAGATCATCAGCACTATCTTCCTCTCATCTCATCTTCACCACCTCTACCACCACCAGCGTCTAGACCCCAGTTGGTTCTCTATTAGACCCTCATTAAATCATACCATCTCTACAGGGTCTAATCGCCAAAGACTTTCCACATGTGCACATGTTAATAAATATTCTTTTTACTATATAAACAAGTCTCTCCTGATTGAACTGTATTATCTGGAAAAACAGAAATACTGAATCAGGAGTCTGTGTCAGCGGATATTCAAAATAAAATGACTCGGATCAGGAATGAGGGAAAAAGCTTGACCGGGACATCCCTAATACTCATTGTCTTTTTCTTGGCTGCTTGCCTTTATCGCTTGGCCGCTAACAGTGCATCATTGTTCAGGAAGGACGTGTGCTTGGACAGGAATGGTGACACAGACTTGCCATGGGAATTTCAAAATAAAGGCGTATCATGAAGATGATGGTATGTATCGGTATTTTCACTTTGCACTAATACTACTGGATAATTTATCAGTGAATCAATATATTGATCCATATCCACGTATCGTTGCACATGTATTTACCTCAGAAGTCGGGCAGGGCCGCTACAAATGAGCTACTTACTTCTGTCACTTTACACGTACTTTTGTACTTTTACTACGAGCTACTACTGCATTTAATCCCCTTTTGGTCAAGCTCCAAATGCCCTGGATCCTACACTTCCCATAACGCAGCTTGATAATTTCATTCCTTATGCAATTTCCAGTTGTCAGCCTGTGTAGTGTTTGTTATGGAGTGTATTTCTAAAAGCTCTTACATATTTGACTTGTTGCTTCATAATATGCAAGTCCCTGACAACTAACCAAATAATGGGCGTGTCACATGAGCCACAGACCATCATTCAAGGTAATAAAATCCAATTTTAACAGATTTATTACAGTATTTTTAATCCTCACATGGTAAACATGCAGTCACACAACTGTCTTGAGTTGATGGAAGTCGTAAACATCTCTGCCCTCCTTTCCACGTGACAATGTCTCTGCAAAAAGCTCATCTTTTAATGCTCTGATGAAGCTCAAATAGACCAATAGAGGCTTTTTCTACCAGTTTGGACTTACTGGTGTTTCCAGCACCTTGCTGAGACTGAGCCAGGTGGAGCGGTGGTTGTTCTGCATCAGCAATCTGTAGCCTAAACTGAGATCACTGAAGTGAGTCACTTGTGTCGCTTTCTTAACCTTTACAAACCGACTCGAGAAGACGTTACACAACCGTTTTCACAGGCTGAGTAAGTACTTGCTGTGACTCGTAAATCGACTTTGACATATAAAACTAGTGGAGTGCCCCTTTAAAAAATTCAACAGCAACATGTCTTACCAGAAGCAATGAGTGTACCTTAAAACCCAAGCAAAAAAATACCTCTACCACTACACCGAATTCTGGATGAAAGGATGCTGCACTGTCTCTGCCAAAGCTACCTGCATGTCTGGATTCAGTAAAACTACAGGTAAGTTTAAAATCCCCTGAGGTAGCGATGGAGCGCTCTTCAGGCTGAAAAGTCCTTGAGCTAGACACTGGATCCCTCTCAGCTCGAGGGCCGCTGACCCTGATGTCTGACCTCGCACAGCAGCCCGGCAAATTTTCCACCGAGCGGGGATCAATAGGTATCACATCTGATTATTACTATTTACAAGGTGCAGCGACTCGGGCTTGACATTGCTTTAAGGGCGTAGAATTTCATGAGTCGACCTTGTTGGAGGAAAAAAAAAAAAAAAAAGAAAGAAACAACAACTGGACAGGCGGTGGAGTGGAGGCTGTGCTGGCAACAGCTGCAGCGCCATACAGAAATTTAACATCTGCAGCTGCCAATGTGTTAAAGCTCAAGGACAAAGACTTTATTTTCTTAATGACTTGAGGATTTACTCAAGAGTGGGACGGCGAGATGCTTAGACCCTTTTTTTGAATCACGCTGTGGTGAGCTACTGTAAAAATCTTGAAGAATGTGTGTGGGAGGGGAGGAGGAATAAAAAGAAAAAGAGTGATTTAAGTTCTAAGAAATCCTCAAAGACTGTTCTAGGGCGATCTAAGAAATCCGTTCATTTTCCAGAAAGGCTGTTTGCTTATGTCTGAGGCTTTATCTCTGAAATCCTCAAAATCAATCTGAGATATGGGGCTTGAAATTATTTTCCACACTTGTGCGTCCACTCCCGCCCCCTCCTCTGCTCCACCCTTCCACTTTACGCCATTTGGTGAAGCCAAGAGATGCCTATTTTAAAGCTATTTCATACTAGGGGTGAGACGGGTACACCGAGGCAATATCGGGAAGTCATGTCATCCATTCGGCGGCAAACAAGATAGAGTCTCCTGGCAGCATAAAATGAGCCTGTATAAGCTGCAGTGATGAGTGTGTCAGAGTTAAAAGCCCTGAAAACCTGCTTTTTCTTTTAATGGAGTCCCACATAGACACACTGTTACATTTGTGTTTTGTCTGTGTGTCTCTTCTCTAAAAGGGCTGATGAGTCATAAATATTTAATGACACAAAGATAGAATACTTTTTTTGAAGTGCTACGAAGAGCAGCTTAAAGGTACACTATGCTGGATTTTCCTAAAAAAAAAAACAATGTATGGACTTGTCAATTATGCAGCAGTCAAATGTACATTTGTGATATTAAGTATTATAATTACACAAAATTTGTTTCAGTTATCACCTGAGTCAATATTTGGAATGGCTGATACTCAGTTTCTGTACCCCTACGTTCACCTTTGAGGGTACCCCACCTATAAAGGGATGTCTCCTGCCTTACCTCTCCCCTTTTGCTGTTGTACTCCATTGGAGAGGTAAGCGACATTGCACTCGTGGTAATTTCCGCATTTTTGTGCTGTTAAGCTATGCTTTTAAGTTCAGTTTATGCTAACATAATCCTGTGTCACTTAATTTGCGTACGGGCTCATGGTCGTATTTGTTTTCACCTCTTGCTGTCAGGTATATTTTCTGTGTTTGGTACTGAGCTGAATGTAAAATGGCCGCCCCTTCTGCTGTTGTACTCTATGGGAGAGGGGCTTGAGTTAATATGGTTGTAATTGACGTAGGATTTTGTTTTTACCTCTTGCTGTCATAGTTGTCAGGAATAAACCAATAATGCCACCAAAGATATCCATGGTCCGGGCCTCTTCATATAGACACAACGCAGACACCATTAGAGTCCATCGGTTACACTTGTACAAAAGTAATCACCCTCAGTCTAGAAGTGTTTAGCTGTGTATTTATCTGCAGACTCTGCCCTCTTACGGTACTTTATTTCTTTTTATTTTGCTGTGTTTGTGAGATTTATAGTCATATATATATATAGCCAGCAAAAAACAGTATGTAGGTGAGATCAGGACTTATAAAAAGTAACGACCAGATAGTAGTGGCAAGCATCCAAAAGGGGCACAGTGGGCACAGCGCCGGATAAAACGCAAATATAGCAAGGTGAAACGCCAAGTAGACAAAGCACATCCCAAAATGAAACTGAATCTGGGGTTCACTTAAGCCTCATTTCCACCAAACACTTTCAGTATGGTACCTTTGGAACCAGAAGTAACCCTTCAGACATGGTACCTAGACCCTGGCGTTTCCACTGCAAACAGAAACCTTGCTCACTGATTCTGATGCGTTTTAGTGCGCTATTAATTGTGAAAATTCGCAATACGAGACAGAATGAAAAGACACATTCCCTCCTTTGCCTCTCTCCCCTGGAGTTACCTATCTTACTGTCACCACTCCCTCCCTGTCTTTCATTTGGCACCACAACTGCATGAAGGGGCGGAGCTGTCCTCCCTCCTCTTCATCATCATACTCCTAGATATTACTGTGTGACCTCTTGAAAGTGAGCTACTTGAGTCATGAAATGATTCTGTGTGCCCGTTCAGCTGTCTTGTCATAGCTGTGTCCCGCCGCCATGTTAGCTTCACTGATTCTTGGTCAAACGTCTCTAAACGCTTCTGACTGGCAGGAAAAACACAGAAATTCGAACCTGTACCGAAAACTTTAATGACAGACGAAAGTTTCGGACAATGTCAGACGAAAAAACCCCAAAATGTTGCATTGGCAAAGCAGGGCTCCCAACAAAGATGGCTCTGAAAAAACAAGCTGAACCTGGCTCAAATTTTGCACAGAGCAATATTATCTAGTATCTCACTGTGGTGAAATGCGTGCCTGAAAGCAGATCCTGGTAGATTACTTTGTAACATGACCGCATTTCTTCTAAATGATTGCTGCAGTGAGTTTATAAACTTCAATGTTTAGGCGTCAGCCTCTTGAATCTACGTAACCTGGACTACCTGGATCCTTTCTTTTCCCACCAGTATTCTGTGCTCATATATTTTATTTTCAATGGCAGATGTGGTTTGTTTGAATCTCTAACTTGTTTTAATTTACCCGTCATCCTCGTCTTTGCCTTTCTGAGCAGTGAACCCAAAAATAATTTGATTAGCATTCAATCCTCTGTGAGATGCTTTTTCTGTCTCCGCAGCACAAAGCCACTGCCTAATTTTAAACCACAATATGAATTTGTTACAGGGTCCAATATGTTGTTATTTATAACCAAAAAAGCAATTGAGTGTGTGATAAGCAGAGTTTACTGACTTGGAGGTTGGAGCTCTAATACGAGCAGCCGCTGAACACGGTGCTGCATCAGTGCGAATCAAACACTTCTTACTTTGTAGGAGCCTTGAGCCGAAGAACATCACAGCTCCTGCAAAGACTCTTTCTCGTATCTTCGTCTCCCCACAGTCTCCCTGCAATCCTCATTACTTTAATCTGAACTGCACCTCTCCCGACTTCTCCCTCCTCCTCCTCCTCCTCCTCCTCCTCCTCCCCCCCACTGGGCTTTTCCTCTCTCCATCACTCTATCTTCCAACCCTTTATCTTTACAGTAAAGGTAGTCAGGGCTCTCTGGCTACTGTCCCTATGGTGCTTTTTAAGCATCTGCCCCACCCTGTTCCTGGACCTGTTAGAGACGCAGAGAAAGAGAGAATCAAATCGAGCATATATCCGTACTCAAACATGTATGTTCACGCGTGTGCAGCTGTCTTTGCACACGTGTGTGCGTGTTTCTGCATGAGTGCGCCTGAGAGTGTGTCTGGATCATTACTTGTCTGCAGGGTAGACTCCCTGTGGACCCACAGATACAGGCTTTATCTCGCCCTAAATGACCCCCCAGAGAGAGTGATGAGAGCAGCAGCAGAGAGGGGGAGAAAATGGGGTGAGCGAAGGACAGGGTGAGGGGAGGATGAGAGCGGGAGAACAGGGAGGAGAGAGAAAGATGAGATTTGACAAAAGACAATCAGAGAACACGGAGGGAGAAAATGAAAGAGGCCTGAGAGTGATTGAGCGGGCAGAATCAACATCAGGCCTTGTACTTGTGTGCTTATTGATGAAAGCCTTTTAGATCATTTCTTACCAGCAAGCGCCTTAAGCCAAATCCAGGGAGAGAACAAGGGGCGGGGGGGGGGGGAGACAGAAAACATCAGCGAGACAATGTTCCCTTTGGCGAAGTCAAATGACAAGCACATCTTCTGTTCTTTCTCTTTGCATATAAACACACTCCGCGTCTCTCTACAGCTTAATACCCTCACTGGGATGTGTTGTGTTTTGCCTCAACAACGTTTTCGTGATAATGTCTGAATAACAACAGCGGCTAAGGTTGGAGGAAACCTAGTCACTGCCCTACAAGAATAATAACGGTAGGTAGAGTGTATTTTCTAACAGGACTGAAGCTTCATCATGGTCAAAATCTTCTTTCACAGTTTATGTAATTCTATATCACTGTAATGGTCTATCTAAAATAGAAGGGCTCCCCCACCCTGGCTTCAAACAAGGCACCCTCTTGCTGTAAAATTACATATAGAAATGGTTTAAATATCCATAAAGTACTAAGTCACATTTGATTATTTTCTGTATTTTTTTAAACATCCATACAAACACAAAAACAATCATAAGCCAACACTTGAGTTAAAGACCAAATATCCAAAACAGTAAAACTAAAATTCTCTCAAAATGGAGTCTGTAAGGTTCTAGTGAAGGGTTTCGGCTTTCTGTGTGTACAACTTCATTCCTCTCCTCCACATTTACCCAAATCATGTTACTTTGCAAGGCAAGGTGAAACTCACGAGGTCATGCGAGAATCACGAGATCACGTGAGAATCCAGCCCAGATTTGCACCCTAAGTAGAAATGGTAGAGATAACCAAGTACAACATCACCTATATCTGTATTTGTATCTGTTACACCAAATAAATTATCTGTATCTGTATCCTAAGTGTGCGGGATTTAAAACAAAAGCGGGTGGGACCTGTCCAGAAGTTATTTTAAGTTATTTAAAGCCCAAAACTGGTATAGTTTGATCAGAAGCTGCTATATTTATTATTTATTAGAAAACAATTTACAGAACAGCCTCAGGATTGAGCTTAATATCACTTTTGGTCAGTAAGAGCTGAATACAGCGACCCAAATGAGGATATTCCTTCATCAGAAGTACGTGTATATTGACAAATTTACTCATACTCATACAGACTACAGGTACTAGATACTCATTTCATCCGAGTATTCGGCTCAACCCTAAAAAACAGTATAGAGTTCTGCAGGAATAAATCCTAAAAATGTGGAACATCATTTTTTCACCTGACTTTAACTTCCCTCGTCTCAAAGTCAGTAGGTTTTTTGAATGGGCCTTTTGGTAAGATTCCTGACATAAGATCTGTGGTTAATACAAAGTTAAGAGACCTTTCCTGTTTTGTTCCAAGACATAAAATACTTCAGTAAACACCACACTCCCCACCTCTTAGTCTTCAAAATGTAGCTGCTAACAAGTGGCTAAATGAGACTAGAGAATGTCATCATCAAGCCGAACACGGCTTTACAGCCTCATTGTGGTGGCAACGCTGAAAAAGGACTGCACTTGTATAGTGCCTCTCTAGTCTTCCAACCACTCAGAGCGTTTTTACAACATGTCACATTCACCCATTCACACACACATTCACACACTGGTGGCCGAGGCTACCATACATGGTGCCACCTGTTACTCAGTAAGCATTCACTAGCATTCACACACCAATGGAACAGCCACCAGGAGCAATTTGGGGTTCAATGTCTTGCCCAAAGATACTTCGACATGCGGACTGGAGGAGCCAGGGATCAAACCGCCGATCTTCCAATGAGTGGACGACCAACTCTACTCTGAGCCACATCCACCCTATGTGACTGTGATGTAGTTTGTTCATAGCTGTTTTACCTCTAGTGATTACATTTAAGCTTCAAAAATTATAAGTGGTGTTCATTTGTGAAGATTGTCTTGCTGAACAAAATGTGTAAGTATCAAAAACTTTAGTTGCCACAGAGCTTGTTTTCTGCAGTAATTTAAAATCCAATGGGAAAATCCCATTGGCTTTTTATTGAGGGAACCAGGGCGACACTAACATCTGGGTTTGCATACAATATAACATCATCCCTGCACCATGCTATTGCCAAATCCCGACTGGTGGACACATTTCTCTGGTCACACTGTACCGTCATACTGCCCAACCGAAATCAGAAGTGCTTGTCAGATGGTTTCAGGAAGCCCCCGAGTTGTCTGACATTTTGACCATGCTACCATTTGATTATTAGCCCTAAACACTGCTGAGGCTGAGGGGCCAAGGCAAAGGATGCCAAGCCAAGGACCTCTTTACTGTAAGACAGATGGAGCAGGGACTCCCTACAACATATACTGTGTAAAAATTGAGTGGCACTTGAGATAATTCTCCAAATAGTTTAAGGCCTTCTCTCATTTGCCTGCAGCTTTATAGTCAGCAGCAGTTGTAGCATGGCTAGAAGCATCAGCCTTACCCTCTGCACTTTAGTCATTTGTTTCTGAGGTGGACAGTGTGCTCAAAAAGCCACAAAACAGTCTGTTGTGGCTCACAAGAATGTCCGTCCACTTGACTTACCGGTGGTAATACAGCAGATTGCCAACATGTGAAAAAAAGAGAGATGAAATGAATGCCCTGGACACCCTAGGGGTCATGGACTTCCCAACTGAAGACCCAGGGAGTAAAAAATTTGGACCTGATGATGGAGCTAATGAAAGGTCGGGGGATCACACTTGTTGCACTTCATTCTCTCTGGACCATAAATGTTTGCACCTAATTTCACAGCAATCATTTCAGTAACTGTTGAGATATTTCAATAAAAAATAAAAATATCATCCTCATGGCAGTGCAGGAGGATCACCAAAGTCTGTAGGTTTTATCCTCTGGGGACCATGAATGTGCAAAATTTCATGTCATCCTATCCAGTATTTATAACAACACTAACCTTTGCAGTAGCTTTAAATTAACTGAACTTATAGTGTTTTGCTGTGGAAATGAAAAAGGTTTCATTTTCCACGAAAGAAAATCAATTCCATATAGAGGTACCTTAATAATTTTAAACAACAGAGGCGACCGCTTCAATTTTCTCCAGGCCTCGGCCAGAAATGAACAATCAAGAGGTTTGCACGTACTCTCGCAGGCCTGTATACTTTGTCACTCATGTGAGCGACTACAGAATCACAGCTGGAAAATAAAAAAGCAGTTTGGATCATAATAACTCCATAACACTGAAAAGGTTGCTGTTGTACTGCTGTTGTCTAGGCGGGCGTGTGTGTGTTTATGTGTACACTTCAATCCAGCGGGGGGTGATGTGTGTGTGTACGTTCAGGGAGGGGAAGCACTCTTTCAAAATATCACTCCCTCCTCTTTATTTATCTGCATTCATATTCTGCTCAGGGAACTCAATGTGCTTTTGCAACTCAGCTGTTCATTTACATAAGACGCAGGCTTCCTCCTCGCCAAATTAATTTGATGTTCCGGGGCGAAGCTCTAAAGCACCTCCACCAGATGAAATCTCAGCTTCCTGCCGGTTGGACCGTCCCGGCCTGCAGAGTTCACATCAGCTGAACTAACCAGGGTGTCGGAAACACTTTGCTTTTGTTGCTTCTGTTACAGAAACGTAATTGTAGGTTTTTCACAAAGCCCCCATGTGCCGCTGCTCTGTGCTTAAGCTCAGCGCCAATTACTAGCGCAGAGCCGAGGGAGCTGAGCCATCCAGCAGGTTCGTTTGGACCGCAGCCTATTTTGTGTTCCTTTTTATTGGATGACAGTTTATCCTGCTGCAGTTTTTTTTCTCACTAAAGATAAAAAGAGAAGGCCCCACTTCATCAGCGTGACAAATGAAAAAAATTTATGAATCTAGACACGCCAGCTTCTCTCAGAGTTGCTGTATGTTTTCAGCAGTAACCCCTCACCAAAATGCCTGCCCCCCCTTCCCCACTCCATCCTGCACGCCCCCCACCGGGAGTATCTCAACCCTGAGAGCTTTGATTCTGCCAGCACAAGAGCAGGAAACCAAAAGAGCTGCCTGCACGCTGCAATTAAGCAGAGACGCTGTCACGATTGGAGACAGACGGAACATTAAAGGCTCCTCAGCACCACGGCGGAATACGTACGAGCTCGTAGAAAAACCTTGTCAGCTTTCATCAGCCGGTTGCAAATGCTGCTGAGGTGGACAGACACACAGGGAGGTCTGCCGTGATTAGTATAAAAAGACCTGCAGGACGGATGCAGAGGCGTGCAGGTCTGTGGAGGAGGCAAGTGCTCCATCAGTGACACGGGGTAATTACAGCTGTACTAATCATCAGTGTCATCAAATAAAATCAATCACAGCTGTGCCCGCTCATGTGTGAATGCAGTTAGATTTTTCCAAACTTACTGATCACATCTGGACCCCAGTGGGCCCCGATCCTCTGTTAATACATCCATTGTCACGCCTGTACAATTACCTGATTTAATGCTGTGGTTATAATCAATAATTAAGTATTTATACTGTGTATAAGAAAGTCTGCACAATCTGAAACCTCAGCATGTTCCAGCTCTCTTTCCTGTGTGAAGCATTCACTATGAAATTTTAAAACATTGTTTCTGTTCTTTAGATCTTCATTACAACACAAGTGGAAAGCCGTCTTTCTCTGAGAGCCACACAAGATTTATGTGTTACTGTTATATTTTCTAACAGGTGCTTCCATCTGATGAGGCAGAATAAAACTCAAGATGATGAAATCATAAGATTAGAAGTTGCTATCATTTTCAAATTGACTTTGTGGTCTTAGTGCAGAGAGTAATGTTAAGTAATCGCTCATTTGCACCTGGGAACCTCTGGTCATTTGTAATAATTGACCTTTTACTAAGCCCCGCCCCTTTGTGATGGTCCGACAAGATGTCAGAGTAAGCATGGAGCCCACACTGTAACTAACTGCACTCCCTGATGAAATATTATCATATTTTTGGGAAAATGAAACAGTGATTCCAGAGAGAAGCAGACAGAGGGGTCTACAGTCTGCGTGTGAAGGATATATCCAGGATGTCAAACTGACTCAGCAGCAACAACAGGTTAAAAAGACAAAGATAGTTAGAAGCTAAAGCCGAACTATAGGCTACAGATCACAGTGTAAAAGTGAACCACCACATCACTGCTGATCACCACACAAGACAATGAATATAAAGGGAAACTTTGCTGATATTGAACCAGCTGTGTGGCATCGCAGTGTGTGCAGATGAACGGTGTTTGGCTTCACTCCTTGTGCTACCACCAGCCACAAGACTGTTGGGGAGCTCCAGGGGAAATCAATTAACGTTCATTTGCACACACTGCAAAAAGTTTCCCTGCTTCCCTTCACTGGTTCCTGTACAGCAGGGTCGGTCTTTTTTTCACGGTTATAATCATTACGAAGCAAAAGCAGCATGTGTATACATTCAGTAGGCTATATCTTCAGTAGCTAGCTAGCTAACCCTACACTTTTCAGGGTTTGATTTGGGTTTTGGAACAGGGAAGAAACGTATATCTTTTTCCAACCTCTCCAGGTAACGAGTGTCATTAATACACGACGTGCCCCAGGCACAACATTTAGCTCCAAATCCACAAAACCAGCCTGAAAATGAAGGAAATCTGAAACAATTGCATTAGAGTCAATGGAGCACAGCTGTGTTGGTGCTGGATCCTGGTCTGAGCTGGCCTGATGCTATGTTATGTTTGGCCAGTCTGCGTCCAGGGGCGGGACTTAGCGAAGGGTCAATTGCAAAGGTCATTTGTGATCTCAATCCTGTGCAAATCTGCCACTTATTATGTTAAGGGAAAGTTTCACCTCAAATAACCAACCATATTTCACCAAACACAAAGGTCATGTGGTAACATTAGCCCCGTCAAGAATTATGGAGGGTGTGTTGGTGGTATAAATGAAAGTTATGACAGCATTACAGGTGCATCATCTCATTACCCAACATGCAGATGTATTCATAGAAACAGTGAGCTTAAATCCATCAGAAGAGCAAAAATTTGAACGATGATGAGAAGGATGACTTGAAAATGTGAGGCAGAATCGATTCAGTTCATTCAACCCACACTTTAAAATAAGAAAAAGAGAAAGTTAACACTGTACATCCCCGGTAGCAGTGCTGTGTAGTGTCTCTGTGTTGTGTAGAGTGGCGTTACGAATGACTGAATGCCAGGGGACAATGTCAGTAAATTTGAGTCAAATACAGATACAGTCAAATGCTTATCCCGTGCAAATGCACCGCACGAAACAGACGTGGAGGGGTAACTTCTAAATCACATGGGTTCCCCAGATAGTACTAGTCCCGTGAGAGTAAGGCTAAAGTTATGAAATTTTTCTGATGCTGCTGAAGCTTTATGTGCATCAGTATTGTTTGTAAAAACAATAGTAAAATGGTTATATTTCAAAAGTCTGCAAGCATAGCTGACAGCTGCTGTCCTGCCCTTTGCAGGCTGTATTCAATCATTCTGAAAAACTGCTCGCAAGTTTAGTGCTCCAATCTTTCTCTCATGAAAAATTCTACCAGCAGCTGCTTCCCTTTAGTTTTCTTTCTCGCGCCTGTCTTTCTTTTTATCTTTTTTGTAGCCTAGTTTTACTAATTTTTTAAATGACATGATTTACCTTAAGTCCTCAGCATCAGTAAAGGCCCCTCTGATGTTGGGGCCCTGGGTACTTACTAACACTATTTCCTTCACCAGTACAGCCCTGTACCTCATTACAGTCTATGCTTGATAGCAGCAGTGAAGGCTGAGACGACAGGTAAATTTACAACTGGCCATGCATGCTTATCTTAGTTGATCAGATTCATGCAATTAGGATGTACATACTGTAACAAGGACAGCCATATGGTGGATGAAACCAATAAACCTGGAGCAGAAACCAACAGTGCCAGACTTTAATTAGTACTTCTATGCAAAAATGATTGCGCTCATGGTGTGTTAAGGTGCTTTGTGAGGTAAACAAAATCGACCACATCGCAAAACAGTTTTTTAAAAAAAAGTGCAATAGCAAGCAAACAACATTCAATAGACAAGATCTGATCTTGAAAACCGATGCCATTACCCCTGACGCTGAACCCTAACCCTTGCCATCTATACACCCACTTTGCTGCATTTACAACCACAACATAGGCTAATGAGCAGATAAGCCCCCGTGCAAGCAGCAATAAGTACGATCAATGCGTGCTAGATCAATATAACATCGCTCTGATAGTGGAAATCCTGCAAGCAATTAGATAGCGCTCGAGAAGGCGGCGTCCTCGTTCATGCCCAATTATGATTGGGTCAAATGGGCTTAATTGGGTGTCTAGTTTGTTGATTATCATTGAGGCAAGTGAATCACCCCGTTTATCATACTGATAGAAGAGAGGTCCCTGGTTAATTCTGGTTGCGTCTGCGGTGATAATTGGGAAATTAAAAAGCAAGTAAGCCACAATATTGTGGTTGGTATTTCAGGATAACTTGCGGAGTAATTAGTGAGAGGGATAGGCAGAGAGGATGTCCAGTTCTGATTAGACCTGGCAAATTGACTCAATGAGGACTGGCAGTGAATATTCATCAAAGACAAAGGAAAAACTTTTAAGAGGAAAATATGACATGTGAACTGAATTTTATCCATCCATCCATTTTTCCATCAATGTTTTTTAGCTCCTATTGGGGGATCCTGAGGCGTTCCCAGGCGAGACATAATCCCTCCACCATGTTCTGGGTCAACTCCAGGGCCAGTTGGGTGCACCTGTAAAACCTCTAACAGGAGGCACTCAGGAGGCATCCTGGTCAAATGCCCGAACCACCTAAACCAGTCCCTTTCAGCACAATGAAGCAGTGGCTTTACTCTGAGCTCCCTCCGGATTTCAGAGCTCCTCACCCTATCTCTAAGGCTGAGCCCAGACACCATAAGGAGGAAACTCATTTTGGCCGCTTGTACTCGCAGTCTCATTCTTGCAGTCAGTACCTAAAGTTCATGACTATAGGTGAGGGCTGGGACGTAGCCAGACTTGTAAATTGAGGGCATTGCCTTCCAGCTCAGCTTCCCCTAAGGTTATCCACCAGGATAGTATGGTGCAATGTCCGCATCACTGCCGAGGCTGCACCAAACCATCTCAATCCTGAGATACTTGAACTCCTTTACTTGGGGCAGTAACTGTTTTCCAACCCAGAGGGAGCAAACCACTGTTTTCCAGCAAAGATCCATGGCCTCAGACTTAAGGTTAATGAATCTCATGACAACTGCTTCACACTCGGCTGCATACCTAATTTCAATCCCCAGGAGTTTGACTTTTGTATATTTGCAATTTTAATTTGCACAAGTAGCACAAATATTGTGTTTTGCTATGATAGTTTAAACTGTTTGTGGTATTCATAAGTTTAGTGAAAGTAAAAGTGAGTGACTCATTTTTGTGTTAAATTTTATACTGTATAACTTGAAATAATATCAATATGCATAAAATACTAGTTGATATGCTCAATTTAAATG
This sequence comes from Epinephelus lanceolatus, assembly GCF_041903045.1. Classification (NCBI taxonomy): domain Eukaryota; kingdom Metazoa; phylum Chordata; class Actinopteri; order Perciformes; family Serranidae; genus Epinephelus; species Epinephelus lanceolatus. Next base: position 15,608,088 of record NC_135755.1, read on the forward strand.
TTTAAAAATAACTGCCTCTAAATTAAGATTTGTGGCCGGTGGAACACCGTATGTGTCTATTGGCTGGTCGCCACTGACAAAGAGTCCCTCTGCTATGAGTGCGACAGGCAAGATGGCTTGTTGTGAATATGTCACTACTCCCATGTGGCTGTAATGTCTCTGAGGCTCAGGCTGTGGCACTCAGCAGCAGCGGAGAGGTCAAAGGATAACTGCTGGACTGGACAATGGGAGCATTCTGGTGTCGGCTCAAACTGTCACTTCCGGACCGGAGCAGAACAGAATCGGAACGATGGATTCCAAATTCCGGATTCTTCACAGAGAGTCCTGCTTTGTGTCGAGGCGAAGCCTCCAGATAGCCGACCGCTCTGAACGCAGAGCCGGAGAACCAGAGAGCCAGAGTTTGAATAATTAACCACAATGGAATAATAAACACGGTGTTCTCACAAGTTCTCTCATTCTAAAAATGTCAAAAGCAGATGGCACGCTGCCTGCGGCGAAACTTTGGTGTCAAGCAAGAGAGGCGAGAATGGAGAGAGTAGGGAAAAAAGTAAGGGAGACAGGATAAAAAATAAGTCAAGGAGTATTTTTTTGGCAAGAGAAAGAAGGAGGATGAATGCCTTACTTATCCGTGGATTGTTGAAATATGTAACAAAAAAATTAAAAAAAAATGAATTGAGGTAAATGAGGTGAGACAAAACTGAGTTACATAAAAACAAAATATAAAATGGCAATGAAAATACAACTGTCTTTTCTCCTATTTACAGTTATAGATCACACTGGGGGTGATATTCGAATGTGTCACTGAGGACAGGAAATAAGGCAGCGATGGCTGCAAAAAGCCTGTGGAAAAACAGAGCTATTCAGACAGCAGATAATCACACAGATGAGAGAAAAAGAGAGAAAATGTGTTGAACCAAGAGAAAATAGGTCATTGAAAGTTGCAGAAACACCAGACGTCGAACAAATGTGGCAGTCCACATGGTTCATTTTCATGATTTGACTTTCTCAAATAAGCCTTTTGCTGTTACTGGTGATCTCGTGTCTTTCCATTTATTACAGTGATTATCCTCTGCATTTAAGTTGAAGAAATTTGTTCACCCCTAATGTATATGCAGAAACAGCGTAATGCAAAGCAGTAACTACATGAGGTTTAAATGAAGCCATCTTGCTCAGACCATGACCAAAAAAAACCCCAATTCAATTGTTGCCATCTTCTACTTCAATTAATTGCCTGTTGAACTGTACGGCAAGCTTTAGGTTTTGTCAGCTATTTAGATGTAAATGTAATTAAATTAGAGAATAAATGTAATTTTAATCAATTACAGTTACTGAGAAAAAATGTAATTAAATAACGATTAGTAATCAAAATGTTAGTGATTACTGGTATTCTTTCTTTTGGCAGAACCTATTTCCAGACATCTGTCAGCTTTATAGTAAAGTTTAAAACACTTGTTGAAAAAGTAATCAAAAACTAAACAAATGTAATAAGTTACATTACTTTAAAGAAGTAATTCAAATAGGTACATTACTTATTAAATGTCTAACAGGATAACTAGTAATCTGTAGCCTATAGAGTGCCGAAGTCACGCCCCTTCTGGTGAAGTTCATGGGACCTTAGATCGGAAAAAATATGAATGGCAGTGAACGAGGAGAGAAGTATTATCTTTTGGTCCCGTTTGAGTTGTGACATGAAATCCAAATATGTCGTTAATGAATTTTAAACATACATTTTAAGGTTAAGAAAGTCATACTTTGTGGTAAAACTGTTGAGATATAAGCTTTTGAAAAAAACGTAATTAGAAAAACTACACAGGAGGCGGTCGCGTATGTGACGCCATAACTTTCGCTCACTCCCTGCAGCTTGGAGTGACTGCAACCTGGCACAAAACACACAGACATCTTCAATCATAAATCGATTAATCATAAAACAGTGGAATTTCAGCGGGGAGGCCAAGCTGCAGGAAGCGAGTGAAAGCTATGACGTCACATACGCGACCTCCTCCTGTGTACTCGAGTCTTTCTAATTAAAAAGCTTATATCTCAACAGTTTTACCACAAAGTATGACTTTCTTGACCTTAAAATTTATGTTTTAAATTCATTAACAACATATTTAGATTTCATGTCGCAACTCAAACGGGAACAAAAGATAATACTGCTCTCCCCATTCACTGCCATTCATATTTTTTCCGATCTAAGGTCCCATGAGCTTCACTGGAAGGGGCGTGACTTCGGCACGCTTACATTTCAAATGTAAAATTCCCAACACTAATAATTTGTAAAGATTAGCATGTAGATTAGTAGCTTGAAAAACCATTTAAGCAAGCATCCAATTAGCAAACCCATACATTAGCTTAATTAGGACTGATAATGTTTGCTTAATTAGCAAACTCATACATTAGCACAAACAGCAAACTCCTCCGTTAGCTTTTTTAGGAAACTGTTAACTTGAGCTTAACAGCAAACTCCTACATTACCTTCATTAGGAAATTGATAACGTTAGCTTAACACCAAATGCCTACATTAGCTTCATTAGGAAACTAATAACGTTAGCTTAACAACAAACACCTATGTTAGCTTTATAATGTTAGCTTCAGAGGAAATGACTACATTAGCTGCAGTAGGAAACTAATGATGTTAGCTAAAAAGCAAACTCCTATGTTAGCTTTATTAGGAAACTGATAACGTTAACATTAGCTTTTTTTTTTATTAGGAAACTGCTTATTTCATTGCAAACTCCTGCGTTAGCTTCATTAGGAAACTGAAAATGTTAGCTTAACAAAATGATAATGTTGATGTAATGTGTACGCTTAATTAGCTAATGTTTGCTAGCTACAGCTGATAAAATAAGCCAGTCACAGTTTCCATTTTATCCCAGAAAATTAACAGTAATTAACCTGCTTTTGTCGTCTTCTGCCTGGAGTCAAGAACCTATTATTTTGAAAATGACTAAAATTTTGATGCTGAATTTGACACATCAGCCACAAATCAAGAAAAAGCTGCACATTATGCTAAAAACAGAGCATGTCTTATGACAAAATTCTCTTAGAGGAGTATTTTACCACTGGAAAGATGGCCTTTTAATAAAACTAGGATGCAGTAGAAAGATGCAAATACTTTTGAAATTGGTGCTACAGACCCAGAGAAAAAGACAAAAGGGTCGCTTTTGCTAAAGACGGAGAAAACCTACAACTACTAAATGCTCCCACTTGTGGTTGACGTAATGCGAACACGTCCATTTGAAATAATGGCTCGCAAGAAATGATGTTGATCTCTTACAGTTAAATATTCAGCAAAAACATGTTTATGAAAATATTTGAGGCGAGAAATAGGCATGTGGGGGAAAGGAAGGATATCTAAGCACTGGTTAGATGGAAGGAGGTTAACCACAGCTCATTCACACACATTATCCACATGGAAGTGTAGTACCCTTTTTATAAGTGCACTTTTCCTTTTATATTTTAGTCTTGCTCAAGACCACCTTCACAGAACATACCAGCTGTTTCAGGGGATGTGATGAAACATGTGACCTTTAAGCAACAGGAGAATCCACCTAACTACTGGGCCAGCATGTAGCACCATTATACAGGGTAGTGATGCACAGAGACAGAGAGACCCACAGAGGGGGAAAGGAATAGCCTATCGGGTGGAGGTGCAACCAGACGGCGCAGGTGAGGTGGCAGTAATAGCGATCGCCCTCCTGCCGCCAAGCGAAGCTGTGTAAGACTGTAATCAGATTTCACAGGCCGCTCAAGCATCTCAACCAAACACCCAGACTCCTTAACAGCCGGCCGAACTGATACTTAAGTGTGTTTCAGGAAAAGTTAAAGAAAAGGAGTGTTTTTGTGAAAGAGATTGTGTGTTCGTGAGCGCGTTGGGACCACATTTGTAAGTATGTGTGTGTCGATGCCTGTGAGTGAGTATTGTATTTGTGCATGCAGTGAAGGCTTTTTTTAGTGTCTGTGCAATTAGTGTGTGGCTATGCCAATTTGTTTATCTGACTGCTTGAACACCTGTATTTACTATGTTTTTGTGCCATGCTTGCTTTTATTTGTGTGCATCTGTGTGTGTTTTTGTGTCTGTCTGTGGTCTTGCTCTTCTATCTGTGTGAGGACTGTGGAGTTTGAAAATGAGAATATTTATGCAACATAGAGAGATTTTTGGCCAGTCCTCTTTACAGGACAGTTTGAGGGATAACACTCTTTCTTAGGGTGAATCTTAAATTGAGGTTAGGATAAGATTAGCCCTGTTTGTGACCGGCCCCTGCCAGATTTAACGTACATCCCAGCACAGAAGACAAAGAAAGCGGAATGGCACAAGATATACTGGATTTATACAATTTATCACTTGGGGCGAAAGGACATCTGTGAGATTACAAAACTTGGTTAAAAGACATCCGTGTAAATGTACGCTACATTTGAATATTTGCTCTGCTTTACCTTACACACTTACCAATCAACACTGCGGTACACCAGCAACTTGGCATTCTCCAAGGTAAAATGGCCTTTACCCATTGGAAAAGATTTTCTGGTGGCAAGGTAATGCAATGAAAGTATTCCAAACAGATACACTTAAATTGATATTGATTCTTTTAGTAAGCTCTTTTAAGGGGGCTAAAAACTAACTAACTGAGGTAACGTCTACACCGCACCATTTGATTTTAATGTATGTGACGTGCAGATTTTCTACCCATACGTTATTGTGAAATAACCATTGTAATCAGTCTTTAAGACAACTTTGACCATTCCATTTGTTTTTATTGGCTCTCTTGTATGACATATGCTTTAGTGATGATTGGATCTTCTTGTGCTTAAAAAAACAGATTATGCAAACGAATTATTCTATTTCCAGCAGCATCATTCCAGTGCACTCTGGCAGCACTACTTTGACTTCAAAATAAGCTTTGCTAACTTGAGGGTTTGTGTCAGCCTGTTTGGTAACCTGATTGCCTTCAGCATTGCCTCCATGTTTCCAAATTGGATGCCAAAATTTTGAAAATCAAGACTCAAGTTGTGTGAAACAGGATTTGTTCTTTTGGGCCAGGAAATGCTTTAGTATCAGTGAGTGTCCTGACAAGTATAGAAGTGTGTGTTTCTGTGTGTGTACCTGTGTTCTGCTCTCTGGGATCGTGCTGTTAGGACGCAGCCAGGCTCTCTGTAATGGCCTGATAACAGAGACCCTCTGGCCAGAAACTGGATTAATTAAGGGGCCAGACTAGAACCCCCAGGGGAGGGCGCCCTCTACACCTCCCCTCCACCAAAACATACACAGACACTGGTGTGAATAAATAAAGCACACGTGCACACACATAGCCAAGCATAAACTCACAATCACTTTCACACATACACACAGGTAATGAGTGTACCACAGGAACATACACAGACACACACACACTCTGCAGGTTCAAAACATTCCTGTCTGCCCCAACGGGCTTCTCTACCTAACACTGGCAGGGTTTGTACGACTCCAGAGGAAACACCTTTAGCACTTAACAGAGGCTTTTACTCACCTGCCTGGGCAGCTCAACACACTCATTAAGTTCCTCCTGTTTATTAGGCCAAACATATCGTTTCAGGATGAAAAGGTGTTGGGCAAACAGAGGAAATGAAAGAAAATTAATCACAAGGAAAAGGAACAGAAATCTAACTCAAAAGCATGACTCAATTGAGTTTGTGCAGCCTGTTATCCGACTGATCCAGGTATCTTAAAATAAACCATTCCAGCGTATTAAGAAATAAAGAAAACATAAGGGATCTTAAGTGTTATTGCAAAAACAATCTCAAGTATTTTACAAACAAGTTCTTGGGCCACAAGGAGAAAAAAACCCTGACATTTCTGAGAATAAAGTCGTAATATCAAGAGAAAAAAAAAAGTGGTAATTCAATGAGAATGAACTACGGCCATCAGGTGGATGTCCCTCCTGGGCCGCCTTGCACCATCAGATATATAAAAAAATATATATCAATCAGTCAACTCAATCTAAAAACAGTTAAGCAAAGTTACCTTTACACAAGACTCTAACTCCAGACTCCGGTTTTAAAGTCCCATGCATAAAGCATCCATCCACCACAAGTCCACCACAAGTCCTCCACAAGTCAGACTATGTCACTGGACTTGCTGGCATAAATTCACACGTTTTTTATTGGAAATTTACGAGTTTAATCACTTATTATCAGAACTATTTTCCTCTTAATAGTACAACTTTTTTCTTAAAATAGCATGCTTTATTTTCCAGAAATTACGACTTCATTGTCGAAATATAACTTTTGTCTTAAATATCATGACTCAATTCTCCTGAAATTATCACTTTATTGTCATAATATTACGACTTTTTTCTTAAATTAGTATGACTTTATTGTCCTGAAATTTCGACTTTATTCTTGTAACACTACAACTTTTTTCTTTAAATAGTATGGCTTTATTCTACTAAAATTATGACTTTATTCTCGTAATATTACAATTTTTTTCTTGAAATAGTATGACTTTATCCTCCTGAAATTCCGACTTTATTATCATAACATTACAACTTCTTTTAATTAAAATAGTATGACTTTATTCTCCCGAAATTACGACTTCATTCTCGAAATATTACCACTTTTTTCTTAAAATAGTATGACTTAACTGGCTTGAAATTCCGACTTTATCATCGTAACATTACTTACTTCTAACCCATTACAACTTCTTTTTTATTAAAATAGTATGACTTTATTTTCCTGAAATTATGACGTTATTCTGGTAATATAACAACTTTTGTCTTCAATATTTTGACTTTTATGTACTGAAATTATGACTTTATTTTTGTAATATTACAACTTTTTTCTTAAAATAGTATGCCTTTATTCTCCAGAAATTCCGACTTTATTCTCGTAATATTACTAAACTGTATGACTTTGGTCTACTGAAATTATGACTTTATTCTTTTAAATGATGACTTTTAAAAAAATAAATAAATAGTAATACATTATTCTCCTGAAATTACAACTTTATTCTCATAATACTATGACTTTTTTCTCACTTCTTATTATGACTTTTTTTTTATTTCCTCGTTTGACTTTATTCTTCTTAAATTACGACTTTACTCTCGTAATATTACAAATTTTTTCTTGATAGTGAGACTTTATTCTCATTAAATTATGACTTTCTTCTCTTAATATTACTACTTCTTTTCTGAATACAACTTTATTCACGTAATATTATGACTTCATTCTTGAAATCTGTTTTTTCTCTCAATGTGGCCCTTATACTCTTTTGCACTATAAGTATTGCTTTTACCCATAACATGATTTTCTTAATCCTTTCTGAAAGAAAATGAAAAATGGATATGTCTGCATTTATGCCAAACTCATCTAAAGATTACAGTGTCCACTAAAATATAGCAATGCATTTGTCAGCACTGTTCAGGCCTTGAAGGTGTCCCTATTAATCCTTGTCCAAGCGTTTCAGCTTTCACCTTGCGGGCCGTTGAATAAGAAGTAATATGATGCATTGTGATAAAAGGGAAGCTCAGTTTGAAGATTTCCAGCAAAGGTTTACTCAGGGGAGGCACAGAGAAAGACACTATTAAAGCCAGACAACAATGATAAAGTTCCTTATCATATACTGAACATCTTTTAAAAGCCAGTGGTGTTGTGCTTTTGTAGAACCCAGGTCTCTCTGATGAAGCCCTTCACTGAACACAGGCACTGAGCAGAGACATTCAGTGTGTAGGATCTGGTTTCTGGATTCTATCTGCGACGGATTCTATAGATAACGTATCCAATTGCTCATACAGACGCTGAAGTTGATAGCTAACACAGTATGTCCTCACTGACCAGTCTCATTTGTTCCCCTGGACGACTGTGCCTTGTTTGATGTGGCTTTCTTTGCTGTATAAGCCTTGTCTTTCTCTCCTCAGAGGGGTTTGTGTTTCCTAAGAGTTCATGGGAACAGCACCACTAGTAGGGCAATGCAAGACGTAAATACAGCGCCCAACTTCTTCAATCCGAGCTGTGATCCACACCAGGATACGCCAGCTGTACCTCTACCTTATTTTACTTCAGGTTTCAGACGGGACAAAGTTAGAAAACCTTCAATCAATGAAAGATTAGGAACCAAATTTAAAACCTAAAACAATAAACATGACATTGGGTTTGGGTGCACACCAATAATTCGCCCTAATGCGATTAACAGCAATAACTGAACAGCTTATCCGATTATCTAAATCAGATTAAGTATAATCATAAATTGACTGACATGAATGGCAACATTTGTTCTTAATATTGTGGTTTGTTGAGATTATGCAGTCCATCAGGGAGCTCTTCCGGAGCTTTCGATCATATCACATGTACTACCTTCTTTGCCTTGCTGATGTTCTCACTGAGCACAGTAAGGACTTAACGTCCTAACCTGTTTTCTTTTCCGAATCTTCAAATACCAACTCTTGGTCAGTGGCCCTTGGTATCAGATACCAACACACTGGGCTCAATATTAGATGCTCAGGGCAAATAATAACGTCTGAACAGTAAAGTTGTCAGGGTCGACAGATGAGTCAGACACAGGACTTTCACCCAGGAGACAGTGTTGAGTTATTTTAACTACCTATGTTGTTGCATATCACAAGTGGATGACATAAGCCACGTTACATTTGTAACAAACAGACGTTTACCCATACCATGATCCATTTTAGAAACCCAGCAAAGTAGCCTACTTTTGTTGCCTTAACCTAACCACATGTTGCGTACACTGCCGAACAAAGCAAACCTAAAAACTGAATAAACAGATATTGTGCTATAGGGCCATTACAAAGTCCCTTCTTTATGTCGCCATTGCATTTTTACACAGAACCAAACAATGGTGGCATCATGTCACTCAAGTGTGTGATATTAGATAGCATGCCGACATCACGGAACAGCGTTGGCCTCTAGTGTGACATATAATATGTGTGTTTGGGCATAACACTACAATGACAATGATTTACTGTCTCCACTATACAGAAGCTGATCTCGTCCTCTGCTCAGTGGGTAAGGCACTCCCGGACCTCATTGTTTTCCCAAGTTGGTGACCTTTTCAGCTGCTGTTCTTCTTCTTAGAAGTTAGTCGCTAACTGCTACCCACATTTAAATCTCCTGTAGTGGGTCGCACAAATAAGATGTCCACGAATAACACGACAAAATGTCACACTCATGCTCACACTCCATTGTTTCTGGTCTGTTACCACATCTGATGCGGGCTCACAGGCGAGACAACTCTGTCCCTATTTCGCTATTGTACCTTTTATACAGAATGACACGGCGGCATGACAGCGTGAAATTCTTGCCTTGAAGATGCAGTGTGAAAGGGGCTTGTGCTGCACGTCTATGTAGATCTGCTAATGAAGATCATGTGGTGTGATTGAAAGCTCCAGAAGAGCTACTAAACTGACCTTTTCAGGAGGTTGTTTTCTCAACTGCTGTTTCCAAGATCAAGAACCATTTTTGTTTTTCTACATAAAAACATATTAACCCGTTTTGTCCATATTAAGCTGTGCTTGTGTCTGAATGTCTATATTTTCCCAGGGTCTTTCTTGCTTATTGCTGGAGGTTGTTTGGGCAGTCTGAAAGAAATGTCTGCGGGAACTACTTCGGGCTGAAAAGGGTTTCTGAGAACTTCACTTCTGAGGTAGAAAAAAAAAGCTATGTTTTAATTTACAGTGACATTATAGTGTATAGAGTTCTAAAAAAGATGCTTGAACTGAACCTTGTTCAACGATAAGACAATAAAGACAAATACAACAATTATCTATTGAAGAGTATCAGGTATCTATAAGGGAAACTGTACATGATTCCAGATATCAGAGTTATACACCCTCTATGCTTTGGTTCACTGCAGCACTGAAGATCAGATACTCACAGTCTTAAAAAAAAATCAAGGTCAGGCTTTTGATTTTGTCAGAGTGGTGAACCAGGGAGGACTCTGCCACAGAGAAGTTTGTCCGACCGTGACAACGACAACCAAACCAAGATGCTCTCAGTATTAATAATAAATAATGCATTTCGTGTTGTGCAGGAACAGCAGGGCCATCCAGATACAGGACTTTGCTCCCCGTAATCTTCCTGCCCAGACCATTTTAATCCGGGGTCTGCTGGAATCTGGCTGTCGGACATCTACAAGTAGATGAAAAACCTTCGCACCAAGGGCAGCTCCCTGGAGCCAGGCCCAGACCCTGACAAAACCCTCGTCCATCTGTCTTCATCTGGCACTGGTCAGAACCACAGCTGACAAGCGTCACCGCAGTAAAAGCCTTTTTAATTTTTGACAGGGGATGAGGAACGCTTTAGAAAACATTTTCATCATTTGAAAACATTTTAAGCCTTTGCCTCTTTGTTAAACATTTGAGAACAAAATCTTGCTGATGTCTCTTATTCAGCTGGGCTCTCTAGGAGATCAATTTGACTGGATAATAAGCGGGGATAAGAGGTCATTTTCAACTTCACACACCCCCTCTATGTATGTATCACCTCTAATCTCACCTCTAATCTGAAATACAGTAGCATTTTTGTGTGCACGAGCACGCCTGCACATCAAAATCAATTTGGCCCCCAGAGGCACAATGAGACGAAAATGCACCTTTGCACTAATGCATCAAAGTGGCTGAAAGTTGGCCGGTGTTCAAATGTTTGTTTGTGTGTGTGTGTGTGTGTGTGTGTGTGTGTGTGTGCGTGCGTGTGTGCGCTTATGTTCTGCTGCAAGGAGGGTCACTCATGGCCCGCATTAACCCAGCAGGGGATCAAGTGGATGGTGTGTGTGATTGTATGTGTGTGTTTCCGCCGGCTGGCCAGAGTCATACCAAGAGGTTTGTTAACATGGAGCATTAATCTAGCTTCGGCTTAGATCCACACGTTGCAGAATAAACACACACACACACACACACACACACACACACACACACACACACACACACACATTCCCTCAGTTCTCTGCGGCGAGCCGAGTTGCCCGCAAGTAAATTTTTAATCACAAGCGCTCTAATCACTCAGGTCCATCTTAAACACCAGTCACGGCCTCCACTAATACACATCAAGAAGACCTGCTGATCCCGGCAGCCTCAGTCACAAGCATCCCATCCTCCCGCACCCCAAGATTGTGTGAACCCGGCTCGTACAGCACTTCCTGTCTACACCAAGCATACAGAGAAGAAGAAAGACAACACACTTTATCTGAGCTCCTTTACAATTCTTCTAGTTGCTGGTGTTTGTTGTTTTTCTCTGTGTAAGTTCTCATGAGAGTCTGAGCTCTACGCTGCTTTACCGTTCCTTTCATTCAAAGCTTTTCTGCTGCTGTTGTGTTTTCTGTTGCCTTTCTTTTCCCCGAATCACCACCAGGAGGGTTTTTGCCCCGCCATGTCTCGAGTAAGAATATCATCTTATAGCCTGGCGGGTTAAATAAAGGTTAAATAATGTATCAGTGTGAATTACCTGACTCTGATTATGCTGCTTGTACGACTTATTATCATGCATCTATCAACTTTATCCTGTAAAATGTAAAATCAATGGCTAGAGCCCGACAAAGTGTCTTAGCTGTCTGATTTGCAACAAATGTGACAATCAATTACACATATAAGTCATTATTTCAGCACAAACTCAAAGCACTCTCTAATTTCAGACTCTCAAGTATGACAATTGGCTGCTTTTCTCTGTTTTACTGCTGATGGGACAAAACAATTTATTTGAAGACCTCTCCTTGGGCTCTGGGAAATTATGAGCATTTCTCGGTATGTTTTAAATTATTTTATGAAGTCAACAGTCAGTTAATTGTAAAAATAATTGTTAATTGCAGCCCTACTGGCCTGACTAACAGCCAAAACAAAAATAAGAATTATAATGGTGTGAAACAGAGAAAGGGAGCAACTGTTATATTTTTGTGAGGCTGTGACCCTCATCATCAGAGGTTTGGAATTTGTACTTTGTGAGGAAAAATGCAATCCAGTCGCCAGTAAAAATGTTGCAGTTGTACGTTTCTCAGAACTATGGATTACATCTGTACATTATTATGCAGAAGATAGAAACTTTACATTTCAACAATGCTGTTTGGGTTTAAAAAAACATGGTTCTGGTGGAACAATCACAGGTGGAGAAGGGGTCAGTGTCTCAGTAAAAAACAACTCGTTTTCATGGCACTGTCCCCGCTGGAAATGCAGCGATATCTCTGTAAACACTTTTCATGACACTATTCCATCTGGAAACACAGCAGTGTCTCAGTAAAGACAACCCCTATTTGTGGTGCTATCCCACCTGGAAATGCAACAATGTCTATGTAACAAACAACCACTTTTCATGGCACCATCCTGGCTGGAAACACAGGGATGTCTCAGTAAAAGACCACCACTTTTCATGGCTCTATCCTGTCTAGAAATGCACTGATATCTCAGTAAAAATGAAACACTTTTCGCAGCACTATCTAGGATGGAAATGCAGCGATGTCTTGTTAAAAACAGCCCTTTTAGTGGCACTATGCGCTGGAAATGCAGCGATATCTCAGTAAAAGTATTTGGTTTTTGTGGCACCATCCTGGCTGGAAACACAGCAATGTTTCTATAAAAGACAACCACCTTTTGTGGCGCTATCCCGTCTGGAAATGCAACAATGTCTACTTTAAAAGCAACCACTTTTCATGGCACTATTCTGGCTGGAAACACAGCGATGTCTCAGGAAAACAACCGCTTTTCGTGGCGCTATCCCATCTGGTAAAGCAGCGATATCTTGGTAAAAATCGAACACTTTTCATGGCACTATCGGCTGGAAATGCAGCAATGTCTCAGTAAAAGACAACTGCTTTTCATGGCACTATTCTGTCAGGAAATGCAGCGATATCTTGGTAAAAATCAAACACTTTTAGATGCACTATCCAGGCTGGAAATGCTGTGACGTCTTACTAAAAACAGCCCCTTTTAGTGGCACTATTGGCTGGAAATGCAGTGATGTCTCAGTCAAAAACAAACACTTTACATGGAACAATCTCCAGTGGAAAATCAGCAACAGGTCACAGAAAAACACCCATGTTTGGTGGCTACAAGGTTGTTATAAACACAGGAATGACTCCCTATAAACAACTGGATTTGTTGTTTGTTGGTCTTGAACAGTCTGCACTGTGGAACCGAAGTCTTGCCTCGGTGTCATGCCATCCATCATACTTGTTGAATAGGCGACTGGCCTGAAAATGTATTATTTAATCATCCATTGATCAAAGATGATCTAAGAAGTAACTTATTTTGTTCCATCACTGGGCTGATTTCAGTACTTTCCAAAACCAGGCTTTAAGTTCGCCTCTATTTACCTACTTAGTGTTCAGATTCAGTCGCTCAGAGGTACTCAGGTGTTCTCCCTACTGTCCTCTGAACCTTCAAACATCCAACTTCAAGGCAACATCTGCAGACAGCCTGACGGTGACTCGGACAAACAGAGGAATTTATGCCACATACCAACATTTCTGAGTCATTTTGCTTCCGGGGGGAAGCTGTAAACAGTGCAGCCTTTTTGGCTCAGGGCCTGAAAAGGAGCATCTTCAGGGACACTGTGCTGTGCAGCAAGCAGCCACAGAGCTGTATATCATAGTCTAATATTGTATAAATAAACTCTTTCCCAGAGTGTTCGCCTTTAAAGGGCGCCCTCAGTCTGAAAAGACTCTTCTGATGAGGTTTAACACGACAATGCAGTGAATCTTAGTCAGCACAACACACTTTATCATACTGACTTTTTTCAAGACGCTTTGTGTACGTGAGTGTGTGTAAGCCCCTATTTATGAGTGTGTGTGTCACTGTTCTAACCTCCTCTACCCCCCTTCGCCTCCATTGTTATTCCCTGCATTGCCATTCTCCAAACAGAGCACACATTCATCACTCGGTCTTGTGCCTTTCTTGCGGACATGCCAGGAGAAAAAAAAAGGAACCTTTTCAGGTCTGTGCTTGTAAATGACCTGCCGCAAAAGGGTTTATTAAGTCACCTCCCCTCCCTCCTCCTAACCTACTTCCTGAAGACACATAGGAGGAGAGGGACAGACACAAAGAGAGGAGACAGACAGACAGACAGATAGACAGGAGCGGGAATGAAGCACATGATTGACATCTGGATATCTTTATTTGAGCTGATAAACACTTAACGCTGTATTTTCAAAAATGTAATAAAATAGGAAAAAAGAGGGGTCAAAACAATCACGACGATGTCAAACAAAAGACCAACTGTGAACAAGATACGTCAGCATGCGAGCTCTTTTTCATATTTGTCTACAGATTATTGTTCCCCACCATCTGCAAACAATTTATTAATGTGTGTGTCAATAGTGAAAAATGTCATCACACAAGGGTGTAGGTTTTGAGTCATCAATTGAAAAGGAGGGGCAAACAAATGAAACAGGAGGTTTGGAGGTCCTCTGCCAGAAAAATTTGAGACACATAGTTTCCTGCATTCAAGTGAATTGTATGCACCAGTTAGAGCCTTTTCTGCATCAATCTGCACCTATGTCATCACAGTTTTACTCATGCACATGTTCTAAATGTAAAGGGCGAGACGTGTCCCGAAATCTAGCCTTGTAGGACATTTCTTAGAAGTGCTTGTTTTGTCTGCCCAACAGTCAAAAACCCGATGATGCTCAATTTACAGTGACATTAAACAAAGAAAAGGAGCAGAATTCTGTGCCATTACACTTGGATGTAGGTTTTGTTTCAACACTGGTAGGGGACAGACATATGAAATGGGGGTTTGAGAGTCCTCTGCCAGAAAATTATGAGCATCAAACACTTAATTTCCTGCATTCTGGTGAATTTTATGCACCAATTTGAGCCTTTTCTGCATCAATTTCCCCAAATCTACACCTATGCAATCACAGTTTTACTCATCCACATGTTCTAAAGGGGGGACATGTCCTTTGCGTCCCCTCCTGAAATCTACACCTGTGCAGTCATCGTTTTCTGGAGCCTTATAAGTGAAGTGAGGTAAAGTGGAAGTGCTTGTTGTCAAAAACCCAATGATACTTGACTGACAGTGACATGAAACAATGAAGAGGAACAAATGAAATGGGAGGTTTGAGGGTCCTCCGCCAGAAAATTTCAAGCACCAAACACATAATTTCCTGCATCCTGTTGAAGTTGTATCCACAGAGTTGCGCCTTTTATGAAATTTAGGTTGTAAACATCTTTAATTTTGTCAAAAAAAAAGTCCTCTGCTAGTTGGACAAATGCACACATCCTCCCCTGAAATCTTCACCAATCCACGGACCTTTTAAGTGATGTCTTCTAAGTGCTTGTTTTGTCCGACCAACAGTCAAAAACCTGATGTAACTCGATTTACAGTGACACGACTCAAAGAAAAGGGGCAAAATTTTGTGCCATTACACATGGGCGTAGGTTTCGTTTCAACACAAATGAAATGGAGGGTCTGGGGGTCCTGCACCAGAAAAATTTGAGCATCAAACACTTAATTTCCTTCATTCTGAATTCTATGCACCAATTTGTGCAATTTGTGTCTTTAATTTTGCCAAAATAAGTCCTCTACTTGGGACAAATGGCCACATGTTCTAAATATTGTGGCTGACGTGTACCCTGCTTCCTTCCCCTGACATCTACACCCATGCAATTGTTTTCTGAAGCCTTTTAAGCGCTTGATTTGTCCTTGGGTGGTAAAAAAAAATCCTAACACTGAGGTCGCAGTGACATGAAACTGAGAAAAGGAGCAAATGTCTTACATTTGAGGAGCTGGAGGTGGTTTTGTCGCACTTTTTATTTTATAAACTACTTTAACTGTGACATATTTGGTGCCGTCTGTGCTGAAAGAAGGAATCTGTTGCTCTTTTTGATCCAAAGTGATTTCCTGGATTCCGATGAATTCGCGCTTTACAAATAAATCTGACACGACTTGATTGATGTCTGTAATTTCAGTCAAACAGCAAACAAATTAATAGACTTATTATCCCAGCATTATGCTCGGTGCAGATTTTCATCAAACGAGCTCCATCACTGTCAAACCAGTTTCCCTGTCCTACTCCCTGCTCTGGGTTTGTAGCTCTTCATTATTATCCATGTCCTCCAGTGCTGCCACATTCAGCCTGCCATCTGCTGCAAATACAAAGCTGGATGACATATTGACAAAATATTTAATTGATGTTGCAGCACCAAACAGGGCAGATGGAAAAACAAAAAAAAAAAAACTTCAGCCAACTTGCAACAGCAATCAACTAATGGAGGGCAAATCTGCGTGACACACATGCAACAATTGGGGTTACTACATCCAGTACGGGATATAAATAGTTTGTCATTAATGGTTGCCCCCCTCTCCTCTCACACACACACACACATAAAAAGGGGGCTCGCGCTGGTTAATCTTCGCGTGCAGTTTAATTAATTTGCCGGCATAGGTGTTCACACTCTTATAATCTGACTGAACAGGCGAAATCAATCATCCAGACAAGCCTCGGGCGCTCAAGGAGACGATCACGATAAACACCCCCCTCCTCCTCCTCCCTTCTTCCCTCATCATCCTCCTCAACACACACACGACGCTTGTAACAGGACACAAACAACACTAAAAATCTCAAAGAGCTCTCTCTCACAAAATGTGGGCCAGATCAGATTAGATTTTTGGGGAGGGAGGATGAAATCACTCTGCCGCGCATCTCCAAATGGCACACATGTCGGGATGGGAATTTCTCCTGGAGACAAAGTGTCATGCCGTAAATCCGTGTTATTAAAACCGCGGTGCGTAATTGTCTCCAGACTGGAGGGCAGCGGAGCGCCGGCGCAACCGAAACAAACATAAACGCCTGTGAATGTGCCACACCGGCCCCGTTTTCTGCTTTACACCGCACCAGACATGTCTACTACTACTCCACTGTGGGGATTAAAGGCGCCATGTAGGACAGGGATGCTGATATTACACAATGGGAACACACCGTCACCCACCTTTGTCATCTCCGAGCGGTGATGGGATGTGACGGTGATTTCTCCCCCCGTGGTCCGGCTCCGTGTCCCGGCCACCCGGCTGACTGCTGCCTGCCCCCGCTCCTCTCCTCCTCCTCTTCTTCTTCTTCCTCTTCTTCTGAGTCTTCTTTATATTTTTAGGAAAGCCTCCTCCTCTTCCTCGCCTACAGTTGGCTCTCCTTCATGTGTTTGGTGTCGGTGCGTGTTCAGGTGTCGCAGTCAGTGAGGCAGCGGATCTGCCGTCTGTCTGTCATCAGAGGCTCCTCGCGACTCCTCGTGCAACCAAACCGCCTCTCTCTCTCTCTCTGTCTCTGTCTCTGTCTCTCTCTCTCTCTCTCTGTCTCTCTCTCTCTCTCTGTCTCTCTCCAGCCAATGCGCGCGCGTTTACGCCTGTGATGCGGGGATGAGTACTGTCGGAGGCTCACGCACGCGCACAGCATGCACATATGGACCTCTCCGCACATTAACGCGCATGGACAATCCTAACGGACCCTCGCATAACTGTGCCAATGACACAGCTCTGTGATATTTGCCTGGAGTGACTCAGTGTGATCCAGGTGATCTCCTTTTATATGTTGTTCACATCATGAGTCACGGTGGCTTCTTTAAAACCAAAGACAACTCCATGTTCTTTATCATCAGTGAGATGTACTGCCATGCCTCGATATGAAAGCATCTGTCATGCAAATAAAGTTGATTTGAATTTGAACTGGAGCTTGATAGCTGACTGATATGTAAATTTTCAGCAGCACAGGGGCTCATTTAGTGATTGGAGGGCCTCAGGCGACACCGGGAACAGGGCCCCCCTCATGCATTATTCTATTGTTGTTACTGAGGATATGTTTGCAAGCATTTAGCAGCTCTGTTCCTACACACAAGCTCTTTTTACAGAGATCACACTATAGGGCCGCGACTATGTTCCTTCTTCATCCCTCTTTTACATTTTTGCAGAGAACCAAACAACGATGGTATCATTCTGCTCCAGTGTGCGATTGATCGAGTGGCGTGACCAGCGTGACGTTTAACACAACTGTGTCAATCTCTAGTGTGACATTACATACCAACACATTCTCACTCTGACCATGTCACATATTGCGTTTTTGGTCATGGACTTTCCACGTCCACATGCATGGTACATGCAAGGTACCCTGGGTGCGTTGGTTGTTGACGTTCAGGGACACCGCGACAAGATCTCCTCTTTCAAGATTCACTTCTGTTTTCACAGGAAATTTAACATTTACATACAGTCTCTTTCAAAATAAACATTCTACATCAGTTCAACACCGCACCGGACAAATTGACCTTTTTTTTCCCTCCAGCAACAAAAACACAGTTAGGTTTAGGCAGCAAAAGTACGTGGTTAGGTTTAGGAAAAAAGAACAGGGTTTGGCTTTAGAATCTGATGAGATGCTAACACCGCTCCCCAGGTGAAAGACGGTATTTGTTGGACCCATCCACCACCACTCCCGCTCTCTCCATTTGGACTTTGGTTGCCTTAACTTTTGTCCTTGTCCTGCAGCTTTTCCCCCTGACGCCACCAGTCGATGTTATACTATAACGGTAGTCTCTATGAATGTAGAGTCTGTAGGCAAACCCCGGAGATCTTGCCTCCGGAAGAAGAGCGTAAGAGCCCTGGTTTCCAGTTGTAGGCTGTTTGTAGTCCGCGTGATATTGACCAATCACGTTTGAGCCGGCTGCAGTTGTTGCCAGGTTAAACGCTCCGTACAGTGAACTAACGAGGCGGAACGTAATTGGCGTCACTGCAAACTCTGAATCCATCGCAATGGTTCAGCATATTTACTTATATATAAACGGAAGTCGAAAAAGGAAATTCGCCTCCTCAAACCGGAATGCCAAAAAATCGGGGATCTGCCCCCAGAGGCTGTATCGCCGAATACAGACGCCGAATACAGCCGATGGGTTCCGAGAATGCTATAACGGCAACCGGCCATGTATCATGCCGATGTTAAAGGACACCTTTTTTTGTTGGTTTCTGATGCCACAAGTCACTGCCCAAGCACTGGATTTCAACGACTTCGGAGTGAGACCGTGCTCAACAAACACATCGGCAGCGCTTTCTAAACAGCAACAATGGTAAAACGCACCAATCACAATCATTAGCCTTCTCTGTTAGGACAGTAAGGACATCCATTTTTTGGATTCCTGCACCTTATACTTCATTCTGCTTGACTTAGACCTTTTGTCCTCATTTGTGGACATTTTTTGTGCCATCTAGTGGTAGTAAGAGCACAATACACTAATCCATGTAAGAACAAGATGGCAGCCATCTCTGCCAAGTCAGTCTGCAGCTGATCCCGACACAAAAGTGGACAAGGTCCAAAACCTGATCACATTTTATGGTTGAAACTTGTTTATTTATGTTTGTAGTTTGACATAGCATACTGATTTTACTAATTTTAAGAATGAAGTAAAGATAATATTTAATACAGAATATGAGTGTACAGGGTGAGAAGGAAACTTTCTTCCTCTTTGAGTTAGCCACTAGCTGCTAACAGCTGCTTTTTAAATCTCCTGTGTTTGATTGTCAACGTTATATGAAATCAAAGCGCAATATCTGTTCCACTCATGGACACATCTGTATGGCTTTACATTGTACACAGACCTTGTTTCAGGGTCATGACTACCTCAGTGTCTGACTCAGAGGCAAGACAACTGTGCTCTCCCTTTCTGTGATTGTATCTTATATACTGAGGAATGAGGCGGCATAACAGCACGATTTTCCTGCCTTGAGCAGGCATTGTAAAAGAGGCTTGTCATTGTTACTCAGGATACTGACTGGTATGTGTGCAAGTATTTAGCAGCTCTGTTCCTACACACCAGCCCTTTTTACATTTGTATGGACCGCTGCTAAGTCCTGTCTTTATCCCTCTTTTGCATTTTTACACAGAGCCAGACAACAGTGGCATCATTTCCCGTCAGTGTGTGATTATAGACTGCATCCTGGCATCCGGGCGCGCAGTTAACAGTGTCAGCCTCTAGTGTGACATATAACATTTGCGTCAGCAGCGCTTTATATACAATAACATTAATTTGCAGACATTTTGGCTGCTGTTCTTCTTTGAGTTAGCTGCTAACGGCTTCTAGCTCCTTTTTAAATCTCCTTTTGGGACACACACATAAACATTTGGCTCTGTTACGACCTCTCAGTGTGGATTAAAGGTGAGGCAACTCTGTCCCTCCATTCAGCAGTCATACCACATGTACAAAATGACGAGGCAGCGATATTCCCACGTTGTTTCTGGTGCCCAAAGCAAGTGTTTCTGGATTGTTATCCTTTCTTCCTGTTCTTTCCTAGACAGGCTTGAATATATCGTAGCTGATTAATATGTGGGGACTTAAGTCAATTTTGAAGGATGGAGAAACTAGCACTTTTGGGATCCTCTGCAATTTAGAGCATCAAACATTTTCCTGTATTCTGGTGGATTTTTATGCACCAATTTGTTGACCTGTACAATCACTCCTGCGGCGTACCCTCTGCGGACTTTGTGGCGCCATAACAATGTCAGCAAACACAAAAAATGTTTCTGCAAACCACAGATCTGAACACGTGTATGCTATTATGTAGTGGACTTTACGTTTCTTTACGTTTCAACACTGTGGTAAATGTGAGGATAGGGTTAGACACAAAAAACACTTAGCTATGGTCAGGAAAAGATCAAGTTTGACTTAAAATACCCAGTTTTGGCTGCAGAGTCTCAACAGGAAATGCAACAATGTCGGGCTTAAAAAAAGCAGCCACATTTCGTGGCACTGGTCTCGAACAGTGGTCTGCTTGCCAGACGTCTTGCCTAGGAGACACGCCATCCGCCATCCTCTCCACCTCCTGATGACTGAATCAGCTCATGTTCTACGTGACTTTAGCAACCTTGGTATGTTACATTTGAAACGTACTGATGTAATCCATCCATAGTTTGCTTGAACGTACAATGCCAATGTTTTCTCCTGGCGACTGGGCCGATTTCCTGCTTTGCTCCTGACAGACAAAAGTCATAATTCCTATGGCCACTAGAGGGCATTGTCACTGTAATGTTAAAGAAAGACAGTGTCTTTGATATTGTCTTTTTTCTTGGTGGGACAGTCTGGTGAAAAAAGTTAAATATTAATATGTGATCCTGGAGAAGCTTTATAAACACTGAGAAAATAACCCTTGAAAGATGCTTCAATGTTGCATTATGGGAAATGTAGGATCCAGTGTTTTCTGGAGCTTGACCAATACTAGGAACAAGAAGTCAGGATATCTCAACATTTCCTGCTGATTTCTGAATATTCTCCTTAAAAATATGTTGCTTGTGAGTCCTCCAATGTTATGCAAGTATAATGCCAATTTGCTCAAGTGCCCCTTTAATGTCTCTGCTGTATCCTGTTAGCTTAGGGGTTTGAGACACCATCGCTGCTGCACTGATCCAAGCCGGCTGAAGATCTTTGTTGCAAGTCATCCTCTGTCTCATTCTCCTTATTTCCAGTAAGTCTTTTACTGCATGCTATGCACATAAAAGGCAGAATATACTTCTGAAAAGGTCCATTTATGTTGGGCGCTTGTTAATTTTATAATGCCTGCACATAGTCTCATGAAATTGGAGCTGAAGCTGTGTGTGTTCACGTGAGCTAAATCCACTGTATTTTACTTCTCCTAGAATATTCTGTCGTATTAGAAACTCATCTACATTTATATTGACTGTACTATATAGATTAAGTTGAACTCTTTTGTATGATTTTCTTCATAAAGTGCTTCATGGCGAGTAACTGCGACTCTATAGCAAGTTTTAAAAGACTTCATTGTACTTCATGGTCATTCTATCATCATAGTTTTCTTCACTTCCAGTAGAGACTTATAATGAGTCACTGGTAGCCTACTTAAAAGACAATTTATAGCTGGTGACCTTATTGTGCTTTCTGGCTTTTACCTCCTATTAAATCCCACGACTTTTTGATGTTATATTTGTGCCTCTCTATAATTGCTGGATGTTTTTTTTCCAACGAGGCTCCAGATCCTTGCTGGATCACAACAGACAGATTGTTTGAGTAATGATCTGGACTCTGGGGTGTAATGATTAAATGAGGTATTGTGTTTGGTAGCCACTCCGCAGCATATTGCCTCCTCCATATGGGTCATTATTCTAGGGAGGAACAGGAGGCTCTGATTAGGCAATGCTGTCTCTTCTTCCTATTGATCCTCTCTGTGATGAGCTGTAGAGTTTGTTCAACGCCCCAGTGGCATTATAATTCATTGTTTTTAGCTTGTTTGTGGTTCAGCAATAATGCATGACACCACTGTGCTGAATTGACAATATTTGTTTTAAGGAGCAATTTTCTAATTGATTGGATGGATTCTTTTGTTTCCTGTCATGTTTTTTTTTTATGGCCTGTGATTGATTTCATTGAAAAATGAATGGAGATTTTATCTTGTCAATGTAATGTGTTTACTGTTGTCTTAAAGACAGCGCTTAAAGAAATATTTCACTGCTGGAAAGATGGTCCAATCTTAAAACTAGGCTGTCTGTGCAGTAGAAAGATGCAAATACTTTTGAAATTGGTGCTACATTCAATTCAATTCAATAGAACTTTATGTATCTTAAAGAAAATTCTTGTGCTTCAAATTACAGTAACCACAATTTAACGTTCACAACCAGTAACAACCAGAACAACCAGTGGTTCCCCTGGTCAGGGTCACTCACTGGGCCCAGTTTAAGAACGATAAAGTATTAGATATCTGGCAAAGTATACAAATACACAAGATAGAAGAGTTTTTGACAAACTTCTCCTCTCTCTGCACTCGGGAAATGAGAAACTCTGAGGCGGACTGCTGCGTCACCTTCGCTGACTCCACCAAGATTTGTTTTTGCTTTATTACTTTCAGCTTTCCTCCACTCCGGCACTGCGCCTTATCGGACCAATAGACCCTCCCAGTGGTAGGAGACATATTGTGAACTTCTCCGTTTGACACAATGGCGACAAGCTGGCAACGAACAGTCTCCTATTACAGTTAAACTGCAACTTAAAACATTTGGGGTGAAAGATTGACAACTCACTGACAGAATCTTGGTTTAGTTTTTTCAGCTTCCATTTTCACTGTGCAGGAGGCAGTATAGCACCCACTTACTGTTCACAAACTCTCGCTAATACAGCCAAACACAGCACTGAAATTTGTTTCTAGAAACATTTTAGGCAATAAATCAGCAGTGCAGTAAACTAATCTTGATTTATATTCAGCTAGCACTGCCTAGTTTTACCATTTCATCAGATTTTGGTCTAAGTTTGAGAAAGAGAGAGGCCGGTCTGTCTCTTGACCTGCTTCCATACTCCGTCCGTGGTGGTGGTGGCATGGGTGGCAGGCAATACGAAAACATGCAAGTACATTCTGTGACATCCCAGGAAAGCCAGTGAAACTCTGCCAGATGACACAAATGGTGCAAAACTTGTCATCCAGCATTTTGCTGGAGGGGAATGTCAGGGCACTGGTTAGATGGAGATAAGGTTACCACAGTTCATTTACACATATCACATTGTTTTGATACAAAGCTGGTTGAAAATTCGTGAAGTATCCCTTTAGTAAGTCACTCCCTACACTTGAAAACCAGTATAGAAATATGTTAAAGAGGAATTTTGTTTTTGCCACTGACAGGCTCAGATTTCTATTTATTTTTCTTTAACCAGAAACAGCCCTGAAACCGTCACTACCAAACCCACCAGACTCCATTTATATAAACAGTTATTTCATCAATATTAA
This sequence comes from Epinephelus lanceolatus, assembly GCF_041903045.1. Taxonomy (NCBI): domain Eukaryota; kingdom Metazoa; phylum Chordata; class Actinopteri; order Perciformes; family Serranidae; genus Epinephelus; species Epinephelus lanceolatus. Next base: position 15,631,758 of record NC_135755.1, read on the forward strand.
ACACACTTCATTTAAAGTCGACAGAAATAAAATGAAACTTAGAAAACACACCTTGGCTCATCTTCCAACTGTTCCAACAATCACCCACTCTGGTTTGGTTGAAATAAACCCTTAATTCACCCAGTTAGATGTAGAAACATGCTGGATCTATACACACTTAAATGACTTTATTTAAATGGAGTCTGGTGAGGTTGGTAATGGCCATTTTGGGGCTGTTTCTTGTTAAACAAAAAGGATCTTACTTATTAACAAAAAGGTCTATCTCTGTAGGGATCATTTCCATAATGTTGTCAGAGACTTACAAAACAATTTGAGTGGCAAAAACAAGCACTTTTAGTGGACGTAGATTGACGATACCGTGATTGTCTTCTTGCTGCTGACTGCCTTTCTCTATTTTCAAAAAAATCTTGTTTCCATTAGTCACTCGGACAGAAAAACATGGGAAATTAGGGTCCAGGTTGAAAAATGCCTAAGTTACCTTTTAAGAGTCACAACCACAACTCTCCATAAGTACTTTTATTGACTTCATCCACACAGGAATCCGGCAGAAATGATACGAGGGAAAGTGTAGAAGTGACTGCACAAACATAATCAGCTGTATTTGTCATGGTTACTTTCAGTCATGTGTCTTATCCTGAGGTATATTTACTTTTATGAGCTCTCTGCGAGAGGAGTTTCATTACTTCGTACAGGTATTTATGACCATTTTGCTTTCTCTTGATCTTAGCTTACACTCTGGATTTTGATTTAAAAGCTTCTTGTGCTCTGTGACGGGTAAAATACCTTCAATTTCTCTTCTATATAGCAAAAGCCAAAGTAAATGTCTCATCTTTTTTTCTCCAGTGGATGAATGTTACAGACCTGTCCTCTGTATTTTGTCTAAAGTTTGAAAAGAAGTGAAACCAGGACAAAGTCACAGACCATGCATTTTTACAAACATGGCCCCTGCTCCCCGTACGCCTGCAGACTGTGAGGGGGCTCCGTTGCGAGGCGCCGTCCCCCGGACACGCTTGGCTTCATCTTCCATTCGAGCTGTCAGGGTGCAATCAGCAGACGTGGAGAGCACTCTGGCTGGGCTGTGACATTACTCTGACCTCTGCGGGGTCCCTCACACCACTAACAGGCCCCACCGCCCCTCTGCGGAGGAGCTGAATAATTCAGCGTCATGAGGTTGTGGACGGTGTCACCAGTAAAGCATGGCCAGGGTAAATGGTTTGATTCCCATTGGGATCAGCCAAGCTATAAACACTTTGCACTTGTGGGGTTGTGAGGCACACTGAACATCAGAGCACACTATGTGTTTCTAACTATTTCTATCACTGAATTTTATTGCCCTCTGCCATCTGCTGGGTCCCACTTTTATTAAATTTCATTTTATTTCATAGACTACTTTAACTTTTCGGGATATTCTTGAAAAAGAAACTTTGGTGCTTTCATGTTTTGACCTTCATGATGGATCAAACTATTGGATCTAAATTGTTTTGGTGTGAGTTGCAGAGTGTTGGAGATATCAGCCTTAAAGATATCTATGTTCACTCCAATATAATGGAACAAGATGGCACTTGGATAGTGGAGAATACATGCATGCAAGAGCCTGAAATGTGAACATTAATGGCATTGAAAATAGGACTATATACTGCTTCATTAGAGTGTACAAGGTTAACCACAGATGTCTGAGCTTCTCACCCTATCTCTAAGGCTGAGCCCACCCACCCCACTGAGGAAACTCATTTCGGCTGCTTGTATCAGCGAGCCGAACCACGGAGCCTCTAGCTCTAGGATCCAAGAGCCATTTAACGTTTGATGAAGGAGGAGAATGGTTGGAGGACGGATGAATGGATGATTTTCTCTGTACAATAAACAATAAATCAATCAATCTTACGTGCTGGGTTAGCATATTATACAACTCCCAAATGAGATATCATCATCTGTTACAAAGTCAGATACACACATTAAATTAAATGCTTAGCTAACAATGACTCAACTAAAACAAATAATGATGACAGATGACTATACTAACATAGATTGATGAAATCGACCTTGATCTGCGCCTTAAAACAAATATACGTCTGTGGACGTATGTGGGGCTTAGGCCTATAGATATGAATATAATTATGATTAATTTCTTCTGTTTGCCACATGTGCATATTAACTCTTTTAAGGTAAAAAAAAAACGTGCCGCCGTGTCCACGTATGTTCGTGACCATGCATGCACAAGCAGATATTACGTCACAAGCTAAAATCTCACTCCAGCCCTCTGACCAAAGTTGGCAACCCTGCACCCCACCCTAATGTAACCTCCCCTTTTCTAAACCAGTGGTTTTCAAACAGTTTGGGCCCAAGGCACACCAAGGGGCATGCCAAAATCTCAAGGCCCACCTGTAGCCTATTTATATCTGTGCACAACATGCTGTGTGTTAGCTAGCTCAGTGCTGCTAGGTGAGCTAGCAGTAGATGCACACTTCCTTCTGTGCAGTGATACAGTTGGCAGGTGTAGTTTGGTAGAAAGAAAATAGTTCCTACATGAAACTGCTCACAACAAGGTCTGATTGTCTTGATTGAATAACCGGGTCATGATTTCTGAAAAGAGACGTTGCTGTTGAGTTTTTCAAATGTATTTTTTCCATTATATTGGAGAGAAGGCACACATCTCTATGGCCGTTATCTCTATTACTTGGCAACTCGCATCAAAAACTGCTTTTAGGCCTTGTGTTTTCAGGTTGTCCATCTGTCTCATTTTCAAGAATGCCTTGAGGGAATTTCCTCAACTTTGGCACAAACTTCCACTTGGACTCCAGGATGAACTGATTAAATTTTGGTGGTAATACTATGTATTGTAAAGTGACCTTGGGTTTTTTGAAAGGCGCTATATAAATTAAAGTTATTATTATTATTGTTATTATTAATACATCAAAGGTCAATATCACTGTGACCTTGTCTGTCTCACTCTCATGAGCACAATATCTCAAGAACACCCTGAAATATTCCTTTTTTTTTTTTTTTTTTGACACAATTTGACACAAACACCCACTCGGATTTAACGATAAACTGATTAGATTTTGGTGGTCAAAGGTCAATGTCTCTGTGACCTTGCATTCATCTCATTCTCATGAACGTGATATCTCAAGAAGGCCTGGAGGGAATTTCCTCAAGTTTGTCACAAACTTTCACTTGGACTCCAGGATGAACCGATTAGATTTTGATGGTAATACATTAAAGATCAAAATCACTGTGACCATGTCTGTCTTATTCTCTTGAACACAATATCTCAAGAGTACCCAGAGGATTTTTTTTCAATTTGGTACAAACATCCACTCAGACTCAATTATAAATTGATTTGATTTTGGTGGTCAAAGGTCAAAATCACTGTGACCATTCATTCTCATCAATGCAATATCTCAAGAAGGCCTGGGGGTAATTTCCTAAAATTTGGCACAAGCGTCCACTTGGACTCCAGGATGAATTGATTAGATTTTGGTGGTCATAGGTCAAAATCATGAACACAATATCTCAAGAACACCTTTAAGTTTTTTGTTTGTTTTTTTTTAAATTTGGCACAAGCATCCATTTGGACTCAATGATGAACTCATTAGATTTCGGTGGTCTAAATTCATATTCACTGTGACCTTGCATTCGTCACATTCTCATGAACACAATATCTCAAAAAGGCCTCAGGTTTGGCACAAACATCCTCTTGGACTCCAGGATTAACTGATTGGAATTAGGTGGTTGAGAACTCAAGAATTCTTCCACTAATTATGACAAAGTTTCACACAAATGTCTAACAGGACAACATGATGAAGGGACGGCATTACATATCCAAAATGTCAAGGGTCAACTTTACTGTGACATCATAATGAACAACCGTATGGCGGTAATTCTAGTTTACTACTTGCTTACAAAGTCCACAGAGCACCACATGACCTGCATCACTGACCTCCTTATCCATTATGAGCCTCTTCTATAGGTCATCTGTGGTTACACCGAGGGTTAAACGATGGTGAGGGTTTGTTTTTACAGTCCTATAGCTGCTTGTATACTCAGTCACAATGAATTCCTCCAACATTAACACTGTCTTAAAGCATCTGACGGAAAACATTCCCTTTCTCATGAGCTTTTCATTAACTTTGTTTGCTTGTTTAGCGCACAGTGTTTGCATTTCACTCCTCTTTGCTTCTGTGTGAAGGACATTGTATCTTCCCCCTGCACTCTAAAAATAAAGTTTTGCTTGTCTTGCTTCCTTGCACTGGACACCGAAACAAGAGCTGTTTCACCTTCTTGAAGTTTTTAATAAGAGAAATATAACAGACTCCAGGTCAGTGCTAATGGGGTGGGGGTGGGGGTGGGGAGAGTGCCTCATTTAGTACAGATAAAACCTCCACTGTTCCAAACAGGGCTGTCAACACTTCCTGTCAGCGCTGCTGCACACTGCCCTCCGAACACACACACACTTCTCTTTGTCAGCTTCTTTCTTTTTCCTCATACCTCTTCTTCCTCTCTTTGCTCCCTCCATCCCTGCTTTCTCCTCTTTTCCCTGTTCTTTCCTGTCGTTCTGAATCTGCTCGAGACAATGTTCAGGTAGTGATTAGGTTTCACTCTGCTTTCCAGCTCTGTGGTCTCTCTTGTGTGTGTGTGTGTGTTTCTGGACGTATATACAGTATGTGTGCGTGTTAATGAAATCCCCCCTCCTTTGGGCTCAGGTGTCACCGCAGCTTTCCGTGCACTCCTTTGAACAGAGAGCTCAGCGCCGAGGATCAACATAAGGGCAAAGGTTTTAGACAGTTTCCCATGTACCAAATAAATTAACTGCTGCTGTGTGGGCGATGTGTGCGTATGCGTATGTGTGTGTGTGAGACAGGGGGGAAAAGGACTGCTCAGCACACACACAGCAGTGTTTTGAGCCTGGTGCACACTGGCTCAGCCCTCTTAAAGCCTGTGGTCATATTACTGAGCACGGGGTCAAAGGTCAAAGCCAATGAGCCACCACAAACAGAAGGAGCTGTGTTCGAGCTGAGCTGCCACTCGGCTTTCTCCTGTGTAAAACACCGGCCTCTCGGTGTTGTTTTGAGGTAACGATGGACGCGTTTCTGGATCAACACCCATGGTAGACGGGCGCACGTGCACAGTGGTGAATATGTGTCACTCTCTATACTTATCATCCCAAATTTAGTTGGAGCAGGTTTGATTCTAGAAGCTTTTATTTTAGACTCACGACCCAGATTTCTTTTTACACGCCACAACACGGTCATCTGCTACCTCCTGTGGCTTATCTCCACTATCAAAGAAGATGAGAAGAGGTATGATAGGGATGTATAGATAACACACACATACACACACACACACACACACACACACACACACACACACACACACACACAGAGCGGACTCCTCTGAGAATCAGTCATCAGCTTAGTGGTGGTCTCAAACGCAGAGCTTTAATCTGCAGATCGACTTTGTAACAATAATCTATACACATTATGAAATTGAATTGGAGGCCACCACCACATACGGCAGGAAGCAATCACTATTACTGCCTGCAACCTTCATGACGGTTTAGGTTTATCCATATGATACAATCTTCTGCGTCTACATAACCCCCTCCTCTTCCTCTTCCTCTGACCCTGATAACATCACATGCTGTTTCTGCCCCACTCCTATTTGCACATACACCTGCAGTTTGTCTCATCATCATCATCATCTGAGAGCTTTGAATAATTTAGCCCATTTATGAGCCTATTTTATAATTACTAATGACCATTTTCTGACTTGAGTGAATTTTTCCCAGCCTGAAGGCGGCCACTGGTATCTGTTCATTTCACTATATGAAAATCAGCCGTCAGAGATTTTGCAAATCAAAATGAAGTCGTTCAGGCTCATTTATACTCCCTCTATGTATGAAAATAGATATATTCACTTCAACATTGTTAATATCACTGCCCACATACTTCCATGCATCCTTTATGCTGGCACAGATACAGCCACCTGATGCCGCCAGAGGGCAGAGTCAAAAGTTTCTGAAAAACAAAACATGGCGACGGTAGCTGTGGTAGCATTGTAGATGGTGGTGGTCTCTGAGGCCATTAAATACATTGCGACATATGGACGGATAATTCTCTTCACTATATTAGTTTCCCTCGGAGGGTCTTGACGGGGGTACTGTGGGAGTGCAGCAATTTGGTGCAGCTTCTGCAGTGATGTGGGCACTGCGCTGGACTGTCATGGTGAAGAGGGAGCTGAGCCAGAAGGCGAAGCTTTCGATTTACTGGTCCATGAGCTCTGGGTAGTGACCGCAAGAATGAGATCGCTGATACAAGCGGCCGAAATGAGTTTCCTCAGTGGGGTGGGTGGGCTCAGCCTTAGAGATAGGGTGAGAAGCTCAGACATCTGGAGGGAGCTTGGAGTAGAGCCGCTGCTCCTTTACATCCAGAGGGGTCAGTTGAGGTGGTTTGGGCATCTGATCAGGACGCCTCCTGGGTGCCTCAGGAGGCATCCCAAGAACACGCTGGAGGGATTACATATCTCATCTGGCCTGGGAGCGCCTTGGGGTCCCCCAGGAGGAGCTGGAAAGCGTTGCAGGGACGTCTGGGGTACTTTGCTAACTCTGCTGCCTCGCGACTTGGCCCCAGATAAGCGGATGAAAATGGATGGATGGTATATTATATGGTTTGGTTTTGCCATTTTTTAAAATGTCTTCATCGTGTCCTATGGTCGTATCTCGCTTGGGCTATGCTACGCTGCCCCCATGATTTCCAGTTGCACTTGTATCTGTAGGCTTTCATAAAACGTGCACAAATACAATAAAATGAACACAAAGTATGTACAGAAGGCGCCGTCCCTGTCAATATCATAGACTGTATTAAAGATGGACAAAATGACGTGCTCCCCAAAAGTGAAGCCCAAACATCTTGTTCACTGCATTTTGGCTGGCTGTAGTATAGTCTCCTGAGACCCTGTATCTTCATATATGGACATCCAATTTTTGATTTCCTGATTCTACTTAACTTAGACCTGTTGTCCTCAATCGTGGACACTTTTTTGTGCCATCTAGTGGCAGTAAGAGCACAACACACTAATTAATGTAAAAACAAGATGGCTGCCATTCTCTGCCAAGTCAGTCTGCAGCTGATCCTGGCACAGAAGTGGACAAGATCCGAAACTTGATCACACTTTATGGTTGAAACATTTATGATTGATAATGTTTGTAGTTTAATATGGCAACAAATTTGACAAATTTTAGCAACAGGAACAAACTAAGACGTTGTTAATTAGGAAGTACTCATTTGACGACATTGGGACTTTATTATCGTCTTATTCGAAGACATTGGGTCTTAGTTATCGTCTACAGTGTTTAGTTTTTATTCTTATCAGATCTTACTCCCAAATAGCTAGGAGAAATTAAAAATGCATACCAAACAAACGTTCGGGTCTCAGGAGGATCAGTCATAAAGCCCACCTCCTCAATGTTAGTGGATGGGACATGAGCCAAACTAAAAACTCAAAGTACACATCAAATAAAGGTTTCCCAAAGATAGCGTCTGTCGCATTAAGTAGTTCTTATCACGCTGATGTATGTTCAAGTGTTCATTTTTTATAAAAGTTAGATTTGTTTGGTGCTATAAAAAGGCGGTTTAACATTATGATTGACAGCTGTGTGTGCCAATTGGTGTGCTTGTGATCAGTGGTGCTGATCACGATTGTTCAAACGGGTGTTTGGGTGGGAACATGACACAGTGGAGAAGATTGCTACTTTGCAGACTCTAGCTCCACCAGCGCAGGATGGCAGCAGCTGTATCCGGGATATTTTGCCATTTAGTTTGTACAGTTGTTGTACAGTTTTGTAAGTGGAGACGTGTCTATCATTATATACAGTCTGTTGTATGTATGCATATCAAGTGTTGAGCATAATGTGCCCTTAGTGCCAAAAACTGCAGTTCTACTAATGGCCACTTGAGGGCAGCTCCAGAAGGATTGAATCCTCAATGAATACCCATCTTTAGAGCAGAAAGAAACATATTTACAACCTGGCGCAAAAACAGTTTTGCTCTCTATAGTTAATTTCAACATTTGTGATAACTGTACACGAGATGAATTTTTATAGAACTCACCCATTTACATTTTGTTAAGGCTTAAAATTGCACATAATTAAGGGCAGGTGTCTTTGAGTGACAGGCTGTATACGAGCGGTCACTTTAATCTGTAGGTCAGATCCACCCCTCACTCCTCTACAGCTCCACCTACATGTCCAAATATGGTCACATCTGGATCCAAAAATCCAAGATGGCGACAGCAAAGATGCAGAACTCGAGACTTTAAAACAGGAGTCCACTTACCATTGGATAACATCAACTACATAGCTACGTCCATCATTTTATAGACTCTGATATCAATGAGCAGGAGTGCTTGGCAGCAATATTTTGATTCATTCATTCAAGTTCATGAAGTGTTTTATGTCATTTATTGGATTGGTCACAATATACATTTATATCTGGGTTGTTTTTTTGCACTTTATCACAATATAAAATAGTATCATAATAAAAAAAATACATATGGTAAATAGGCTGCACTTATTTAGGGCTTTTCTTGCAACCACTCAAAGCACTTTACAGTACAGGCACCATTCACACACATATTTATAAACTGATGGCTGAGGCCACCATACAAGGTCACCTGCTCATGAAATAAACATTCACACACACTCACTCACACAACAATGGCACAGCCATCGGGGGCACCTGGGGGTTCAACATCTTGCCCAAGGACACTTTGACATGTAGGCTGCAGGGGCCAGGCGTCGAGCCACCGACCTTCCAACTGCTGCAGCTGCTCTTCTTCTTCTGCTACAGCCCCTCCATGACACTATGATTTAAGATTTATCCATATCACCTGCCAGCGATCTGTCATGATTGACGTGACTGAATGACTGCTGCTGTATTAGCTGTTGTCACTTGTCAGAGTGATGTTATTGTTGCAGTGTGTGTGTGCAGATTGATTTGAAAGACTGCGTATTGATTTAAAAAACAAAAGAAGAATTCTGTCCCATCACCTTGTGAAAACCACATCTAAAATTAAAGAAGTCCCTCTGTCTTTAAACAGTGGAGAAGAAAAGGTGAAAAAATTCTCTATTCTCTCTATTCATTAGCTGTATTTGCAGAGTAAAATCTTGCATATACTTTAAAACATGTAATCATTCTATTAAGTGTGATGCACTGGAGGTAACCAAACAACAGTTTATGAAATAGGTACCACTTTTACAAACCACACTATTAAAATGCAACAATTAATATATAAAAATGTGACCCTTACAGGGGTCATTCTGACAGGCTCTTGCTTTACATTTCACAAGTTACAGGTCCAAACTTGGGAAAGCTGCTTTTAACTATAATGCATCTGACTCCTGGAAGAAAATACAGTTCCTTATTAAATTCAGTTCACTGATATCTTTTGGACATTTTAGAAATTTAATCCTAAACCTCCTAAGCTATGCTTGTAATCGTTTTATATAACTGTATTTTATATTTAATATATTTTTTAATCAATCAAATTATCTACTTTTGTGGCAAAATTGTAGGACTTTTTATATAACAATATTTTATTTTACATTTTAATTATTCTAAATTATTTATTAAATTATTTTCCCAATTGAAAAGTTTTAATGTTTTTTTTTTTGTTTTTTTTTTAATAATTTTTATAATGGCATTTCTTTTCTCAGTCAGTGTCTTTTTGTAGTTTATTCTTTTTCCTTTTTCTGTTTGACTGGATGACATTATAAAAAAGGGTTTCAATTATTTCCTCACTATAAATAAAGGCTGAATTAACGAATAAATGATTGCAAAAAATTGTAATTATACTTCTGTACTTCTACTTTATACTTTATTATAACTTTTTAAATGTATTATTTTTATTTTATTTTTTATTTATTTACTCATAGCATTTTAATCAATCAATACACAATAAATAAATAAATAAATAATAATAATAAACCAATACTGAAAAGGCATTAGTCTTCTACAAAAGACAAAGCAGATAAATGCAGTTGCTTCCCCCCCCAACTTTATTGATAACAGTGATTTATAGGTCAGACATCATAGAAATTGTAAAAAAACAAAACAAAACAGTGACAAACTGAAAATTGACCAATAATTTCTTTTAAAAAGGGGAAAAAACAAACAGGGAGAATCAATCAGCTTGTTATTTACATGTTTACGTGAGATTTAAATAAAAAAAATGTATTTAAAAATATATATAGAAAAACAGGGGGCTGATTTAACACATTCAGATTTATATGAAATCTACCAGGCGATAGCTGCTGTAGCAGGTACTCGTCGCGTGGCGGCGGTAACGTGCGCCGACGTCACTGTGTCCTCACAAACATGGCGGCGCCCGTTTGCAGGTACAGCTGGTTCGCTTCCGTTTCTAGAAAACTGGGAAGTTATCTATTTAACTCAGTTTTCATCACCCAGGCGGCGACGTACGCAAACAACATGGACTCTGTGGGACCAACCAAGGTTTGACAGAAACTCTTGTCATGTTTTAGCCTCGTGTTTTGCTGCGTCACGATACAATTTCACCCGTAATTATAATAATAATAATAACGGCAAAACAAAAACATGCCTTGTATAGCTGCTGCTGCTGTGCTGCTGTGTGACAGTTACAATGAGTGACTCCAGTGTTGCTGCGCAGTTAGATAACGGGCTAAGTTCACCCGCTGCTCCTACAGATGTGATGTTATACATACATGTTATAAGCTACAGGTGTTTGTTTGTCCTCCACAGCTGGAATTTGCGGTGCAGATGACATGTGAGAGCTGCGCAGTTAAAGTAAGAGCTGCTCTGGAGGGTCAACCAGGTAATAAAACAGTTAAAGGTTCACCAGGACTGTAAAAGAACTTATTTTATCTTTGTTAACACCCTCTGAAACACCTCCCTGTGCAGTAACTGCTGCTTGTCATCTGGAACTGACAGGTAACTAAGTACATTTACTCAAGTACGGAACAGAAGAACAATATAAATGTGTTTGTAGGGGAGACCGGGGACAGTTGTAACATTTTTGGCTATGGTTGCAACTGTATGAGATAATCACAGTACAATAACCATCTCAGAAAGTATCACGGTATTACAGAATTTATACCATTATCAATCCCAATGACCTGTAAAGAATGAAAATGGAGGATTATTGAAGATAACTAAAATTAAAGGAGGAGTCTCCAGCCAGTTGCATTTTTTTTTTCAATATTATAGATAAGTCAATGTACACGGTTTGATAACTGTCCGCTTTTATATCATGGTATACCTGGAAACTGGTATATCGCTGCAGCCCTATTTTTGACATATCTGACCGTATCATTGAGCTCTCTTATGCCGGTGCGTTTAAAATGTTACACACTAGTTACATGTGTCTGTTACACAAACATAAAATGCATGACTCAGTCTCAAACACAGGGAGTGAGTCCAGGTTTGTTGTGATGATGTGATGTATGAAATAATGATTATGACAAAAACTTTTTATACTGCACTCAAAGTACTTGTTAAAATTAGTAGGTGTGTGTGTATTTATGTGCGTCTCAGGGGTGGGAATCTTCAGGCACCTCTTGATTCAATTTTGATTCAGATTTGTAGTGATCCATAATTAGGGTAAAGAGATTAATTTACTTGCATACAATGTGGCTTTTGTCCAGGTCCCTTTTCCCTTCAACCGTATAGCCAAAATGCTTTGATACCCGAGTTTTAAAATCAGTCTGATTGTGTCCATCTGTGGTTGCTCATGGTTACCCATTGAAGGATATTTTTGCCAGCATACTGTCCAGTGTTTGCATACTGTAATATTTCACCACAAAAAGTATATTCACAGTATACTTCACGTTTGTCCCTCAAGTGTCAAAATTTAGATATTAAATTAAAACAAGGTTGAAACTGCTGCCTTTTGTGAAGTTAACACTGAAGTTAACTCTAGTGTGTGCTGCGTTTTTTCACCTCTCTTGCACTCTGTGTGTGTGTGTGTGTGTTTGCTTTCTTGACAGTCTAGGTGTGTTTGCACTCATCTGTGCTGCACGTATGAGTGTGTGTGAGCAAGTATATAAACATTTTTCCTGGGATAGGTCGTGACATTTTCTCACATGTTGTTTCATCATCAGATCAGATGATTCGTAGTTTGTTCCTGGTTGGAGAAATTCAAAGTGTCATAACTTCCCCGGGACACAACCATCCCCCATCTTCCCTACTTTTTACTCCATTAATATTTGTTTTGACTGCTTCACTGTGTCCAGTGAAAACCACCTATCTCCAGATGTTCTAAATTTGAAATTCTTCTACCTCCAAAGATAAATAAACTTTTTGAAAACCTTCTTGGATCAGCTGCAAAATACATCGTCACAAAGATGAACAAAGGTTTTGAATGCAGGAAGTTATTTGTTATGTGTAGTAACGGTCAGTGTATGAGCACCAGGGCAAGTTGACACAGATAGAGCACCATGACACAGCAGATTATGTCAGACAGCTTTAATCAGTCAGTCGTTCATAGCTGCCCTTTCTTCATGCATTCCAGTGTACAGTAGCATGTCTTGTTACTCAGTAAGGCAAGTTCATTTATATAGTACATTTCATTACAAGTAAACTCTAAGTGTTATACAATAAATTTAGGGCTGCACAATATCAGGAAAACATGCCTTATAAGATAACTTTGTTGAATACTGTGATGACAATATGACTCGTGATATATAAACAAATAATGAAGCATACAGTTTTAATGTCTACCATCATGTACCATCATCTCTAACTTGTCAATACAGCATCTGCAGACACAGTAGATGTTGCATTGAAAGATAACTATAATGTCTGTAGTAATATTCTACATATTTGTGAATGCGGTTGTATTTTATTAAACTTAAAACACATGTAATGTCTCCCAGTGGTCTCTGGGGACCTCCCTGACGCCCCTGCTGTCTTTGTCTTTACCATGAAATGCTGGGGATGAGAACAGGTGTGCAGGCGGACAGGTGTCAGATCTGTGTGGAGCACCAGAACAAAAACACAGACATATCATGGACAGTGTGATAACAACAGCCCATACTAAAAACTAGTTGGCCTAAAGTCACCTGACGCCACTGTTTCAACGTGAGATGCAGTGTATGCATGAATGGCACAGTAAATGTACAATATATCGCACTTCAAGCAGCCCTTGGCGATGCCTGTGTCGGACATGTTGGTATTGCGCTGACGGTAAATATTGGATATATTGTGCAGCCCTTACTAAAATGCATAAATTATCAAGTAACATGTACAGACTTTTACACGTCTGCAGATCCCTAATAATTTCTTGGGAAGTGTTGTAGAAATAAATATGTAATTTGGCTGGAATTACAGCAAGCAAGCAAAGCAAAACTTGATTTATATAGCATGTTTTATTCCGAGTGGAAGCACAATGTGCTGCACAACGTGTGAACTACCATGGAGCTGCAGCCACAAAATAAAAATTAAAATAATCATAATCATAATCAGTTTGAATAATAGTAAGATCGACAACCGACCAGTAAGAATAAAAAGTAAATAAATAAAACCCTTCAAAAAGTAATAATAACATAAAATTAAATCAAATAATAATTAAGACCAATAGTTGACAATTAAAAAAATAATGAGACATGAAAAAAAAAGTAAAAAAAGCTTAGAATTAAATAAAATAAAATGGATAAAATAAAATGAAATACAATAAGATGAATTAAAATAAAACAAAATGAAATAAAATAAAATAGAATACAACAAAATAAAATAACCAAAATAAGACAAAATAAAACAAGATAAAATAAAATAAAAATAGAATAAAATAAAACAAAATAAAATAGATAAAATGAAATGAAATAAAATAAGATAAATTAAAATAAAACAAAATGAAATAAAATAAAATAGAATACAACAAAATAAAATAAACAAAATAAGACAAAATAAAACAAGATAAAATAAAATAAAATAGAATAAAAAATAGAATAAAATAAAACAAAATAAAATAAATAAAAAAATAATAATACAAAATAAAGTAAAATAATATAAAATAAAATAAGAATAAGACTGGCATATAGGCTACATACAACTTTCAGTTGGTACACTTCCAATTAATTAAGTACTATTGAATGCTTAGATTTTGTAACCTAGAGACTGTACGCGAGTGCAGGTCAGCTGAAAATGCAAAATATGTGCAATATGTCTACAGGCAAGCTTTCTGTACCAAACGACATATAAAAGAGTAATGTTTCCATTATTTAAGAAATTATTAATTATTAATTATTCAGGTCAAACAGAGCAGCTCTTTTAAGGAAATTCCTCTGGGAATCTGCAAACAAAATTTATACAACTAAAATACCAGTCTCAGAACATTGTCTGTCTTTACTCCTACAACTTGAACCAAATTTCATCATCCTTTTTCAGGAATCTTGTGAGAAATTGTTTAAGAAATTGACCTAAAGAGTCCCATATCCATTTCACAAACACAGACAAGCACAGAAACTGCTCATAGATGTGACAAAATGGAAAAGTGGACACATGACACAGGAGTATTCAGTTGGTTATACAATTGAATTTAATTTTTGTCTGCATGTGTGTTACTTCCCTGTCTGTTTTTGTGTCTGTCAGTTGATAATTTGCACTTCTGTTCACATGTGTGCAGGAGTACAGTCTGTCAGTATCGATGTGGGTAAGGAGGAGGTGTTGGTGGAGTCGACTCTGACCACTGCAGAGGTGCAGGCTCTGATAGAGAGCACCGGACGCAGAGCCGTGCTGAAAGGCATCGGAGGATCAGAGCAAGGTGAGAGAAACCACAGGACAGGAGAGAGGCTGGTTATCACACCTCTAGACTCTAAAGTACCGACCAAAATGTGTCTGTAGCATCACATATTGAAAATGTACAAGTACTAAAAGTCGGGTCAGATTTAAAATCTTGTAGTAATTTGTGGATTTTATAAAATATATTATAAATAACTAGATAGATAAATAAATAAAGAAAGAAAATGTGTTCTGTATATTCCTACATTAATATGCACTATAATCTAATTAATGTACACACAGCAAATTAATTCTCAGACACATAAAGAGTCTTGTCTTTGTTTTCTCAAATCAGATATTTACTCATTTAAATCAGTTGCAGACTGTTTTATAAGACTGTGCAGGTCTCTTTTGTAAAGTGAAATGTGAAAACACACAGAATGTTGGTGTGTGTGTGTGTGTGTGTGTTTGAGGATGAATTTTTAAACAGTCTTTTCGTTATTATTCCTGAATGCCTTAAAGGTGCCCTGTGGGATTTTATTGTAAACAAACTAAAGTTGTGTTTCCATGTGGTGTCGCTCCCAAAACTGACTGTGTATCCTTGAGGTCTAACAAACGTGTCTAGTGCATTTCCTTCCTTATATATAAAACAATTGCATAGTAATTTTTTAAAGCATTCTACATCGAGTATTTAGAGTGTATTTACCAGCCTTCTTCTTCTTCCTTACCTTTGTTGGCACCTTGCAGCATAGCTTAATGGGTTACCTCCAACTGCTGATCAGTTGAATTGTGTGAGACCATTGGCAGGACCTGCATGGTCACCTGCATGGGTGTGTGTACATGTGGGACCTTAAGCAAAAACAGTGACCCAGTCATCCAAAACCAGCTCCATAGTGCTACACAGGGCTGGGTACTGTTTAAAAAAATACGTTATCAGTACCCATAGCTGTACCCTTAAAGGGATAGTGCACCCAAACATGAAAATTCAGCCATTATCTACTCACCCATATGCTGATAGAGGCTCAGGTGAAGTTTTAGTGGCCTCACAACAGTTGCAGGGAGATCCCAGGGGAGAGTGAGTAGCAGCACAACTCCACCTAATGGAGGCTTACAGCGCCCCAGATTCAAACATCCAAAAACACATATTGAAACCATAAAATATCTCCATACTGCTCGTCCGTAGGGATCCAAGTGTCCTGAAGCCCCAACATAAAAAGTTGTTTGGAAAAACGTAATGTGAACTCTGTTTTTAGCCTCATTGTAGCCTGTAGCTCTGACTGCCTGTCTGTGCACCGCAGTGAATTAATACCGACACCAATATCTTCCTGAGACCCCATGTCCTCATATGAGGACATCACATTTTGGGATTACTTGACCGTCTACTTCATTCTGCTTAACTTAGACCTGTTGTCCTCATTTGTGGACACTTTTTGTGCCATCTAGTGATAGAATAGAGAGCACAATACACTAATCCATGTAAAAACAAGATGGCAGCCATCTCTGCCAAGTCAGTCTGCAGCTGTTCCCAACACAAAGGTGGGCAAGGTCCAAAACCTGATCACATTTTATGGTTGAAACTTGTTTATTTGTGATTAATAATGTTTGTAGTTTGAATTTGACCAATTTTAGCAACAGTATCAAGATAAGACACTGTTACCTAGGAAGTGCTAATTTGAAGACATCTTGAAGACATCGGGAATATTCAGCTCGTTAAAGGACATGGGAACTTTATTATTGTCTCATTAGTGGACATTGGGACTTTACTGTCGTCTCATTTGAGGACATTGTTTAGTTGCATAGTTAGTTAGCATACCAAACAAAAGTTCGGGTCCCAGGAGGATAGAATACTTCATTTTCATTTCTTTTTTCAGAGCAGAAGAACACCCCACATCATCTCTTTTTTTCGTCATCTTTTTTCCCATTGTCCAATCTGAGGATTTGAGACGCGGGCCTTCTGTGGTAGTCATGACAACAATTTTACAGTTAGTAAAATGGACGAGAAATTGGTGGTGGTAGTGGTTGCTGGATACCCAGAGCTCTACGTCCTGACGACAGACAGCAGGTTGTCAAACTGCCCCCAAGTCATCCTAAAATATGCCTAGAAATGGCCATCATGGATGCGAAGCTCCTGGACCAACTGGAGGTACTCCCCATGACCCACCCTCTTTTTAGGGTCTCATGTACCCACAAAGATCTCTGTTTGCCTGTGCCAAACAAGTTTTGATACTGCTCGGTACTGGGTTATTTCAGTTGATACTTTTAAGGTATGACATATTTATACCCAGCCGTAGTGCTACAGGAAGTCAAAAACACCTTTACGCACATTGTTGTCATTTTGCGTTTATTGTAAACTGGTGGACAAAAGTCAGTTACTAAACTTGTTAGTGTTGCTGTCATTGATCTCTCTACAGAGTAAATATAGGTTGTTGAGACACTGGTGTTGTTCATGTCACTATAACACATCCTGGATAAACATATCACAGGTACAGAGGTCTAACCAGAAGTATGATTGCACTGGGATGTGATCACTCTGAGGTGGTCACAGTTAATCATAAATGAGCTGATATATAGTGTAGTATGAATTTAAATACACCCCTGAGCATTGAGGATTAACTTTGTAGTACACGTTTAGCACAGAGCCTCTCAGACACAGTTGGTTATGGCTGATTTGCCCTGCACAAGATATCAGACAGGGATTTGAAGTCACAGTTTCCCTCAGATAAAATCAAATATGAGCCGGGAAACATAATCTGATCAGAGGCAGTCACCGGAGACGCATTTGTGATGCATTCTTATTCCACATGTGAACTGCAGCAACAACTGAACACCATCTCGACATGTCCAGATGTGAGGGAGTGTCAACAAGATCACAAACATAAACACACACGTTGTTGAGGATGTCTGTGGGTTGTTGTTTTTTTATGACAGACCTGGGTACAGCAGTGGCCATGCTGGCTGGTGAAGGAAAGATTCAAGGGGTGGTGCGTTTCCTGCAGCTGTCTGAGGAGCGGTGCTTGATTGATGGGACAATTGACGGGTTGGAGCCCGGACTCCACGGCCTTCATGTCCACGCTCTGGGGGACCTCACACGAGACTGCCTCAGGTAGGACTGCTGCTTTATAAGAGCAGATAATATAAGGGGGGTTTGGGCAGACTGGAGCATCTTTCAGGGATCCCATGGTCATTAGATTCCTGGAGAAGTTATAAAATTAGAGAAACTGGTTTGAAATTAACAGAATGTTTTGGAAAGGTTTGGAATACTGGTGTACATTTTTTTGGGCTGTGAAGTGAAGCAAATCTAGCAGCCACTTGCATATTTTAATAGCATTTGTCTGGTGACAGGTGCTAATTTCCAACCCTGCTTTCACAGTAAGATCTGAGGTACATAAGAAACTGAATATGCACTGTCAGTGCGGTAAATCGTATCATGCTGGTGACAGTTACTGCTGATGGATAGCTGCTTGAGTGGGAGGCTGCTGCAGTTTAATCACACAGTACAGGAGCATCAGACTGTCAGCCCCAACTAAATCTCAGTTGAGCCTTGATCAAATAGTTGGTATGAATAGGTTGTTTTTTTAACAAACAACACCTAACGATAGCTTGTGATTCAATCAAATATACATATTTAATTAAATCACCAGTTATATCATGATCGCTAAGTAATATCCGGGCCAGATCACCAGAACCAATCCGTCCTGTTGAACCCACAAACAAATGCGCTAGACAGTGCTCCGAACCCAACCCGCAAAACCTCAAACCAGAGCTGAAAGTTTCTGGGAATGACCATCACTAATAACAACCCACCTGCTGTTGGCTGTGTTGTGTGCCATTTCCAGTAAATATCACAATATAAAACATGTGTTTTCTGTTATAAAAAGCACAAATGTAGGAAGACAGAAAGTACTCACCCATCTTTTAAGTGGTCACGTGTCAAGTATGATCTCCAGCATACAGCCAATGACCTACATGGTTTGTTTTCATGAGCACACAGCTAATAGGTACAGTGGTGTGTTTACATGACATAAGAGAAATGCATATGTAATGGATTCAGTGTGGACAGAGAGATGCTTAGCCAGTGTAGTGACTTCAGCAGTGGGGTACTGTGATCCATTTTCCTTGTTTTGGTCAACGCTCTGGCTGCAGCAATTTGGACTAACTGTAGTTTTCTTATTGACTTTTCGGGCAGTCCGGTGAAAAGGGAATTGCAGTGGTCTAAATGGCTGGTAATGAAAGCGTGAGTGAGTATTTCAGCATCTTTCTGGGTTTAAAAAAGGTCTGACTGTAACAATGTTACTGGCCAATCGTGGGCAAAAGCTAAATAATGGAAAGCCAGAGCGCAGCAGCACTAATGATAAAGCTGCTTGCTGTGTTAGAGAGGTAGAAAGAGGGGATGAGAAGGTAGAAGTTGGATTATTGCACAAAGTTTCTGTAAGTTATTAATAACTTACTCAAAATGCTGCATGTCAATTGATGACCGCCTGCAACCCACGATATTTTCTAACAGGCTTACCCAAACTGACTAACTACTGGCTAGTGTGTAGTCATTGATTTGCTTGAACGAGGGAAGACTGAAAGGTCATGACGCCAATCAACTGTCCTTTATTATCATATCAAGAATGGTCAGATTCAGACAAATTAGCAAAAATTAATCATTAGACATGTCCATAAAACAAATGTTAGTTTAATAATAATAAATGCACACAAACTTGTGAAAAATTACAAGGATCTTAAGTTTTCTACCCCCAAAAGGGGCGTGGCCTTGACATTTTACCAAGGACCCATATGTGCCGGTCTGAGGCTGTATTCATAAGATTCTTAGAATTGTGACATTTTCTTAGAATTTCCTCTTAAAGTTAAGACCAGGTCTTTGTAAAGATAAAAGTTACTCACAGAGCATCGTAGACCTTAAAAGAGCTCCTATGGTGAAACACTGTTCGGAGTAAAGAGGAGGACTTTTAAGAGCCTTAAGAGTTTCTGAATCAGAGGAGAAAATGGTGGAAAAGGGTGTCACAAAGGGTGTGTCTCTGACAACCAATCACACCTGTTAAAAGAATGTATCACACCTATAAATGGGGTCAACCACCTCACTAAGATAAAAGTTTCTGTCCCTTCCTTGCGCAGAGTTGCTCTGAAAACTTTCCTAAATCGCTCCTTAGCTATGTACTATAAGTTTTTAGCCTAAGTTAGGAGCTCTCTGAGAGTGCTCTCAGAATGTTTGTGAGTACGACCCCTGGTCTATTGGCATATGCAGGTAGTTAGCGGCGGGAATGTCTAACAAGTGAGTAAATTTATCAACACGAGCAGTTTGCTTATTGTTAAATGCCTGGGAAGTGTTTAATAATGTACCTATTTTAAACTACTTAAATGAAGGCATGGAAATGGGATAAAATATTGCAGAAAACTAATGACAATTCGTCGGTTAAAAAGTGTGGGAAACCCTGATCTTTAAAATCCATCCAGGGTTTTAGTGTCTTGGCTTTGTTCATGGCGGACAGTGAACAGCAGTGGCATCCGTAGTTAAACGTATATTGCTGTCATACGAAATTGCAATATAAACTAACTTTTTTCATTGATGTTTAATTAGATTTAATTTCCTCTTCTTCTTCTTCCAGCTGTGGAGAGCACTATAACCCCTTTGGAAGACAACACGGTGGTCCAGGAGACTCTGAAAGGGTACGGTCATATCTGTTCCTCAAAAATAACTTCCCGTATAATCGTTCACTTTTAGATTTTTTGGAGGCTGCTCTGTGCTGTAGATCATCCGTGCCAGACCGTTTAGATGTAAATGGCGTCAGTAAATAATGAATTCTGACAAAATCCCTCCTGAGATTTAATAAAAATTTCAACTCAAGCCAAATGTAAGATCTGACACTTCTCTCAGATTGCCAAATGTGTCCCGCAGGAGCCATTTTGAGCAGTTCTGCTTCAGGTGCTACATTTTCAATAAAGTGTGTGTGACAGAGCTGTAAGTCTAAGGTGGTGTATCCTGACTTTCACGCTGTGTGGCTCAGCGTTATTTATTCACTGTGTGTTTGTCGTACAGCATGTAGGTGATCTGGGGAATATCATGGCTGGACCAGATGGCAGAGCGTCTTTTCGACAAGAGGACGGTCAGCTAAAGGTAACACACATACACACATGTTTAGCACTAGTAGTAAGGCAGGTGAGTAGTTTTAAGAAGCAAAGATTTCATATATCAGCATCTGATTCCCAAAATAAAGCCAACTTTTAATTTCTTCTTCATCGATGTGTTGCCCACGCTGCAGGTATGGGATGTGATTGGCCGATCGCTGGTGGTGGATGCAGGCGAAGACGACCTGGGTCGAGGCAGTCACCCTCTCTCCAAACTGACTGGGAACTGTGGGGAGAGGTGGGTCAGCAGTGATTAAAAGCTGCAGTTGGTAGCTTATACTGTCATATTTGTTTCTATATCTGAAAGAAGTACATGACACAGATAGTCTGTGAAAGAAATCATGTCCCTGCTCCTCTTCCTACTGCTTCTAATACCGAGGCGCCATCAGCAACAACCAGTCAGAGCCGAGGATGTCAGTCATGTCAGTCACTGCCTGTATACTGCAGTCAAACTGTCAAACTAGGCAGCGCTGATAAAATATGGATCAAGATTCTGTTACTGCATTGCCTCTCTCTCCTCTCAGTAGTGCTGCTTAAATAAATGTTAACTTGAACATGCCCTGAGTGTTTACATTGCAGCCTTTTTCGTGGGTGATGGGTGCAGCGCTCCAGCTCAGTACTGGGCCAACTTCAAAAACTGTTGATCTCATGAAGGGTGGGGGAAAATTCGATAAAGCATAGTATCAGAATCTTTTTGTGTGGCAATATCACATCATCACACAGATGCCAAGTATGGATTTTTTTACTATATAAATTATATTAGAAATACAAATTAAACTTTTGGCAGCCTACTGCAATAATGACATCAATTGCTTTTTCAGTCCACTAGATACATTTTGCTGCAATATAAATCACTGATGGTGTTTCCACTGTGAATAGTTGTGGATGGTACCAATGGAACCATTTTGGTCCCCCCTCTGTTGGGGTACCTAGCACACAGATCTGTTACTAAAAGGTGGAGCTGTGAACACTGCAGTCTGTTGATTGGTCTGTTGGACGGTCGCTCTGCTCAGGGCTGAGTTGTGGCTGGTTTTGAGGCTCATGTAACCACTGTTCATACTGTGGAGAGTTTTATTAGTAAACTGCAACTATAAAATTAAAGCATGTTTTGCCGCCTCTCGCAGCAGCCGGAGTCTGAGAAAAAATAACTTCATTCACTGGGCCGACTGCAGACGACTTTAAAGGTGGAATGTTAACTTGTAATGTCACTCAATGCATGAGTTGATGACATGAATCCATCAACACCCCTTAAATTTCAGGTCCCGTTTATACGACAACGATTTCAACTGAAAACGGTAAACTTTAGTTGCGTTTTGGCCGATCGTTTACACGACACCAGCGTTTTGGGTGCTTGAAAACGCAACGTTTTGAAAACGGGTTCCACAGTGCAATTTTTTGGAAACAGCACCGTTTCCGTTGTCATGTAAACTTGCAATATGCAGCTCCTCTGAAAACGGAGACTTTTCGCACATGCACATTATGGTTCCAGTCACAAGGCATGCGCGAGAAAGTCTACCATCACAACAACAATGGCGGACTCCCAAGCTCTGTTTGTGCTGCTCACCCTATTGAATTTATCAACGCTTCCCCTTCATAGTGTAGATTTACTGAAGCAACTCCACCTTGTTGTCCTTCCAGACAAACATCACACCGCCAACTACTGGCCTGGCATGTATACTGCAGCGTTTTTGTTCATTTTTGCGGATCTGTGTGCACGGCAATTGTTATCAAAACTTCGTCTAAACGCGGAACTTTTTTCAAAATGAAAATGAAAAACGATTCTGTTTTCAGTGAATCGTTTTCGTGTAAACATGGCCTCTCTGTGACAACTTTTACCATCACTTTAGTTTTTATATGACATACACTTTTAGTAATGAGTGGATCTTCAAGCATTTACATATATTAATTTCGGCCAGGTTATGTGAACATATTATAATCCTCACTCTGAGAAAAAAAAACCCATTGTGGAGCATCGTTCCTGTGGGCTCCAACAACACTAAACCCCTGAGCTTGCCTGAGAAGGACTAAATGCACTAACCTGCTATTTTTAAATATCCCATGGAGAGAGACTCTCACTGCAGCCTGTTCTATTTTGTTCTAAAAATGTTGGCGTGCAACCTCGTTCTGTGGACGATAAACAAGCTGCAGACTGATAAAGGAGGTAACACGCTGAGTGCTAGACGGAGCAGTGAGTGACAACAATCCCGCCCACATTTAAGGGTACTGTTTCGGTGGAAACACTAGGGTCTAGGTACCATGTCTGAAGGGTTACTTTAGGGTCCAAAGGTGCCATACCTAAAGTGTTTGGTGGAAACAGGACTTTAGACACAAAAACAGTTACAAGAAGCTGATTTTCTCATTTGTTTCAAACACTGTCTCTTGTCTTATCCTCTACAGACTGGCTTGTGGGATCATCGCCCGATCAGCAGGTCTTTTCCAGAACCCCAAACAAATCTGTGCCTGTGATGGGGTCACGCTGTGGGAGGAGAGAGACAGGCCGATAGCGGGGAAAGGTCGGAGCAAGGCCAGCACAGAGACACCGGCAGCGCACCTCTGACACTGCCAGCCAAATCTGTAACCTGCGTAACCTGTGTTGGACAGTTTGAACAAAAGGGGCACATTTACGAGAAACGCAGAGCACTTTTGTTGACAGAAGGTCAGAGCTGAAGCGAGGTAGACAGAGCACTGAGGAGTATGTTTCCAGACAGCTGGACAGACGACCAAAGAAAAATGGCCTTATTTTCTTCTTCTTGTTTTTTCTCTCTGTGATAAAATCAAACCCTCTTGCAGCTGCGGTTGCTGTCCTCTGAGGATTTTAAAAGCACTAAAGCAGATTAAAACCGCCTGGGACTTTGTGAAAGTCACCTTTGATTAGCTAGATGTCCGTTAATACTGTTATATGTTTGTTTAACCAGCCGCCTCTGACACAACTGTCTCATCACAGTCTAAATTGATGCACTGACTGAGATAAATGCGCTTCAGTTCGGTATTAAAGTGTCCAAGTTAATTATGCAAGCTTTCAGAAATCAGTTATAGTAATAATGGGGGTAAATGATGAAAATATATATTTACATTTTTGAGTTTTTGAGGAAAATCATCACACAAATAGGATTACAAAATGGTGTGATGCTTATATTAAAGTATATTTACTGTCTAAAAGCCCACCAGCTGCAGTCAACCAACTAGACAGATTACGTCTCATTGAAAAATTGATAGCTAAAAATAAGGGATACATGGCTGATACATGGCTGATACATGGCTTAACCAGAAACAGCCCCAAAATCACTATCACCAGACCCACCAGACTCCATTTAAATAACGATAGTGATTTTGGGCTGTTTCTGGTTAAACACAAAGAATCTTACTTTTGACAAAAAATAATAATTACAATATTTCTAATCTTTATAGTCCACAAACATGGGGATTTGCCTTTGGCTTTACATCACAGTAAGATCACAGTACATACAATGAATACCACAACATGCATAGTACAGACAGCAGTAACAAACATGGTTCCAGTGCGAATGGTGGTTACAAATTTAGCAAAGTCATTGAATTTGGTGTGAAAGACTTTTGCAGGTCTCTGCAGCGGCTCTATAGCCTCTTCCCAAGGGCATTTCTATGCATTCTTTACATAGGAGATGAACAGGATGGGCCACAATTTGTAGAGCTTTTTGTTTCACCTGTATTTTATACATCTCTGTTCGTAGCCCCAAGGTGCCCATACCAAGTACACGTTAAAAGATAAAGGGAAATTTTGGTTTATTTCAACCTGCCTCTTGTCGTCCTAAATTTGTTTCAAGTGACTAGTGACATAAAAATAATAGTTAGCATGTTAGCCGTTAGCCTAGATACAGCGTATAGTAGCGTCAGACCTGTTAAAACGTAAGTGAACGGGCATACCTTCAAGTGCAAAGTTAGTCCACTAAACAAGCTTTTTTTCCACAAAGACCGCCTCATATCGTTAGGATAAATGTCAGAGAACATATAGAAAACGACATGTAAATGTGTTGTCTTACCTTACCGGTGTGGTGCTATGTTTGTTTACCATGTAGCTCTGCTTTCCAAAGCATCATACCGTGCCTGAAATCTCGCGAGAACAAGCAGCTCTAGATAAAGCCCAGCTGGATACTACTCCAGGTGGAGGGCATTACCGGAGTTTACAGGCAACAAGTCGGAGATCAGTTTGGCAAAGTAAATTGGTTCGTAAGTGTGCATTTCCTAATTGTGAAAACAAAATGTGGCGGTATGAGATCGCTGCTTGTTCTCACGAGATTTCGGCCACGCTTTGGAAAGCAGAGCTAGATGGTAAACAAACATGGCAGCACACGGTTAAGGTAAGACAACATGTTTACATGTCGTTTTCTATATGTTCTCTAACATTTATCCTAACGATATGAGGCGGTCTTTGTGGAAAAAAAGCTTGTTTAGTGGACTAACTTTGCACTTGAAGGTATGCCCATTCACTTACGTTTTAACAGGTCTGACGCTACTATGCACCCCAGCTGTATCTAGGCTAACGGCTAACATGCTAACTATTATTTTTATGTCACAAGTCACTTGAAACAAATTTAGGATGATAGGAGACAGGTTGAAATAAACCAAAATTTCACTTTAAGTCTCTAAGATGTTGTTTCTCATATTCTGTAAGTGAAATTTCCTGATTAGATACAAGCACTGCATTGCCTTTTAAAAACGTATTCTCTCTTTGTAGTAAAAGGTGTATCTCTGTAGGGATCTGTTCTGTAATGTTGTTAAAACACCTATAATAATCTGATCCTGTCAGTGGCAAAAACAAACACTTTTAAGCCCATTTCAGACCAAAGATTCGCGACGAGATGAAACTGTTTTAGAATATTGCAGAGAAAAGCTGCAGCGGTGTGAACTGGCCGTCTGAGCTCGACTCAAGCCAGCTGATGATGTCATCTGCAACTCAGCTGGTCAAATCGCCAGTAGCTGGTATTAGAATGTATGGCACGTCGCCTGTTTCTACGGCCAGTCAGCTTGTATTGAAGCCTGATGGTCAAGTCGAAATGACCACAGACAGCATGTTTGCTTGCTGAGGCAGGTGCTCTGTCCACGCCGAGCCCTCTGTTTCCGTCCTCATGGTGCTTGCTTATGACCCGCCCACACACATTATCACTGACTGATTAATTGGCGCTGATTATTTATATTTTTTTGGCGTATTTACTATGAATACAGTCCATCTAATGCTCGTTTTATTTATGTTTTTCGCTCTTTCATCACTACTACAAATGCAGCTGTAGCCAGTATCTCACTATCACTATCCTCATTCATATTTTAGGAAGCTACAAAATATATTTAGCCACAAAATAAGCCTGAAAAGCTGCAAATCAGAACGGAAGTACAGAGTTGTTGCATAGAGATGATACACCATCTCATCTAGTTGCATTGATGTGAACCGATTGAGCATTTCAGAACGGCACATAGCAAGTAGTTGCCTGTTTCAACTCGTCCCGTCGCAAATCTTTGGTCTGAACTGGGCTTTAGTGAACATGAACTGATGGTGCGCCATTGAAATATATAAGAGTATACCCACTTCCTCCTTGGTAACCTACCCATCTACCTAGTCATACACCCACCTCATCAACTACCACCACACCAGTGCCTACCTTAGTGTGTTCATTTTAAGACCATGAGGTGGTGTGAGTGACCTGGGTAAGAGACATCCGTAAGAGCTTGGAGGAGGGAGTCGAATTCCATCCAGAGTGAAAGGCAGAGGGGGGGGGTTTAAAGTTTGGGGGGGGGGGGGGGGGGGGGGTCCTTGAAGGACTGTGTGCTCAGCTGTTTCCCCAACATGGCGCTCAAGTGTACAGTTCCTTCATCGCTGTCACAGCCAACTTTAGAGCCGTACAGAAAACTGCCAATTTTCTGCTTCAGATCCTCTGATGTCCTCTCGTGATGATTCAAGTGTTATATAATAATGTACACATTTTCCAACTGCTGACACTCATTTATGTCTGTTGACACATATTTTCCCTCTTGATGATGACATCAGTATTGGGACAGTGTGTGCACCATGTTGGCCATATGAGATCATGTAGCAAGGTTTGTATTGATTTTGCAAATTGAGCATCTGTCTTGTCCTGGGGATGCCCGAATAAGCTTATTGAATTTTCCCCTAAAAGTTCAGCCGGAGTCGTTTTTCCATTTGTGTCTGAGGGCTGTGAACAAAATGTGAATGTTGAACTTCAGCCAATGTTTGTTTATGTTATCGCCTGATGTGTGGATTCTTTTCTTTGTATTAATAATTTATAAAATGTTAGGAAATAGTAAAAATATCCTTGTTTACTGGAAGTACTGTCTTGTCCCTTCTAAGATTTAGGAGGATTTATAGGAGGATTTAGTGGCATCTAGCAGTGAGTACTTCAGATAACTACCAGCTGAAACGTCTCCTGGTTACGATTCCCTCAGTGTTAATTGTTAATAAAGTTTTTACCAGGAGCTGAATTATCTGCAGAGGTCTGTTCGTCTCCAAAACAAACGGACCTGGTGATTAAAACAGGTAAAAACACAGGATTAAGCAGTTTCCTGTTATGCTTCAGTGTTTCTCTGATGCTGTTTGGCACGCTGCAGATGGTGCTGCTAATGTGTGCTCACCTGTTTTTTTGATCCAGACTCTCCAGATGTTTTTACCGTTAGCAGAATTAGGCCTCCTCCTCTCCAAAACAATCAGACCTGGTGATTTAAGCCAGTAAAAACACTGAATGAAGTAGTTTCATGTTATAAATCCATGTTTCTCTGACACTGTTTAGCATGTAAGAGACGAGCCGCTAGCCTAGCATCTGCTAACGTGTGCTCATCTTATTTCTCTGATAACTTAACATCCAGACATCCAGGAGGTTTTTATCAGGAGCTGAATTATCTACAGAGGTCTCTTCCTCTCCAAAACAAAGGTACCTGATGATTTAAACTGGTAAAAACACTTAATAAAGCAGTTTCACGTTACAAATCAGTGTTTCTTCAATGCTGTTTGGCATGTTGGAGACAGGCCGCTAGCCCAGCACTTTGTATTATGTGCTCACCTTATTTCTCTGATAAATTAACATCCAGACATTCAGGAGGTTTTTTTCGGGAGCCGAATTATCCACAGAGGTCTCTTCCTTTCCAAAACAAATGGATCTGGTGGTTTAAACCAGTAAAAACACTGAATAAAGCAGTTTCATGTTAAAATCCTGTGTTTTTCTGACAGTGCTCAGCCCGTTGCGGAGGTGCAGCTAACTACGGTGGCTGTTGTGAACACGCATATGGCCCTATCTAGAGCCAGTGTTCGGTTTGTCATTTCTGGGCTACTGTAGAAACATGGCGGGTTGGGGCGTCGGTGGCGTGGTGGATGGTACCGGCGCCCCATGTACAGAGGCATTGCCTCGCTGTAGTGCTCGCGGGTTCGAGTCCGGCCTGCGACCCTACAGTCAGTCCCCGTTCTCTGTCTGTCTCCCCATTTCACACACTGTCCTGTCAATTAAAGGCAAAAAGCCCAGAAAAATAATCTTTAAAAAAAAAAAAAAAGAAAGAAACATGGCGGGTCAACGTTGCGATATTTGTAAACGAGAAACTTGCTCCCTATCAATAGGGGTGGTTGAAAAGATCGTTACAGCATAGTATCGCGATATTTTTGTGTGGCATTATCGTATCGTCACACAGTGCCAAGTATTAATTTTTTTTATTATATAAATTATTTATATTATAAATATATATCTAACTTTAGTTGGTCTACTACAATAATATCAGTTGCTTTTTCAGTCCGCTAGATACATTTTGCTGCTGCAAAAAAAAAATGGCTGAAGTGACATGAACAGACCGAAAACTTTATCTTACTAGATAAAACAGACGTTGACAGAGTTTTCCTTTGGGGACATAATTTACAGATAAAAAAAGGTAATAAATTGCAATATATTTTGTAGCAATACTCAGCCTATTGCAACATATTTACAATAATATTGTATCGTGAGTTAATTATCGTGATAATATCGTATCATAGATACTCTGGTGATTCCCACCCTTACTATGCAGATATAAACAGCTCATTCTAAGGTAATGAAAACATAATGAATCTCATTTTGAGGTGATCATACACTTACAAAGACATTTATTGATACATTAATTTTCCGTAGCTGCTTATCCTATCGGAGGTCATGGGGGGGGGGGGCTGGAGCCTATCCCAGCTGACATTGGGCGAGAGGCAGGGTACACCCTGGACAGGTCACCAGACTATCACAGGGCTGACACATAGAGACAGACAACCATTCACACTCACATTCACACCTACAGACAATTTAGAGTCACCAATTAACCTGCATGTCTTTGGACTGTGGGAGGAAGCTGGAGTACCTGGAGAAAACCCACGCTGACATGGAGAGAAAATGCAAACATGCAAAGACATAGTTGTTATAATATATTTCCATTTCTGCCAATACATCCCTCTATATCCCACACACTGGACCTTTAAATAGACTATTTTTATGTCTGATCATTGATACAAAACTTAACATACAGTGATATAAATCAGTGAATACACTTGTTTTTTGATGCTGCTGATTTTCTGCAGATAGTTTTACACTTGATCTGTCCTCTGTGGTTCAGCAAACATGTCATATTTCTTTCATGGCCCATAATGAGCTCTTTAATTCAACTCTCACACCCTCACACTTGTGTTCCCAGTCCCTCAGGAGCAGAACCACTGTGGCTTTGAGACAGCCTTTATTCTTCTCAGTGGCTCTGACAAATGAAACATGCTTGTACTTGGCTTTGTGTATTGTGTGTGTGAGAGTCATTTTAGTGAGGATTCAGCATCCTCCTGGTGCTGCAGCAGCCCCAGCAGCAGCAGCAGCAGCAGCAGCCCTCCCCCTCTGCAGCCTCTCCAGCAGAATGCCCGACATGCAAACGGAAGCAGGCGCTACCATTTTGAAATACAGCACCGCCTAGGTAAGATGGTAGATCCTTTCATTTAATCGTCTTTTTCTGCAGTATTATTCTCATCTGAGCCGCATGGGAGGTAAATAAATCCAATTCGTCTTAAAGCTCATGTGTTTTTAACGGGTGTGTTTTAGCCACAAAGACTATTACACCGTGTTGTTGCACGGGAAACACTCGGTGTTACACTGTATTCATTCCTGTGCGGGGGAAATGTGCCTGTTGTTACACTGTATTGATCTCCTGTTAGAGCCAGCTGTAGTGTGTGTTTAACATTGTTGCGCATTTCACAGTAAAAGTGTTTTAATGTTTTCCTCACGCGTGTTTTGCGCGTTTGGGTTTGTTTGCTTTGGACACCGGAGCCAAACCAACAAGCATCCTGTCTCGCCTTTCTCGTTTTCGTCTTCACACAGACGTTTAAAGCTGTGCGAACAACTTAACTCGTGTCTTTTCCGTCTTTTTCTGCGCTTTTAAAATCACCCGAGCTGTGGAAATGTGTTGACTCAGCGCCGTGCTGCGTCATCAGAAAACCAGCTTCCCCCTTGTTATGCCTCACATGAACCCAGTGTTCATGCAGCAGCCATATGCAACACAGGGGTACACTCATATGTGGTGTAAAAACACTGAAGCTGATCACTTATTTTCCCTATCAGCAGCAGCACAGGAGGTGCAGTTCAGTCAGGAGCAGCTGACTGGAGCCTAAACCAAAAAATAGAAGTGTCATTCTCTGGTGTCATGTTCCAGTTTGCCCTTTGATTTACAGCCAGCTGTAAAGGTTGTTCAGGAGGAGGAAAAGGTGCCGTCCAACCTGTGGCAACACTCCACGCTTAGTAGACTTGTAGATACAGAAGGGAGTTAGGAGGTAAATGAGCAAAGTTAAAGGGAAAGTTCAAAAATCAATCAAAAATACATTTTGTCCTTACCTGTAGTGCTGTTAATCAGTGTAGATTGTTTTGGTGTGAGCTGCTGAGTATTGGAGATATAGGTTTCTTGAATATAAAGGCCAAGACACACCGCACCAACAGACGTCAAAGAACTAGTGGTGACAAATGCCGATTATTGCGTTGCCTCACGTCGTCAGTGTCTTTTATCACACCGCAAAGACGAGAGCCGACTGCCGCCTCGCACATATGCTCTGCGCCTGCGTGAACGGAAAAAACACTTTGTACCAGCAGACATAGTTTGTATTCGTCATTCAAAAAAGGGAAACCAGAAGACGAATTTAAGGGAGCTTTCAAACCTAGAATTTGCTCGCTTTGGTCCGAATCAGGGACTAATTTTGTCACCCGAGTGCGATTGCTGTGTTCACACCTGCCCAAACGAACCACACTTAGGGGGCAAATAACTTGAGTTTGATTGAACCGAACCAAACAGGGTAGGTGTGAAAGCACCTTTAGTCACTAGTTAGCTAGTTAGCACATTAACAACACAACCTGATGCTGAAAGAACAAATGACATCTACCGTGTGCTAGTGAACAATTAACACAAACAATCTTGACCTGATTCTGCAGAAGAGCTCAGTGGCTAGAAAAGTAATCTAACCTCATAGAACAAGAGTGTTTCAATCTCAGGCACCCTTGACCTGACTTAATCCATTTGTTTACTTTCCTCACTTCAGTGTCTCTTTTCGTGCACTGAGCTGAACTGTCAATTCACCAAAGGGCTTTGCCATCTCTGATGCCGATTCAACATGCTGAATTGGCCCAAAAAAAGCAGATAAGGTCGGACTAGTACCAACAGTGCGGTGCACACTGCAAAAACTTTGGCGTAGACTTTGACCTACACCCTGAAATTGGTAGATGGCTGACTATTGGCTTGGCGTGTCAGGGTCCTAATGAAACTATATGGCACTTGGCTTAAGTAAATTCATCACTCATGACTCAAGTAACTTAAAATAATCCACAGACCTTGTTGTGAGCAGTTTCATGTAGGAACTACTTTCTCTCTACCACCCACCAACCATAGCACCACACAGAAGGAAGCGTGCATCTACTGCTAGCTCACCTAGCACCACTGAGCTAGCTATGCTGTGTACCATATACCTTGGAAGTTGGAGTTCGGAGCTAGGAATAATTTAATGATCTCACACCTGGGTTGACTGCGTTTCTGTATAACAAGTCCGAAAACCAAGATGGTGTTAGCAGTACCAGTTGATAACAATTCATTATGCTGTACTTTGCGCGCACAGACACCCTAGCATCATGTCCATGGATAGACGTTGGACAGTAATGTGTGTACGACTGTTTTGATGAGACACAAATATGACAACGTTAATAAAGGGTATAATACTACAGCTTTCATGAGGGTTGATGCAAGGAGCAGCCATCTTGGATTTTGAGGTTGACGTTCCTGAGGTTCCTTGGACTTTGTAATTTGGTAGAAAGAAAATAGTTCCTACATGAAACTGCTCACAACAAGGTCTGTGGATTATTTTGAGTAACCAGGTCATGATTTCTGGAAAGAGACATTGCTGTTGAGATTTTAAATGTATTTTTTCGGCACTGTGAGCACCACAAGCTGAGTGCCATCTAGTTCCATTATATTGGAGAGAAGGCAGACATTTCTGCGGATGATATCTTTAATACTCAATCTAGACTGATAAATAGCTTTACAGGTAAGAGGAAGAATATGTATTTCTGGGGTGAACTGTCCCTCTCAGGCAGCTTTTCCAACACAGAGGGGCCTTTCTGTATCATGATCATCAATATAAATGCCATGTGCATTGACGCGCAGTGTCCTTATCCGAAGGTATTGGTGTGAAATTGCTCCTTTCCTCTGGCTGTCTCCTGTGTCAGAGTGTGAGTCATAGCTATAAGGGTAATTACAGCCTCCTCTCAAGTGAAGGTGAGCTCTTTAATGAAGTCCTCCTTCAAACTGCCTTCGCTCCGTCGCATATATACTGAAAAGATTTAGCTCTTATTCATGGACACACGTTCTCCTGCTCTGTTTGACACAGTCTGAGTTTATCTGATCTGAATGGCCAGCTCACAGGCAAATGTGAGGTCTGTGGTTTTTAGTTTGTGATATTTGCATGTTAATCTGGCTGCTCACTCAGGTTCTTTATCAAGAGTGCTACTGCAGCATTGGTTGATTACACTGTGTGCTTAATCTCTACATTGTTAATCTTTTATTTGCCTTATTTCTGGACAATATACAGGAGTTTCTTATTGGAGAAATGAAGCTTGTAAGTCTTGTTTTTTTTTTAATTCAAATTCAAAGTCAGCAGCACTTCCTCACAGATGTCAGCTATGTCCCTGTGTGCTGCAGTCCACCCTGTATTTAGATAATTGCTCTCCAGTACTTCCCTGTCCTCATCAGACTACCATAGAGTCAAAGGTGTGGCTTTGTTCTCACTCGTCAGTAGTTGTTACATCTGTGGCAGCTGATTGTTGTGCTGTGCAGTTAATCCCCTCTCTTATCTCTAACCACACTCAAGTACATCACTCCTCTGTTCCTCTGCAGCGCCATGGACAAGAGCCATACAGTGAAGCTCTTTGTGGGCAACCTGGCGTTGGACACCACCCAGGAGGAGCTGTCAGCCATCTTCGAACCCTACGGCCAGGTGGTCAGCTGCAGCGTGCTGCGACAGTTCGCCTTCGTACACCTGCAGGGCGAGGGTGCTGCCGAGCGTGCCATCCGGGAGCTCAATGGACGGGAGTTTCGTGGACGGAATTTGGTGGTGGAGGAGTCGAGGGGAAGGCCGTTGCACTCCACCAAGGTGTTTGTGGGTAATCTGAGTGGGATGTGCACCACCGAGGATCTACAGCAGCTGTTTCAAACATTTGGAAAAGTTCTTGAGTGCGATAAAGTCAAAGGTGAGTAAAAGCTCTAGTAATATTTGAATTGTTTTAAATCTTGTGCATGTTGTTAGTAAAGTTGTGGAGCTAGTGTATGAGAAGTCATGGTTTCAAGCAGGTAAAGAAAGTATCTAACAGTCCAAATGTTGAGTTGCTGAGGGAATTTGAGTTCTTTTGCATAAATTAATCTGACTATGTGATAAGTTATGATACACCTGCACATTTGCAAAACAAGAAACATTTGCAAAACAAGAAACTCCCACATTCTTGTTGTAAAGATGGACAAGTTTGATTCTTTTGGCACACTTTTCGTAGAAGTAATAAGTGGCCGTGGCAATGCCACTGTGATCCTAACTGTTGTCCCTGCGCTCAATGACAGCCAGGCATTCCTCTTCCGCAGGCTATGCCTTTGTCCACATGGAAAACAAGGAAGACGCGCTCCAGGCCATCGAGGCCCTGCATGGTACCTCGTTTAAGGGCCGTCCCCTGTCTGTAGAGCTGTCCAAAGTCCAGCCCAGCAAGCAGGCACCTACAGGAAAAATCCCCTGTGTTAACTGTGGAAAGCAGGGTCACTATGCTGGAGAATGTCCTGTCGGGAAGCCTTCTCTGGAACAGTACCAGAGTCAGGCAGCAGTCCTTGCTGCTGCTGCAGCTGCAGCCGCCGGCCTGCCGCTACAGGTCCAACAAAGTGTGCACAATTCAGTCTACAACACCTCCACCTTTGATCCCACGTATGCAGCTCTCACTGGGATCACCACGGGCACACGCACTGATGGAAACCCAGTGAATCCAGCAGTCTATGGTGCCCTTGCCAGCCAGGTGTATGGTGCCAATGTTGCCAGCCAGCTTTATGGAACGGTGGCCAATCAGGCAGCTCTCACATCAGGCGCCACCCAAATGTACAGCTCAATGACCCCCAACATCTACGGCCAGATGGCTGCAACTCCTGCGGCTGCTGCTGCGGCTGCCGCCGCAGCTGCATACTCACCTCAAGTTTACACCCCAACTGTGGCCAACTCCCATGTCTACCTGACTGCTGCTCATGGGTTAGAAATGCCAACAGCAGCGGCTGCGGTCAACCCCGCCTACACTGTATCTCCAGCAATTTATGGTGCTGCCACACCAGCGTATGCTCATATAAGCGCCATGGGAGCAGCGGACCCTACCACAGCCATCTTTGAGGCAGCCAGACAGGCACATTACTTTGCCCAGGGCCAGCAGGTTGTGGCTGACCAGCAGACGGTGGCTGCAGCTGCAGCAGCAGCTGTGGTAAAGTCTGAGAGGGACCGGAGTCCCCTTCGGAGGTCAGTACCTCTGCTACCAGACCCAGTGATGAAGCCGTTCATGTACCAGAGAGCCAAGCCGCGCCGACCCCTGCTCCCTACACCAGCTGGCCGAGCGGCAGAAGAGGCAGTGGAGGCTGCAGAGGACCCCATGGCCAGGTAGGACATGATCTTTAAACCTTTTTACCATCAGCTGTGCAGCACCATGGAAACATTTCTTGTTTTATCGCTCTCTTGTTCCTCCCACTGTGTCGCCCATCCCGTCCCGCTCCCTACTTAAACCCTCCTCTTCCTACCACCCCTCCTTCCTCCCTTTTCTCAGGTACTATGCGGAGTACTACCAGCAGCTGCAGCAGTACCCCCAGTTCCAGTATGCCTACCCACCACCGAGCGCAGTGACAGCCATCCCTGGCATGCCAGGAGTGCCAGCCGTGTCAGCAGTCCCTACAGTCTCCGCGATGTCCGCCCAGTCAGTCGCTGCGCTGGATGCCCTCAGGCCAGTGGTCCCCACCGCTGCGGCAGTGGCAGCCGCCATGGCTGCACCAAGGGTGTATGAGCCGCCGTTGCCGCCGCCCACGCGCAAGGAGGCCATCCTCCGCCGCCCCGAACTCTCCCTTCACACGCCTGAGCCCCCCTTCCGATAGTCGCACACAACTCTCTGCCCCCACCCCTCCCTCTTTGCCCTGAACCCCATCTCCTCTTCCACCCCAAACTTGACCACCTTACAGCAGCTGTATGTGTGTGTATGTGAATGTGTGTTTGGTGGGTGGGGTTTGAAACTGGGGGGGGGGGCCTATTTGGTTTATTAACCTGCTTTACGAGGGACTTGGTCAGCATAACCTTGGTCCTGTTTGCACACACACACACACAGTGCAGCCATGAAAGGGAGGCTCTCATCTGTCATGTGGGCATTCTTTGTGCTACTCAGTTTTACTTTTTTATCGTGCCAGTCTCACACTTGTGCCAGTATTAGACCGACCCAGTCGGTCGTTTCATATGCCTTTATTTCCGCAACCCAGTTATGATTTTCTACGGCCAAACCTACGATAAAAGACATTGGTTTTTATCAGCCATCCTCCTTAGGCCTAGATGATCAGTTAGGGCAGCTAATTTGAAACCTTTTTTGCCTTATGTTGGAGAGTTTGTAATGTAACCAGATGGGAAGTCAGATAATCACATATTGTGTACAGGCTGCACTGCATTGTGTCCAACAGAACCAAGGTTTTTGTGGGGGGAGGGGTGTTTGTCTTGAATGGATGTAGTAAGTGTGAAAGAGAGAGATATGTGCGGGCTCCTGACCTTGCAGCACACAAACGCAGCAGCTTAGACTGCGCTTTGCAGAAAACAAACAAACAAAAAAAACGTAAAGCACACATAATACGTACTGTAATGTATGTTTGGATCTCTCCTTGACCCCTTTTCCCCCACCTGTACTCTAACTTCAACACTGGAAGACACTGCCTCACCTCTCATTCTCTCTCTAACTACAGCTGCCTACCTCTGACAGTAAATTTCAGCGTAGAGTCTATTCTATTCCACACTTTTCACCCAGTCAGCAGTTTAGTTCCTGCTCCTCGTAAAGGCACAGGGTCAGCAGTTGAGGAAGGGAGGAGCCAGATTTCGGTGACAATGACTTTTGTAGATACTCTGTATGAAGTCCTCCTACATATCCAGAGGCCTTTTTTAAAAATAGTGTATGTGTTTTGTTTGTTTTAGTGTATTTACATGTGATACGAGTCAGCCTGGGGTGTAATGAGTTGTAAATGGATAAAAAATAAACCCATGTGTGACTACTGAATGAGCTGTTTACAAAGGATCTTTACACTGCATCCTATTAGGAAACATGAAATGTGACAAGCTCAATAATGTGCCTATAAGCTTTGAG
Organism: Epinephelus lanceolatus; assembly: GCF_041903045.1. Lineage (NCBI taxonomy): Eukaryota > Metazoa > Chordata > Actinopteri > Perciformes > Serranidae > Epinephelus > Epinephelus lanceolatus. Next base: position 15,668,536 of record NC_135755.1, read on the forward strand.
TGAAGTGCATTAAGTGGAGGGATCTCCCATTTTAAGTGCTTTTTAATCATTTCAAGGGGGGTGGGGGGGTGACAGGAGCCCTTCGGAGCTTTGTATCCAGAAGGCTACGAGCGGTGAAGCTTTCTCGTGGACTTGCACTCCTGTATTAGATTAGTTTCTTATCGTAGGGTTTTTAAAAAGCCACAAACTGAGCCTCACAGGTTCATAATTAGCCGCTGGTTTAAAGCAGGAACGACAGTGATAGCACCAATGAAGTGAGAGATGGGGAAGTGTCTTCCAGTTGCCCCGACTGTCCTACTTTTTTTTCTCCAAATACCAGACCTGCTTCAGATTGTAATTGCAAAGAAATTTTGGTGTCTGTTTTGATCCGGTTGTTGGATCCGGTATAGGTGGGGTTCGCTGCAGCGGGATAACAAAACTTGTAAGGACAGGTACCTTGACATTCACAAGCTTGTCCCGAGTGGCAAACTCCACCCATTCGGTTCTACAGTCACTTTAAGGTTCTGTATGTAACTCTCAAAAATTCTTGTTTTTAGTGTAACCTCAATCTGAGGCTTGAAGTGAACTGCAGTCCTCCATAGCCGCGAGCGAGCACCTGCATCGGCCACAAAAGTTCGACCATGATTGACTGGCATCTTAAAGTAGTGTTACGATCTGTATGTTCCCCTATTTCATTTGGACCATTGGCTCCATAATACTAACTAGCTTGTTAGCCGTTTGCAAAATACTTCATCAGCTGACACTGCAAAAGCAACCATTGGCAGATCCAGGCAGCGTAGCTTAACAGCTAGCCAGCTAACCTTAGCTTATGTTAAGCCAAAGATACTCTAACAAAAGATAACACACTACTGGCTGTGCCAATAGTACGAGATGTTACACACTTCCAGTCCCCCATGTGGACCATCTCTCTCTTTCCCTAATTTTGCCACTCGTCGTTTTTATCTGCTAGCTTAATGTCTGATATCAACCAAGGGTTCGAACCTGTCAGTTGTTGCCTGATCTCGCAAGAGTATGCCACTAAAACAGAGGCATGTCTGGCGCATTTTCTCCTGATATGTCTGTCTGAAAAGCACTATTTTAGTGTCAGGACGTTAAGAAGGGTTTAGGCTTGTGAAAAATGGGTTCAGTATTTACTTCAGTGATTACTGGGCGAAGGAAACGGTCATTATCTGTACTCACGTTCACTTATCCCATTGGAATGAACAGGCTCAGTACTGCTGCTAGTGGGCCATCTCGGTTTATCAACGGTCACTTGTTACGGTTAGCCGATTGGCAACCCAGCTAGGTGTAACTTAGCTACTCTGCATGGATCTGTCTTTACTTGTGGCTGATAAAGTAATTTGCAAACCCACCCCGGGAATCTGGATGAATTGGCTGACGTTGTCCACTCAGTACAATATTTTGTTGCATTTGCTAGCTAGCAATTCATCCCCGTTAGAAAGCAAACTAAAGTTAGCGAACATTAGCCAGCTAAGACTACAGTGTCATTTAATATGTCAGTGTGTTCTCTGGGATTTTTTCATCACCGGCGGGCACTTAATTTGTTTGAATTGTTTATCAGACTACAAATAAGACAAAAATTAGCTAGCACAACCCCCTGTCTCTTCGCTTCACTGCCCACCACTCTGAGATTATTTCACTCAGAGGAACGTGGACGGCAGCTCCAGACACGGACCTCCAGTCAGCGGTTGTGACAACTCGAATTCAGCCGGCACAAACCTAAGCGGTGAGCGAAGGTCCGTCTACAGGCTGCCCCTGAAAAACATATAGAAACACAGCATGTGTAGACTGTGTTGTGGTGGGTCCCCGTCGTTTGTTGACGTAAGCGGACGCCATTTCCAAGCATACGTTAGCTACTGCTGCTTATTGTAGTGCTGTAGCGAAGCTATAGAGAGATGCAGCACGCTGTTGGGAGAAGTTTACCCAAAGGGCTTTCTGCCAGACAGGCATTTCTTGGTTAACGTTCATCACATCCTCTAGATTTTCCTGGAAACTTTGGCTAAGGTCCCTTACATAGAAGTCAGTCCACATGCTGTTAAAGGCAACCTAGAAAGTCGGGGAAGGTCTGTTTTCAACTTAAAATCCAGTCAGCCATTGGAATTGAAAAACGATTAATACATGTAAGAAGTTACGTACAGAACCTTTCAAACAATCACTTGGGAATTTTTTTGCAACTACTATTTGACAGCGGTCTGATGCACACACAGACATACCCTCTGAAATCACCTTACTGCCTCGCTGTTTCCCTCTTCCCCTCTCCCCCTGTGGTTTTTAGTGGTTAAGTGACTTTTGCATCTCACAGTGTAATCTCTCTGTGTTGTATATACGAACACATACCAGTTGCATCCTTTGTAGAATTATGTGGTTTGCGAAATGTCTTGTTTGCCATGTTTGAGACCGTATTTTTTAGAGAAGTATTTTAATTTTGCCTTTTTTTTTTTTTTTTAGGAAAAGAGAAAAAAAAAAGAATTAAAAATCAGCATGCTTTTTATTGAGAATATGTAAACTATAATCATTATTATAATAAAGAATGTTTGGCTGACTACTGTGGTTAAAAAGAAAGCAAAGGGTTTGGACATTTCCCCTTCTTGTTTATGTTGTTCTTCTCCACTATCTGTTTCTCCTGTGTAAAATGACCACCAGACCCATTTGACTGGGGACCCAGGGGGACACAGGTGTAGATGCTGGCCCAGCTTTGCTCTCTTTGGTCAGGGTAAGTGCGGGTTGGTGCTCCTTTCTCTCTCCAGCCTCTCAAACTGGGTGCAAGCCAAAATTTGTATGAGGGGGTTTGCACTTGACCAAATACACTTCAGTATTTAATTCTATCAAGACACGGCCCTTTTTAATTGATTGTACGCACATTATGGCATCATGTTGAGAGCTGGGGAGAGGCACACAGATAGAATGGCCTGGGTGCATTTTGATCTGTGGAGCAGTCCTGTTTCTGGGGTTGATGGGTGTGCGTCTGGTCTGGTCTCTCCCCTGCTGCACCAAATTCTCCCCCCTCCGTGTGTCTCTGTGTCCACTCTACTCTCAGAACCTGCATGTGTGATAATCTGTAACTCTGCCGCAAAAAAAAAAAAAAAAAAAAAAAAAAAAGGCCCCCGACAGTCCAGCTCTGAACTAACTATCTCAACTGAATTAGGTCACCGTGCCACCTGGAACGGCCAGCGTGCAGCCGTGCGTGAGCGTGGTGGCGTGAGCCATGGGGACGACTTTTAGCGCGACGCCACCGCAGTGGGAACTTGTTCTCTCTCTCCTCACCACCAAGGTAAATGAAAAACGACAACAACAAAAAACAAAAGCACTGACCTCTCCTCTCCCTCACCTGCCGCCCCCTCCTTTGACTGTGCCTTGACCAAACACTCCTCCCCTTCCTCTCCTCCGCCATCACCACTTCCCCTCCCCTTTCCCCGCTCCGTAACTCCTCCTCTGCTGCAATGGCAGTGCCATCGGTGGGGGGTGGCGGGTGGCGGGTGGGGTTGGGGTGGGGCTAGGATCCCTTCCACAAGACAGTCCTGTCTCACATCAGCACACAATGCGACTGCCCTCTCTGTCCCGCTGGTGTCTGAGTTAGTGATTAAACGGAAGTGTGATAGAGTGTATGTGTTAAACAGAATGGGAGCATGGATGTCTGAAGAACTTTTTGGGTGGTGTCTTATAGATTGGTGAGGCTTGGCACATGCGGACAAACCCTTACCCCTTCCCTGCCCGCTAGTCAACTCCTCTCCACCGCCGTATTCGCCGCCCTCACCCCTTCTCCCTCCCTCCTTTTACCCTACCCTTCCCCTCCTCCTTCTCACCCTCCACCCTACTGTCCCTATGCGCCTCTCCTCTCCGCCGTTCACACACACACAGCGCTTTTTTCCGCCGCCACCGCCGTCGCCACCTTGGATCTGGGTTCGTGGCTCTGGCTCGGACTCAACTTCCCAGAACCACCCACCTGACCCAACATCCCCACCCTCCTTTGTTACCATAGAGGCCTGGGCGTGCCAATGGACAGTGTATGTGTGGTGGCCCGCCCGCCGGACTCAGTAACATGACACAGAGAGACTTCAATGTTGGACAAGACGCTTTGCTAAAACTGTTGAATGCTGGGTTTGCGCCACATGGCTGTGTAAGGGATCCCCAAAAGAACCTAGCTCCATTACATCTTAAGTAACCTAAACAATTTTCTCGCCTTTGGGTCCCTCGCAGCCTGTGTGCCAATCAGAAACGTCCTATAAGATAGGTCTAGGTATGAGGCCAGTCTGACCTGTAGATTCTCAATCTCAGGGTTCCTATAGGACTTTTCTGGTACGGCAGCTCTGTTCCTCTAATACTGGGATCAGCTGGACTGGCTGGATATGAGCTCTGACTGTCTTGTATGTGTTCTTACCTGTTAAGATTGTCCATATGCTGAGATAGAGAGCATTAACCCTCACACACGATCCCACACTCACGGGCTTTCGGTGTGTCAAACCAGTTGATCGGCATTTGCTCTGACAGCTGCAGGATGGAGTCAAAGACAAAGAGGGTGTTACCTTCTGTCTGCCTAACAAACAAAGGGAAGGGGCGAAAGGAGGAAGAGAGGGATGGATAGATGAGTTGAGTGTAAGGTGAGTTGGTAGTGGAGGGATCCTCTGTCCAAAGCTGCTCCCTAACCTCACCTTCCTGATCTTGGAGGGCCCGGTAGTTGATTGCTATGATAGATATAATGACCAGAATCGTATTCTGAAAAGGTCCTTGTTTACACTGGGCATCTTATATTGTCCGTAGTGTATCCTTATAATGCAGCCTTTACTCTGAGGTGTCCATTTCTTGGATACCCTTCATCTTTGTTTGCTAAAGTGTAGAATTCCACCAAAACTAATTGTGCATTTACAGACATTGTATGTGCCCAAGAAAATAGACAATATTTCCATTCTAGTCAGGAAAAACAGTCCAACTCCAAGCCAGTTTTTATTAGAATTAATGGCTGTCCACACCAAGAACTATAACTGTAAATATATAGTTTTGGAAATTGTTCTAACTCAAGTGGATGACGGAGTCCACACCACCAGCATGGGCGGATATTAAGACAGTGGACCCCTGGGCACAGATATGCAAAAGGTCCCACCTCTTTTCCTACATAGGAGCAAGACACCAGACTTTTTGTCCCTCTTTAATTCCTTGTTGTTTTGTGTCTCCTTTCGTTATGCATCTTTTTGTGGTTCTGTGTCTCTTTGTCGTCGCTACGTGCGTCTTTGAGGGACTCTTGTGTCTATTTGGTCGTTTCATGTATCTCTGTAGTTGTTTCGCCCCTTTTTGTAGTTACTCTGTGTCTCCTTGCAGTTCCTTTGTATCTCTTTGTGGTCTTTTTTGTGTCGTCTTTTCGTGGTTGGGAAGAGACTTGTCTTTATTTACATATGTGTTAATTTGGGTGACATTTTGCAGGTGGAGGCCAAGGGGGTCCCTGACACCTTGGGCCCCTGGGTTTGTGCCTGGTAGGCTTGTTTGTGAGCCCATCCATGAGCACAACTATAACGACAATGACAGTGGCGAACAATATTGTTAAGGGTCGTCCACACCAAGAGCAATCAGGATAACGGTAACTGTAAGGGCCCTGACATACCAAGCTGATAGTCAGTCAATGTCAGGTCGTCTGTGAACATCTGCCACCCGAGTTTTTGTAGTGTGTCCCATGCTGTTGGCACTTGTCGGCCCTTGTGGGCTGTTTTTCATCCAATTCAGCATGTGGAATTGGCATCGAAACTGACGGAGCCAGGTTGTTAGTGAAATCTATCTGATTGGCAGTTAAAGTCAGTGCACAAGAAGAGAAACGGAGGTGAGGAAAGTAAACAATTGAAGAGGGTATGAGGTCAAAAGAATCTTACATGTTTAGCCATTGTTCATGTGCAATTTTTTGGCCAAGAGATGGGCAATGAGAGGCAACAGCCTTTGCCACTTTATGTTAGTTTGATGTGTATGGGCATGTATGCATGTAAGGATAACAATATGAGCATCCACATGGATGGACTTTAACATTCTGTAAATGGTGGCGCCAAGCACGTGCTGTGCGCTTCAGATGTGTCAGCAATAACTTAAGGTGGATTATTAAATGCTGTCAGTGTTTCTGTCATTCAACAAATTGTTCTGGAAGTAATCCCAACAATGTCATTCACCACTGTCATTGTTGTCATAGGTGTGGGGTGGACTCCATCATCCACTTGAGTTGGAATGGTATTTAAAACAATATATTTATATATTGTTATAGTTATCGTTCTTGGTGTGGACGGCCCTTTAGAATGAGTAGATAAATGGCCGGCCCTCTTTCTGGCCTCCATGATCAGGGCCCGTGGTTCTCCAGTTTTGTTCTCCCCTCCAGCCAGCCCACCCTCCCTACTCTCCAGCTCCTCACTTCAGGCTTCTTCGGGTGCTTGCGAGTCTGGGCTTCCCGTGCTTGGGTGAATGCAGCCACGCATCTCTTTAAACCCCCCTGCTCTGAATTCACAGTCACACTGTACTGACAGCCACAGCTCGCTGCAGCCTCCTCCCCTACTTCCACTTCCTCACCCACTCTCCCGCCTGCCTCCTGCAGTTTGGGCAGCTGAAGAACTATAGATGCTCTTTATTGTGCACACCTCTCTGTATTGTGTTGTTCTGACGGGATCCCACAGGTTACATCTGTCCTCCTGCAGCTGAGATGTGCAAGTGTGTGCACCTGGAACACACTCCACTCTGGTCTGAGCACAACCCCATAAACCATATTGCCTTTTGAGTTTGCAAGTTGAGATTTAGTAAATTTAGCCAATGTGACCTTGACTATTTTAACTCTTCTAGCACAGATGTGAATTACAGGTATGTGACTCTACTGCTGCTAAATACGCTGGCAGAAGAGTCATACCTCAGCCATTACCTCATCTACAGGGGACTGACACAACTTAAACACCTGCAGAATTTAATGCACTTCAATACAGCATCCCTGCATTCATGAAGAAGCTCACTATGTTTAATTTCTGTTGAGAATTTGTATCAGAATTTGCAGCTCTTGATGCTGCAGCGTATTGTCTTGCATTACACTGTCAGGTGTTCATGTTGTTTTGTCCACCCCCTGTCCATGTATGTTTAAAAGCCACCAGAGGCCGAGTCAGTATTTTTCCGTGGTCCATGTCATTTTCAAAACTCGCATATTATGTTTACAGTGATCACCCCATCCAATTCCCTCAGCTCAGTAGCACAGTAATGAACCTAATGGTAACCACAAATAGTCACACAGTAGCTAAGCGTCTTCAAGTAGGTTAATGGACCAAGCTGAGTGTAGTTACATTTAAATGCCTGGTTAATTATAATATACATTATTCTAATTTCCAAAGACACATCAGGGGTGACGGAATAGCGTGTCACCTCGAGAGGTTAGTAATCTGATCTGTTAATGTCAAGGAATCTGTTCCAGCACAAAGTCGAATGGGATGAAGGGGGGGGGGATTTTAGCTGATGAATGTTAGATGAAATCTTTGCGTCGACATGTTTACTGTGAAAGACAAATCCTTATATAAAAACAAATTATATTGTAAGGTTGTGTATGCATATATGAATATATACCTTTTGATCTGTATTTCTTAAAATGTACTGAGGCATTTTTCAGTCTGCATGCAATTGATGAATAAATTCATTTTTTTTTCTCATAAAAGTGCCTGAATGTCTTTTATTCTGATCATTTTTATGTTTTAAGACAACACAGAATGTCATGAATATTTCTTGATAGACTGAATACATTGTGCTATAGTTTATGATAGAAAATAAACAGAATAAATGAATGTATTTACCTGCAGCCTGTGGAATAAGATAGTGAGTTATAGTCAGTCTTTGCAGCACTTAAAGGGGACCTTCTGTATTTTTCAACCTGGACCCTATTTTCCTATTTTTGTGTCTAAGTGACAAACAGAACAAAAATTGTTGAAATCGGTCCAGTACTGGACAAGACTGCTGCTGGCTGCAGCGGTGAAACAGGCTGCAATGTAATCCCTGTGGGCAACCGAGCATGGTCTATGTACGTTTGCTATGAGTGCTTGTTTTTGCCACTGACAGCATGGGTGCAGATCCCGGGGGGGACGGGGGGGACATGTCCCCCCCAAATTCTGAAAAACACAAATTGTCCCCCCCAATTCTAAATAGCTTAAATGATTGAAATTGAACAAATGTATACAGTAGTCCTATATACTGGGAGAAAGGGAAGATGATGAGGAGAAATGGGAATCCGTGAGAGGCGAGAGATGAGAACGTGAGTGGACATAACATGCCTGAGACCCTGAAACTAGAAGTAGCATTAACTAACAGCGAAGCAGTGAAAAGGAGGGTGATGGCTGGTTCCATGTACTACTGGCTGTTTAAGAGAAATAAACAGTAAAGGTAAGCATATGATTCTCTTTGTAGTGCTTTTTGAATGACTTGGTGATGGTGATGAGCCTCTATGAAATCGTGAAATATGCTGGCAATCTCAAGCGCTCTGTGGGCATGATTTGCATGCGTGCAATTAAAAAAAAATCACAACTGATTGTGTCCCCCCCAAACTTGTCATCAGATCTGCACCCATGACTGACAGGCTCAGATTGTTATCATATATGTCTGACAACATTATGAAAAGGATCCCTGCAGATATAGACCTTTTTGTTAAAGAGTAAAATCCTTTTGTCTAATCAGAAATAGCCCTGAAATCGCTATCATCAAACCCACCAGACTCCATCAAAATAAACAGTAATTTTATCATCATCAAACACACTTCATTCAAAGTCAAAAGAAGCAGAACCAAACTCACAAAATCCATCTTTGTTGGTCTTTCCACTGTTCCAATTATTACCAGCTCTGTTTTGGTTGAAATAAACCCTAAATTTATCCAGTTAGATGTGCAAATATGCTGACTCTATGCGTTCTTAAATTACTGATTATTTAAATGGAGTTTGGCAGTGGTGGTTTTGGGTCCGCTTCTGGTTAAACAAAAAGGATCTTACTCTTTGACAAAAAGGTCTATCTCTGTAGGGATCCTTTCCATAAGTTGTCAGACACCTGTAGTAACAATCTGAGCCTGTCAGTGGCATAGCGCTTTTAGTAGAAGTAAATTGTGAAACCTGTTGTGTCCATTAGTCCCCCAGACACAAAAACATGGGAAATTAGGGGACAGGTTTGAAAGTACTAAAATAACCCTTTAAGCAAGTGCTAGGGGGTTATATTCAGAGGGTGTAGGGGGACCTCTTGAAAATGTTTCAAGCTCATTTTTAAGGGTAGAATTTGAGTTTTAGTTTTCAGATCCTGTCTTCTAGGAGAGGTAGGCTGAAACTACAGAGGCCTGGGTTTGCCACTGAGGATCACTAACAGCAACAGGTGCATTGCACAGGCCATAAAAACCTCTCTGGCGCAAGGGGCGTAATTGACATCCCTCCTCGCCACTAACATGCGTGTTAACTCTGCCTGAGAGAGACTACCCCGCCTTTTACGCCTTTTTAGGGTCAGAACCTGATACCCAAGCTGTCGGTTCCCATACTTATTGGGGTGCGGTCACGTGTGCCACTTTTGACCAGGAAAGGAGCACCGGGCCAGCAGGGTTTTCTGGTAGTGGGAGCACCACCTCCGCACAGGCACCTCGCACCAGTGGAGTCTGGTCTCTGCAGCCCCTAACTATCTCTCCCCCCTAAAGCGAGACCCCTCGTCTCAAGGTGGTTCTTGCCCTCACGGCGGCGTCTATTGCTGATTACTTTTTTTTCCTTACTATAAGCTGAGGGGGACGTGAAGTCCTGACAAAGGCGGCACGATGACAGCTGTCGAAACCCAAATTCAATACAGCAACTCCTACACGATCCACCATGAAGAGGCGTACATGACCCAAGAGGAGGACTGGGACAGGGACCTGCTGCTGGACCCTGCCTGGGAGAAGCAGCAGAGAAAGGTAGGTGTGGATGTGGAGGCTCTGAGCAGAAGCTTGCGCTTATGCCGCCGTACGTAATTACGCACGGATTGACCCATGCCCTCACAGTATTAATGAGTGACTTTAATGCATTTTAACATGACAAATGGCATGTTTCCAGAGTCACTGGCCTCCCCCTCTTAAACTGTGTGAAGTCTAAAACAGCCCAACATGAAACTGGGCATCTGTGCCTGAGCTGTCCTCGCACCTGGCACTTCAGTCCTGCTGGAAGCTGTGTGGGCAGATATTTTAGGCCGTGGAACTTTCTCAGTGTTGTCTTTCAGTTACCCCCGATTGCCTTGCGAAGACTGTCTAAATATAATACCACCCTCCCCAGTCTTTCGCCTAAATATGAATCATAACTTATAAAATGTACATGAGTTTATCAGGGTTTTAAAAACATTAAAGTGAACCTGGCAAGTTTAAAACAAACACAAGGGAGAAAGAAACGTATGTAATTTTGAGTTATGTCAGTTTTACAGCTATTTTAGGCCGAAATAAATACATTATGTGTGATTTATATATGTAAATTATGTGCACAAAATATCTGCATTTTTTTTCGCTTAGCAATACTTTATTTAATGTGTTAATTAGTTTGTGAATACAACAAAAAAATAGAAAAATAAAAATAAAAAAATCGTAAAAATAAACTTTTTTTTAGCCGGAAACTGTCAGCCACCGTAGCCGTTGCCTAGGCGACCAGCTGGCCTTACCTCGTGGAGGACGAGCGTGACAGGTGCGTTTAATTAGCCATCTGAGCTAAAAGTCAACTGACACAGGTGACGTCCGCCGCTGCAAAACAGGGACAGAAACAACACCAGCAAAGGTTAATACCGTCTTATTATCTGTGTAAATGTTCACCTGACACACATACTGTCATGTCACCGCCATGATTTAGTTAAGTGGAAAGATATTATCCCCAGTTTGTTAGCTTAGTTCGCAGCGGGCGCCATTTTGGATGACCACTCCCAGAGGGTCCTCGGAGCTCAAGCTGAAAATAGCCCTCCGGTGGATAATTTATTGTAGTTTTCAAGTACCAGTAACTTTTAGTTTTTTCTGAGCATCAAACATTTTGGTAAGTAGTACAGAAAATATTTTGCCAGAACTCGTCACTTCTTCTACACCACTTTAATGTTATAGGCCCTTACATTGGCCGTTAGCTAGCTGACATTACATCCGACATTACATCCGGGTCACAGGGGAAAGATGAATACAAAATGAACAGATCATTTGACAGCACTTTAATTAATTAAAAACGTTTTAAAGGCTCTTCTTTATAGCTGGAACAAGTATTTAGGCTGTAGCAAAATATAAATAAAGGTTGCAATTGTCAGCCAAACACAGAGGGCATCTCAACTTTTGCAATAAATATATTAAAATATAGAAATTTAGACAGTATAGTAAATTTGAATCAAGAATTTGCAAATGTGAGAACCAGAGGAATGAAAGGGACATTTTGGATGGAAATTTATCGCAAATATATAAAATGAAAGCTCCTGCTGAGTAATTTCAACTGCCAAAAGGGTATTTGTGAATAATAAACCCATTCAAAGACTGAACACTGAACACACTGATTATATGGTATAAATTCTTAATAAGCATATTGTCATCCCCATTTTTTTGAAGTTTCATTATTAAAAATTAAAACCAAGAAACAAAGTCAAGACAAAGTATGGTCATTTTTTGTTTAGGCTGCTCTTTAAAGTTGGTCAAATGTCACTTATGTCACTCTGGTTCTTCCCTCAGTATACAAAAATATAAATTAAGTTTTAAGTAATTATATTTTACCTGTATAAACAGTAACTTCCTGTTTCGTTAGCATCTTTGTTGGCTGGATAAGAGTCACTTGGAAACCAAGTTAAAAATCTTTATTGTAAAAGAGTCTTTCGAAAAAGTGTTTTCGAGACTGTACTTCAGTATACATGCTTTTATATGACTGCACCAATGTTGTTTCTTTAATGTTGGGTACTAGACAGATGATGCAGATGTTGATATATATTTTGTACAGCCTATGAGTAAGTAAAGACGCAAAGAAGTAAAGTAAAGAAGCTGTTTGACTTTCTAAACTCCCAAAATGTTGCTATAATTTATTAAAATTTACATCCTTCTTTTCAAAAAGGTGTCAATTGGTCAAATGTTATAAGTAAAAAAAAAAAAACAGACTGATATTCAGAGTTTAAAAGTGTGTAAATATATTCATGCATATATACTAATTTATGTGCTATTTTCTTTGCTGTATTCTATTTTTGTGCTCCTGGCGCCACAAGACAATTTCCCCAAAGGGATAATCTGCTCTCATCTAACCTAATCTAATCCAATCTCATTACATCTAACCTAATCTAATAACACCTAATCTGCACCATTGTGAAGCATTAAAGCATAGAGCAGCTCAACAACAGCATTTTTTGTTGCAGTGAATCTGCAGAGTAACTCTGCCAGTGCAAAGTGTCCCCCACCTATAGAGCCAGAGCGCTGTGACAGGCTGAGAGACCTCAACAGATGGTAACAGAGAGAGGGAGAGAGATGGCAAGGCTGGTAGATATACACCCCGGGTTGGTTTCACAGACCTACAAATAAACATCTTCCTAAAAATACTTTTCAACTTGCTCGGCTCCAACTTCCCTCCCTCCCCTGTCTTCATCTCTATCTTTCTTTCCGTCTTTCCTCCAGCCAGGTCAAACACTTCCTCTTGTTGCAATTTTTTAAAAATGTCTCTTTGAAAATTGTCTTTCTTATTTAATTTGTCTTATTTTTGCTGTCTTTCATGCATGAGAAGAGTCGCTCTTTTTTTCGCCTTATGCACCTGTCAATCTTTTGAATGTAAGACGATATAATAGGCCTTGAAAAACCTCGCACGGCCAAGCGAGCCCCTCTTTTTTAGTCGTCACCTCTCAACCTCCCGAGGGAGTAGGTCATCGTACTCCATTGCTCTTCTCGGCATGTAAAATCAAGCTTAAGGAGGTGATATCAGCCCATAAATATAGCCAGTGCATCATTTTGCAGTGTAATGCATATGAAAGGAAATCTTAGCGCCACCTGTTCTCCCGTCTATCCTTGAAATTTCAGTGGAAAAAGCTGCTCACCACTTGACGCAGTAGTAAAGTGTTTGTCAACACACAGTGATGCCGAATCTGATACCGGACATTAGAAATAGTGTGCGCTTGTGTGTGTGTGTGTGTGTGTGTGTGTGGAGACCTTGTGTGCGTGTCTGAATTGTACATCCTGACACATTGGTTTATATTTATCATGAAGCAGCTCTTGCAGATTGCTGGCGAAATGATTCATGGCTCGGTTTGGACCTGGAATTTTATTTAATAGGAGCTGGCAAAAATCGTGTTAGATATTGCATCTAGCTAACGGTGTCAGATGGAATGAGATACGAAAGGACAGAGTGTTTCACATTGGGCCGCATCTTGTCCAACTAAGCGATATTCTTTCCTCAAACCAGCTGTAATCCTAGAAATAAGAAGGGCTGGGCTGTCAGTTTAAGCCAGCGAGCAGGCCAGAAGTAGATTTTTCCATGAACTCCCAAAACTTATTGTCTGACTTACTCAGATGCTCTGCCAGTGGCTTGGAGAGATCTTACTAGAGCACATCTACAAAAAGTTGTGACTTTTTTTAAGGGTGATCAATAGCTGTTTAAAGATTAGTTCTCACTGCACTTGCAAGACCATGTGTGATTCTCAATACATGGCTAATAGTTAGAGAAAGGAATACTAATTGATTAGGGGTTTGAGGAGATATCAATACACTAGAGTACAATGTTTTCTCAAAAACACTATCGATTTTTAATTGATAATAGACAAGCAAAGATTCGTGGCAGTGGTTCGTTTTGTGTTGTATTTTAACAGGGCCACCCATGGGGGGGGGGGGGAGGGCAAAGTTTCCTGGGGCCCAGCTGCTCGGAGGGGCCCATGGAGGCCAGCAAAGAACATGTTCATCTTAAATTTAAGCAACGATAACCACCCTCATTACCCTCAGCCACGCCCACTGCTGCCTGCAAGGGAGAACACAACAAGGCAGGCAGGGCAGAGAGGGTCGTCACACCATTATTTGTTAAAACTACAAAAATAAACGTTATATTTATTCTTGCTTTAAAAAAATGTATGTTTCACAATGAAAACCCCCTTTCCTAAAAATGTTTTTGACCACATGACGTGAGAAATTAACTGATTACTAGAAGATTACTAGAAGAGAGGGCATGTATTTTGAGTAAAGGGCCCATTCAGGGGCCCAGCCATCTCTCTGGACGGCCCTGGTTTAAACCCCCTCTCACTAGGTAGCAGTGTTGTAATCCATCTGCAGCCATTTGACTCCTCCTCCTCCATGTGACAACATATTGCTGGCATAACCACAAAGAACAGAGACCTATGAAAAAGGCAGAGTCATAAAGGGCGCACCTCTAGCTCCTAAAATTAGATTTTAAAAAATCGTTATAAATTGCCTTGCTTGCAGTCGATTTGATTTGCATATCGATTTGTGATATATATGTCGTATCGCCAGATTCTTGCCCGTAGCTGATAGATGTTCGGCGACTTTTTTCTTCATGTATAATGTATTAAAGTAAAAGCAAAATCTCTTAAGTTCACCTCTGATCCTCTGTTTCACATAGTCAAAGCGTTCAGCTGCTAACTAAGTGAATGACTGGCTGGCTACCTAGCGAAGCTTATGCTAGCAATAGCCTATAAATACCCATTACATAGGGTTATCAACCGGGCTCAGCTGACTCATTAGCCTTGTGGTGAATACAAACACACAGGAAAAATATGGTCTTCATGTATGTGCAAATAGACGTTTGTCTAAGGAAGTGTAAAAATAGTCACCCAGTGTTTTTGTCCATTGTCATACGTAGTCAGGTTTGCACTTAACCACGTTGTAATGAGCGGTGTTGACACTGACATGTGGTGATATTTAGTGAATATGTCAAAAATCACATGGTGAAAAGTTCATCCCATCATTTTATGATTTCTAGAGTTTAATTAAATAAAATTCTTTAAATATAAGAAGAATAAGCATAATGTAAATTGAATAATCATGCCAACAGCAGTAATCTGTACAGTAACAGTAATCCTCATGCATCCTGATCTGTAGGAAAAGATCAGTGCTATTTAATTCTACTCTGTTCTATTCCGCAGGGTGCAAAATGAATGAAGTGGCCAAAAGACTGATCGCCGTCAGATTCAAGTGTTATAAAGTTACATTCAGTAATGGGATATTTATCCACTCCACCTAATGTAATGTCCCTCTGTGTGGGTGAGGAGAGATCTTAGGGTGCTGCGTAATCGAATCTATTCTTGTCTAATCTCATTTTGCACTTTAACAACTCAGTCAGTAGTGCAGCAGCCAGACGGGGTCATTGATCCCCACCTACTACCTGGTGTTTCGTGAGACAATACTAAAACTCTGGCTCTCTATCAGAGAGTACACGCGGAGTGATTTGTAACGAGGGTAGCTTTGTGAACATGTCTTTTATTACAGGATGATGGCTATATGTAAATGTCCAAGGTAGAGATTTCACATCTTTTGTAGTGCGAGACATTTTGGCACTTAGGCCTAATAGTGTTATTCGTATTTCTGTAGCTCTACATTGAAACTTTTCTCTCGCAATGTGGAGGTCCTTGCCCTGATGTCCTTAACCAAACACTGTGGTGTGTTTTTTAAAATGTGCCTGAGTTACACATGGATCTATCTGCAGAATCATGTTACCTGAATTTGCCATGTGTTCCCTTCACAGTGGGACATGCTGTTGCATAATAATGTAGCATATAAGCGGCTCTCTTATCTGAGATAGGATGTATTCATCAAGATCTCAGATCACTTTTTAGAGGATTAAATCACATAATTCTAATGCAAGTTGATGAAAGAGGAGTTTTTAAAGGGCGCGGGGGACATGTCAGAGACATCTATCCCTCCTCTCAGACTTAATTTGTACCATTAGTGAAGAAACTGGAGAACTGATTTGTAATTCACCGCGATTAGACCTGCTCCACTGATTTCTGTGCTCACTGCCCTGGCTACAGTGATCCCAAGATGCAATTTTAATGGAGGGGTGGGGGGCGTCTTCTTAGATTCTCTCCATGATTCACTCTGTCAGGGTCATGTGATCCCAGCGCAGGAACCTGTTGAGCTGATCTCTGGACCTCTCAGCATATTTTCACTCACCAGACCGGTTGAGCGCACACTTCTTTGAGAGGCTAAAATGAAACCACAAAGAAACAATAAGTGATTTACCTGATTTCAATATTTGATTTAACATTTGTAAACAAACAGACAAAAAGGCAGGACTTACAGGGAGCTCTGGGATGCAAAAAATGAGCAAACAATATTGGGAAAAATTGGTTTTCATTTGACAAGGGAACTTAAACTCAAAGACAAAGAGCAGGGATGGAGTCCTTATTGCCTCCTCCTGCTTTTTATGGATCACTTTCATAAAGTCTAACAACAGTGTTTAGCATGAATTTGACGTCGGTAAAACAACACGGTCCTCTTAAGTTTATTCCAGGTGAATTGTGTCAAAATAATGGCGTTAATTAGTGCAGTATCTGTGTTGCAGATACATGTGGGGAGAAGGTGTACGAGGGTTAAACGTAAGTGGAGAGGTGAGAGAACTTGCAGTCAGATCAAATAGCAGTTGCTATTCCAGAAGCCGTGTCCATGTAGGGAGGCTTCTATAAACTGCTTTAGTGCAGGCACAGGAGCCTCGGGAGGCCGCAGGAAGGGCTGAGGAGTGTGTGTGTGTGTGTGAATGTATGTGTGTGTTTGAGAAGCATAGTCTTCATACACTGTATTTTATGAGCTTGAAAGTGTGTTACCGTTGACTTTCGTGGGTGAGTTCTTATGAGGATTGGGACACAGTTTGAAGACAGACAAGTTTTTGCGGAGTGCTGTAATGGCAAAAGCAGACACACGATACAACTGCGGTGTCAGAATCCAGCGGGCGAAAGTAGAAATGACGATTGATGGGCTGTGAGAGCAGCCATCTTGATCTGATCAGGGCAGTCCTGTGGGTCTGTAAATAGAATAAAAGGTTAGATTAGTTAGAGAAGACTGCATGGTTGACAACGGCGTTACTTCCGTTGCAGTTTTGTGTTTGCGCAGACAAACTGTAAAACTAAAAAATAAAGCCGTCTGTGTTGTCAAAAAATATACAATGCTGTACCCATCCCAGTTTTAGTAATGCTTTAGGCTCGGTGCTGCTGTGGAAAATGGAGACTTGTTTATGAGGAAGCCACAAGCTGCCAACTCGGTGACCTCAGTGACGAATGACAAACAGAGGATACACAGCTGAACACCTACAAAATGTCAACTCAGGTCTCAATGGTGCCAGACTCAAATGCTGCATTTACGACATAAATGCAGCATAAACCTGGGTTTCCTGGAGTAATGAGACAAACTGAACCTGTCTTTATGAAGAAAAAAAAGCTCATAATGTTGGGTCTGAATGCTGGCTGCATGCAAGAGATATTTATAGGCAGGTGGTAGCAGAAGTTACAGTCATCAGTTGGACGTCTGCTGAGATGATGGGTCTCTTATAATAGGACTGAGGTCATGAAGATATCATTATGTACTTTATAATGGCTGAAAAAGCTGCTCCATTTGAAATATCAAGCAGGATGCCACAATCTCTGGCTTTATCCCACTTAACTCCATATTAAAAGGAGCATTTGAACATAACAGTCCTCTTTGGGTTGTGCACAGTCGATATCACCATTGTTACAGTTTGAGCTGTTTCATGCAGAGGGGAAGATGTTTATTAGCTGTCGCCTCAGACGTGCTGTAGGTGTTAACAGCTTTTTGCCAGCAGCTAAATGAGGACTTCCTGAATGATGAGGCGTACAGTACAGCAGCAGTCATGTGGTCAATCTGGAGTCACTTCAGCTTCACAACGGACAAATAGCAACATTAAATTGGAGTAGTAAGGTCAGCATTAAATAACCTTTTGTGGTTTTCTAATAGAGGCAGAAGTAGAATCCCAAGGTCGGCGCTCACTTGCTCTTTTGGCTGAATGAATGCTGGGAAATGTAGTTGGGTTTCATGTTACTATAGAAAGCCTTACATCAGTTTCACACATACAGTAGATCCTCACGATCAAGGTTCCTGTTAAGATGGAATTAGCTGACCCTAGATCAGCCTGGACAGATTTGCCTCTTATTTCAGAGAAAGAACTTGCCCTCTGAAATTAGACACAGCCCTCCTCCTCCTCCCCCTGCTACCCCCCGACCCCTCCTCCTCCTCCTCCTCCTCAGGCCAGCCGCACTGTCATAAATCCTCCGCAACCACTTACACCAATTTATGTCTCTCATGTCAGTCTCTGCAGTCCAGAGCTCATTAAATGACTCGGCATGCTGCTGCCGTCAACCGTGAACCTGTACACTCAACTTTATTCTCCGCCATCGATCACGCAGTCAGTCAATTCATCCGTTGACTTGTGTAACAAGAAAGAGGGTGATGGCAGTATTAGAGTGAACAATGAAAGATAAGAATGCTTTGTGTGTGATTGTGTGTGTGCAGCGCAAGCAGAAAATCAGGGTTATTACATACGACCTCACTGAAAATTGAAAGTCACAGTGGCATGACAGATTCCTTTTGACCTTGTTGGTTAGTTTTCCATGACATAACAGTTTACTAGAAATTACAAAAATAATATGTTCATGTTTTTTGTCATCAATACATGTTTTTATTTCTTGAAGATGGCATATTTTTGTCCATACTAGCAGAGTGGCTTTAGGGATTGGATTGTTGGCCTTTTGGTCGATCCACCATTTTGGTCTTGACTGAAAAATCTCAGCAACTTTTGAAGGGATTGCTATGAAATTTGGTACAGGCCCAGAGGATAAATCCGGTGATAACCTGACTTATCCTCTGGTGCCACCATGAGTTTGCTATTTATGGTTTTGAGTGACATGGTGACATGTCTCAACAACTGTTGGATGCATTGTCATGAAATCCGGTACAGACAGTCTTGCCCACCTCAGGTTAAATTGTAATAACTTTAATAACCTTTGACTTTTCATCTTGCACCACCATCAGGTCAAAATTGAAACTTCTTAAGTACTTTAGTTTATGACCAAATACCTGCAAAACTAATGGCATTCTCATTATCCTTAACTGTACTTAGTGTTTATTGCTAACTAGCAAATATCAGCATGCCTACATGCTATGTTAAAGTGTTGAACACAGTAAATATTTCACCTGCTAAACATCAGCAGGTTAACATTGTCATTGTGAGCATGTTAGCATGCTGCTGTTAGCATGTAGCTCAGCCTTACAGAGCCATTAGCATGTCTGTAGACTCTTAAGTCTTGTTGGCATTACTTCATGGTGTACCAGTAAGCTTGCATAAAAACTTGGATCATAAATGTTTCAAAATGTAAAGCATAGCCTATACTGCCAACTTCTGACTTTGCCAAGCCTAGTTTATTTGCTCCAAACCTATTGATGGACATGCAGCTACTTATGTGCTCATTTCTGATTGCTGTAACCATGGAGCCTTTGATTTTGATTACAGTGTATGGCCTTCTGTTATTCCGTGTGGTGAGCTTGTTGTGCCCGGGCTGACGATGAAGTAGGGCAGCACAATTAATCAAATATTAATCACAATCATGATTTGGTCTTTTCACAATTAAATAAACATGATAGACTGTATTGACGTTTAAAATGCATGCTGCGCTCATAGAAAACTCTGCTGCATATTAAATCAAGCGCTTCCTAAGCCCAAGAAGAGCTGTCATGCCATTTAGTGCACGTCGTGCATCCTGCAGTGACAGCCTGTGAAAAACTTTGCTTAATGTTCCGACTGCAGACAGGCAATACAAAAATCATCCTTTATTAACCTTCATCTGTTTTTTGGAAATATTTTGGATTTAGGAGAGAATGAATCATATGTAAAGAGAGCATGAGACTTGTTAAACCACTCGAAAAAGACACCACAATCTGCAGTATGATGAATGCATGAAGGCCAAGAAGAATTACCTCCCAAAATTCCCGTTCTTGTCGACTCGGACATCCACAAATAAAATGCTGTACAGCAAATCACACTGCTGTGACCACTGTAAAAGATACCGCACATCACGTTATCATGACCGCTGTAAAAAGAATACAGCGGTGGATACGCATCCATCCATCTCTCAAAAACGCCTCTCAAAATATTTAAATTTTGCTTCGAGGAGAAGCACTGAATTCAGGTGAAGGAGAACTTTATTTTAGGTCTTATTTTGATGCCAAGATTTGTATATTAGCAGGAATGTAGCACAACATGGAAGTGAAAGCAGCACTCTGTTATTTAAATATCATTCTGTTTGTAATTGTGCAGCCATATGATAACACACAGTGTTGCCTATAGTGAAAATGTGTTGTGTAGTATGAGGATGAGAGTGTTTATGAGCTTTCATCTGGGCTTTATCTTTACTGTTCCTTCCTCTCTCTTCACAGTCTGAAGTGTTACTTGTGGTCTGAGTCAGTGAGGGAAATTTTGTGTTCACCTTGCGTTGAAACAACAGTTTGGCAGATGAGGTGTGAATCGGTACTCTCCAGGAAGATGTTCAGTTGCTGTTTTCAGGGAATTCCTTGTGTTTTGGTCACACAAAGGGCTTCCAACAGTGCACATGAATCTTTCAGTCGAAGCATTGGCTTGAAGCCAAAATGGTTTGATGGTATCCTAGATAGTGTGCGAACTGGGAGAACTGGTTGCTGTTGAGTGGGACTATTATCCGTTGTCACAAGACAAGACTTTGTCCATGATTGGAATCACTGTTAGCTGACATTGACTTAACACTCTTGACAACTGGCAAGGGTGCATTCATCATGACCAGTCAGTACTGAGGTGGTCCTTAGAAGTTTGTACGAACACTATGCCAAGGCTGGTCCGCTGGGATGTCCGCTCCCTTTCTGTATTCCACCTTGAAGTTGTCGGGCTGAAGCCTCAGTGCCTATCTCTCAGTCCTGGCAGGTGGTTTTGATTTCTAGTGTGTCGTGATCATAAATAGAGTTAGGGGAAGAGCATTGTAGGGTTGACACCTTCAGGTCGCTTGGTCAGTAGGTCTTGTCCGACCAGATTCTCATTGGTCGCACAATTCATAAGGCTCTGTGTCCACCCAAGCAATGAAATGCTAGGCGCTTCTCAAAATGGCCTAGCTGGGAGCACTTGAGAGCGCATCAGCTGAGATGCTTTGATTGAGTCTGGTTGCTATGATATGCAATATATATAAAAATGTCGGCACAATGTAGAGTCGTTGCTGTGGCCCTTACTCCGTATGAAGGGAGGGCTGAAGCATGTAGGGAGAGAGGATTGCCCACTGGTCTATGTGGCCAGCAGTGTTAGTTTATCTTCCATTGTTGTCGTAGAATGTGACGGCTGATCAAGTGGTTTTTGTCCCGCCCCTGGGATTGGCAAGCTAGGTAAAAACTGAAGGTGCTCAGCGCAGTGTTGTACCTGAAGTTGAACTTCACCTCTCATGGACCAGAAAACAAACCTCAAACATGTGATGCTTGGCACAGAATAGACGCTTTGCACCTTGTCACGGCTCAGTAGAGTGCACTTAATGCACTGTGGCAGATTTAGTTATTCTAGACATAATGTGCAGATCCCCCCCCCCCCCCCCCCCCCCCCCCATTGACCAGTTGATTGGTTGAAGAGTAGGTCGAATTTCGGTGAAATAAGATCTCCTTTGGTCAAGTACAGGCCCAGACAATGTACAGGTGAAAATGCTTACAGCCCCACACAATTCACGCTTCATTTTCTGTCTCCTTTCCACATTGCTGAGAGACCAACTAGTATGTACTTCACCCCATTTTCATCATTTTGATTCCAACAGGGCTAGCATTCACAATGACTTATATCTCTGTACGTGGGTAGAACTATGACATCATGGTGTCACTGGTTAGACTCTTGTTCAGTGTCTGTAATGCAACTTGCTGTTCTGGGCTCCATGCTGTCATTTTGTGTTAATGTCTTTGGATTTGGAACTGCATAGTCTTGCAAAATGGTTTAGTTTACCACAGGCTGTGCAATGTTTGCTTCCAGCAGGACATTTCGCCATCATGAGAATATTTACCTCCACAGTTCCCGCAGCAGACGTCAGGCCGTCACTTCTCTGACCATCTGCTGTTGTTTGGATGCTTCTCCACAGTGTTGCAATCCGATGTGTTGACTGTAGCTGTTGTGATTCTTCCTATGCCAGTCATTTGCATTTCAGACAGTTCAAGTGTTCTTCCTGGGTCAAGAAGCTCATCTTAGTTCAGGCTCCCTCAGCACTTTCTGTGTAGCTTGGATGATGCACAGCTTTATTTGGTTTGCATTGTAATCCCTCCCTCAACATTTGCAAACTCACAGTTCTTCACTAATATCCTTTGTGTGCTGTTATAACTTTCCAGATTTTCTCTTTTTTGGTTCTGGATGTTTTTTCTCGGGACAGTTCTAAGTATCCAAATAACTTCTGCTTTCTGTCTACATATTTAATATCGTATGCTGCTATTGTGTTGTAAGCATCATGCACTTGTTGTCCTGCTACGTGCAAAGATAACACTTTTAGCCTAGCATCTCCGGTAATAATTTTCAATCCTTTGCATCCCTTTTAGTCCGGCAAGGTCTGACAAAGCTGGGCTCTGTTTAGGTATCAGAAAGTTCTAGGGAAGCACTGTTTACTGCCATGTTTGCTGTGTTGTGCTGACTACCATCCATGCTAGTCTTTGTTAGCTTACCTAGCTCAGCTTTATCGTTGAGTGCTATATCGCCCCGATAGCTGCTGTGTGTGTGTCCAGTTGCCAAACCCTACTTAGCTGAGCCATATTCATCCGCTTGTCTTAATAATAACCTTTTCACCTATGTAACTTTTCTGTTGTGTAGATATGCAACAGACAAACATCGACTTATTAACCAAGGATTACACACGCAGTTTTTTCTGTCTCGCTGACTGACTGTATCTTACGTACTCCAGCCAGGTGGCGTAGTTTCACTGTGAACACATAATATTCCTGTGAACTTCACACTACCAAACAATTTTAAATCATCAGCCCCTAAATTGGGGTCCACAACATCTTGGTGAACTGAAATTGCATCACATAAAGGAAACAAAATGTCACTTCATCCATTGTCATACCAGAAAAATGGGTAACTGTTTTCTCTGCATAATTGCCGAAGCCCTCACTTCTTAGCATCGTTAAATTGAAAAATTTGAAAGCTATGCCACAGTGTTCCTGCTCTTTGATTGCTGTCAGCATTTCTGGCAATTCTGACAAGCGAACACCTGCACATGGGCACAGACACACACATGGAGACAGTGCTGGAGGAGCACACATTGTTCATTTTTTGGCTTGCATTTCTGCCTGGCATCTTCAATCTTGTAGCACAGCAACCTGGAACAGTGCGGGACACGAT
Source organism: Epinephelus lanceolatus (assembly GCF_041903045.1). Taxonomy (NCBI): domain Eukaryota; kingdom Metazoa; phylum Chordata; class Actinopteri; order Perciformes; family Serranidae; genus Epinephelus; species Epinephelus lanceolatus. The sequence goes on from NC_135755.1 coordinate 15,691,830, forward strand.
GTGAGGCGGCATAATGGGGCAGAGCAGGACACAATGTTTCCTCGCACCGAGCAGAAGCAATTAATATGACGACGCAGACAGATGGTTGTGTCAAAACAAGTGATTGACTGAACCAGGTTAGCCATCCGTTCCCGTGAGTTGTACAGCTGCGGACAGAAAATAAATGCAGTACCTGGGTTGTAGATAATGTGGTGCAGGATTGTCAGGCACAGTACCTGTGTATCCATGTGGCACCAGTCATTTTGTTTTTGTCATAACCTTATTTCCTAGAGCACAGTGACACTCCTTCCTGTGTTTGTCTAACTTGCTTGTGTGCCATGAATCAAAATCGGATGTTTCGTAGAGTTGTTCCCATTAAAATGCTGTGGGTGACTTAAGCACAGGGATATTGGATGTGTAAACACAGCACGGCTTTGTGTGTATACGTTTCAGAATAGAGCCTAATACTGCATTCTGTTTGTACAAAACTCATCTTTAAATCTTTAAAAACATTAGCATTGTTCTCACTGTTTGTGGGTGGAGGACTGTTGTGTTTCACCACCTGCTCCACCTGTTCCCTAACCAGCTGAAATCCCCTGTGCCCACAGTATATCTCACTGGCATCTGGCACAGGGTTGATGCACACACACACACACACACACACACACACACACACACACACGCATACATGCTTTGACTAGAAGAGGTGTCCTAGGCCTTTTATCCTCTAAACACTGACATAAATCCATGGGTTTGGACTCGGGCCTTGCATTTGAGGCCGGCAATGGCCCTGTTGTCAGCGCAGTCTCTGGGATATTAGCCTGTTAATCCTTCATAGAGAAGAGGTGGAAGAGGAGGGCTGATAAATTGATGTTGGGGATTTATTTGCTTACAGTTTAACCTGCTGGAAATGTAACTTGAAACTGATGTTCAAAGAATATTCACTGAGATTTAGAAATGAGAAAGTTTCTTTTTATATTATCTAAACGACCTGACTGTTGATATTCAGTGTGGAGAAGTGATGATTTCCTTATTTATTACTTCCACCTTCACTAAGGTTCCCCCTTCCTATATAAGAGGAAAAATGCCCTGTGTTGACCCAAATAGAAACATTCATGTGGCTCAGTCAGTTAAGTTTGATGCTTTGCTTTGCTTGTGCAGGGTTGTTTTTGTATTTAAGCTGATGACCTCTGCATGTGGTTCCTGGGTGTCACCATGTGTATCATGTTTCTCAAGTTCTTGCACCAAAATCTTTCTACACTTTCATCCACCACAATCAATCCCCAACAGCGTTCCGGGTTATTAATAACTTATAGAAATATTGCGTGCAGAAGTTCTGCTTCGCTTCCCCCTCTCTGTCACACCTAGAGATGTTTCTGGCGACTAATTTCCCTGTCGACTAAATGAAAAGTTTAATTAAGACTAGCCGACTAGTCTAAAAAAGGGAAAACACTCAGAAAACAGTCAAGATTGAGCATAATTTATTAAGTATTTGAAACATTGTCCCAAAAAACATTGTGTGCATTAAGAGCCCTTTGAAGCCTTTAATCATCTTCAACAACCATGTCAGATTTTAAATGCCGCTTTAGTATAAGACACTTGGCGGCGTGCGGTATGAATGTGAACATGACGGCAACTCAGTCAAAAGTTAACCACTAAAATAACATCTGAAATAAATAAAATGCCGCTGAATTCATAGTCTAGATCAAAGTTCTGCCATATCACGCTGGTTTTGCGAGAGGACATCTCTCCAATTTCCCGCTAGGGCTGGGCGGTATGACCTAAAATTCATATCACGGTATAAATCAAATCCCTTCACGGTAACGGTATATATTGCGGTATAAATTTAAGTGTAAAAGTTATAATAGAAGTGTTTCTGAATGGGTTTTGTAGTCCCTTAGCAAAGCTAAATTGATTAAAAAACAACAACAAAAGCAAAGATATAATGAATTTTTTTAGAGCATTTAATGTGCAGAATGCAGATCTCAAAACTCAAAATTAAAACCCAGTACTCTATGGTGCAAAATGTCCCCTGGGATCTATATCAAAAGGTAATTTCCTTCTTTTAGCAAAATCCTAAATATCCTTTATGCTCTGCCATTTCTCCTCTAATCATCACGCTGTAACCTGTGACAGGCTGCTATGATACCACAACTATCACACATTCACATATGGAGTTTTTTGTGGAGCCCCTAGCGTCACATAGGTTTACATTACCAAAGGTTTATGACAAACACTCTTGCCGAAAACCAACTCCCGTGTGCGCACGGCGAGAGAGGAGAGGGAGAGACGCTGTGCTGCTGCCAGAGGAGCCACTGAATGAGTTCCCTCTGAGCGGTAAGTCGCTAAAAGAGTCTGAGAAGTCCGGGGCTGTTCGTAAGACATTAACTCACTCACTCACAAGTTCTCCAGCAACACATGTTGCACGTGCTACGCTAAATCACGGACGTGAACCAGCTCCTCTTGCTCCGCTGTCTCTGTGCTCGCAGCCATTTTCACACTGAGGCAGGTGCGATGACGTCATCGACAATAGGACGGTAGAGCGCAAATCTCTACCGTGGGCCAAATTTATATCATTTCTACCGTCTACCGCATATACCGCGCAGCCCTATTTCCCGCCATGCTATTTTAAAACTCCAGTCTACTCGAGCATTACCGCGGGGAGGGGGACTGCTGTCTGATTGCTCTGTAGCCCCCATTAGTGGCAGGCGGCTGCATGAATAATAAATGAATAAAATACTAATAGGTTTAAGCGACTAATATTTCTGGTGCCGACTAGCGAGGGGGCGGACGTATAATCGGTCCCACATACGGTCCCACATACAAATATGCGGTAGTCTGGCTGGGTTCGGGGGGTTGAGTTGCGCATATGAATCTGATTGATTATTACTTTAAGCCCTAAAACGGTAAATGGGAAAGCCCGATTAGTATGTATGCAATGTGTGTATAAGTTACAAGTACTCGTAACAAAAAAATGATATTCCCTTCTTCGATTACGTGTTTAATCTAAATAATTTTTAGGAGTACAAAGGTAACCATATCCAGTATTCTTCCTATTTAAAAAACACTAATTTTAGAGAAAACATTGCCTTTCCCATTTTGGTAATCATCTCACACAAGATTAAGTGTTTGGAACCCACTGACCTTAGTTGACTCATAACTTTATATAGAAAACCACAATGTACTTCTGTTAACAATCTCAAGATAATGTATCAGCAATTTGGGTGTATACGACCACAGATTTAGCCTGTTTATTCATTTGAAAATGAAGATGAGCAGTAAAATTATCTGCACCAACAGATGTGACATCACCAAATCTATTTCTAGAGAATACAGTAAGAGGAAGTTGTCACAAGTTACATGCAGCAATTCCTAATAGTTGTTGAGATGTAACAAGGGATTAGAGGTAAGTCAATGGGGCAGGAGAGTTTAGGTTGGCCTGTTAGAGGTGGGGTCAACTCTTGGCTCTTGTGTCATTGTCTCAAATCCTCCTGTGGCACCCAAGTTCAGGGCTCCGGGTCCGTTTGAAGGGTGGGGGTATTTAAAGGCCACAAGGGAAAGAAGAGGAGTAAGGGGAGAGAGAGTGTGGGTGGCTGGGGGCTCCTAAATGTCTCCTGCACCTGTTGTGTGTTGTAACTCCTCTCCCCTTTCACGATGGTCCTGTCACTTCATCGGCTGTTGAAACTGGGTGGAGGAATTCAGGGTGATTGTTGTTTACAAGAGAGCCCTGACGCAATGAAGTGATGTCAGACATGAAGTCAGTCAGATAAACAAACATGATATGTGAGTGATACATGCACTGAAAGCTGCCGTCGAATGTCTGGTCAGATGGTTTCTGATTTTAAAATTTTTATGTTGCCAGTTTCAGACTATTTTTTGTTTCCAGACATTTGATATTTAGTAGTTTTCTTTTTTCGTAAAGTAGAAAAATTGTTTTACAGAATGACCTCTGATTTTCAAGACTTTAAATGTACCCAGGCCAAGTTGTGTATTTAAAATATGTACACATATTTTTATTTCAAATGTGCCATTACTTTTGTACTGTTGAGGTGCATAGAAAACAGCCAGTTATGGTCCATAGGGCTGCAACTAATGATTATTTTCATTATCGATTAATCTGGCAGATATTTTCATGATTAAGTCTACAAAATTGTGGAAAATGTTCATCAGAGTTACCCAGAGCCCAAAATAATGCCTTCAGATTGTTTTTTTTGTCCAACCAACTGTCCAAAACCTAAAGCGTCTTCATTTACGATCATAAATAACAAGGGAAACCACGAAATTCTCACATTTAAGAAGCTAGAACCAGCAAATGTTTGACATTTTTGCTTGAGAAATGACTGAAACAATGAATAGTTTGTTTAACCAATCAGTTAATCGACTAATCACTGCAGCTCTTTCTGGCTAACGGCATTACATTCAGCACCACACTGTGTTTTCACATTGTCCTTCACTGCCGATTTGCGTTGCGAACATCCGTCCTCATGACAAGTTGAGACTGTAATCATGCAAATAAGTCAGACACACAGCAAACTTTCCTGCAGTTTTTTTTTCGTCACTCTAGCACTGAGATGACAAGTGTTGATGGGAGTCCACTGGTGTTTGTCCACTTAGAGCTGATGTGGTTTTACAGCGTTCAAATCTGTCACAAGTGTGATGGCTGAGGACTTACATAAGTGCTGTCACAGTTTTGCAAATCTGTAAAAATGTCAGCAGTTTTTGGAAGGTGTTTCCTTTCTAATGCGAATCGTTACCGGCATCTACGTTTAGGTATCATTGACACCCTTTTTGAGTGAAAGCCTGAGATGGATCGATGTTAGGTATATATTTTTTATATGTTTGAGTTTTTACTGATGTGAGCAGCTCAGCAGTGGAGCAGTTTCACTCCATCAGCCTTGACAGATGAGCAAATTATGCTCTTTTCCTCCACTCTGTTATGTGCTGACAGATCAGCAGAGTTGGTTACATTTCTTACACTGTCTGGTGGCTTTGTTCCGTTCATAGAGTCTTACTGAGACTTTGAGTGGCCATTGACAGTACCTGGGAAGTCAGCCAACGATGTAAATGACACTTAAGGAGTGGGAGACTTTGCAGCATTTTAATGAATTTTGAAACGAAAAATCACACTTGAAGTCTGTCTTCCGGTGACCGTAGAGGATTGTCTTGAGCCTTACATTACATGTAGAGATACCTACAGTATGTTCCAATAACTTTTATTTGTGGCACTTTTTGAAGTGACAAGTTGAGACCTAATAACATTATGAAACATTAAAGCTGTAAAAGAGTGTCAGCTTCTATTAAAGACTTGATGAATTGGGAAAAATCCAATATCAGAGATGAGCAGGCATATTGGTACAGGGGAGCTGGTGCCCTTTGTGCTCTGTGTCTGTGTTTTTAATAACTCCTGACCGACCTGTGGTTTGTTGACTTTAGGAGCCGCAGTTTCTTTTTCGTTGTGGGGGAAGGGTGCACATTTCCTTCTCTGTGCACACACTTATTACTGTCAGACACACAGGTGGACTGAAGTGGCCTTGGTCCAGAACTGAAGAACTGTTATTACCAGTGTGGCCTCAGGTTTTGGCTTAAAGTTGTGACTCTTTAGGTTTTGGACATTCGTGTGTATAGTGTGTGTTGAAAGTAGGCTTATAGTTTCATATGTGCGTATATTTGTACTATTTGAGATCCCAGCTACACATTTATGATCTGTGGTAAGTAGGAGACCGAATCTAAAGTTTCAGATCTCTCTTTAAAATAATTTTTCTGTGTTAGTGTGTCTTATTGGTCCAAGTTAAAGGGGCAGTGCGTAGGATTTAGTGGCATCTGTCGGTGACCAGTTGAAACTTCTTTCATGTGCCAAGTGTGAACTCCTGGTTAGGATCTTCAGTCTAGATTGTTCAGGAGGATTTTACCAAGAGCCGAATTATCTGTGGAGGTCTCTTCCTCTCAAAAACAACAAACCCGGTGATTTTTCTGGTAGAAACACTGAATAAAACAGCTTCATATTTAAAATCAGTGTTTTTCTAATGCTCTCTGGCTCGTTGCAGAGGGGCTGCTAACTACAGTGGCTGAAACAAAAATGCAAATGGCCGTATCTAGAGCCAGTCTTTGATTTGTCAGTTCTGGGCTACTGTAGAAACATGGCCGTGCAACATGGTGGACTCCATGGACAAGGACCTGCTCCCTATGTAGATATAAACGTCTCATTCTAAGGTTATTAAAACACAAAGATTCCTGTTTTCAGGTGATTATACACCAAAGAAAACATACTTATTATATACTATTTCTGCCAATACATCCCCCTTTCTACATACTGGACTTTTAAATGGCGTGTGTCCTCGTGCATCACAAGCACAGTGACCTTATAAACAAAAGAGCACAGTGTTTTTATGTGCTGCTATTATTGTGGTGTGCACTGTCAGTGCATGCGAGTGGGCTGTGATTTGTTTATGTGGCATGCATGGATGTGTTTGTGTGTGAGAGTCTGGGACATGACTTCTGAACAGGTGTGTGACAAAGGTGGCTGTAGTAGACAGGTGTGAATGGAGTCAATCATGTCAGCCTTGCAGGCAGACTATTTTTACACCAGCAGTGAGACGTAAATATCTGTGTTATATTGAGATAAGGCACATATACCGAATATATACCAGCTGTATGTTGACATAAACCTTTTTTAGTACTGTGATACAGCTCGTTTATAGCGATACAATATAAATGAGGAGCAGATTTTTTATTATATGTAGATATATGTGTGTTGTTGTTACTTATAAATATTAAAATGAATAAAATTATTTGCTTAAAAAAAAGTGTATAGGCTCAAACAAAAAGGGACAAAAGGAAAAAACAATTTGAAGAGAATAAAACGGTGCATCTTAAGCACCACGTCAGGACTTTTATTTAGACTAACTGGACTTGAAAGAAGGTGGTTATGGGCGTAATGTTCAAAGCTGCAATAAAAGTGTCCTGTCTTAGTCCATCATGAGCTCACAAGATGATCCTCTAAGATGCTGAACTCGGGTAAAACGAATGACAATAGATTTTTTAAAAGTGCATTTGTGCCTCGTGCTTCAGAACGAGCCCTCTTAAAAGCTTGATTGCTTTCTGATTCTCCCTTGCATCATTTTCCACAACAGCAGCACACTACAGTTCACTGCAGTAGCCGTGTGTTAAAGGTAGAAAATGCACCACATCTTGAGCACAAAGCTATAGAGAGACCCAATGGATACATGCAGGCAGTGTTCCCTGTAAGCCTGATCAGTATGCAAGGTTTCATTCCAGACAAACACTACACCAGCATATTTTCCTAATTAGACCGTCCGTCTCTGATTTGAAGGTGCTAATTAGGGAAATCAGCTACTTATGTAATTAAATCTCCACACTCCTCCATGGCGATAGACTGGACGCCAGTGAGGGAAAACTGCAAAGAGGGTTAGTTGTAAATTAAGACCGTCTCACAGGTTTATGTAATTATCCACCTAATTAGCAGAAATGTAAAGTCCAGTGCTTTATATCTGCTTCAAAGGATGGTCTTAGAGAAACTGAGCTCTGTACGTGTAAAGAGCACCTTGACATAGCGGGAGTGTAACAGCCACTCGGGCTAATCATCAGGTCAGCCACAGCTGAAGTGTGTGTGTTGACAGAGTGTGTGTGTAATGTGTTGGACCGGCACCACAGAGGGCGGGGGGCACATAACCTGTAACATAGCAGCGAGACAGGATGGTCAACTGCAGGGGGCCATAATGTGTGTGCACACTGTGGTGAGAGTTATGTCACAGGTACACACAGTGTAATCCCAGGAGCCTTCTAGTCTTCGCTTCATAATGAAAGTTTTTTTTTTTAATTTAAACTGTGTCTACACAAAATAATCTTATTTAGAGAGCTGACACCAAATAAGACAAATTCATATTCAGAAAGAAATACTATAAATGTGTCTAGTAGTGATCATAGTTTATGTTTTATGGCTACTCGTTCATCTAACAGTTCTTTTTCTCTTGTATTTTCCCAGATAATTAATGTAAATAATTGTGATTCCAAAACAACAACTGAGTAAAATAGAAAAGCTTAATTTTTAGTAATTACACCTCGATTTACCGATAAAATCTTTCCCATTATTTTATTTTACTTGCTCTGTCAAATTTGCCCAATCACTGATTTTTTTTATATATATAAATTGTGAACTTGTGCTTTGCCATCATTACTTATTAATCAATGTCAAGGGGTCTTACACATCAGGGACCTCGTCCGCCCAGAAGTGCGTCTTCTACTTCTCGGTCGCCATGGTGCTTGTTTGTTTTTCCGGGAGTTACTGCACTGCTGTTACGTCATCTCCTTCTTCGTCCGGGTGAAAGCCTGCGAAAGAAAAAGTGGTGCATGCGCAGAACGCCGACTCCGACTCCAGACGGACTGAGTGGGTACATGCAGCAATAGTTCCATTTTCAATCGGATTATCTAGGTGTGTTAGTTGAGCTACGGATAGTCCAATTTCAGTCGGTAAGCTGTGTACATGCATTTAAAAGTCCGGTTTCAGTCTGACTAAGCCAAGAATTCGATTTTCTCAAGCTGCATGTAAACGTACTGACATTCTCAATTTAATACTGATGCCTGTATATCAGACAGCTGCACAGCAAGCCATAGACATACCCAAATCTGGCTTCGATGCTGCCTTCAATCTGCAGTCGCAGCTCTGGCAGAATGCTGGTCCATTTTTGGTGCTCTTTTTCACACTGTGGCACAACAAACATGTCACTGAAGATGACACAAGTGTTTTCAGGTACAGAACAATATTACTTATGTGAAAGCTGAGCGGTGGGAGAGTGGAGACACGTGACAGTCGTACTCTTCAATCATATGAAAATGCCCTAAGATAATTATCCTTTTAAGCTATCACATTTCTTGGAATTTTCCCCAGAAGTACAAGAAATTAATTTATGCAATTTGTTCTTTTACTTTTATTCTAAAAGTGAAAAACAGCTAAAAGTTTCTTAAAATCAGATCACACGGCAACATTTGCCCTCAGGAAGAAAATCCCCAGCGCAGAATATTGCTTCCTCCCACCTTTAAGGTATTATTAGTTTCTACTCTAACCAGACTACATCAAGGCTTTGCTGAGATGAAATATGAGGTGCAGATATTGAACAGGTCTGTTCAGAACATGTATCTTGCTCATGGCTTCCCCTCTGAGGCCGGCAGCAGTAACTCCAGGCAGTGTCGTGGTTGCATCAGCTCTTTGATGGACAGAAGAGCTAGCCGACATTATTAAGAGCTCCGAGTGTGATCAGATGGGAAGAGGGTTGTGTGTGTGTGTGTGTGTTTGTGTGTGTGTGAACATGTGCGTGTCAGCTGTATTGAGGGTCAGCAGCCCTGATTCCCCTTGGGGGGGGCGTAGTTATGACAGGCATTCCGCTTGGCCACCGTGACCTCATTTTACAAGAAGGACCTGTAAAAAGGCCCTGGCCGAGCTGAGCTGGGCCAGACCGACAGGTGTGGACAGACAGAGGAGAGGAGAGGAGAGGAGAGGAGAGGAGAGGAGGGAGGGGGAGTGATGCCGGGATGGAGGGTGACCTCATGCTGGTGGACTCTGTAGACCACCACAGGCATTAAAACAAACCCAAGGGATGAGATAATAGAGTATTACATGCAGAGGACAAGAAATAATAGCTTTCCAAGGTATGGACGATAATTGTTTTTTTTTTTTATCCCGCAGAGCGGCGTTAAGCATATTGGATTTAATGAATTCTGGATTATGTTTGTATCTCCAGCTTTGTTAGATTAAGTGAATCCTCGATTTCAATTACCACCAGTTTAGTTTCTAACAGCTCTCCTTTGATGTCGGCGAGACCTCACCCCTCTCATCTTACCCACACTTTCTGGAGTTATTATTTTGTACTTCATCATATTCTTCAATCCATTCCTTCCTCCCCTTCTTTTCCTCCTTCTCCTCTCTCGCTCCGTCTTGGACGCTTACAGTTCACCTCAGGAATCCTGCCTTCTCAGCTGTCCCGTGGTGTCCCATAGCAACCCGATATAGCCTCTACCCCCCTTCACTTTTCAGCCTTTTCTCCTCCCTCTCTTCTACCTAATTTAGCCCCCACCCTCCTCCCCACTGCTCCTTCGGCTCCCTACCTCCTTCCTCCACCTTCTCGTCTCCTCTCTGGCTCGACCTTGTGGCCTGTGTGTGCTGGATTAGGAGCCTGTCTAAATTTGGTCATGCATGGCAAAGGAGACAAGCACCTGCTGGGACCCCGGCTGGTTGGACAGGCGGCCTCTTCTCCTCTCCAGACCCTTACATCAAATTACACCAGGGCCTGGGCATTCCTGTCACTCCTCTCGCTTCTCCACTTCGCTGCCTCGCTCTGTCTCTTCCGACAAGTGTCTCTCTTTGGCTTTTAAATGCTGAAATTCAGTTTGAATTGAATAATGTTTCTCAGGCGGGACAGTGTATTTCTCTGTCCAAATGTTGTGCAAACTTTGAGTGACGTTTGTGAAACAAAATCTAAGTTGGCATGTTTCCATCAGCTGCTGCTAGTAGTAAAAGAAAGTATTCCAATCCTACTAAGTAAAAGTACCTATACTACCATATAAAAATACTGTATTACAAGCCCTGCATTCAAAAGTGTTTATTAGCAGCTTTATAAATTGTATATGTAATACATCATTAGATTATTATAATATTTTGGTTGCATTAATACAGTGGTTCTCAAACTTTTTGGTGGATGACCAAGTGAGAAATATGGATGTATATATTTAACAGATTAATTTCTGTTTTTGTGTTCCCGTATACCATGCAGATTTTATAATGCACACCAGTGTACAAACTGTAAAGTAGAGCTTACGGTAAATTCTCTTGTGTTGTCCGACTAAAAGTCCAGAATCCAAAGACCTCCAGTTTACTTCTGCATAAGATGGAAGATAATGTTTTCGGTCTAATCATTTTCTGTTTCTCGACTAATTGTTTGTAAGAAAATATTAATACACTTAAGTATCACAATATTATGTTTTGTGATACTGTATCAATGCTCACCTATCAGTTTTGTTAACATGCAAAGATTCGTGGCAGTAGTTTATTTTGTTTTGCGTTTAAACCCCGTACCGCTAGTTAGCAGTGTTGTAATCTGTCATTAGCCATTTGACTCTTCCACTCCAGGGTAACAACATATGGCTTATAGGGATGGACTTGAGTACTCGAGTACACGATTTGTACGTCAGTATTCATTTAACGTATAGAGTAATTACCACCCAGCCTCCCACATGTGAACGTGACTTTTAGATATATTTTTAACAATTAAAATGGGTAAAATCTTACTTTAGCGTACAGCTGCATGTAGTATATCGCTTCCCTCAGTGTTACTGCTGCAAGATTGTGAGCTCTGCGTGGTGGTACAGTTGGTGAGAGTCCACCCGCACACAGACACAGTGACAGGGCTAACTGTTAGCATCACACAGGTAACATTGCCTATTGCTTATTAAAGGGTTTAACAAAAGAGTTGAGCCTTTTTGGTGTGAGTGTGAGTTTGTTCGGACCATTAACAGCTTGGTGTCGGATGTTAGCCACTGCTGTTGTGTTAGCTTGTGCTAACTGGGTGTTAAACTGACTGGGAGGAGAGTGGCTCCAGACTCCAGAGATAGTAATTGAGCACTCTGTCTTACCTGTGCAACGGCAGCATCAGAAAGTTTGCTGATTTTTATTAAGTCAGCTTTGAATGTATGGTTTGAATCACATTGTTGGCAACTTTACATGTCTATTCTTACGTCAGATTTGTTTTTGCAAGCACTTGAGCACTCCACAGTGATTCAGTGCAAGTCGAATATGGAAGTTGCTTAAAATGCCCCCTCCCTGATCAGCAGAGTCTTTAAGAGCACACCTCTAGCTCCTATAATAAGGTTTATTTTTAAAAGTTGTAATTTATTACCTTGCCTACAGTATCGCAACATATTGCCATATATTGAATCATGACCCCAGTATCATGATACTTATCGTATCGCCACATTCCTGCCAATACACAGCTCAGGTGTGTGGAGCTGTGTAGTGCAGTTTTCCCTTCACTTTTTTTCCCTACTGTCTCTCATTCAGTCACCAGTGAGGTTTCTCTCTGTCAGAAACACCTTTTCCTTCTCTCCCTCCCTGTCACCGTCTCCTCTCTGTCTGTCTCTGGTGCTTTGCATCTCTGTCCACCCATGTAGATCTACAGTCACGCTCGAGTGCAGGCGATAGACACGGATGCACACACAGATGTAACCGTCCACCCACATACTGTACAAGGACATATACATTTTGATTTCTAGAGTGTTAAATGCTCTCTGCTGAAATGGAAAATGTATGCTCTCTCCTACTGAGTGCAAACCGTGTTTCACTGCTAATTTATACATCTCTCTCTCCCTGTCTCTCTTTCTGTCTCTGCATAGTCTCTCTCTCCTCACTTCGCCCACACTATCATCTGTAGTTAGTTATTCAGCTCATGTACTTATTCTGCTTCTACACCCACACATCCTCCAAACCCTGGCAAAGTTTTGGCTCTACAGTAGGAGCCCTAGCACACACTCGCACTCTTGAATGCGAACACACACATCCTATATTCACATTGGAAGCTAAACGCCATGAAAGCCTCTCAAAATACCATTCAGAGATTGATTGAATGGCCTGATGGAACCAATTGAATTGTCCCCGACGTGCACGACCGACGCCATTAGGCAATTTTCCAGACAGACCAAAAGCAAGCACTCAGCGGCTGAGAGCCATTTACATCACCGTCTGCATTCTGCCCATTACGCATGGCGGCATCACCTAATGAACAGTTTGGTTTCTAAAATGAGAGATCTGGCTTTTAAAAGATGCAGCACATACTCTTGCAAAATGCTCGACACGACACACGACCAAATGTAGGACTTTATGGCAGGTGACTTCCTGGCTTAGGGCCATCACACTAATAGAGTCATTGCACTACACTTGAATGACAAACTCCAGTATGGGCAGCGTCAGGATCTGTTGTTTGTCTGCAGGACAGTTAATTTATGTGATGGCAATAGAAATGAATTGAACTGAAACTGAAATTGAACTGAACAAATGCAGAAAGGAAGGTGGAGAGGAGATCCTGATGTACAGGGTTATTAAACCCCAGTAACAAGTACTGAGTTGTAATCAACCAGTCTGATGTCAGCGCCATTACACACAGCTGTCCACTGTGTGTAATGGCGCTGCGCTCTGCTCTCTCAAATGGGAGGCTGCATATTTATTAACATACATGTTGGATTTAATAAACTGAAGGAGATGCTTCTCATACAGTATAAAGCAGCTGCAGACAACATATATTCTAAGAATCACTCAATTTATCAGATAAATGCAGACAGTTTTACTGGTGTTCCTGCTCTAACCACATAAAATATATTCTTGATGCTGAATTAAACACAGCTAATGGCTGCAGACATTTTGATTAAAATTGTCTATTTTCTGTCAGTGTCAAAACCCATTGGCCATCAGTATGACGCCAGTGGAAATCCACGCCAAGACTTCCTCTTCTGTGCGCTGCTCATTTCAGCTAATCTCTGTAACCCAATACCTGCAGAAAAATTCGAGGGAAAGATAATATAAAGCTGGCTCCTCATTAGTAGATTTTGGCCAATGCATTACGCTTCTCCACACGTACTGTTTCCTGCTGTTAAATGTGATTGGTCAATATTACTTGGACGACAAACAGACTACAGACAGAAACCAGAAAATTTCTGATACCAAAATCTTGTCCCATCACCTACAGATTTGTTTTTTATGTAATATTGTTCTTGTGTAGTAATTTCTTTAATGGTTCTACATGTGAGATTTTGAACAACATTTATGAAACAACAAACACTACTACTAGTGGAGTAATGGCGCCCTGAGCAGAGAATGAAGTCACACTTCCTCTGTGTTTGTTGTAAACCGAGCTTCTCTGTTATTTGTTCTCATAGATGTTCCTGCTGTGCGTCCATGTTAGTGCATGTGAGCCACATGTTGCAATGACTTGCACTGTGCTAACACAGCAGTTAACGCTGATAAAAGCTGTCCTGTCCCATGTTGCGGGACTATGTCTTTGTGGAACTGTAATGCCCTTTGGTTTCCCCCCAGGTTAACATTGTCAACTCTTGCCATGGTAGCATTGTTGCAGCTGTTAGCACCGTTAGCGTAGCATCCATCATTTTAGCTTAGTCACCTCCATGTTTCCCTGTGATGCCAGAGATGAGAGCTGTGTGCAGGCAATCTCGGCCCAGACTTTGAATACCGTATATAGCTCCTTTACATTTCTCTTTTTACTTTGCTATCAAATTCATTGATTTTTTGACAATTAACTAATCAATTTTTCAAGTAACTGATGATAAAGGTGACTACCTGTTGATGTTATCCTCAAGAAAAAGGGGGGTACTTTTTGTATTTATAATGATATAGTATTTTTGCATTCTTCCAGTGATTGCCACAGGATGACTTCCCAAAACAGACAAACAAACTGAATAACAGCATAAACCAAAAGTCAGTTACAACTTGTTCAGGGCTGTTGAGTCAACAGTCAAACTGACATAAATGTCTCAGTCTGTGTGTGTGCGCGCTCCCTCCCCGTCAGCAGCCACAGCCATAACAAGGTCACAAATTGAAGAGGACAGTTCGGGCCTTGCTAAGCAGTTTTGACCCTGCTCTCAAGAGGGAAACATCAAGCTGTGTGTGTATATACGTATGTGTGTGCAGGTATAGTTGTGTTGCAAGCTGTCAGTGTCTGTGAATGTATTCGTCACACAGTCAGATGGTTGACAGTGCAACCCTCTCTATCTTCTCTCTCTCAGACCTTCACAGCTTGGTGTAACTCCCACTTGAGGAAGGCCGGGACACAGATTGAGAACATTGAAGAGGATTTCAGAAATGGCCTCAAACTCATGCTGCTGCTGGAGGTCATTTCAGGTGGATCTCATCAACACACTCTCACACACACACACACACACACACACACACACACACACACACATTTACTGTTTACTTACTGAGTCATTGTGGATGATATACTGTATTTATCTATGATGTAATGCTGTTTGGAAACTCTTGAGATCGGGTTTGATAATTTTCTTCTTTTATTTGGGACTTCTATGCAAACAAACAAACAAGCAAAAAACAACTTCCTCACATGTGACAACACTTGAGTCAAAAACGAAAGACTCAAAACTGTAAAACTAAAATCAAATGCAAGCTTTAACCTTCCTGAGAACAGTAATTTCAAGTGTTCTTACGGATTCACTCTCCCCCTCCATGTCTGGCCAAATCACGTGACCTTGCGAGGGAGCTAGATTTTTGTGATCATGTAAGAATCATGCAAGAATCTAGCTTTGATTTGCTACATATCCAGCACAGTATAGATCCTGAGGAGCAACCAGTATTGCCACATATCTACCATTGGCATCATTTCTACTGCCGCATGGTATATACTGTCATACTGCACAACCCCAACTGGTGCATATCATGATCACTCTAAAGCTGAAGACATTATGAGAGTGGAAATTGTTTTTTACAACTTGTCATCTTATCCATCATCATTTTAGCCACAATTCTTCTCAGTTATGGTAACGTTGTACCCATAAGCGTAACTTCAGAGAGACAGGAACAGCCTAAAGCCTCTACCCAACACAGACGATTAAATAAATAAAAGTCAATTTCAATTCAGTTATTAAAAAAAAACACCTATTTTGAAGTAAAAATTTAGTAAAAATGACTACACCAATAGACTATTGTAACATCTGTAGGAATGAAAGCCAAACAGCAGAAATATTGTCTGGGTTATAGGGTTGGGTATTGTTTAAAAAATTATGACACAGGTAGGACCAGTACTCTTAACTTTATACCAATGCCAGTAGAGTACTTATTTGATGCCTTTATTTCTTAATTCTATACTCATGTGAATAGAAGCATTCAGTGGCATAAAAATCTTCATTCTAAGTTTTCCGAAAATAATGCTTCTAAATTGTATGCGGTTATTTTTATCAGACACCACTGTAGTAGTAGTAGTAGTAGTAGTAGTAGTAGTAGTACAGCCATATTTTCAAAGGTTTTCGTGGCATCTCTGCACGCTTAACTGCTAACTCCATCAAATGCTCCGGGCCACACCACAGACTGTATGGGTTGTAGCTGCAGCAGTTGTGGGCCAGTCACATGTTGCAATAAATTGAAAAACCCCTGGCTGCAAGCAAAACCATACAAATAAGGATTTTTTTCTAGATCTTGGAACAAAAGGGATTGAATGCAGATGTTGTTAAACTGGAGGAGTTTTGATACTACTTGGTACTGGGTTATTTTGGTCCATAGCTCATAGGTATCGAGTACCAACACTCCTCTCGGGTTGGTTTATGAAAAGCTGTTTTTCTAGGAACCTGAGCTCAGGACTGGGCAGTATAGTGAAAATCAAATATATACCTCCATATTGATGTTGCGCCAATATTTTAAGGTTGATTACTGGTGCTTTGACAAAATATTAACACTGAGATTTTAGATAAATAATCAGTAATGTGGATATTATTAAGTGGGTAAAACAAATAACAGAGCTGTCTGGTTAAGTTAAAAGATTACATCACTTTACTATAATGTAGCCTTTGAAACCAAGCAATTACAACACTTAGGATATCCAACATCTAAGACGATATAGTCTCATATCACAGTATAGATATGATATCGATATGTTGCCCAGCTTTACCTGAGCTTATATATTACACTTTAGATGTACTGAAGGATAAACCCTGATGAAATGTAATCACAAAGGCTTTAACTAATGGTTGTTTTTATTATTAATTAATCAGCAAATTATTTTCTTGGTTTATTGATTATTGTTTGGTCTAAAAATGTCAGAAATTCTAAGAAAATATCTTTTTTTTCAGATCTTAAGATGACATTTTCACATGTTTTGTTAAGAACCAAAGAGATTCAGTTTTGAACAAACCCTCACACCTGAGAAACTGGAGCCAGAGAAGCTGCCTGTTGATTGACCAACTGAATTTTGTTTTGACTGTAGTAAATTATTTTTTTCAGGTGAGAGGCTGCCCAAACCCGACAAAGGCAAGATGCGTTTCCACAAGATCGCCAACGTGAATAAAGCTCTGGACTTCATCTGCAGCAAGGGCGTCAAGCTGGTGTCTATCGGTGCTGAAGGTAAGAGTCCTGCTCCGACTAACAACGTCCCCTTTTTATTAGTTTCCTCCCTCCATTACCTGCTTTTGTCTCTTTTAATTAATATACCAAGGTCACACAGTATTTGCATTTCTTAGACCTATTTTTGATCACCAGATGGCTGCTGAAGTTCACAGCGTCATGAGAATTTAGATGAGATGAGGCAGTGAGGCAGGAAAGTAAAATACAGATCACCCAACTGAGAACAAACACGAGGTATTAGCTGCAATACACAAGTGATTTAATTTAGTCTAAAATAATTTGATGTACTCTAAGGTATTTGAGGTTATCCTGGATCAGATCACAGCACATTAGATACATAATTCAAATAATAAAAAACTGTTGAGGTATGTTATTATTTAAAATGTTTGTCATTGAATATGATGAAGGAGAACTGCAGCAAAATCGCTGTAAATTAACTGTACTAACGATAGTAGAGAGATACTGCATCATGAATGAAGAGATGAAAAGCAACAACAGTATTAACCGAACTGGTGTATAATTCAAATAGTTTCCGCACTGACATTTAAATAATATTTCACTGTCTGTTAGTCCTCTAAATCTGCATGACTCTGAACAGTTTTCACCCTGCTGGGTTCAGTCAGTGTAACATCAGACTTGAGAGTTCACAAAAACAAGCTGAGAGGTTCGCTCGTGCAACACTCACATCACAGCACTTCAAAAGCAGTTGGTGGATTTTCGTGTAACTTTATTTTACTTAAATTTTCTTCACTCTTAATTGCAGTCGAGATTCCTTTTGAGCCTTCAGGCGGCATGAAATTCAATTTGTTTCAACAGCAAAAGCCTCAAAAGGCGTTCAATTAAAGTTAATTCAATAGCAGACAGAACTTCAAACCTTGTAGGGAGTCACGACTGACAGGCCGGCTTTTGGTCTTTTATATTTTGTCGTCTTCTATTAATTGTTTGTGTTGTTGGTTTTTTTTTTTACAGAAATTGTTGACGGTAATGTGAAGATGACCCTTGGTATGATCTGGACCATCATCCTGCGTTTCGCCATCCAGGACATCTCTGTGGAAGGTGTGTGTGTGTGTGTGTGGTTTTTTACATACACTAACTTTGACTTTTGTAATAGAAATAGTAATTTAACAACTTCAGGATGTTTTTTTGTAGACAGGGTGTTTAGTGGTTAAAGCAATAACAGCAACTTGCCTTTTTCACACTTTGGTTTTTGTACGATTAAAACAAATGAGATATAATGTGTTAATTAGTGAGCTTTCGAACAAAGAGCCAGGCTAACTGTTTCCTCCTGTTTCTAGTCTTTATGCTAAGCTAAGCTAACCAGCAGCTGGTTGTAGCTTGTGGAGAGCGGAGGTTCATTTCTAAGAGGATTTGTCATCTAAGGTTGTAAAACAAATTTAGCCCCATGCCCCTTGTAAAAATGTGGGGATCTTTTTGACCTCTGAGATGACCTCTGCGTACTTTCTTGTAGTTTTACTGTCTGTAACTCAACTCAGCACAGGGAGAGCTTTCATTAAAGCTCAATATGAAGGCTCTACAACAAATTGAAAACATGACATCTCAGCTGTTCTGATCCAGTAAATATGTGTTGTCAGTCAGCCTGGTGAAGGCAGTTTGGCTGGCCTCTGTCCTTTTGAATGACTTTGAATGCAGGTTGGAGATTCATGATGATTTAAAACTACTTTATCCATGGTGACGACAGTAACACTACCAATCACACTACGGGACAAAATATGACGATGTCCGCGACATAACAAAATTCTCCAAAGGAAGTTTTGCGCAACACTTTATTACAACACATCATTACTGTTAAATGACACTCTACAAAAGTGCTGCACGTCGAAACGTAAATCAGGCTTTGCCCTTATCTTTCCAAAATAGCTGACTCTGTGTTGATGATGACACATTTCTACTTCCTACACACATGCTAACCCTATCCCTTCTGATCCGACACTTACAGACACATAAGCGTACCAACCACCACGCCAACTCATGACACACATGTATCACTGCATGTAACAAATAAATGTTAAACTGCCTTGCAGCAGTCGGTTAGAGTGGGTGATGGTGACTTATATAGTTCAGCTCGTTTAAAGTACAAATTTAAGAAAAAACAGGTAGAATTCATGCTTTTATTCATAAAAATATTATAGCCTTCCTGCCGCTGCCGTGTATTTTTAATTATAACGTAAGGAGATTTTTGACCAAAACTATTGAAGCTACAATCACCATGTCTGTCGTATGAGCACAACATACAGACCCATGTTTACATTCCTTTGTCGTAACAATCACAATCTCACACACTACAGCGGAACGAAATGATCTGATGATTTTATGAAACACTAGGGCTGTCCTGAGAACCATTTTTGGTGCTTTGAAGCTTCAAAACTTGTGGCCATTGTTCCCAAACTTTGCTATTATTGTAATTATGAGTCTGAATAGAGATGAGGACAAAACTTCAAGAATTTCCCTTTTTATTGAAGCAAAAACAGCCACAAAATATGCCTCAAGTAGATTATAGCCATACCCCATAAAAATGAATTTGCTCATAGGTATGCCCATAAACTAATAACAACATACATCAACTGTAGCCTATGTTAATGTTGACTAATGTTGGATTACTTTGTCTAATTTCATGGGCTATTATTTTTGCGTTCGGATGTTGATTACCATTGCAACAGTAGAGGCTTCACAGCATTTGGGACAGCCCTACAAAACACTCACTGAATACAACGGGCGGCTGTGGCTCAGAGGTCCACTAATCGGAAGATCGGCGGTTCTATCCCTGGCTCCTCCAGTCCGTATGTCGAAATATCCTTCAGCAAGATGCTGAACCCCAAATTGCTCCCGAAGGCTGGTCCATCGGTGTGTGAATGTGTTAAAAACTGAGTATGAGGTGGCACCTTGTATGGCCACCAGTGTGTGAATGTGCGTGTGAATGAATGAATGTGGTCAGATGACTAGAAAGGTGCTATACAAGTCCATTTACCAGTTACCTTTGTCTTGAAAGGACATTACAGTTAAGCAACATCAACATCACAAGAACCGATAAAACTACACACACTTTGCTTATTTACTTAGTGAGTTTCACACATCAGTCCCATGTGAGTCTCAGGCCCACATGCTCTGCATCCTCTCAGATTTTCCTGCTGTATATTTACTGCACTGTG
Source organism: Epinephelus lanceolatus (assembly GCF_041903045.1). NCBI lineage: Eukaryota > Metazoa > Chordata > Actinopteri > Perciformes > Serranidae > Epinephelus > Epinephelus lanceolatus. Next base: position 15,712,119 of record NC_135755.1, read on the forward strand.
TGGTTTGTTGCATACTCGTGTGCAGTAAATCAGATTCTACAAATCAGTCCATCTAACAAATTTCCCTGAACTTCATCTGCACCTCATGTCACCCTAACCAGCCTTCATGTTGTCAGGCAGGTCAGCGCACAATAAATTCTTGTTTATAAAGACTCAGACCTTGGTCACCCCGTCCCTCCTCGCACCTGACCCTCACCTTCAAGTCATCTTCTTTAGCTCCTCTTTTATTGCTCCTGCTCCTCAATATCTGCTGCTGCTGTCATATATGCTTGACTTCTCTGGCCATCAACCTCCTCCGAAACTCTCATTACGCCTCCTCTCTGCACAAGTGCAAGAAACAATATCTGCGCTAGCCTGACTTTAAAAGTAAACTTTGTTTACAAATCTTTCAGCTACAGACAAAAATCTGATACCAGATCTTGATCCATCTTTATTCTGGTGTCTTAATTTTTTTTTCACTTTTCACCATTCAGTCTATCTCTCTGAACACACCCTCCTTTCTTGTATAATAATACCTGAATAAGTTGCATATACATGTGTTTTTCATCTGTGCATCTCCCTCCCTTTGTTTTCCAGAGACCTCTGCTAAGGAGGGTCTGCTGCTGTGGTGCCAGAGGAAGACTGCCCCCTACAGGAACGTCAATGTGCAGAACTTCCACATCAGGTGGGTCTCTAACACCGAATTGTGGCATTAACAGGGAACTGCAAACATCCTTTTGTTTTTCCTTTAATGTTTTGCCTTTCTTTTCCAAATCTGTTGTTCCTATGTAACACCTTCCTCCTCATCCTGTTTTATTACCTTCCTTTTTGCTTTCTCCTGCTCTCTCTCTTTCCCTTTCCATCCTCCTTTATCTCATAAATCCACCTTTACTCTTTCTCACTTGTCATTCATGTGGCCCTCCTGCTCTTCTCGTGGCTCAGTTGGAAGGATGGCCTGGCTCTGTGCGCCCTCATCCACAGACACAGACCTGACCTCATTGACTACTCCAAACTGAGAAAGGTGCCCTGTCCTTCCTTCCTTCCTTTTTTATCTTTTCTCCCTCATCTAGTTTGCTTTATCTTCTCCTTTTGTAACAAGTGAAGCTGTTTGATACTCGGCCTCAGAATCAATGTAATTGAATCTGCTCATAGATCTTTTATGCTTTATTTCAGTACTCCGTTTTTTTGCTCATAGTACAGAGCATTTTTACAGAGTGTCATTTGAAATGCAGTGTGTCTGCAAGATATGTAGTCTAGAACATAGTGAACAGAGTGTTGCAATATCAATTGTGTTGTAGTTGGACACAAAAGATTTGGTATCCTACATGTCCAGATTCCCAACCTCATATGTAAACCAGTAGTTCATATTTGAAGCACAAATAAGTCATAATTCAGTGTATTGTTGGACCAGTTAAAGATTTTAAAAGTCAGTACTGGTGCACTTGGATTATAGCTGTCTGATATTTTGTCCTGAAAATGTCAGTATTTCAGTTTAACGGGCTACGAAAATAGAAGAAAAAGTAGTTAATGTTTCCTCTGGAGCCGTGTTCCTCCTCACTGTGGTCAGAAAGCAACGTGTACACATCCTCCCTCCAAAAATGTTTGGACAAGTGCTTCAAACAACACAAGAAGGAAACAACACACTGGCTTGCCTGCCAAAACCTGTCTGAGAATTAAACATTGCTTTGTAAAATGGCTTTAATACAGTGTGTGAATCCTGTTTCTGTTACCGTCTTCTCAATGTGGACCATGATACCGGCTGTTATTATGATTCTTGATTCTATTATAATTGGTAGTGCAGTGCAGGCCAATAATGTGCATGTCTGACAGTAGTTGTATCTGTGTGTAGGACGACCCCATTGGTAACCTGAACACTGCTTTCGAGGTGGCTGAGAAGTTCCTGGACATCCCCAAGATGCTTGACGCTGAAGGTGAGTCGGTGAAACAACAACCAGAATGACTAACCTCTGCAGGACGTTGTGTGTTTTAGTGCTGACACACACCGATAACCTCCACTGCAGACAAGTACAGCACATAATGGCAGATTGTTCAAGGACAAGAGGTCCTTTTTACTTGAAATTCAAACATCAGCATTAAAAAAGATAATGCATAAATTACTTTAAAAGCATCTATTGAAGCACCGATGGTTCTGACCTCAGAAATGTTTTTTTTTTTTGTAGACAGAATGGCTGAAATGACTCATACACACAACAGTAAAACATAATGGTCTTTAGTTTATGTAAATCATTGTGTGTGTCATTTTATATTCAAATGAGCAGCATTGCATTTTTAATTGAAAAAACATAGATATTATAAAAATGTTTAGTTTTAAAGCTGCTTTACAAAATATTTAGGTGACGCAGTATCAGGCAAAATAATAGTCTGACTTCATGTGTGCTTCTTCTTCACAAGAAATAAATGTCCAGAAGCTTTTTGTAATATTTTAATAGCCATGTTTTCTCCACCCTAAGATATTGTGAACACACCCAAACCTGACGAGAAGGCCATCATGACCTACGTGTCCTGCTTCTACCACGCCTTCGCTGGCGCTGAACAGGTCAGATTATATTTTATTTTTACGTTGTTGTGTTTATAGTTTAATATCTTATATAAGGCTGTTTGGATCTTGTCGCTTTGTGTATGACAGCCGAAATGTTCTCACTTTTTATATAATGATGTATGAAACACCATCAACCTGATATAGCAGCTCTCCTAATGAATAAATGTGAGAGATTTACTAATCTTGGTTGTTATGATTTGTTGTAAACGTATATTAATTGTTACTCCCGCTCCCTCCCTCAGGCTGAGACCGCTGCCAACCGTATCTGCAAGGTGCTGGCCGTCAACCAGGAGAATGAGAAACTGATGGAGGAGTACGAGAAGCTGGCCAGTGAGGTGAGAAACCACTGCAACCAAATACTCCCACTCTCAGTCTGTCCTGCACATCCTCCTCTGCAGCAACACTTTAATGTTCCAGCAGTGTAAACTCAGTGTTTTTCTCCTTAACATGACACAACTCCAGAATCACCGCAGGCAAATCAATAGTTTGAAATGTTACAGTTACAGAAACTTATGAACAATAACAGAACAGTATCCAGAAATCACAATAAAGATGAATGCACTCAGGTGTGCACATATTATCAGCATATATAACCTGTTATAATCAGTTTGATTTGCCATTAATTCTTAAAGGGTAGCTTCTGTATTTTATTAACCTGGACCCTATTCTCCCACGTTGTTGTGTCTAAGTGACTAATGGGAACATCAGTTGTTGAAAACGGGAACAAAACAGTCTGCAGTGCAGCAATTATCGTCACTTGTGCTCGCTTCAATTTAGTTGAAGTGTTTGTTTTTGCCACTGACAGGCTCATATTGTTATATAGGTGTCTAACAACATAATGAAAAGGATTCCTACAGAGTAAGACTTTCTTGTGAAAGAGTAAGATCCTTTTTGTTTAACCAGAAACAGCCCGAAATTGCTACTGCCAAACCCACCAGACTCCATTTAAATAAACAGTAATTTTATCATTGTAAAACACACTTCATTAAAAGTCAAGTTTCAGCAATCACCATCTCTGGTTTGGTTAGATAAACCCTTAATTCTACCAATTAGATGTGAAAATATACTGACTCTATATGTGCTAAAATTACTGTTTATTTAAATGGAGTTTGGTGGGTTTGAAGATGACAATTTAAGGGCTGTTTCTCATTAAACAAGAAGGATCTTACTCTTTAACAAAAAGGTCTGTCTCTGTAGGGATCCATTCCATGATGTCAGGTGCATAGAATAACAATTTGCGCCTGACAGTTGCAAAAACGAGCACTTTAAGTGGACTTGAAGTGACTGTGCGAACATACCCTGAGTGGTAACATTGTGGTTTGTTTTGTCCCCGATGTTCCCACTGTTAATTTAGACACAAATCATAGCAAAGTGGGGGCCAGGCTGAAAAATAGCAAAGTTACCCTTAAAGTTTGTGACAACATTTCAACAACAAGGCAATTTAAAGTGCTGTATCCTGAAATCCTGCATAAATCCTGTCAGGAATACAAAGCTATTGATTAGATCCAGGAGGGTGTTCAGCTGTTAAAAAAAGTATGGCAGCTACTAATTACGGTCATTATTGATTATTTTAATGAGAATCGTTTTAATTAGTTTAATTTTTCAGTCAATAACATTTAAAGAATAATGACAAGTGGGCATCAAAGCAGTTTTACATCTTTAAGCTTCAAAGTGTTTGTATTTCTAAAGCTGTTTTTTGATCTACAAATAACTAAAACAGTGAAGTTACAAGGGATGAAGAGACTTCAACCATGAGCATGGTTACATGCGCACAATAATCAGATAACTGTGAATAATCAGGTAATGGTAATAATCCGATTTGACATGTTTACATGCACTTCAATAGTCTGGAAATCAGAAAAACCTGGTTTACATGATTCAGTCCTTCAGTTGGATTTCTCCTCAAGTACATGACATAAAACTCAAACTTCCTGTTACAGTAGGTACTCATATCCTTGAAAATAATACCAAGTCATATATTTGCAGAATAAAGCACTCATCATGCTGACAGCTTATATTCTTACTGTACTGTTTGTTTTTATCATTAACAAATACATGTGAGAGCATTCTAATGTGTAGTTTATCAATGTGGAGCCAATTTTACATACTTTGGGTAGATTCGGAGTAAAAGTACTGCAAAGAGCAATACACAAGTGTATTGTATATAAACTTGTCACACAAAGTGCATAACATATAAGTAAGATAAAATAAAAGTGACAATTTAAACACTGAGAATATAAAAATATATTATTTTATGTAAAATCTTTATCTGAAAGGAAACAAAAGCTGTCAGATTAACGTAGTGGAGTAGAAAGTACAATATTTCCCTCTAAAATGTAGTGGAGTGGGAGTATAAAATAGCAAAACCCGAAAGAAACCAGATTAAAGGGTATACATGCACCGAATAATCTGACTATTGGGGAAAAAGCTAGGTGTGTTTATCTGATTTCTCATAATCAGATAATGGCTTTTATCTGATAAAGCCTATGGGATTATGCTGTTTACATGACCACTTGAATAATCAGGTAACTCCAGAAATCAGATAATGATCGGTTTATTAGTGTGCATGTAAATGCGCTCCATGATAGGAAAAAAAACTGACAACAGTGTCTCTGTAATTTTGCTTGTAGAGAAGTAGTAAGAAACAGATAGACGTGGGGAATAGCTGACATTTTACAAATCTAAAATCCAAAGGAAAAACCACCTGAGACATGAAGTCACCCAAATCCATATGCGATATATCCAAATATTTTGTACCAACGACAGCCTTGACGGAGCCTTGAAGTACTCTTCCTAGTATACAACAAAGTGATACAGTGGTAGGACAGCAGATTGTAGGAAAAATATATATACAGGACATAAAACGAAATACTACAGACAAGAATAATTGATTTTTCCCGTCTCTCTGTAGCTGCTGGAGTGGATTCGCCGCACCATCCCCTGGCTGGAGAACCGCGTGGCGGAGCAGACCATGCGCGCCATGCAGCAGAAGCTGGAGGATTTCCGTGACTACCGCCGCATCCACAAGCCACCCCGCGTGCAGGAGAAATGCCAGCTGGAGATCAACTTCAACACTCTGCAGACCAAGCTGAGGCTTAGCAACAGGCCCGCCTTCATGCCGTCCGAGGGAAAGATGGTGTCGGTGAGCTGGACAGATTTTTAGCTTAGTGTATTATTGTTGCTGCACAGTGTCGTAAATTCTCAGGCTTTGAGATCAGTTAGAGGATTACTTCTTCCTTTGTTGTTTTCCATCTCCTAAAGCTCGTAGAATCCTTCGACCCCCGCTTTGTGATCCAACGAAAATAAGACTGTTCTCTCAGCTACAAAGTCCTCACCCAACAACAGCAATTTGAAATAAAGAAATATAGAAATAGGTGGAAAGAATGCACAAAAAAGAAAGGGAAGCAGAGAGCATAGAACATGCTGAGTTGTGTTGGATAGCTCATGTTCAAGTCGGCTGAATTGCAAAGCGGCTGCAGTTCATCTGCAAACAATGGAGCACTAATTCTAATTTCTCAGAAATTTACATAGATATTAAAGTGTTCTCAAGGCACACAGTTTTTATTCACATTCTGAACACTCAGTTCACTCAAACAAGTGTCAAAAGAACATTGAGAAGTCCTTGTTCTCAGCATTCAGAGATGATAAAGCCTCTCTCTCCTCCAGGATATTGCCAATGCCTGGAAGGGTCTGGAAGGGGTGGAGAAGGGTTATGAGGAGTGGCTGCTGACTGAGATCCGCCGCCTGGAGAGACTTGATCACTTGGCTGAGAAGTTCAAGCAGAAGTGCAATATGCATGAGTCGTGGACTGCAGGTAGGGCCAACAGAAAGGTGTGATAAAACATGATTTTCAGGGTACCGGGACGCACATGTGTTCTTAGATTTAAGGTGAAACTTTCTGCCTTCAGCAGAATGATGTAAAAACAGCTCTCTACTGTCAATATTCATATCATTCTGTATTGTGAACCTCAAACAACCAACTGCAGAAATACTAAGCAAAAAAGTCATAGTATTGTATGTCATGAAAAAAATCAGTTAAGTCCTAGTATAGTATGTAATAAAAATCACAAAAGTCAAGGTATGTAGTGAAAAATGATGGCCTTCAAAATGTCTATGTATCATAAAAACTTGTCAGAAAAAGTCATTAAAAAGTCACAGTGTAGTATGTCATTAAAAAGTATATAAAAATGTCCTAGTATAGTATGAAATAAAAAAAGTTTAAAAAAAGTCATAATGTAGTATGCCCAAAAAAATTGTAAAAGGAAGTCATTGTATAGTATGTTATAAAAATCATTAAAAAAAAATCATTAAAATAATACATTACAGAAAAAAATCTTTATAAAATCACAGTACTATATGTCATAAAAAATGTACTGTATTACAAAGCCATAACATAGTTTGTCCAAAAGAAAAATGTAAAAGTCATTGCCTTGCGTGTCATAATTTTTTTTAAACTCATACAGTTGTTGGTCACACAAAGTATGTGTTAAAAAGCCAAAGCATAGTAAGTCCAAAAAAACAAAATTATGGTAAAATATATAATGACAAAAATGATTTTTGTCATCAAAATATGACTCCAGACTTCAGATAAAAACATCAGTGTAGCATGTCCAAAAAAAATTATTAAAATATGTCATCATTGTATGTCAAAGACGTTCAAAATTTCACAAAAAAGTCATAGTAAAATATGTTCAAAATTGCACAAAAAAAGTCATAGCATGTCCTTCAGAATAGCAGGGAATATAATGTTGTTCAAAATAGGATAAAAACTTGATAGTATAGCAAGTCCTTTTAAAATAACATAAAAACCTCCATGATTAAGTATGTGGTTCAAAAAAGCATAAAAACGTAATGTAGCAGGTCATACAAAATAACTTAAAAACATCATAGTATATAGTATAACATTCAAAATAGCATACAAGGGTTGTAGTGTAGTATGTGGCTCAAAATAGCATAAAAAAGTCATAGTATAGCATGTCGTTCAAAATACCATAAAATGTCATAGTATAGTATGTCGTTCAAAATTGCATAAAAAAGTCATAGTATAGCATGTCGTTCAAAATTGCATCAAAATGTCATAGTATAGCATGTCGTTCAAAACAGCATAAAAAGTCAGTATAGTTTGTCATGAGATAAAAGTGTGATAAAACTATCTGTAGGCATACATGTGAATAACAAAATGCTACAGTGAGTCAAAGGAAATGGCTGAGTGCAGTAGAGTGAAGAAAACAGATCAGAGAATGAACTTTAATGAGACTTATATGCAACAGCAGGACAGGTGCATCATTTACACATGTTAACGTATCACCATATTTTTTCTCTGTATAAATATAAGAGCTTGTAGTTTTGGTCTGTGAAGCTGAGGTAATAAAACACACGTTAAACATCTGTGTGTTTCAGGTAAGGAGGACCTGCTGTCCCAGAAGGACTACGAGTCGGCATCTCTGATGGAGATCAGAGCCCTGATGAGGAAGCACGAGGCATTCGAGAGCGACCTTGCCGCTCATCAGGACAGAGTGGAGCAGATCGCTGCCATCGCCCAGGAGCTGAAGTAAGAAGCTTGGACAGAGACACACAGAGACATACAATTCTTGTTCATGTTTTGGGTGCTTTAATTTAGTATCATAGCAGTTTAACAGAGGTGTGTGTGTGTCTTGGGGGGCTTTTAAGGACACAATGGGGAGAAACTGTGAGGAGGAGGAGAAACAGGAGGGAGTGAGGAATGAGAATTGAGATGATTAGATTGAGGGCTTATATGGAGACTGTAGCAGGGATAGGAGAGGAGAGAATGAGCGACTGAAGTGTTCCGGGACTCTTAATTGTCGCGATCGGAGAGATATGTTGAGAGGAGACGAGGATGTGAATACAGCCAAGAACAAAAGTGGGAATGAGTGGAGAGCATGTTAATGAGAGGGATAAAAAGATGAAAGGATGAGTCATGAAAGAGCAGAAACCTCTGATCTCACTGTTTCGTTATTCCTCACCACTCCTCTGGGCCTTTTCCACAGATAGTTCTGATACCACCTCTTTGATGCTATGTACACCATAATGCTGAATATGTATGCATGCCACACATAACTTCTCATTCATTACTTTTAACGCAGATATACACTCAAAAGCAAAATGTTCTCAGATGACCCCTCAGAGCAGGATGGGATAACTCATGAAATGGCATTAAGCACTCCTAATATTTGGGGGAGCATGTGAGTTGAACTTTGGGGAATGTAATAGTTTGTCAGAGGGCCTTTAAAAGGTGGCAGGTGTTTTGCATCTTTACAAAATGCCACACAGAAGGTCAGTTTCCCGAGCTTTGATATTTTCAATTACCTGTCCCCATTTTTACATATTTAAAAGTAGTCTCACTGCAGATAAAAGTTTAAAGAATAAATGTGCTGAGTTTACCGTTTATTGATGGTGTGATATTTTCTTAGGAGAATTAACGCCTGCACACTTACTCCATGCTACAGAGGTTTAGTAAAGACATCATTTTGATCCTACTTGGATTTTTGTACGGTCAAAAGTTTGTGAGCAGGTGTCTCCTTAATGTATGCTCGTTTGAAAGACTTACACCTATGTGATGTGCTCATAATTATTCTCTCCCAACACAGGACAGAGGGATGTCGTATGCTGTAAAGCCCTGTGTGGCAAATTGTGATTTGTGATATTGGGCTTTATAAATAAAATTGATTGATTGATTGACAAATCATAAAAATGTGCCAAAAAGTATGTAATAAAAAAAATCATATGAATTTAAAAAAAAATGTAATTGTAATTAAAAATTAATGAATCCATAGTATAGTATGTAAATAATTTAATTACAAAAAAAGGATAAAAATCCATAGTATACTATGTGAATAATAAAAAAAGATAAAAATCCATTGTATAGTATGTAAATACTTTTTTAGAAAATTATTTAAAAAAAAATCCATAGTACAGTATGTAAATATTTTTTAAAAGATAAAATCCATAGTATGGTATGTAAATAATTTAAAAAATTATAAAAATCCATAGTATAGTATGTAAATATTTTTTTAAAAGATAAAAATCCATAGTATAGTATGTAAATATTTTTGAAAAATTATAAAAATCCATAGTATAGTATGTAAATAATTAAAAATATTATAAAAATCCATAGTTTAGTATGTAAATATTTTTGAAAAATTATAAAAATCCATATTATAGTATGTCAATATTTTTGAAAAAATATAAAAATCCATAGTATAGTATGTAAATATTTTTGAAAAAATATAAAAATCCATAGTATAGTATGTAAATAATTAAAAATATTATAAAAATCCATAGTTTAGTATGTAAATAATTGTTAAAAAAGAAAAAAAAGGAAGTCATAGTATGTAAAGAATTGTGAAATTTGATAAAAAACCAGAGTATAGTATGTAAATATTGTAAAATGTTCAGTCATAGTTTGTAGTAAAATAATAATGAGTGTTTCTAAGTTCAAACTGCTCTGCAGTTGATTCCAGTAATGAGGTGCATAATACCATAAACCAGTCTTCCCCAGCTCAGTGTTAGTGTGACGGACTTTTAAAACCAGTCTCTCCTGTGATCTGGTTCCATGTCGATGATTTTGGTACACAACTGAGGATGTTCGGTATCCTGGTGTGTAGATGTCTTCTAGCTGCCAGTGATGTCAAGCCAACCTTTTATATATACATACATACATACATCTCCACATGAAGCCACAGCTTAGTATGTAATAAAAAACTCATAGTCGTAGTATGTGGTTAAACAATCAGAAAAATGTCATTAAAAAGCCATAATATACATGTAATAAAAGATAAATATAAATTGCACAATGAAGCCATAATATACATTTGCCAGTCTGTATGACACACATTTTTATGAGTACAGAGGTTTAATGCAGCTGTGGTTTGACTCTTGTGTCGTCTCCTCCAGTGAGCTGGACTACCATGATGCTGCCTCAGTCAACGCCCGCTGCCAGGGCATCTGTGACCAGTGGGACAACCTGGGCACCCTCACCCAGAAGAGGAGGGACGCACTGGAGGTACACCCTGTGAAACACTCACAATACAAACACAACATTATGGCAGCGAGGTAATTAAGGTGACAGTAGTAAATGGGTTCTACAAATTCCAAAATTTGTTTTTAAGTAAGTTAATCATCTCATTTAATTTTCATAACAAGCAGTGCCTCTGTCCACATTATGGTTCTTGTAACACAAGTCTTGACTGTGTGTCTGCAGCGTGTGGAGAAACTGTGGGAGACTATTGACCAGCTGTACCTGGAGTTTGCCAAGAGGGCAGCGCCCTTCAACAACTGGATGGATGGAGCCATGGAGGACCTGCAGGACATGTTCATTGTCCACAGCATTGAGGAGATTCAGGTACAGCACAGCCAGCATCATATATGCACGAAGACACTATATATTTTCAGCCAGGGATGTCCTGATCAAGTGTTTTCGCCCCCGATACAAGTCAGTTCATACTGAGTATCTGCTGAGTCCTGATGCAATACCTCTATTTTCCTCAATGAAACAGCTGCACAGTGCCCACGTCAAGTACTTTAAAGTTATTATACTCAATCCAGTGTATATGTACGACTGAATAGCTGCAGTGCATCAAGACAAAAAAAACATGCATCTAAGCTGTTCCTTAATGTTTCTTACTTTTTCTTTTTACAAAACAACAGCATATAAAATAACAAACCGTCCCTTTAATCTTTCTGGCTTTGTCGCTGTCTGGAGGGATTTCCTCTCTTCTTTTAAGAGAGTATTCTCCAGTGTTTGTTGCTTCGGTGCAGCCTCTGTTACCTGAATGGTCTGTATTCAGTTGAGTGTTTATTTTCATCATCTTTGCATCTTTTGCATAGGTTACATTACTACATCAGCCTACTCTTATTGAGTCTTTGCTTTTGGGGCATTTGGTGTACTTGCAGTAACATGGTGAGTGTGACAGACCGCTGTCTGTCTCTCTTACGCCTGCGGTGAAACGCACAAAAGATGCTTAAACTTTGGTAAATTACATAATTTATTTAATTTTGCTGTCCTTTATGGCGTGTGGTGTTTTGCTGCTGGTCAGGCTCGGTTCCATAACGCCCATACATGGGAGTAGCCTGGTTCCAGACCATAGACCCCGCCCACTCAACTGAGTAGGCTTGCATCTCTGGTCTGGCATACTTCAATGAATTTGCGATTTATCTCGTCCAAACGATGGACGGACCAATGAAAGCTGGGGGTCTAGCGATTAGCCAATCAGCGCCACGCTGATGTCAAGCTGTACGCCAGTGGGTAACTGATAAGGATAGCAACGTCTACAGATCCTACAGACCACATTAACGATGCTATCGAGGTATTTCGCCACTATACTTGCGTTAATGGAGGACCAAATTAAGGAAGCTGCTAAACTGGATTTAACGGCGATGCAGCTGGGCGTGCACGACGACGGAGACATTTTAAACAGGCAATGCTTGCTTGTTTTCGGCACCCCCGAGGCATGGATACTAATGACGTCAGATTCTGGGTGAGTCGTTGATCTCTACTGATTGGTTAGGGAAAAATCAAATTCCCTCCCCCTTGTAAATCGCCTTCAATGGAAGCCATGTCAGACTGAAGGTTCTGGCAGCTTCAGTCTGACACTCAGGCTAACATGGGAGCACAGCAAAGTGGAGAAGAGATGGAAGCTGCAGAGTTAATACCGGCTGCACTTGTTGCGCACTGTGCATGAAAACTTCATGAGTAAACACACCTGGCCCTATATAGATGAATATAGCCGATACTGATAAGTTAAAAATGCCAGTGGCTCCGATATTGATCTTTGAGATTGGATCAGGACATCCCTAATTTCAGTGTTGTCTCAATATACGTATCTCTACTTCAAAACACAGAGGATTATTTGCAGTCATTTACCTTTTTATAGTTAAGCTGTAAAATCACTCGTTTGTTATGCTCGACTGTTTTGCTTTAAGAGCTCCACATGCAGTCCTTCTATTTGTAGAGTCCACTCATATGCATCATTAAATCCATTGAAAGGTATGCCATTTTTCTCTTAACGATAATTCACCAAAATAAACCTGAATTGTGACCAGAAAAGCAAAAAATATAGATGTAAAAACCCAAATGTCTGCACTGACAGGGACTCTAGGAGTCAGTATTAAAGAGAAAAGAGCAGGAATACATGTCAGTATCTCTCCTGCTGTGTCGGACCCCCTCAGGATGGAGGTGGGAAGTTCTGGCATGTGACATTTGAGAGCATTCATGAGCCAACTTCTGACTTGGCAGTTCAGTCAGCAGCACATGAATGCACCTGTTTTGGCAGACTTTACTGTTTGTTCAAATCTAACAAAAAACATACAAAAAAACTTTTGAGCGAGTTTTGGGTCACCCAGAATAACGTCTGTAAATGAGAGACATTCTCAGCACCTTCACTCACCAGTCAAGTGTAACACTGATCTAATCTGTCTCTAGAGTCTGATCACCGCTCACGACCAGTTCAAGGCCACTCTGCCCGAGGCCGACAAGGAGCGCATGGCCACCATGGGCATCCACAACGAGATCCTAAAGATCGCCCAGACCTACGGCATCAAGCTGTCTGGAATCAACCCTTACACCAACCTCAGCCCCCAGGACATCAGCACTAAGTGGGACACTGTGAGTCACATCAAACACACCCAACAATCACCACGTGGGACTCATAGCAAAGGAGCATGGGAAATAACAAAACAATTAAGCAGGATCACCTCCTGAATCTGCTTAATTTCTGTTTAGCGTTAGTTGACATAATGTAAACAGGAAATGAAAACCTTCACACAGCTGCATTTGGTCATCTGGCTAATAATAAGTCAGCGCATACACAGCGACAGGTCATAAATAGTGCAGCACATTTAAGTTTGAGTGTCACTGAATACTGCAGAACACAATCTGTCAGAGCAGAGTGACACACATCTAACCATCTGTGCTGAAAAAATAGATTCTGTTCCTGTGGGATTCATAAACAAGCCGCACTGTTAACGCTTCATTAATATAGGCCTATATTTTATCTACAAGTGCATGTCACACACTGAGCGAGCCGCCTGTTAATGACGCTGTGGGCTAATGGGCATGTAGCTACTTCCATGTTTCAGATGATACGTCATGTTTGTAGTCGACCAGTGAAGGTGAGTTTACATATCACCTTGGGTTCGTCCTTCACCTTCTCAAAATGATCCCACACTTTGGATTTCCTGCCCGACATGTTATTAACTAGCCTGTGGAATAACCGCAGGTACTGAGCATGGCCACTTCCTGTGTCTGTCCTTTCAAATTAAATTCCCACATGGTCCAGTCATATAGGATTTGATTTATTTTGACCTTTCAGGTTTTACCTAAAGTTGTAAATGGATTTTGGTACCTTGGTTTCACAGTGGTTGGTGTTAATGTATCCACCTGCAGGTGAAGCACCTCGTTCCCCTCAGAGACCAAATGCTCCAGGAGGAGGTGGCCAGACAGCAGGCCAACGAGAGGCTGAGGCGCCAGTTTGCCGCCCAGGCCAACATCATTGGACCCTGGATTCAAACCAAGATGGAGGTACGGTGTTACTGTGATACAGCAGGGTGTCAGAGGTAGAAAAGGAAACTGCACTTTAACTTGTGTAAGGTGTAAAAGATTCTCTGTAGTTGTCTGGGATTGACTGTACAGATATAAAAACAGACTGTCTTTAAGGACTTGCCCTTCAGATGTTTCTCCTCCTCTGTGCGCCTGCAGGAGATCAGCCATGTGTCTGTGGACATCGCCGGCTCCCTGGAGGAACAGATGAACAGCCTGAAGCAGTACGAACAGAACATCATCAACTACAAATCCAACATCGACAAGCTGGAGGGAGACCACCAGCTCAGCCAGGAGTCCCTCATCTTCGACAACAAGCACACCAACTACACCATGGAGGTACTCTGCTGCAGCTTTGGCGTTCAGCCGACCCTCCACCCTCCACCTCTTGTTTCTCTGCTCCAATCGTATTTTCTCTGCCTCTGTTCCTCCATGGCTGCAGCATGTGCGCGTGGGCTGGGAGCAGCTGCTCACCACCATCGCCAGAACCATCAATGAGGTGGAGAACCAGATCCTGACCCGCGACGCCAAGGGCATCAGCCAGGAGCAGCTCAATGAGTTCAGGGCCTCCTTCAACCACTTCGACAGGGTGAGGCGTTCACTGACCTTGAAAAGGAATCTCCCACAATGTGGATGTTGGATTATATTGGGATTATTCAGTCATGACAAACAGAGAAATCCATAATAAACAACACAAACCACAATGTAGAGCTTATATCTTTATTTTTGAACTTAAAAATCAGTTTGACAGATAATTGTGAATTTTTTTTGTCCTAAAATGTAGCATTAATGCTCAATATTAAGTAAGAAATTAAAAATGGGCATTTTTACGAGCTGTTCCAGTGATAAAAAATACAAATGTGTTTGTCCTTTGCAGAAGAGAAACGGCATGATGGATCCAGACGACTTCCGTGCCTGCCTCATCTCCATGGGTTACGATCTGGTTAGTACAACACGACTCGTGGCTTCTCCTTAGTTTCATTTTGTTCAGGAAGTTTAAAACAAATTGAAATCTGACAGTACATAGGTTTCATTTTTATCTGGTGTTTCGCTACTAACTGATACGATCCTCGTCTCTGTGACAGGGTGAGGTGGAGTTTGCTCGCATCATGACTCTGGTGGACCCCAACAACACAGGCGTGGTGACCTTCCAGGCCTTCATCGACTTCATGACCCGCGAGACCGCCGAGACTGACACTGCAGAACAGGTCATGGCCTCCTTCAAGATCCTGGCTTCAGACAAGGTAAGCAGACACACACAGCGTCCTGTTAGCTTTACACCAACACAGTAGTTACAGTTTTGAATGAGACAGTACGAGAGGTAAACATGATCAAGTTTAGAGGTCAAATCTGATAATGCTCAAAGGTTCATTACAACTACTCTTACTTATATAGTTTTGGTCATCATTACTGTCTGTTAATATCGTACCCACCCAACTGCTAATATCTGGGAACACTGACATCACTACAGCAAAGTCCTGCAGTCACCTGATGTCTTGGCAATGGAAACAAATAATTTGTTTAGTTTCTAATAGTCTTCTGAGGTGTAGAAGACATCAAACAGTGAATAAAATAATCTTTACCTCACTAAATTCTGGATTCTAATTGTGCAAACTGCACCAGTTTATTAAAAGTTATGTTTTTAAACCAGTGTGTAAATGGAAAGCCTGGAACAGCAAATTAGCTGTGCAGCTTAGGTTGCCATGGTGATTTCCACCAGTTAAAAGTGAGCCAGCTTTGTAATTCTGTAAAACCTGAATTAAGGTTAAACATAGCTTGCTAACTCATTGATCTCACTTTGTGGTACAGGTGCCTGGTTTCCTGAATGTCAGTGTTCCCAGATCTTAGCAATACCCAGAGAGTGAGGTGTTTTGAAGAGACAATAATGATTAATTGTTGAGAATATTTTTGACCGGTTAAGCATTATCGGTCTGCGCTTAATTTTGCTGCATTGCACACCACCCAGGTCTGGTGGGTGACAGACATCTGGCCAGCCACTTGAACATTTGGAAACCTAGTGCCCGCCCTGCGTTCTTCACTGGTTAGCCAGCTCTGCACTGCGTACTAGTCAGGTGGGAGCTAGCTAGCAGCGCCACTTAGTTGGCGATTACCGCTAGTAACACCATCCCACACCAAAAATGTTGCTGTGGAAACATTGTGCCCTCCCTCTGGTCTCCCCAATGAAACATCCCTTTAGCATGGTTAACAATGTTAGCTCTGCTTCCACGGCTTGTGGTGCTAACATAACAATGCAAAAAGGGGTTTTGTGGCTCACAATGAAGCTGCTTACTCACCAGGGCAACCTGGGGGGAAACCAGAGGGTCACCACCATGTTTCCACAGTAATATCATCCTGCCACTGGGACAGTGTTACCAATGGTAATCGGGAACAAGCGGCACCGCAGGCTAGCTCCCACGGCTAGCGTTAGCTAACCAGATGAGAGCGAAGGGGCAGTGGGCATTATGTGTCCACGTTAACGCTAGCCATCTGTCCATCAGCAAATCAACAGAAAATATAATAAGTAAAGACATTTACATAAATATACAGCACTTTGAAATGTGGCGCTAAAGCTCACTGAGTCAACATAGCACCAGATTAGTTACGGTTAATGTCGAGCTATCAAAAGCAAAATTTACTGAAACTACCATCTCTTAAAGGGATAGTTCAGAGATTTTGAAGTGGGGTTGTTTAAGGTACTAACCCATAGTCAGTGTATCACCTACAGTAGAAGGCGGCTGGCACGCCTCCTGCTTGGAGAAGCAGAAGGAGCACTGACACACTTAGTTTAAGTGTACACTACATGGAGAATATTTTAACTGCTTTACTGTGCCGTCGGGCAGCGATTTCCATCAGGGAAGCCATTACAGCACTCTCTTCAAAGCCAGACTACATTGAGAAGAATACAGAATTTTTAGTTTGTTGAAATAGGTTTTGTTGCTGCCCCCGTCCAAAGCAGTACATTGTGTAGCTTCCCTGTTGGTCACTACTGGGGGCGTACCAACCGCAATCTACTGTAGACAATACACTGACTGTGCTTCAGTACCTAAAACAACCCCACTTGTAAAGATTGTAACTATCCCTTTAACATTGGTAATAACCCTGTTATAACACTGTATCACCAATAGTAATCTTGGATAATAATGCCAGAGAATGAAACATTTGTCAGTCAACAGTTAAACCTTCAGCACTTTATCTTTGCCTGTATAAATCACACCCGCCTCCTTCTCTCCTCCAGAACTACATCACAGTGGAGGAGCTGCGCAGAGAGCTGCCGCCTGAGCAGGCCGAGTACTGTATCAGCCGCATGACCAGGTACATTGGAGCTGACTGCCCCTCCGGCGCCCTGGACTACATCTCCTTCTCCAGCGCCCTCTACGGAGAGAGCGACTTATAAACACAGTCGCGTCTTCTCTTCACCTCCTCCTATCCCTTCTTCCCAGCTCCTACTATTTCTCCTATGTGGAGAGAGCAATTTAAACCCCTTCCACTGCCCTGATCATTTCCCCTTCTCCCCAACCCTCCCTCCCTCCCTTCATGCCCAAACCCACTGCCCAGAGAGGGGGAGAGTAGAAGGCTTTGCTCAAACCTTAGAGGCTGTGTTTGTCCCTCATCAGAGTGCTTTGAAAAACCAGGAACGTGCTGGGTATTGCACTGAACTTATGTAAGCAGCATACATATAACATACCTGCCTTAAGGAGACTTAACACAGGGAGGTAATGAGGGAGAGTTGGTTAGAAAGTTATTGAGCAAAGCCTCCTGCTCTCCCACTCTCTCAGATGACATATTTTTTTGTAGAAGGGTAATTAAAGAACGTGATAAAAAAAAAAAAAAAAGCTGGTTGGTCAGTTGGCTTGGTTGGTTGTGTATTTGTGCAGATGCATGCTATGTTGAAGTTTAGAAATGCTGTCTTTGAGTCTCTGACTCTCCTTAACCACAGAAACATGTCGGTCAGCAGAGGAGAGAAGCAGGTCAGGTGCTACGATACGTTACAAAGCCAGTCTGACAATAAAAACCACAGCACTGTGAAGCCTGAATGTTAGCAACACAAACATCTTAAAGCCTTAAGCTCAGGAACTGACAGAGGGTGAACGGGAGCGCCTACACTTTAAAGCACTGGATATTAAGATGCAGACAGAGAGCAAAGCACTGTGGGTAAATACAGATAAAGAAAGGGAGCGCCATGGCTGGATGGGGACTTAAGAATGAAGACAGAAAGACCGATCCCACACGTCTCTCCAAATTTAAAATCACATCTAAAGATATGAAGGTGATTTTTCTTTACATGACAGAGGGGTGACGTCAGGGCATCAGGAGAGGACAAGCTAACAAGAACAATACTGTATGTGGGACCACAGCAGGCCTATGGCAGTGACGAAGCAAATAGGGTTTTGGTCCCACTGACAGGTCGGCCATGATTATCAGTGTGAGTCAATGCCTACGTGTGCATGATTTTGATTTCACCTGTGCTCCATTCTGCTCCTCAACTCATTCTGTCCATCATCATCGATGACACAAAACTCACTCTCACAGTTAAATTTAAAAAAAAAAAAAACTCAACTTGGAATAAAAAAGGAAAATTATATTACTAAACAGCAGTTGTGTTGTTCTTTTCTTGCTACACTGATACGAGACAAACATTAAGGGCTGTTCCAAATACCAGATTTTGGACATTGAAGCTTCAGTGAGAAATATTTGGTTAATCAAAGCTTCAACAGCTGTGGGCAGGGATTATTAAGAGACGAGGACTTCAGTAGATAAACCTCAAATTGCTAAGCCCCGCCCCTTTGTGATGGTCCGACAAGCTATCAGAGTAGAGGGGTCTACAGTGTGTGTTTGAAGGATATATCCAGGATGTCAAACTGACTCAGCAGCAACAACAGGTTAAAAGACAAAGATAGTTAGAAGCTAAAGATCACAGTGTAAAAGTGAACCACCACATCACTGCTGATCGACACACAAGACAATGAATATAAAGGGAAACTTTGCTGATATTGAACCAGCTGTGTGGCATCGCAGTATGTGCAGATGAACGGTGTCCGTCCAGCGATGACACACAGCTGGTTGAATATGAGCAAAGTTTCCCTGCTTCCCTTCACTGGTTCCTGTACAGCAGGGTCGGTCTTTGTTTCACTGTTATAATCATTACAAAGCAAAAGCAGCATGTGTATACATTCAGTAGGCTATATCTTCAGTAGCTAGCTAGCTAACCCTACACTTTTCAGGGTCTGATTTTGCTTTTGGAACAGGGAAGAAACGTATATCTTCTTCCGACCTCTCCAGGTAACGAGTGTCATTAATACACGACGTGCCCCAGGCACAACATTTAGCTCCAAATCCACAAAACCAGCCTGAAAATGAAGGACATCTGAAACGATTACATTACAGTCAATGGAGCACAACTGTGTTGATGTTGGACCCTGGTCTGAGCCGGCCGATGCTACGCTATGATTGCTATGGATTAATGAGCTTGTTATTTGTGTTTACTGCTGATTCTTTTAGTTTTTCTCCCCACTACAAAACACCTTAGTCCTCACAGAAACTATAACAGATTCAAGATTTTTGTATGGATTATGAAACTGACTGACCTTTAACCTCCACAGCGAGGTCACATTTGGGGGTTGTTGTCAGGGTCCCAGCAGAGGTGGGTCGGGAAGTCCAGGCCCCTCTCCTGAGCATAGCGTATCCAGCGCTCCTCGTCCCCTTGGTCCGTCAGATACCTGCAGCCCATCCTCTGCTCGAACTCTCTGAGGTCACACCACAGCTGGAAGTCCTGCAGGAGGAAGAGGAGGAACAGGGTCAGGGAGGGGACATGATGGAAATGTAGCTTCAGTTTGATTAAACCGAATCAGCTGGTTCCCACATTTTCTTTTTCATCAAGGTGAATCTGAACTAACATGTCAAAATATTGATTCTATAACAAAACCTGCAAGTTAAACTCTAACAACAAATCATTTACTGCCTTAAAAGTGACAGCAGATGAAGTATTTTCAAGGACAACAAAGCTGCATTAGTATTAACTGTGGTTAAAATATAACCAGCGATGACTGATGTCCAGTTGAGTGAACAGATGAATAATTGCAATGTCCTCCCAACATAAGGTATGGACAGCCCTCGATACTGTTTTATTCGTTGCCGTGGAAACGTTCAACTATTGCTGCCGTCATATTCACATGTATGTCATATAAGTTGATTAACAGTGCCGAAAACTCATCTACAGCCTGGACTTAAACATATCTCTGTATCATGATGTGGCTGAATATTATTTCATTCACATTTTAACAGACCTAACTATCAATAACTATTTTACACATTCATACGTTTATTTGTTTTTTGGCAGTTGAAAAACCCACAACATCACGTCCTTATTGCAATGAATTGTGGGTTATTAAATTGGTGAAGGAAGTCCGCTTGAGGCCCCTTGTGGACTAGATGAATTGTGGATTTGGAGCCCTCAGCACTCCGTCACATCTGTGCGGACATCTGGATTCAGCCTTATATGCAACCATAGTATGGAAACATGTTACATTCAGTGAAAATGACCTAAAATCTAAGAAGCTTCACACAGTATAGTCTAGACTTTTGTCTGTATCGTGTACACGTGTATATTTTTGAGCCAGTAATCTACTTATTACTTCACTACATTTGCCTTTTATACCGTCGTTACATTTAGTCTGCTCTAAATGTGAGGACAGAGTGTAGAGGGAAGGAGCGCAGGAGGAGACGCCAAGCTGCTTCTTTTGATACTGCTGCCATGGTGAAACCCAGGACAAGAGGCAGCTTCAAGCAACAATCCCTGGCTACACTTTATACACCAAAACCTAAAAGATCTAACAGTTACAGGATGTGGTGCTCACTGTGCCTCCTGAAAAACACACTGCTCTCCCAGCCTCCGCAGACACACTGAAGTAAGGTGCACGTAGTGTAGGTGAAAGTTAGCTCACTAAAATTAACTACTGGTTAGTTTTATGGTAATTGTACTTTTATTTAAGTACTGACTTCCAGTACTTTACAGACACAATATTCCAATTATAACTGAACATCTGTGGGATGGAAAACTGTGCACATCAGACTATGAACAAGTGTAATATTTATTCATGTCTCACCTGCAGCCAGGGGTGTCCCAGAGTTTTGCCCACGCTGAACCTGCGTCTGACCGACACCTGCAGCAGGTTATTGATGAGACTCATGGCTGCAGAGGAAAAGAGACAGACAGGATTCACTCAAACGGTCTTAAAAGTTGTCCACTGGTGCCACCCAGTGGACAACAGGAGAAAATACAGGTCCACTGTTTGAGTAATGCTGGAATAAAAGGATTTTTTGGTGACTTTAAAGACACTTAGAGGGGAAATTAAATCAAAATAAATGTTCAGGGGTTAAAAAATGTCAAATGTTAAAATGTGGAAAGCAGAGAGAGCTTACATGAGGTACGAACAGTGAACGTTTAGTCATTTATTTGATTTATATTTTGTATTTCTGTATCACAGTAACAGTTTCCAGCAGGTCACATCTTTAGCTGTCTTGGTGATGCATTCAAGGACACTCTGACATCTGAACTCTGACAAATAAGCTTCGAGTTCATGAGCTCTGCTGTCAGAAAATCAAACCTAACTTATTTCTCGCAGTAACTAAGTTGTAAGTTGACTCTCATGTCCGCGTCCTCAAAAGCATCGACAGGAAACGTTCTCATAAAAAGAAAAAATAACTCTTCTCTACCCTCCAGGGAGATGGAGGCCCACGGTTGTCGGGGGTACATGAAGGCGGCGTTGGTGATCTGCTGCTTGATGTCCTCGTCCTCATTGAAGGGGAACGTGCCACTCAGGCTCACGTACATGATGACGCCCACGGACCACATGTCCAAGGAGCGGTTGTAGCCACTGCTGCTGATCACCTCGGGCGCCAGGTAGGCCGGCGTGCCCACGACAGAGCGGCGGAAAGACTTCTCGCCGATGATGCGGGCGAAGCCGAAGTCGCACAGCTTCACCTTTGACACAGAGAGGGTTTAAGGTCACGTTAAGACATCATGTCCTGAAACACGTCGTATATAACACCCACCCACCTGAGGGAAGGGGTCGGCAGAGGCCAGCAGGACGTTCTCAGGTTTCAGGTCACAGTGAGCGATGTGTTTGAAGTGCAGATAGCGCAGAGCCTCCAGGATCTGCAGCACACACACACACACACACACACAGGGAAAAAACATGAGACTGTGAGTCATCGTTTAATATACATAATGTTTATGCTTTATCTCTGCAGGAGGTCACAAACACATTCCCAGTTTTACGCTGAGGGACGGACGACGGTCTGGAGTAAAACGACTTGTTGTCTACTAGTGTAGGCTTTTTATTTGTTTTTGGTGTTACTGTGCTCGAGCTTATTATAACACTGTATTTCCAAAGCTCTTCTGTCACTGAGCAGAAGATCAGCTCCACTCAAGAGTGATATCCCCTCTCAGGTGGTTTAATTTGAATACAGAAGTCAGGAAAAAACATCACTAGACGTATTTCTTTCATGCTCTTTTCATCGTAACCACCTCATGACCTTTTGTGGCCTCGAGGTTGTGAACTGCTGTTCTGAAAGAGAACATAAATCTAGCATCAGTTTAACGATGTGAAAGTGGTCCGACCTGCATGACCAGGAAGCGGGTGTTGCGTTCAGGGAGTCGGCCTCTCTCGCTGGACAGAATCATCTCCAGCATGTCTCCATGGAGCTTCTCCATGACGACAAACACGTGCTCCACTGTCTCGAACATGCCCTCCAACAGAACCACGCCGAGGTGGGACAGATTCTGGACAGCACACACACACACACACACACACACACACATTAGCAGCTACAGAAGATATTCTCACAGTGAAGACAGAGCTGAAACTTGTATCAGTACCTGCAGGATGGCCACCTCATTCCTCAGCTGTCTCTCCTGTTTGGTGGGAAAGCGCGTCTTGTCGATGACTTTGATGGCGACTGGCCGACCTGACTTCCTGTGAGTACCTGAGGAATGACAACAAGTCACTTCTATCAACTCTTTGTCTTCATTTTATACTCATTTAAACTCACAAGATAATCTAACAACGTGGTTAAAAGCAGCTCACCTCTGTACACCACTCCAAACTGTCCTGAGCCCAGCACCTCGTCTGTGAAGATCTGATACACCGAGCTGATGTCCTGACACACACACACACACACACACACACACACACACACTTTAACACTGTACAACACACTGATGTATGAAGTATTAAATATAAATTCAGAGGTAGACAGGTTGATGCTCACCACGCTGTCTCTGCATGAATCTCCCTCTGTAATCACAACGTTCACACACAAACAATCGTTTTAATGAACACTTATTGTCCGACAAAATGTTCAGAAATATTCTCTGATTCATGTTCGGAGGTTGTGTGACTCAGACTTCATATTAATAAGCATTTTAGTTTCATAACGCTGATAATTCTCACTCATTATGTTATTAAAAACAAATCTAAATTCATCAGGATTCTTCATGTTGCGACGCCCACGTTAAGTTTGTGTAACAAGTTATTAATGGAACAAAAACAGCTCGTCACACTCGCTTACATAAAACCTAAAAAGCTTTGTTGTCTCATTAATATCTAATAACGTCAGAGGGTTTGTTGTTTCCGACTCACCCTGGTTCTCATCGCCGTGTCCCGCGCTGCTCTGCACCGGCATCAGAGCCTGATGGATGGCGCTCTCCCAGGCCGGCCCGTCCTCTCCGGCCACCACGCAGTACACCAGCGAGGCAGTCACTACCTCCAAGGTGTGGGCGCTGTTGCCTGGCAACAAGGGCACGGTGAGCTGGGCGGGGCCTCGGACCTGCAGCACCTCAGACAGAGTGATCTCCTGCAGGACGGACGTTAAATAGTGATGTCATTTTTTTCTGTCATCCTTAATGTTCACATGTGGTCTCTGTAAACATGTTAGTTTATAAACAAATAAAAAATAAACATAATATTTTTTTTCTTGCCCTTTTTAAAATCATATCAGATTCAATATCTACTGAAACATAATTCCTCCAGTATGCTGCTCACAGTAAGACTGCTGTTGTTATTTCTGGCTAACCTGCTGCTAACTTGCTCTATGTCCTTTCCTGTTGCTAGGCAGCCAACTCTGCAGAGGTATTTATGAAACATCTATGTTATTAACAGCATGGTTAACTCTCTGTCACATGACCTGTGTGTTAGTGTACATGACCACACATAATGACTGTTGTGTTTTATGTATGTATGTTTACTTTCTATTGCTGCTCTGCATGTCTGAATGTGATGCTAATCTGTGCGCTGGTGCTAACATGCTGTTTGTTGCTTTGCATGGCTTCTGTTCTACCTGGACAGTTTCTAATTGCTGAAGTTAAGCTGTCTTTATGCTGTCTTTGTCCCCTGTGAATTTGATCCTTTTATTGGTTTCAAATTATCTTGCCAAAGGGCTGCAGTTGAAAATTAGTGTTTGGTCATAAACTCTACCTTGTAGTACTTGGTGCTGCTCTCATTCTGGTACAGAGTGATGCTCCTCCAGTCCAGGATCCAGTAATGACGCTTCCTCTGGGAAAACAAACGACACAAATAATTCATAAACTGCGGTATGTACGTAGGGTGCTAATGGCTCTGAACAAGTTCATCCCAAAGACACATTAATAAGATGTCTACAGGTATCAGACACATATATTTAATGCATTTTAAGACCTTTTCAAGATATATTTTTACCAAATTTAACCCTTTGAAACCTGAGCAAAGCTGCCTTTATTTCTTTTAAAGACGTGGGAAGATGGCAATGAAATTCGTAGAATAGTTATTAAAAAAAAAAAGAGTGAAGAAATTAGTAAAAAGAAAAACAAGAAAATTTACTAAAAAAGAAGGAAAATTTTAAAAAAGAGATTTAAAAAAAAAAAAAGAAAAAAGTTAAAAACAAAGAAAAACAAAAAATGACCTGGAAAGAGTGCCTCAAAATTGTAATAATTCCGTAACACAATTATAAGTGTAACAACAACAACAACAACACAGTTTTTCCTAGCTTTT
This sequence comes from Epinephelus lanceolatus, assembly GCF_041903045.1. Classification (NCBI taxonomy): domain Eukaryota; kingdom Metazoa; phylum Chordata; class Actinopteri; order Perciformes; family Serranidae; genus Epinephelus; species Epinephelus lanceolatus. The sequence continues at coordinate 15,737,242 of NC_135755.1, forward strand.
TTCTTTTTCCCTATTTTTTAAAAGTAATTTTTATTCATAATTTTTTAATAATGATAATTTTCTCAATTCATTATTTTTTGCAAGTTGCTCATTGCTTTTTTTCCCATGTTTTGACAGAAATTGCACCCAGTAGCTCAGGGTTCAAAGGTTTAATTACCTGCAAAAGGCGTCTGAAAGCAGCACAAGAAAAGTGATGCCACTCCAGGTTTTAAAGGGTTGAGACAAATCATTGTTTTCTTATTCACACAGTGCAGGTAGGTATGAAGGTAAGCAGTATATATATATATATATATATATATACAGTACAGGCCAAAAGTTTGGACACACCTTCTCATTCAATGCATTTTCTTTATTTTCATGACTATTTACATTGTAGATTCTCACTGAAGGCATCAAAACTATGAATGAACACATGTGGAGTTATGTACTTAACAAAAAAAGGTGAAATAACTGAAAACATGTTTTATATTCTAGTTTCTTCAAAATAGCCCCCCTTTGCTCTGATTACTGCTTTGCACACTCTTGGCATTCTCTCCATGAGCTTCAAGAGGTAGTCACCTGAAATGGTTTTCCAACAGTCTTGAAGGAGTTCCCAGAGGTGTTTAGCACTTGTTGGCCCCTTTGCCTTCACTCTGCGGTCCAGCTCACCCCAAACCATCTGGATTGGGTTCAGGTCCGGTGACTGTGGAGGCCAGGTCATCTGCCGCAGCACTCCATCACTCTCCTTCTTGGTCAAATAGCCCTTACACAGCCTGGAGGTGTGTTTGGGGTCATTGTCCTGTTGAAAAATAAATGATCGTCCAACTAAACGCAAACCGGATGGGATGGCATGTCGCTGCAGGATGCTGTGGTAGCCATGCTGGTTCAGTGTGCCTTCAATTTTGAATAAATTCCCAACAGTGTCACCAGCAAAACACCCCCACACCATCACACCTCCTCCTCCATGCTTCACAGTGGGAACCAGGCATGTGGAATCCATCCGTTCACCTTTTCTGCGTCTCACAAAGACACGGCGGTTGGAACCAAAGATCTCAAATTTGGGCTCATCAGACCAATGAAGGCCTGATTGGCGCAGTCTCCTCTTAACAGTTGTTCTAGAGATGGGTCTGCTGCTAGAACTCTGTGTGGCATTCATCTGGTCTCTGATCTGAGCTGCTGTTAACTTGCCATTTCTGAGGCTGGTGACTCGGATGAACTTATCCTCAGAAGCAGAGGTGACTCTTGGTCTTCCTTTCCTGGGTCGGTCCTCATGTGTGCCAGTTTCGTTGTAGGGCTTGATGGTTTTTGCGACTCCACTTGGGGACACATTTAAAGTTTTTGCAATTTTCCGGACTGACTGACCTTCATTTCTTAAAGTAATGATGGCCACTCGTTTTTCTTTAGTTAGCTGATTGGTTCTTGCCATAATATGAATTTTAACAGTTGTCCAATAGGGCTGTCGGCTGTGTATTAACCTGACTTCTGCACAACACAACTGATGGTCCCAACCCCGTTGATAAAGCAAGAAATTCCACTAATTAACCCTGATAAGGCACACCTGTGAAGTGGAAACCATTTCAGGTGACTACCTCTTGAAGCTCATCGAGAGAATGCCAAGAGTGTGCAAAGCAGTAATCAGAGCAAAGGGTGGCTATTTTGAAGAAACTAGAATATAAAACATGTTTTCAGTTATTTCACCTTTTTTTGTTAAGTACATAACTCCACATGTGTTCATTCATAGTTTTGATGCCTTCAGTGAGAATCTACAATGTAAATAGTCATGAAAATAAAGAAAACGCATTGAATGAGAAGGTGTGTCCAAACTTTTGGCCTGTACTGTATATGTGGTCTGGTGCAGAGGCAGGCTTTACATAGGAATATGGTTATCACATGACATATGAAATTAAATAACAAACACAGAAGGTCTCACAGCACGACATGGGCAAGTGTTACACCTCTGATATCTTACCCACGACACGGATGATAACCAAATTAAAAGCCAGAGAAAAAGTCGACAGCACAAATGTTAAGTAAGTGTAGTCTGTGTTTGTGTGTCTCACCAGTGTGTCAGTGTTGGTGTGATGCAGCAGCCATCCCTCTCTCAGGACTCCACCTGCCCTCCTCTTGGAGTGATGCACCGACTGGACGAGCCTCATCAGAGGGATGTAGCTGCTGAAACACGGACTGAAGGACAGATGGAGGATGGAAGACATGAGACAGAAGAGAAACAGGCTGATTTAGGGACCAAACTAAAGTCACTTTTCTCTGAACTGATAGAACCGTTTTGTCCTGCAGTGTCTTCTAAATGCCTCTAGGTGGCAGTGCGGCGCAAAGCTCAAAGTTTGTGATGCAGATGAATTCAGTGATGATAAAGAACAGATGAGTGTTTTAGTTTAGTGTGTAGGAGTAAAATTCAAACGGCTGACATCATCAGGACATTGTCTTGTGCCAACAGAGTCACCTTAGAGATGGGATGACATCATCGGAATAATTAACAGCCCTCTGACCTCATCGGCTCTCTCTGTGGCGCTTCTTCCTTTGTCTCGGCCGTCTGGTCTCCATCAGTGGACATCTCATCATCTGAGATCTCTAGTGTTGTTGTGCTGGTGCAGTCTGAATCATTATGGTCTGGGTCTGCTGGGCTGCCGTGACCCACTGCTGGGGATTCTGGGAAAGTGACATCATGGGCAAAAGACATGAGGGCTGCGAGTAATGATTATATCCCCACGTAACGTTTAAGTGAGCTGTTTAATTTTCTAAAGGACAAAAAAGAGGGAAAAATGCCCAAGTGAGGTGTTTGACCAACAATCCAAAACCTGAATTAACAAAAAAAAAAAAAAAAAAAAAGAGAGAGCAAATCTACACATACAAGAAATTTAAACAACCAAAATAAATCACTTAAAAACTACTGATTAATCTATTAAATTAAATTAAATTAAATTGAATCAAAATAAATTAAAAATCAAAATAAAATAAATGGTAAATTAAATTTAATTTATTCATTCATTCAATTTGAATCTAATTTAATAATTGATTAGGGGTTTTTTGTCCAGTAGAAACCAAAGTAGATAAAATCCAAAAAATACGATAAAAGAATTATAATTTAAATGACAACAACAAATACCATCACTTAAAACTGGGGTAGGCAGTTTAATTTTGCCGTCATTGGGCAAAAAAATTCCATAACAGACTTTGAGCATATTGTAATTCAGGTGGACTGAAAGAAAACTAGACTTCTGCACCTCCCCATGGCTCTGGTTTCAGGCTTTAGAAAATCTAAGTCATAACAACAGGAGACTTTGGCCAATCACAGGTCATTTTAAAGAGAGTACATTCCTATTGGCTGTTCTACAAATGCAGATGCATGTGCATGTCCTTTCGGGTAAACCCTGATTTAATGGCGGATAATTCTGCAGAGAAAGTTGCTATCCAAGTGTTGGCAACAACTGCCTACACTACAGAGCAACCCAAAAAAGGAAGACGGACGTATCAAACAGCAAGTCTAAAAGAGAGTCGGACCATAAACAATGTAAAACATATATCAATATCAGCAAAGCATTTCAGAGATGGAGACAAAATGTTGCTAATAGTTAGCTTTCTGCTAACTGAAGCCAAAGGCTCACGGCTGCAGCTTAAAGTTAATATTTATGTAGCGAACGTTAGCGAGAGCCTTAATTAACAGTGTGACATCCGCCTTAATCCCCCTCTGCTACAGACCACCTCACCGGGAGGAGAGTGGGCAGTGGGGTTTGCACTGGCAGAATTCAAGCCACCATAGCAACAGACCATAACTCACTCTATAGAGCTGCTGCCTGCTCTCCTCACGGTGAAGCAGTCCACAGACGCGGGGAGTGAGGCGGAGAGCCCGTGGGGTGGCTAGCTCGCTCATTTCTGTCTCATTTGTGTTGTGATGAACAGAGCGGGACAATGAGAGGCTGAGTGAAAGAGCTGCATGCAACTCTACAATGAAATAAGAGTAAATAAATCAATGTATGGGAAACACTGGGTTACTGTGTGAAGTGCATGCATATGTCTGTGGTCTCCTGGTGGGAGGTGCTGTAGATTGCGTTTTGTGATCTTATTTTGTGAACATGTTTTGTTAGTTTACAGTCATACGAGTGACTAACATGCTCACAATGGCATCATGCTGATGTTTAGCAGGTATAATGTTTGTCATGTTAAATCCAACCCTGAATCATCATCACTGCTGGGACCAACATGATGTTTCTGGGAATCTAAAACGAGTCCCGAATCTATCAAAATTCATCTTGAGATGGAGGGTGAATCAGCTTTGAGTCATCGCAGGGTTATGAGAACATCAGAGCAGGGGCCTTTTCAAAGGAGCCATCATCTAAGAGGAGTTAAAAGCTCAGAGTATGAAATAGAAAGCAGACCTGCAGGGACTGAGTGCTCACCTTCACCGTTGATGCCTTTCCTCTCTCCTGGACAGTCTCTGGGGACCAGCAGCTCACAGCGCCGGTGGCAGTTAAACCTGCAGTCTGAAAAATGATCAGAGAGGAGAGGTGGCAGGTTAAAAACTGAGAGAAAGGAGGATAAGTGCATGAGAAAAATACAAAATAATAGTGTTAATAAAGTGTGATTCAAATTTAGTTTTTACGTCAGACTGAGCTCTGAGACGAACCCAGACATTTAGAGGAAATTAGCACAGACACAGTTCAATCTTTTTAAACAAGTGTGTGGGATACACAAGCTCCTGCTTACACAACAAACACACACTGGTCTTTTTGGACCCGGTTTATATTTCTGAACCTCTAATCCTCAAACGGCTCATCAGAGCTGAGGTGCTGCTGGAACAGAGCATCTAAAAATGGCCACAGCGGAGGAACATGCTTTAATATATTACGTGAGTCATCGCTGCAAAAAAGAAAAGAAGGCTACAAAAACGAAAGAAATTAAAAAGCTGAAGAAGATTTTTAAATTTATTTAACCTTAAAGATACTCCATGCAGGATTTAAAATTTAAAAAAAAAATACGACTCATGTAAAAGTAATCCCTCTCAAATATTACTTGTGACCTACAAGAAGGGCGTGTCGCTGTATTTAGCTGCCAAGACTCTGCCCTCTGCCTGTGCTTTCTTATTTTCTATTAGGACATTTATAAGAGACACAGCACCGAAAAACGCAAATATAGCGAGATGAAACGCCAAACAAGAGTAAATCAAGCGTGTTTAAAAACAGAAACTGACAATCTTGCATAGTATACCTTTAACCAGGGGAGGCTCCACTAAGAATAAACATCTAATAACTCATCTATTTCTTTTAAGGAAGGTTTCGAGGTGAAGAATATTTTTGGGTGAAAGTTATTTCTTGGTGTGAAAATAGTTTGACAGAAAAAAGTTAATGACAAGGTCCATCCTCTTTCTTAGCTTTTTTTAAATGCTCGATTGTGATTTAAATTAAAGGTAATCTCTGTAACAAACTCCATCCACTGAAGAAGACCGTGATGTGGTTGAAAGCTCCAGAAAAAGCTAGAAGAGGACCTTAAGATTTATTCATTTTTGTCGATAAATAAAAATATTCTTTGTGTTGCTGATGCAGCAGTTCATTTGTTTACCCAGGAAACCGCTTCTTCGTGGGTTGTTGCTAATTTAGCTCTATTTTTCATCAAAGTGTGATATAATAATGCAATAAATGTCAGACCAATATTAGATTTTGAGGTCGATATCGAAATGTGAGAGTTAAAAATAAATAGTCTGTCATTTTGGGAAATGCGCTTATTTGCTTTTTTTTTTTTTGCTTTTTTTTGGGCAAGAATGAGATGAGAGGATGTTCCTGCAACGAGCCAAGAAACAGTCCAACTACAACTTGTTGTTTTCACAGTGGGATTTCAAAAACATGAGACATATTGTGTCATTAGGTGCTGCCAAAAATATCAGTTGATTGATACATAGATTCTTATTCTTTATGCCAATTCCAACACAGTGGAAGACCCCACCACTGTGTCAATGGGAATGTGAGCTGCTGTCCCTGTCCTGCTATGGATCACTACTTCCCATGTTCGGGAGGAGTGACAATCAGGCCGTCTTGTCAGGTCGGGATGTGATAGAATGATAGAAAACGACTGAATATTTGAAACAGTTCCTGCTCGTTTTCCTCAGTATTGATACTATTGATTCTACTTTGTCACTCTCTCTTCTCCTTGACAGCGAGTTGACACACACATCACAGCCTTGGGCTTTATTGCAATTTGAATGTGTGACAATCTCAAGAGGCTTAAAAATGTGCCGCAAGAAGAACATTGTTTTCATTCAAGTAAAAAAGGTTAATTATTGTTAACGTTTACTTCAGTCCTAACCAAGAAGAGAGAAGTTGGCGTCGTCATATTATAGCAATGTTACATTTATCTTTTAATAAAAAATGGAAAAGTAATGCCCTGAATGTCATTTTTTCCATGTAGTATCAAATATAGATATTTTTCAAGGTATTGTGTTAAAGTTAAACACTCGCTGGTAGGTGGATTGTTTCGATTTTGGATAGAGCCAAGCTAACACTTTCCCCTCCTTCCAGTCTTTATAATAAGCTAAGCTAACCAGCTGCTGGTGCTAGCTGCATATTAGCATACAGACACACAGAGAGGTATCACAGTGTAATCCCCATAGTATTCAACTATTCTTTTAAATAATCTGTTCACATTTGCTGAGCAGGAACATCGATGCTGTGGTGTAACTACAACAGGCTTCATCAATTCTGGACATACAACCTACTTGATGTAGTGTCTAATCCTACTCCAAAGAATGTCTATGAAACTTGTTCTCATTCATGCAGGGCACGACTAAATGAATGACCCACTGAAATGAAACTTAGATTTAAAGACCTTTTGCCGCTCATCTAAGAGGCCTTTTTAGTCGTAGTGTAAAAAAAATGGTAACAATAATGTGAAGCCTGAAGCATTAGAGCATACATTTCTGTTTTAGTTGTTGAAACTCAAACACCATCGAACCAGAGCAGAATTAAACCCTCCAGCTGTCTCACCTGAGCACTGCAGCCCCTGTCTGAAGAGCCCTTTGAGCAGCCGGTGGCAGTACTGGCAGACGGTGGGTTTGGTGTAGCTGTGGATATGGAAGGTGTGAGGGACCTGAGCCGTGCTGGTGTCGCCGTACCCAACTGCCAGCCAGACCGGGGGCTCAGTCCAGGACGGAGGCCTGGAGGAGGGCTTGGACATGCTGATCTGGTGAGGGAAAGACAGTGAGAGTCATCAGTCATGTGTAAATATGTGATCAGAGGTTCATTTGTTGGATGGTAAGCCCTTAAAAAACTGTTTCCAGTCACTCAGTGCAGACGAGAATATAACCTAGAGGTCTTTTTATTGAGCAGTTGACTGAAATATTGCGGTTACGTCCTTACCTCTTCCAGACTGCCTCCTGCCTGATTGGACAGAGAGTGTGTACGTGGTCGTCGAGGAGGAAACAACGAGAGGCTGGTGCTGACCTGACGCCGCGCTCGACTGCAGTTATTGGGCAACAGGAAAGCACAACGTTTATGAAAGTCTAATCCACACCCTGAAGATAGAAAGAGACAAACTAGAGTCACATCCACGACACTGCAAATGTCACATAGGATGCTGGCAAACAAAACATTATCTCACACTTCAAACACATTTAACAGCTGGATGATGACACTACTGAGCGGCTTTACCGTCACACTTTAATCCCTGTCGAACGAGGCCCCAAAGCATTTCTCCGCAGTGGTGGCAGAAGGTGGGAGTCCGGTATGACTGCACCACCAGGGTGTGGGGACGGATCCTCATCTCAGTCACCGACGCTGATCCTGAGTCAGATTCAAATAAAGACATTGTATACAGTCAGTGCTACTGAGAAATATCATGTGTTATAGCTAGGACGAAATCCTTCCCTGAATATTTCTGACAGTATTTGATACCAGTGCGTGCAACAGGTGAACACTGTATTTCAAATGTTTTCACCACTTAACATTATACAACAACTTATCAAGGCAGCAGCAGACCAGCAACTCTCTGTTCTGCTAAGTAAAATTACTGTTTGTCAGTGGAGTCTGGCGGCTTTGAGATAACAGCTTCAGTTCCCTGCTGTAAAGAATGTGAAATTATTCCTAATATCGCGTACACTTGAACGCTGAACTGAAGTTTTTAAGTGGGCTCTTTTGTAGGTGGCGAAAAATGAACCAACTGAGGCAGCATTTGCTCAGCCCTGCCTCATTTTCTTTCATTTTCTCCACTTGAAAAATCTGAGAAAAATCAAACATATTAATGTCAGTATTTAGGTGACACATTCACATCGTGTCAAAATATGCGCAGATACTAATCTACAGTGAACAACCTATTCCCTGCTATTTCATTTTTACAAAATGGCAGTGCAAGATGTGAAATGTACTTGAGCTATAAGGTTAAAGTGCCTTGATTTCAAATAAAGCTTGTTGCTTTTCCTGTGGTCTTTATGGGATTCTGTTGTGCAGTATATTTATATTCCATGGCCAAGAACTCAGTGAGAATCTTGCGTAAGGAGGGTAACCTGTCAGATAAAAGCTTCATGGAAGGATTTAGTGGTTTTGTGATGCTTGCTGGCGTAGATAAAATACTGACTCTGTACCTTGCAGATAACCTGACAGCCTGTGTGTATCTGAGCAGTGTGAAATGCTCAACAAGGTGCAGCGAGGGAGCAAAGCAATTCAAAAAATACTGAAAACAAATATTTATGTAATCAGAGACATGACACGGTCTTCTTCAAGTGTTCATGATGAGTTTCCCTCCAAAATGAGACTTGTATTCCTCCTAAATAGTGCTGAGAGCTGCTGGTACAAAACGATGCCTTTTAGAGTTGAGATAATTAGCCTGATAAAGATTCCCCCACACTCATAGCTGTTGACTGACCTGCTATGATGACCTCGATGAGGTCTCCATCCCGCAGCTCGTCGTCGTCTGTCAGGCGGTGCAGCAGCTGCTCTGTGGCGAACTGATGTCTGAACAGCAGAATCTTCTCCCCTGCACCCACCACGGTGCAGTCTGGAGCCTGAACACACACATACACACACAGAGCCACAGGTTGAGTCCTCGTCCAAGAAACTAGATATATTTACTGCCTTTTTAAGTGCTGCGAGAATGCTTTTACTGGGGTGAGACTAATCCACAAATATGTGAAAAAAGAAAATAGCTATCAGGATTGTAAATTAACTTTGTTGTCCATCTGCCACTGTAGCTGGTGGATTCCAAAATCTATGAGACGCTCAACAGATTAGCATTGTTTTTTTGGCAGGTGAGTGAAGTAAATCAAGCAGTCATCTGCATACTTTAGCAGCATTTGGCCAGTTGCTGCTGCCAACTTCCAACCCTGATAGCTCTTTCATCCACATTTTTAACCAAATTTCACATCTCAAACACAAATAAAAACACTTACATAATACTGAGTAACAGTTTTCTAAAGTTAACATTTCCAGGCCAGCTTTGTTAAATAAACAGTCAGAAAAATACTCAGCCAAATCTTGGGAATCAAAACAAAAATTATGTGATTGTCGTTTTGAATCCTGGCTGCAAAAATTTTGGAAACCTGGTGCTTCAAATGTCTATGTCTGAGGACTAAAACACAAAGGTGTCAATTTGTACTTGCTGAGTATGGAGTGTTTAAGTGCTCAGTTAGAAAGCGATAGATTCAGCACAGCCCCGAGAGGGGTTCAACATTTACAGGGACGAAAACAGAAAGAGACTTCTGCAAAGGTCAACTCTGTAAACAATCTTTTTACCATCACAATACATGACCTAGTTGCGCTGTAAAAAGAAATCAGCCGTATGTGCTCGGTAGATAGGAGATCAAAGATGATACAAAACCGCGCCGCAACATGCAGCACGGCTTGGAAATGTATGTACCGCTTCAATTTTTGTCATGAGTTAGGTTTAGCAGTGACTGAAGGAGAAAGAGAATCAGTACTCAACTCAAACAGCAACATAATTAGCTGGATCTGTGTTTTTCTGAATGGATGTCTGTGATTTCATAATTTCTAGATCCTTACAGCATGACTACAGTCACAAGTGTTATCTACTTTTTTACTGTAATTTTAATACTACACAATAAAACGAGGAAAAAGAAGAGAAATAAAATGCAATCTGGCAAAGCAAAGCAAGCTACAGCTCAGAATGTACATTAATCGAACAATTCCTATGTAGTGGTATTTGTCCACTCCTCCTGTGACGTGGTCATTTTTGGTGTTTTTTATGTTTTAACATGAACTAAAGACCCTTAAAAAAAGCTAAAGGCCAGAACTGGAGATACAGGGGTTTTCTCCCAGTGGAGAGACATATATCAGGTATGTGACACGCTCATGCCGTCAGGTTTGTGTACACCAAAATGCACAAGTAAAACACACACACATTCTTCAGACCCCGCTGACCTGCTGCCTGGAAACTCGAGAAAAGATCAAAGTTGAAAGGAGCGCTAGTGTGAGCGAGGCAGACTGTGTGTGTGAGGCAGGAGGAGGGGAGGCTGTGGTCGGAAAGTTTGCTGTGCTCTTGTCGACCACAAAGTCTCTGTAGCTGAGGCAGTGTGAAGACCAGACCAGCTGACACCGAGGCCAACACACCTGCAATTCATGAATGTCTATATTTAACCTCAACGACGGTGCAACAATGCATCAGTTCAATTTTACTCTCACAGTACGATCTGCTTCTTTGTCACCTCACTCGCTTCCGCAAGTTTTTACGAATAGAACATGAGGTTTAGAAATAGGAGGGTGTCAAATGGAGGGTTTGAATATGTTGTATACACACATTTCATTAATAACCGACCAAATCCTGAGCCTGGTTGTGTCATACACTAAAAATAAAATACTAAACTGTTCCAGAGGAGGTTATAAAAGCTCACCTGCTTCAACAGTATAAAACGTCGGTTGAATCAGATGTGTAAGTAAACGGGATACACGTAAGCTAAAACCATACACAACATCCTTCAGACTCTGCATCAGTCAACCCAGACACCACACTTTACATAGTAACCTACACAATCCTCCTTCATACATAAGATGACCTTTCAAAGTCCACTTCCTGTCTGTTCTGAAGGGCTCAAAACATCAACTGAACATTTTCCAAGTGGGACTGTGTTAAGGGTTAGAGCAGACTTTTGCTAACAGACGTGCATGTAAGCATTCAGCTCAGCGCCTGCTACAAACTGAGTGTCCAAGAACAACTCAATCATTTCTCAAAGCAAGATTTGACCTGCAGGTGTGGGATCTGAACCAACCACATTCTGTTCCTAAGTAAAACAGCATTTGAGTTTTAACCAGTACAGTGTTGCTTTAAAATTTTTAAATACCTCAGTACAAAGAGTCTCATGCACAACTGAGTAGCGCACCTGGGCAAGCAAGTGGGTTTGAACTCTGAAATGGACATATTTGGGGAGGACTGAGCATACAAGCGTACGACTGGAAGAACGAGACTTGGATTATACTGCACAAGTTGTGTGAGAGTTTTTATATAGTTTTGCTGCTGTTAAACATGGACCCACTTTACTCCAAGTCATTAAGAATTTTGTTCATTTCAGTCAGGAACACTTCAGTCAAACAAAACTTTATTTGCATTTATTTCCATATGCATTATATTTGGGGGTATGACTCTGTTCTGGGGCCTCTCTGCCTTTCCTTGGGCCTACACAGAGAGCCTCTTCCACACGCCTGGATGAAAAGCCAAAAGGCAGAGAGAGCACACCTGTCTACCCTTCCACACACCTGCGGGAAAGCCAAAAGGCAGAGAGAGCACACCTGTCTGCCCTTCCACACGCCTGCGTGAAAAGCCAAAAGGCAGAGAGAGCACACCTGTCTGCCCTTTCACACGCCAACATGGAAAGCCTAAGGCAGAGAGAGAACAATTGTCTGCCCCTCCATGTGCAAATGAGGAAAGCCTGAGGCAGAGAGGCAAACCTCCCTGCCCTTCCATGTGCCTACATGGAAAGCCTAAGCTGAAATATCCTGACTTTCAGTCTCTAGTGTGAATCAGGCCCCAAAAACGCAGGATCCTACAATTCCCATGATTGGCTGACCCAACCTTCATGGTTTACAAGACACCATTACAATGATGATGCAGTAACAATCAAAAGTACATGTTATTTAACTACTCGGTCCAGAAACTACTCTGCCCTCTATCTCGGTGCTGGCAAAGAAATTCAGCCATAAAAAAGGTTCCCTTTCTGAAACAAAACTCAAATTCTCCATGATTGGCTGCCATTTTCCTTTTTCGGTAGGTGGTGCCCAATGAGGTGATTTCAAATTATATTATTTAATATAATTAATAATTAATCATCATTTCTGATAGTCATTTTAATATGAGCGACTTTTCAACACTATGTAAACTTTCTGTGAAAAATTCTCAGAAAGTCCCAGACCTGGGGCGTCAGTAGCGTAGTGGATAGTGCCGGCGCCCCATGTACAGAGGCGATGCCTCGCTGCAGCGGTCGCAGGTTCAACTCCGGCTTGCAACCCTTTGCTGCATGTCAACCCCCACTCTCTCTCTCTCACCCCATTTCAATCTGTCCTGTCCATTAAAGGCAAAAAGCCCCAAAAAAATAATCTTTAAAAAAAAGAAAGTCCCACACCTAGATTAGGCCACTACACATCTGTTCACACAGGTTGAGTAGTGCTCCCTAAGACGACTAAACGTCATGAGTAAATTCAGTGAAATGCCCCTTTAAGGCCCCTCTGCTTATGAACCGTCCTGATCTGCTGGGTAATACCCTCAACCTCATGCTTCAGGTGAGCAGCATGAAATGAGGCCACCAGGGTGAGGTTTGGATTACCTTGCGCTCTATGATCTCAGCAGCCAGCCTCTTGGCATGGTGATAGCTCAGGTTGCTGGCGGGGACTCGAACCACCTCCCTGAACAGGCCGAGCTGGAACTGGACCAGAGCCGGCACTGTGTGACTGGTGGGGCTGGAGGGAGTTGCTGCGAACATGGAGAAAGATCCTGTGGAGGGAGGGGATTAGTTTGTGGATTATTACAGGAACAAAGGAAGGTGACAGATTTTATTTTGAGGGTTTTGGATAAAAATAGACAAAAGCAGCTGAGGTTTAGTGAATATTAAGTTGATATTCTTTTCCGAAACAACTCCTGATGTCTCAAAATTAAGCACATTATAGGCTACTACACATTTTATTAGAGATTTGCTTTAAAGATGAACTTTCAGGAGTCAAAATTCTAGATTAAACTTTGTTTTAGTGTCACGTTCATTGTCTAAAACAGCTGTCTACCAGCTGCTGTATCTATTTTTATAAACAGAATCAACATCAGTGACACATTTTAGATAGCTAATACCTTTTGTCTCTGAAAACTATTGTTAAACACTGATTAACAAAAGTATTATATTTACTTATACTTACATACATACCCCTTTTTATACTCTAACAATAACCTGAATATTAAACATTAATAGTCCCACTGACTGCCGCAGTGCTCACCATTAATAAGCAATAAAATTAAACATTCAAGACACTACAACAGATCAATCTGAATAAAACACACAAGACACAACAGCAAACCAAATAAAAACCAGTATTAAAAATGAAAGATCACCAATCTGAATGTGAGCAACCTTACTTTCTAGTCCCGGTTCATTCAAGTTCCGATCTTTCACCTCAGTCGCAGGATTTTATCTCAATGATGCGACAGCTGATCTTTCATTGTGCTGCACATTCTCAACACGCACTCTGGTGGGTCTGGTTTCCTCCTGTGGGGCTCGGCTGTCGAAGTTACAGGAAGTTACAGAGAGAGACTAACCTCTGCGAGAGCTGAGATGGTGCGGCGTACGGAGCCCCAACGTTGTGAAAACTCACACACACACACACACACACACACACACACGCTTTGAAATGGTCCAAGTCATCTTGGCAGTTTCGGGGATGAAAATGTACGAGACACAGAATCAGTTTGAAAAGTGGAGTTTGTATTTATTGAACCTTTGATAAAATACACATGAGGTTGGCCCCTTCACAATAAGATCCATCAAATCATCAGCAGTACAGGAGCTGGAGTTAAGAGTTCCCACACACATATATATATGACCCTCGTTCCCACAACATTCACCACCCGTGGCTCCATAAATATTTGGACATCTGATTCATCTTTGACGCTGTGAATCAAAATCTTCCTGCAACAGAGATTCAGAACAAACATTTACAGGTTTTATTTCTCTCAGCTGTTTTATTAAGCAACATTCATGTTCATGTTTACGGAGGTTAGGATTAATACAGAGTCAGAAGACACTGGACCAACCCAGAGGTGACTAAGTGATTAATACAGTAAAGGATTGCTTGTATTGATATTACAGTATGATGTGTAGACGAACTCACAGTCAGGACACCTTAAACTACAAATCAGTGTTGCATTAACGTCTGTACACAGCTACATGGTGTTGAGAGTGTGTGCGATTAAAGGAATACCCATCGTTTATGTGAACATACAGTAAACATACATATAAAGGATTATTCTGTACATTATTTGCTGCGAACGACACTTAAAGCACTTTTCCACCTGTGACATCTTCCCAACACTGACTCCATCCTGCGTTTACACTTACTTCAGTCCTTCTTTGCCTTCGTGCGTGTATTTCTTCATCTTAAACTTGCACCACCTCACACATTCAGCACAATCAGAAGCTGATAGAATAGTTAGCACGTTTTTTTTTAGACTCGGCAGTGTGACTTCATCGAAGGGGATTTCAAGAAGGGCGACGTCAGGTTATTGAGGCATATGGCGACGGTGTGCATGCACCGCCGTGGACAAAATGCCTTCGCAACAAACCTGCATCTTCCTGTTTTTGAAATCAAACTCAAATTGTCAAGATTTGACCTTTTTTGGCTTTTTGTGCTAGAAAATTTAAGAGCAAGGTGGAGAAAAACTTGCAGATAAAGCCAAAAAAAGCAACTCCTTGACAATCTGATGAGGAGCACAACTTGCCGAGACTGATATCGACGTGTACATTCTGAGGACAGTTCTCTTGGTATTGGTCTTGTTTTAGTGGAAAACAGCACAACACAAAAATCCAGTGTAAATGCCACCAGACCCCACAATCAACGTAAAAATCGAACATTCAAATAATCACTTTTCAGTACCTCCAACATAAAAGCTCAGGTCCAAAACAGGAAAACGCAACAAAGTTCACTGAGGACTGATGGCCAACAGTCAGATTTCTGAGAGTGTTTGATTACGACTGATGAAGTCCGTCCCGTCACTGAGGATTGTTTCGTACAAAATGATACATATTATTCAGCAACAGAAAGAGGGAAACACAAAATAATTCACAAGAGGAATCCCAAAGTAAACATTTCAGTTGATGTACTTCACCAGCTTTAAACGCAGATACTTAAATGAGGGTTGTTTATGCCTTGAATATCCTGCTTTAATGATTGTAAACAAATTATATTTAAATATCTCTTTCACAGCGTTTTATTTCATTATCACTCAGACTTATGGCTGTAAGTCTGGAAATCCAAAGTTTTTCGTGGCAGACTGAGGTAAAAGTACCTGAAAGCAAAGATTATAGTGTTTAATTAAACTTCCTGTCGTGCCACATACAGTAGGTAGTATTTAGGAGGGTTTAAAGACCCAGTGAAATGAAAATTACATTTTTAAATCCTGTGTCCCTGTGTTGTTATATGATAAACACATGTCAAAAAAACAAGTATTTTAAATGAAATCCCTGTCTTTTCTGTTTTTGTAAAACCAGTTAAAACCGAACATTTGATGACTCATCCTGTACTCAGGGGTGTTCACGTCACAAAAATTCATCCAATCACACGAGTTTATAGTAGCTGACAGAACAAAACGGTGGGCAAAACTTTTGTTTTAATTTCCAAAACTATATTTTGGAGGTCAAATTTATTCATCCCTACCTCATCCGCCTCATGATCTAATGGTGGGGGAGGAGGCGTGTTGCGAAAACAGTGGTCTGCACAATTACCATGCCTGTGTGCACCTGTGGTATGCCAAGTAGGCGGAGTCTGACCACCGTTTGACAGCTATGAGAGCCGGCAGATACGCTGAAATTTCAGTCGCAAGAGTGGCGTTTACGTCACCATGACCACATGGTTCATAAAAACACAAACAAGTCAAGGGAGATTGATTAGCGGTCCAATCAGGTGCAAAGAATTTGATTTAAATCTTTCTTGTAACTGTGTGCCGCTTTAATATTCTGTTGTCACAGTACAGAAGCTTAAGTTGACGTTTCACTGGGACTTTTGAGGAATTGATTGAGGTTCATTTTTAAATTTACTTTCGAATAAACTTTCTGATAACTTTTCATTTCGGTTGCTCACAAGACTGATTGTTGTGGCACCGGAAAAAATAATTTTAAGCCTGACCAGTAGAAGCCTCAGTGGAAGCTACCATGTACAGGACTGTCACGCTCAAAGTGCATTCCAACAGTTTAGACTGAAACGTCAGCAGATTTCAGAGACTGAGGTACTAAATTTATCAGCATTTTTGACCTTCATTGACATCATGAGCCAAGCGCCCATTTCTCTCTTCCTTCCTTCTTTCACTCCCTCTTTCTTTTCCAGTCTTTCCCCCTCCGATAACTATTTTCTCAGCTGAGACCCTCTGTAACCCAATAGTGTAAACAACAAAGAAAAATAACAGAAACCAAAGTGCACTATATACAAAGAATGAAATAATTTAAAACTGTATATACATAAAAAAAACAAGAAGGCAAAAGTGAGGTTTAAATGGTTAGTGCTAATGTGTTTTTTGAAAATCCCCAAAGATTGCTTGTATTCTCGTCAGTGTTCCCTGTTAAAATCTAAGTGGATCGTACCATTTTTTACCATCTGTGATATGCATTCGATGGGCGGTTAGCATCAGCAAATAGTTCATGCTACTGGTGAAATATACAGAGTGCAATGCTTGTCTCTGAACTGAAACCGGAGTACATTTAGCCTACCTAAGGTTGAGTGTCTGCACATGGAGATCGAAGACAAGGTCTCGGATACGATGCTTTGCTACGGTGCTATGAGTCACAAACACGAGGCGTTCAGGTGCAGACATTCCACGTTCTAGTAAGCAGCATGCTGATTAATGTGTATCTAAATATTCTCTTTAGTGATCGATGGCGGCGGTTTGTACAGCGAAGCAGCAGCAGCGACCTGACGTTTAGTGTGATAATGCTTTTTTTCTTTTTCAGTGTTCTTTAAAAAATATGCTGCAGGTGCAAGTGTTTGATCTCGCTTTGAGCTTTTAGTGTGTTTGTTTGATCAAACCAAGCTGCAAACAGCCTCTCCTCGCCGGGCCGCTCTGTGACTCCTGAGTCCCACCCCATGGCTCTGTCTAGCCAATCAGGGAGCTGCGTCTGGATAGGTCCACGTTGCTGGCGCTTAGTCCCCTGCAGTCTGAGAGTCCAGAGTTGGCGTCCTGAAAACAGACCAGTCAGTATTAAAACTCCTAATGGACAATATATTGTGGTCGAAGAACGTCTATGTGTTTTTACTGGGTCAGCAATAATAATTCACTGCATTATCCCAAAACAGATATTCCCATGTAGTTATTTCATCTGCAAAAGTTTCTACAACATTTTTTGGTCGTACCTGTGTGGTCTCCTCAGCGCTCTTGTTCAGGAAGTTGAGGGAGCTTGCTCTCTTCATTCTGAGCAAAACAGTACAGTCAAACAGTGAGCCTTAACCATTAAAAACTCATCAACAACATAATTATTATATTTCCATGATTTGTCTTTGTTTTCAGGTAAAAACAACCAGTGTTTTTGAAGATTGGTCCAATCATATCTTAACGATGTGATTTAAAATTTCCTGTTGTAACCATTAGGGCTGCAACGATTAGTCGACTAATCGATGACTAATCGACTATTAAAATAATCAGTGACTATTTTAGTAGTCGACTAATGGGTTTGAGTCATTTTTCGTAGAAAAGTACTATAAAAGTGCCCAAAATACTCTTATTGCAGCTTCTTATGCTCAAATATTGGCAGCTTTACACACTCTCCCATGACGGTGAGCTAAAACACTTTGGCGTGAGTACGAAAGAAGACATTAGATGTAGGGATGCACCAAAATGAAAATTTGTGGCCGAAGTCGAAGCCGAATAATATTAAACGCTTGGCTGAATACCGAATATCATTGTTTAGTTTTTCATTAGTTTTTGCAGATGAGCCCCCTCCAGATTAGTGTTGTCACGGTACCAAAATTGGGACCCACTGTGCGATACCAATGAAAATACCATGGTTCTGAGTAGTATCATGATACCACAGCGAAAATGAGGCAGATGTGCCTTTTGTCATTTATGAAAAGATAAATCACTTTTCTATTATAGGCTACATCAATGATATTTCAATGGAATAAATTACTTACTGACTTATTCATACTTCAAAAACAGCATCAATAACTGGTTAACATAGGGGGGATCAAAATAAAATAAATAAATAAAATAAGCCACCCTCCTCCCCTGACAGTCCCTTCATAAGTAATGAACAGTCCCTAAAGTGCGGTGAGGTCTGTGGGCCGTTACTGCCAGAAAGAGAGAAATGTGAAAGGCTCGTTTCTCCTCTGACACGTCACATACCTGTGTTCGGCTGGCTCAGCTGTTCAGGTACTTCTGGGCAGTCATGACGCCAAGAAGAGGATATTATTGGAGCCGACTTCTCCGTCGCCTGGTAAGCCGATGGCCGCCGTATTTGACAGGAATACATTAACGTTACTGTCTGTGTCTGTGACCCCCTTTCAACCTACAATTGGTGGGATTCGCCTTTCGTTTCTGCTGCTGGTTGAAATCTGTAGGCTGCTTGCACAGCGTGCTGTATGATTTAAGCCTATTTTGCTCGCTCAAAACTATTTTAGTCGCAAATGCGAGTGCCGTGACGGACGGATCGCCACACTACCGACATTTTATTCCACCCGTCACGGCACGCCGTTTGATTGCGTTATCAAAACGCCGCTATTATTCGGCCTTGCTTTTAACTTATTCCACCGAATACCGAATGTGTGTTTTTTTGCAATATTCGGCCGAATATATTCGGTTACCGAATATTCGGTGCATCCCTAATTAGATGACATCATTGTGGGATTTGGGAAAGACAGACCGACAGTTTTCAACATTTTAACACTTTTCGATAAAATGATTAGTCCACTAATCGGAGAAATAATCGACAGATTAGTCGACAATGAAAATAATTGTTAGTTGCAGCCCCAGTAATCATACCACAATCTAATATTCAGTTATGTCACATTACAGAAAGTTTTATTTACATTTTCCTAGTTGGGCTTCTGTCCAAATGCAGTACAAATTTTTGCACTCTCTCATTCACTACTGTTATGCAAATAGTGAGAGTTGGTTCATCGAGATAAGCAGCGGCTGGTGCTAATTCTTCAGGTGTCACTGTGGAAGAGGGTGCTACAAAATGACGTTAAGAGAGCGAGTCAAACCTCAAACAGAGCATGCTGGACAATGGAAATAGACTTTTGAACATCTAATACTACAGTAATGCTGTCTTGGAAGAGTTCTGGTAACAGCCCTGTGTGCACAGAAAAGCATGTTGCAGTGGCCTATGAAGTGACAGTACGTCGTCATGGATTACCTGAATCTGTTTCCACTGCACTTAGTCTCATATATCTTTTATTATTACACCAAGAGTTTTCCACATCTTTTAGGTTTTCACTCAGGTTTTTTATGCGCAAATTGAAAACCTACTGGGACTTTAAGGATGTAAAGGGCAGAGTGGGGAAGCCTAAAATGGCCAAAGTCTACATCTTTGATCTCCAACAAAAGACACAACTACTGCCGAAAAACGTAGTAAATTGATAAACAAACTAAACAACAAAAAATGTATCGGCAACAATTTTAATAATAGT
The DNA here is from genome assembly GCF_041903045.1 of Epinephelus lanceolatus. Classification (NCBI taxonomy): domain Eukaryota; kingdom Metazoa; phylum Chordata; class Actinopteri; order Perciformes; family Serranidae; genus Epinephelus; species Epinephelus lanceolatus. The sequence goes on from NC_135755.1 coordinate 15,757,041, forward strand.
CATTTATCAGCCACAAATGCCAAAGATTTACAGGCTACAGCCTCTCAAACGTGAGGATTTGTTGCATTCTGTTGTAAATTGACAGTAAATTTAGTGAAACAAAAACGTTATTAAAAGAGCAACAAGGTCGGTTTTCCAGATCTTTCAGACACGTCCACTACGCTTCATTAGCAGATGGAGAGGGTCCAAAATGGTCAACCTTTGTGATAAAAATATTCCACCAAATTCTGCTCTCGTGGTCATGAATGACCCTTTAAGCTCATTGTTAATTAAATGTATTTGTGATGTGAACTGTTGGTTGTTTAATTAAAAAAAAAAAAAATCATAAATTTCAGCCCTACACTCACCTCCAGATTGACGAAACACATTCACACACACACACTCAGTAACACACACACAGTACTCTTACCCTGGGTTGCGTGGCTCCTGTGGTCCGCTCCCCTGCAGCTTCTTCACCAGCATCTCACTGCTCCTTCTCAGTGCGTCACGAAGTTTCCCGAAGGAGCCACTGCGACGCAGAGACCCATTACCATCCTGAGAGAAGATCAAACACAAAGCCAAGTCAGCATTAACTGGAGATATTAAATATTAAGGAGAGACTACAAAGGCTCCTTCTCATGTTTAATCACAGCTCTGGGCTCAGGTGCCTCACCTCACTAAAGGACACCTGAACTTTACTTTTTAAATTCTTCATATAATTAAATCACTGATATGATTTTAACTGCCTTGTGTGCAAAGCTGTGATGACCTTGCACCGTGTACTGTACACAATGAACTTATTAATACTTCCATTAGTGTTGAGGAACAAGTGAAATGAATTGGCATGCACAGACTGACCCCGTTCCACTCAGCGGAGTCGTCGCCCTCGCTCTCCCCTCGCTGTCCCCCTGGCCCGTTGATTCCTTCCCTGCTGTGTCGTCTGTCGCCACCTCCAGCTCCCCCGTCCTTCAGCAGCTCCACCACCTTACTCTGGTTAATGGCATCAATACCCTGAGAGAGAGAGAGAGACAGAGGACACACAAACACACAGACAAAAACAAAGATCAGACAGAAGCGACCACAGGGATTAAAAAGAAAATCACAGCTTCTTCCCAATAGCTCACACAGCACGTCTACACTCTTTACTACACTTAACACACAATAGCTTCATGACTGATCTTTAAATCATAGTTTATGGGCTAATAAATCACAGCTGGAATGCCTGTTGAACTAATCAGGCCTCTTAACTGAACAAGCCGTTGAAAAAAAGGGCCCAGGCGTCTAATCTAACGGCGGTATTTCAACCGCTCTGTGAGTTTGTGCAGCACCTGTTTACGTGACTTGCTGGCGCACTCCTCCAGTGTTTCTGCTGCCTCCAGTTTGCCCTGGCGACGGTACAAAGCTCCCAGGCTTTTCAGGGTTGTGTTCACTGTGGGGCTGCAAAAAAAAAAAAAAAACCACAGGTCTCATGCTCACTAATTTTCAGGTTCATACTTGTATTTTGGGTTTCTACTGGAACATGTTTACGTGCTTTAATATTCAAAAAAAACACATTTTTCGTCTTGCTGTCCGTCTGAATATTCTTGTATTAACCCTCTGTCTGAATTGCTCCATTTTAGCGCCTGTCTCTTTAAGCCGTCCTCCCAAAAAAGCCCACTCTGCTCTGATTGGTCAGAGTTTCCGGGTCATCGTCTCTGCACTGTCACTACAGCCAGGGGAATGACTGCAGCGGCACCTTCTATCTTTATAGACCGTTTCGCTGGATCTGCACTGCTAGGCAACAGCGTAAGTCCATGTTTAATGCTGTGACATCACAACTTCACACAAGTCGTGACGTCTCGTTCAAAAGGCACAGTTTCTGAATATGGACTTTGTGCATTTTTCTGTGGATTAGGAGCTCTGATACTTTCACAGTATATATAAAGCATCTATACCTGCTTTGTAATGAAGAAAAAAAAACATACATCTGACTGAAACGTGGGACCTTTAAGTATTTTTTAACTAAGTAAATTTTGTTCCCTTCACCTTCAATGAAACAAAGATGAATTGAGCCGTAACACGGTCGGAAACTGCAGCGGTAATACACCATGACTGCAATATATAGTTTAGCCAAGGTTAAACTAATACATCTGTTTGCCTGAGCATCAGAGCCTGTTCCCTTTATTAGAATTAGATATTGGCCAGTGTGCATTTTTCAAAGACAAACTGAACGGAGGTGAGAACAAACGATGAACTCTCTCCCTAATGACCCACTTAAATCTGTTACAGTGACTTTTACTGTCACATGGTTTAATTTGTGTCCTGGGACAAACTGAGAAATGGGAGATCTGTCTTATACTGGCATCCTTAAACTGATTCAGAATTTAAAAATATATAATAAAAGACATCAGCAACGTTTCTGATCAGAGCCCTACTGCCGAGTGTTTAAAGTGTAAACTGACCCTTTACCTGCTGAGTAGAGTCCACAAATTTTGAGATTATTTTGCAGCACATAAATGGTCAAAATATTGTGATTTTATTTGCAAAAACTGTGGCAATTTTCTGTTTTATTATGAAATATGTCATTTGCTTCCAGATTTCTATTGCCTGGGACCACACCTTCAAATCAGCCCACTCCACGAGTTGACTGATTTGTCTGGAATCGTGACATGAAACAACAGTTTCTTGATTTAAATAAAAAACGATCCAGGGTGGATCTATTCAGCGCAACAGGTGGGACTATGACCGTTGTCAAGCTGTTGTCAAATCGAAGCAGTGGGGTGTAATAACAACAATGGCAAGCACCACAGACAACATAGACACTGTTCGAGGCTGTTCTAAAGCAACGTCTTCTCATAAGGAATAAAGGAATTAAAGAGGGAGGGTGTGCTCACACAGTCAAACAAGTCCGCCACTTGTGGGAAACTTTGAAAAAATCCTGGCACAAGCAACTCCAGCTGTTCACTCATTATGACGTGATAAATGACTTGTTAGGGGACATTAATCTGAGCATGCACAGCTGCATGTAAATGGGAAAGTTGGTGGAATATTCATTTTCATTAGCGATGTAAACAGCTCAGTGGGAATATTCTCTTTTGAAATATGGGCAAAAAACAGGATATTTTCTGCATGTTAACAGTCACTTCTGTCCGATATCAGGCAATGATTCCTGCATGTGTCGGTGAATTCACATGTCTGACTCACCTGTCCACCTTGCAGGCTTTATACCAGCTTCCATACTCTACATACGGGCCAGAGTCCTTGCGCTTACCCTAAGGAAAACAGCGATAGAGAGAGATGCAGAGAGAGGAGACAGAGGGGGAGCAGGAAGAGCCAAGTATGAAACATTGCCCTATTAAAGAGGCTATTAAAATGTCCCTGTTGTCATTTGTATAGTCCACTATCCTCCATCATTCTCATCTTACTGCCCAGTCCATTTCCATAATAAGCTGCCTGCCAGCCAGTAACATCAATGGAAAAAAGGCCAACCTAAATCACTGACCTTGCTCTCCTCTCTCTCCTCTGCGTGCATCCAGATTGGCTTGTTGTCATCTGCAAAATGAGGACAAAGAAATCATATTTGACATACACAAACAATACCATGAGTGGACAACAGCACTATAAATAAGTGGCAGAAACCAAACAAACCAAGAAAAGAATAAACAAATGAATCTCTAAGAAAATAAAAGGATCCCTGGACTGACCCTAGAGTAAAGCCTCTCTGTCTGAAAATAAAAACACACAGCCTTTCATCAAACCCGTGCAACGCCAAATTCCTGCTGAGGCCCTCTCTCGTGCTGGGCATGTGAGCACATAAGGGTTTGATAGGCTTAGCCGCAGCGGGAGGGAAACATCGACATTAAGCCGCTCCGCACCGCATGCTTCGATGGCACGAAATAATCCTCTGACCTGCTGAGAGTACTGGGAGCGACAGGAGGGATCAGGGTGTGACCGAATCCTGAATCCCAAAAAAGCAGCAGTCAGAAGAACAGAAAAATGGGTCGAGTGCTGGATATTATGTAAAAACAGTCACTGTTCACGCCAAATTTCACCGGAAAGGAAAGATTAAGGATTCTCAGATGGACAGTTAAGCACAAATATTCTGACAGAGCTGGAAATAATAATAGTTTTGATGACTTAAATGTTCTTTCCTTCACTTCCTGCACTAAATATACACAAGTCTGCAACAGAATTCTAACATGAAAGTGCGCTTTCTTGTCCAAGCCTTGTCCACGTCAACCAGTGCCAGATACTTGGAGGTCGGCTCCATCTGCGTTTTTCTCCAGGGAGCTGGAGCTGTTACATTGCTTTCTTTAAAGTCAGACCTCACTGACAAGAACAGTAATTTTACCTCGCTGAACACGGAAGTTGTTGGTCTATCGCTGCCTTAACTGACTGTTCGGCTCAGTCACAAAGGCTCCACTGCAGACTTCTTAGATTTGTTTCTAAAATCAGATCTTAGAGACAGACTGTGCACAATCAGATCAGATTTGTGTGCCCAGACATCATCAGCCTATCTGCATGGGTTGCTGTGGTAACGACGTAGGCGTCAGTTACTACGTCGCAATGCTGGTGACACCACTTTTCAATGTGGCAGCATTAGAAATGGTGGTCCATCACTTTGCCATCGAATATATTTCAGCATCTGTCCACAGACTGTTGTTCCTCATGTCCTCTTAAGCACTCTATTGTGTTCAAAGCCATGTTAAAATCTGATCTGAGTGTCCAGAGTGTCCAGACTGAGACCCATCTGTTGAAATCCAATTGGAATTGCATTTGAATCAACCACCAAATGTGTTTTGGATCTTATTTTATCAGTCTAGATATGCCAAAATGTGGTTATGTCGCTATGCAGAAACCTACATCAGCTGTTGACACTAAAACATACACACTTTGATGATATAAAATCCTAAACATAAATAAATAAACATGAAGGAGCTACCCTGTAAAATGACTGTCATAATGTCGACATCAGTGTGACTCTGCAGTTTAAAAGTTGACTCTACTCACTGTTGACAGATCCAAACTCCTTCTCGTGTGCCCTGGTCAGGATCTCTTTGTACAGAGCCTCAGCATCTTTGAACTTCCCCTGCTTCAGGTAGCACGTAGCCTGAAGACAAGCAATACCAACAATCTTTTATTAATGTTTCTAGATTAGTAATGCTTGTAAAATTAGGAATAATATGTCATCACGGGATAAGATTAAAATACAGAAGAGCAGAAGACACAGAGCATTTTCAGTACTGTTTGATAAATGTTTGACTATGTGTACTATCTTAATGGTGTCCTTACCAGGTTATTTTTGGTCTTGGCCACATTGGGGTCATCAGCTCCCAGTTTGGACTCGTAGATCTCCAGGGCTCGTCTGTAGTAGTACTCCACCTCATCGTACTTGCCCTGGTTCTGACACAGCAGGGCCAAGTTGTTCAGCTGCTTGGCTACATCTGGGTGGTATTTCCCCAACACCTGAAGACAAAGTTATGAGCACACAGTCTTTTATTATTAATAGGAGACTTGGTGGTTAAAAACAAACATAAACAAAACTGTTTAAATGTGTACAGAAAACATTTGTGGGTTTTTACCTTCTCTCTGATCTCCAGCGCTCTCTTGCAGAGAGGTTCAGCCTCCTTGTACTTTCCTCTCTTGCCGTACAGAACAGCCAGGTTGTTGAGGGTTGCGGCCACAGCTGGATGATCCTTCCCCAGCGTCTTCTCTCTGATGGCCAGGGCGTCATTCAGGAGGTGGGCTGCCTCTTTGTACTTGTTCTGATCCCTGGAGGACAAAACAGAATGACAGCAGTTTAAAGTCTGAAAAACTGTATATAAATCTTTACTGAACAACCTCATTTCCATTCCTCACCTGTACACTAGAGCCAGGATGTTGAGCATGGTGGCTACATCAGGGTGGTCGTGTCCAGACGTCTTCTCCAGGTCCTCCAGGGCTTGTTTGCACAGCGGCACGGCTACCTCGTACCTCCCCTGCGAGGCGTACTGGATGACCAGGTTGTGGAGCGTCCTGAGACGAGCTGGGATCTCGTAGCCTCCCTGCTGGGCCGCTACCTCTCCACTGGGCTGGGCTGTAGAACAGAGGGGAGGATATCAAAATGTCTTCTAGCTTTTACCGCTGTGTTCCAAAACTATCCCACAATGTCTGTCATGAGAGTGCAGTATTTGTTTTATTACATTTATACAAGAAGCTCGGAGAGCTGTTGAAAATGAGGACTCAATAAAGCTGAGTGCCAGATCCAAGCAGGACAAGTGGAGGATTAAAAACATTGAGTCAAACCTGCTCTAGGGATCACCACTTATCCAGCAGCACATGGTTGCCCAGGGAAATCCAGGTGCCACTCTATTTCTTCTTCTGTATTTTACTACTTTAATTTCAAAGTGTTAAAGTCAACAACATGGATGAAGTCTATTTTTTGGTACTACTCTTGCTGCTATTTTCTGTTTGCCTCCATGCTTCCTTTGTTAGTTTTTCCCCTCCTCCGCTGCTCACAGGTGTCTCTGATTGACCTCCTCAGTTTCCTCTCTCTGCAGGGTTTTAAAGGACTATTCTGCTCTTTTTCCTTTTTCCTCTGCTACAACTTTTACATCAAAAAGATAACATAATCTCATCATAATAAAAGTAAATAGCTGCTCCATACAAAAATGATCAAATGAAGCAAAACTAGCAGAAAATGGTTGAGGCTGAATCTAAACTAAACCTAAAACGATCATCAGAACAGATGCTTCAACATGTTACGGCTCAATGTGCAGTACATTTTAACAGCAAACCAGCTGAGAAACAAAACTTCAGAAGCATTTATCAGTATTCAGTTATCAATAATTGAAGAGACCAAGAGACTGGAGCACTTACTGTCTGCCTAATGGGGAGGAACGCTGAGTAAGCTATACATTTTAATGCACAACATAACTGATCTTCTCCATCTGCAGTTTTTCACTTTGTTGTCATGAATCTATAAATGTATCCAGCCTAAGACTTGAGCTTTGTTTAGACAGTGAATGAAGCATAGAGAATGAATGAATAAATTTCTATTTCTATGGCATTAACTAAACCACAGCTCCTGCTTCAGATCGGTTTGATATCCCATTTAAACAACATCACTGCTGAAGGGTTAAACTGTGTTTGCCATTTATACAAGGAGTTGCTTGAGAACAACTCGTGCCTCAGTTTAAATTACTCTTTAAATTCAGGCTTCAGGGGCAGCTGAGGTCTGAACATTTCCGATACTGAAAGGCATGACTGTATTAAGCTCTGGGTGTTTTCCTATTGACACTCCTCACATTAAACACAAACTGCATTGATTCTCTAGCTGTGCATTCAGGCCTCTGCAGCCCCACTTACCCTGCAGATAACTGTGTGGAAGCAGGAGTGAATGATTCGGCTTAATATTAACACCCTTCTACAATACAAAACAGCATGATGATCTCACTTTAACCTAGTGTGTGACTTTTTTAAATATCCAAAGCACCTAAAGATTCATGTAAAAGTGATATCTACCTTCTTCAGGGAAACTAGTCTTCTATGGATATCTATTTAAAGCCCAAGGAAACAACTTCTTACACCCTTCAATCGCAGCAAGACAAAAATACCGGAATATGTACAAAAGAACTGTACTTGTGTTGTATGCACTATAATATCTACCAAATATCCAAGGACCCACACAGAATAAATACATGCCCTCTCATCTTTCATCTTAATGTGCATTAATGTCTTATACTTTTACAAACCACTGTGTGCTACGACACGTCTGACTTGACTCAACGTTGGTTGTTACTAGTGGGGAAAATATCAGCCATGCAAAATGGCTCTGACTACCCAGAATGCAACCAATAGTCTCTTCTTCCTGTGGTCTACCACAACCAGTAACTCTCCTCCAGTATCAGGCACCTGGTCCTTTAGACTGGGATGTAAATCCTTGCATGGAAAAGGTCATTTCGGGCTCTGCTGATTAGCTGATAATGACAATAACTGTTACTTGCAGCCCTGCTATAAAATAAGTTAGCATCTTCCTTTCATCTACCAAAGAACAGCTGAAGTCTAATAACCATTGCTGATGTCATACCTGGTCCCTGGTCATCATCATTGGGGAACAAGTCATCCAGACTGTCCTTTGAAGTGTCTCCTCCACCCCCACCGCCACCAGCAGCGCTCTGGCTCTTCTCCTCCGAGGGCGAGGCGTCATCGTCGAACTTCTTGATCTGATTCATGAACTCCAGGTGCTTCTTCTCCTCCTCCAGCTGGGCGACGCTCTGCTCGCTGCGCTGCAGCTTGTGCTGCGTTCCCGCCAGCTCGTCCCGCAGCCACTGGTTCTCCTGGCAGAGCCGGCGCACCTGGGCGCGCAGCTTCTGCTTCTCCGACTCCACAGCGCTCAGGTGGCTCGACAGGGCGATGATCACCTGGGGGAAAGGGAAAATAAAACTTTTAGCAGCTGAAATTGTGAAGACATGGCAATTTCTTCAAACTACATTGCCGCTGGCGTCTTTGCTACCTTAAATGCACCCCGTAAATCAAAAAAGAGGATTCATTATCTTACCTGTGCCTCTCCCAGGCCCAGCTCGATGGCCTCCAGACTCTTGCGGAGCAGCCCAGATTTCTCCTGGGCAGCAGGCGGCTGGGCGCAATCCAGCAGCGAGTTGAGGAGCTGGGCGTGTTCGCCGCGCAGTGTCTCCAGGCCCTGCATGACAGCCTTAGTGTTGAGCACAATCTCATCCTGGCTCAGTCTCTCCAGGGCTTCTTCACGTGGATACACCATGGTGGACATTGCCTGGTTTCATACACACTGTGGGGAAAGGGACAGAAATAGACCACAAGCATGACAAGAGTGGAACTGTTTTATTTATCAGGGGGATAGGGCGTGTTTTTGCTGAGTGTGCTTTGTCTTTTTCATGTGCTGTTGTGCCTGACACACTCACAATTTACCCACAAGGTGCTCAACACAACCACATCCTTTATGTGTTGGTCACTGAGGTCATGTGGAGGTGGATGAGACAAAAAGACAGAACAGACCAGATAAGGTACAAAGAAAGTTAATGCTGCTAATACTTTCCCCCAGATGCCCCTTTCACTGTCGTACTCAATTTCAAAGAGGTCATCAGCGAAATAATAGTTTCCCATTTCATAGTTGCATAATGTGCCCCTTGGGTGGAAAGCGATAATGTGTGTGTGAGTAGTGTATGTATAGTTAAAACCCACAGATTACTACAAGAGGATTCCTCTGAGCTTGAAAGTGACTCAGCAGCTGCCACTGACCAGTAAAGCAAATTAAAATGAGACGTCACTCCACAGAGCTGCTGTTCCACTAAAGAGACTGATTCAGGGTGAGGTGATAATGACAAAATCTAACAACGTAGCAGGATATGAACCAGACCCTGACTGTTAGATCTGCATGGACAATGTTATCTCAGACAGTTTAAACATATCTTTGGCCTGTCTGTACTGAAACTTCAAGTTCCTTATCAGCTGACATATAAACCAATATTGATATAATATAGAAAAACTGACACCATTATGTAGTTTGTTTACCTGATTAATGTCCTACTCAACACATCTTACTTTAATAACCAAATACAAAGGATGCTTGTGAAAAATGTTGATGTTTCATGTTTATGCTGAACAATAAATGCTGCTCCAGTGTTCAGGCTCATGACATTAATACAACACTGGCCTACATCCCTAGACAAAGCTGAATAAATACTCCTGTATACTCCTATCGTCCACTCGCTATCTTAAAAGGTCCAGTGTGTAGGATTTAGTGGGATATGCTGGCAGAGAGTGAATATAACACAATATGTATGTTTTGTTTTTGATACCTTAGAACGAGCCTAGTTAGAAGCCCCTCCGCAAGAGCGTCGGAAAAACACCAATGCTTAACATGAAACTGCTTTCTTCAGTATTTTTAGCTGATTCAATCACTGGGTCTGTCTGTTTTGGACAGGAGGAGACCTCTATGGATAATTCAGCTCCCGGTAAAAACCTCCCGAACGCCCAAATCTTAAGTTATCAGAGAATGAGCACACATTAGGAGGTGCTAGATTAAAAGACTGTGACCGACATGCCAAAAAGTGATAGAGAAACACTGATTTATAATGTGAAACTGCTCTATTCTGTGTTTTCACCTGGTCTGTTTGGTTTTTGGAGACGAAGAGACCTCTGCGAATAATTTGGCTCACACTAAAAACCTCCTGAATAATGAACACTGAAGAAACTCTAACCAAGAGAAGTTCAGCTGCTTGCAATCTGCAATCCTCACTGCTAGATGCCACTAAGTCCACCTAAATCTTACACACTTTCTCTTTAATAATGATCGTGTGATCAGTGCCGCAACTAATGATTATATTCTATATCAATTAATCGTACCTTTTATTGTCCAAAACCCAAAGATTTTTAATTTACTATTACAAAAAACTGAGAAAAGGAGTCAATCCTCGCATCTGTGAAGGTGGATCGAGCAAATGTTTGTAATTTCTGCTTACATTACTTAATCAGTTATTCAAAAATGATGATTAATCCTAGGCTATTTCTTCTAAGCAGTGGGTGACATGGTCCCTAAAAAGAAATTATTAGTCATGTTATTGGTCATCATGAGTCATGAACAGAAACAGAGGCATTCATTGTTCCTTTCCTAAGCTATGACATGCAGATAAATTCAGAATGTACTCCTCATGTAGCCTTTGGGAGAAGACTACATTCAAGCTGTATCTTTATACATGGAAAACCAAAATAAAAACACATCTCCTAGTTGTGGACAGATCCAGGCAGAGAGATCTGGCACAGTAAATCTCCTATCCTGAGCATGCGGCCTGCGGGTCTACATATTGACCAGCTGTAAATGAAACCGTTGCAGCAGCAGCATAAAGGACAGAGGAGCCAATTGTGCAACATCGTGACTTTCTCTCCTCTCCTGCTTTGATGGAGGTGCACCTGTTCTCCTCTCCTGCTCCCTCCCTCCCTCCCTCCTCTTCCTCTCTCCGCCTGTCTCGCTCTCTCCCTCACCCAACTCCATCCTCCTCCCCCCCCTCCCATCCGCCTCACACACTGACTGCAATGCACCAATATTCACATTTCCTTTCAAATACACCGTGTGCCAATGCAGAGAGGGAAGCTGCGAAACATGTAAAAGTAGCATCTTGGTAATTAATATCACCATTTATCCTCGCATCTTTAATATGGCTATTTTAAGCCACAGATAAATAACTAAGCCGGTGGATGGTCGAGGCCTGTGGCCGGGAGGGGCGGCAGTGTTTGGCTTGGCTGCATATCAACCAAGGTGACCGACAATGGAGAGCAGTGTTCAAATAAGACAAAGCTGTTACAGATGTTAGGTAAAACAATTGCTCTTCACTGAAAATGCGTTAAAATGTCTGGTTACGACATGAAAGCTGTTTGTAAACAGTGCAGGCCCGAGCACCAAGATGTTACACAACACACACTGATGCATATTGTTGTAAAGGACCATACAATATTTACACAACTTGTCATATACACAGATAAGAATGTTAAATAGAAGAAATTAAAAAGTGCTGTTTCATAGGTAAAGCACCGGCGAGTGGTGCCTGCAGATGACACATTCACGGACCTCCGAGGATGTAGCGTTTTATTTGACAGCCTATTCATAATACATCTATTTAAACTACATAACTGTGACTTCATGCTCATTAAAATATCATGTATCCGTATATTTACCTTCATCGAAGACAAGTGCGATGCTTTCTGTCCCTCGAACAAAGCAGCAGGACAATGTTGTGATGCTCCAGACGGTCCACTGTCAAGCCTAGTAATGTAAATCAAACTACTTCCGGACGTGTTTTTCAAAATAAAAACCTCATTTTAGCTACGCAATTTGGGCTCTCAAACACGATAATGCAGCTTATAATGAATGAGGGAATTACACTACTGAATGAAAGCGCTGTACTTTTATTTTAAATGCGTCATTTAGTACAGCAACGGATGCTAACGTTTGTTTGTAATTAGCGCTAACGCTAACCGTTAAGTTTACGCTAGCTTACTTTGAAGGAAGCCAGGCGCTATGAACTAGCTACACACACCTGTTTTGTTAATTTCAAGCTTCTCACGTTAACCTGGCAGCACAAGGCACACCGAAATAGCTCACACACATCTCACTGTAGTTTAATACGATTACAAACACAGTCGGTAAGTTAGCTAACAGCCGCCCCGGCGAAGCTCCCAACGGTTAACGGTTAACGGTTAACGTTACCTCCTGTTTCACCTTAACTTACCCAGATTGTCACTTGACGATGGAGGACGGCAAGAAAGCTCTTAAACGTGCCGCTACTGACTGTTCATCCCCTTAAAAAGTTTTATTTAGCAAAAAAAAGGTGATGTTCTCGAAGATGTAACAGCTGGGACGCGAAAAATGGCTGTTCTCCCAGAATCCAACAACCAAAGATGAAGTAAAATGTCAAGATGATTCACTTTGGCCACTTTCCAAGCGGGGCGGGAAATGATCCTGCGCATGCGTACAGCAGAAGTGTCGCTACCAGTCAGCCTCTGATTCACAAACGTCCTCCAGATTTTCTCATACATGCTATTAAAAATGACAGCAGGTTAGTTTGGCTTTGAAGTTGGATGTCATCACTGACTGACTCCGAGTGAAAAGGTAGACAAGAAAATGTGATATTAAACAGTTTCTTTTAACATAACAGGATGTAGTTGGAAGTGAATGATCTTGCCTTACCAACACTCTTTGCGTTCTGATGTCAGCAGAGGCCCCATCCAAAGAGACCAAAGAGGGCATCAGGGTAATGAGAGGCCCGCTGTGTACCACTGACCTGCTTCACAAGCATCATGTGCACTATTTATTTACACCGTCACTCCCTACCTCACCTCCTGAAATACAGTGTTTTTATTTTAGTAATTTATTTGAAACAAAAAGCACTTTTGTTAATCAAATTCTCAATAAGGATCCCTATGTGTCACTATATAGTGTAATATTGGTTGTCTGTGAAGTTTAATTGCAGGTTTGCCGGTTTATATTTGCTCTGTCATTTGTAATTTACATTCAGGGGCGTAGCACCAAAATTCTGGGCCATGTGCATGAGCCGTCTTTGGGCCCCTGCCCTCACTGATCCATGTCCCTCTGAAGCACCTTTTGATTTTATTCATTTATTTATTTTTTGCTATCTTTCCTTTTATTTCTGCTTTTCGAGCCCCAATTTCCCTTTCTTAGGGAAAGACATGACAGTGTACGTTGGTGCTCCGGCAGCATAAGCCAGTCATGTCCAAAGTCCAGCTCGGGGGCCAATTGTGGCCCTCAGACCTCGGCTGGGCTTTCAAAATATACTATATGATTGGGGCGTCGGTAGCTTAGTGGTAGAGCAGGTGCCCCATGTACAAGGCTGTTGCCGCAGCGGCCTGGGTTTGACTCCAGCCTGTGGCCTTTTGCTGCATGTCACTCCCTCTCTCTCTCCCCCGTTCACACTTGTCTGTCCTATCAAATAAAGGCTAAAAATGCCCCCAAAAATATCTTTTTTTTAAAAAAACTATATGATTAACACAGTTTTAGCTAGATCACTGCATTTTTTTTCATTTTTTTTTTTTCTATACAAAGCTCAATCTTTCAACCACTTTACTGAGCCAATTTTAATTTAGTTACGGCACTGATTACACAAAAACTGGAATGTGAAAACAGAACCAAACTTTTCAAGGGCCCTCCTCGAAAACACCCTTGTTCTCAATGCAGCCCCATTTATTCCATGACTGAGACTGTTTTATTCTGAATTTGGAAACACCAGCTGTTAAAATTCATGTTATATATCGCAATCTTACCACCATTTTTAGTAAGCATAAAAAAGTTATTTAACAATACAAACACATGCACATACAAAATATACAGTATAGGCTTGGGTGGTATTTACTTTTTAAGACCTTAATAACATATCATAACATAACACAATCATATCATATCATAACTGAAAACATTTACATCCCAACCAGTCCCCCTCTCCTCCGGTGTACCCCAAGGCTCTGTGCTCGGACCTCTCCTGTTTATCACCTACCTCCTCCCTCTTGGCAGTATTTTCCACAAATATAACATTCAATTTCATTGCTACGCAGATGACACCCAGCTCTACCTGTCCACCTTCACATTAACATAACCAGCCGTACTCTCAGGTCCTCCTCCTCCATTCAACTCACCCTCCCACCTGCTCGCTTATCCACCATGGGGTTGAGAGCCTTCAGCCGGTCGGCCCCCTGCCTCTGGAACTCTCTACCGCAGGACATAAAACACTCGGACTCTGTCACCTCCTTCAAATCCCGCCTCAAAACTCACCTTTTCAGACATACTCCCTTTAATCTGGACTGGAATGACCTCACTATTGCACTTTACTGCTGTCTTATGTATTGTGTTATGTATTGCATTTTTTGACCATCATGTTTTATTGATTGTTTTATTATTGTCTTTTGTACGGTGACCTTGAGTGTCCTGAAAGGCACCTATAAATAAAATTTATTATTATTATTATTATTATTATTGTTATTATGATAACAGTATATGACGGTATTTGTCGAAATAAATATATAAATAAACAAATTTTAAAAAGCTAGGCTGCTGGTGATAGATGTCACTGTAGCATGTATATCATTGTCTGGCCTAGAATGCTGCATTTCTATTGTGCAATTAGCCTACTTAGACAAGTCTTGCCTGGTATAAATACTTATGGCCTATAGAAGAGAGATGATGTCATGAAACAAAACAACCGCTTTAGTTAAAAGAAGTCATCTCAAGATGAAGTTATTCATGGCAATACTCACAAACAGGAGCAGAGCCATTATTCTTCTTTACTAGTCCTGTAACGTTATCCCCACCACTTGCAGTTGCCATCTATCTCAGCTGAGTTGCCTGTCTCATGAGCAGAGACTGACCTCTGCTGGTGAATGCTGTGCACTACATCACCTCAACACAGCATCTCTGTGTCAGTTTATTATTAAGAAGACCATCTGTATTTCTGGAATACCTTTTTTTTTTTTTTTTTTTTTTATTTAAAGTTTACCTTAATACTTTGATACCACCCAATCCTAGTACAGTATACTGTATTTAAAAAACAACAACAAAAGACTGAGTTACAAATCAGGAATATTTTTATTTTAAAAAACAAATGAAACAATGAACACTTCCACTTTTCATCCCACATCTGTTTGATTGACAAACGTAATCATGAAAAAGCAGTACTACAAAACATGTCAAATTAAGAAAAGAAAAAAAAAACAGAACTAGAATACAATATAACAAGTACTATCTGATATGTACAAGCATTATAGTTTATTATTGTTATAGGCAAAAGGCAAAAAAGCTGAAGACTGCTGCTGAAGAAACAATGGCATGTGCAAAAATACTCTCCACAAGTCCACAAGCTTAGGACGCTCTGCTCTGAGCACATCCTCATCAGGCAGAAATCTACTGCTTCATAGGCAAATCCCGTTCCCATGAGGACAGACGGCAAAATTTACAAGCTGTTGGGGAATGGGGGACAATATCATTTAGAAAGCTAAGCTTGTGGAAGCCTGGTAAAGAAGACTCTCTCATCATCAGAGGTATATCTGAGGACGGTGGAGAGAGAAGACACTGCTGATCACTGACAGAGATTATTGATGGACCAAACAGCTCCTAATCTCTAACCACGACTAGTCAAGGACAGAGGAACCATTGTTAACACCGTCACAAAAACACACAGGTCAACACAGGTACAGAGGTACGGGTAAAAACACACAGGAACAAGTTCAAGACTTAGGTACAGAACAACCAGCGTTTTTAAACAGACTTTAGGAAAACGTGTAAACTGTAAGGACGATGGGAAAGATGGCTGATGAAAGAAGGATGATGAAAGATGGCTGATGAAACATGAAGCTGCAGAATGTGGCTATGATTAAAAGAAGTTCTTCCAAACATTGAAATGATGACTTCAGAATAAAGATTGTTGTTAATGTGTTCTCAGTAATCGGCAACCCAAAAAACCCACCAAACTATTTGAATATAATCACTATTTCTTCACATTTTAGTTTTGGCAGTGATTTAGTTTTTAATGCCTAGCTTTCAGTGTAATATTTCCAAGTTCGGTTCAATCGGTGACCAGGGAGCCGGAGAGTCAGCTGACCTGACCTTGATCTTCCCTGTGGAGGCTGCGAGTGAAAGAGGCATCAATAAACTAGGACTACATACAATATAGGAAAGTTTAGATTCACATTGTTGCAATAATATTTAGGCAACAACACTACAAGGCAGAGAGCATTCTGAGTTAGGCAAGGTCATCTCTAACAGCAGATACAAGTTTACTGACGCTCCGTGTTTACAGTTTAAGTAGAAAAAAAAAATTATATAAATTTTGGAAAAATTTTCCTTTTTGAAATCCGAGTTTCAAATTTAAAAAGGTGGCACCCTTTCATGGTAAAGAACAATTAAAAAAACGTCTTAAGTTGTCACTAATGACTTTATTAAAGGTTAAAACAGATCAGAAGGAAGTTATTACAATGCGTAAAGTGAATTGAATTTTGGATTTCAGTATTTTAGTGAAGCTTCCCTTTGGTTTATCTACAGTATATTCTGTATGACAGATCTTAAAAAACCTTCTATAATTACCTGCAAACATTTAAACATAAAGCAAATTTATTTGAATTTATTTGTCCACTTGGGGGCAGAAGAAACAAGATTTGAACACAACATTGATATCATTGTTAGTGAGCAAACCGTTGCATATTTACACATCCAGCAGACCCAGAAAGACATTATCAATCATTTGGAGTCATGTTTCTGACCACCTGATGACTGTAAGCCCAATATGAACCCTCATGTTGGCTCAGTTTGAGTCTCCACCGACTCCTGAGGGAAATATCAGGCCCTTAAGCTGCTAAATGCTCCACTGTGTTGCTAGCTGCTAATTGCATCTGTCTGCTGTTTGTTGCTGGACAGGTGGTGTATAGTCGGGTTTTGGAGACTTTTCCTGACATATAATCTGGCTAGAAAAGAGGCTGGTGAGACCCGAGAGAGTGAACCATAACAGTAAAAATTGTTGGCATTTATCGTGTGTTCATCCAAACGTGAAGTGAGCATTTCACATGGCGCCATAACATACAAAGTCAATGCAAAGACTTGAACTTGAAGAGATGCAATTTTTCGCTGGGTGACGTGAATGACGCAAAGATGCAAAATCCGTGCTATTTGTGTAATAGCACAAGTTGAAATATCTGAATTTGAAGCCTATTAGCGTTGAGATCTGGTTGAGATGCTCCTGACCTCACCGAGAATCAGAAATAGAGGTCAAATAATGCTGTCTGTGGGCACCAAGCCCCCAGGAGAGCTGCTCAGCCTTGCTCCCAATTTTTCCCAGTGGCCACTCGCGGTATTACAGTGATAAAATCCCCTGCAGCCCAAAAAGCTTTGTCCCCAAAGGCCACCATTATAAAGAGATGTCTGTAAAACTGTTGACGCTGCAAACACGTTCAATTATGACTCTAATTTTTAAACCGTGGTGGTTTTATATTTGTTAAACTGTCTTCTAGCTGAGAAAAACAATTTAAAAATCTGTGACGTCGTCACAAAGTCTACGAGCAGAGCTGGGACTTGTAGGCGGGGCAAGTGGGAGAAACATATTCAGTAGGCCACATACCAGGGAAGTAAACCCGAAATTAGAATTTCTTTTTTGGCATATGCACCAGGCGAGCCATTACATTGAAATCAATAGGCACCATCTTGGCCTGGTATGTAGTTAGTGTTATAAATCTACGGTGGGCACCCAGAGCTCTACAACCAACATCAGTACAGTACAGAGACAGAGCAAAAAAGGAGAGTCACAGGACTACACAATAAGTTCTGTAAATTTGTGACTTGTGTGAGGTATTTTGTAGAGTCACTTCTTTGCAAAAAGCTGCGTCGTTAAAGTTGGTCTTTCATTGTGGAATGTAAACAGCGGAAGTGAAGCGGTGACAGTATGAAAAATAGAGTTTTGCTGTGTTGGTTCACGCTGGTTTGAAGAACGGAGCTTATATGTTCACCATGTTCACATTACTTGATTCCAACTATCAGTTGTATTTTACGCAAACTAAGTTACCTGTTAGCTGCCTTTCCCAGTTAGCTAGCAAAACTGTTAGCATAGTTGTTAAGGGCGGCAGTTGCGAAATACTCCAAAAAAACTAAAAACAAAACAGTCCAGCAGCTGTATTCCCACGAGTTAGAGACGTGAAAATTGCTGACTAAGTTAGTCATTAGCTGCCCTTCCCAGTAAGCTAGCACAACCATTAGCACAGCTGTTGAGGGTGAATATTTGCCAGTTACGAAATACTCAAAAAAACAAACACAAAAAAAGGTCCAGCAGCTGTATTCCGAAAAATTGCAAACTAAGTTAGTCGTTAGCTACCTTTCACAGTTAGTTAGAACAACCATTAGTACAATTGTTAAGGGTGCCAGTTGCAAAATACTCCCAAAAAACAGTCCAGCAGCTGTATTCCTGCGACTTAGAAACAAGAAAATTCACCTTGTGTTCAATTAACGCACCATTACATCAAAACAATGAGCTAAAAGACACTTAAACGCTCCATAGACTGGATAGGAAATTGAGGTGGATGCTAATTTTCGGGGGTTTGTCAGTATGAACTGCACCCTTCACATTACATGTAGTAATTTATCCCATTGTTACTATAAAATAGTCATAAGTGTACCTTTAAAAGCCATATTGTTTTATATTGATACATTGCAAACTAACCAAAGGGATACTTCACTAAAATTGGCAACACAATTAGTGCATAGCAGCTCAATCCTGAACTTTCATGCATTCTTTAATTATTCATTAACTTTAATGAAGTCATTAGTGCCAACATATAAATCCTCTCTACATAAAGGTTATTTTAAAGTGGTACCAAGATGAGTGTTGTTTTTCTAAGAGCAAATTATGTTTGCTTATGCGCCAAAAAGACTTTTTAAGAGCAAGTGCCAGGATTCAAATGTTATTAATTTTGGAATGAAATGATGTCAAACTACCTGATAATCATTCACTGATAATCGGGAATAATTAAACTCAGCCCCCGTGTGGAGGCTATCAGTCAGTCAGTCTGTCTGTAAAGCCCTTACTGGTTGTCAGCAACACGAGTGAAGAAAAAGTACAGGTTTCAAGAGGGGTGCTTTCACGAGCCCACTGGCTGTTTGCTTTTTATAGGTTGTTTGCACAAAAAAGTTGAAGGGAAGTATCCAGACTGGCTTAGAAATGACCTCACTGGACCATTTCTTCAGTCTAGTTAAAGCCAAATAACACTGAAGTGATTATACTACAGCAACATCTGCGTGTGCCTTAAAACTGCACATGTAAACTAAATTCAATACATTCAAATATTTGGCAATACGAATTATCAATCAACACCAAACAAACTGAGCGTCTGTTGGGTGGTGACTGACGAGCTGTTAGCCAAACAGTGAGTGAACAAACAAGCAAACCCTTCAGAGTGAAACCTTCATGTAACAGGTGCTGTCGGACAGAAAAATGAGCCGAGTTTGAGACGTGCTGCTGATATCATGACTGTAACACTGTAACATCAAAACGGGAAAATGTGATTTCAACCAGAAACAGCATTTAAATCAAGACATTGGCATTAACACTTTTTAAAAAACCTAATACTTTACTGGAGATGGAGAGTGTTACAATGTAGGTGACACAAGGCTTTAAAAAACTGCTTTCAGAGGAATCACGATTTGATTTGAATTTCAATCAAATTATGTCAAGAAAATTGAATTCAATTAAGTGATTCTGTTTTGGTTTTTTCTTCAAAGTGTTTTGATATTGGTGGAAAAATCCGCATTCGCCTTGTGCCAGGCCACAAAGTAACCAGGCCGACCACGGCAGCTTTTGCAGCCCTAATCTGTTACCCAATGATATCGATAATGACCACACCATCAACACATAGTGCCAACACACACACACACACACACACACACACACACCAACTGCATGCCCTCTGTCACACGGTAGAAAAAGTATTCCTCCTAATTTAGTGATTTTTTTTTCTCAAAGTTTCTGACCACGTTACATTAAATTCACCACATACACGCACACTTGTTACCAGTTACTGTACACTCACTAATCACCTCACGACAGCCTAGAGAAAGCTTTAAGCAGACCTGTGCCAAAATAACTCAACATCAACCCAAATACATCTGTTATTTCCTGATAAAATGGTGGTTATTAAAGGGACAGTTCGCCCCAAAATCATAAATACATATTTTTCCTGTTACCTGCAGTGCAATTCATCAGTCCAGATTGTTTTGGTGTGAGTTGCTAAGTGTTGGAGATATCAGCCGTAGAGATTTCTGCCCTCTCTTGAATGTAATGGAACTAGATGGCACTCAGCTTGCGGTGCTCAAAGTGCCAAAAATACAATCTTAAGAGCAATGTAGTGTTGTCAAAAACATCAATTTAACATATTTCAGGACTCATTTCTTGCCAGCCGCACATTCTTGCTCTCACCTTCCCCTCCTCACACTTTTACTTACTGCTTACTTATGTATCACAGCGCAGAAGGAAGTGTGCATCTACTCATGGATGAGAGGCTCGTGCTTGTGACAGACATCAGTGTCGTCCTCCTGGGCTGAGCTCAATAATGCTAGGTGAGTCAGTAGTACATGCTTCATTCCTGCATTGTAATGCGGTTAACAGGTGTAGTTTGGTAGAAAGAAAATAGTTCCTACATGAAACTGCTCACGACAAGGTCTGTGGATTATCTTGAGTAACCAGGTCATGATTTCTGGAAAGAGACATTGCTGTTGAGTTTTTTACATGTATTTTTTGGCGCTTTGAGCACCACAAGCTGAGTGCCATCTAGTTCCATTATACTGGAGAGAAGGCAGACATCTCTACGGCTGATATCTCCAACACTCTGCAGCTCACACCAAAACAATCTAGACTGATAAATATCACTACAGGTAAGAAGAAAAATATGTCTTTATGATTTTAGGGTGAGCTGTCCCTTTAAGGAGTCTGATAAGAAAAGGAAAATGCTTAAAAAAAATTGTTTTTTCAACAGGTCTGCTGTTTTCACTGAAGAGAAAGCTGCCAATCTGTTGCCAATAAAGAAAAAAATTATCTAGGGGACAACTGGCAAACAACATTGTGCTTTATTGCAGGACTTTAACTCCCATTTCTGTGGTGTATTGAAAAGCAGTTTTTATTCATTATATTCCCATCAACGCTGCCGAGTTTAGGACCGTTTAAATATGCATTTGTTTGTTGTTGCATGTTTGCTTGGGTTAATCGATTTTTTTTTACCAGCTGTACTCTGCAAACACCCAGATGTGTCTTCTGAAGTGCATAGCAAATAAGGAGATAAAGAAAACTGCACGTTACAGTAGCCCCTGCCCTGAAATCTTGGAACTCTTCACAAAAACGTACACTATGCATCACAAAACAGCGTTAAAGGGAAGGTATTACTATTTTTCACGAGAGCACAATTTAAAAAAAAAAGACGCTTCCCCTTTATATATATAGATATATATATTCTTTTTTGTTTTTTGAAAGGAATCATTAGGCATTAGAGACCCAAATGACTTATTGTGGTACAGAAAAAATATTTTAAATTATATGGAAGCCCTTGAAATAAAATCAATAAATAATGGGCCTGTTTTGACGGGCGTCTGTTGAAGAAACTCATCACATGCAAGCCTTTTATTTGACTGCATTTTGTGAGCAGAGGAGACTTTTCTTTGTGTTTTCACTGGCTCATGCAAACACTGAAGCCCTGTTACAGTACTTTTTTTTGTTTTGTTTTTAATTCTGAGTTACTGTTTTCCGGCACATGAGTGGTGTATCTGTTAGTTCAGAGCATGCATGTGTGGATCGGGTGGTGAGGTGAGTGGGACCTTGTAGGGATTGAAAGTTGAGGGTCAGACTTTAAGGGCTTGAAATCGGTGAGCTGTTGCATGCTATTGCATTCCATAGAACGGAAACGTAAATGGCAGTTAGCTAATAAACTTGTGCTGTAAGCCCCCTGTAAACACACACACACACACACACACGCACACATACTGTACATTCACGTGTGCATGCACACTCGCCACACACACAAAAAAAGGGGCATTAAAGTGACTAGTAACAACGCTGCACCCCTACAACACCCTCCTCCCTCTCTTCCTCTTCCTCCTCTCCAAAGAGAAATAAGACGACTGTAGCCAAAATGAAACTACATAAAGAAAATAGTCCAGCCACTCGACGTCTTCTTTCAGATCTGCAGGTTCTGTGAGGCGGGGTCTTTGCACGAAGGTGTTTCAGGATCGAGGGGAGTTGAAGGTTTAGTCAGGGTCAGAGGAGCTGGCCGGTGCTCACCCCTAGGAGGGGGGCTTGCTGTAGCCGAAAAGTCCGACAGGCAGGTATTTGACATGAGTGGGCCACTGGGCGGCCAGCTGGAAGAACTTAACCTCGTTCCACTCCACACCGTCTATGGACACTGGTAGGAAACAGAAATAAGACGTTAAAAACTCAGCTGAATAACAGAATGATGAAATAAAACTAAAGTAAGCAACCTCTGGGGCTGAAAAATG
Source organism: Epinephelus lanceolatus (assembly GCF_041903045.1). Taxonomy (NCBI): domain Eukaryota; kingdom Metazoa; phylum Chordata; class Actinopteri; order Perciformes; family Serranidae; genus Epinephelus; species Epinephelus lanceolatus. The sequence goes on from NC_135755.1 coordinate 15,779,536, forward strand.
AAGCCAACGCCTAAGTGCCAAAAACTGCAGTTCATTTAATGACCACTTGGGGCTGACTCCAAGAGCAAGTCAATCCCCATAGACCCCCATGTTAAAATGCCCAACCTTACAGGTGTAATAAACATGTTCACAGCCAAGTGCAAAAAACGATTTTGGTCTCTTCAGCTAATTTCAACATTCATGCCAACCTGTTTAAATGTTATTAAGGCTTAAATTTACAAATAATTAAGGGCTTGGCACCTTGAGTGACAGGTGGGCACAGCAACCGCGGAGACAATGTTGGTTAGGTAACCACGGTGTAACCCCAGATTCACAGAGTATAGGCATAGGCATACTGTAGTTGCTGCTATTTCAGTGTGTTTTCAGATCATAAAAGTTAGCTATAACTTTGTTGTCGCCTAAAAAAATCTTGCCCAGGGTTAGGTTGACCCTCTTAGAAGACGAACGTTTGTTTTTTTTGAAAGTACGTTTTGTTTTAACTGTTTTATGACTGTTTCTCACAAGTGACAGTTAGCATTGTGTGTAACACACTGTGCTAACCAAGCTAGCAGCTAGCGTTAGCATTAGCTCCACCCGATTGTCCAAATATGGTCACTTCTGGTTCCACAAATCCAAGATGGCAACGGCAAAAATGCCAGACTTGACCAGTCGCACTGTGAACACAAGTAGCAAGATCTTGGAAGTTCAGCGGAGTACGCTATCTGTCCTGTTTCATAAACAGATAGTACGGAAGGCTAAAGCCATCCTTTCCGACATTATGTTCCCCTCTCCTCCCCCCGACTGTTGAGTTCTTACATTCTTATATGTTCCCTCGTGTCTTTTTTATGTATGTTTTTACTTGCTGTGCAACTAATTGCCTTCTAGGGACAAAACAAAGTTAAAGTTGAGGCTTCAAAACAGGAGTCCACAAACCAATGGGTGATGTCACTGTGGCTACATCCATTATTTTTGTACAGATGACGAATCTAACAAAGACATATTGAGGAAACAGAGACAACGAACCGTCCTAATTTTTCAGATTACCTTTCAGGATGGTCTGTTGCTGCTTGGCAGAGCAGATGAGTCGGCTGATGCCTTCAATGACCTGGCTTTTTGAGTCTACATCCTTCTCCTTTGGCTTCTTTCCCAGGAAGATGGTTGGAACTGAAGAGAGGTAGAGAGAGAAATTGTAGAAATACTTGGACCTTGAACATGAAATGAATAATTCCTCTATCATTTGATTCCTCAACTAACCTTTCTTGTTCTTCTCCTTGGTGACCACGGTCATGGCCATGGTGCTGACCTGTGCCTGTGGATCGCTGCTGCCCCCGCCTGGTAGCCTGCTGACCTGCAGTGAGCGGAAGGCGCTCTTCAGCGTGTTTTTGCAACCTGTGTCGCGCCGCTCGCCCTCCCGCCGCTTCTCAGCCAGAGAGGCCAGCCAGTAGTCGACCTGCAGGCCAATGGCGTCCACACCGTGAGACATGCTGGGACTCCTGCGGACAGAAAATGTTTATGAATGTATTTTAAAACAACAAACTAGAGGATCACTTGGAACTGCTGAAACCACAGTTCCCACTTTCAGCAGCACTTAGAGAGACGTTTACTTCAGTCTTAGGCTCCAAATGAACAACTTTAAGACGGAAATATAAAATTAGAAGACGTTCTGCTGAGCAGGCAACCTCAGCAGCACCTGATCTGCCCCAGTTCATTTAAATTCAAAACTGCTTAAAAAAAAAAGATGAACTGTGATAGTTGAATGCTTGCACTAAATGTCTTCTGTAGAGGGTGAAATAGAAAGATTATATTAGACACTGCTGCAGTCTGTCAGGCTCTCAGAGATGGACTGCAGCAGCAAGCAGAGCAAAAATCACCTGAATCAAACAGATGAAAACACAACTGAAGTCCCGTTTGTCTGGAAACTGGTTCCCAGTTAAGCTAAACTGGTTGACAAAACTGGTGCCGGAAGCAAAATACACAACTCCTTGCTTACAGAACAAACATAGATGGATAGTTTAAAGGTGTTAAAAGCTGTGTTACAACTCAGTGTTGACAGTAACATCAATATTTTAGACAGGAATATTCGACTTCTCACTGTACCACTGTTACCTGACAGCTACCTTTTTACAATATGAAGCATAAATTGTGAATAACTGTACCCAACATTGTGTGATGCAGTCACTGAGCGCTACCTGCTTACACATGAACAATTAAGATAATTTAAAAAGATACATGGCTAATTTTTAACCAGTTCTGTATCATAACAATGCAGGCAGTATGTATAAAAGAACCATGGTACTTCCCTCCATCTTACCAGCGCCCAGATCTCCCTGCTCAAATCTCAAATTTTGCATCATTCGAGGGATTTTTCGCCAGCTCTATGGCTGTTGCTTGAACTGTACTTCCTTAGTTTCATCATGGAGGTTAAAAAGGGGAGAAGTAATGGCATCATATCTCGTCACATCCTTGGGGTATAACACACAGTGAAATCTGGTCTGCAGCTAATGAAAGGCTCAAACGCTGGTTCAATATCATAGAACGTAGGAATGATTGATTTGTTGACTAAGGCGTTGTCAGTCAGCCTTGGGTCAGAATATATTTACGTACTTATATATTGCATTGTGTTTTTTGTCTACTGATGCACTATCGCTCTGCTGCGTAATGTTGCAAATTTCCCAACTGTGGGATGAATAAAGGATTATCATCTTGTCTTGTCTTACATTTTAGACCAAAAATTAAGATTTAGGTGAGAATTACAATTATTTAATCATTGAAAAGGTCCTTATAAAAGACAATAAACAAATGCTATCTATATGAAAATGTTCTATTGTAAATCGTCCTGTGTTTTAGGAGAAAGAGTATAGAAACGGATCAAGAGAGTGCCCTGCCCCCTTTTCTGTCTCTCTCAAACTCAGACCAGACTCAAACTGTAAATCTATGCAGCGCTTATCAAATATTAACCAAGATTCTGTTACTGTATCTCTACTAAAAAGTCTTCAAAATCATATTTTAGTGCTATGTTTGGCTATATTACGAGAATTTGTGAACAGACAGTGGGTGTCATCCTGCTGATTGTAAAAACGGAGGCTGAGAATATTGAGATGAAACGGTAAAACTAGGCAGTGCTGATTAAAAATAAACCAAGATTCTGTTAATGTATCATCTACTAAAATGTCTTCAGAAACATATTTTAGTGCACTGGCTGTAGTGCGAGACTTTGTGAACACAAAGTGGGTGCCATACTGTTTCCGATATTGTAAGAACTGAGGCTGAAAATACTGAGATGAAATCATAAAACTAAGAAGTGCTGATCAAATATAAACCAAGATTCTGTTACTGCGTTGCCTAATTTTCACTTCACGTTTTCAGTAACATATTTAGGCTAACTGTTTAACTGTGATTGCATACTTTTTTATACAGTTTTACACTGATAATACTTCTTAATCTTTTTTTATACTTTTTATTTTTGAACATTTTTTACGTTTAACAACAAAAGAAAAAAAGAAAAATGAAAAGCAGTACACAGGAAAGAAAAAGAAATACAAATGTGAGATCAAGAGATGTTTAGGAGGGATACAGGACTCTTATACAAAATGGTGATTCAGAGAGGAAAGGCAGATGGGGATAAAAAAACAGAAAAGGAGAAAGAAAGTAGGACGTCAGAATTACCCTTGTACTGTCAGGACGCTGCCCATGGAGGGGGAGGAGGGAGGCGTGGCTGCCTCTTTAATCATCCCTGTGGGCGAGCCGTGGGAGGGCGGAGACGTGGAGGGGACGGCCAAGCTCACCGCCACACCCTCTTCTGTGTCTCCTTGAAAACCACAAAACAAAATGAATATCATGGCATGAGCAGATAAATCAGTGTGTGACATGTGTTTCCAAACACTCACCTGTTGGAGAAGGACCAGACTCGATAAGACCGACCTTCACTACCTGGAGAACAAGAGTAAAGTGTCAGCAAAATATCGAAATGTTTAGCAATAATCTATCAATTCAGATTTTCTTTGGCAGTCTAATGCAACAGGAGCAAATCTTACCCCTATGAAAGGAATAAACTTCTGGTAGGAGTCTTCATCTCGCCTGAAAAGAGAGAAAGGACAGAGAATATTAAAGAAAACATAAAGATTAAATGCTGTGGTTTGTGTGTGTTTGGCGTCTTCACTCACGTCCTGTGTTTGCAGGTGAGCATGGCCTCAGCGATTGGCAGCTGGTGCGTGACCGTGGCTCCGCTGATGTACTGGGAGATTCTTGCTGCGACATCCAACTGATCTGGAGACGACAGGGAGAAATTTGTGCTTGTGTTGAGCAATTATCACCCACAGGGGTGTCGTGTTTATCTGTGTGTCAGGTTTGTACCTGTCTGTGGTGGCTCAGAGCGGCTGAACACGTCTCTCCATGCTCCATCCAGGAAGGAGGAGCTGTAGCGGTTGTCGAGGGCACCAAGGTGCTTGGCAACCGGGTGGGAGCCTGATAAGGAAGATGGAATAAAAGTGAAGGGAATGGAAAAGAAAAAGTGGGCAAAACTGGGCAACAAAAAGAAACAATTGCCTCTATGAACTGCTCAAGTATCCCTTACAGTTTACATCCATGTCTGTGAAAACATGGCTGCTTTACACAAATTTTAAAAAGTTCCCTCAAGGTGTTCGTGAGATAACACATTACCCAGAATGAGTCAGATGCAAGGTCACAGTGACTGTGACCTTTAAGTCATGGATGAAATGATTAGAATTTGGTGGTCGAAGGTCAAAGTGGACATTTGGGCCAAATTCTAAAAAAATCAGGTGTTCTTGAGATAACACGTTAATGAGAATGAGACAGATGCAAGGTCACAGTGACCTTGACCTTTGACCTCCAACCACCAAAATCTAATCAGTCCATCTATAACTCATAGTGGACATTTGGGCAAAATTGAAAGAAACTCTCTCAAGGTGTTCTTGAGTTAACACATCAATGAGAATGAGACAGATGCAAGGTCACAGTGACCTTGACCTTTGACATTCTACCACCAAATTATAATCAGTCCATCTGTAACTCAAAGTGGAAATTTGGGCCGTACTGAAAGAAACTGTTTTAAGGTGTTCTTCAGTTAACACGTTAATCAGAACGAGAGCAGATGCAAGGTCACAGTGACCTTGACCTTTAAGTCATAAATGAAATGATTAGAATTTGGTGGTCAAAAGACAAAGAAGACATTTGGGCCAAATTTTAAAAAGTTTCCTCAAAGTGTTCTTGAGATGACACATTGATGAGAATGAGACACATGCAAGGTCACAGTGCCCTTGACCCTAAAGTCATGGATGAAATGATTGGTGGTCGAAGGTCAAAGTGGACATTTGGGCCAAATTTTAAAACATTCCCTTAAGGTGTTTTTGGGGTAACACGTTAATCAGAATGAGACAGATGCAAGGTCACAGTGACCTTGACATTTGACCACCAAAATCCAATCAGCTAATCGTGGAGTCCAAGTAGACATTGGTGCCAAATTTGAAGAAATACCCTAAAGACGTTCTTGAGACACCATGTTCAAGAGAATGGGACGCACTGATGTACAGATGGACGGACAACCCAAAAACATATTGCCTCCAGGAGTGACTATCGTTGGCGTGGAGGCATAAAAGAAACAAAAGAATTTTAAAAAAAAAGAAAAAAAAGGGAACTTAAACAGAAAATAAAGAGGTGTAATTTTGGTGCTTCACTTGAGCCAATCAACTTCTAAGATCTTGAGACAATGCGGCGAGATACAGTATTCCCAAAATACAATGCGGGTGCACACAAGTGTCTGTGTGTGAAGGAAGACCAGAGGTTTGTCACTCCCCAGACAGCTTCCCCCCCAAAATAATAAACCCTGCTGCAGCATGACTCTGCAAGAGTTTCTTTGTCACCATGGAAACACGAGCGGACTCTCTTACCCAGAGGCACAACCAGGAAGCGCATATGGTTGAGCCAGTCTGACGTCTTGTTGGCGAGCTGAGTGACAAAGAACTGCAGGATGGCTCCCAGGTAACTCTGGCTGCCCACCGCCGCCACCTTCACCGCTCTGGGCATGGACGAGTTGCAGTTACAGCTGCAGGGACAGACAGGGAGACAGTGAGGAGGGGTGTTATCAGCACGGTGCTGGAGGTGGATCCGCTGGACTTTGATCACACTGTCTCATCCATCAAAGCCTTTGGAAAACAGATTACAGTAAACAGTGGAGACAAGAACACAAATCACACAACAAACTGACCTGCTGCAAAACCCTCAGCAGAGAAAATTCAAATGGTAAGACATCTAAAACTAAATATCTTTCCTTATATATGAAATTACAAAAGCATTATGGATTCACTGAAGAAATCTGCTCATGTTTTTCTTAATAATGAGATAATAATCTTGTTAATTCAGAAAAAATGAATTTACAAGACTTTTATATCGTTTATTAGGAGGAGAGAAGCAGAATTTCTTTTACATGGAAACTTTTCTCGTAATTCCGAGACAACAATTTTGTTAAATCAGAAAAAAATGACTTTATGGGATTATTTTGTGAATTCAGAAGATTAAGAGCAGAATTTTTGTTCTAAGAAAACTTTACTCAGATTTCTGAGACAATCTTGTCATTCAGAAAAACAAGGACAGATTTTTTCCCATGAATTTTTTCCCCACATAAATCTAATATAATACTTCTGTTAATTAGAAAAAATAGCAGATTTTTACATGATTTTTAATTTTTAGCAGTAATAATCCTGTTAATTTAAAAAAAAAAAGAGAGAGAGAATTTATGAGATACTGTCTTGTGAATTCAGAAAAACAGCACAATTTTTAAATTGAAACCTTTTCATGGAATCATCATAAACCCACCAGGGGAATGAAACTGAATCAATCACACCTAGACATCAAAACAGACGAACATTTCCTTACTCATTTCATCTTAAAAAAAAATAAAAAAATTTAAAAAAAATCAGAAAACATGTAACATCCCAATTTCCCAAAACCAAATTGAGCGTCTCTAAATTCTTATTATTATTTTATTTTTATTTTTTTGTTTGTCTTACCAATTGCCCAAAACCCAAAGATATTCCATTCAAAGTCATAAAACAGTGGAAATGAGCAAATCATTACAATAAATAAGATTTAAAAAATTCACATTTTTGGCATTTATTCCGATAAAGTAATGGATTATAAAACTTTTGGTGCTGACGTTTCTGTCAGTCACCTAATCTATTTTCAGAGTGTGTGTTTAACCAGTAAATTAGAGATAAATATAACCAGAGTTCCAGGTTTTATGACCCTGACCGAAAAACTTTTCTGTATAAAAATAAAACACATGGACATTAATGTGGAAAAATAGGGAGTGCTACACTGGGTTAAGGCACTATGTAGTTAGCTGTAAAAAAAAAAAAAATCAGGTCCTCTTCAAGAATGGGGCAAACAGTCACATTAAGAAAATGGTACAGGCACACCAACAACGCATCTGGCTGTAGTTAAAAATCCTTTATTAATACATGGAAATTAATTATTAGAAAAAAATATTATCAGAGTTCAAGGTTTTATGATCCTGATCTTTATCCCCCTTTATATGCCTTAGCAAAGTGCAGTGAAGTAAACTCAAACTGAATATTGTCTGAGAAGAGAGAAAGAGAGGGTGAAGGGATGGAGCAAGAAAAAACAGGTTGAGGAGAAGAAAAGGGAGGGATATATAAAACATTGTTTGGGCATAAAGAGAAGTAAAGTTCTAGATGTGGAGTCGTGAAGGCGAAGCCGAGGAGGAGGAGGGTGAAATGTGGAGGATGGAGGAGAAGAAGAGAAAGGGGTCAAAAAGAGGACAGGAAACAGAAAAATAAGGCTCAGAGCGGGAAAAAGACTAAGAGGATGAGTCATCCTGCAAACTAAGGCACGCTATAACTCAGATAATGTGCATTTCTCTCCGTGTGTGTGTGTGTGTGTGTGTGTGTGTGAATGTTGGCTTGTCACAAAAGCACTCACAATTTCTGGATGCGAGTGAGCACAGCAGACAGCACCGCCTGGATTTCAGCCGACGAACACGTGCAGACCACCGGGTGTCTTTGTACCTGGAGCTGCTCTGCAACATACTGCAACACACACACACACACACACACACACACACACACACACACACACAAACAAGGGTGAGATGCATGATGAAAAACACCATACAAATGTTGCTGGCTTTACACACACACACAGACTTACCTGCCCCTGCCAGTCAGTGCCATTGACCAAGATTAGACTCTCTGGGAGCGCCGAGTCCGACAACAAAATCTGGTTCAGTTGGTCGTACACTGCCTTCCTCAGGAGCTACACACACACATACACACATGCTGAGTACATAAACCCCCCTACAGCGCCACATTTACTCTTCAGATGACTCATCAGCACATACATAATTCATATCTGAGCTCCCGGCGAGCCATAGATTATCAGGGCACATTTGTGTTCTTTAGCAGAGGAGTAGAGGAGACTAAGAACAAAGTGTAAATCTCTGTGTTAGAACACTGCAACATAAAGATTTTTGTCTGCGTGCAAGGTTAAAATGAAGCTTCGGGAAGGATGCTAACTCACTGGCGTGCTGTGTCCCAGCTCCGGGGATCTCTCTGAGTCAGAGCTGTTGGTCCGTTCACTCAGAGGTTTGGACAGCTGTCGCTCCTTCATGGGAGTGCTGATGCGCTTCTGTCTGGGCGTGTGGCCGCCGTCCAACCTGGGGGGAAAAACGGGGGATGGCACGGTTGAAAAACAAATGACATCATGTATCTGAAACATTCACATTTAAATACAAGGAAGAGGCTAAACAGTATTTTATCCTCTGAGTGCTGCTGGAATCCTGAAACACAGACACAAGTTGGCATTTTTGCACAACCAAAGCCCTCGTCTTGAAGTTAATGGGTTGTTTGGTTAGATGCCTGATTTTCACGTTTTGTTTTACAACATAAAACATGTCTGTAAACACCCCACTTGTGAATTTTGAAGCTTTTACATTTCTTAAAAAAGACTAAAGGACTGTTCTTTATTTATCAGAGAAGGGGCGCGGCTAGGATGTGACTTTATTTTTTATTTTTTTTTGTATTTTGCTCCTCCGAAACTGCAAATATTTTTACTTGAGTCTCCCTGAGGGACCGGGGGAAAATGCATGACCCTTCCTCCACCATGAATTAGGTAATCAAATTTTAAAAAACGTACCCTCTGATGTTTGAAAGTTTCAAGTTAAAATTTGAAGACGAAATCCCTGAGTTAAAAAAAGTTGGTGCAAACCATTTATTTTTGGCCAATTTCAAGTGAGACATGTAAAATAAAGCAATTTTGATGACATATAAGTATTTAAAGCTCAGATTTAGTTACTTTTTTTTCTGACAGAAGCATTCTTCGCATATGATGTGGCCAAGGACCATCAGAAATTTGGAAATCCAAGGATAATTTCTGTTTTTACAGTTTCTGGTCTTGATAAATGGTGTAATTTTGGCAGGTTTGGAGGACATGTTTTCTTTAAAAATTGACGGTAAACTAAACACAAAATACAGCCATCCCCTAAGCCAAAATAAAAAACTCAAGTCCCTCCCTGGGGCTTACATTTTTTTTTTTGACATGCCTCCCCCTTTTTGCACCACCCTCTCCCCCCTCATAAATAATGAACACTCCCTAACAAGCCACTAAGTGAGGCTACAGCCTTGTTGTGGTGGCAATGCTGAAGACGTGACTGTGGTGTAGTTTGTTCCTTCTGGCGATTGCATTTATGCTTCAAAAATCTTCAGTGGTGTCCGTTTGTGAAGATTATCTTGCTGAACAAAATGTGTAAAATAAACTTTTGTTTGCCACACTTTAAACAATCATCCAAAATCCCGTTGAATTTTGTCGAGGGAACCAGGGTGACACAACACACAAGATACAAAGTCACACTTAAAAATCTCAGAGAAAATAAGGTGTGGGGGTTACAACAATAAAAAATAAGGGGTGGATTTGTTACCTTGGCGATGGCATTGCCTGGGTTTCACTTTTGCTGCTCTTCAGAGGCGTACGGGGTTTCTCTGCCACCGACACCATGATGCAGGGGCCCACCTCAGCAAACAGCTCCTGATCTGTTAGCTCCTACACACACACACACACACACACACACACACAATGACAGACTGTCAGTGTCAGTGAAACGAGATACTGGCAATCCTAAAGCCATCTTCTCTGACGCTTCATCACTTTTTTGTTTCACCCTTTCTTCTGTTCTCTCCGTCTCTCTCAATCTGTCTCACTTACTGCACAGATGGCAGCGAATCCCCCCTCGGAGTGATATTAACAAAGACACATCATTTATTCTCTCTCCTACACACACACACACACACAAACTATAAGAGTCATACCAGCGTGTCGGTCTCAGACAGGGCCTCCTCCAGGTTGCGGCTGCGGGAGAGTTTCATCTTCTCTATAGGGGGCTGCTCCCCCTGCTGGAAGGACAAGGGAGCGACAGTCAGTCTACAGACTAAAAGATACACTCGCCAGGATTTTCCTTAAAAAACAATGTATGGATTTATACAAAAGTAATCCCTCTCAGTCATCACTTATGACCCAGGAGAGGTGTGTGGTAGTGTATTTATCTGCAGGGACTCTGCCCTCTGCCTGTATTTCCTTATTTTCTTTTTATTTTGCTTTGTTCAAAACGTTCCAAAGATCAACTTTTTGGCAGTGGTGTGTAACCCCCTGATGATGATGGTGCGTAGGTGAGGTCATGACTTTACAAAAAGGTGGCAAGTATATCTGGCAGCACACCTTATAGCCCTCCTGTTCCTCATGGCCCTCCACCAACTTATCTCCGCTGGCATCTAAGCTAATGGTAGCACTTTAGTATAACATGCTAAGCTAACGTTAGCTAACAACTGTGGGATTCAGTTTGAACACACTCAGCGAACATTAGCTAGCCATCGTGGACTTCAGTTTAACACAACCCATCTTCGCTATCATCTCAGCTAACGTTAGCTAGCCACACCTGCCCTACTCTCCCTCTGATTGGCTTGTATTTATTGCATTAGTTGGTTGGCTTGGTTAGGTTAAGGCAAGAGGAGTGAGATTGGTTAGTGTAAGAATGTCAGGGTAACCCAATCAGAGGCAGAGTAATGCAGGATTTATAATCGACACCGTACCTATGGCATACGCTCTTCATTGACACTGAGGCTATGCCATACCCTACACCCTACCCCATGCCGTAGCCTGACGTGCACCGCCCCAGATATGTAACTACACATCGCAGCAAGGCAGACTGCCTGTCTATTTCTGTAAGCTGAAACCATTTCCTTCAGCGGAAACAAAGCTTTTATTTACTTTCATTTCACAGACAATAAACAATAAATTATGAAGACAATAAAGTCTCCAAGTCTTGTGTGTGATTTATCCTGGCTTCATACGAGCAGAGGAAATCTCCGCTCGTCACTATGCTAATTTATACAATGTAAAATGCCATAGGCTTGTGCTAATAACGTTAGCATGTTATATTTGTTTGGAAAACGTGTTTAGTATAAGACAGTTGTTTTGTCGATGAATCTTGTGAGTTGCAATGGAGCTGAATTTCATGACGTTACCTTTGTTAAATGTTGCTGTTGTCCCTGGCTTCATATGAGTAGAGGAAAAGTCCGCTAGCTGCGAGGCTAATTTATACAATGTAAAATGCCATAGGCTTGTGCTAAAAACATTAGCATGTTGTATTTGTGGGGAAAATGTGTCCAGATAAAGACAAGTGTTTGTCTGTGAATGCTGCGAGTTATAGTGAAGCTGATTTGTGTACTTGTGTTTGACATTGTCTCTATTAAGCCATGTTTAATGTGAGGTTTGAATCAACTGAACAACTAGTGGTTTGGAGGTGCAGACTGCACCTCTGCAACTGCAACGGCAGAGCGACAGAGACACACCACTGCACAAGTATAAATGCTCACAACGGCATAGGCTAAAGGCCCATTTATGCTCCCTTTACGTACGAAAATGTATCCGTTTCAAAAGATGTTACCGTCACTGCCCACATACTTCCATGCGCCCTTTACGTTGGCGTGGATGTTAACCAATATATCCACCAGGAGGCAGCCCAGAGTCAAACTCAAAAACAAACATGGCGACTGTGGAGGAGATATTGATAATGTACCTCTTGCATAAAAGACAAAAACAGAGGCAGCGTTGTAGGAGGCAGTGGTTGGTGAGGCTGTTAAATACATCGCGACTGGAGGACGGAGAATTCTTTTCTCTAGTACTGCCGATGAGAGAAACTGAATTGTTATTTCTTCTTCGTGTCTCACTAGAGCTACGTATCGAGTAGTGACAGCAAAACTGCCCCCACGGTTCCCAGTGGTACTGCTTCGTTTGGCCCGTATCCGTAAGCTTTATGGAAACGTGCAGAAATATGGACGAAATGAACGCGGAGCACGGACAGAAGGCTCCGTCCGTATCCGGATCTGTATTTAACGTTGAGCATAAATGGGCCTTAAGGTGTAGGCTCTGCATAGAGCCGATGCACAAGTATAAATCCTGCTTAAGCCAGTGTAGGTCGGGTCATGCCTTTGCAATCACAGGAAAAACAAAACGTCGCCTACGATAGCATCTCAGCTAATGTTAGGTAGCCACAACAGCACTGTTCTTAAGATACATCCATTCACTGCATGGCAATGAAGATATTGTTTAACATTAGAGAGAAATAACATGGTACAGCATTGCCAGGAAAGGATCATGGCAAATATTGTTCCAAAATGAGAGTGAATCTGGGTTTGGTCTTCACTTTCACTGGCAGGGACTTTAAGGAGAGGATGAAGAGCGAGACAGAGTTGGCCTGTTTTCTTTTGGATAGGTGGGTGGTGGCACCTAGCTTGGTTGGCTTGCTAATGTATCTGCTTTTCCATCATTACAACAAATGTAACATTCCTGCAGAAGGAGCTTGCAATACAAACAGTGAAGGGAGGAGCAGCCAAGTTTGTATACCTCTAATTAGACTGAGAAATCTCAGCAGTGGCAGATGGCTCTGAGATCCTCGTTTTCTCTACTATTTCACGCAGCATGCAGTGATTCATTTTACGTCACACAACTAAATTGGATTCAGAACCACTGAATTGAAATGAAAGCAGACTTTTCTACTGAAAAACCTCGTTTTAGGAAGTGTGGCGCAGACACTAGTCACAACACTAAAAGGCTTACTTCAGTACCACTATGAAAGGAGGAACTGCAGCTGTTTGAATGCAGCCGAGACATCTAGTGAAATCCATTCAGTTCGGCAAGATTGAACACACTTTTTATTGAGCAGATGGCGACCGTCAAAGAGCTATTGGATTTCTGCTCCATTAAGGAAACGTTTTCTGAAATTTTATATTTGCACACTGGCTCCCTGCTGGGCGATTTTCATTGGCTTCAGACTCTGGATGTTTACCTCATCAATGCAGAGTGGCATGTTGTTTTTAAGCTTGCGCTGCTTCAATTTATGGTGAATTGTTTGACTCTTTCATGGTGCTGTGTATTATTATGAGGCCTGTATTAACCTGCCATGGGTGAACTGTGAGTGTGAAGGACTTTTTTACAATTAGCATTAACTTAGCGCTGTGTGAATAAAGTTCACTGTGTACTTATTTTGAAAACATGCTCAATAAGTGGAAAGGATTTGTAAACCACAGCACGAGGCATGAAATTACAGCAACAGCTGCCATGATGCATAAAACAAAATTAATTGGAGGCTAAAACAGCAAAAGATTAGGTTCTTTTTTCTTTTTTTAAAAAATTGGTCCAGTATTGAGTGAGAGCGCTGCAGCTGGCGATGGCGAGGAGGGCTGCAATGGAGCCACTTTACACCCACTGAAAGTTCTTGTATTTGCTGCTGACAGGCTCGGATTGGTATTATAAGTGTCTGACAACATTATGGAAAGGATCCCTACAGAGATAGACCTTTGTTTAACCAGAAGCAGTCCCAAATCACGATCTCTACACCCACTAGACTCAATTCAAATAAACAGTAATTTTATCATCGTAAACACACTTCATTCAGAGTTAACAGAAACAAAATAATACTCAGATAAACCATCTACATTTGTCTTTTAATTGTTGCTACAACCACTGACTCTGGTTTGGTTGACATAAACCCTTAATTCACCCAATGAGATGTAGAAATATGCCTGCTCCAACACACATTTAAATTCCTGTTTTTTTAAATGGAGTCTGGTGAGTTTGCCGATAGTGATTTCTGGCTGTTTCTGGTGAAACAAAAGAATCTTACTCTTCAACAAAAAGGTCTATCTCTGTAGGGATCCTTTCCATACTGTTGTCTGACACTTGGAATAACAATCTGAGCCTGTCAGTGGCAAAAACAAGCACTTTAAATGGATGTAAACTGACGGCTTAGCGCCCCAAATGGTCATATTGCAGCCCTCTCACTCAATACTGGACCAGCTTCAAAGACTGTTGCTCCCATTTCTCACAAACACATTAGAAAATAGGGTCCAGGTTGAAAAATATAAAAGCTAACCTTTAAATTCAATGATCTAAAATACTTTTTTGGTTGAAAAGTGTTGACAGGTTGTGACCAGTTCAGCCAAAGAGCGTTTAATCCTTCCCAGATTGTTACATTTATAACTTTTTAAAGGCCTTTTAAAGGGTGTCACAAGATAAATCAGCTTGAGAGTTAGCCATAGCTGTGTATTAGTGCTTTACACCTGTAACATGTTTTTTTTGCACACAGTTTAAACAAGGTCTTGTCGGAATTCAGAGGCCCTTTGGCAACAATAAAGATTTACTGCACTCAGCTCCCAGTGAGGCCGGGGAAAAACAAACGGTTCAGGTTTTCTTGAGCACCACATGAACGCCCCACAGCTCCCATAAGTGAAACTCCTGCTGATGCTGCAGCTGCTGCTTCCGCGTGGATGTGAGTTACTCACCGGGCTGAAAGTGTCTCGGCCCAGGCTGCCTTTGCTGTTCAGGCTGCCGATCTCCGTCTGGGAGCTGGACTGAGACATCCCCTCAAAGAACGGCCTGAGTGCACACAGACAGAAACATAAGAGAACAAATTGTGCCTTTTGTGCTCAACCCTTTTTCACAGCACTTTGACTGTGATAGTAGGAAAAGCACAGGTGTTACTCATGATATTAACTATGACTCAGCTCTACTTAGCAACCCAATAAATCACGACAGTGTGACAGTGAGCCAACATGCACCAGAAACTGAGGAAGCTACAGACAATTCAGCCATTTTTGACACGCGCTCCTGCAGTGCTCCCGCAGTGTGTGTGTTGTACTACCGCACGTCACTGCAACCTAGGGAGCAAGGTGAGGGCTGATTACATACGTACATACATATACAGCATATGACAGTCAGTCAATTGAACTACATATGTGTTTATTGGAAGCCTAACCTGCACAAATACAAATGTCTATCACATTCTGTGTCATGTTTTCAGGTAAATAACAATCCAGAAGTATTCGTGATAGCTGACTTTTGCCGGCCTAGCTGCCTAACTTCCAGTTTAGTCCTGTGCTTACTTGAATGGGGATAAAATAATTAAATCATGCAGTTCTTTTGGGCTTTCAAAATGTCATTGAACGAAACTGATCAAATTCTGATCGTCGTTTCGCAGGGGATGTGACGCTCAAGACAATTTATTCATCATTTTAGAGCTACAACAGCAGCAAATGAAGTGGCTATGATGTAAGCACAAGTTTGACTAAACTGAAACGGGCCAGCGACACCACAGACTCTTATGTGCACCCCTAATGACAGGCAGACACCCGTGTTTTTTCTCATGTGACGAATCAAAATGTCTTCAGTGAAAAAGTTCTATCGTATTTAATAAAATGGCTTCAAAAATAAACATGCAATTGTACGTTTACTATCCAAAATGAGATAAAACCTTACCAGAACTTTGACAGAGACAAAAGAAACATCTATTATATTTATTTCTATTGCTCCTTTGCTTTCCAGGTTACATAACACCCCATTATAACACCATCAAATAGCTCTATTTTGGGTACGTTGTCATATTTTAAGGCTGATAACGTCATAAGAAAGGACTTAAAATAAGTTTGAAAGGCCTTTAAAAATGGTTTATCTGCTACTTTTTGACAAGTTACTGACCTTATTGAACAAGCCTTTCTAGGTCGGAACAAAGAAGTTTGTTTTTAGTTACTTAGACTTGCAAAAATAGGATTACAGCAACCCACAGCTGTGAGTTTAAGTTGCTCTGAGATGCTGACTTTCTTCCTTGAATGTATGTTTTAAAGACGTCATTGAGAATTGTATTTATTTATTAAAAATATTTTTTATATCCTGAAGTTTTGGTTTACATTTTCACTTTGATGGATTCAATATTCACTGACCCAGTTCTGGTTCATGTAAACCTCAAATAAACTTCCATATATGGCTGCAGTGAGCAGTTTTCACCAACAGAGGGAGCTGTGAATTGTCGGGGGAGGACAGCGAGTCCTATCAGTGATTGTATTGTCAAGCCTGCAGCACCAAAGTGTTTGTAGATGAAGCGGCAGATATCTCCAGGCAGGCGACTATGTGGTGTATTGCAGGTGTGTGATAAGTGATACTGCAGCTACCTTAGCTTAGGTTTGGGTGTGCTGAGGATGCTGTCGGTCTCCTCCATCTCCGGCCCGCTGTCGCTGGGGTTGTACATCTCCAGACTGTCGTAGAGCTCGTCCAGGTCCTCCTCCACCTCCTGGATCTGCTCCCTCGACACATGCTCCAGGCCAAACCCAACCTGTGAGAGACCCAGAGGAGGCAAGTGACCAACAGACACATGCACAGTCTGAGTCCAAGCAAACTGGTCCTGCTGCTTGAAAGAGTTGTTGTCACACATATATTTAAAATGTGTCAAAAACCTGCTCTCCTGAGCAGCAATAACCTCCCTACAGAGAGAGATAAGTTGATCCTAAACAGTGATACTAACAGCCAGTTTTTCCTGTTGGCAACAACATATACCCACGAGGCTCTGCAAGGCTGAGATTTCAGACGCCAAAATGGGAACGAGGTGAGATGTTTACACGCCACAGTGACCTGTTTTATATCAACGTAGTCAGTCATTCTCATAATCAGAGCACACATTAAACCAGGATACTGTAGCCTTGTTATGAGACTTACATACACTGACATTAAACTGGGTGTAAAACTGCACTACAGATGCACCAATCCTACTTTTTTCCAGCTGACACTCTAAAGACCAAGGACAATAAGCAATTACAGATTCAGAATCAATGCTATATTAATCTTTGTTTCATTCAAAACCCGTTAGTGATTAATCGTAGAGGCACAAACTCATGTACATGTAAGAATGTATGAATCAATATACTGTAGATTTTTATCTACCTTTTTACGTTGGCCGACAAGAGCAAACGCAGTACAACTAAGAATGTTTGATGACTAATATCTAAGACGTTTAAAGAGAAGTTTGGGACTTTCGCTGAGCATGGACGATGTAAGACCTGATTTACAGGAGCTCCTCAGGAATGTGTTAATATAAATATGCTTTAACTCCCTGCATCTGTCCAACATCCGTCTTCTGATTACATTGCACTCTTTGGGAGCCACAAGCCTGATAAATAGCAAGTTTTAGCGGAAAAAACGAGCCTGCCAAGTTGAGCTGGGGTAGGCCGCGCCGGAGAAGTCGGATGCTAACGAAGCTATGCTATGCTGCATTAAGGACATGATGGACGACTTACTAGCCGAAATTATGGCCAAGTTTGAGTAAATAAAGAAGTGACAACAGCTTTAAGGCTGCTGGAGGAACAAGCTGCTGAACAAGGTGGGACTATTTCGAACCTGGAGCGCTCAGCTAACAAGCATGATGACCAGCTAACTAGCCTCCAAGCTAACGTGGATGTGCTTTCTACTACGGTGGAATCCTTGAGCAAGAAACAGAAGTTTAAACTCTGACACGTCGACTAGTCTAAAGTAAGAAAACACGCAACAGTCAAAATTGAGCACAATTTAAGCTACAAGGTTAAAAACTGTCTGAAAAACATTTGCGTATTATTATAAGAGCCAAGTAAAACTGTTAATTGCATTTTTTCAATTACAAAATCATATTTTATTTGTAGCCAAAACAATTTAGGGGGAAATTCTTAAGGAAAATCAATTTTAAGCAAACATGTTTGATTATTACAACAGCATTTTCAATGGATGAACACAATCGTTTAAAACAACAATAAGTTAAACAATAAGTTTCATAGACTAGTATTTCTGGTGCCGACTATAGCAACTCTATAGGGTAGCAACTTTTAATCAATTAGTCAAGTCATTGCCCACATCCCTAGCTGCAACAACCCAAAATATTTCCTTTAAAAGAAACGCGCTGCAGCCTGAGAAAAATGCCATTTAAAAAATGTATGAAAGTCCAAAACAAATATGACAGTGGAAACATGCTACAGAAAGCCAAAACAAATACATTAACAGGAAGAATGCGGCTTATACAGAACACTGCAAAGTCAAAAACACACAAACAAATGCAACAGAAATATGCTGCGTATCCAGTCAACACAAGGGAAGTTCTCGAGGCCTCGAGGGGAGCGCTGAGAGGAACAGCTTGATTTTTGACCCAAGAGAGAAACCAGACAAGATAGTGTTTGTTTTTTAAGCGGAAGGAAAAGGAGAGTAAAGAGACGACATAAAAATGTATGTGTTCTTTTTTACATTTGGCCTGAGTCCATCCATCCATTTTCATCTGCTTATTCGGAGCAGGCCAAGCAAAGCACCCCAGACGTCCCTCTCCTCTCTCTTCCAGCTCCTCCTGGAGGACCCAAAGGCGTTCCAAGGCGTTGTTTCTGACTTTGAGTCATTTCTGTATTTTGTTGTTGTTGTTTTTTTTTAACTTCCTGCAACATGTTTTTTTTTTTTTATTAGTTTTGGGTTTTCTTGTGTTTTTGAAATGGTATCATTTCTGAAGCTGCAGCATTTTTCTCCTTATAGAAATGCACGTATGCTCACTCACTGTCTCTACGTGTCACTCTCTGGGTAGGTCACCTGAGTCATCAGCTGATTCACAATCGACCAATAGCACAGCAACACTACTATGTCAGCCTATCATCTCACTGCTCCTTTTTAAATATGGTTCTTTCTCTGCTGTAGGTCTGTCTTGCTGCAGTTGTGTGCGCCCTTTAAGGATTCATCAGCCTCATACGCCTCATCAGGCAGCAGCCTCAGTGTCATCAGCCACCACCAGCATCTGGACTCCATGGGGGGATTTATCCTGCTGCTCAGATGTCCCTCGATCACAAACTATCTCCCTCTGGTGTCCAAGCACCAAAGACTTCTGTTAAATCTTTATCAGCACATATCATCTCTTAATCTGTACACTCCTATTCTGTATGAAATATTATCTTCACTTCATTCTTCTGTCTCTCCTGATTGAACTGTAAAGACATTCTTGTGAGCCACAATGGATCGTTTCATAAGTTTGCATAAGCAAGAGACTGACACATCGTCAACCTCAGATACCACCAGCCAAAGTGCAGAGGGTGAGGCTGACACACCTTGCCATGCAGGCAAGCGAAAAACATTGAAGACCCCTGACTTAGAGTTTTTGCTTTGCTCTCCTATACAGCAGCATATAACCAGAACTGAAACAAAACAGATTTGACAGGAGAGGTCAAGAAGCTACATGCTTATATAACGGACCTCCCTTCAACTCAACCCCCTTAAATAAAATGATGATGAAAAGTCCTCAAGGACCCCACTGTGACGCCCCTCCCACTGTCTTTGAGGATGCTCTGGAAACCTCATCAGGCAGCTGGCTGACATGGGAGGGTCGCTGCCGTGAATAAGCTCACCTGGGACTTCCAGGCTATAAAGGCTGCCTCATGTTTCCACTTGGTCTCTCCCCTCCTGCAGCAGACATCCACCTGGCATCATTGCTTTTTGGTTTTACACCTTCAACACCTCCACAGCACACCTGACACACACCCGTGAATGGCTTTCATTACTGACTTTGCTGTCCTACACGCTCCACTGGTTATTTAACTCCCTTCCTGTCACATTCACTGAGCCAGTTTGTGACACCACAAAAACACAGATATACAGGCAATAAAAGTTAAGGTTAAGAAAGACTAGCGCAAGAAAAGCAACCACACAAACACCTGTGCTGTTTAGATAAGACAAACACATACATGCACACAGGAGTGTGAGATCACACACACACATCTTGATGGACTCGCTCCAGAAGTACACATGAAACACCTTTCTGCTCTATTTTAATCGACAATGTAGTGTTTTAGCTGAATCTCAGTTATTCTGCCACATCTCTCCCACACACCTCTCTGTGTCTTCAAAGCCGAAACTGAAATACACATCGACTTCAGCGGCAACACCTCTGGAGCTAATACACGCATGAAGTGGATGTGTGGGGGCAAAAGCCGAAGCACCTACCTCATCAGTGACTTTAAACCTTTTCAGCAAGGCAACAAACTTCTGCTTGATGTTGGGTTGCTGTGGAGAGAGAAAACAGAAGGAGAAAGAGGACAACATGAGGAGCTCAGGAGATGGATTTTCATATATGTGAGAGAAGAGATTCATGGCGTGGAAAGAGATGACAGGAGCGTTTCATGCTTGATGGCTCAAAACAGCAGCAGTTAATGGAAACACCAGCAGGACATATTTCTGCATGTCACATAAAGCAAGAGTGTTATCTATGCAGATATGTCCGTGCCCTGCATCTCGAGTTATTAAAGTAAAATACATGGGTTTATTGAGGTTGAAGTTGACGCCTCCTGTCGCAGATGTTTTTCTGAGTAGGAACAAAAGGCTGTTTATTTATTGAATAAGCCGGGTTATTTGAGAAGGAAGGTATAGTGCATGTAGAGTTTATTAAGAGTGACTCAGCAGCTTAGGGTTTTCTTCAAATGTGCTTTTGAAGTTTGAGCAAGACAGGAAAATATGAGGTGGCGAGACTGTATTGTTCTGTATAAGGCAGTGGATCTCCAGCTGCTTGAATTATTTTTGGCACACACTTTTTCAGACTATTTTTTTTTATAATAACTGACTTTTTGGAGACTCGCTGGCCAGGGGAAGAAGTTGTGAACACAACATCGGCATTGGCCCTCGAAATTTTACTACCTCCTACCAGTTGGACGTGCCCAGAACACCTCTAAAGGGAGGCGTCCCAGCCACCTATCGGAGAAAACTCAATTCAGCCACTTGTATCCGCGATTTCATTCTCGCTTTATATCTCTTGCATCTCTGGAAATATTAAGCCATTGTGAGCAGTTGATTTGTTGGATATTTTATGTGCTGGATTACTTGAAAGATTATTTGATCCATAAACAGCTTGACTGATTCTGCAGAAAACTTACTATATGGTGATATCTATAATTCAATTCAATTCAATAGAACTTTATTTATCCCGAAGGAAATTCTTGTGCCAGAGAATGCTTCAAACACTAAGCACAGTAATCACAATTTTAACGATTCATAACCAGCACCAACCGCACAACCAATTGGTTCCCCAGGTCAGGGTCACTCACTGGGCCCAGTTTTAGAACAATAGAACATTTAGTATCTGGCAAAATATACAAGATAGAAGTATTTTCATGGAGCAACAGCAAAAACCAGTGCCTAATAGAGTAACAATAGGAGTATGATAAGTACAAGAGTTACTAAAAATGAACTAAAATTGTGGAAAACAGACTGCTCCTGATAGTCAATGTAACACTGAATTTGATATAACACTGAAAGGAAAATTGCACATGACTGAGAAAATAATATTGCACTATATTGGCAAGTGATCATGATATTGAAGAATATTGCACATGGTGTGAAAAATATTGCAAAAGATATAAGCAGTAATGTGCATCGCATGAAGTATTCTTATGGTGGCGTTATGATTAGATGATCAGATGCTTGCAAGTGTAGCTGATGAGAGTGACCTTTACTAATTTACTAACAGCCAGAAAGGTTTGTGGGAATCCTAATTGTTGGTGACAGAATGAGACCTGAATTACTTGATGCCATATAACTGAACATCAACATTTTTTCCCGGAAAATATCTGCAAGTAAAGGGGTATATGTGGGTAAAAGGTGGATGGGTAGAGCTTTTATAGGGGACATTATGAATACTTCTTCAAGTTAGAGACAAAATCAGTTTTTATTTTGATTCTTAAAATCAGATTTAAAAAGAATAATACAACAAATACAAAAACTGCAGTCTACCTGTTTATTCATTTGTATTTAAAGGGACTCTAGTGCCAAATCAGAAGCTCATTTCTTTCAATTTTTTCGCTTCATTTTCTTTGATCTGAAGCATTTTACTGAAAACTGTGATCTTCTTACACAAAAAACCAACAATATTTGCATGCATGGGAGCACAGGAGCTGAAACATAACACTCCTTTAGTAAAATTGGGGTGTTTTTGGTGAAAATCAGCTTTGGGCAAAGTTTTCATTTGCAACATAAGTGGACGTCTGATTGGCTGCAGAGAGCTGTCATGTTTCGGAGGTCGTGTCCTAATTTTCTGTTAAAAAGTGGAGAGGGTCGACTTCATGCTGGACTCTGGGGATGTAAATGTTTCTGTGTGCGTGCCGAATACCGAACATGGCACAGGGACGGCTGTAATGGCTTTTGAGCGTGTGCTTATGTTTAACATGTGTGTGTCCTTCAACTCAGGCAGTGCAGAAATTATGGTTATTTTATGTGTCATGTGTGTGTGTGTGTGTGTGTGTGTTGTCCACAGGCGGTTGTGTTGGGGAGCAGCAGTGACAATCTCAGCGAGACCTCCACAGGAGCGCTCCATTAACGACCTGCTGAGACAATCTCCTGTTGCTACACACAGGCACACAAAAATAACACGAACACACCGCTTTCCTTCTGTCAAATTGCAAGTCCATTGTAATTTTCCGTGTTGACGACAATTTTGTGTGTTAATCTGCGTTCCAGCTGAGTGTTTGTGTATTTATATGTGCGTGTGTGAGGAAGAGTGTGTGTCCATGCATCCCAGGAAGTGGTTAACGCTGCTGCGGGGGCTTGTGGTGACTCAATGTTTTCCTCTCCGGAAAATTGGAGTGAATTGCATGTATCGAAAATAAGAGGGAGAAAACGGATTTATAGGAAAGCCAACAACAGAAAAAGCGAGGGAGGAGAGGAAGATAGAGGAGCAGATAAGGAGGAGAGGTTGAGTGAGGTGAGGCAAGAGGCAGATGAGGAGGGAAGGATTGGGGAGGCTAGTCGAATCAAATTTATTTGAAAGGGCTTTTTTTCACGAAGCAGGTTCGCCCACAAATTGCTTCACAGACAAAACAAGCAGGTACAGATAGGAAACCAGAGAGACAGAGGGAGGGAGGGATGGAGGGGAGGGTGGAGGTGTTTTTCTTACTCTGGTGATGGCAGCATTGGAAGGGAGCTTGCGACGCGGCTTCTTCTTCCTCACTTCCTCTTCTTCGTCATATAGATACTAAAAGAAGGAGACAGAAATGGAGGGAGAGGAAAAAGTGGCAGACCGGGAAAGAGGAGAGGTTAATTCTGGGTTATTACAACTTGGGTTTTAAAGGCTAAAGCTGCCAATATTCTACATTTTTCTCTCTGTCAACAAATCCCATTAAAACACCAAAAACAACAATGAGCTGATACCACTAACAAGTAAAGTCTGTGAACTTCCGTTGTTGCACTTGGTGACACGGGCACTGTATATTTTGTAATCCATTCCACAAACAGCACGCTGTCCGGGCGCTGCAGATAAGCACGAGTGCAAATGTAATATATTAATCCACAGCTTCAAATAGTCCCCAACAAATTGAGTAACACTTGATAAATATATCAGTGCCTAGCTGTTTTGAGAAACGTTTGTGAGACAGACAGGTCAGGGAAGTCAGAGATCCAGACTAAGGCGTTGTTAGTTTTGATCTTTTCATGAGATTTATTAACAATATGAAAAATACAGAATAGCCTTATCTTCATATATCTGGCCACAGTTTCTATCAGTTACGATAACACTGATGTCTGGTATCAGTGACATTGCTTCAACAAGGTCAAACAGCGAGAAACATGAACAGTTGGACGATTTAGTAGGCTACGAACGCACTGACTGTTTATTTAAATTATCTGAACCATTTTATTTCGAGGTACCAGCCAACTCAGTGCCTGTTTATCCAGTGATGACCTTCATTATGAGTTTCAGTGTGGCGAGCACTCTACCATAACTGCACTTATAACCTTTCTCCAACTAAATAAGTGTGTATGCAGGCTTTTTTAAACACAGGAAAACCAGTTAAAAATAGGCAATAGACTACACTCCCATTGCCGGTCGAAAAGAGCTGTGTACACATTTCTGTTTTTTTACTAGGGTGTCATGCTCAATGTCATCGACGCATCGGAAAACAGGCAAGTAAACAGTAGAAAGCAGCATGAAGGCCAGTGAAAATGTTAATGTGATTACCTCTTTTTCATATCTCTTGCTTTAGTCTCTCTCATAAACTTGGTAACGACTACATTTGGATGTTTGAGTGCTGCTCTGGCAGAGACAGACATTATTTTGGGGCAAAGGGGCTAAAATCAGCACCTCGACCCAGGTATCATATTTCCATCACTGCCATTCAAAGCCAATCTGAGCTGGAGCTCATAAATACCCATGACTACTGCAGAGTCATTTGCAGTGTTGGGCAAAAGCAACACTACAAGTAGCAACAGTACAAATTTAACAGCAATGCTCAGTTGTATGGTGGTAACGTCAAATAGCTTTTTAGCAGAGAGATAAATTAATTGACCGAGTAGCGTGGTAGCATTGACAAAAGTTACAAGCTGTTTTTTTTTCCCAGGAAAAACTCTGAAGTGGGGCGTACTTTTTTTCTGTGGAGGTCTGGATAAAAGTAAGGCTAATAAACTAAGGGTTAAGTACTGACACCAGTGCCACACCCAAGCATGTATATGTCAGGAAGCACTTTCGCATGACATCACATCCTAATCTTTCAGTATATTCTGCTTGCCGCTCCACTATTGGTCCACAGGTGTTAGTGGGGTTTTTTGTGCAGTGGGAAAGGTGCTTAAGGTAACTAACAACCTATCAACTGCAATGGACTCTGATCTGTCATCTGTCTTGGTGTTGCTAGATTCAAGTGCTGCCTTTGATGCTGTGTGGACCACAACATCCTCCTACAACACCAGGGGTTGGTCCCTTTATGGTTCAGTTTTCACCTGAGCAACAGAACACAAAGTATTGCATACAATAATTCTATGTCTTCCTGCTCCAAAATCAAATAGGGTGTTCCACAGGGATCAGCACTTGGTCCACACTTGTTTTATTTTTACTTGCTGCCTTTGGGTTAAATTTAAAAATACAAACTATAAGGGCGTTGGTGGCTTAGTGGTGGAGCGGGCGCCCCATGTGCAGGGCTGTTGCCGCAGCGGCCCGGGTTCGAGTCCGGCCTGTGGCCCTTTGCTGAATGTCATCCCGCCTCTCTCTCCCCCTTTCACGCTTGCCTGTCCTGTCCAATAAAGGCAAAATGCCCTAAAAAATATCTAAAAAAATAATAAAAATACAAACTATAGTGTATGACTGCTACGCTGATGACACATAAATCTATCTTCTTGTAACTCTCAGTGATTCCTCCCAGCTGGTTAAATTAATAGCGTGCTTGTTAGAAGTCCATCATTGGATGTGCAATTATTTCCTGCATTTGAATGCACTGAAATGTTGCTTGTTGTTTCTTCTATGCACATTTGGGAGGTAAGCTCTGTTGATACTTTCAAATTCAGGCTAAAGACACATCTTTTTTCTGTTCACCATAATCTCTCCTAATTTGACCTGCTGGGAAACCAATCAACTGACTGTTTTACCTTGTGACAAGAAGGCTTGATACCCCAATCCTGCTACAGTTATACTGCATGGTAAAATTCTAGTCTTCTGACCACTCCAAGCACCTTAACACTACATGTCACAATCACAAACTGGTGGCTGAGTCAATTGTACAAGGTGCCACCTGCTACTCAGTAACCATTCACTTGAATTCACACACCACTGGGACAGCCATCAGGAGCAATTTGGGGTTTGGTATCTTGCTGAAGGATACTTGGACATGCAGGCTGGAGGAGCCGGGGACTGAACTGCTGATCTTCTGATTAGTGGATGACCCGCTCTACCTCTGAGCCACAGAAATTACTAACCTCAACCTTGTTGTCATATTAACATTATTACCTGAGTAGCTGAGTCTCTGGGGTGTGCATGTTAAATAAACTAAAGTTGAAGTTCAGGTAAAACCAAAAGTAAATACCTGAAATGTCAATAATGATCCCTGATTACCAAAGAAAACTCTGTGTGTTTAAGTTTGTTTGAATAACCTTGGTGAGTGTTTAAAACTTGTATGGTTGTCTGACCTCTCATGTTTTCTCACCACTATCTTCTTTTTAGGGATGTTGCCATGGTTCCAGATTTCAGCAATTAACTTGATGACTATAATGTTATTATGGCCAGAACTACCCAAAAAAAAACAACCTAATTATAAACCAGCCGTGACCGATTTGCTCTTTTCTCCTTTATTCTTTCACGACTCACTGCTCCAGTCCTGCAGTGGCTCTCTTCACCCCGTACCATCACCTCCCCTCCCTCCTCTCAGCTTCCCTCCATCCCTCCTTTCAGCCTTTTCAATCCGGCCTCCAAAGCCTTGTTGCTCCCCTCTTATCTCTCTCCGTTGTCTGTTTGCTCCTTTCAAGCTCTCCTCCAATCTCCTCGCACCAATGGGCGCAGATTCCCCTCGCATCCCCTCGGCACCGTCACCCTTTCTCTCTCATAAGCCGAGAGAGGGAGAGAAGGTGACACAATAAAACCACAAGCTTTCTGTCTGTTTGTGAACTCATCCCTCTGTCATTCAACCTCTGTGACAGGAACAAATGAAGATGGCAGTGGGGTGGCCGCAGACAGAGACACAATTCACTTTGGATGAGAAAAACACACATTTCCAGGATTTTTCTGTACTTTAAAAACGTATTTTTTGTTTATATGGTGAAAATATTTGCCAAGAAAAACATTATTTGGTACAGCTGATAGGATGGGTTATACTTCAACACTAATCCTGCTCTGAAACTGATGTCTTACTACATGCTGTATTATTAAGATGGTAATGAATACGGGAATTCATCAAAATTCTGGGTATTAAACATGGAAAAATAACTTCTAACTAAGCTTATATACCTTAAAAGGCAAATACTGAGGACATCTTGAAAAATGACCTTAATATTTAAAGTGTAACCAGTATTTTTCCACCTGGACCCTATTTCCTATGTTTACTTTTGAAACTGCTCCAGTAAATCTTCAACACCAAACCCACCAAATCCCATTTAAAAGAACATTAATTTTATTATCATAAAACGCACTTTATTTTAAGTCGACAGAAACAAAATAAATCTCACAAAAGCCTTCTTGGTACGTCTCCCCACTGTTCTTAAACCATACATCACAGGACGCATTTCGGACAAATGTGACAACATTGTTTATACTCAGCCAAACACACCTGTCCATGAATAGGGTCGTCGCTGCCTTCCTGTTCTGATGAGTAGCTCTCTTCCTCCTCTTCAGAGTAATTGTCGATGTCTGGAGAGCGATCTGAAGAGACAGAGGACATTAAAGGAGAGGACAGACACAGGCAGACAGAGAGAGAGAGAGAGATGTGGCAGGATGATGTGCTTACCAGACATCTTCGCTTTGGGTCCCTCGTGGTCGATGGGCTGGCTGGACAGGGAGTAGACTCTGATCTCAGCAACAGGCACCGAGGCATCCTTAAGCTGGCTGTGGAGCCCCAGGACCTGGGCCCCCTCACTGGGGTGCTGCATGACCTGGATGCAGAAAAGAGAGGCAACGTTGGAATAATATATCAATGTTAATATCATAATAGCAAGTAAACACTAGCTGGTAACTAGTCTCTAATAAAAAGAGAACACTGTTTATTTTTTAACACTTTATTTTTAGTGTTTTTACAAAAATGTTATAAAACAGAATACAAACAAAAATAAATGTACAAAATAATAATAATAACAGAAAGGTCCAGACTGCCCTGTCTCTAAAAAGCTATTCATCCCTATGACACCACACCAACTGTCTTCTCTTAACACAATTCCTTCTGCCATATTGCCTAAGTACAATGCCATGCATGATCTAGGAATATCATAACCCCAAATTCTAATGAACCAAATTAACATTTACCCAAAACTACACAATTTCAGGACAGAGTCAAAAGAGAATACTGTTTCATTACTTCTACCATGCTCTTTATGTTCTCAGGACTGCTTGTACTTCGCGCTTCAAATGTCTGTATGGTAACTGGATAAAAAGCATTTGTGTATTTGGCACACTCTGCACAGAATATGTTGCAGAACGACTTGAAACTCAATTATTTTTCGTTCTTCTTTTAAAAGACTTTCAAATCTAAAATGAAAGAATCAGTGTCAGATTCCTTACTATTTCAATGTTTTTTAATTTACCTGGTTACAAAACTAGCTCTTGAAAAGAAATAACAATATGTTTACTTTCTTTAGTATTTAATCACCTGAAAATAAGCATCATTGTGTTTTCAGTGCCTCAGAATGAGCTGTTTATATCAACATAGGGAGTGGGTTCTCGTCCACGAAGATTGCCATGTTGCACTGCCATGTTTCTACAGTAGCCCAGAATAGACAAACCAAACACTGGCTCTAGATAGGGCCATCTGCGCCAGAAAAACACTTTTTTTTTTTTTTTTTACATGGAACTGCTTTATTTAGTGATTTACCAGTTTTAGTCACTGGGTCTGTTTGTTTTGTAGAGGAAGAGACCTCTTTGAAAAATTTGGCTCCTGGTTAATATCTCCTGAAAATAGGGATCTTAAGTTATCAGAGAAAAAGGTGTGCACACATTAGCAGGTGCTGAGCAAGTCGTCCATCGCCAACATGCCAAACAGCATGGGTGAAACACTGATTCGTAACATGAAACTGCTTTATTCAACATTTTTTGTGGTTTAAATCACCTGGTCTGTTTGTTTTGGAGAGGAAGAGACCTCTGCTGATAATTAAGCTCCTGGTAAAAACCTCCTAAACAAAGAAGAGTGAAGGAATTCTAACCGGGAGAAGCTCCAGCTGGTTGCAATCTGTAATCCTCACCACTAGATGTCACTAAATCACCCTAAATCTTACACACTGTTCCTTCAAATGTCTCTTGAAATGCAGCCTTCCTTTGCTTGACTTTTAATTCCTTTTAATTTTGTCCCTTTTTGTGTCTCCTGTTTCATAGTTTCAATGGGATTCTCGTCGTCAAATAAAAGTCAATAGAGTAACATTTATTGAGAATACAAACATGCATTCAATGTCACTGGTGGACATTGATTTTCAATGTGCTGAATAAGAAAGATACAGGTTTCTATCCATATTTTTACTGACATTTTCCTCTAACTCTGAATGTGCCCTGATGTGGTTTGAATTAACTATTGATTTTTTACTTAGATAAGATCCATCTGAACGCTAAAATATTAGCATGCATGTGGAAAGGAGATGACTTTCAAAAGAAAGACAGTCAGATGCATAAACTTCTACGAGAAATATTTTGGAAAAAGAGGCTTTTTTGAACCGTGGTCCCTTAATACACACAGCAGGGATAAACACAGGACATGTTTTAAATGCCATTACAAAAGGAAGAGGAAGAGGAAGAGAGACAGATGAGACAGACTGACATAGAGGCTCTGTGGAAACAGAGAAAATGTAGGGGGACGGGTGAGAAAAGAAATGAGGACAGATGTGAGGCAGATGTTGAGAGGAGGATGATAATGGAACAAGGAGAAAACAGGAGGCAGAAGATGATAAACAAAAATAGCAGCGAGGGATTAACAAAACCAGAAGCTGTCGCAGACGACACAGAAAACACAAACATGTGAGGCATTTAAAAAAAACAAATTTCTCTGTGCGGCAAACAGCAGCATCACGTCTCCTGTGTGTGTGCGTGTGTGTTTGTGCATCTAACTGAGTGACATCCAGCCTCTCTCAGCAGTCTGGTCACACTCGGAGAGTTAATGAAGTCTGAGCAGCTTATTATGGAGACAGCCTGAGCCACACATTAAAGAGAGACGTTACTGCTGTACATCCTTTCGCTTGGCCGAGGTTCAGCTAACCTGCCTCAGATGCTACAGACGCTGCCGGTCGCTCTGTAAAGCTTCACGCAGCTGCTAATTTTAACCAGTCAGAAAGACAATTATGCAAATCTGACAAGGCAAAAATCAAAACGATGCAACATACATATTCAATGAGAAACACTGCTATAAATGTGAAGCGTCTAAATTCACTGCAGGTTCATCTTCTCAAACTCTGCCACTCCTTTTTGAAATCCATTCAAAAGAGCCCACAGAGTTAAACTACTGCGGCGACTAATGTAATCCATTATGCTCAACAACGTGCAGTGAGTTCTTTTTAGAAATATATTTTTCATCACGCAGGTACTGTGATAACAGCGTTCAAATGTGACTTTTTTCCCCCACTTCCCATTACTGCATAGCATTATGTGCTTGTGCCGGCAGCAAGGAAGCAAAATGAAATTGAGGCAGAGCAAGCTGAACTTCTGCAAATGTTAGTTCAATGGATAAACTCAATTGTACTGCATGATTCTGCTTATGTAAAGGGTAACTTTGGTGTTTTTCAACCTGGACCATATTTTCCCGTGTTTTTGTGCTTGACTAATGGTCTTGGTTTGTCTTTCCACTGTGTCAACAATCACCAACTCTGGTTTGGTTATATAAAAGCTTTAATTCACCCAGTTAGATGTGAAAACATGCTGGTTCTATACATGCTAAAATTCCAGTTTATCTTAATGGAGTCTGGTGGGCTTGGCGATGGTGATTTTGGGGCTATTTGCGGTTAAACAAATAGGATTTTACGCTTAAACAAAAGGGTCTATCCCTATAGGGATCCTTTCCATACTGTTGTCAGACACTTAGAATAACAATAATAACAATCTGAGCCTGAGCACTTTGGAAGTAATTAACAATGCACATGACATTGCAGCCCCTTGCTCAATGCTGGACCAATTTAAAAAACCCTGTTGTTTCCATTAAGACTAAGGGTGTGTAAATGTGTTTAGCTTAAGACAGTTGTTTTGTCAGTGAACCTTGTGAGTTGTAATGGAGCTGAATTTACTACTGTTACCTTTGTTAAATGTTGCTGTTGTCCCTGGTTTCATATGAGAAGAGGAAAAGTTTGCTAGCCACTAGGCTAATTTATACAATGTAAAATGCCATAGGCTTGTGCTAATAACGTTAGCATCTTATATTTGTTTGCAATACATGTTTAGTATGGCAGTTGTTTTGTCGGTGAACGTTGAGAGTTGTGACGGAGCAAAATTGTGTGCCGTTACCTTTGTTTAATGTTGCTGTTGTCCCTGGTTTTACATAAGAAGAGGAAAAGGTCGCTAGCTGCTAGGCTAATTTATACAATGTAAAATGCCATAGGCTTGTGCTAAAAACACTAGCATGTTGTATATGTTTGGAAAACTTATTTAGTATAAGACAGTTGTTTTGTCAGTGAACCTTGTGAGTTGTAAAGGAGCCGAATAATGTGCCAATACCTTTGTTAAATGTTTTTGTATTTTGTTTGTTTGTTGTTTTGGATGAAGTAGCGGAGTGAACACGAGTGTAAACTAATTTGTTTTTGTAAAAGGGGAGGCGTAATAAGCTATGCTTCAGCCTACACCCTTTTCGGTCAAGATCTGTTCATAACGAATGAAATTTGTGTTGAATTTGAATACGAAACTTATTTGTTTATTCCATTTTTTCTCTTCTTTTTTTTACTCAAATGTATCTACAGTATTTATGTTTTCTACTGTGTAGATTTTGAGTTACCCAACCCAGTTACCCAAACTGATGACCGAAATAAACATGCTAAACTAAACTAAACTAAAATGTTGCTGTTGACTCACTTTACAATTCAGCTAACGTTAATATTATTAAAGGATCAGCAAAAGGCCTTATTGTAGTACGACATCAGGATCTCATAATTACAAGATGAAGTGTCAATTTTTTTTCAGTGAATGCGATGCGCTTCCGTAAGTTTATGATGTGTCATAGACTTACACGATTAATCAAGAAAAGTCAGCAGATTAATTCATGATAAAAATAAACGTTTGTGCCCTTACACTGCTGTAACCTGACGTACTGATGAGTTGCACCCTGTCTTATAATCTAAGGTGTTAATTAGTGTACATAATCTGACATACAATTTGATATTCATGAGATGTACCATGTAGAGTATATATCATGCACGTATATATTTTTACATGCATCCACATATTTATGCATAATGCTCTTTCTCTGTTGTTTTCCCTCTGACCTTGCTCCCTTTGTCCTGTCTTGTTGTAGTTAGCTGTGATTTTTCGACTTGTGCTGTGTTTTATTGGTTGTTTGTTTGAAAAATCAATAATGAAGGAAATTACAAAAAAGAAAAATAATCGTTTGTTGCCGCTTTAACCTTAAAACAATATAAATCATGGTTTATACTATGACTGCAGATAAACATGATGTCTGAAAGCAACTGACTCAAGAGCATTATGGGAAATCAGAGCAAATTTAAAAATCTGAGGTTACCATTTGTAGCTGTGCTTTACAGTGTTGATATAACCTGGGTCACTGAGTAATACGTAAATGCTGTAAGAGGGCAGAAGACTGTATTCCCGTGGTTTTCATTTTGAAAACTCAAGTAAGACCTCAAGTTCAGAAGCAAAGCATTTTTTATTTTCAAGCAGGTTCAGCGGTTCATCCTCTCAATACCTGCCGGGTCAGTGGAAACTGCACGTCGTATTAAAGCAGCACCATCAAAATGGCATGTCTTTGTGACTTCTGATAGGAACGTTTGAACTGGAAACCTGAGTGTGTCCCCTACCGCATATTATTTTTCTGACACACACACACACAGCGCTGGGCAGAGTTCAGACTTTTACTGTGCCTGTGAAGGAAATGAGTTTGAACCTATCATGCGTAAGAGTCTGCATTTGTGTCCTTTGCCCTCTGCGAAGCACAACCTGTCTGCTGAAAGAGCTTCATGAATAAAATTTAAAGTTGTTTTAAATGCAGAGGCAGCCACAGATAGCCAGCAGGCACCATGAAAGACTGGAGCAACACATTATTTTAGATAAAAAAGCCTTTTCTGTGCAGAGGTGGAATTCACAAGAAGGGTTTCTTTATTCATGCGCTCTATCAGCTCATTGTACTGTTGTTTGTGTTGTAATTTCCTCTTGATAAAAGCCTCAGCTGACTGTCGAGAGTGTAAACATCCCCGAGACAAAACCTCCTTCTTCATTGAGTCTGTATTTATGTCCTTTTCTGTCTATTTTACGGCGAGCCGGTTTGTTCAAGGTGTTTTACACTGTAAATAAACCCGACTTCACTACGAAAGCCACCAGACATTCATAAAGTCCAAGGACCATCCACATGTGCGCGCACACACACACCATAAATCACACGGCTTTTATAAAGGTTTCATTTTGTGAGAGACGGAGGGTTGTGAGGAGCTTTTGGCAGAAGAGGCTAAAATTTAATTGGGAGTTTGATTTATGGCGACGTTTATGGTGGCCGAGAAGAGAACGCCAGGACAAAGATCGAGAAATCCGAGGTGGATTTTAAAAGTGCACTCGCTTGAATTGAGTTTGGATGAAGGTTAAATGAAGGTTAGCACTGAAGAAGTTTTGAAAGGCGCCGCTGCGAATAAAAGTTTCCGAATGATTACAGAGGAATATGGAAGAATAGATTTACATTCTGGTTGATATTAGGTTACAAATCACTTTGTGACGACAGTGAAACAAAGTTAAACAGAGAGTGGACTGGAGCAGTAGGCAGAGGTTGCATGTTTAGGGAAATGAGCCTGTGACCGGTTGTTTGTTGGGTCAACAGCTCAGATCAGCTGGGACGCTTATGTCGCTGAAGAGGACGAGACTCTGCTGACTCAACACCTCGCAGCCTTCAAACACGCAGCTTAACCTCCATCTGCTGCTGTGGAGGAGCTGAAAATGCACAAAAATGTACTGAGCAGCTTTAAAGAGGAGCCATTTCTCCACCTATCCTGCAACAGGGTGCAAATGAACTGCCTGTTGGTTGTTTTTCTTGTTATAGATTTTAACCAAATGAAACAATAGCAGTATCTTGTGTCAGATTAAATCCAAAGTTTTGTTTGCAGCTGCAATTCCGCTTTATGGTAAAGTGGATCCTCTTGAAATGAGGACAGTTAAGTCAAATTTAAAACTGAAATAATGTGTCGCTAATCCTCAATAGGCATGTCACCACAAAAGAAATAGCTGACCAACTGTTAGTCGATGAGAAAGGTTATTAGAAAGCACGATTTCATTGGTCGCTTAGTCGCAAGATAAACAAACAAATGTGAAACTCTATTAGGAGCTGCACCTTGTCAAAATAAATCAAAACCTATATGACTGGACCATATGGGAATTTAATTTGAAAGGACAGACACAGGAAATGGTCAGGCTAATTTCCAGGGCTGGTACCTGCGGTTATTCCACAGGCTAGTTAATAACATGTCGGGCAGGAAATCCAAAGTGTGGGATCATTTTGAGAAGGTGAAGGACGAACCCAAGGTGATATGTAAACTCATCTTCATTGGTCAACTACAAACATGATGTATCATCTGAAACATGGAAGTAGCTACATGCCCATTAGCCCACAGCGTCATTAACAGGCGGCTCGCTCAGTGTGTGACGTGCACTTGTAGATAAAATATAGGCCTATATTAATGAAGGTTCATTAGTACGGTTTTGTATTTCTCTGTAATGTAGCACAGTGTTAACAATGTTACTGAAACTATTCTTTCTCACACCTTCAACTCAAACCATTGTGTTGCCCCGCCCAAAATATATCATTTAATGATTAAATTAATATCGTAAACATGCAGGTGCCTAGTCGACTAATGGCCTTAAATGGTGACTATGGGTCGACTGGGAGAATTCTTAGTCGGGGGCAGCCCTAGTTAATACCAATATCAGTGGTATTTCTTTAGGGTGTAAAGCTTTGAAGGCATTCTGGGGGAAAGAAGTGATACCATCTGAAACTTAAGTAAATAAGAAGGGAACGGGGAAAGACTTCTGGAAGGCACTGAACAGTGAGAGGTTCAGTAAGGACATTTTCTTTCAAACCTCCATGTTGGATTTCAGTGTAACATCACGTAAGAGCTGAATCGAGTTGTGATACCTCGGCCATGTTGATGAGTCCCAGAGCCAGGGTCTTGTAGCCCAGGATGGTTCGGTTCTTGTATCGCTTCCGACGCTGCAGCATGATCTGAAGCTTGTTGGCGTCCCTCTTCAGGAAGTGTGGGTACTGTGGGCACAAAATACACACATGAGCAAACATATGCACAGAACAGCTGACAGGTGGGTGACTTGCTAAACGGGTTCAGATGCAAACTGATATAGCGATGACATTTGTGTTTCCCAGGTCATGATAATCAGGCCAATCGTTGCATAAAGCACTCACACCCGCTGACCTGTCTTTGGCGTCCTGAAGTGTCGAGCCACTTTGTCACATCCTTGCTATGACATAACCCTTCATTAAGAATCTCACCGGCTGCACTATAAATGGAACAAAAACCGACTCCTGTAACAATGTTCAAAGCCATGAAATCACTCTGCTGCTCGGTTTTAATAGGCTTCCTCTCCACAGTGCCACTGCTGTAGCAAGTTAAATGTATAATGTATAATGTCTGGCTCACTGCACTCGCTAAGATCCAGAGAGAAGAACTCCCTGACCTTTTAGCAGCATTTAGAAACATCGAAATTGGAAAGAATGATTTAGAGCAGAAGAAACCCTGCTGGGAATTACATTAACCGTGCTCGGCCTGAAAGCACAGAGGTACTGAACGTAAAACGCTGTACGAGTGTTGATGCATGTCTGGGTCTGATGTTTATTACATGCACAGTTTAATCTCTGCACCTCTGCAACCAAAATAAACATCCTTCATGTTTATGGATCAAGACTGTAGAAACACAAAGTTGGAAAATTAAAAGGGGTACTATTTTGCTTTGCATATTTTCTGCCATATACATTTAAATGTTACAATGTTGGAAATGTATATTAAACACGGAAAGTTTCTACTAATGAAGTAAACATGCATAAAATATTCCTTATGAGCAAAAACCTTTGGCTTCAAACCATTCTGAATGCTCTTTCAATTTTTTTTTTCTACTTCCAAGACAAGCTGACATCAATTCGTGACAGATTTCTTTATATGGTCATCTGTCTCAGGCACTCTATAGCCTACACTGCTACATGAAGCTACAAGCTAACGTCGGGGAAACATGTAATCTTGGCTGTCAGTGTTTTAAATTTCTTCCTAATTTCAGAACATATTCCTACCAGAACATGTCCAGTTGAGTTTAGAAGCTTTTATTGTTGATTTTATCAGAATAGATTGCTGCTATACAGTTATTTCTTGGCAGCCTGTACACTGCTACATGTAGCTACATGCTAACATCATAGAAATATATAATTTTGGTTGTCAATGTTGTTAATTTCTTCCCAATTTCAGATCATATTCCTGTTGGAACATTTCCAGTTGTGTTTAAGAGCATTTATTGTAGTTTTTTTGTTGTTAATTTCTCCCTGATTTTGGATTATATTCCCATTGGTGCATTACTGGTTGTTTAGAAGCTTTCATTATTGATTTGTAACAAGAAAGAGTGCCGCTACAAACAATCATTCCCACATTGCCACTATACTGCTACATGTAGCTACGTGCTAATGTCAGGGAAAGTTGTAATCTTGGTTGTTGGTGTTTTAAATTTCTTCCTAATCTCATAACATATTGCCCCCAAACATGTTGTGTTGCGTTTAGAAGCTTTTATTGTTGATCTTATCGGAGGAAAGTGCTGCTATACAGTTATTCCCTGGCAGCCAGCACAATGCTACTTGTAGCTACATGCTAACATGATGAAATTATATAATTTTGGTTGCTGATATTGTCAATTTCTCCCCAATTTCGGATCTTATTACTGCTGAAACATTTCCAGTTTTGTTTAAAAGTATTTATTGTGTTGGGGTTTTTTTTCAATGAAAAAGTGCCACAACACTGGCCAGCACACTGCTACATGTAGCTATTTGCTAACATCAGGGAAATATATAATACTGGTTCTTGAGGTTGTTAATTTCTCCCTAAATTTGGATTATAATCCTGCTGGTGCATTACCGGTTGTTTAGAAGCCTTAACTGTTGATTTGTAATGAGAAAATGTGCTGCTAAACACATTCATTCCCAAACTGCCACTATACTGCTACATGTAGCTACATGCTAACATGTGGAAATCAATCTTGGTTGCCAATGTTGTTAATTTCTCACGCATCACAAATTTCACATCATATTCCTGCTGGACCATGTATGGTTGTATTAAGAAGGTTTTTTTGGTGATTTTTCACTGCAGAAAGTATCGCTATACTCTGTTACAGTTATTCCCTGGCTGCAATGACAAAGACGTCAAGATGCGTGAGACCCAGAAACGCTGATCAATCACAGGGTGAATACATCTGTTCCAGCACAGAAAGTATGAGGAAACTAAAATGAGTAAAATACAGTGTTTTTTGTTGTTGTTTTTAAACAATTAAAGCATGTAAACATGGGTTTTGGGTTTCTACTACAACAAGAATGACCCTGAAAAATGAGCAAAGCAGGGCCTCTTTAAATACATCATTACAGGGTCAAGCTAAAAATTTCATTACTGAAACATATTATGAAAAACTCATTTGCGTTCCTTTTACCTAATTGGAAAACAGGCCCTCCAGGGCCTCGTGGCATTTCCGTTTCATTATTATGGCCCAAAATTCATTTGTGGCGGCTTGTGACAATTCAATTTGTTCTTTTGTGATAAATTGCACCAACATTTTACTAAACGAATGACACTGAAAACAGTACAAAAGACACGCACATCCCAATGTCCAATGGAGTGGATGCTGGACCAAAGAAACGTCTGGCAAAGTAGAAAACAAATAAGCCTCCACACCAAGCAGCTCCCGTTTAGAGGGATTTTAATGCAGAGTGACGTTTCAAGCCTACAGCTTTTCCTCAGACCTAATGACATTCCTATCAGCTTCAGTGGTTTTTAGTGCTAATTAGCAAATGCTAACATGTTAAGAAGATGATACACATTGTAAATATTATACCTGCTTAATATCAGCATGTTGGCATGCTAGTAAAGCCCCTGTCCCTGAGCTGCTAGCATGGTTCTTTACTCTTCTTCTTCTTTTTTTGTTAAAATAAAATCTAAAAGGACATATTCCAAAAAACAAGTGGTTAGTTTTAGCTTAAAGATGGTGCTGAGCACTACATGAGAAGATTAAAACTAAGCTACTGTAATAACAAGGACATTTTTGTGAAAAACAAGACTTGTGTTTTATTTGACTTCTGTTCATCAAGTTGTTTATGTATCTGTATCCGCCAATATTCATATTGTTGACTCCCATTGGCTTACTGGCAATAAGATGATATTCGCCGATGGCAGTGGCTGATGTTTTACTGTTGTATCGCATTGGTTTTGCTCCGGGCTAACAGCTTTCCACCATCATGTGGGTGATAGAAAATGTTTTTGGGATGAGCATATATCTTTCCCTGTACGCCTTCGGGACAAAAGGATGCAGTAAAATCATTATTGACCCATCAGAGGACACACTATATTGTTTCAGAAGAAGAAGAGAAGAAGAAGATATACTTTATGAATCCCTGAGGGGAAATTCAATTTTTTCTCTCAGTCATCATATACACACAGGCCTGAAATACACACACACAGGACCTATACGTGCATTACATGGAGAGCTGTCGGGGCCACCCGAGCGCCCTTCGAGTTGGGGATTCGTTGCCTTGCTCAAGGGCACTTGAGTCGGGGACTTATCCTGACGACCCTCCGGTTCCCACCCCAAGTCCCTATGGACTGAGCTACTGCCCCCCCAAACAATGCTACATTGTGAGCAACAAATCTGTGTTGAAATCAGCAGAAGGAGAGCTAAGTTGCTAAGTTATTTTAAACATTGGTATCAGCCTAGAATTTCACAATCGGTGTCTCCCTATTATGTATTTTATTATTTTTTGTCAGAAAACAATAGTGATTAAATTGGCATGCATTCTTTGCTCAGAAGACTTGATTTTGGAGAAAAAAAAACAACACCTGCCCCCAACAATTTAAAATAGTTCAGCTTGACATCTCTTAACTTTGCATCATTTATCTGTTGTGACATTTCCACCTTTATTGAAGTTATGTTTGGCAATGTCTGTTGGGTAAAAAAAAAAGGCATGATAAAGTTTTTGTTATCTTTTGACAGACAGGTACCTGACCTCTCTGAACTTTCGTCTTTACCTGCAGGGAGAAGGTGAGCTGCAGGTCGGTCTCTGTCAGCCCCGCTGAGGACAGCAGGATCTCGTTGGAGCGCAGGATCCGCTTGGAGCCCTGAGTAGGCGACAGGAAGAGGAGAGAGAGAGAGAAAGAGAAAAGACAAAAGAGAGAACGTCATGAGAGCAGGGGAAAGATGAGGAGATTATTGTTAGCATGCCCCGGCTAACTCCAGCAGAGTTGAAACAACAAACCCTCATCAACCACATGCAGAGAAGAGAAGCGTAGGACGGAAAGGAGGTTGAGACAGAGGGAGGTGAAGACGAGGAAACTGACGGATAGGAGGGAGCCGGGAGGGAAGATTGAGCAAGTGGTGGCAGCAGCAGCGAGGAAAAAGAATTAAAACCACTTAGATTGTATTATTTGCCAGAAACAGCAGAGAATTTATTGGTTTACTTAGATAGAAAACAAGATGGAGATGGCGAAGAGTGAAAACAAGCCAAGGAGCAGAAACTGGGAGTGGAGCCACAGCATTAAAAGGGAATTTAGACATCTTAAATTGGATTGTGTTGAAAACTACAAGGAATCTGTTGTTTTTCTTCAATTATGGACAAGATGGAGACGACGTGGAGTGCACGAAAAGTGCAACAGAGCAGGGGAGGTGAAGAAATACAGATGAATACACTAAATATGGATGAAGTGAGCTGATACACTCTTAATTTCTGCATCCTAACTGTATTTGTGGAATGACAACATAATAAATCCAACAAAAAAACACCATATTTTTTAAGGTTATTCATGTCAAAGGGATGGTTCAGATCATTTAAAGATGGGTTGTATGAGACACTTATCCATAGTCAGTATATTACCTACAGTAGATGTCAGTCAGTACGACCCCAGTTTGGAGAAGCAGACTAAAATACCAACACAGAAGCTAAGCAATTTCCTGCTGTAAAAAGGTCAGCAGCAAAATGTGTTTTAGCCAAAATCCTTATCAGTGTAAGTGCACGCTATATTTAGAATATTTTCACTGCTTTACCTTGCCGTCAGACAGCGATTTCTGACGGGGAACAGAAGTTGTGACATCGCTCTCTTCAAAGCCAGACTCCATTGAGAAAACAGCACTTAAACATCACTGAACACAGGTGTTTCTGGTCTACCACTGCCTTGATCGATTAGTTAGTTTGGATTCACTTAAGTCACAGAGTAACACAAACTGACTGATTGAGGCAGTGGTAGATCAGTGACTCCTGTGTTCAGCAAGCTAAAATCACCGTTTTTGTCATTGGAGTCTGGTGGCTTTGACAAGAGCATAGATAGGAAGCTGAAGCAGAAGGAGCTGTCTGAGTGAGTGAGAATATTTGGTTGGACTCCAGCCTGCTTTTCCAAACTGGTGGCATGCCGACTGACATCTCCATCCATCCATTTATCCAAAGCCGGGTCGCAGGGGCAGACGTCCCTCTCCCCAGCGACGCTTTCCAGCTCCTCATGAGGGACCCCAAGGCGTTCCCAGGCCAGACTAGATATACAATCCCTCCGGCATGTTCTGAGTCTGCCCTGGGGCCTCCTACCAGTGGGAGGCGACCAGGAGGCATCCTGATCAGATGCCCAAACCACCTCAACTGACCCCTTTCAGCGTGAAGGAGCAGCAGCTCCCTCCGGATGTCCAAGCTCCTCACCCTATCTCTAAGGTTGAGTCCAGCCACCCCACGGAGGAAACTCATTTCCATCGCTTGTATCCGCGATCTCATTCTTTCGGTCACTACCCAGAGCTCATGACCATAGGTGAGGGTTCGGACGTAGATGGACCAGTAAATCGAAAACTACGCCTTCTGCCTTGGCTCCCTCTTCACCACGACAGTCCGGCACAGCGGCGCAGACGCTGCGCCAAACCACTGATCCATCTCATGCTCCATTCTACCCTTACTCGTGAACAAGACCCCAAGATACTTGAACTTGAACTGACTGACATCTGCCATACGTTATACCCCGTCTATGGATAGGTACCTTATACGACCCCACTTCAAAAAATTGGAACTATGCCTTTACCTTGGCTCCATCTGCTGTTACAAAGACATCACATGATAACAAATTCAATACTGGACTTCTAATAATCAGAAACCAAGGCTGCAACATTCCTTTTTTTTTTTTTTTTCTTTAAAGATATTTTTTGGGGGCATTTTTTGCCTTTAATGGACAGGACAGTTAAGTGTGAAAGGGAGAGAGAGAGAGGGAGAGACATGCAGCAAAGGGCCACAGGCTGGACTCGAACCCGGGCCGCTGCGGCAACAGCCTTGTACATGGGGCGCCTGCTCTACCACTAAGCCACCGACGCCCCGAAAGCTGCAACATTCCTGATCCTCTCAAGTGAAGGCAAGAAGTCATTTAGAGTACAACGCTGTGGAGGAGTTACACAAGTATTTTGGCTGTAAACAGAGAGGAGGAAGTGTGTCCAGATCCAATAACCTGACTCAACAAAACAATGAACGACTCCTACAAAAACGGAAACTTTGAAGGAAAAAAAAAGCTAATTTTGTGGTGTATTCAGCAGCATTTCAACATCTACTGCTCTTCTGGTTTGGCTTACTTAGAGTAAGGGAAATTCTTTGAGTCCTTAAATACAATTTTGCTGTTTTAAGCTAAAGAAATAAGTTCTTTAATTAAAGCTGCTGACTAAGTCACTGATGAGGCTTTTTTTTATTTCCTGGAAAGTTTAATCAGACATTACAAACATTAACTTTGACCTATACTATGTTCTATACTCATTCAGGTGTTTTCATTGGCTTCTAGATATATTTAAACATTATATTTCTGATTGGATTGTATTTCCATGTTCAAAAGTCTGGTTTGGTGAATGAGATTTAATCTATTTTAGCAGTTCTGGTTTTACAGTTACCATTTTGAACCTATCCCTTCCACTACTGCTGCCCATTTCATTGCCTGGCTGTAGAGATATCACATACCTGCAGTTTGACAGCGATGACCACAGAGGTGAGGTCTTTATCCAGCTCCTTCAGCATGATCAGCTTTTTCAGAGTCAGGTTGAACAGCCTGTGGACAAGACACAAGGACACTTAGATTGAATGACATCATAGCCCCCTACCCCTACTCCAAGTCTCTTAGACCTCTTAGATCCTCAGAACAATGTCTCTTAACTGTCCCACGGTCGATCTGGTGGGTAAGGGAGATCGTGCCTTTGCAGTAGCTGCTTCAAAGCTTTGGAATAGCCTTGCACTCTCAATCAAATGCTCCCTCTACCTTGACACTTTTAAGACAAATGGTAAGATGCACATGTTCGCAATGGTCTTTGGTTACTCCTAATGGTTTTGATATTTTAGTATTTTATAAGCTTTTCACATATGTAATTGTTTATTGTTCCAGTATTTATTGAGAGTGCTGTAACATTCGGAGAACGTTTGCACTGTCAATTTATGTCCACTAAAAGTGCTTGATTCGCCACTGACAGGCTCAGATTGTTATTCAGTGTTTGACAACATTATGGAAAGGATCCCTACAGAGACAGACCATTTTGTTTAAGAGTAAGATCCTTTTTGTTTAACCAGAAACAGCCCCAAAATCGCCATCAACAGTTGCACCAGACTCCATTAAAATAAACAGTTATTTTAGCGTGTATAGAGTCAGCATATCATCGCTGTCCGATGAAAAACATGTATCTCCACTTTTGATGATTTTGACTTTCTACGTGCTTTGATGGACACCCAATGGAGATACGTGTTGAATAGATGAAGTAATAAAACATCTTTCCATTGGTCATTTGGATACCCAACGCTAACGGTTGCTAGGGAATATTATGGACACTATGCACTGTAGAAAGTCAAAATCGTCAACATCAGACAG
Source organism: Epinephelus lanceolatus (assembly GCF_041903045.1). Lineage (NCBI taxonomy): Eukaryota > Metazoa > Chordata > Actinopteri > Perciformes > Serranidae > Epinephelus > Epinephelus lanceolatus. Next base: position 15,822,595 of record NC_135755.1, read on the forward strand.
CAACGATATTTAACAGTGTTTATTTCAGCCAAACCAAAATTGGTGATTGTCGGAACAGTGGAAACTAGACAAACTAAGACAGGTTTATTTTGTTTCTGTTGATTTTAAATGAAGTGTGTGTACGATAATAAAATTACCGTTAATTTAAATGGAATCTGGTGAGTTTGGAAGACACAAAAAAGAGACCAGGTTGAAAATACAAAACTTAAACTTTAACGAGCTGTAAGCCAAAAAAGGCGCTCAGCGTCTTTGCACGCAATGGGAACCGACACCTACTCAGATTTTTGAGCTCTTTATTTCCCTACTTATACAATTCCCTGTCAAAAACATTAACTCTGCCTGGAAAGTGCAAAATGGATGAGAAGCTGTCAAGAGGTGGGGGGAAGCTTCCTGGTGAACTTTTAATTCAAAGTCAGCAGAAACAAACATCTTCACAACGAGGTGTGGATTGATGACAAGCTCTGAAAACATTTTTCTTTTAATATTTGGTGTTTGTCGTTGATTGATGATGAATGAGCAGAGCCTTGCTGGAGAGTTAGTGCATATTTATAGATATATTTTTACCTATTTTAATATTATATTACATTTTCTATTGTGAATTTTTCAATTTTATATTACGGCTCTTGACTTACGCATTGTATTCATCGTTATGCAACAAAACACAAGACAAACAAACTATTTTTGTGCCTTAAAAACATGCATGTGTCATCCTCTTTCTGCTTCATCTTCACTTTCTGACTCTCCAGTGAAGCATCAAATAAAAGCAAAACCAAAATGAAAAGTGACACCTGAAGAGGTTTTTAGTGCAACTTTGTGTTTTTTCTGATGAAAAACTGTTAAAAAAAGATTCAATTACGCCCCCGACGGGACTGAAAGTGGTTTGCTATTTTCGTATAAGGGTCCTTTTTTCTAACTGACGCCGACACTTCACGACACGTCAGCACACACAAAACGTACAAAATCATGCTGAATGTCTTCAATTTGAGGAAAAAACGCTTGTGTAAGTACAATTTGCGGCTCAGCTACAAGTTCCCAACTGTTTCACACACGTAAAAATGCACTAAAGTTACACACAAAGATAGACAATTGTTCAAAAACACAGAGACACAGACAAGAAGCACTGAAAGAACTGAAATGAAATTGGAGAAAAGACACACACACACACACCCAAACAGCAGCTGTGCAGCCAGTGGTCAGTCTGTTCAATAATTCACCTCCAGGGCTTTAGAGACAGAAAGTAAACCACTAAAATAGACCCGCAGGGGCCGCCGGGAGGGATTCAGAGAGGTAGCGAGAAAACAAAGGAAAAATGCAGAGATACAGATAGCATATTATATGAAAGAATGGCATGCAGGAAAACATGAAAAGACAGACAGGCTGACAAAGAGAAGAAAGAGACAGGGAGGGGAGATAGAGAAAAATGACAAACACAAAAGTGATGAATACAGACAAGAAAAAAACAAGCAAGCAGTCAGACAATGAAGGAAAAAAAGAGACATGAAAATTGAGGGACAAATTCGAGAGGGAGAATAGAGATGTGAGGATGAAAGAGGCTGACACAAAGAGATGAACTATCTGACACTGCAAATGTAAAAAGAAAAAGTGACTTCTTTTACAGGACAAGATTATATTATTCAGAGGACAGGAGAGAAAAATGTAACACTGATTCTGCAGTGTTCCTATTATGCTTCTAATACTGTGCGATAACGCGCAATAGGACATTTAACTGCACGGCTCATGCAACCAGTAACAGCTGAAGAAAACCAATGAATTTGCAAGAGCAAAAAAAATCTGAACATAGGGACAAAAATTTGTACATTTCTGATTGTTTAAAGTGATTTAGAAAATGAATAAAAAATGAAATACATAAATAAATCTATAGCCATATTTCCTCATCAATGCCTCTGCACAGAATCAGGAAGAGGAGAAATAATAGAGGAAAATAGGAAGACATTACGTCAGACAGAAGGTTAGGGATACATAGGACAAATATGTACTGCCTTTGCCAAAAGACACCTAATTAACCATTTAATTGTTTACATCCATGTCTACTAGATTCTTATGCAGCCATGACAGCTGACAATGCTTCAAATATGGATGTTGTTGCAAAGAAGCTACAAATTCTAAAAGGTTTTCAAGACGGATACCCAAGATGAGTGTCACCAACTCAGTATCTGATCAAATGTCTCCCCTTCTGTTCAGTTATGACATTGAAAATGGCCAGAAAAGTGAAAATTATGATGTCACAGTGAAGCTGACTTAGACATTTGTGTGAAATTTTGTTGTAATTTGTGTACGAATTATTGAGTTACGGCCAAAAACATGTTTTGTTTTTTAGGTCACAGTGGTCTTGACCTTTCACCACCAAATTCCAAGTCGTTCATTGTTGAGTCCAAGTGGATGTTTGTGCCAAATTTGAAGAAATTCCCTTAAGGTGTTCTTGAGATATCGCGTTCATGACAAGAATGGGACAGATGGACGGACATTTGTACGTACGTACAAGCAGACAACCTGAAAACATAATGCCTCCAGCTTTGGCTATCACCAGCACGGAGGAATAAAAATGTCAACATTTTCAGGGTCAAACTTTTTAACTGTGAAGATTTGTGCTGCTTTTCTGTGTTTAAAAACATCTTTAAAGCAATAGGTTTTATTATAGGTTCCCAGTGAATAACAGTAGCAATATGAAGGTGTCACCTTGGTATCAGGTAACTTTTTCAGTGTTTCCCACAGAATTTAAATCTAGGTTTGGCTGTAGGTGCCTTTGTGATCATTCTGTGTCCCCTCTCTAAACTGGGAGGTTATTACGGGCTGTTGAACGCAGTGCAGGTGGACGTCTTCATGCTTTTTTTGTTTCCACGGCTGGAGTTTGTTTGTAGTTGTGAGGCGGATCATTGATCAGTCAATCAGTTTGTGGTTGGATTAGTTGATCAATTCAAATCAATTAATTAGATCAGAGGAGGTGTTGCTGCCGAGGCGAGTGACAGCAAACTTTTAGACCCAGCGCTGGGTCATGGGATGCACGGTTTCCATGGTAATATAGCCAGTTTCATCTAAAGTAGGGCTGCAACTACCAATTATTTTCATTGGACTAATCTGTGGATCATTTTTCTGATTCATCCATTAATCATTTAGTCTATAAAATGTCAAAAACTGCAGCAAGAGTTAATCACAATTTCCAAGAACCCAAAGTGACATCTTTTTTTTTTTTTTAAGATATTTTTTTGGGCTTTTTGGCCTTTATATGATAGGACAGGCTAGTGTGAAAGGGGGAGAGAGATGGAGGGAGTGACATGCAGCAAAGGACCACAGGCTGGAGTTGAACCCAGGCCGCTGCGGCAACAGCCTTGTACATTGGGGGCCTGCTCTATCCACTAAGCCACCAACGCCCCTCAAAGTGCCATCTTTAATTTGCTTTTGTCCAACCAATTGTCCAGAACCCAGTTTACAACTTTCAAATATGATTAAGAAAAGCAGCAAATTCTCACATTTATGATCAAACTTCCAACTGTTTGACATATTTATTTTTAGAAAATGACTGAAATGATTATTCAGTTGTTTAAAAAATTGAATTTTCTCTCGAAAAGTAATTGATTAATCAACTAATCATTGCAGCTATAATGCAAAGTAGCTTATAAAAATAATGGACAATATTAAAATGAAATGCTGTTATTTTTTTTTCTATATGAATTAGGAAACATACGTTTCCCCTGCATCGCGCCTGGGCACTCTGCTGCTCCGTTAGTGTCCTGAATGGTATATATATATGTTCAAAAAATCCTCCGAATAATTGGTCCAGCTCCAAAAATAGCAAATCAACATGTGGCAGCAAATGCAAGTATCTTAGCGGGCCACCACAAATAAATGAATGTGTAGAAACCCTGATTTTTTAGACTTAAAATCACTAATTCATGAAGCAAACGCGATGAGGTGGTTTATGAGTCTCTATAGAATGTATTCAGCAAGTTTCCCAGGGTTCAGATACTATCTACTATCACTTCCCAACCCTGCTCTGTTTACAGCCTGCATCCACTTAATAATCCATTTCAGGTGATTTGGATGACTGAAACAATAGAGAAACGTAATCAACACAATCAATGAGAAAACAATCGGCCGAGCTCTATACAGAGTAGATCAATAGTCCGGGCAGGCCTGTGGGGAGAAAAAGAAGTGCTGATACACAAACACACACACTCCAACTTCTAGAGAAAAGATTAAAGGCAGACAGAGTGGACAGAAAAATTGCACCCCTGATCCAAACACACCTCTCCACCCTCAGCTCCCTCGCATCTCACCTGGGCCTTCCTCTAAATCCACCCTACTTCACCGCCTTTCATCTTTATTACAGCGCTCCCATCCCAACACTTAAAAAACGGAGTGGCCCGACTGCTGACGCAACCACTGTAACACTCAGCCACAAAACACCGAGAGCCTCCCTCCTCGGTCCCGAGGCTTTACGCGCGAGATCAAAGTGGCCAGGAGAGGCAAATCCATGAATAAAAACAAATCAATTTTTCTCCTCTGATAGAAAGGGCAGCTAAGTGCAGCTTCTGCTTACACCTGCTGGATGTGAGTGCAGTGAGTAAAGGTGGAGAGGAGGCAGGAGAGGACGGGTGCCAGGGGTCGATCTGGGATGGGACTAAAGCACCTGAGGTAAGCCATTAGGGAGACAAGGGGGGAAAAAGGATGGGGCAGAAGGGGTGGGACAGTCAGACTGGAAGATGGATAGGCATGTAGTCACGGAAGAGTCACAGATGAACTGGAAGTTGTGGCTTTGGCGCTGGTGCCTTTCAAAATAAAGACCATGTCTCACATTGTTTTAAAGAGAAAGGCCAAAATCTCCCCTCAAAACCTGAGCACATGTCCGTCCAGATTATATGAATCTCTTTAACCATAACACGTCATTCGGAGAGTCTAAAAGGACGTTTTGTGCGATGTCAATCTTGCCAGTTGGCGCACATCAGAAGGACATCATTGGTTTGTACCTGCTCAGTACCGTTTCTCTCCAAGAGTGTGATCAATCACAGAGCTGACGAGACGAGTAAATGTTTATGACACCGCTGGGACCTTCACCGCCGGACATCATAGCTGTGGGTTATAGCTTCTGGAGGGTCTTAAAACTCCTCGAAAGCCCGGGCGTTATTAATCAAAACTCAAATAAGATGTCATACTGACGGTGCTCGTTAAGCAGTGACACAAATCTGCACAGGATCGAGACTGAAGAAATGTTAGAACCTCTGCATGAGGTTGGTTAATGCCCCCTAAATGTGTGGAAAATGCCTGGAGATTTTCAATGGGAAGTTAAAGGAATACTTAACCAATAAAATCATCATTTGTATATCAATTCCTCACCCTGTGTTACCTTGAATTCATGAAGAAAACTTTTGCCAGCATGCCTCCAGTAAACACAAATTCTTGATGAATTGTAGACGGGGGGAGTGCGTTTAACAGCTAAACTACACCAATACACCAAGTTTTGCTGCTGTTAAACGCTGCAATTCATCAAGAATTTTCTCAGTTTTTCTTGATTCAACATGGAAGAAAAACAGTTTTCTTTAGAAATTCAGTGTATCACAGGCCGAGTAACTGATGTACCAATAATCTTTTTGCGGGTAAAGTATTCTTTTAAGCTCAAGAATTGTGGAAACAAACTGTTTCCATATTTTCAATATAATTGTCTTATGGCATACTATGGTTATAAGTATGCCCAGGGTTGCAAATTTCTAGAAATTTTCCAAGTAAATTTAAGCTCTGAAATTTTGGGGGGGTAAACTATAAAACTATAAAATTTTTACCTTTTGATAGTGAACTTATTCGAGGGGTAAAAATTTGAATGCTAATTACAATTTTAAATGAATTAACTCTAGAGCGGTGTAAGCAATACATTTTAGGTAATAACCCAGTACTTTATAGTATCAAAACCTTTCCGGTCAAATGACACCTGCATGTGATCCTTTTTGTACCCAGATCTAGAAAAAAATGGCTATCTGTATGGTTTTGCTCGCAGCCAATCACTGCAAGTGTTCTTTGATTTAACGCAACGAGTGATTGCCCAACTACCACAGCTGCTACAACTCGTACAGCCTGTGGTGTGGTGATGGTGACAGAGTTGGGAGTTCAGGGTACAAAGAAGCCAGCAAAACGTCCTAAAGTACAGTAGCTGTGTCTCAATTCAGGGGCATTTGAAGACTGATTACGTCACATTGGCACAACAAAGGCGGCCGAGAAATGCAGCCTTAATGCGTGTCTCATGGCGGCGAATCATCTCCTCTAGTAGTATCAAATTTAAAAAGAATATATATAGTAACAATCTTTGGGTCCATAATTCAGGGCTAACTACCTTACCAGCTTACTCCTTCTTTCGTCAAGCACAGCTGGATGCTAGGTTCAGTTTGGCTGATGCGGTCTTCAAAGGACGTGGCCAACATAGACCGTGAAGGCCGCATCCTTCAAAGGCTGTAGACACAGCTATTGTACTACACTACACCTGTGGTGTCTGGCGGCATTTCATGCAGCTAAATGCTTCTGTTCATATGATGGTTATCAAATAGAGTAGAAAAAAAAGGTGCCAAATAAAGCAATGTATTGGTATCGATATCACTTTTAGAGTAAGGGTATGGGTACTGGTATCGCATTTTTTTTTTTTAAATGGCACCCAACTCAATTTAACCGCTAAGTTTTTTTTTTTTCCATTAAAAGGGTTTACAATTTCATCTGTTTATGCTCTGTTTCTAACTGCATATGACAAGCTATAAACAGCCTGAGCAAATAATGGTAATAAAACAGAAATTTAGGGGTTTTGTCCAACAATACCCTTGTAAAGTTCCCACCTTAAATATTCCCAGAATTTTGCCACCCTAGCATAGTAGCACGAAACTCTTAATCAACTGCTCAGTGGATTTCTACTTCCATGATACAACAAAGTCTAAATTCCCCTTGAGAACTTACAGTAAATATCCAAGCTGTACTTCATTGTTGCTCAGTAAATGGATACGGGCACCAGTGGGACTTCTGCATTACTACAGCTGTACTCGGCTGAAACACAAGCCTTCCATTAAAGCACAATGCTGAATATTAGTTGTACAACATCTTCTTAACACAGCCGACAGCAGAAGCACTATTAGCTGCACAAAAACCATTCAAGAGTGATTTGTACAAAAATGAAAAGGGAATGGAAATACGAGACATCCATGGTCCATAGCTGCTGTTTTTATTAATTTTCTGACACTTCTCTTATGGGAAAATTACCACAGCACCTCGGCCGTGACCCCTGCACTCTTAACTCAACTACTGTAAAAAAAAAAAATCCCCCTGGATGAGACAATCAGCCAATTGTTTAAAAAAACAAAACAAAACAGCTCAAGTCCCGACTGCCACACAGTTACAGCACTTGTCACCACAGCTGACGAGAGGAATCACATTGTAAAGGTCACAACAGTCCGCCTGCCACAAACGCTTCCTCTCCGGTCCAGTTCTCACTTCTCTGGGCCGTCTCCCCGACAGCCTGTCACTACACCTCGACAGTCACTACACATTATTATCAATCTGGACAACAGACCAGACAAGAGGGACTCAAAGGAAAACACACCAGGGTGCGACGGCAAGGGGCAGTGCAGCCACTAGGAAACACTAAGGCTTTTGATTGTACAGATAAGAATGGAAATATGGGAGCACAGCATCGTGTTTCTTGCACAAATAATTACAAACCTGCTTCTACACCGCAGCAGCTGGGATATAATTATAGGCTGCAATATATAATGGGGAAAAAAACAACCAACCAATTTGTCTTTCAGGGAGTCGAGCTAAGCCAGGATTTTGATTAATTCCCAATAGGATTTAAATCTCTAGGACCCGAAACTGGTTTTTATACTAATACAAGGGTTCTGGCTGTGTAAACACTTCATGTATTCATCCAGTGAATGTCAAAAAGTTGTTTTGACAGATTTGTTGTAAATACATTAATTAATGAAGCTGCACCTGCTCTGTTTCTACCTTTCTTAACAGTCTTTCTGTTTCTCTTTTCAATTCACGGCATTTTGATCAACTGCACTGTATTTAAAGTACCAGTTATTTTCTAACAGATATAAGTAGGTAAACGAGAAAAAGGATATACTGTTTGACTGATTAATTGTCAATAAATCTGCCAAGTATTTTCTCAATTAATCGTCAGGATTTTTCACTATGATAATAAGCTAAAAGAAAAGCAGCAAATCAATCATCGAAATAATTAATTGTTTCAGCTTTCGATATAGAAACATTTCAAACGAGGCATCATTAAAGGATACAGATGGTGTTATTCTTTATTTTTTACATTGTCAACAAATCCTATGAAAAGACCAACATCAACTAGGGCTGCAACTAACAATCATGGTCATTTTCGATTGGTTGGGTGTTCATTATTTTGTCAATAGAAGTCAGAAAATACTGAAACATGCACTGTATACACAGAGGCCAAGGGGACATCATCAAATGGTTATCTGAAACAGTCCAAAAATCCAAAGCTTAGCTCAGTTTATCATCATGTACGGCAAAGAAAATCATCAAATTCTCACATTTAAGTATTATGAAACTAGCAAATGTTTGGCTTTTTTGCTTGAAACATTCCTAATACTTACCAATTTTTTGTCAATCGACTGATCGTTAAAAGAACAAGAACTCAGTCTCTCAATAGTTTCTGACCTCCCCGGTGTCTTTATGGCTCTCTTTCCTATTTAGGGCATACATTTTTAAAACAAATATATAGTTTCAGTTTTTAAAAATACTTAGTAGTATCCTTAACTAGCTGGGCACTGTAGTTTTTTAGCAAACTTTACTAAAACAGGAGTAAATAGTGCATTTGTTGGGGACTATTTTATGTGGTGGATGAATACACATTCTGTAATCTGGTGAGCACTTCCTCCAACAGAACCAGTGTATGTAGGAGCTTTGATTACTGATTAATCTGCCCATTATTTTCTTGATTAATTAATAAATCATTTGTAAATAAAATGGCAGAACGTAGTGAAACATGCCTCATGTAATTTCCCAGAGCCCAAGGTGACGTCTTCAAATGGTATGTTTTATATTAGACCAAGTAAGTATCTCCTCCGGAGACCCTAACTTTTGTTTGGTATGCATTTTCAATTTTTCCGAGCTATTTGAGATTAGTAGCACTTGAAGTATAAAAAACAAAATGATAATCAATGATAATAAATAAATAAACAAATAAAGCCCCAATACACTCAAACGAGACAACAATAAAGCCCTACTGTCCTCAAAGGAGACGATAACGAAGTCCCAATGTCCTTTATCAAGCTGATGAAAAGTTTGCAATGTCTGCAAACAAATACTTCTGTGGCGCATTTTAAACTAGAAACGTTATCTATCATAAATAAACAAGTTTCAACTCTAAAATGTGATCAGGTTTTGGACCTTGTCCACTTTTGCTTCGGGATTGGCTGCAGACTGACTTGGCAGAGAAAGCGGCCATCTTGTTTTAACATGGATTAATGTATTGTGGTCTTACTACCACTAGATGGCACAAAAGAGTGTCCACGGACGAGGACAACAGGTCTATCTTAAGTAGAATGACGTATAAGGTTAAGTAAGCCCAAAACATAATATCCTCATATGAGGACACAATAGTTTAAGCATGCATGAAGTTCATATCAATGTATGAATCATATTATATAGGTCACCTTTCCTTGTAGTCTCCTTTAGAAAACGTGAAAATATGATAAGCATACTAACAGAAATCAATCACCTATTAAAAGTCCCTGCACCACACACCAAACTACAGTTGACGATCCTAAACTAGCTGGGCACTGTAGTTTTTAACGAAAACGTTACTGAAACGGGAGTAGTGTATTTAATAGTGCATTTGTTGGGGACTATTTTCAGTAGTGGATCAATACACATTTTCTAATATAGTGAGTATTTCTGGAACAGCGTGTGTTGGACTGAGGTTGCAAATAACAATTTGTATTTGTTTTATTTTTATATCTGACAATAATTTTCTTGATTAATCGATTGTGATCTGTGAACTGTGAAAAGTGTCCATCAAAGTATCCTAGAGCACACGGTGACATTTAAAGAGCCTTTAAAGGTGAACAACACCTTAATTAAGGATTCCAGTGTTATTCCCATGGCCTAGGAAAGCTCAATCAATATTTGTGGATATGAGCGACTCTCTCTTGCTCTCGTTTCTATGTACTGAATTGTTTATTGTCAATACTTCAGCAGTCACCCTGGGTGGTTTAGATGGTTAACCACAATATGTATTTAAATATAGTTGTGATTTCCAACTCTCAAATCTTCACCTGACAAGATCCAAGTGTGATCATAACAATATGTCAATTAAACTTTTGTGGCATGGAGTAGTTTTGCAGGTTGGAGTCATTCGGACTATAAACTTTAAAGCAGCTCTAAGTAAAGTTTGTCTCTAGCTTGTTGCCTCAGAGGCTCGTGTTCAGTTAAAGTGTTAAGTCGTTATTACTCAACTGACTTTGAAAAGCTTTCCTGTGGTTGTTTAAACTTCCTGACTGCAGCCCCACCCTTCTGACACCTACTAAGGATTAAACAAACTGTAAAAAAAAGTATTACCAGATGCTGTTTGTGCAAGGTCTGCTACTCTGCATGTCTGAAAGTCGATACCCTGTCTGTATGTCCTTGTCTGGTAATGTGCCTTGGGAACTGTTTGTAAAACAGCATATCATTCTGGAGAATGTCACATCAGAGGAGCAGCCTTCCAGTTATACATCATGATCAATAAAACAGAAAGATGCACACAGACCCCCCCCCCCCCCCCCCCGTTTTAACTGCACCATCAATAACATCTGGACCAAGCCGCAGCCACCACAAGTGAACGTTGAAGCCGATGTGGAAGTGCATCAAGTTGCAGTTCCTCTAATGGTTGCTGGATACAAAATGTACAAAAGAAAAAACTAGGACAACACATGACTTCTCTTGAAAAACATGTGTCGACACATTTTTCCTTGCAACACACCAGTTTCACTTCTTCTAACTTTACCTGCTGTAGTTCCAGTGAAGAGGAGTTTAGGCATGTACAGTATTGGTTGGGTGTGTTTGCTTTACTAACAGGTGTCTCAGCCAAACCCTTCAGCTGAATTTGGGGATTTTTTTTCCTTTTAGCATGAAACTGCTAGGAAAATTATGAGGAAACCAAGCTTCAGAAACTCCCTTCGCAAACATACTGATGACATCACGAATTATGCATTTATGTCTTTCGAGAACATGATGAGGACGTCGTGAATATTCCGACAATACATCTTGAGTATCCCATTTCTGCTCGACATCTTTTTAGCACCTGATACAACAATACAACAAGTGACAACATTGAAACCACTGGCAGGTGAAGTGATTAACATTGATCGTCTTCTTACAATGTAATGTTCTTCTGGGAAACCTTTGGTCCTGATATTCATGTGGATGCCACTTAATGCACTCCATCCACCCACACATTGTTACAGACCAAGTACATCTCATCATAGCATCGGCAATCCCTGCTGGCATGGTCCTGTGTCCATGCCTCAACAGGTCAGAGCCAAGTCTGATCCACAGTGGGGTCTTTAACCTGTCGAGGCATGGACTCAGGACCTCTGGGGGTGTCTTGTGGTGTCTGGAACCAGGGTGTTAGTGGGGATCCTTTGAGTCCTGTGGGTTGTGGGGTGGGGTAAGGCATGTCCAACGAATGCTTGATCAGATTGGGGTCTTGGAAATTTGGAGGCCAGGTTGACATCTTGAGCTCTTTGTCACGTTCCTTTGGCCATTCCTGAGCAGTTTTTGCGGTGTGGCATAGTGCATTGCCCTGCTGGGGGGGCACTGCCATCTGGGAGTGCCATTGCCATGAGGGAGTGTACCTGGTCTGCAATGGTGTTTGGGTGGCTCGTGTGTGTCAAGTGGCATCCACATGAATGCCAGGACCAAAGGTTTTTGCAGCATTCTCTCTGGACTGATTAACTGGTGCTGGTTTCTTATATTACTGTGGCATATTTATTATGAATACAGTCCATGTGATGCTCATTTTGTTCATTTTCGCCGTTTCATCACTACTACAAATGCAGCTGGAGCCAGTATCTCACTATGACTATCCTCATTCATATCTTAAGAAGCTATAAATCATATTCAGCCACAAAATAAACCTGAAAAGCTGTGAATCAGAACAGAAGTACAGAGAGTTGTTGCATAGAGATGATACACCATCTCATCTAGTTGCATTGGCGTGAACCAGCAGGTTTTTAGAACGTTCCAGAACGGTGCGTTGCAAGCAGTTGCATGTTTCAACTCATCTTGTCGCAAATCTTTGCTCTGAACTGGGCTTAAGTTTGATTCATTAGCTTACTTGGGAGCTTTTAACCATGTCACATGGTCTTTAGCAGCAGTTGCAGTCCCTTCGCCGTCATGAAAGTGTTGAAAGGTAATGAAAATCTTTTAGCATCTACAGTTCAGTATGCGCAATACAATCAAAAGCTCTGTTAATCAGTCTGATGCATCCTAGGTCATCAAGTCCACATGCAGGATCTTTATCATGCCCCTGTCTTGTGTTGTGAAACTGTGCTACGTTGGACATTACATCATAAAAGACAGGAAAGACCTCCGTCTGCAGGGTGTGTGAGTGATGGTGTATTGACGAAGAACAGTGTTTTTGTGTGTGTCCTCAGTGGGTTACTGAGTGCATCAATTTGTCACAGAGGGCCTTCATGCTTCTACAGGACAAACTGGAGAAGACCTCCCTGTCTGATTCACCACCGCTAAATAAATGTTTAATGCCCCTCTGGCTGACAACGCCTAGTATTTTCCCAGCAGTCGCTGCTATTTGTTTGTTTATTAGTTGAAGAGAGGAAGGCATGGGTGGATGAAAGGAGGGGAGCTGGCGGAGGCAGAGAATCGTTCAATAATGTCTGTGGGAAGATTGACCCCTGACATTCTGGAAAGGCCAGTCTCTGAAGAAAAGACAGCACGTCTGCCAAAGATGACAAATGTAGTCGCCGACACACACAGATACACAAATTAAGCCACAGAACAATATCAAATATCAAACCACTGGAAGGGAAATCAAGTTGAAGGAAGATGCACGAAAACTGGCTTGACTCATTTCAGCCTGATTGAAAGGAATACTTCACCCACAAAATCATTTTTGTGTGGCTTTTCTGTCAGTTACAGTATTTTTTTCAGTTGATTAAAGTTGGTCTATAAATTATCACAAAAAAAGAAAGTTGGAAATGCAGTTCAGAATTTCCCAGAGCCAAAGGTGACCTCTTCAAACTGCTGGTTATGTCAAAAGGTTTACATTCTTGAATGTAGGCTTCTCAAGAAGTAGTATCCGTGTGCTGAGCCAAGGTAAACAGTCTCTAAGAACAAAGAAAAAAAACCCTGCACACTAAGGGTGCTTTCACACCTGCTCTGTTCCGTTCAGTTCAATCAAACTGAAGTTCATTTGCCCCCTACATGCGGTTCGTTTGGGCAGGTGTGAACACAGCAATCACACTTGGGTGTGCACCAAAGCAACTGGACCGAGACCTTCTCTAAGAGGTGGTCTTGGTCCAGTTTTGATCAATATTTTGATTAATTGTACAGTCCTAAAGAAAGTATATTACTGTACATATCTAAAAGGTGACAAAGTGTAAACACTGTAACAGAAAATCCAAGCATTTCATAGGACAGAACCAGCAAATGTTTGGCATCTCTGCTCGATGACTGACTCGACTGATTAAGAGATTATCGAGATGTCAATTAATTTCCTGCCAAGCAACTAATCCATTAATTGACTCATCGTTTCAGCGACATATTAAACTACAGCAGGAGGCTAAAATAGAGAGTGACATGCCAACAATACAAAGGCGACCATGATTTCGTCAGGATGGAAATGAATATGGATGAAGAATTTAAGCATAAAAACGTCAGAATGTAATTTTCAAGAGGATTACAGACAACTATGTCTAAAAATGTGACTGTGTGCAAATGCCTGTGGCTTTAAGAGGAAGGTGCCTATAGTTTCCTTGACGACAGTCTGTCACGGGAGGTGTGACCTTGCCGTGTCATACAGGCAAAATAACATCCTAAGTACACAGCACAGAGGGAAAACAGTCCTCCCATCGACCTTCACGCTATACCTTCTCATTTGTTTTCTTCCCTCAGCCTTGCAACCACAATAATCTTTACTTTCCTCTTGTTCAGCCTTCCTCCCATCTGACCCCTTACTTTCCTTTTTTATCCTTCCTCTCATCCCACATCATCTTCCTCTCCTCCTACTCTGCTCATTTTCCCCTTCTCTTGTCATGAATGCTTCGTCTCCTCCCTCACTTCAAGACAACTCCTGCCATCGTCCCCGGCGTAACTCCTCTCTCGATGCCTGCTCCACCCCATCTCCTCTCTTAAATAACGTGCCGTCCCCTCATCCCTTCGGTAATTGTGATCAATGGCGGCACCAGTTCTGTCGCTGACAGAAAGAGTAAGAGTCCTACCCTCCTTCTTTATTAGCTTCCACCGCTTCTCTCCTCCAAACTCATTATCATTCCATTACATGCATTAGTCTGTCCGCAACACACACACACAGTTGAGCCAAACACTCATTCTGGACACAGAGCAACACACACACTTTATTCTGAAGTACTGTTTCCTGCTGTGGAGAATGGACAACTACTTGTCAGAGACAGCGAATTAGCTCAACAACATGGCGCAAGTATGACGCTAAAAAATCTAAACAACGCATTTTATTTTAACTACAATTTGCTTGGGGTATCCGTGATTAGGAAAACTGAATTTTGTAAAACAATATCCACTTATAGATATGAGGTTTAAAATTCTCAAACAATACAGTGACAAATTTTGCTGGGACACTTAGGCAGCACTTAAGCTCATGCTACAAAGGACACATTTATTGCTGTACCCAACCTGAATTACAACAATGTGGAATGACAACTCAGTGTAGATATTTTCCACATTATAAGCATGCCAGAGTCCACTTTTCCTACACTTCCCACAAGCACTCAAATGCACCTTCAAAGCAGACATTCCAAAGAAGTGCCTGCTCTTAACCACAACACCACAAAACAATTACTGAAAACAAAAGAGGACACACCACTTAATGTACAGTGGATTACTGACAGTGTATCGAGCCGAGTTTCAAGACCAGACCAGATGTGTGAAACTTTGTAGATTAAAGCTAGAAAAACATTCTGTGCACAGCAGAGCTAGCACTCATGCTGCGTTGTCAGTCTAAACCTTCATCATGTGTTGTTCTGAGGACAATGATGCAGAGGGAACAAAAAAGCCTATTTGACAGTCAAACTGAAGGACTGACAGTGTGACTGAGGGCTCTCTGACAGGTTATTTCAAAGCACTCAGTTTTAGCTTTTATTGACAGTGACGACTAAAAATATAGCAAGTGAGAAAGAGAGAGGATATGCAACAAACGACCCTGGCCTGAACCCAACTGGCAACACTGCATTTTCATAGTATAAAAGGGACTTATTATGCTTTTCCTTATTTTCTGTTATACACATAATGTCATAGTGTCAGTGGCCAAAGTTTCAAAGAATGACATGACGTACAATAATCCCTGTAAGCAAAAACCTCAGACTCTGTTTCCAAATTTTTTTCTGCTTTCGAGACAAGCTGACGACAGCTAGTGATGGATTTCTTTATATGGTCATCTGCTCCAAGCAAGCTGCTGCAAGTCTTTAATATTACGTACACTGCTACATGTAGCTACATGCTAATGTCATGGAAACATGTAATATTGGTTCCCGAATTTCTCTCTGAT
The DNA here is from genome assembly GCF_041903045.1 of Epinephelus lanceolatus. NCBI lineage: Eukaryota > Metazoa > Chordata > Actinopteri > Perciformes > Serranidae > Epinephelus > Epinephelus lanceolatus. The sequence continues at coordinate 15,838,358 of NC_135755.1, forward strand.
TTCAGATGATATTCTTGCTGGAAGATTTTGGTTAAGAAGCTTTTATTAGTGTTTTTCAGGGTAGAAAGTACCTCTATACTTTGTTACAGTCATTCCCGCGCTGCAAGTAAACTAATACGTGTAGCTACGTGCTAACATCACAGAAACATGTAATATTGGTTCTCCATATTCTTGCGTGAAGATTTTGGTTAAGAAGCTTTTATTAGTGGGTTGTTTTTTTTTTTTTACTATTCCTCGTTACAGTCATTCCCCAGCTGCAAGTATACTGCTAAATGTAGCTATATGCTAATATCAGCGAAACATGTAATCTTGGTTGCTGATGTTGTTAATTTCTCCCCAATTTTGGGTCATGTTCCTGCAGGTACAATGTCCAGTTAAGATGATTTTGATTTACAAGCTTTAACTGGTAATTTTTCATGGTTAAAAGTGCCACTATACTCTGTCATAGTCATTCAGTGGCTGCAAGTATACTGCTACATGTAGCTATATGCTAATATCAGTGAAACATGTAATCTTGGTTGCTGATGTTGTTAATTTCTCCCCAATGTCTAGTCATATTCCTGCTGGAATATGTCTGATTGTGAAGACCTTGATTTAGTTGCTTTTATTGGTGATTAGTGCCGCTATACTCACAATAATTTCCTGGCTACTAGTAGCCTACACAGCTACATGTAGCTACATGCAAACGTCAAGAAAGCCTGTAATCTTGGTTGCAGATTTTGTAAATTTCTTCATGTTATTGGATCCTATTCCAGCTGGAAGATGTCCAGTTTTGGTTTAGAAGCTTTTATTGGTATTTTTTCATGGTAGAAAGTGCCGTTATACTCCGTTACAGTAGCTTTAAGAGACAGGTGCACAGACAGTATACGGAAGATAAAATGTTTTTGACAATCAAAGCACATAATGTTCTAAACAAAACCCAAAATACAAGTATGAACCTAAAAAAGAGCACAACAAGTCCCCTTTAGCCACCAGACTACCTTTAGCATTTAATATGTAAATCCAATATGGCAAAGTTTGCAAAAAATGTTTTACTGGAGGCCTTCAGGCAATGCAGGCAAATGTGCACAAACAGACACTTGCTCAACAGTTAATAAAACATGCTACAAGCATAGCTAAGAGTTAAACACACAGGGATATCACAAACAGCTGAATGTGATCAGTGTGTGTTTGTGTGCGTTTTAGTGTTAAGCACTTGAAGTAAGTCGGCCAAACCCTATTTCAAACCCTTCACTTATTTGCCACCTTTCAAGAGTCACTTTGATCCTGCTAGATTTATGGGCGAGCTTTAAGTGGCCGTCACACAAGGATACACACACATGCATGCACACACACATTTAAGAGAGGGAAAAAATAACCCACTGACATATAGAGGAAGGGTTTCACCGTGTAAAACCAGGTGATCCAATACTGATGATAAACAAACTTTAGACTTTGTTCTTTCGCTGATTATGTTTGTGTGCATGTCTGTGTTTTTCAAATGAAGAAGTGGGAGCTGATGTGGCTTTAAACGTCACATGGAGAGGTCCCGAGGTCCTCAGTAAGCTTATCGGCACTCTCCATACACTAACCTCTGACACACTAATGAACAAACACACACCAAACACATGCCACAGAGGCACAAAAGACAAATATACTCTTACAAATTAGCTTGTGCATGAAATCCAGAGCACACAAAGGAGACACAGACAAACACTGTGTAAAGACAGAATGAGATACAACGACAGAATGGAAGGAAAGGAGGGAAAGAATCAACATTGTCTAGTAGTGTGGACCCTCACAGGCAGCGAAAATAACAAGCATTTGGTTCCTCACTAACAACAGGCTTAAAATAGCTCTCGGCTGAGTGCAGACAGCCTGTAAAGATGTCAACAGTTTGGCAGAGCGGCGCTGAATCTTTTTTTTTTTTTTTCCTCCTCCTGCTTTTATATTAAGATGCAAACAGAATAATTCATCTGAAACAGATCTCTAGCTCTCAGTGTGCATTATTACAAGAAAGGATGAGTGACAGCGCAGCAGGAGCACAAAATTAGTGAGGTGCAACAAACAATGTGACTCAGCATGTGGTTTATATTTGGATTGTCAGCCTGGGCCATGTAGGAAAATTTGAATGGTTCTAATAGATAAACATTGGAGAATATGTTGAGTAACTGTGGGTCCACAACTACATGAGATATGAACCCAATACAGGAAAAAGCTGTTTTATATAATTTAAAATATATATCATTTTACTTTTTAGTCATTTAGTCAGAGTCACAAAAGTATGCAGACATGAAAGTCTGCAGACATGAAAGGCCACAGACGGCTCTGGAGGAGCAGAAATTAGGTTCCAGTTATCTTCTGCTATGGTCAACACAGGCACACTGTCAGACATGATTTCATTTCAGTGTTGACTGAAGCAAGAGATACTGGAAACAAAAATGGTAAGGGCTGCAACTCATGACTATTTCCACTGTTGATCAATCTTTTAATTAGCTGTTAAGCCTCTAACAGACTGTGTGATTTTGACAATCTTTTTAAGTTTAGAGCAAGCTACACTGTGCGACATGGTTCTAATTAACTTGGGTACGACATCAAGTTTGATGCAGACTGTGTGATGACAACAGCTACTGAATTGCAGGCTACAACGGTGTCAATACGCAACAGTAAAACGTCATCAGCAGGCGTCATCCCTCTACGCCTCTGTAATGGTAAGAGTAAAATGAAAAACATGAATCAAGCCGTCGCTATTATGGTATTTATGTGCTTTGAAAAAGTCTGAAGAAGAGGAGGAGGAGAATGTGGACGTGACTGGGGAAGAGAGGCCATCTTGGCATACCAATTTTGCAACGAGAGCTCGAAGTGTCTTTATTAGCATCTACTAGCATTTAGCATTGGCACGCTGATCAGTGCGTCATTTCATGCTGCATTTCTATTGGCTGGTTAGAAGAAATTCTGAGACAGAATTTCATCCCGGGCTGTCTTTGATTGCAAGACCGTGACAACAGCCATCCTTCAACCTCTCTCACTGTCCAATGTAGGACCACTGTTTTAGAGCTACGACCAAAGGTATCGCCGCATTTCTTTCATGTTGGTCATCTTTCATCTGGGACAGCCCAAAATCACGGTGTATACCGACTTGATAGCAAACGTGATCTCGTGTCTGCTCATCAGATTTTGACGGACAGAAGCCCCTAGCATCACTATGGGGCAGCCTTCTACATCTTATCTTGACGCATCTTGATGCAGAAGGGGGCAGCGTTAGATCACGTTAGTCAATTCTCACTAGATTTAGGCACTTGGTTCGGGTTAGGAAAAGATTGTGGTTGACGAGATGACAACAACTGACTTAACGAGTGACTACTGACTCAAGTGACATTTTGATTTGACACTGACTTTTGGTTTCACACAGGACACAAACAGTGATCTCCTGGGTCAAAGTCCTGTGCTTGCTGGACCCATTCGGCATCCCCCAAAAACAAATGTGAAACTCTATTAGGAGCTGTGCCTTGTCAAAATAAATCAAAAGCTATATGACTGGACCATGTGGGAATTTAATCTGAAAGGACAGGAAGTTGCCACGCTCAGCAGTCAGACAGGAGTCAGGTTAATTTCCAGGGCTGGTACCTGCAGTTACCCTAACCCTAACCCCCAAACCATTGTGTTGCCCCACCCAAAATATATAATTCAATAATTAAATTAATATCGTAAACATGCGGGCGCCTAGTCAACTAATGGCCTTAAATGGTGACTATGGGTCAACTAGGAAAATTCTTAGGCGGGGGCAGCCCGACTAGTTCGGATACATTTCAGTCAGTACCCAAAAAGTAGTAAATCCCCAGCCCCTACATGCTGCACAGATATACATAGTAAGAGGTGGACTTAGTAGTAGTAAAAAGCTAATTTAGGCTATTCATCGATCTGGTGATGACTCAAGGACTAGCACTGGGATTAATATGTGGACATTTCGAGTTCTTTCCATTCTGAGAAAATGAAACAACACAGTATTATACTGCAAAGTCTAGGAAGATACTTATGTTGCCACAATCACTGGTGAAACACATTTTCCAAGGTCACATTGTCTTAAAACGATGCACTGGAGATCTGGCTACGCGAGATCACCACAGCGCTGAACACCTGAGGTTGTCTTCATGATAACTGAACCCCCCTTTATAGGAGCACCACCTGCCCGCAGAGCAGAATGAGTCATAAAGCTCTGCAGTCTGCTCTGCTTCTCATCCACGACCCTCTGACAGCTCTGTGGCAGCCAATGAGCTGCTGGACGGGGCGGGGCTTACTGAGTGACGAGAGGAGGGCTGAGGCGTGGCTTTGGGTGGCCGTGGCATCAATCATTGAGGAGAGGAAGAAATTGAGTTAAGTGTGGAGATGGGGTGGGAGCAAAACTGAGACCTAGAGCAGTGTGCATGTGTAACTGTAGGTATATGTGTGTGTATATAGGCTATACCCCCTAGCCCGGTCTTACATATGATTAGCATGCGGGTCACATCAGCAGTCAGATCCCAGTGAGGCTGAGGCTTCCTCGCCCACAGTGGTGCAGCAGACTAATGCTCCACTAACATGAGTATGAATAGGCAATATGGCAGAGCAGTCTGGCAAACACTATTAGTGAGGGAGAAACAAGACTATCTGTGGTCGTGCTTATGCATGAAGGAGAACATGTGTGTGTCAGAGAGAGTACATGCAAATATCTTCACAAAGACAAGCAGCATTTTTGCCTGTTTATGTTATTTTTAAAGGGCAATCCAACTGATTTTACACAACAAAGCATGTTTACAAACCTTGGGAGGGACTGCTATATTTGTGAAACATGGCTGTATAAAGCCTTGTGGCTCAAGAAGGAGCTGTGTGAGGTCTGATAAATGTCCTCAAATGATGACACTTGAGTCAGCTGGGGCTGAAAACTATAAGTTCTATCAATAATACAAATTTGGGTGAAGGTAGAAAGAAGTGAGCTTACCAGACCTCTGCAGCCTGCTCCTTGTATTTGCTTCAGGCTAGGAGCTCGAGCCAACATTAAGGGCCGTACACAAGCCGCGTTTTTTGCGCCCTCAAATTCATTATTTTCAATGTAGACGCGTGGCAGGTGTGCTCAAACGCCAGAGCGACACCGACAGCCCCTGGAAGAAGATCAGCTCTGCACTCAGGATTTCAGGTAAATAGGCTAAGATATGGTGCTTGTTAGTGTTGCTTAGCAACCTCAGACGCAACCTGCCGCAGTGCTCTTGAAGGCTGGCTCAAAAAAAGGCACAAAAGTAGCGCCCAGCACCCGACCTCGTGTTTCTCAGGTGGTTAAAGACGCGGCATGTGTACGGCCCATTAGGCCCTGATCAGACAGAGTTTTGCAGTCTGCAGAATGCGAGGTGCACCGCACTTTTTTTTGTTTTAGCCTGCTCTGATCAGACCGAGCGCTTCTAGCAGCTTGCTGCGTCTTTTTTTATTAAACCACCTTAGCACCTGTCCTTTGCTTAACCGCTTTTGCCGTTAAGAAAAACTTGCTGATCTTTAGATTAAAGTCTGGCGGCTGGCATTGGCTCTAAATGAGGGTGAGAAGCTGTTCCAAAATAGTACGGTGGTAACAGGGAAACGAAGATCCATGTGGGTATATGAGACCCTTAGAAGGAGGAGAAATCACAGCAAGTACCAGCTGATCTAGGAGCTTGGCCAAAATAATGGTCAGTTCAAGGCTTATTTTAAAATGTTAGAAAGTTCTTTCGACTGCAGTTTGTTCAGATACTTGGTCTTGCAGCTTGGGCGATGATGAAAGTGAGCTTACGTTAGCTTAACACAAACCATGAACTCTACCCTACACTTGTTATCATCGCCACGAAAGATGGCCCACCCCTCAGTTCATCTGATAAGACAATGGGAAAAAACAGCAATGACATCAGGCGCCTTTTCCGCTCTGAGTTTAAGTTTCTCAACTTGAGGCATTCAGGGCACTAATGCAAAAATGCGAGGCGCTCAACAACACAAGCAAGTGAAACGCTTCACTCATATTGAAAACAATTACAAAAAGCTGCCCCAGGCTGATAAAACACGCTCTGACTGATCGGGACCTTAGCCTCTACTAGCATAAACCCACCCAAATCTTCGACCCAAGTCTCTCTGGTCAAGTCGCATTGTGGGTAATGTAGGCACAATGTTGACCTGTGGACCTTGCCTTTTGTGTGGACCCCAGAAAGAGTAGTCGTAACTGTAGTAACCAACTAATGAGGATTCTGAATAAAAAATAAAGAGGAAATTTGTCTTGCAGCCAGGTGAACTACAGAGCACACACAAACGTGAACCTAAGATACATGAAACCTGACAAAACTATGTAAAGCATGCTAAAACTTCCAACTCAAGCTCACTTTAAATTCAAGGCACAGCTCATCAAGTGACAGTGAGGCATAAAAACTGCATCATTATTATCATCCAACCCAACAATCAGAGGTTAAGACATCATCAAACACCAATTGTTATGTAGAAGAATTCTCATCATGAGCATAAACAGCTTCAGGCTACACTCTGGTTGATCCGAGGTGACGTTTCAAGATGAGTTCAAGAGTTGAGCACCACAACTTGGGTTTCCTGTTAAGATTAAGGACTTGATTTATGTTAGGCTCACGCTGAGGCTCGTCAGCCATCTGTCACACCCACAGAGGTTGAGCGCTGCATTCTCAAATGATTTTTTGGTTGGCATATCTCTTAAAGGTCTTATTACTAAAAATAAAATAAGTTACATCCACAGAGGCAAATATCAGCTGCTTGTGGGAGGAATCGCATTTACCATTGTCTGAGTCATGGAGCAGGAGATGCCGCGGTTTCATTTGATGAATAATTTGGTTTCCAAAGGAGAGACAGCTGCACCTGTGCAGCAGTATTTGGGATTTTTATTGAGTCATTTAAGAGACGTGCCAAACAAAATCTGCCATTTTAGTATCAAAGACTCACTAGAAACCAAATCTGCATATCTTAATAGTAAACCAAAGCTGCTGGGTTTCACAGCGCAGCCTGAATTCAACCCTAACCCGTGATTTGTACAGATTTAAGATGGCTTTGCAAAAGGCAGGTGTATGTGAGGAAATTAAATTTTTTAAGGTGTGTACAAGGGCGTCACTTTGTGTTGGAAAGTTCACAGACAGATACAGAGAATGAAAAACTTGGACAAGAAGAAACTGTCAAGAATTGTTAAAGTTACTGATTGGCTCACGTTTCCAAGCCATTTTAGAATCAGTCGGCTATGTTACTTACGTTACTATTTCTGGCCAATGCACATTTGTTTCTTCTATAAATTTGTTAGTTAACATTTCTTGGTGCAAGCTAGTTTTCAGAACATTTTAACAAACGATGCTTATAAAAAGGGAAGCGGAAAAAATTGGCCATATCAAAAAATGTCCCCATTGTAAATGACACCCATAGATCTTTATTATTTTATGAGGGTATTTAGCTTTCATTTATTTTATTGGCTGACTATTGTTTTAGTCGGTTCTGGTCCAAAATTTAAAAAAATAAAACATGATCCACTCGCTTTTTACAGAGCCTTCAACCACATCTCATGTATTTTCATCAGCAGGTAGTCTGCTCAGACAGGTGAGCTTTAGAGCTGCAACGATTAATCAATAAATCATTATTTGTCAACTATTAACCCTTTGAAACCTGGAGCGACGTCACTTTTTTTTGTGCTGCGTTCGGACTCCTTTCGCAAGTATTTTGACCTTTGAACCCTGAGCAAATTGGTGCGATTTTTTTTTTTTAAAATATGGGGAAAAAAGAGCAAAAAAAATGAGCAACTTGGTAAGTAACATCCCACAAATTACAAAAAAAAGTAAAATTTTAGAAAAATATTTTTTTCAAAAAATAGGGAAAAGCAAAAAAGGTGAGTAAACACTGTATTTATAATTATTATTCCATTTTAAAATTATGTTACAGGTCATTTCCTTGTTTGTTTTTTATTTATTTCTTTTCTTTTTACCAATTTCTTGCTATTTTTTGGGGCAATTTCTTCTTTCTTTGCTCATTGCCTTCTTCCCATGTGTTTAAGGTTTCAAAGGGTTGATAATCGCTAAATGAGTTTGAGTCATTTTTAAGGTTGGTTTCAGCTTCCTAAATGTGATTATTCTCTGGTTTCTTTTCTCTTCTATGACAGTAAACTGAGTATCTTTGAGTTGTGGACAAAAAAAGACATCTGAGGACAACATCTTGGACTTCGGGAGACACTGATCAACATATTCTACCAATTTCTTTTAGACCAAACAACTCATCCATTGATTGAGAAAATAATCGACAGACTTAGTATTTAAAATTGCTTTACTGTCTTATATTCTACGTGTTAAATGTTTGTTTGTGTATCAACAGCACCAATATTTAGCTGCCATTTTGGTTACCTACATCAGAGTGAAAATCATCTGACGTCGAGTTCAGTGTTGTATAAACTTACAGAGGTGTTTGGGAAATTAATGGAAATGAAATCATGTCCTGGGGTATTGTTAAATAAGTCTGTAAAATAATTCAAATTTGAGTGTGTGTGACTGCGCAGCTTCTGAATTCACTAAAACCCCACTGTGGTGATATTAGTATTCTGATTGAGAAGTTGCTCAGTGGCAACAGTTTCTAATCAGTGTCATGGGGAAACCTCTGGATGATGTGCTGTGAGCTTTGAGTGCACACACACACACACTCAATACACAGCAACAGCATACTGGCATACAATCTCTCCAGTTCCAGTCAGCACAGACTCATCCAGATTCAAATCTTATCAGTGTTTGTCTGAACGAAGCTCTGCATCCAACCCTGCTGATACACATTGGAAAACTGATGGTACCGTCTGTTCATGACTGATCGCCGGAGGGGAAGCAAACAAACACGTACACAGAGGAAGCTAATTGTGGTTTGGCTAATCAATATGCATGAATGCTTTACTATTAGCTCAGAGACAGAGAGATCGAGAGAGGTGAAGAAACAGGGGGGTGAGAATAAGAAGAAGGAGGAAGAGCAGCAGGAGGCAGCAGGACACTAATCCAGTAGCTTTTAATATAGTGCGTATTGATCCATGCTGCATCCCTGCAGCCAGTTTAGGGAGCCACAGCCTGTCTGCCAGTTGGGTCCATGTCGATATTACAGATGCATAACATTGAAATGCCTACCAGAACCCCAGAACTTAAAATCTACAGTCACTTTGGCTGAGATTGTTGCAGATATTTTGCATCCGCTGACTTCCTAAGTCCATTCGCTAAGTCTTCCCATTAGCTCGAGTGGGCCGTTTGAGTGCATTTACCATGAGTATCAAGGTACACTTCAGTTAAAGCGTCGGCTGATTTGACCACAAAGATGCGATTGACTGCTGGCTTCACCGCAGTTATTTATAGAACGTGCCCTGCAGGGGACTTATTGGCTCCCTGTGGTCGACCAGGCTACCCCTGATAAGGCACATAATATTTGATAGCCAGCCAAGCAATAAAAATGATTTGTCAAATACTCACTCAGTTTAAAATATAGTGGGTTATGCATGATTGTGGGGTGTGAATATAGTGAGCTCCTGTGGTTAGAGACTACAGCTGTGATTCTCTACCCGAGCTTGACTGGGCCTGATCCGACCTGCCAGGTTCAGGCCAGGCCAGGCTGTAATTTGTTGTTATTCCCCCAGGCCTGAATCAGGTTGGGTTCTCGCCAATCTACCAGCATTTTCTCCCCCCCATGAAACTGGCAGCTCTCATGTGAAAATGGCAGGAGTTTTCATAGACTGAATCAACTCGAGAGAAGAGTAATTTAAAAAATGTGGAAAACCGAGGGAGACAGATAGAGCACGCACAAAAGAAGGATGGAAAACAAGAGGAAGAGCAACTTCTGCCTCCCCAGCAGTGGGAGAGATGTGCGTACTATGCAGTGGAAAGTGGTGAGTATCAATTGTGCACTTCATTGCCATGGACCGCCGTGCGAGCGAGCTGCACAGAGGGGCGTAGCCCACTTTGTCAAATTTGTCGTACATGAGACGACTATTGAAATAAGGGAAGAAGTGAAAGTTTTTTTCAGGCCCAGGCCAAAAATCATTGCCTTGGGTCAGGCTCAGGTCAGGCTCGGAGAGCAACTGTGTGGGTAATGTAGGGTCGGGCCTGATTTTTTGGAGCCCAATCTGAGCTCTAATAGCGTGTGCTGGTTCTAACTGAGTTCTGTGTTTAAACACTGCTGGGTGTCGTCATTGTCATTAATTCAGCTTTGAACTGCTGCTTTCTGTACACCAAACATGGGGTTGGAAAACCTTGGATAATTCGTTCCATCGTTTTACATATTAGCCTAACACAAACAACACAAATTAACAGATTGTAATTTTTATTTTTTTTTAATTAAAGAAGCAATTCACAGCTGGAAAGATGGCCTTTTAATAAAGCTAGGATGTCTTTGTGGTAGAAAGACGCAAATGCTTTTGAAATTGGTGCTACAGAACTAGAGAAAACAGACAAAAGGACGCTTTTGCTCAAAAGGGAGAAAACCTACAACTACCAGAATGCACCGTACCGCACCGCACAAGACCAATAAACACTCCCGCTGATGATCTTGACCTCTTATAGTTAAAAATCCAGCTACAACACATTTCTGAAAACATCTGAGGTGAGAAATAGGCAACTCAGTAACAGAATTTTGGTTTAGATTTGATCAGCTCTGCCTAGTTTTACTGTCTGATCTGAGGGGGTTTTTTGGCCTCCCTTTGCATTGTGTAGGAAACAGTATGGCACCCACTTCCTGTTTACAAACTCTTGCTATAACAGCTAAACACGGCACTAAAACAGAAATAGGCAATGCAGTAATGTAAGCTTGATATATAGTTGATCGGCACTGCCTAGTTTTATCATTTGATCAGATTTTGGTTTGAGAGAGACAAAGAGATCAGGATGGGCCTGTCTCTTTATCTGATCCTATACTATTTGTGTCAACGGTGTCGGCATGGGTGACAGGCAATGCAAACATGCAGAAGTTCAGCATGTAGTTCAAGCAACAGGCAGCGAAACTCGTTACACTGGGGGGTAAGAAGGGATATCTAGGCCGTGGTTAAATGGGCTCATTTACACATACTGCCCACATTGTTTTGATACAAAGCTGGTTGAAAATTGGCGAAGTATCCATTTAATGACTCGCTGATCAACAAACATGTTTTGTCAGTTTGAATACGGTCTAAAAATAGGTTCACTTGGCAAACTTCTCATTACCGTGAGGCCAAAAACATCCAGCAAGGACCAGCTTAATTAATAGTAGAGAATGCCGTGCTCAGGTGTTCATATTATCATACCCCAGCTATCATATTTGGATGTTAGACAGGGTTAACCGGGATTAATTGGGGTTAACTGTTCATTTAGAGGCATTAATGTAAGCAGACTTTCCCTTCCTGCTAAATGGGTCCACTGGTGCATCCTTGAAGAGTTACCAACCTCATTAGTTTTTTTAACAGTTATAATTTTAACGTTGCAAAATGTTGTCTCCGAGTCGTTTAGATGCCAGCAAGGAAATTATTTTTAGCAGCTTATAAATACAGAAATATCTCCAAGTCATTGCAAATGCAGATCCAGTCTGCAGCTCATTCATTCCCCCTGTGAACACGTACTAAAGCCCAGACTGTCAGTTTTTCTGTCTTTTAGCAGCTGCTGGAGGGAGATGAGCGAGCAGCACCTCAAAGGCAGCATAAGTCGTAAGAAATAAACAGCGCTTAAAATAATGTTTTTCTAAAAGTGTGCTTCTGGCTTCCTGCTCCTCTGATGATCTGCACAAAAAGGCACACAATAATAGATCCAAAGCTCACCTTGACACGCACAAGGTGAGCTTTAACAAACAAAGAGCAACAATAAACTACCTTTCATCAGCTAATGGCTTTGCGAGACGCTGGCCTGCTGTCTTAATAATCTTCCCATCCACGTCTGCTTTTGTTGTTTTGGTTCTGGTACGTGGGAGCTTTCACGGCAATCTAGGAGAAGTGCTTTGTAAGTTAGCGGCTATGATTAAATGAACGGCGAGATGTGAGTGTGGTGTGGCTACTGAGGCTGGGCGATAAAAGAGAAGTTTGGGTTTTCCACCAGAATATTCTGTTCAGGAAGATTAGACGTGAAATGAAGCTGACAGTCAATCCTGCCAGTCTCTGTTCCTCCTCTGTGACATTCCCCTTTTCCACGGTGTGTGTGCGGCATTTGCAAACTGAGTCTATTAATAATTTCAAGCCTGACTCTTGATTGTGTGTGTAAGTGTGTTTCGGTAAATGTCTAAATAGATCTAATATCAATTTCGAAGGTGTGTCACCTGCATTAGGCTCTTACAACAGGGTCACGGTCACACTGACACAGTGCATTAGGACAAAATGTGTGTGTTTGTCTGTGTGTGTGTGCCTCAGGCTCTTCATTTCTTATCTCTCTCAGTAACACAAGCTGTCCACCACTGTCCGCCAACAAAAAGCAGCACTATCTCTCCTCCTGCCTCTCATCTCCTGCCCACTACCTTCCCTTCATTCAAGGCTTTTTCCAGTTCTCCTCTGGCGATCCACAGTTCTCCATCCTCTCCATCTGTCTCATCTGATAGCTGCCTCCCTCCACCCCATCACCCTCTCTGCAGAACTTGTCTAATTGCTATGTTCGTCATAGCTTTAAAAAAAAAAATCTTTTCTCACTTCGATCTCCATCTCTGCTTACCTCCATCTTTCCCCAACACAGAATTTGGATTGATTTTGTGTTATTCCAGTCCAGTCTGCCCTCTATGTGTTCCATCTCTCTCCTTCACGTCTATCTTCACTTTATGACGCTTGCCTGGTCCCCTCTGCTAACAGGCTTTTGACCGCTGACTGTCTTTTATACCTTTTTAAATATGAGCTATAAAAGGAACATGCAGTCTGTGGAATCTAGATAATAACTAGCATCATTATTATGATGTGATATTTGATGACATGTCTAATAAAGCAATGGTTTGACCTGTAGCTAAGTAAATGTAGTAGTATCAGGGGCGTCCCCATGGCCAACGGGCACACCATGTATTCATACAACCCTGGTTTTGGATCTGATTCAGGACTTGTTGCACGACATTATCCCCTTGCCGTCTCCATGTCTCCTCTCTGTCTCTATGATAAATTACTGAATAAAGACAAAAGTCTAAACTAGCACTTAAAAATAAGGACCGGATACTATGGATATCCAGAATATCCAACAATAAGGACATCACACTGTCTTATGTTCCATTCCCACTGGACAAAAAACCCACCAACACCCACTGACATCTGGCTTTTGTCTTTAATGAGAAAGGTTTCTATCGGCATTTATTCCCGGGAATACTGACTTTGCAGTAGTCACAGATAATGATTGGCTCCAGCTCCACTTAGCAGTGATGGAAGCAGAACACTTAATTCTGCTACTCTTTGTTGTTTCAGCCACAAATTGCGTCCGTCTCTGTCCAAGCAACGCTCCGTCATCATTCCAAATTAGTCGGTTTGAGTTTGAGAGACATGGATATAAAAAAGAAGCAACCACTGCAATATTTTTACTGGCCTTCATGCTGCTTTCTACTGTTTACTAACCTGTTTTCTGGCGTGTTTGTGATGCCAAAGAAAAACAGAAAGGCATACTTGTATACTGGCAATGGGAAAGTAGTTAGTCGCCTATTTTTAGCGGGGTCCCCGTGTTACAAAAAGCCTGCATATGGAGTAAAGCCTGATTTATGGTCCTGCGTTAAATCAACAACATACCTACGTCGTAGGGTACGTGGCTACGCAGGAGGCTCGCTGTAGCCCCTGGCATAGCCTGACGTGCACCTTCCAAAAAAATGTAACTACACGTCAAGCCAACGCAGACCCAGCGCAGACCAAGAGGGCTGTGATTGGTTTACTTGGTAGCAACGCATTTCCGGTTCTGTATTTCCAGATTGCGCCATCCCTGCCATCTTTATATATCTTCTGTTGCGATGTAGATGTTGCAGTATTAACATACTTTCTTCGACATCCAACAACTCCAACTCCAGCAAGATTCTCTCTCTCTCTCGGTCGCCCTTGTTCACTGTGACCGGAAAAGCCAGAAGCTAAACAAAGAATCAACTAGAGACGACGATAACCATTCAGGAAAGGAACGCAGCCCCCTACCGCTCTGGTGGTGAATTGCACTGCGACGAAATGCAGTGACGGAGAAGTTCGCAGGGTTCACAATGGCGTCACGGCAACGACGTAGGTACGTCGTTGATTTAATGCAGGGCCATATATCAGGCTTAAGGGTATGATGGACAAGTCAGGATTTCCCAGAGCATGTCACATGAGAGGCGGGCCACGCTAATGTTGGTAGACATTATGACATTTAAATTAGAGTAGGACTGGGTGTTGGTTCTCGAAACCTTTAAGGTATCAACCAAAATAACTAGATACCAAATAGTGTTGAGCTGTCTCCAGTCAAACTATACGTGCATTCAATCCTTTTTGTGGCAGGGGGTCATATCCCAGACCGTCCTGTCTCCTTGCTGGATTGGCAGACTTTTTTTTACAGCCATCTCCAGAGCCGCTAGCCTCCCAGCGACAATCAGTTCAACGTTTGCCCAGTAAGCACGAGCTATACAGCTGCAACAACATCCAACACCATGCCGTTAAACAGTCCCAACAAACACACCGACACTGAAAAGGCTCAACTCATTGGGCTAGGCTAAACCGGTTGCTGAGAAGCCGTGTGATGCTAACAGTTAGCCTTGTTACTGTGTGTGTGCAGCGGGGCGGACTCTCACAACTTTCCCCAGTGCGAAGCTCACACTCAGCAGCAGGGGTAGCTTCAATTTCTTTGGTCACCTGACATCAAAAACCGAAATTCAACAAAATATCAACGTCTAACAACATTGGTGACCGGCTGGGTTGTTTTAAGAGGCTAGAGAGGTGTTGCGTCGGTGTCGTAATTCTCAGGTGCCATTAAACAAGTGTCGTAGCACGCTCTCTTTCACCCTCTCTTTCTCCATCTCTATTTCTCCAGTGATTTAAGCAAACCAAAGCCCTGGTTATTCATTTTTGTGGTATACACGCCACTCCATTCACGTTATGGGTATCGAATGAAGTACTCTTTGGTATTGGTATCACTTTAAAGTATGGCAATTTTAAAGGAGGCAATTTTTTATATGCTAACCAGCCTTAAATTAGCGGCAAACTGAATTAAGCTTATTGGTGTACATGCTGGTTGATAAGTAACAGGTAACAGATTTTAATGATTATTCCCAGCTATATCACCAACCTCTTAGTGCCGTACACCAGGACGTACTTTGAGGTCCTCGGGCAGATGATTCTTGTCTGTTCCAGAGGCCCGTCTGAAAACTAAAGGGGACATAGTGTTGCTGTCAGGGCCCCGAGGCTCTGGAACAATCTGCCCGAGGAAATCAGGTCCGCCGAGTCAGTGATCTCTTTTAAGTCCCTTCTTAATAAATCTTTCCTGATTTTACTTGAGTTTTAAGCTCATTTAGGCTGTCATTTATTTCCTCTGTTTTTACACACTAAAGTGTTGTTTTACAAGTTGTCGTTTTCATGTCTTGTCTGTAAAGCACAAGAAATCTCAGTACGAAAATGCCAAACTATGCTTGAACTAATTTAAAATCAGTTCAGCAATTACGTAGTTTATCCATCAAAGAGCACTGACAAGCTTATTGTTACACTGTTAAATATCCTGCTCAGTATCTATCTTAGTCACACACATAAAAAAAACAAATGTAAGAAATATGAATCAAGATTGCTGGTTTATCTTAGGTGGTAATATTATAGTGGCCGATAAACTCTCAAAGATCCATTTCAGTATCAGCCTCACAAATTCAGTCTTGGTCGGGCTATTATTTATATGAAATAAAACAACCTTCAGGAAGACAGTGTAGATGTGCTGTGTTACTCAGCAAATGGGTGGGACAACTGTTTTGACCATCATTCAGTAGCTAAATCGATCATGAGATGAGATGCGTCAGGATCTGTCTGACTCACCCAGGAGAAAACAATGACTTGATCGAGACCTAACCACCACCGCTAACTGATTTCCTGGGGTGGTACCGCTGCAAGTAACCTCTGGGGTGGTAAAAAAAGCACCACATTGACATCTAAAAGCAACAAAACTTTAGCAAAGATTTATTATATTTAAAGTTATCAAAGAAACTGGGGTCAAGTCTGAAAGTTCTGTGACCTTTACTTTGAAAGATGTCGAGCGTTGCATGTGTGAAGATGCCAGAAGCTGCCAAATATCAGCACAATCAGCTTATGAAATCACCAAGACTTCTGACCTCTGCGCTGCTCAGCATGCTTTTGGCTGGCAAACACACACACACACACACACACACACACACCCTTCTGCTCTCCCTCTCCACCCTGCCTGTACCATGTCTACTAATGATGTGATGATCTCCCACGCATGCATGTGCGTTTGCATTGATGAATAAGCTCATCAGTCTGTCAGCACATGAGTGTGTGTGTGTGTGTGTGTGTGTGTGTGTGTGTGAATGTATGTGTCAGTCTGAGTGTGTGGGAGAAACAGTCACAGAAACAGAGTGGGTGAGTGTACATTGGCATAAGTAGGTTACAGGTAATACGTAACATGGTCATGGTGTGTGTATGAGTGTGTGTGTCACATGGACGATATGTACTATACGCACCACTGAGCGTGCACTAAGTGGTTTTCCCATACAGCTATAAGGCAGTTAGTGTTTGTGTCAGTCAGTGTGTTTTCCTGCGCTGTGATTCATATTTAATCTGAAAGCAGAGCAGAAGTGATTCCTCCATAACAGTCAATGTATGTGTGTTTGAATGCGAGTGTGTGTATGTGTGTGTGGGGACCTATTGCTCACCACAGTGCTCATCAAGACCGAATCGAGGCAGTGCTCTCCACTGTGTGCTTTTGCCCACAGCAGGGGAGCTATTTGAGCGTGTGACTGCATGTAGGTGGGTGGGCACTTCATTTTTTGATGTCGTTATACGAGGCTATCTAGTATGCGTATTGGTACGTGGGTGGCAGCTGCCTCGTTTTGGAAGGCATGAGAGTTAACAGTGCAGGGCGAGTGTGCGCGCGAATGTGAGTTTGAGATGTTAGCCATTAATCAAATCCCCCGGAGGAACTCAAAATTGAGAAGGATGGGGGGGTTGGTAGAGGAGAGAAGTAAACAACATCGACCAGAAACAGTTTTGGACAGTTCAGTAGTTCAGCGTCTCTGTGCCTAACATGACATGACAGGCAGAAGAAGACAGAAAGTGAAACCTCAAGCCAGAGTCCCTGGATGCAGTGAAATGAAAAAGAAAGATGGGGAGGTTTAAGAAAGCAACACAGGGCAAACACAAGTGAGAGAAAGTGAAGGTGAACGTGTTGAGTCATAGAGTATGAACATAGCAGAGGTGTGTTGGGGAGGAAGTAAGGAGCGGCAAGTCACTCACGGAGCTGAATAAATATATGAATGTGTGTGTGTGTGTTTCCCCGGGGGCTAGCGTTGCCATCTGCACAATAACATGTAGATCCGCTCTACATCTGTACCGGAACAAATAAATAAAGAAATTTTTAAAAAAAACAAGGCTCTCTGATCACATCCGATCTCCGCTACAAACTCACACACAGCACCCACAGAGCAATACACTTATCAGTGTGTTATGTAAGCCTTTGAACAAATGGCTCGCAGAAATACATAAGCGGAGAGTGTTTTTCTCCACGTTAGTGACAAATTGCAGCCTATGGTCTGAATACAATCTGTGAAACGGAGAAACCAAGAAGACAAATTGATCGTATGGTGCCTTTAAGAGGTGTTGGTGTTTTCTCAGAGAAGCACACACAAACCAAACAATGCTCAATAGCTCAGACTTCTTATTTAACGTAAAATTTCTATTGTGTTTTAGGCACACGCCATTAAGTACAACAGGGTGCTTTAAAGGGCACCTGACCCAACAGGACATGTTTGAAATCGGGGACAAATTAACAACCTCAGCAACCAATATTACATTTTCCCCTTATGTTAGCATGTAGCTACATGTAGCAGGGTAGGCTATGGAAGTTACTACTCAAAAAAATTAAGGGAATACTTAAATCCCACATCAGATCCTCATGGAGGAATTTATTCTAGTTGAAAGTTTTACTGATGATAATTTGTTGAGGAAAAGACGGAATAGTGACAGTGTCCTGGGGGATCTCCTCCCAGACCTGGATCAGGGCATCAATGAGCTCCTGGACAGTCTGTGGCGTGTCAGATGCACCGATACATAACGTCCCATAGGTGCTCAACTGGATTTAGGTTGGGTGAAGGAGAGGGCCAGTCAATGGCATCAATGCCTTTGTCATCCAGGAACTGTCTACACACTCTGACCACATGAGGCCAGGCACTGTCCTGCACCTGGAGGAACCCAGGGCCCACTGCACCAGCGTAAGGTCTGACAATCGCTTTGAGGATTTCATCCTGGTACCTAACAGCACTCAGGGTACTGTTGGCTATGACATAAAGGTCTGTGTGACCCTCCAAGGATATTCCTCCACAGACTGCTGGATGATGTTACAGGCAGCATAACGTTCACCACAGTGTCTCCAGCCTCTTTCACGCCTGTCACATGTGCTCAGTGTGAACCTGCTCTCATCAGTGAAGAGACCGGGCCGCCAGTGGTGGACCTGCCACGTCTGGTGTGTCTGGCGAATGCCAATCAAGCAGCATGGTGCTGGGCTGTGAGCACAGGTCCCATTAGAGGACGTCAGGCCCTCATGCCACCCTCATGGAGTCTGTTTCTGACAGTGTGGTCGGAAACATGCACACCAGTAGCCTGCTGGAGGTCATTTTGTTGAGCTCTGGCAGTGCTCCTGTTCCTCCTCACACAAAGGAGCAGATACCAGTCCTGCTGCTGGGTTGATGCCCATCTACGGTCCTGTCCAACTGTCACACTGCTTGCATTCAGTATGACCGCATGGTTATTATTGTAATTGTGGTTTCAGGTTAGGCGGCAGATCTTGCGCTGGCAGGTTAAGTTGCAGAGCTAATTGGTTATATGTAAGTGTGGCAGGGTGGGTGCGGCACATCATGGTGCCAGGGCGGGAGTGCATCTTAAAAATGAGACCTGTGCAGGACTCTGCTTTGGCTAGCCCTTTGTTTTTGAGTGCAGTATTCTCCAGAACAAGCATACTGTGAGTTGTTTTTTTTTGTGCATTGCATATTATAATAACGAGTCATATTATTCCTTCTGAAAGCAGAAATAGTTCACCTTGTACCTTTTAGGGTTTTCCTGGAGTTTCATTTTTGGCAACAGCATGTGACAAAAATAAATCACAGACAAAGGTGAACAAAAAGTTCAAATAAAGATTTAAAACCACGCTATTCTGTATCCTGCTGCTAAATTTAATACAAGGCCAATGTGAGCATTATATCTGCTTGTGTTTTATTCTCCCTTCTGCTTAGCTCTTTCATTACATGTCTATTCATGCCTTGGCACTGTAAGGACACAGATTAGATTGCAAAGACTTCCAGCCAAAACGGGGCTTAAAATGTGTTTTATATTTGCATTTACTTAAGCGTGACGCACATATGTGACACAGCAGGACTGAAATAGAGCCCACGACAGTCACGTTGGTACAAAATCATTGACAGCGGGCGAATCTGCAGCCATAATGGCACCTTGGGTGTCGACTGCTCCAGAAACAATGGCGGCAGAGGTGAGACTGCACTTGGTGGCAGATCCGTCACAGCTGCTCCTGAGGAGGAGGAGGAGGAGGAGGAGGAGGAGGAGGATGTGACTGTGGGGTAGAGCTGTAATGGTGGCACTGGGAGGAAGAAGGCCAGCAGGGGACAGCAAATCAGAAGGCCGAGTTATGGACAAGACTAGACCAGTACCCAAGACAAAAGAGATTAAGCTGCACGCTGGCATCATCAGAGAAGTATCACTGCGGGGAGAGGCGGATAAAGGAGAGACAGATGGACAGGTGAGAACACAAGGAAACAGGAAGGAGAGAAGGAGTCTAATTCCTCCATCAGCTCCTATCTCACATCTCCACCTCGTGCCCCAGCTGCTCCCTTCCCATTCACCAAATCACCGTTGCTTTGATGTCGTCCTTTTCTGATAAAGCCGTCCCTTTTTTCCCCCTCTCATCAGCCTCTCCTCCTCCCCCATCTTCTCACCTTCACCCACTCGAGCCCATTTTCTCTCCTTCACAGTCTAATCCTTTTTTTTTTCCATGCTCTCATCTCACCCCCGGCTTCACGCTCCCCCCCCCCTTGACTTCTCACAATGGGGCTCTCCTCTTCGTGCTCTCATCGACCTCTTCTCGCCAGCCTGTCTCTCTTGTTTCACGATTGTCGTGCATGATGTACAAGGTTTCTCTCTGCCGTACCTTAGCCTGACATTCAGACTGATAATCATTATTATCAGTTATAATGACCCTTAAAGGAAAAAAAACACAGATTTTTTTGATACTCAAGGTCATTTAACAATGGAAGTATTTATAGAAAGTCTGACAGGTAGTCGATGGAAAAAAGGACATGCACATGCTCAGGTGAGATTCTCTTTGTGGTTGCATTTTTTCCCATTACTAGGGGTGTGCCATATCATCTGTGTATGATAATACTGGCACTATTTTGAATATGACATAAAAAATTCATATTGTGATACCTGTTGACATCATACTGTTACAACAAGCATGGCTGAAAGTGAAATTATTAGAGACTAACAACTCAATCATTTAGGATTTTGCTAAAAGGGAAGGAAATCGTTATTGCAAAAATACTCTGAAATATCGTGATAATATTTTAGGGCCATATTGCCCACCCCTACCCAATACCATAGAAAAGTACACAGTATGATAACTGTCAATTTTTATACCACGGTATACGATTTCATGGTATACTACTGCAAACATGAGACATCACATGTCAGTCAGTCTTATTGACTTCAATTTTAGAAAGTGGTTACTCAACTATTTCTATGGTCGTTAATAAGGATAGACCGATACATCGGCCGGCCGATATATCAGGCCGATATTTGAGTTTTTTACTTGTATCAGCATCGGCCGATGCGTGCGTGGGTTCGCGGATTTATTTTTCCCTGGCATGATTTACAGACAGGCATCCACGGGCAGCTCTGTGTTGCCGGAAGACCCTGCAGCGCACATGCAGCGAATCCTACTGTGTACAGTAGTTGTTGTTTTATTTATGCTTCAGCTTAAATATTTGTTTATTTTATAAAGACATTACTGGAAGATTTAAGAGCACTGAACTCTTTTCTTTATTTGAATGTATAATAATAATAATAATAATAATATTCTACCTGTTCTACCTCAACTTTCCATCTTGTTTTAGTATTTTTTACTGTTCAATAAATGTTTCTTATTTTAAACTTGAGACCTGTAATATTTGTTATCATTGTGTCATTTTTTTGATGTAAATTGAGGGAGCAAAAGCAGTATCGGCCCCAAATATCGGCTCAAGAAAATCGGCAGTCCATAATCGGTCATCGGCTAAGGGTGATGGGGAAAAAATCGGTATCGGCATCCGCCCTAAAAAATCCATATCGGTCTATCCCTAGTCGTTACTAACTGTATTCCAGTTAAGCACTTTGTGACCTGTGAAAGGTGCTATAATAAATACTTACTTTCTTACTTAGTAAAATATACGTTACATGTGCAAAAGAATGAACAAAAAGTATATACTTGCTTAAGTAAACAAACTGCTACATTTAGCCTAGCTGTCATTGCTCATCAAGCGTTTCCCATACACTGATTTAAATGTGGCTGCTGTCACGATATCAATGTTGACCATCACCTATTGATTTTGTAAGGTATTTAAAATGCATTGTACAGCTGCGCACAGTGCGTTGATTCGCTCAGCCCCTCACCCCACTGTTCACAAATGAGACAGCAATTACCTAGCTCATGCACCCTGCAGTCGCTCTGCTTCTACCGCTGCTTGGAGACTATTCACCAGGAGGAGAGGGGGGAAGAAGTACCTGAGACGGGCTTGGTAGCAACTCAACTTCAGGTGGCGCAAACCCAACGCCAGGGTTCACGGGGAGCTGTGTAATGGCAGCAACAGAAAGTTTGCTGGTCTGGTGTTGAGTTTGCGCACAGCTGGCTTAATTTGGGTTGCTGTTCATGCAGCATAGCATGCATAGACTACTACAATAAAAGTGGTAATATCTTTCCATCACCGTATTTGAATTATATCTATTCAAGCATAAAATAGCAATACTTACGTGAATCAATTATTTTCCCCTACTAGTAAAGACGCCACCTTGGTCTCGGACAAACTGATTTTATCACAACTGTTGAACATTTTGTTTGGCTAACTGTTCAATAGATTAAAGCTGGTTTGCTTGTTTCTCAAATCAAGTAAAACACTCATTTACATGAGCAACATCAGATCGTCTTGTAAAAACTGACAATATTAAGATGTGAGCAACAGTTTGGAGGTCTGCAACCAGGCTAACGTCACTCCTCGCTTCATCGTTTTCTCTTCTGTGGTGCCTCTCTCCTCTTTTCTCATGTCTTTCCTCCTCTAGTCTTTCTTTGCTGTTCCTCTGTAGAGAACAACAGTCACCCTGCTGACATGAGCCGACACTTGGCCCAAAGCAAGAACACCCTGCCAGGACATATACACACATGTGCACACCGTAAAGCCTTATTTGATGTAAGCCGCTAGGTGAGGCAAGACGATTTGCATTCCGTGAAGCATACAGGGATATTGCAAGGCACGAATACAGCAAGAACACACTGAAAAACACACACGCACACAAGCACCATTTAACTGCAAGGTCAGCCCAGGCACTTATTTGAGCGCTGCCAAACACATATTGAAAATGACACTGCTGAAGGCGGCATTCAATGTGAAAGCACAGCATGAACAAACAATAACAACTCACACAAATCAACACACATACTCAACCGCTATGTGATGTGATGTGCAGGTGAGACAGGTCAGACTCAAGCGCAGCGAGGAATGCAGTGACGATGATACTTGAAAGGAGCAGCCGATGTAAAAAGACAAAACAAACACACTTGCATACCATTTACTGGAAAAGCAAGGTGAGCCAAGAAGCAGCTGCAATGTAAATCACACCATGAAAGGCAGCATGTAGAGTGGATGCATAAATATTCTACACATGTACACACACGATCATCCTTTGAATGAGGTGCTGCGACACATGGAAACATGACAATGAGAGCATGAATACAGCCATATGTGACAGAAGATCTAAGCTGAGGCTGGCTGCAGGTTCAAGTGATGGTGTGAATTAAATGCAACACTCCTAATGTGAGAACACACAACAACACAACACCTCCATCTGATGAAAGGTTCGAGGTGAGACGAGGAGCAGATTCAAGAGGAGCGAAAGGTGATGAAAAAGCACCACCATCCTCCTGTACGAGCTGTAAGTCTTTGCACAGAGAGGTGGCTGGCTGCCCCGAATATACAGTACAGGACACAATGAGCAGAAATGAATGGTAGCTGTTTCAATAGGCTGACTCTGAGGTGTGACAGCAGGACAGACTGAAAACCCAGCTAGTGCATTTTTCCATTTTTTAGTTTTCAGCTCAGCCCCTGCCTGAAACTCCGATGTATACTTCAAGGAAATGTTAACACACAAGCATAAAATGGGAAGTTTCATATGGTTGTTCAAACACAGAAACGTGTTTTTATCACTTACTGTGTTGACACTGAATTCATGAACATAAACCCTTGGTTGTGGGTGTGTGTAAGAAAGTAACAGATCCATTTAGAACACTGCACAGTTTTTAGTATCATGAGAAAAGATTTTGTAACTCAGCAAGCAAGTCCAGAGGTCGTGTTAACCAAATACTTTCTGTCATTGACTGATTTTTTTTCAGCAATGACATAAAAATCAAAAAGCTGTCCATCATTTTCACAGATTAGAACACTGAAGGCGCTCTACCGTCACTTTAAGATATTCACACCCCCGTCCATTAATTAGCTATTGTCTGGTTTAGTCTTTGATCTCACATACATGACCTTGTTGTCTGATTGCGATTGATAGGGGTAGGGCTGGTAAGTTCAACATCTGCCCAGTTAGCATGAGTTAAAGGCCCTTGACACATGGTCGGTCATTGGTCAAAGTTGGGCCATTGGTGAGCTTCCTTAGCCCTCATCAGTGTGGTGTATCCCATACTGTTGGCCCTTGTCTGCGCTAGTTGGCCTTTTTCTGGCACAGCAGAACCCATCGGCAAATGAAATCACTCTGATCTGCAATTCAGCTCAGCGCACCAGAAGAGAAATGTCACTGTGGTAGCAACTTTTCAACGGATGGCAACCATCTGTCACTCAAAGCGGCCACGCCCTTAATTATACATAACCTTAAGCATTAATAACATTTTAACGGGTGAGTTATATAAAAACTCACCCCTTTCATTTGTCATTCATGGGGAAATTAGCTAGAAAACCAAAACCGTTTCTTGTACGAGGCTTTATTTTTCAGCTCTGGAGTTTGCCGCTTGGTTGAAAAGGCAAAGGAACATGGAACACACTCCTCTGGTCTGCATCAAGGAAAGCATGGGGTCATTCAGATGTTTAAGAATGGCTGTTTCTTTTAGACTTTTATGTTGCATCTCCCGAGAGGAGTAATCTTGAGCAGTAAGTTTCTTGGCACTCATGTCTGCACAATGAAAGCAGTGTAGTTGCTGCTTGCTGTTGTCCAGTCAAAAAGCACAAATCTATGTTGATAAAATGCTTTGCTATGTCGTCCCATTCAAACCAAGCAAGGAAGACTTGCATGCTAAGTCGCAACATTAGCCTGCAATTCTCTCCTCCATCACCAACATTACACACTTTTAAAACTGACCAGACCAACAGACTACCTCCGCGACGCCGTCCCAAGCCTCATTCTTTTTATTTTGGTCTCTGTAACCACACAGCGACACATTATAAAGGACTGAGTGGGCGCGAACGCAAGTAATAAACTTCCTGATATCCACTGTTGGAACAAGTGTGCTGTAGGAACCAAAGTTACATGGCTTGTTCTCTTGGACCCGCTTCATTGGAGCATGTCAGCATTCCGATTGGTTGTCACCGAACCACGTCAGAGCTCATTACCATAAAGTTAAACAAGTTTTAACTCCCCTCCAGACCCGCTCCAGTCGCTTTGGACGCGCGGCTGATGACCAGTCGCCCAGGTCGCCAGTCTCTCATTGAAAATAAATGACCTCCGCCGTTTTGGAAGCTCTGGTCGCTGTTGGTTTGAATGTACAGTAACCCTAACCCTTAGGGTCTTTAATGTAAAATTCAATAGCTGTGGATCAGCTTATTGCCCCTTTTAATAGGAGGCGAGTCCCCATAATGTGACAGTATGAATACAGTCCCCACAATGTCAGTAAGATACTGTAGGTACATGCTCACATGTGTGAGTTTGTACCTTCCCACACAGGCATCGGCTGAGGTGTCTTGTGTGCTAAAAAAAAAAAAACAAGTGACCTCTTGTTCTTCCTCTCACTTTTTTCATGGTTTCCATCGTATTTCTCTCTCTATCTCTCCATTCTGTGCCAACCTCTCTCCCTCCCTCCATCTCTTTCCGTCTTGCTCTACTTCCCACAGCCACAGGCAAGGACGCACTGAGGCCCGTTACTTCCTAAGGAGGGCAGAATCAACCTTTACACACACGCACACATTTACACTCAAACACACAGATACAGCAACCTCAACACTGTCAGAGTCTATCACATATGTTTACAACTAAAAAAAACACGTGTGTGACAAATTGAGGTTAGCA
Source organism: Epinephelus lanceolatus (assembly GCF_041903045.1). Lineage (NCBI taxonomy): Eukaryota > Metazoa > Chordata > Actinopteri > Perciformes > Serranidae > Epinephelus > Epinephelus lanceolatus. The sequence goes on from NC_135755.1 coordinate 15,864,024, forward strand.
CGTGTTGCAGTGTTCGGCGGCCGAATAGAAAACAAAACACCCTGAGCAGAAGTTATCGTTGTTGGCAAGTTTGCTAATCATGTTTTTGCTGGTTTGCACTTTGTTATCCAGAGCACAGGGCTGTTGTCTGGCCTCTACCCCCTCGTCTAGGCCTGCGAGACTGAGCATGTGACCTGCAGCGTGTGTGAGCGTGTGTGTGAGACGAGATTAAATAGCGCTGGTGCTGAGAGAAAGCGGGAAATGCTTGCTTGCAGGCCTATTTTGTGCATTTACAATGAAAATAAAGATCTCACACAATCAGAAGGAATCCTCTTTTTGTTGTCTCACACACACACACACACACACACTCGCACACACACACATAACATAATTGACCCTTCGTTAAAGCGATTACAGATTAATGAGCAGAGCACCCGCCTAATCCAGTTTAGCTCCAGCGCAGGCAGACAATGCCATCGGAGCTCACTGTCCGCCGCCCCTGCACAACCGTGGAACAGGAAACCTTTATCTGAATGGGCAGTCGTTTCAGCTTCCTGGTTATCAACCAATCAGAGCTGCCCCTGCCTCGATGCAGCGATCATAACAGGGTAAGTGTATCAGAGTGACAGCGTGAGTCAAGGAGCAACTGCTGAGCCAAGAGGAATACTGAGGACATGTTTGTTTTCTCATTGTATCTCTCTTTATATAGTCGTACTTTTGTTTCTGGACTGGTTAACATCTATTACCTGAACTCTGATCTGAACTGATAGCTCAACATTATGGTACATTTTGGATATTTGGCCAAGAGTTAGATGAGGCGCATGTCTGTATACTTAACATGACGCTAAAGCCGGGAGACATTTACCTTAGCTTAAGGTAAAAATAATAAATCCACCTAAGAAACTAAGTCATTTTTGTACAGATTAAACAAACAAGCCATAACATGTTAATTAGCAAGAAGATTTTGGTACCTGTGGACGCAGCCAGGCTAGCCATTTCCCTCTACTTCCAGTGTTCATGCTAAGCTAACCGTCTCCTCGATGTAGCTTCATATTGACTGTACAGATGTAACAGTGGTATAAATCTCCTCCAGCTCTTGGCAAGAATGTCAAAAAAATTCAGTCAACTGCAGACTATTACAAAGTGAGACGTAATTTTCATTTAAAGGGAGACACAACAGGTAAATAGGGTAAAAGTTCTAACTACCAGGTTTCACCTTGAAACTAAGACAGCGCTTTCTGAGTAACTAGGTTTTTAAATTTCAAATTTTGAAATTTTATGTTTAAATATTCAAATGCGGCATTATCTAATTAAATATCTGCTAATTTGCACACATTTCCAGATCAGAAATCTGAACATTGGATAAAGCCAGGTTCAAAGTTCTTATTTCATGACATATTACAAGTCAAAGGTTTTTAAGGAGGGAATTTCGACATCTCTTTGATTCATTCCATAAATCAGAAAATGCTGTCAACAGCTATTTTCGCGTTTTTAAGAATAAAATGTTCCATAAATCAGGCTATTAATGATATATGAACAAACCCCTATGAAGAAACCTTTAGAATATAGAAAGGAATAAAACTGGAAAGTCTGGCGTAAAGTGCGACTGAAGTTCAGATTTCTGGCTTAAGAGTATGAAAATAAAAACTTTAAATGTATTGAACAATTCCATACATTCTTAGACAAAAAATATGACACAAACGGTGAATAGGTTAAAAAAAACAACTAATAAATATCACCATGAAACTCTCCAGTTGATTACTTGCGTTAAGACAATTATTTTTTATAATACAAATTTTCTAAAATTTTATGTTTAAATATAAAAATGAAGACTCAAAATGTCAATGTTAACATTTGGTATTTTTCATTATCACTACTTTTTGTAGTATTACAGCGACCTCTTTAAAAAATTTTTTTTTTTTTTTTTTTTTTTTTAAAATATGATTTATAAAATTTCCTCTTCTACAAATTCACATTAATTTGCATGTCATAATTTTTGCATGGTTTTTTTTTTACCTTATGTTTCAGTCATGTGATATTCGAGGTGATACTCTCGGCACCGCTGGCTTTATTGCAAATGTATTTTTTCTAAATGTACTGTATTCCTGTGGTGTCATTTTGTACTGATTTTGCGGTGTGTTGTACTCGGTTTCTGTGTTATCACATGATCTGTTGGGCAACCACCATTGGCTGTATGTACAGAGATGTGTTTCCTTATCTTGTTTATGTTTGATGAAGGGCTGGTGCCCGCAATGTCACATGTGGTGATACCATTAAAATTTCCAAAAGCAGCAGTTTCTTATGCGCTGACCTGATTTTGTATTTTTGTAATTAAATATAAATAATGAATCATTATATAAGCAAATCTGTACTTTTGCATGAATTTTCAGAACAGAAATCTGAACTAAAATAAACCCCTAAATGTGTATTTTGGACATTTCTTATCCACTAGTCTGAAAGCAGACATGTTATGGAAGCAAAATAGCCCAAAATGCTTTCACCTGTCGTGCTGCCCCTTAAAATATGCTTTTATCTATAACCCCCGCCAAGAAGGTTACGTTTTTAGTCTAGTTTGTTTGTCTTTGTTTGTCAGCAGGATTACAGAAAAACTACTGGCCTGATTTTCATGAAACTGATTTTTTTCACTATTGTTAACACTGCTAGATCGGCCATTTGACCTTGGCTGAAGTCTGCCCTCTCAGAGTGCCCTCCGAGATTAATTCTAATTGAGCTTTGAGTGTCATTTTAGAACTGAATTGCTATGTTATTAAGGTAATGCATTAGTGCTTATGTAATACAGCTCAAAATTGTAAGTGTTTATTAAAAGGTTTCTGGCCGCTATCAGTCTTTGAACACTATGTTCCCATTAATGTCAATGGAAAAATTCCCCGCACACTGTCTTACTTACTTACTATCACATATATGAGCACACATCACAATGCATACGGGGTAAAAACATTGAAACACCTTGAGAAAACACACACACTGCCATCTACGTAATAAGGTATTGAAGGCTTGTCAATATCAAAAAAAGTGCCAAAAGTACTGACAATCATCATACATAACTAGAGCACTACAACATGCATGTAAGGACCCCAAGAACTGGAGAAATGTCAATAAATCATCGTCCGTAATCCCGACAGGAGCCGTGTCAAGGTCAATCTGTGTTAAGTGCATTACAAGCTTGTGTTATCACCCAGGAGAAAGAGTCTGTAACCTGAGCAGGAGAGGATTACAGGCGTGTGCACACATTATTTGCATGTATCGTGCAGACAAAGACAGTCACTGCACAGAGACACAAATGTTGGTAGTGTTGAGTTCTTTTCAACCTGTGTGTGTGCAATAAACCACCGCAATATCCAAAATTTAACAGTGTGATTGTGTTGTTAGGAAGAGAAATGTTCCAGACAGCTTCGTCCCCTAGATACTTCAGAGATGTGCACAATATAAACAAACTCAGGTACGCACTGGATGAGAAATTATTTTCCCAGCTCATATTTCCAGCTTATGTTTCAACAGGCTGAAAATGAGATTATGTAGAAACCGCTTTGTCATAACATTATCCAGTGTGAAGGTGTGTGTGATTATGTACCTGTTGTCAGCGTGATTTGTGTTTCCCCCTCACAGCGCGTCCTTTTATGTAACTGGAAGCCACTGTGTCCTTGTTTATAACACATTAGATAAAAGCGAAGCATATGTCAGTGACATTGTCCGTGAAGAGGTGTCACTGCACCTTGGAAATGGAAATCTGTGTGTGTGCTTGCGTGTGTGTGTGTGTGTGTGTGTGTGTGTGCTAGCTGCCAGAAGGGAGTCTGTGTGCTCTCAAAAACACAGACCTGCACCGCAACAACGTCCTCCTCAGCGTTATAGCCTCAATCAACCACAACATCTACACTGCAGCAGCAGCAGCAGCAGCAGCAGCAGGAGGAGGACAGCTCATCTCCACTACATATACCCTCCTCTCTTCTGTCTCTCCTTAACACTGTGAGAGAAAATGAAAACCAGCCACCAGTCACATGATTTCTGTTTGTCTACACTCTTTGTCACATAGGGACTCATCACTGGGAGGCTCCTTCCTATCCCAGAATCCAAACTGGCTTCAAAAATACAGACAGTGGAAGTCAGATTAAAGGTAATGGCCTGAATATGAGGAGATGTTTTTATTCTGGAAATTAAAATGGGGTTTGTATAAGAAGATACAACTGACACAACTAGATTAATTACCTCTCAATGAGTGCGATTACATGGACAGTAATAATGGACATTTATGAGGCGTCTCCCAGTCATGATCATATTTGGGATATGGCGTTTACATGAGCACAGAGAAACGGGGTTATTCTTATTTCTCATTTACATATTGGTTTCTTTTGGGGCACTCCAGCTGGCATATTCGGGTTTCTCATAAATGAAATGTTTTGTTAACATGCACATAAATAGGATACTCCAAAAACCTGATCATAAACAGGTTGTTAATGTCCACTAAACGCACTCATGTAGTGCACATCTCGAGGACAGGACTGGAATGGAATTCTTATACCTTTTGTCTGATTCTCTGGCCCAGTCCCATTTCTTAGTTTTACCCAACGTCTCGTTTTCGCATGTGATCTTGCCCCTCAGAACAGAGTTACATGAGGAGGTGGTTGAATTCTTCCCCGATGAAATTGGACAACCCTTCATGACCCTGATATGTCATCAGATGCCAGCATTTACGTAAACAGACGCAACAAGTGTTGGCGGATATTTGCGTATATGCCTTTTCCTGCTGTGGTGATTTCTCTTGTATACTATAGGCACCCTATTGTGGTTGTCAGGCTGCTCATGACTTGTTCACAATGTAAAGTTTCACGTTATCAATCGATCAAACAAGTCCTCAAATAAAAAAATAACACTGCTAGCAACCCTAGCTCCTTCACTACCTGAAGCCGTATCAGGTGCAGCAACTTCACTCCTGGACTTCAGTTAAAATTTGGGCATCACATGTTATCAAAGGGGGGGGGTGCGACATAGAGATATGTCAAAATGTGGAGCTGTTACACACAAATCGGCAATAACAATGTAACATAGCTATGTAGCTATCGAGACCTCTGCATACTACAGATTTTTTTTTTTGTTATGCTTATTGTAAAGAAAAGGTACGTTTCAACAACATAAAGCTAAGATAATGTGATAGTTATGGTAATTCTTGAATTTTTATTACCCAATAAAAACAGTTGTGGGTTTCTTTTGTTACTCGTACAGCCATCTTAACGAAGATTTCTCATAACACTTGAAGGGTTCTTCTGAAAAGCCTCCTTTTGGAGGGCCATGTAGCGCTAACACTTTAACCTAACCCTTTATACCAACAAGAATCAAGACACCCTACACCCTACACGTGAACACAGAAAACATAGGGGTAAGGGCTACGTGGTAGGGGCAAGGGATGTATTGGGATTGGGCTCTGTCTATATACAAAATGAGACTCAAAGTGTTTGGTATCAAAAAGATTTTGCATTATTGAATAATCTCAATTTTGTCTTCAACCTTTTTTTGCCTTTATCAACAGCAGTCTAACTTAAACAAATATGATGTGATTATCCACGTCTATTATTTATATCCAGAATCTCGAAATGATTAATTTGATTTTGGTTTGTTTTCCCATTAGCAGCTAATCACAGTTTACAGTTTGATTAAGAATGTAAAAGATATGCATGTTGCATTTTTCTTTTTTAAATCATATATTTTTCATCTCTTTCAGGTAAAGCCCACGGCGGGTTTCTACCTCACCTGCACATGTATTTAATTTCTATTCACTTCATGTCGGTCTGACCTTTCTTTTTAAAAATGTGCAAATAAAACCTAAAAAAAGTACATTTAAAGTGTGTCTGTTATCTATTCAGTATTTTATGTTTCACTTGGACTAAAAGGATGAGGACCATCTTTTCCTTGGACGAACCGTATCTTGCAGAAACAGCATTACTCCGAAAGTGCTTTGTGTCTTCAAAATGTCTTTTTCCAAAAACAACTGATGAAAACGGTAGTAAATGATTTGTTTGAGCAGCAACCAAAGCAGTAAGACAGTTTTTTTAATCAGCCCTTAAAAGAGATGAAACGGTATGACAATTTCCTTTCACAAAAGACTATCAGGGTACTGTTAAAATGTACTGAAAATGTTCATAAAGTGCTGATACACACACCTAAGTCATTAGGTTTTAGTCAAGTTTTATTTTACATTGGTGCATAAGCTGCCTGTCTTCTAAATGCTCGATCAGGTGTCTGTGTCACTGTGGATGAGGACAAGGCAACAGTAGCTTCACTGGGTTTGCCTGCCGTATGCCTACTCTGTAAACAATAAGGCTACTGCTGTCACTGCCTTCTGCCATGTTTTCATTGACGCAAAACAAACCCACGTTGCATGCTGAGCCTGCGTGCCTGTGTCTGGGAGACTGCGGCTAACTTTGGTTGATGCTGGACAGGTTTTACTGCGAGTTTTTTAAAGTGCAGTAATCAAACATGGTTTTATGATGATTGAAATTTGAGAAGGTAATACTAAACGTGAAACCGGTAACCGTTTGCTGGCGTTAAACCACTGAGGGCTTTAAATCTGATACCAATACTGATACTTTTCTTTTGACTCATTTTCAAGCCTCCAAACTGACACTGTTGTCCTGCAAATCTTACTCTCAGAGGGTCTATAAAAGAGCATTTATGCCACTATTTGGGCATCACAGCACTGAGAACTCTTTTGAGTGGGCTGGCAGCTTTTTAAAGCTTTGGTGAGAGGTTTCACTGCAGGTTTTTAACAGCCTGCCAGCCTTCAAGCTGCTGAGAAAAACATGAAAATACCCTCTTCACTGCGACAATTTTACTGGTTTCAACTGCAATATGATTCCAATGAATAACACTGATTAAAACACATTCCTGAGTTGTTCCAAAGCCACTGGTTAAAAAGATCATTGAAGGCACGATGGCCATGTATGTCGCTATCTCCCCTCTCTCCCTGAGGCCTGAGGTTGGACAGCTTGTATCAGAAATAGTAAGCAATCGTGGAAAGTCAGGGTGAGGAGGAGGAGGAGGAGGAGGTTTGCACTCTATCACCCTTCATCTCCAACGGGCGAGATGAGCCGCAGAGGAAACTTCAGACCTCTCGGCCACTCAGCTGTGCGGAAGAGCGAGCAGCACCAAGGCAAGTGGCAAAGCTTCTTAATGAACACTACGACCGCGTCTGCATGTGTGCGTGTGTGTGTGCACGTATACGATATCTCCATTTCTTTCCGTGTGTGTGCGTGTTCAGCAGCAGGGGTTTAGGGGGCAGGGTGGATAATGTAATGCTGACACTCAAGGAACGACTGTCGTCCCACTATTGTGTTGCAGGGCAATTATAGCAAACGGGCCTAACAAATGCACAATGTATAATTCAGAACATCCTGGATTTCTGCACCGTGCTTCTTCATGCCAGCAGTATTCATTTCTAGGCCAGTAGATAAGCCTTTCTTTTTAATTCCCTGCTGTTTTCATTTATTTACATTACATTTGCTGAATTGCAAACACTATAAAAAGCTAAAAAGAACATTTTGAGGGTTCCTGGCAAAATATATTTTTAAATTTATTTTTGTGTCTTTGATAAAAATACTGGCATGACTAATGTTTAAATGAAGATTACTATCAATGTGCTTGTCTCAGCTACTCAGAATCTCTTGGTATCTTGGATCATGGTTCACATTTTTGGGCTCATGATTGTTTATAATGAAGCAACCACAACTTTCACTTTCTTTAGATTTAGTGGTGAAGCATTCAACCAAAACAGGAAAGGAGAGTTCTCTTTTCAGGGTTGTTTCTTTGATTACAAGAGGAAATCCAGTGGCTAATAATCATCCTTTCACAAGTGCTGAGGCCAGACAAACTTCAAAAAAATACATGTTCTTCTAATCATTTTATATGGCCCTTGAAATTAGCTCGTAATCCCCCTGGAGGGTCACTGATCTAGCAGATTAAACATATTCTAACACTGAAGTCTCTGTGAGTTGCTCTGGGTGAAAGTATATCAAATGGAAATTCTTCAAGAAACAGTTTGGCAGCTGACAAGCCTGTTTAGTTTCTGTCCAAAAGTTAGACGAGAAGATGGGTACCACTCTCATGTCTGTACGCTGAATATAAAGCTTGAGGCAGTTGGTAATTAGCTTAGCTTAGCACAAAGACTGGGAGCAGGCCTTTTCCTGCCTGCTTCCAGTCTTTGTGCTAAGCTAAGCTATAGCCTGGCTCTGTCAAAGTCAAAGTTTAAAAATCCACCTGCCAACACCTGCGACTCAGTAATTGTCATGTTTTATACACAAACTGAATTGTAAAAACAACGAGAAGCTAGCTCCAGAGCTCCTAACCCTAACACACCTCCTCTGTTGGACCTTTTTTGGTCTTCAGGATAGGATAGCTTGTGTTCATTAGCTTTAACAGGCCACACGATCTCCCCTTGGAACATCAAAGTAAACCATACAAGTTTGCTAAGTTGCTGAGTTTGCTAACATTAGCTAGCTATGCTAAGGTTGTTAGCAAACTAACATTAACATCAGCTGAAATGAAGTTAGTTTACAAATAACTTGTACTAGTAGTAACATTAGCTATATTGATGTCGCTAACAAACTAACATTAATGTTGGCTGAGATGCGATAGTTTGTAAATAACTTGAGCTAACCTTATGAATTTGCTAAAATTAAGTAGCTATACCAAACTCGTTAACAAACTAACATTATTATTAGCTGAAATGCTATTAGTTTGCAAATAACTTGTGCTTACCTTATGAGTTTGCTAAAGTTAAGCATCGTTAGCAATATTAATGTAGTTAACAAACTAACATTAATGTTAGCTGAGATGCCATTAGTTTGCAAATAACTTGTACTGATCTTATGAGTTTGCTAAAACTAAGTAGCTACTGTGATGTCGTTGACAAGCTAACATTAATATTAGCTGAAATGAAGTAAGTCATGTTAGTTATGAGTTTGCAAAAGTTAAGTAACGTTAGTGATATTAATGTCGTTAACAAACTAACATTAATGTTAGCTGAGATGCAATAGTTTGCAAATAAGTTATACTAACCTTATGAGTTTGCTAAAGTTCATTAACGTTAACTTAGTTATATTAATGTCGTTAACAAATTAACATTAATGTTAGATGAGATGCAATAGTTTGCAAATAACTTGTACTAACCTTATGAGTTTGCTAACGTTAAGTAGCAATACCAATGTGATCAACAAACTAGCATCAATGTTAGCTGAAATTACATTATTTAACTTGCGCTAACCTTATGAGTTTGCTAATGTAAAGTAGCAACACCAATAACGTTAACTGACTAACACTGATGTTAGCTGAAATGACATAAGTTTTCAAATAACTTGTGCTAAGCATATCAATTTGCTATAACTAAGTAGCTACTGTGATGTCGTTAACAAACTAAGATTAACAGTAGCTGAAATGACATTAGTTTGCAAATAACTTGTACTAACCTTATGAGTTTGCTAATGTTAAGTAGCTATGCTAATATTGTTAACAAACTAACATTAACATTAGCTCAAATGACATTTGTTTGCAAATAACTTGTACTAACCTTATGAGTTTGCTAACGTTAAGTAACTATGCTAATGTCACTAACAACCAACTAATGAATGCATGCTATCACATCCTGATGATATAACTTACATAACTGAGTTAGGTAACATAATATTAAGCAGCAAATAGCTTGTACCAACCTTATGAGTTTGCTAACGTTAAGTAGCTATGCTAATATCGTTAAAAAACTAACATTAACATTAGCTGAAATGACACTGCACTGTTTGCAAATAACTTGTACTAACTTTACGAGTTTGCTCATGTTAAGTATCTATGCTAATCTCGTTAACAAACTATCATTAATGTTAGCTTAACTGACGTTATTGAAACCTGTTTGAAACAAGTTATTTGCTGCTCAACGTTATGTTACCTAAGATTTTAACGTAGTTATATAGAAATATTAGGTGGTATTGTTAACCTTGGTGTTACTGGTGGAAAGCGTGCGGCTTATGCAAACCAACGAACACATTTTGTTGTATCCTGATAACGTTTGTCTTCTAAACATAAAATACACAGTAGCATCTACACATATAATACACTTATTTAGCAATGATAAGCACTACAAATGACATATGTAGCCTAAACGTGGAACCAAATGTGTGGCATGGACGTCATACAGTGTAATAAATATACGCTCGGTAGGCTATTTATTAACGATGCGTTAGGCGCTACAAAACAATACACTGTGCAGTATAGTTAAGTGGTACGTAAGCGTTTATTATTGATAAGGAAGTGCGATAAACACGTAGTTTCCACCTTAACACATGCAATAATACACATGATTTTTCACTAAGGGTCCAAGAGGTGGGCTGGCCCTGAAGCTCTGCAGCGGTATCATATTGAAAACAACTGGCTAATTTTTTAATTTAACATCAGAGAGACAGGATCAGGCTGTTCTTTGCCCAACACTGGTCCCAAGTAGTAAAGCTTCCTTTAAAGGGGTCACAAGCCAAAACGTTTAAACCTCTCCTATTCTCTGTGGTTGAGTTTTTACCCACTTTCCTATAGCTCTGTGGTCGCTCTGAGAATAAGACTCCTCCCCCACTCACTCGTGGCTAAGAAGCCACATTGAAGCACAGGCCCAGCATCCATCTATGGAGCTGAGTCATGGGACATTCCCCCTCAGCTCTTGTAAGGAGACCTTCGTTAATAATGCAAGGCGAGGAGCTCTGCAACGGGGCCCATTCCTGGAATACCTGACGCAGAGCAGCTACACCAGGAGGCCTTAACTGGATGCTGGAATCCTAACCATTTGTGGTGTGAAATACTGGCAGGCACCATCCACATTCCACATGGCAGTAAATACACCTGAGAACTGCTACTCTTTACTTACTACAGGCAGCGAGGTGAGCTGAGCAGCAGCCACTGTACTCATCAGTAGGATTATTTGGCTGCAGAAAATGAAGGTTTCATCCCCCGAGGTGAGGGAGAGGAACCAATGAACCAAGCAGAAGGGATAGTGCCAAGCACCTGTTCATGTGTGTGTGCTGATGGCACTGCAGAGAGAGGAATCACCCACTTCAACTGCACTAAAAGAGCTGGTTTAGAGCCAGTGAAATGATTTATTCCTCCTTGGTAAACAATAGAATAGAAGGTCAGGAAGACTGAACACAAAAATGACCTCAGAAGCACTCGTTGATGGATGCGAGGAAGGGTGGAGCTGATTTCAGATAGCTGTGCTTCTGTGCCCTTCAAAACAAATATTCTCGGTAACCTGGTCGCTAAAACGGATACTTGCAGAATTTGACTCATGCCTGCTTAAACAAGTGATATCATCTCTCGCTCTTGAATATTTCCTGTTACTCCCAACTGACCAAAATATGCAACAAAACATACTTGTGGTTCATGTGTTGAGCACTGTTTCTGCAGGTTTTGCTACAAGTTTGTTTGCATGTTTGTGCCTGCATGGGCAAACTCAATCCACAGCGCTGCACAAACAACATATCAAGTGGCATTTTGGGTAGACAGGAAGAGGTTAGATCAACAACACCTCTGCTATGAGGGGGAAGTGCGAGTCCTTCTTGCAGCAACAGAGATTGAGCAACAAGAAGTAAACATTCAGTTGACTGCAAAACATCACCAGGGCTGAATTTCAGTCTATAGTAGACGCAGGATCTTCTAGCTCTGGAACACAGTGCCACAGATTAGCTGTCGGCACTGTTTCTGAAGACTTTCCTGCTGCTTGTGTCTGTGAGAAATCCTATTTAAATGTAGATGACAGAGCCACCGTTTCTTCTCCCATCTCCCACTCTCATCCTCTTGTTTCTCTCCATCCCCCCCTTTTTTCCCCGGCTCTGCGAGTGTCTCTCCGTTGCTGCAACTGCAGTGAAATCGAAGATATTTGACGGACCATGACGCCTGCTCAAAAAAATGCCCCCCCCAAAAAAAAAGTCCACAATCACATTTCGAAGCAAGACGCAGAAACATTAGAAATCGTCTTTGGATACGAGCACGCAGACACAAAGGAGGTAATAATCTGCATCTCAAAAGGAAAGATATTTAAAATGTAGGCTAACAATGGATGTTTTATTCATATTAGCTGTTCCAAAACATAGATCCAGGACTGCATCATTTATTCACAAGCGCATGGTGCACACACACACACATACACACACACACACACACACACACACACACACTGCCAAAATGTTACAAGGCGAAACATACCCTTGAGGCTTTGCTTCTTAACCAGTAAAGCCCCAAAGCATTTTTAGAAAGCAGCATTAAGATGTCAGTGTGTGAGCTTTGTATGACGCTTTCACCCGCACGCTTTATTCCCACTAATTGCTTTCAGTAACCTGAACATCTGGGAGGATGCAGCTCGGCCTGCTGACTGAGAAACAACAACACAATTTATGGGCAAACGTGCAGATTCACAAGCGAAGTTTAACAGGTGAAAACTGCATTATGAGTTGTAAAGCGTGACAAATAAATATACATCAAGAGATTTCCCTTTACTACATTCTCTTATCAGTTTAATCTGCTGTATAAAATCCATCATCAGCTCTCACACTGTATGCTTTTCTAAGATTGTGAATCACATGAGCGGCACTTCAGTCACAGAGGTTAACCTTTGACCTTGAGTCTAACTCATGACCATGGTTATTTCCACGGCATCATAAACACAGGGGGATAGCCTCATGCTGGAGCACACACTATATGGACATTATATCCAGTATGTGTCTTTTCATGCACAAAAAACCACCACAGGTCGCACAAGCGAGTGCATCTGCCTCTGTCAGCAGCGTGACATATGCCAGCCAGCTGCATCCCTTCACAGCCTGCCTGCCGCCGAGTCAAACAAAGGAGCCTACCTGAACGTCTTTGTTGCGGACTGAGCTAAGGTGGATAAGGTGTCTCGCCTACTGTGACCTTGCTGCATTGTCCACATGGACATGCACAACTTTCACTGCATCACAGCCTGCGATGAGCAACATGTCAGGGGATTCAGATGATTCATTTCAGCCTGAAACATGTTTCCCAGCATTCCTCCTCTTCTGCAAACCAATACTGGTGTCATACATGGCAACAAAATGCCCCTCTGTAGTTGCAGTGACAGCCTGCAAAGCATCATCAATCTTTGTGTCTGCACTGATCCGGTGGGCAACAGCTGAGGCTATCTGCTGGGGAAAGGCTGCAGCTGCCCCAATACAAACAGTCTTTATTAGTATGAAAGATAGCCAGGAGGCATGTGTGTGTGCGTGTGTGTGTTGTCTAACATTAGGGCTGTAAAGCTGCTGGGTAATGAGTATTTGGGTGAACTGGTGCAGATCAAACTGGGGTCTCCAGGAGCTAAAAATGGTGCAATCAAGTAAAGATAATGTGCAAATATATCCCAATTAGAGCAAATAAATGGGTAATTATAGATTTGATGTGACCTCCCTGCATTAGCAGCAGCAATCCTGTAAAACGAGGTGCTAATCTTTTTCAGCAGGCACCCATGGGTGTTTGAAATTCCCTAACGTAAACACACAGACAGGGTGATTCCCCATTCACAACCACCCAGCAAAAATGATAAGTCACGCCGGGCCCCCTTCACATACCTCGGCACACAGCTGGGCGAGGAGCGGTCCACCTCCCAGGTAGCGTACAGGTTCATTTGCACCGGCCGGTTGGAGGTGATGCTGACCGGCTTGGAGGGCTGCATGTGCGGCGAAGGGACGCCCCCAGTCCGCGGGAGCCCTCCTCGCTCCGACATCCTGGAGGCTGTGGACGAGCTTTCAGGCGGAGCTGAGAGGAGGAATTACCCGTAGTAGCCTGGCTGCTTCTCCGTCTGTGTGTCGGTGTTGTCCCGTTTTAAGGTCCTCCTCCTTTCTTTGCCTTGTTTTTCAGGCTCCTGCTGCTGCAAACGCGCAAAACGCTCGCGCGGTACGTTACGGTGTCAACGGAAAGTTGATCCGTTTAAAGCTAGTCGCCGCCGGAGAGTGAAAACATCGCAGTGGTCGCGGGGGTTTGAACCCGAAGGCAGGCGGCGAGTCCCCGCGTCGGTGTGTGTGTCCTCTCGGTGTCCCAACTTGGTGTTGTTGGGGGTGTTTATCGATGGAGGAAGCGGAAATTTCTCTCGCACAATGAGCAGAAAGCACCGAGCTACGCCTCTTCAGCTGGAGGACGTGAAGCACGAGAGCGAGAGAGAGAGAGAGCGCGAGACAGAGGGGCTGGCCAATAGTGAGCTGTGCTGATGTTACTGTGCGCTTTGAAATCCTGTGTGTCACCTACTCTCACATTTACGGTTAACTATCTGTTAAATCAAGAGGGTGGACTCATATTACACTGTGCTGTATTACACTGTGTCTTATTCAACTGTACCTCATATTACTGAAGTTCATTATTAATTTAGTTAATCAAATGTTTGTTCTAAAATTAATTAATTTGATTACTTTTATTTGTCAGGATTATTTTTTATTATCGTTTTTTGACTACTTTTGCTTTTTTAAATTATACTTTATTATTTATTATATTTTTAATTATATTTTAATTATGTGTTTTATTGTATTATTATTATTATTATTATTATTAGCATTGAGGAAAATTATTTATTATATTATATTGTTGTATTATTTAAATAGAATATCTCCTTAATTATTGTTAGTAGAGTTATTAAAGTTTATTATTTATTCTGAAATTCATGTATTTGATTACTTGTATTTGTCAGGATTATTTTTCATTATCATTATCGTTTTTTGACTACTTTTACATTTTTTAAATTATATTTTATCATATATTTTTTATTATATTTTAATTATGTATTTTATTGTATCATTATTATTATTATTATTATTATTATTATTATTTTAAACCTTTAAGAAAATAATATGAACTTTTATTAATAGCATTGAGGAAAATTATTTATCATATTATATTGTTGTATTATTTAAATGGTATATTTTCTTAATTATTATTAAAAGAGTTATTAAAGTTTATTATTTATTCTGAAATTCATGTATTTGATTACTTTTATTTGTCAGGATTATTTTTCATTATCATTATCGTTTTTTGATTACTTTTACATTTTTTTTAAATTATATTTTATCATATATTTTTTATTATATTTTAATTATGTATTTTTATTGTATCATTATCATTATTATTATTTTAAACCTTGTTGTATTATTTAAATGGTATATTTTCTTAATTATTATTAAAAGAGTTATTAAAGTTTATTATTTATTCTGAAATTCATGTATTTTATTACTTTTATTTTCAGGATTTTTCATTATAATTATTACTACTACTTATGCTTTGACTACTTTTACATTTTTATTGTATTATTATTATTTTTATTATTACACATTTTATAAAAAACATGCCATTTTTATAAATAGTAATATTGTTTAAGAAAATATATATATTTTTATTATTGTTCATAGAGTTATTTAAGTTTAATGTTAGTTCTGAAATTCATGTATTTGATTACTTTCATTTTTCAGGATTAGATTTCATTGTAATTATTATTATTATTTATGTTTTTGAGTACTTTTATAATGTTTGACTACTTTTGTAATATTTTATTTAAAAATACAATATTTTTATTTTATTATTCTATCATGTTTTTATTTTAGTATTCTTACTGTTATTATATTTATTATTAACAATTTATAAAAAAGTATGAAATATTATAAATAGTATTATTGTTTAACAAAATGATTTATCATATTGTTAAATGAATATATATTTCTGTATTATTTCAATACCAAACCTTTTTCTTTCAGTTTGGATTATTATGCTTTCTCTGTAAACATTGTTTACAGCATATACAAAGCACAGTATACCCTCTGTACTAATGTAACTATGGTCATGTAAATAAAGCTAATTTGAACTCAAAAGTCGCCCTGTGAACTTTGACCTAATTGATAAGCCAGCGCATAGCACTTTCACCTCTGAATATATTCTCAGATGTGATTGCAGCATAAAATATCGTGGACACTGTGATATGTTCTTAGATATGCTACTATTACCAAACTATAATGTACTCGCTATTAACAAGTATCTAATACAGTATAGCTGAATTCCTGCAGGTGCTGGAGCTGCACTGAAGGTGTGGTCAGATATAAACAAATACATACTTCAATCATTTAGGCCTGTGAGTTGTATATCTCCTGGTTATCAGTATAAAAGCAAATCAAATAAATGATTAACACCATGAACTCACAGTAGATTGTCACCTTTTCCTCCTTACAATGGCATTGATTGGAACCATAGATAAACCAAGGACAATATTGCCCCATCATTACACTCTGTGTGAGTATTGTATTTGTATAATGCAGTATGACTTCCAAACTGGAAAACAATAGGCCTTCTGTTGTTTTACTGAGGCTCAGTGGGGGTAGATTTGTGAATTGCTCTACGTCAGGCCCATATGGCTCACCATTTGGAGTCTCAGGTGCTGCTGAAATTATTCCCATTAGTCATACACACATGCAAGCTCACACACACACTTACACACCTTCTTTCAGCCGTTGTGACCAAGCAAATACGCAAAGGTGCAAAACCGGTTACAGTGAGAATTCAGCTTGCTTTCCTTTCATACTATGAACCTGCTGATGTGTTCCTTGTAGTGTCACATAGACACATAGAGGGAAAACCCATCTTTCAGTGCTGAGTGCTTGCTTTTACAGGCCTGATTATGCGGTAAAAATGTACTATGCTGTGTTTTCAAGCTGTAATTTGTCAGAAAACACACGAGTGCTTGTATTTTTCTATTTCAGTTCACCTCGTAATCAGCAGCTGGAGGCACTTCACCCTTTCCCCCCCTCTGAAACAAATACAGTGCTGCTGCTCTCCTCCCCCAGGACTTGGCTGCTGGTCAGTGCAGCGTGAAACAGGTGCAGTGTTTGCACCCTCAGGTGACAAAGGCAGGGCTGTGATTACAATCTCTGCATCTGAATATGAATCAGAGGGTGACCTAATCACTCCGCCGACGTCACAGCGCAGCTGGCTGCCATCCGCTTGACGTTTCTCTATTGGCAGATTATCACAGCTGTGAGCATGGGGTTTACAAAATACATTATGTGCTTGAAATACAGCATGTTATTTAAAATCAGCTAAAGTCTGAAACATGAGGGGTTGTTGGAAATAACAGAATTCTATAAATGATCCAAAACTGACTGGAAAATAAATAACACTGTGCTGCTTGACTTGTTTTGGTCCAACCAAAAGTACCTGACATGTACACTCTTGGAAGTAGCATGAGGTAAGCACTGAATATTTGAAGCTTTGACAGCACTGAAGCCTCATCTATATTTATTTCTTTTATCGTAGTACACTTTGTAGTGGGGTTATGTAGTTGTATAGTTATTATCTTCATGGTGGATTAACTTGCCAGAAGGAGGAATAGGGCAAACTTGAGTGGTGGGCTCCCATAACCGTCCATTCTTCCATGTACCATACAGTCATTTGCTAACATATAGACCGAATCACCTTGACATCATGCTAACAACAATCATAACCAGGTAGACAAATGGCAATTGAATTTCAGTTGCGGAGACATGTAAAAGCTGTCAACTTGCGTTTAATTATGTGTAGCTAACCACAGTCGTCCGACCTATCTGACGTTTCTGCTGTGCTTACTTTATGTACTGCACTGCCTTGCTAGTGTCTTTGATAAACCAAATCTACCAGCACAGAAGCTAAGTAATGTACTGCTGTGGAGGGAGGCCGCAGAAAGACATATATGAGCTGCCTAAAAAGACTTCAGGGTGTTCAGGCCCACGAAAAGTAAGGCACCAAATTTCGTACATATCCCACGTAACGATGAGCCAGTAATTCCTGCATAACCCACGTGACCAGTGTGAGCAAAGAACAAAGTGGTACTGAGGGGTCCAGTTAGGAGGTAGGTTGGAGAGTTGGATCAACACATTCTCACTCCGACCTCGTCACATATTGGCGTTTGGTCATGGACCTTCCAAGTCCAGATACAATGACCTGGGTGTGTTGGTTGTTGACGTTCTGGGATGCCGTGTCAAGTTCTGCCTGTTACATGCGTTGTCTTCTTTGAAAATACACTTCAGTTTTCACAGGAAATTTACTGTTTACATACAGTCTCTTTCAAAATAAACACACTACGTCAGTATAACAACACAAATTGACGTTTTGTCCTTGAACAACTAATGCACATGGTTGGGTTCGGGCAACAGAAATATGTGGTTCGGTTTAGGAAAAAACAGCAGGGTTTGGCTTTAGAATCTTACAGGACGCGAACACCTGGTTGAAGGTCGGTGTTTGTTGGACCTATCCAGCACCACTCCCACCCGCCCTACTCAGACTAACCTAACTTTCGTTCTCGTCTCACCGTGTGTCCCTAATGCTGGCGAGCGCTGTTAAAATATAACAGCGACTGGACGGCTTTTTTCACCAGTGTCTGATGCTGCAATTCACTGCCCAAGCACCGGATTTTGGCGACTTCGGAGTGAGACCGGGTTTGGCGGATAGGTCATTAAACACAAGACTTTTCCCCGGAGACCTGTGTTGAGAACCATGAGAACTTTGAGTCATTTTAAGGGATGTCCTAACCTTGTTTTTTTTTCCTAAACCTAACCACAGTAACTTTACTTGCTTAGCCTTATGTTAATTACATAACTTTACGTGAAGGACATAATATCATTCGTGAGCCACTAATTTGTAGGATATCAGACAAACTGTTGTATGAGGATACACTGAAAGATCCACCTAACAAAATCTATATCAGTTTAAGTGAATGCCATACTTATAATATTTTCTTTTGCTTTACCTCACAGACTAACCAACTGAAGAAGTGGTATACCAGCAACTCCTGTGTTCTGCAACGTAAAATCTGTTTTTGTCAGTGGAGTCAGGTGACTTTGAGAGAATGGCTTTAGTTGCCTGTCAAAAAGGGCTGTTTCACGGCAGTGAAAATATTCCATACATTGTTTACACTTCAACTGATATTTAATTATTCTCAGGTGGCTATAAACTAACCAACTGAGGTAGTGTTTGCTCATCCTATTTTAATTTCGTCTTTGTGCAACCCTGTCTCACAAAATCCGATGCTTGAGCAGTAATTTGTGGTGTCAGACACCAATGAAAAAAGCTGTCTTTTAATGTTGGCGTGATACACGGCCGGTCGCCGCTAGAGTTTAACGACGCTTGGCAGCATCAGGGGGAAACGTGGCGGGACAAGAACGAAAGTTAGGGCGGTGAAAGTTCTAAGTAGGATGGGTTGGAGGGGTGGCAGATGGGTCCAACGATCACCGCATAATCACCTACCTTCACCTCAGAGAGCGGTATTCGCATCCTATAAGATTCTTAAGCCAATCCCTGTTCTTTTTTCTTGAACCTAACCACGTGCTGTTGTTGTTGGAGGACAAAAAAAGTCAATTCGTGTTGTACCGACATAGTGCGTTTATTTTGAAAGAGACTGCATGTAAATGATAAATTTCCTGTGAAAATGTAAGTGTATTTTTAAAAACGACAATGCATGTAACAGGCAGAACTTGACAAAGCGTCCCAGAACGTCAAAAACCAACACTCCCAGGGCAACTTTGATGTCGTATCTGGACGTGGAAAGTCCATGACCAAATGTTGATATATGACGAGGTCGGAGTGAGAATGATGATTTTGATTTTTCTTTTCAACTGTCCACCATGTCTGGCAGTCCAGCAATGTCTTTGGAGTGCAGTGCTAATAGGTGGAACACTCTTTTAAAGGCAGCATTACTTTAATAATTGTTTACACATGTAATAAATCAGTGTAGGTGATAAACGGACTTGTTAGGTCAATGTAATCACAGCAGCACTCCCTGTTTGCACTTACCAGCAGGTGTGTTTTTAGTGGTGTGCAGCCAGTGTATTAGAACTGTTTAAGGCCCTGTGGATCGCAGGAAACATCTTGGAGAAGACAGCAAAACGTCTTCCAGATTCTAGTCAAGGATGACCATGTATGGACCATAGAGTAAAGTTGGGTTTAAAACAAAAGCTGATGTCACTGCCAGCTCTCAGATTAAAAGTGTGACAATCAGAGAAATCGGCTAGTTCACTGATGAGCTAGAATTAAAACCATGCAGCCTCTCTGCCTGGCTGCCGATCTGCATCTCTCGCTCTGGATAATCAGCCGAATGACTTAAACGCAGTGCAAACCCCCTGCTCTTTTTAACATGCTTTTCTCACCACCGGCCTCTGCCATTGATAAAGAGATTAAAATCAAGCAGATTAAAACACAGTCACGGGATAATCCTGGGTGCTCCAAATCTGCCAGGTCATCAAGTGACACTGCGTCGGGCTCCAAAGCCAATGTCAAAATCAATTAAGTTTAAACTGGCTCTTATGTAACACAAATATACTTCTCACATGGAGCGACACTATGGTGAGTTTCGGTTTATAAAGTACTTAAAATAGAATAGTTCGGGATTATTTGATAATATGCCTGGGTTTTACCAGCTCCCCAGTGAACTATACTGATGTGCAGAGGATTTCTTCTTCCTCATACCGAGTGAGATACTCTTTTCCCGAATGTGCCATTTCATCAAGGTCCTCTTGAACCGCTCTTAGTCTGGCCCTTCCCCTGGAGCCACTTTGCCTTGGGAGACCCTACCAGGGGCTATTATCCCCAAACCACACAGCTACAAGGATCATGGGGATACACAAACCCCTCCACCACGTTAAGGTGGCGATTCTAGAGCGACTTCTGTCAGAGGTGTTTCAGGAAAGTCAAACTGGTAGGAGGCCCCGGGGTGGACCCAGAACACACTGGAGGGGTTACATATCTCGTCTAGTCTGGGAACGCCACGGGGTCCCACAGGAGGAGCTGGAAAGCGCTGCTGGGAAGAGGGGTGACTGGAATGCTTTGCTTGGTCTGCTGCCCCACAACCCGGCTTCAGGTAAGCGGTTGAAAATGGATCATTGGATGGATTAATGGACAGATAGATAGATAGATAGATAGATAAAAATGCCCATTGTAACTTCCTAGAGTATCACAGTAGTGATACCCTCGATGAATGGATGGATGGATGGATGGATGGATGGATGGGTAGGTAAATGGCTCTGTTGGCAAAATCATTTCAGCCAGTGTCCCTAACTGAACCATTGAGAGCGCTGGCAAACAGCCACAACAGTGAGGACATGCATTTATGCCAAGAGACGATGTTAAGTACTCCAGAACGGGGCTCAGTCTGTGGGGACTTGGCCTGGGGATGGAAGGGTGGCCGAGCAAAGTCCCGATCAGAGTGCTGTCTGGTAGCTGTAGAGGTGCCAGTTCACCTCCTGGGCACTCAAGGGCTGAGCTGTCCTTGAGCAAGGCAACGAACCCCCAACTGCTTGGAGCACTGACTATGTGGCATCTTTCCATTAATGCGTGTCTATAATAATAATAACAATACACCAGAAATTATTCACATGATGAGTTTTAATGAGTGATTTGAACTGGGAAAGGTCGGTGCAGTCTCCAGTGTGTTTGGGAAGAGAGTTCCAGGCCCTGTCACCCTAGGTTTGGTGCTTGGTCCTGAGTGGTGGAGTCAGGAGGCTGGCATCAGGGGAGTGGAGGCTGCGGGAGGGAGTGTGGCGGTGGAGCAGGTCAGTGAGGTAGGAGGGGGCCAGGTTATGGAGGGCTTTGAATTGGATCGCTGTGGGACAGGGAGCCAGTGGAGGCTCTGGAGGACAGGGGTAGATGGATGGATGGATGGATTAGGACGTTGGATGATGTACCATAAAGAATGCTGTTACAGTGGTCAGTTCTGGATGTGATGAAGGCATGGGTGAGAGTGGGTTGGGTTTGTGTTGTGGGCCTGTGTATGGAATGTAACTGGAACTGAGGGCTTCTTTTTCTTCTTCTCCTGTTGTCATTATAAAAATACCTGCAACAATCACTATCCATCGTCCAAACAGCAGAGGCAGCTCTACAATATTGGCAGTGTGTTGTATTTTAAGACAGTACAGTTGTACAGTACAGACAGTATTGTTGTATTTTAAGACAGCACAAGTCTTTGATTTCGCACAGGCTGTTGCTCCCAGTGTGTGTGTGTGTGTGTGTACCAGTGACCGAGTCAACACGCGGATGCTGCAGCTATTTAGGTCACTGTGCTTCCCAGACGGTCAGGTGACTGTCACGTTCAGGGTCCTCCGCTGCCCTCCAGCGGCAGAAAGGTGAACTGCAGCTTGTTGTATTGCAGTACTACACACAAGGGGGATTTCATGTTGGTGGGAATTAATGAGTCATTACTTGAAAGGCATTTACCCTACAGTCCCTCGTGCATGTTGGACTCCCCATGACATCATGGTTTGAGTGTTAGTGACGTCAGCGTCACCTTAGCAACCAAGTAGTTAAGACATGAGATAAAATAGCTCTTATATCTGTTTATGACAATTAAAAATGACTTGTTCTGACCTTAATACAATATGTAGTATATTTACATTTTGGGCTGGGTAGTAATAGATTACGTGTAATCAGGATTTTGAAATCAGATTACAAGAAGCCTAAACTAAGAATAATTAGACCAGATTATATTTGAAAATTGGTTTAATTAGATTTTAGTTTCATTGTAAAGGATTTCTTGATGACATTATTTTAACATCTTACAAATATGGCTTTTTAAAAATTATGCAACATTTTCAAGGGCAATTAGATTTGATCAACTTACCAGACTTTTTATCTATCTTAACGCTTGCCTCAACCCACTTAGCCATTATTGTGTTAATATTTTCTGAAAAACAAAACAAGTCATTGATACAACTTTTTTGCATCAGAGAGGGAATTTGGTTGGAAATATTATGTTTGATTTTGTCTCCCAGTCCTTTGAGGAGATTTAAAAATATCAAGATATATATCGCGTATCAAGATACTGCCTAAAAATATCGTGATATAATTTTTAGGACGAGTCGCCCAGCCCTTGTGCTGAGTGTGTAAATGCATTTTATTTTCATTGAAAATGTTTTAAGATGTTTAAAGAGGAAAAAAAAAAAAAAAGAATATTTGTGGAACTCAAATTTTTGTGACTGCGTTGTCTAGTCCAGTTTAATCTGGATTTTAGCACTGTGTGTTTGCTTGTTGACCTTTTAACAAACAGGTCTCAGAGGGTCCGGGATTAACTCGTTTTTCTTCTGCTGGATCCCCTCAGGTCAGTGTTCTTTCTCCTCTTTTATGTTGTTTGTACACAAATGAGTGTCAGAATAATCACGCATCAAGATTTGTCCTTTAGTATGTGGACGACTGTTATTGTAAGTCTTCTCTGACGCACAATCACAAGTACTGTGTCTAATTATACACTGTCAACTCTTCCAAGTTCCCAAAACAATTCTAGAGAACAAACTTTGTTACTGTACCAGTAACTAAGGTGCAGAGTGAGAGCTGTTTTTCCTCCTTTCAGCCCATTGTCACGTTGCCAGTGACTGGACCAGCTGACTCAGACTTGGCACCTACCTTGCATTTTACCAGCAGCACATGACTGTCTAATGTACGTGATCACTTACAGTACTTCCCCACAAAGTGATACAACACAATCTAATGAAATGGAAACTGGGCTGTGACCTCTTGTCGTCACTTCATTTATTTACAAAAAACAGAAAAAAAACCATGGTTACAATGAAAAAATTACCAAGACGTAAAATGTCAAACAGAGGAAACATGTCACTGTTTTAATGTGACAGTGATTACGTCACAGGAGCATCATCTATTTTTTGTTTAAAAAAAAAGGAACAAAACCGTGTTTCGGCTTTCTGCTCTAATGGGTGATTGATGTTGCAGTCTGCGTCCTCCGGGGTTCAAATCTGAGTACAGCTCTTCCTCTTTCATTTCCTGTTGTGGCTCATTCTTCTGCAGCGCCTTGTCTCTGTTGGTGTTTCTGCTCTAGAACTTGAACTCTTTGTATTTCTTGGCACCGCCTCTCGTGTCCTGTGGCTGGGCCTTCCTCTTTTTTTGCTGTGCGGTGATGAGCGAAGCAGGAAGGAAGAAGGAAAGAAAGGAGGGTATTAATATTCAAATATCACCACAAAGGGAAAACTGAAATGGCAGTAAACCACACTGCAGTAACAGCCCCACACTTTCCTTTAGTCTATCGATAACACCTGTAGAGTCACGCTTTGGCGGTAGTGATGGCCAAATGAGGCCTCAAGAACCACGGTCTTTATTTTCTGAAGCCATAAGATGGCGCTGTGTGTTCAACAAAGGTTTGAAAGCACGCTTCATTGCAAGTCCTTCAGCCTTTATCTTTAAACCAAGAGCACCATCTGGTGGGGTCAGAAAATAAAGAAATCGGTTCATGAGGCTTCATTTGGCCATCACTAGTGATCAGTTTATCATGTGGGGTTAAACTGTGACCAGCTCTTCCATTTTTAATGAAGCAGCCAGTGTTGTTTTTTTTCCTTCGCTGTAACTGCTGTAAGATTCCCCCAAATTCACTAGCGCTCTGACAGTGCGGCCACGACTATCGAAGCTTTGATCTATAGAAGATTTTTACTGAATGCATCGTAACTTAAATCTCAACTCCATGGGATCCTCAAAGCTTGTGACGCCTGCAAGTATCTGACCATATATGAAGACACAATACCAAATTTGACAGAGCAGTGTTCAATTATATAAAACTGTAGTTTCTTTCCTATAAAGTAGCAGTTTCGGACATACAAGGTTTCCACCTGACATTGATGACATGTTGCTCTTCTCTTATATATGTCTATATTTATGACAGTTTCTGCTGCAGTTGCCTGGAAACAACTGCTCTGTTTGAAATACCAATCAGACTTGAGAACAGCAAACGTAAACACTTCCATGAACTGGGTATAAACTGAATTACTAGACTGTTATTTATCAGTTAAGTAAATTTGTCTGCATGAAGAAGAAATATGACTCGTCGCTGTACCTTCTGTTTGGCAGCGTGCTCAGCCACCATGTCGCTGAAGTCCTCTTTCTCCACCTGGGCCTGCTGTTCTCTGACGTGCTCCTCGTACTTCTGCGTCATGGCCATGGGGTCCAGCTCCAACTCCTCCGGAGCCAGGGCCACCTCTACGCCCTGCGACTCCTGCCCTCCGCCTGCCTTACGCCCGACCATGGCCTGAAGATGGCAGAGAGGGAAAGAGACAAAGGAAGAGATTTAAGGGTTAGCTACACACAGAACATTCTAGAATTTGACATCACTTGAGATATTTACGCTGCTACGCAAACATCATATCAAGCTCATGCAGTCGTCTTACCCCTGACACGTCATAGATGTGTGTCGAGGCCATCATGGCAGCTCCTATGGGGCCAGTTCGTCTCTCTGGGAGCACCGTGAACAGCTGAGGCGTCTCGTTCCTATGAGCACAACAGACAGGTCAAACCAAGAAAATAGATGAGCTGATCACCTGGATGATAAATGTTTGGGTGTTTTTAATGTTTAAAGGTATACTAGGCAGGATTGTTGATTATTATTTGTAAACAGTAGGGATGCGCGTGATTAGTGTTTTATTCATGTACAAGGCCGCTTAACTGTCACGCAGCCGCCCGCCACTAGTGGGTGCTACAGAGACGTCAGAAAATGCCTCTCATTTCAAATTTAATTATAAATTAGATGTTGTTTTATAAACTTTAAAGTGAATTGCTATCAGATAATCTCCAAAGTTCAATGTGCCCCACATTTCAGAGGCAATTTATTTATTTCAGATGTTATTTTAGTGGTTAACTTTTGACTGAGTTGCCGTCACGTTCACATCACACCGCACGGCGCAAAGTGTCTCGTACTTCAGCCGCATTTAAAATCCGACATGGTTGTTGAAGATTGTGATTAAAGGCTTCAAAGGGCTCTTAATGCACACAATATTTATTTGGGACAATGCTTCAAATGCTTAACAATAAACTGTGATATATTTTGACTGTTTTCTGAGTGTTTTCCCTTTTTTAGACTAGTCCACAAGCCTTAATTAAAATTTTCGTTTAGTCGCCAGGAACATCTCTAGTAAACACGCTCGCCAGTGAAAATGAAAGCAAAAGCCAACCCTTGATTCATTTTTTTGGCATTTTGCCTAGTGATATTTGTTTTTTTCCTGCACTCAGTCTCTTGGATGCCTGCTGCTTATGGTCTGGAACCTGGTCACTACCTTTTTATAAAGCCCCAACCTCACCTGAGCGCTCTGGGGGCGCACGCCCACACACTGACAGAGGGCCATAAGTGATGACTGAGAAAGATTACCTGCGCTGTTCTTTTAGGAGAATCCTGCATGGTTTATCTTTAAGTATAGCCAGGTGGAACTAACTGCAACACTATTTATTTATGAAATTATTCTATGTATTTTTGTATTTTCCTTTTCACAGTGTAACAAAAGGTCCAAAGTGGGTCACAGGTCCATTCTGAATGGACCGCAAATGACTCATGAACATGTCAAGTTTGTGAAAAACACACCTTATTTCAGAGTAAGGTGAATTTTCAGCACAGAGCTTTTATTTTGAAGTGCCGTTTCCTACTGTAGAGTGAGGGACTAACAGACAGCTACTTGACTAGAGACAGCAAACTAGCTCAATGACATGGCCAAACGCAAATATGACGTTGAATATATTAAACTGTGTGGATCTCGAACTAATGACTGAGGAGAAATCTGGACCCTGTGGCTGGACCAGTTGGGAACCACTGACATAAGAGGTGCTTTCCAGTTTTATAACTGCTTGTGACTTGTTTCCTTTTGGGAAGGTGTTTGGTAAACTATCTTCTTCTGTTTTACACTGAACAAAGTCTCCAGCTGGGGGGTTGTGTCTGTTTCTGACTCTGCTGTCCTTGTGCCGAGGTCGCACTGAACCATGATTTCTGTGTACTGTCACACCCCTACTCATTTTCTATCCAATTTGTAAAGATTTTAAAACAGGACATTATCTCTAAATACTTGTTAGTTGCAGACTAATGTGGCTGTTTGTCACTTCCAGCTTTTACATCAGCAGTTATCTGATGAAGACAAAGACTCACACCATACGAAAACCTTGGAACAATAATAATAATTTGTAATAAGACAGAGATTTTCTGATGAACAGAGCAAATTGCATTTGAGCTATTACCACTTATGAAGATTGACAGCGGGTGTAAAGACTTTTTTCCACAATGGGCGATAAAAAGTCGTTATTTTTTTAGATGAATTGAAGGTTTATGTTAATGCTGCATAACTTGTTTTTATTTTTCATGCTCTGTGCTCTTTCAATAAACCCATTAAGTGGGAATGAAATGTCAGATGCTTCCTCTGCGTCTCGCCTGCGGTGCACCCAAACAGCAGGAGCTCTGCTGCGGGAGAAAATGGGAAATTAAAACAGCGCCACTGCGGTGACAAGACAATACAGAGCGACACTCACCCGTCCATGGCCTCCTCGATTTTCTTCTTCCTCAGCTCAATCAGCTCTGGCGTCTCCATGCCGGCGGGTACTGATGAGAAGCCTCCGGGGGTGATCAGCCCACTGAGACACACAGAATGAGATACTTGATGAGTTCTGTCCATCGCGTGTCAATTTCTGTGTGTACATCCTGGTGTGCTTGTATGAGTGTTAAACACCTGGAGCTGTGAGAGTGATCTGACACATATAGGCACATGGCCTCGGTCATCTGTGCATACACCCCCCCTCCCCCGAGAGCAAGCAAATGACACAGATGAGCAAAGACATGCACACACGGAGAGATGAGACCTGGTGCTTTAATCTGAAAGGTCAGGGGCCAGTTGATTTAATAACTACATGGTAAATGATGGTAATGTCATCAGTCTGTGTGTGCACTGATAAGGCTGTAATGAATAACTGACATTTAACTGGCAGCTCAATGCAAAGAACAAAATAAGATGAGGAAGCTCTTAGTTTGGAATGAGACTCCTCAAGATTTATATTTCATAGCGTCTTGATTGAAGTGTACCTGTCTGCTGGTGTGAAGAAACCGGTTTCGTCTGGTTTCTCCTCGTCGCTCTCCTCCTCTTCCTCCTCCTCCGATGACTCCTCATCTGACGGTTCCAGTTCTCCCCACGGTGCGTGGTCCACCTCCTCCTCCTCTGCTTTGGCCTGATCACATATGCGACAAATTATTACACACATATCCAGCCATAGGTCAGGAAGTGACAATCTGAGTGGATATAAACCTCATTAAAAAAGCAAACACTTGTCTACCAAATATAATGTACTAGTAGACTGGAAACATTGGTTAATAACATTCTGGTTAATTTAAAGTTTTCAGTTTTGTTATTCATTTGTTTTGTAGCTGAAACTTAAAAGAAGACACAGCCACACGATTGTGATGATGTAGCGTACACTTTTCCAAACCTCTCCAGGACACATCTTTGTTATTCTATGATATTTACAGTTTCTTCAAAGAACATATGTGTGTGTGTGTGTTTGTAAGAGGCTGTGTAGTCCTGACCTGGAAGTCTGCAGCGTTGGTCCCAAACACATCACCGTACAGAGGTTTGCCCATTTCATCTACTGGCGGCTTCCCCCAGCCTCCGGCGTGATAACCAAACGTGCAGTTCTGACAGGCGTAGAGACAAGAGCAAAAATCTAATTAAACACTCTGACACAATAACAGATATAACAACTGAATTAGGTTTACACACTGGAGCCACTGGGATAAACTTTTTAAATGTAATAACAAAGTATAAAGTGAATTATTATTAGACAGGTAAAAACTAGGAGTAGTTGTCTCACCTCTGGGATGGGGGAGTTGAGTCCGGGGATCTTGAGATTGGGGTAGGAGGGAGGCGGGCCGTACCTCTGCATGGCTATCAACCAGGGAGGAGGCACCTTGTGAGCGTTCTGGAGAAGAAGAGACACATAAGCAACATAAGTTCACTGACCAGCACTACCTGAGGCTGGAGCCTATCCCAGCTGACACTGGGTGAGAGGCAGGGTACACCCTGGACAGGTCAGCAGACTATCACAGGGCTGACACATAGAGACAGACAACCATTCACACTCACATTCACACCTACGGACAATTTAGAGTTATCAATTAACCTGCATGTCTTTGGACTGTGGGAGGAAACCAGAGCACCTGGAGAAAACCCACGCTGACACAGGGAGAACATGCAAACCCAAGATGCAAGCAGCAAGCCTGTTGCCCAACACATTTTAAACTGGTCCTGCACTAGTGCCGTAAAACAGTAGAGATGCTCTTTGAAACACTGGGCTGATTCTCTGTGGGTTTATAGAGCTAAAAATATGTTCAGCATTCATGACAACTGTTATTTTACTGCAACTGAAGTTTTAAAAAACAAAGACAAACTGCCCGGGTGTATTTTTGATAACTCAGCTGTCGTGTTCCTCTGCTCGTTACGGAGACTCTGAACAAACATTTTGTCTTGTCGTGTCTCGTCTTACAGGAGGAGATTCATTTTCACAGCCTGTGCGTTCATGCATTGAACAGCAGGACCAAGGAGAGCGACACAACGGGATAACAGGGAAAGTGACACAACAGCAGGGAACGAAAGAAATGGCATTTTTCTGCTCTTTGCGAACTCAACTTTTTGTTTTCCTGTGGTACTTGTACTTTTATTGTTTGTTTTCTCAGTAATGTCACATGGAATAATAATGTTAGTGGATCTTACAGGTCCGACTGGCATGCCCAGAGCAATCCGCAGCTCATCAGACAGATCACCCGGCTTCTTCTCTTTCAGACGAGTTTCAAACTCTTTACCCTGCAGAGACACAAAGGCACAGAACAGGTCACTTGCTGGGCCTTTTTAAAGCAGCACAGAGCGCTGACGATTCATTCCCAGCAAGAGTGATTGACAGAGCAATAATTCTCAAGGATCTAGTACCTCGTAGTAAAGGTCTCCGTGGATGGTGAGTTTGGGCTTGATCTGCCACTTGAAGAAGGCGTCGTGGAGCTTCTGGTAGTCGATGTCGATCTTCCCCATCTTGGGACGAACCTTCTCCCTCATTTTGGTTTTCATTGTTTTGGCGTCCTCCTGTAAACAGAGAATTAAAAGCTTAAAAAGTAAGAAGCTGTATCTTGATCTTCTTAGAAATAAAAAAGTTGAAAGGCGCAGCTTGAAAATGAGAGAGTATCAGTCTGGTCTCCCACCTTCTCCTGCAGGGCCTCCCTCATCTCCTGGATGCCCGTTTTCTTGATGAACTCCGGCAGCTCAAACGGAGGCTTCTCTATTCCTCTCTTGCCCTGCAGGTACTTTCGTTTGAAGCACCAGTGGCGGGGCACCGGCACTGTGTTCCTGGTGGCCTTTAGGTGGACCAGCAGCTTGGGCTCCTGGGCCGTCACGTCGTGCATCTCTACGACATCTGGACGAGCCACCAGCTGGAGCAAAGAGACAGGAAGAGAGATGAGATGAAGGGTCATTGAGAGTACTGGAACTCTTTTAAGCCTCTGATAAAGATCCAGACATCCAATTACCAAAATCCTTCCTGGGTAAGAAATGAATAACCAGGATCTAAGAAGTGACGTGACGTGACTGGAAACAGTAAAAAGCAGTCGGCTGGAGATGTTTTAATGTCTGGCCATCCAGCTGACGCTTATGGAAAACTCTGTTTACCTGTTTGAGTTCAGCGACAGTCAGCCTGTTCATCCTCCTCAGCTTCTTCTTTGACAGCTTAGGTACGTCTGGTCTGATTTCCTGCACAGGAATTCAAATATTTTACATGTAAACCAACAAAGATTTTGTCCTTTCTGTTCGACTGTTTTAATAAAGGGAAGAAATCAAACCTCATCGCTGTCATCGCTGTCTTTCTTCTCATCCTCAAAGCCCTTTTTCCGCAGCACGGCCGCCTCCTGCTTCTCTGCCTTCTCGGGCTCCTTCTCCTTCTCTTTCTTCACGTCGTCCGTCAGCTACAACAGCCAAACAAAGCAAAACACCATGATGCACCTGAAAGCAACATATATGCATTAAAGAAAGTCAACAGTGCTCTGCAGTCACCTTGAACGCCTCAAAGATCCTCTTGAAGAAGATGTAGTTGGGGTCGTAGATCTCCGGCTCCTCTGTGATGTACTCGATCTCCACCTCGGGCTCCTTCTCCTTCTCTTTATCCTTTTCTTTCTCTTTGTCGCTGCCCTCCTTCTTCTTCTGCTGCTCCTGCTGCTCCGCCTGCTCCTTCTTCTCCAGGGCTCGCTTCTTCTTGCTCTTCTTCTTG
Organism: Epinephelus lanceolatus; assembly: GCF_041903045.1. Lineage (NCBI taxonomy): Eukaryota > Metazoa > Chordata > Actinopteri > Perciformes > Serranidae > Epinephelus > Epinephelus lanceolatus. The sequence continues at coordinate 15,895,092 of NC_135755.1, forward strand.
CGGTTTCTGCGCCTGCGGTTTTTCTACAAGAGAGGGTCGATTCATGAATTCTAAAATGACGATCTTTCGCGATGACGTGCAAATGTGAAAACACAAACTGTGGCAGTGGTGTGAAAATGTGCAGTGAGTGTGACTCAAATATCCAAGATGATTTTATGCTTAATTAAGTGAGCTGGCCTCTAATTACCATAATACAATGAGTGCTATAGTAGCAACAGCTGAAATATCACAAACACAGCCGCCTAGTGTTTCTGGAAAGATGGTGTGAGAGAAGACTTACATCTTTCTTAGATATCTGACTGTCATCGTCTTCTGTCTCAGACATGACTGGTCCAGAGGAGTTGTTCATGTCCATCTCTGCCCCCTCGTCGTCATCTTCTTCCTCTTCTTATGACAGACAGAGAACATACACAGAATTCAGATCATAAATCTGAATGGTACCACATCCAAACTGCACCCCGGTGTCTAACGTAGCTCCAGTAAAACACTGAGCAACAGCTGTACTGACCTGCGGGGTCGGTGAGCTGCTCCTGTCTGATCTCCTTCAGCTGGAGGATCTTCTCCAGAGCTTGAGGGATCTTGGGCCCACTGACGCTTACCTCCTCGCTCTGCCACATCTGGAACAGAAGCCAAAAAAACCCCAAACAAAACCCTTGAGAGTACGAATCTACGAATTTGAGTTGAAATAAACCCTCAATTCTCCCACTTAGGTGTAAAAACATGCTGGCTCTACACACTCTAAAATGACCGTTCAATTAGAGTCCGGTGTGTTTGGGGCTGTTTCTGGCTCAACTAAAAGGATCTTACTCTCTAACAAAAAGGTCTATCTCTGTGGGGATCCTTTCCAAAACACTGTCAGACATTGAGCCTGTCAGTGGCAAAGACAAGCACTGTTAGTGGACAAAACTGACGGTGTGAACATGTCCTTAACGGCTACTTGGCAGCCTGTTTTGCTGCTGCCAGCTGCAGTGCTCTCATTTAATACTGGACCAGTTTAAAAAAAAAAATCTTGCCCCCATTTGTTGCTTGGACACAAACACATGGGAAAACGGGGTCATGGTTGAAAAATACCAAACTTGGCCTTTAATACATTTTGCACATGTAAAACTAAGCATCAGTTGTCAGGGTTTTCCACACATTCACTTATTTGTAGCAGCCCGCCACTATTAAAACATCAGCCGCCCCATTTTGATTTCCGTCCTGTTATTTATGGCTCCACATTCTCACGGTGCAGAGCGTACTCTGGTCTCTGACAGAGCAGCAGCAGAACACCTTGTGCAGTGAAAGTGAAACTTAATTAATTACACTGGGTCTTAAAGTTTGCTTCGACTTATAGACAGCTGCTCCTCTTATCTATCGACCTAATCTGATTAGCGCTGACGGGACTGACTGATCAATTATCCTCCCTGCTACTCAAAACTCCTCAAACTGCTGTAGATTCTTACACTGTGGGAATCACTGGTAGTGTTATCTTTCTTAATAAATACATACTGTGTTCACTCCGGCGTGAACGGGGCTGCTGTAAAAATGTACAAGTTTTAAATACGGAGTAAACAAGAAGGAGGAGCCTCGACTGCAATCTTTGGAAGAACCACAACTGAACTGAAGTCAGGTGCACAGGTTGCATTTGCCTCCCACCTTATGACACCTAAAGAAAAACACATGTGCTTACCTCTCTGTTATCTTCTCCTGGAGGAGGCGGCACTCTCTGTTTCTGGGTCGGCATCATACTGACACCAGGAGGCAGTGGCCCACGAGGATCTAAAGTTGCTAGAAGACGATTTAATGAAACTTTATTTACAATGTGATCATTTACACCACACGCTTGATCATAAAAAGTCAGCCTTAAAGTCTCACTGGAGACCTGGAGCCCTGTCTCAGAGTCCAGATGAAAGCACTGTTATGTGCATTCATCTATTTCTATTTACTACATCATCAACATACCTCTCACTGCGGTGACAGGGGGACCGGCTCTCGGCCCCGGACCCTGCTGCATCTTAACCATCTCGTGCTGACGTTCCTGTTCCAGCAGCACTGCAGCCTGATACACAAGAAGGGAGGAGATGGGACTTTAACTCATGGTTAAAGAAAAGGAGTAAAATTGAATCGGGGGTAAAAAAAAACGGAGAAAAGATGCGCCCTAACTGTTAGGAGGTAATTATTTTTAAACTGTCATAAAAGTGGAAATGTTGGAGTGTTTGCAACATTTTCTTTAATTTCTAAATCTGAAGTGAAGCTCTCTCTGACGAGGTGGACTATCTCTATCGTCTCACCCTTCTCTGCTGCTCCAGGAGATCCTGTTCATCCATGACATGGGAATCACCCTGTGATACACAGAATCAATGAATGACCGAGCAACAGTCAAACAAAAATTCTCCCTGCTCCATAGTGACTGAAACTCTTACCTGCAGCTGTTAGACACAAGCGTGGCAGTTCAATTCTACTATTCAAAGCAGATATTTTGGGTTGTGTTCTACAGCTTATATTTTAATGTGTTTTAAGGACCCGTTTTTTCTTAATTCTACAATTCCACAGACTGACTGCATCTCAGCATTATGTTTGCGTTTGAAAGGGAAAGCTGAAAGCAACACGTGGATTACATGGTCGGTAAAGGTCACCTGCTGCTTGGCTCTCTCCTCCTGCTGCAACACCATGGCTGCTCTGTGCTGGGCCATCTTCAGCTGATCATCCTGTGATAAGCCGGGTGGGGGCAAACTTGGGGGCTCCATGCCCATGTGGATGCCGGGTGGAGGGGGCCCTCCTGGCATCATGGTCATAGCCTGGAGCATACCCATACCAGGGGGCATGGGTGGCATGGGCATCGGGGGCATGGGGGGGATACCTGGCATCTGGAGAGGAGGAAACACAAGAGACTGTGAGGAGAATGAGCGGCATGACAGTGTAAAATTAACTCACACTGAGGCTGTATTCTAGATATTCTTTTAATTACAGCTGCACTACTGTTCCCAAAACTAACTGATGCTCACAGTAAAATGTAAGAGAAGATAACTTTAGATCCAGACGTTGACGAGGTTTTAGCAGGAACCGAATTATCTGCAGAGGCCTCTTCCTCTCCAAAACAAAAAGACCAGGCAATTTAAATTGGTAAAAAACACTCAGCCTTTTCGCTACAGTTTTCGGCTTGTCACGGAGGAGCTTCCAACAACGGTGGCTGATATGAAAACACAAGTTGCTCTGGCGAAAGCCAGTGTTTGATTTGTCAGTTCTGGGCTACTGTAGAAACATGGTAGTGCAACACGGCGGACTCAAGGACCAGCTCCTTACGTTGATAGAAACTGCTCTTAGGTAACGAAAAACACATAAGCCCTTTTTAGATTGGAATTGTGCAAATTTGCAGTAAAGCCCAATCAGTCTTTTTTCACCATTGGCAGTGTAAAAACAAAATGGGGGAGTGCAGCAAAATGCAGCCTGCCTACTTTTGTTTATACAGAATGCGCCTTTTTCAGGGCAATGGGGGGCGTGAGCAAGTAACAAAACGTGTAGCTCAGCGTGTGACGTAAACAGTGATGTGGGAGGGAAGCTGCAGCTGGTCAGTCCTTCAGCGATTCGCTCATAAGTCGACCCGTTCTTCACCGTCCCTGTCAACTGACGGTTAATGGCCTCTTTGTTTGTGAGGGCAAGGAGGGCGCGAATTTCTTTGTCTCCCCAGTTGCTCATCTTTACAGTGTCTGTCAGGTTTGCGTTTCCCTCTTGCTACTAGCTGCTCGCTAATTCCTGCTATCAGCTGTTTCCTGTTTATCCACCACCAGTGGGTCGCATATGCAGCGTCATCAACAGCTCCTCCCACAAGTCTTCAACAGCCCCTCCTGTTGCAGAAGGCCGCCTCGGTCTGTTTAAACTGAAAGGGTTCCGCCAATATATCTACCCTACGAGGCGGAAAATTGGGCACCTCGGATCAACTCGCCAATCCAGCTCTGTGTGTCTAAACGCTCACAGCTTACTTTCAGGTGATTATACACCAAAGAAAACACACTTATTATATCAAGTTCCTTTTCTGGCAATATATCCCCTTTAATCCGACACACTGGACCTTGGATTACATGTTAAAAATAGGATGATATGCAAATATCATCAAACATACAACACTAGTTTGCAATACACACTAATGTGATGATAGTATGAGATTTCCTTGGTACGATAACTGTCTCAATAAATATCACAGTTTCAAGGTATTACAGAATTTATATTATTTGCAGTCAGAATGACCCTTATAGAATGAAAATGAAAGGGTTATTACTGGTTAAACAAACATTTTGTGACTATAATTGCAACTTAAAACCATTTAGTTAATGGCAGTAAAATGTAAAAAAGAAAAAACAGAAGAGCAACACATTCACAATGTTCCACACGTGTTCTGCTGTTTCCATCACACATGAACCACTTACCTGGGAGCTCATTGGTTTGTCGTCATTGGGTTTGCTGAGGAGGATCCCAGTCTGCAGAGAGAAACACGCACAAATGAGTGAACACTTTGAGCTAAAGACTTTATGACCAACATGGCACTACTTTATCCTGATTCAATCATGGGTAGCTGCATGGCCAAAAAGACTGCAACAGCCTGGCATATAGTTGTATGGTAGATCTGTAGGAGTGTTGCTCATGCTTACTATGTGCTTTTACTAGCAACATGTCAACGCTTACAGGTACAACACTCATGACACTCAACATCAACACATAGGAATCGCTATTACATGGTTAACTAGATTTACCTGAATCATGTAGCCCTTCAGTCTGTCAATCAGCTCCTCTCTGGGACCTGCAGAATGACAGAAAACTTAATTCAAAGAAGACAAGCACGCTCCACTGCTAACTACAATCTTCATATTAGACAGCACTAACACTTCTGTGAACGCAAGCTGAGTTTTCCACTCTAGTTACATCCTCTCCAAAACTAAACTGACTAATTCAATAGAGAAGTTAGCCAACTTTAACTCTGGCAAGTGCCAACATGACCCTTTATGAAAGTTAGCCTGCAAGCTAACAGCTAAACCAACAGGCTACTTATAAATATGAACAGATAACTGCTGTTAATGTTGCCTTCAACACATTTTGTTGGTAAATGCAATAACAGAATACTGAATGGACATTTCAAATAGTGTAAACACACCGCAGGCCTAGCTTTAGCTAGCTCATTGCAACGGCGGTGTTGCGTTTTGCTAGCTAGCGTTAGCAACTAGCTAGCTACTGTTAGCTAAACACAGCCCGTCTTCCAGCTCGCTATCCGTCTATCCCGGTCTTTTCTTACCCATATTGGGCGCTCCCAGCTCCGCCAGCTTGCTCTGAAGCTCCGGGTGGCTCCATGTGTTCAATGCAGCGATAGCACTGCCTAAATCGGACGGGAGGGACTCGGTGCCCGGTGGTCCGTCGGATGCCATGTTCAGGTTCTCTCAATGGGACAACGGCGGCTGCGGAGAGCACGAGCGGCGCAGGACCGGGACTTCCGCAAAGCATGACGGGAAACCGCGCTGCCTGCTGGGACGTGAAGTCCGACAGCAGGAACGTCGCATTTACTAATTATAGCCTCGAGATGTCAGTGTTGACACCTTGAATCTTGCTTTACATCCCCGTATTCATTCCTAACGGGTCAGTATAAAGGTATAAAACACCATATTTCTATGAAACATTCTGTTTTACACATTTATTAAAATTTTTAAGTAATATATGGATTTGTCTTGTTAAAATTCTTCAAAGTTATTCATAAATTTTAAAACAATGCTGCACAAAAATCTCAAGACAAAACTTTATTTTGTCCTTTGGCTCCTGTTTTAGCATAGTTTAGATATCCTATATAAAATATAGGCTATTAGCGGTAGAAAAAAAATAAAATAATGAGGCATTATCTGCAAAATATACTTTAAGTTTCAAAAGTAGGTAGATGCAGCAAAATGGTGCCTGTCAGTGTTATGTTATCACATGGATGGATTACTGGACGGGCTTACTGGGCACAAGTCCAGGGGCCCAAAGTGTCCCTGAACCTTCACTTGGAAAATGTCAAATTACTGTAACATGTCATGACCACTAAGAGACTCAAAATGACCACAAGGAGACACAAAACAACCACAAAAGGACACAAAACAACCACAAGGAGACACAAATGACTACAAAAAGACACAAAATAACCACAAAAGGACACAAAAACCACCACAAGGAGACACAAATGACCACAAGGAGACACAAGTGACAACAACGAGACATAAAACAACCACAAGGAGACACAAAACAACCAAGAAGTCTACGTGTCATGCTCCAGTGAAGAAGAGGTGGTCAGATACTTTGCATATCTTTGCCCAGGGGCCCACTGTCTCATAATCCGCCCATGTGTTATTAGCCTTTATATCATTAGAGTGTTATCATTATTAGTGCATTAATAAATGTCCATGCAACCTTTTGACATTGCATCTGGTCGAGACTGGCTAACTATTTATTTCACCTTCTGTTGGGAAGCCTAACAATGAATAACATTTCACTAGGTGGAGATGCTGATGCTGAATAATATGAATTTCTCAACTGTAGCATTTGGATAAACGTTGTGGAGCTGAAATTACAATATTTCTCCTGAGAAATAAAGGTGAAAGTTTAAAATGTAAGTTCAAAATTATACTTAAGCACAGAAATTGAGTTACACTCCAGTATTGACAGGGGCAAGGCTACATATGGACACATGAACTCCAATAATTATGCACAATATTATGGACACGTGTTGTTTTATGGTTAAAACTTTGTCTTATGTCATTATAATTCCGTGCAATGCCTAAATATGAAACCCGACAAGACTGTACTGCTTTATCAGGCACTGTCTGCTCTCTGCAAAACAACCACATGAGCGCAGAGTGTGGGGCCCTCCCTCTCACTGTAGTGTGGTTTATGACCAGCGGGCACTGCGCAGGCGCAGTGTGAAGGGCGCTCATTAGATCTATAGATCAGGGGCAGAGACAGCAAGCAGGGCGTTTCTGAATAATACGCGTTGGTGGAGAGCAGGGGAGGGGTTGAACCTTCACTGAACATGGAAGCAAAGCCAAGTTGCGTATTGAATGTCTAAATAACTGCCTTTTTAAAGGAACCACCCGACAAGGTAAATATAAAACTCCTTCTCCAATTGATTTCACTGCACGGCTACAGTTTGGATGCAGGATGGATACAAATCTTAAAATGCTTGTGACATCTTAGTCTGAACTTCTTACCATAGAGAGCTCGAAGTTTGGTTGTGAAAGCTGTAACCAATCATGTAAAGCGAACTCCTTGCAACTTTCACGACGCTGTAAAACTGAAATGTACCATTAGTGCGCGGTAAGTTGCTCGAAATCTCTGGTTATAATGTTTTGCATGTCTCTCTGATCTGATCACTGTGCACGGATACTTTTCCTTGGTGAGGGTGAGGAGAAACCAGCTGTTGGTCAACTTCAGAAAGTTTTAGTCTGACAGCTGGACACTGTGTCTTCTCCCAGGGACCACACCTACCCACCATCAGGACTACATGCTTGTGGGAGCCTTGCACCAGGATGTGCCTTATATTAAAAACAAGTTGCTTGAAATTCACTTTAATGTAATAAGTCTTTTCTGCACGCACAGCTTGTTTTTAAGCCACTTTCTACACCCTCCTTTGATACAGATCAGCCCAAGAGCCAGCATTTATCCTCCTCACTGGACACTGTGCGTGTCTAGATCCTCTGCAGGTCTATTTTCTCCATGGCTTTAAAGCAAACACTTTGGATATTTCATTTCACTGTGTTTGGAATATGAACTCTGCATGCAGAAATACACCAGAGGCGGATCAGAAAGCTTACTCACAGCACAAACACTGGACCTCACACACCCCTGAGGCATTACTTGGTTACAAGCAGCATGTGTTTAAGCAGTCTGCTGTGTGGTGAGGACACACATCAGCAGGAGTGACACATACTGTAATGACATTTGGGTTGGTTTCAAAATCCTCATGTGACCCCCTGCGTGTGTCCTATCATCATATACTGTACATTTTCCACTTATAGCTGCATGACCTCTCTCTTTTCTCCAACAGTTTATAATAACATCATATGTATAATGGATTTAACTACATGGTGTGTTATGGAGGAAACACATACACTATGTCACGGTCTGTGTGCAAGCATGTATTTCCTCATTTATTTGAGTATTTGCTTTGTTCTTCAGCTCTGTGCCGTTAGACTGGTGAAAAAAATAATGTGGTGGCTTTTCTTTATGTGTCTAGCCTGCGTGTCATATCTCATCGATGTCACCACCTGCACTGAGGTGGAGGATATCTCTGTATGTGTGTGTGTGTGTGTAAAGGGGGGTATGTAAGTGTATTTCACATGTGCGGGGAGAGATGAAATATTCATTACAGTCGGATTGAACTCACGTTGGGCCGAGTGAGCCCCAATAACACGCAGCACAGATGAAAACCACTAAATGGTTGTGATGTTGGTGGAGCATGTTATACTGTAAAACTTCAGTTAGTAGCCTGGGGTATTATTTGCTTAAACTGAAATCAACAAGCCTATATTTGGGACAGGCCTTTAATTGCTTTCACTTAAAACTGTTGCTTGGTAAAGATCGGAAAATGCTATCAAATTGTTTATTTAAACCAGTATGAATTTCACTTCCAGACCAGGCCTCTAATTGAGACAGGCCTTTATTTATTGAAATGTGTAGCTACTATGCTAATGCTAATGCTAGTACAGCTCCACTAACTGTTATGAAAGTAGCTTAAAAAAATGAAAAAAACGTCATTTACAGTACTAAGTGTTTGCAGTCTGCTGGAATAGCAGCATATCCGTATAACGTGTTCTTTAAATACTACAGGTATGGGATCTGCAGTAGCAGCAGTGGATTTAGTAGCAGCTGCAGAAGTAGTGTTGGAAGAAGAATTCAGTGTTTTTACTGGTTTAAATCACTGGATGTGTCTGTATTTAAGAGGAAGGGACCTCTGCGGATAATTTAGCTCCCGGTAAAAACCTCCCAAACATCTGGATCTAAAGGTATCTTAGAAAAAAGCTGAGGACACATAAGCAGGTGCTGGGCTAACAGCTAGCATTGGAGAAAAGCTAATTTGTAACATGAAACTGCTTCATTCAGTGTTTTACTGGTTTAAATCACCTGGTCTGTTTGTTTTGGGGAGGAAGAGACCTCTGCGGATAATTCAGATGCTGTAAAAACCTCCTGAACTGTGAACGCTGAAGGAATTCTAACCAAGTTTCAGCTGGTTGCAATCTGCAATCCTCACCACTAGATGCCACCAAATCCCCCTAAATCTTACACATGGCTCCTTTAAAGGAGCTATATGTAAGAAATCTAAAGCAAATGGTCATAAAATCCTCCTAATATGTCACAGAGACTAAGGAATAATGTTCATATAACATACTGATCTCACCAACAACAACAGTACAGCCAGAATATTCGCATTTAAAAAACATTTTTACAGTCTGCAAATCATGTTTATGTTTTGAATTTGTGTTTTGGCCTGTTGCGCCACCCACCGCCGTCTACCAGTCATGCAGTCAGTAGAGTCTCAGCATCAGTTACAGTTACGACTGAGCTACAGCAGCACGGCAAGCAGCATTAGCAGTGTCCCGGTACATAGCATTAGCAGCTGGCTCCTCCTCAGCTGTATCCCGGCAGCAGCGTTAACAGCAGAGAAGCCGGACTTGCTCGAACGGTCCGCTGGAAAACCAAAGATCAAGGACGCCTGTGGGCAAACAAATCAGTCTCCAGCGTGCCGCTGTCCAGCAACCTGTAGGGACCTCAATCTGTAGGGGAGGTGGCGGACACGACTTGCGGCAGTATTTTGAATTTGAGTGCAGTAACAATTTTGGCCACATTCTTACATACAGCGCCTTTAAATCAGAAACTGTCTGATCAAACAATACGTAAAACTCTGGCCGGGCATTAACTGCTATCATTAGCTTTCACTCCTTCAGTTTTTGACGACTGATGTTACGACACATTTCGGTCTGTAACAAAAAAGTATAATGTTGCAGTAGTAATACTCATTTTCAGATTTCTTTATTGTCATTGTACAGACATACAACAAAATTCAGGTGCACTCAAGCATCATACATACATATATGTGTATATATATATATAAGTAAAAAAAATAGTAATAAAAATATGCCTTCAATCCACTCACATTCTACACAATTGTAGATACCATACATGTGTTAGCACCCGATGCAGTTACAATGGGATAAAAAACGTACTTATGCATATTATTGCGCATAAAAGAAGGTATTTCACTAAAGAAAAAGAACTGTAATGTGCTTTAGTGAGTTTGCTTCAGTCCAGAGTTCAGTATAACAAAGGTGTCTTTGGTAGCAGTGGTGGTTCTAGTACTGCGAACCAGCAGCTGTAGTAGCCTTGTAGCAGTAATACTAATTGCATTAGTACTACCTTTGTTTGTAGTCGTGGAAATGGTAGTAAAAGCATGTATTCTCACACAGTTTCTGATTATAAAACAATTCTTCAGTCTGTAAAATTGGACCTGTAAACCTGAAGTTGTTGCTACATGTTCCATTCTCTGACTCTGTTAGCTGGAACACTTTCCAGTCAGTGAACTGGGATGTTTTCAATGGGTGTGGTTCAAAGTAAGCTGGAATGAAACTGGAACGGAGTTCCTCTGAGCCAATAAGAGCCAAACAGCTCCTGTCGTGACTGACAGCCGATTGTTGAAACAGGAAGAGTGCGATTTGGATAGTGGAGAGTTGAGGTCATAAAAAAGAGATGAAGCTGATGAAGATGTAAAAAAAAAAAGGAGAGCTGTTAAAAATAATCCATCTGTTTGTCTGTGTTAGGAAGAAATAAAGAGACAGGAAGAAGCAGCGTGAGGACAGCAAAGACAGATGGACTGAGATGAACTGTTTCAAAGCTCCAGTTCTGTCAAAAGCTTCAGTGGCACTAATGACAGTTTACACTTCCTCTTTCCTGCGTCTGCTTAATTAAAGAGTCAGAGAGAGCTTTTGCTTGTTCTGGGCCTCGTGCAGGCGTCATTGTGCATCAAGATTCACACAAAACCACAACTTCTGTTAGTCCTGTGCACAAGAAATAACCCCACCCCACCCTACACACACACACAAAGCTACCATCCACCATTTTGATAACACACCTCATTGGATTAAACATTGACTTTGATACGTTTCTGACTGACACTGTGTACAGCACACAGTAAAAGTAGCACGGATGTGCCTATTGTGACTAATCCCTTTGCTATGCACAGTGAGCATGTGTGTATATGGTCAACTGAAAAGAAGAAGGCAGGGCTTGTTTGCCTTTTAAATCCTGAATCTATGGAGGGTGTATGTAACTGCTGCTTTTGTTTGTGTAGCACAGAGGTATAGAGCTATGTATGGACTTGCATCTCTGCATACCTTCCCTGTTCAGTACCTCATTTTTAACTTCTGTCTTTTAGGGTTTAGCTGCTGGTGGGACAAGGAAGGACTGCACTCGTGTTGGCATCTGGACTAAAAAATAGCAACAACCTGCGACTGGTGCTCACTGGGACAAAATCTGCCATCACTGTGAAGAGGACATCCCTCTCCAGACAGAGCCTGTAAAACATTCTGAGCCCCTATACTTTTACTGGTTACTGCATTTGAAGCATCCCACAGTAGAACCACAAGTACCACCTGGTCAATATTTAACGACTGCTTAATGGTCGCTGATGTTTCATTCTGATTCGTGATTGAGCCTTGAAGCCATTACCACCTTGTATCAGATATACATCAGCACTGCCGCAGCTCTTTGCATCAGAACTGTAGCTACAACAGGTCACAGCTGTCCCATTAATTATTGACACATCCTATTGTAGTGCCACACATACAAACATCCAACAGAGACTGACAGCTGACCCTACAGTTTATTCCACAAGCTGAGGATGGAGGCGCCCATTTATGCCTCAGGCATGGCCTATAGGCTGAGGAGCCAGTGGGATCGTGATGATGGTCTGGGACAGAATCATAAGGCTGTGAAGTTTCTGGGTCAGGACTATGAGAGTCTGAAAGCCCAGTCCCTCCAGAGCAGGAGGTTGTTTGAGGATAGTTACTTCCCCTGTTCCGCATCGTCTCTAGGATTCGACGAGCTCGGCCCAAGATCTTCCAAGACTGCTGGAGTCCGCTGGATGAGGCCCACGGTAAGAAAAGGAGGGGAGGGTTAGAATAAATATTATATTATTTACTATTCTGACTTTTGAAAAAGCAACAAAAAAATCAGGTTTGTTCAGAGCAATTAATTATAAAATTATTAACTGCTCACTCTTGTGTCAGCAAAAGCTTCTTCAAAGTTCGTAGGACCATCAGGTTTCATCTCAGCCTTCTCCCAAACTATTTGAACTCTGTCCCAGCTGGCCACCAATGTTGTTAGATATTTGGATAAAATATATGTTTTAACATCAGTTGCAACGACCAAAATTCAATGACAACGTCTAATGCCAATGTGAATTTGATGTAGAATACTAACGACAGTTGACGATGATATTTGGTTGGATTTTAAAGTTAAAATTAGTGTCCACACAATGTGACATTCTAACAGTGTTAGACATTTAAAATACTGTCAACCCGATTTCCATTCACACCAATATTTAAAGTGTGTCCGTCGCAAGGGTCCAATTTGTGATGTCATATTGACGTCCGGTTCCAGCTTGGCTGCCACTGAGCATCCTGGTAGAGTTAAGATCCACAGCATCGCTGAAATAGTACAGTGTAGTGATGGAAGTGGTGGTGACTTCACTCCTTGAAAAACATGTTTGTGAACCATGATTGTTGTGGGTTGCTCTGGACCACATCAGCCCCGGCTTCTTAGGAGCCTCATAAAGGCCAAGGCTTCTGAAAGTGGTCCCCAGGCTCACCTAGTACACTAAACCATGATTGGTGGAATATGAAAGGGCACTCCTTAGACCCAACTGGAACCAAAAGAGTGCAGTGGTCTTATAACAGTTGGTCCTTTTTTGTCTTTGGATAAAAACAAATATCTGTAACAGAGGGTAGGTAGTCAATGTGATCTGCCATCTTGCTATTACCGTTTACTTCCCTTGTGCGTTGTTTAGTGTCCTCCATTGATTAGACATTTTTAATTACAATGGTTCTGCCCAAAACTGGTGGAAACGTGGGCTGGATTGCTAAGGTTCCAAGAGTTCTGAATGTAACCGGTTCAAGAACCAGAGCTCATTTGGTGGAAAAGGGGTACCAGAAGGTCGAATGGTTCTGGATAGAACCCCCAGATACCCCTTTTCCACCTAATTAGCTCTGGCTCTTGAACTGGTGCCATTCAAGAGTCTTGGAACCTTGGTGCTATTGAGCGAACCAGTCCGTGTCTGATCAGAACCATTGTAATCAAGGATGCAGAGGGTAAACAGGGGGCATTGCACAGTGCACACCAAAAGTAAACAGCAGTAGCAAGATGGTGGATCATGCTGATTACAGGTAGCCGTTTTGTTGATGTTGGGAACAGCTATAAAAGAGACCACTACAAGCTCTTTTTTCCCATGATTTCCCACCTAACATCTCTTTTGCTGCCTTCTTAATCCTCTCTTTCCAACCAGTAGAATATGACCCGCCCACTGATGTCATCACGGTTCAAACTTCAGGGTCAAGGAGCACCTGCTATTTTGGGGTTTCAGCAGGTTCTGGTTCAGAACTAATTTAATTTGGTCGAAATGGTCAAAGTGGTTTAAAATGAGGTCCGGGAACTGAAACGGACCCTGTTCTATATTGGTGGAAAAGGGGTAAGAGAGGGTTTTGGGTCTACAACATAGAAAGGGTTTCTGTAGAACCTGTCACAGAGGGCTCTGGGTGAAGCCTTTCACAGATGGTATAACACGCTAAAAGGGGTCCATGTGGAACCTTCACTAAAGGTCATACCAGGAACCTAAAAGGGTTCTCCTATGGGGACAAAATGATGGACCCTCTATGGTTTCAGTTAGGAACCTTTATTTCTAAGATTGCGTTCTGTTTTAGCTTTTTTTATTACCTACTATAAAATTATATTTATCTCCCAAGCAGCCTTGAACTTGCTTGGCATCTAAACTTTCATAAGGAGTGATTGTGGGATATCATTTAAACGTTCCCGCAGCACCAGTCAGGAGTTTGCAAGTGTCTCAGAGAGGTTTATCTCTCCTCTTCCTGCTTTTTTTCTGTCCATGTATCTCTTAAACCTCCAATCCTTCATCACCTGTCTCTGTAGTTCCTCCTCTCCCACTCTCTCATCAGTGCTTCCTACATTATGAATACCTCACGGTGCTCCCTGTAGCCAGATATGACACTGGAGAACAAAGTGGAAGTGTCTTTATTGGGTGTTATCACGGCAACCTTGAAGAGAGCACACTCATTACTGTTGAATTCGCACATACCGTGACAGGTCACTGCTGTCAGTCCCGTAATAGAGCAGCAAGACGAGTCGTGATCTTAAAAGCTCTCAGGGTCGTGATCATAAGCGTGACTGCAGCCTGTTAGCTCCTCCTGCAGCTTCCATTTGAGTTTGTGAGAGTTGCAGTGGGCTTGTGTGCAGACCACACTGTGTCCTGTGGTGTGTCCTGTCGGCTCTAAGGCTTCCCGGGGTCTCGTTTCTCCAAAAAGTCTCATGTTTTATAATGCATGTGCCTTGCCTGCACCACAGGATCTGTAACATTTACGCCGCATAAGAGGGTTCATTGTGTTCGCATTTCCCCAAAAATCTGTGCTCTGTGAAAAGAGAATTTATGCCTGTGTGTGTGTATGTGTGTGTGTGTGTGTGTGTGTGTCATGGTAACTGTTTCTGTGAATTCAACCATGTGCCTGATGGTGTGTGTCTGTGCAGCTGTGTGTTTGTGGGGCAGGAGGATAAATGGAATATTTCTTTTTATAGCTTCATGTGGGGTTTCTCACGCTCAACATGCTGAGTCGAAGATGGTTTACGGAGCAGGGAAATACTCGGGAACAAGACGTGGACAAGAAACACTAGAATGCAACATTGTTTTCCTGAAATGTTAATTTCGTGGTGTCTACTGGTCCTCAGATAGTCTGGTGTTAATTTTAGCCGGGCATTTTTAAAGGAGCAGCTTCACGTTTGGAGAAATATACTTGATATTCAATTTACATCACTTTAAAAACATAGTGAATAAGAGAATTATTTTGAGCATTTTAAATTAAATTTACTTAAAGCTTGTGTATGCAACATAGAGCATTAATAAAGCAGCAAACCTATTTGCTCTGTAAAGATATAGCAGTGTAATTGTGTCTTGAGGAGAGAATGTTGTCACGCTATGTGTGCGTGTGTTGTAATCTGAACTTCTTTATGGTTTATGGTAGCCGGTTCTTGCTAGCTCATTGTCACCGCTTTGCATTGCGCTCATACGGTCATGCGGTAAATGATGATATTGGAATGGCGTTGTTGCAGTAGCTTAGCTTCTCGGGTAAAACTGTTTGCTCTGTCAGCACTGTTGCCGTTGTTTAGTGCTGTTTATAGAGTTAGCACGGTTAGCAGCTAGCTGTGGGAGACACTTTAAATATTAGATTATCAAAAATGTCGCCATTTAATTATGTCAGTCGACTGATAGATTTACTTTTTACTTGTTTGCTAAGATTGATATCAGTTTTTTTTTTTCAGAACACAAACACTTTTGAGTCCTTTGAGCTTAGCGCAAACACTAAAACAAGTTCAAGCAGCTAGCCTAGCTAACTCAAAAGTTAAAAAATACCCCTTTAAACAACGTTAAAGCTTGTATAGTCAGCAGCGTTTTGTGTATTTTATCTTGGGTGTTACTAAAGCAAAAGCAATTGTGGTTTTTAGGAGCTATTTCTTGACTAAAAATTGTAGCATCTGAGACGTTTGTTGTGGGGTGGCCAGATTTGTGTGCTAGCTTCAACCAGAAGCAAAACCAAATTGACCAGCTTTTGGGGATATGAATATCATCCCTATGTTTCCCGCTTACCACTCAAAAAGGTTCTGTGTTTCCCGCTTGGTTGAGCGGTACAGTATTGACTGCTAAATTCAAAATGTTTTGTTTTCATATTTTTAACCACATATTTTGAATTAAATGAAACAGCTTTTGCACGTGGGCTTGGCTAGCTGTGTTGCCTTTGCTGTCCAAAACATATAGAGCTGCAACTAAGGCCGTGATTACACAGAAATGAGACGCTACAGACGCGGACGCTTCAAAGATGCTTGAAACGCTGGAAGCGCTTATTCAATGCACGCTAGCTACTGGCGTCTGATGCTCAAAAAGTTGAAAATATTTTAACAACGCGCGTCTAAAAACATCCATCTAAAAAGACGCTTGAACGCCGGTCAGACGCACCGTATCATAGGAAAACAATGGTTTTACTGGCTAGCAAATATTTTCATTGTCAGTTAATCTGTTGATTATTTTCTCATATAATTAATTAGTAATTTGGTCTATAAATGTCAGAAAATGATGAAAAATGTTTCAAAGCCCAAGATAACATCCTCAAGTGTCTTGCTTTGTCCATAACTACAAGATATTAAGTTTACTACTAAAAAGAGGAGCAAAGAAACCAGAAAAAAAATCATGTTTACAGGGCTTAAATTTTTTTAGCATTCAGAATTGTTGAAATCTGTCCACACCATGTATGGTGTGCTTTCTCTGGATAAGACCCTTTGCACTACTCAATACTTTCAGCATGAGAGAGACAGCAAATGTAACATGCTGATATAATAGGTATCCAAAAGCAAGCATTGCAATAATTTGTTTGTTTGTGTGTGTTTACACTCGACAGGAGTTCTGCAAGCGTCCCGAGTTCATCGTAGATGGGGCGACTCGCACTGACATCTGTCAGGGAGCTCTGGGTAAGTCCATCCGGCAGAGATCCCATCTGTTTCACTCTTACTACTGCATGACTCAGCAATTAGAGGAGAGAAAAAGCTTAGATTTAATCTGGTAGAAGGTCAAAGTGAGAAATGCCGGCAGATGCCAAAATAAACAGGTGATTGACTGGAGGTTTGCCAGGTTGAAATCCCAAGTGTAACTGTGTAAGACATTTAACACTGTCACAGACATTTTGATATGGCAGAGTAGACAAAGCTCTCGTGTAAATAATGATATTAAAGAGGGTTGAATTCACGGTCCTGTTTGTAGACACTGGATACAATAAATTGAATCCACTGTTAATGTTTTAAGTGACACCTGCGCAGCTAAACTACAAACTGATTTAACTGTATATCTTAAAGGAATAGTTTAAAATTTTGGAAAACATGCTTTGCTGTCTCTTTTGAGCTAGATGAGTAGATTAATACCACTCATGTCAAGAAGCCAAGAGAAGATTTAGCAGACTGAAAGCAAGTGGAAACAGATATCCAGTTCACCAGCACCTCTGATTTACATGTTATATCTCATTTGTTTCATTTATACAAAAACCAAACTGTACAAACTAATTTTTTTTTTGGCTCTGAGCTTATATGGCATGACATACATCACAGTGATGATAAGAACCCAGAAGGTCCTACCAGGAAATAGTCTCTCACCAAATCTGCTGCTATAAAATAAGCGTCTTGATCAAAATATTAAACCAGACTTTTCCTTTAGTTAAAAAAACATGTTATCAGAATGCCACAGAAATATATGAACAGGTTAGGGTGAGTTTAGGAGAAAAAAAATATGAAGTGATACTTGGATGTCAAGGTGAGACAAATTTGGTATCAAATAAGCACTCATTGAGCACAATAAGAGCCCCTACAACCTTTAAGGCAGTTGCCTATAAACAGAATGAGAAATTAAAGCCATTTAACATTGCACTACAGTAAAGGTTGAGGACAGGTTTTAAAAAGAATCCTCAAAATTGAAGCAGTGGAGGTCGAAAACATTAAATCGCTTCACTTAATTGCTACACTTTCCATAATGCAACTTGATAGCATTTCTAAGACCTGTTGCCAGAAGAAAATTTTAGCATTGTATGTTTGTGCAAATCACGGGCTACATTTCATATGTATCCTATAAACGTACAGCAGGCGAGTTTAGCGAGTCACTGCTGCTTTTCCCTGAATGTGGGTGTTTTTCAGTGAGTCAAACGCTGTGTTTCAAGCAGTTACAGAAACTGGGTGTTTTTTAGTGGGCCGTCGCTGCATTTCCAGTGGCGAACTGCGGGGTTCTTCAGGGAGCCGTTGTTTTATTTCCAGCAATGATTGTGCCAACAAAGGTGGGTGTTTTGTAATGAATCATTGCTCTATTTCCAGTGGGTATTGTGCCACTGAATGTTGGCGCCTGTTAGCAAGCTGTCGCTGCATTTCCAGCGGCAATTGTGCCACCAAATGTAGGTGTTTTTAGCAAGCTATGGCTGTTTCCATCACTGTTTTTTTGCCAACTGTCACACCATTTCCAGCAGCTATTGTGCCACTGAACTTTGGTGTTTTTTAGCAAGCTGTTGCTGCATTTCCAGTGACAATTTTGCTACTGAAAATTGGTGTTTTTTGCAACTCATCGCTGCGTTTCCAGTGTCAGTTGCTCCACCGAACTTGGGTGCTTTTTGGGAGCCGTCATTCCATTTCCAGCTGTGACTGTGCCAGAGGTGGGTGTTTTTTAGTGAATTGTGGCTGCATTTCCAGCGGTGATTGTGCCGCTGAATGTTGGTGTTTTTTAGTGAGCTATTGCTGTGTTTCCATTGCCGCTTGTGCCAGTGAACGTAAGTGTTTTTTAGCCAGCCATCACACCATTTCCAGCAGTGTTTGCGCCACTGAACTTGGGTGTTTTTTAGCAAGCTGTTGCTGCATTTCCAGTGACAATTGTGCAACAGAAAATGGGTGTTTATAGCAGTTCATTGCTGCGTTTCCAGTGTCGATTAATCCACCAAATTAGAGGGTTGTTTGAGCTGTTGCTGCAATTCCAGCAGCGATTTTGCCACCAAATATGGGTGTTTTTTTTAGCAAGCTATTGACTCATTTATAGCTGTGATTATGCCAGCAAACATGGGTGTTTTTAAATGGTCCTAACTGACCTCAGTGTGTAAAAATGGTTGAATTTCCTTTAAATATTGAATATCATGATAATTTTAGCTAAGATGGCTGAGTTTGAATGTTTCTACAGAAACGTTGTTTCTACCATTTGCCGGTTCCCATTACATACATGTCCTAAATCCTCCCTCCGTGTGTAGATGAGACTGAGCTCTTTAGTCAACACGTCTGGTAACAAAATCAGCAGCCAAAGTCAACAGAGCAAACTGAACGAGGATAAGAGTGCCAGATGGAGATTGACATCCTGAAGGAGCGAGAGACGGAGGGCAGTTAACAGTCAGGTCGGAATAACCAGTGACATTTTATTGCCTGAGACGTTTCCCGCTCGACACAGAGCTGCATCTATTATTCAGGCTTTGTTTCTCTGCCTCACATCTGTAAACAAGGCCACCCTCCCTCTGTTAGCGTAGCTCTGGCAGCGGTGGAAGCGACTTCCCCCATTGCCGAATGCAATTCTTTACCCACCCTCCCCCCTCACAGCTCCCAGAGGAGCTGAGCTGAATTGCAAAACAATAACCCCCCTAAAAATGATGAGCCAGGAAACATGATGCTTCACTTTGTTTTACAGGCAAAATGCAACATGACTGAGTCTTTATCTGTACGCTATCTGTGTCGGCAGCTATCAGGGGCTGTTTATGGATTATATGATGGATAAAGTAAAAGTGAAACAGCCTTACTTTATAAATACTGTAATCATTAACTAGCATGAAGAGATGAAACATTAGCAACAGTCAAAGAGAAAGCATCAAGAAAAGTCGTGACCTTTAGTATTAACATAAAGGTATCAGATTAGACCAATCAAAATGCTCAGCTACTCCCAGATAACACAACAAACATCACTGTTTTTGTTTGTGATCAGATTACCACAGATCACATACCACAGCCTGCATGCATAAAAAGCAAGATGGTAAAAACTACGTCAGTCAGGGTGTTCCTGTCCTCCAACCGAGACCCTTTTGCAACACAATATATCATAACAGAAACACAGTGTGATTCCTAAAAACAACGTCGGTGACTTATTGTGGAGCCGTGGTAGTTTCAGCCCCTTTCTGTAAGTCCAATGGAACAAGTGCCTCTCCCATTTCCCAGAGGGGAAAGCTTGTTCAAACATAGTCCCATGCTCTTGTCTTTGCTGAGCTGTAAATGGGAAAATTCCAGTTTCATGAGTGTCTTCCCACTAAGCCTCCGAGTCTTTACCTCAGCGAATGAGTGAATTATGGAAAATAGTTAGGAGTCTTTTTAGATCTCAGCTAATATGGGAATGGATGAAGTCTGTGTTCAACACCTGCTTCACATAAACAACCTGCTGTCATTCTTGTTAACAGTATGGCAGGTTTTGGCACTCAGGGCTGATCCCAGGTAATAAAACTGTGTGTATGTGTCCTCAGGGGACTGCTGGCTGCTGGCAGCCATCGCCTCGCTGACCTTAAATGACAACCTCCTCCACAGGGTGGTTCCTCACGGACAGAGCTTCGGGCAGGGATATGCCGGCATCTTTCACTTTCAGGTAATGAAATCTTTACTTCCTGCATTTACACACGTCCTGTATATGCCTAAGGACACAACAAACACAGCTGACACCTCCACCACAACTGTGTGCCCCACTTTCCAAATGTAGTTCACTGGGACTTCCACTGTTGTTGCTTCTAAGATTCACAGTTAAAGGGTAACGGACCACTTCCTTACTGTTCTCAAACAGCTGGCCATCTTATAATGTTCCTAATGAAGGACTTGAGAACTCATAAGCCTTTTTTAGATTGGAATTGTGCAAATTTGCAGTAAAGCCCAATCCGTCTTTTTTCAGCATTGGCAGTATAAAAACAAAATCGGGGAGGGTGGAAAATTGCCGCCTGCCTACTTTTGTTTATACAGAATGTGCCTTTTTTGGGGCAATGGGGGCGTGAGCAAGTAACAAAACGTGTAGCTCAGCATGTGACGTAAACAGTGATGTGGGAGGGAAGCCGCGGCTAGTCAGACGGCGATTCTCTCGTAAGTCGGCCCGTTCTTCACCGTCCCCGTCATCTGACGGTTAATGGCCTCTTTGTATGTGAGGACAAGGAGGGCGCAATTCCTTGTCTCCCCAGTTGCTCATCTTTACAGTGTCTGTCAGGTTTGTGTTTCCCTCTTGCTACTAGCTGCTCGCTAATTCCTGCTATCAGCTGTTTCCTGTTTATCCATCGCCAGTTGCTCACACGTGCAGCGTCATCAACAGCTCCTCCCACACATCATCAACAGCCCCTTCTGTTGCAGAAGGCCGCCTCGGTCTGTTTAAACTAAAAGGGTTCCGCCAATATGTCTACCCTACAAGGCAGAAAATTGGGCACCTCGGATCAACTTGCCAATCCGGCTCTGTGTGTATCAACGCTCGCAGCTGGCCAGCAAATCGGCGCAACATTCGCGGAAAATCTGGCAGTGTAAAAGGGGCTATAGGCTAAATCCTATCCTTATGTTCACCACTGAGACTTTCACCCTGAACCCTTGTAGACCTCTGTCATATGCCCCACCTCTGCACCGGGCCACCCGGGGATGAAGTGTGCTTAGATGGGGCTTCTGACCTAAATTGTTTCTATGGATTTGAGTTTAAATTCCTGAACACGTACTTGATCTTAATTCTTTTTGCCCAAACAGATCCTAATATACCTGACATTTACAATTTATGCAGCATACAGTATGTGCAGAGTCTGCTGCTTTAAGGATAGCAGAGTACATGAGCTGCTCATACTACATTCTGTATCAATCCCCAACTGAGGACCTTCACATGATAGGCGGATAAAAACAAAACTTTCGCTTGCAGTTGTGGCAAAGTCCTGACATTTGTATTCAAGGGACGGCAGTTTTATGTGCGCTCATTTCATTTACTGTGTTTCTACTCTAACTCCTTCCTGTTGTGTCATTTCCTGTCAGGTGCACCACTGGTTGTGCAAACTGTAAAAGTGAAATCAAGAAGAAGAGTTTGTTTCTGTGGTTCAAACTGAAGTGGAAACGTTTTTTATGTTGTATTTTTCGATGTAGTTGTGTTTGACTTCACACTGATCAGACACACTCATTTCAGAATGCGCTTTTCTTTGACACACTAACAGCTCCTTTGTTTCCTCTCACTGTGGTTAGATACATGTGGTTAGATGCAAGGTCTGATTTGTGTTTGAAAACTGAGTCACAGGAAGATCCCTGATGCTGTCGGTCGTCAGTGTCTTTCACATTTTGTTTGGCAGCAGCAGAGAACACAGAGAAGCTTATTGATTAATAGAAATACAGTTGCGGGTATTCATGCTACAGGCCACCAAACAGCTCTCACTGTATGTCAGACAGTGCTGAAAGGATAAGTTGATTAATCAATTATATGGCAGACAGACACTTCGGTGGCAATAATTTTACTACTCAGTTCATAATTTTAAGTATTTACTTTCGTCTGTGAGGGTGTCTAGCTTCTCTTCATGTCACTTAAATTTAAACTGAATCGTTTTGGGTTTTTAAATGTATTGATGGAATAAGCATTTGCAGGATGACACCTAGACCAGTGGTTCCAAACTGGTGGGTGACTCGGGAATGTGTCGAGTTTGTCAAAAACACACTTTATTTTGAAGTACAGTGAATTTCCGGCACAGAGCTTTTATTTTGAAGTGCGTTTCCCTGACTAACTGACAGCTTGTTAACAGAGACAGCAAACTAGCTCAACGACATGGCCAAACGCTGAATATATTAAACTGTGTGGACCTTAAAGTAATGACTAAGGAGAAATCTGGACCCCATGGCTGGACCAGTTGGGAACCACTGACCTAGATCTAAATCTTAAAGGTCCAGTGTGTAAGGTTTAGGGGGATTTAGTGGCATCTAGTGGTGAGGATTGCAGATTGCAACCAGCTAAAACTTCTCCCAGTTAGAATTCCTTCATAATCGTTAATCATTATGCACAGAAACTTTGCACACTGTTTCTGATGTGTTTTATTGTTCTGTTTGTTGTGAAAATTCACAATACGAGACATAATAAAAAGACAAATTCCCTCCTTTGCCTCTCTCCTCTGGAGTTACCTATCTGGCTGTCACCACTCCTTGTGTCTTTCATTTGGCCCCGCAGCTGCATGAAAGGGCGGAGCTGTCCTCAGCCTCTGTCTCTGTAGTCCACATTCTCCTCCTCTTCATCATCATCCTCCTAGATATTACTATATGACCTGTTGAAAGTGAACTGAGTTATGAAATGATTCTGTGCACTGCGGTTGTGTCTCGCAACCACATTGGCTTCACTGATTCTTGGTCAAACGTCTCTAAAGGCTTCTGACGCAGAAAATCGAACCTGTTCCGAAAACTTTAACAAAGGACGAAAGTTCTGGAGTGTGATTGACACAACGTGAAGTTATATTTGTTTGTAGATGTGCGACACTTAGGACGAAAAAATGGACTCACCGTGCAAAGGCCTTAAATCCTACGCACTGGACCTTTAACATGTTGAACCAGTGAGTCAGTGAAGAGTTTAACTCGTGTGTCTCTTCCCAGAATTTCCCAGAAAGGAAGAGGAATTTAAACCACAATATTTCTGTCATAATCTGCATATTTACTTGTCAAACCTCACTGAGTCATCCGAGATAACTGACCTCTCAGACCCACACCCAGTCGGCCAGACGATAAACTTAACCTGGGATGATTTGAGTCACTATCAAACTGATTTAAGCGACCAACACCCATTTCTTTATCACACATACAGTGTTTAGAATCTGTCAGTCACGTCTACCCGTTGACAGTCAAACACTGATGTGTCTAATGTTTCACTTCACCCGCCTGAAGGACCAGTCATGCTGCTTTGTGACATAAATAAATTTGTTCTTTTTGTTATGTCTCTATGGAGCGAGCCGACGGCAAACACCCGCGCCTTATCAGCTGAACTTTGTACACAAAACCAAATACTCCAGACACACACACATGAACACACACACCCAAAAGCAGGAGGCAAATTTGAGACCACACAGTAGCTGCTGCACACTAAACAGCGCATGCATTCAGTCCATTATGAGATAGGGAAATCTTTGCAGCAGTGGTTTATTATTATGCGGAGCTCAATTTGAATGTAATATATTTGTACAACCAAAACGAGTGCAATAGAAAAGTATCTACACGCTGGAATCAGTACTCTCATAAACTTTTACAGGCAATATTTCTACCCCATGCAGGTCTGCATGAGGATGTAATCCCACTGAGGTTTTGTGGACGTGCACGCAGCAACACTCGCCATAAATCATAGCCTATCCTTGTAGTATTTAAAACTTCCTACCTCACAGGCTACCCTTCCTCTTTTCTTATTTCTTTCAACTTCCTGCATATTAGACTGCAGTTAAGGATATTTTTACTTACTGTTTCTATTCCAGGCAGTGTTATTGTTTTTATGTCGCCCAATATCACGAGCTATTCTGGTTTATTCGTTAGTGACATCAGGAAGTGCCGTGAAAGAGTGTGTCTGTCTGTGTGTCTGTGATCTCATATGCCTCGTTATCTGTGCCTGAGTGTGAGTCCTCTGATCTTAGACAGCCATGTCTCTGGTGCTTTCATTAGCTTGTGTTCATAGCTGGAGGGGGGCTGTGAACCCCTTTGCCAAAATGTGTTGCCAAGCAGCCTCTCATGTTCCTCTCATGTTCTCAGAGTCTGCAAAAAAAAAACAGCTGCAGAAATTGGGGAGAGAGGATTTTAAACTGAGCACGCAGGAAATCTGGATTTGAATATTTAATGATTGATATTTTATTCTTAAGTGCAACCTTAAATTTTTCCACCATTTCAACCTGCTTTGTCACGGAGCACTCTGAGCCGAGTCGGCTGCCCGCTTTGATGCAGTGAAGGGTTTTTTGCCAACCAGACTGTCAGCCTGCCAAGTGTAAGACCCAAACATTTTCTAAAAGACTGAAGAACCACAGAGACACAAAACAACAACCACAAGAAGACACAAAAGGACTAAAAAGGGACTGTCTGTTGACTGTTGCAAAGGAACTGCAAAAAGTTACAAAATAACTACAAAAACAGGCAAAGCAACCACAAAGAGGGACAAAATGACTACAAAGAGACACATAACAACAAAAAAGACATCATAGAGACACGAAACAACCTCAGGGAGACACAAAAGGACTACAAAGAGATGGAAAGGAACTGTAAAGAGACACAAATGACTACAAAAACAGACAAAACAACCACAAAGACACACAAAATGACTACAAAGACACACGAAAGAACCACAAAGAGACACAAATTGACAAAAAAAAAATACCAAAAGAGACACAAAACAACTTTAAGATGACACAAAAGAACCACAAAGAGATGCAAAGGAACTGCAAAAAGACACAAAGTAAAACAATCACAAGAAAGGAAATTACTAGAAAGAGACACAAAATTACCAACAGACGCATAACAACTACAAAGAGACATATAACAACCTCAAGGAAACACAAAATGACTACGAAGAAGCAGAAAACAACAAAAAAGACCTCAAAGAGAAACAAAACAACCTCAAGAAGACACAAAAGAGATGCAAAGGGACTGCAAAGAGACACAAAATGACTACAAAGACACACAAGAACCACATGGAGACACAAAAGACTACAAAGAGACACAAAACAACTTTAAGAAGACACAAAAGACTATAAAGAGCTGCAAAAAGACAAAAAGCAACCTCAAGAGGACTACAAAGAGATGTAAAGGAACTGCAAAGAGACACGAAATAATTACAAAACAGGGTAAAACAACCACAAAGACAAACAAAATGACTACAAAGAGGCGCATAATGAACCTAAGGTGACACAAAAGGACTACAAAGAGATGCAAAGGAACTGCAAAGAGACGTAAAATAACTACAAAAACCGGCAAAACGACCACATAGAGAAACAAAATGACTGCAAAGAGACATAAAACAACTACAAGGAGACAAAAAAGGGACTGCAAAGAGACACAAAGTAACTACAAAAACAGGCAAAATGATTACAAAGAGACACAAAATAACTACAAAGACATAAAACAACCACAAGGAGACATAAAATGACAAAAAAGACCATGACGAGACACAACACAACCTCAAGGTGACATAAAAGGACTACAAAGAGGTGCAAAAGAACTCTAAAGAGAAACAAAGTAATTACAAGGAGACACAGAATGACTACAAAGAGACACCAAACAACCTCAAGGAGACACAAAAAGACTACAAAGAGGTGTAAAGGAACCCAAAAAGACGCAAAGTGACAACAAAAACTGGCGAAGAGAAACAAAAGGACTACACAGAGACACAATACCACCAGTAAGTCTGTGTGTCTTGCTCCTGTGTGGGAGAGGTGGTGGGGCCCTTTGTATATCGGCGCCCATGGGCACATTGTGTCATCATCCACCCATGGGAACATGCACAAACACACAGACTGACAACCCTGGATCACTCGTATTATGCTAGTCTCACTGCTCAGTCATGGAAGCTATTACACCAGAAATGGGCACACTGACAAATCAGACTGGTTGCTGTCAGCTGCCAACAGATGCACACACACACACACACACACACACACACACACACAGACGCAGGTTAAGCTGTAGCATAGTAGGGAAATCCATCCGTCAACCCCTGAAGACAACGAGTGGAGCATCTGTGTCGGTAATTGTCCACTTTTCTGAAGCGTCCTTGAGAAATTCAGCTGTGGGGCTGCTGCGCTGACTCATCTGGTATCGAAGGATCAATAAATACCATTGCACACATGCACACACTAATACACACACACACGCACGCGCAGAGCTCCCATTTACTCATGTCTGCTGGGGCTGGTGACTCAATTACAGAGAAGTCAGCCAAGGGAAAGCAGAATGTTTGACCCGCTTTTCACTGATTATTTCCAGAGATGCTGTGTACATTTTTATATATAGATGCAGTCGTTCTCCATGTATATATATACTACGTGTTCCCTCTGCCAGAATGAGTGGAAATAATACTTCCATTTCCTCTGAAGGCTTGTAAATGCATGCATGTGTTTAACGTACATGCATGAAAGCTAAATGGCTCGTAAATACACACGGCTGCTTTCCATTTAGTGAAGAGTTGCCCTACTTCCACCGTCCTCTTTTTCCGTTATGCCTGCATGGGTTTTTGTTTTAGCCTCTCTTCTTAGTGTTTGTATCACTGCCAATAAATGTTGCGCGCGTTTCCATTACTTGCAGTTTCTCATTTTTTTTCTCTGCCCGAGCATGTTTCCACTTTCTGTTCCCCTTTTGTGTGCTGTTGAGTCTTCTTCCAGGGATTCCCCGTTGTATGACTTTGGATCCTTTAAGCCTCTGGATAAGTTCGCCAGACCTGAATGAGTCATCCCAAAATGTAATTACGAGCACTGGCTGTGGGAATCTTAATTGAAGCAGAGCAGGAAAGGAGGGCGTCTGTGCGAAGGAGCGAGGCAGGCAAACAAAAGGAGGGAGAATAAATTATGAACCAGGCAATCTCAGCCATCTCAGTCGGAAACAAACAAAACTTAACTGGGGCAGAATCTTTTATCGTATTCTTATAATAGCTCGTATTTCACGCAGAGAGTCTGCACTGTTTGTTGAAATGTGTTGAGGAGTTCTCTTGCTAACTGAAAGCCGTGCCACAGATGTGGTAAGAGTTCACATCCCTCAGTGACGCAGCGTGTTGCTCCCACATTGCTGCGAGATAAACGCTCAGCCACGGCAGAGTAAAATTAGGAAGTTGTGCGTGCCAGGGGCGAGTGTGTGTGTGTGTGTGTCTGCTTTGTGTGGTCTTCAGTCAGCCGTGTTGTGACACAGCTCCTCCCAGAGGTAGATTCAGCTCTGCAGAGCATGCAGAATTCATCCATCCATCCGTCTATCTTCCTGCTGTTAACACACATGCTGACATCAAGTGCAATCTGTAAATCCACATACACATGCACACACAGCTGTGGCTTTCATTTGCAACTTCTTTCCCCAACGCTTTCTTTGTTCCTATTTACTTTGACAAAGAAATATGTCATTCACAGCACTGTGAGTTCTTTTACAGAAGGTTTACTGTAGTACTTCCTCAAGGTTTTCTGTATGACTCAACTGGTTTCTCAGATGACCAAAAGACAGAAAGCATTTCAGCAGCTGGAGGTGCCCTCTTGTAATTGTTTTTAATGAGAATGAAGCTTTTTGCTTGCGGTTTTTGAGTTGCGACGTGCCTCATGTTTCTGCGCTCTAAGAACCTGGTGTTTTGCCAGAGTGCTCTAAACTCCTTGAGTTGAAAAAACTCAAAAACGTCATCTCTTTTTTCGTCATATCGTAGGATTTGAGAGGCGGGCCTTCTGTGGTGGTCACGACAACTAGTTTACAGTTGGTAAATAATGGAGGAGAAACTGGTGGTAGCGGTTGACGATAGACAGCAGGTTGTCAAATTGCCCCCGAGTCACCCTAAAATATGCCTGGAAACAGCTATCATTGAGGAGAAACTCCTGGACCAACTGGTGGTACTCCCCATGATCCACCCTCTTTATTAGGGTCTCATGTACCCACACAGATCTCCGTTTCCCTGCGACCAACAAACTATTTACTGACAGCCTCACACCCTCAACCAGAGCTACAGCAAGTACCCTCTGCCTCAACATGTTAGGGACTAAATACTAATTACTGTAAGATAAATAAAATGAATAAACGATGGATTGATTACACAGGAAGGTTAGAATAAGGAGGTGAGTCCGTGGTCGCCTGGCAACAATAAAAAGACGCAGCAAGTGTTTATTTTTTCACTAGTGGCATACACTTTCTGTGTGATCAGGGCCTTATGCCTCACATTGTCTCAACGTGTCCTCATATAACAGTTAAGATGAAATCCTGTGAATTAGCGCCCCACGAATGACATCACGTACTCAACATGAAGTTCCTTACTTAACGTAAAACTGAATAGGTTAGGTTCAGGCAAGTTAAGTTACTTTGGTTAGGTTTACGAAAAGAAACATGGTGATGACTTACGTTAAAATGAGTCAAAGTTTACTCAAAGTTGGAACACTGGTCTCTCGGGGGACAGTCACACGAGCAAGCCATGTGTTTGTGCCTATGCGCCACCCCAACCTGCTTCTGTCTGTACTCCTGTCAGTGCATTAGTAACATGATTGCAGCCTTCCTAAATATGTAGGTTATACACGACTAACTGGCTCATGATTGTGTAGGAGATGCACTATTTTTGGCGCATTACTTTTTGTAGGAAAACTGTCAGTGCATGAGAACAGCCTGCATTGTCTGTAGCCTGTTGCACCAGCTGTATGTAGGTTATCTCCAAAGTTTGGGTGCCAAGTTGACACTGAGCTGCAGTACTAAGAAGTAAGATTCATCTTGGCTACTCTGGCGTGAACCCTGACTTTGAAAATACATTCAAACCAGATTACATTTGAATTGAGGCATAGCAGTTGCAACCCAGAGCAGGTCATTGTGCAGGTAAGAGCATTCACTCTGGAGGATATTTTCAAATGTCTCAGTTCAATGTCTCTCAATTTGGGTGTCAGAAGTGAAGGTAAAGCGGCCAAAAGGAAGGGGTCATGAAGATGGATTTTCAAATGTACCAGCATCAGTGTAGATGAAGTCTAGGAGCCGTGTCATATGTCCTCAATGTAATTTACACCTTGATGCCAGAACATCGGGGCACAGAGGAAGATGAGACTGAAGGGCACAGGGAGGCTCAGCACAGAGTGGACTCTGTATGCAAGCTTATATGATTGTTTTAAAGCCATCAAGTCCTTTGCTTCAGATGTGATGGGACTGTTCTTTATTTATTAATCTAGGTCTAGGTACGCTGTCTGAAGGGTTACTTGTGGGTCCAAAGGTACCACACCGAAAGACTTTTATGAAAAAGGGGTTTAAGAGAGACACAAAGCTGCTCCTCTGTTTAATCTGTATGTTCATTAGTCTACAGTGGTACATCAGTCTGTATTTTTCGCATGCACGTGTGGGAGACAGAGCTGTTCGATTGTGTCAGGTGAGCGTGTGCGAGTTTGTGTGTGAGATGGATCATAGTGCATCACCATTTTTTCTTGGTAGTTGTAGTCTATTGTGAGACATGGAGACAGCGCCTGGATGGGGATGACAGGTGTGTTTAAAACGCAGCGACAGCACAGACATTTCATATACAAGATGTATATAACGTGGGCAAAGTAGATTCATTTGTAAGGCCATAGAAATGGCTTTACAATGGATTTAGGGCCTACTTGATTCTTTTATACTCATAGTTTTGAGTCCTGTGCTGCAAACCTTTAAACCTCTGTAGCTCCAGTGATGTGTGCAAGACTTTAACATACAGCCCTGCTATTTATTTTATATAATTTTTCATTTACATGTTGTGCAGCTGTATATTTTTACACAGTGAAAAAAAATCCCTGTCTTTGCGTTTTATTTTGATCACAGTCTGTTTTTATAAAACTGCTTGTGACATCTGAAAATGTGGCTTGCAACGGAACATGAAGTCCATTTCGTAGAAAATACCGAGGTATATATTTTTGTCCATGTCGCCCAGCCCTACCTAAACCAAAATAAAAAACTTTTACTCCCTTTACAACTGGCATTAACATGCGTTTTCTGTGATTGGATTGCAATCGGATAGCGCTTGACCACATACATTTATACCTGGTATTAATATACGTCTCTGGTGTCCACATCTAGATCCGTTTGCTATCTGATCACGATCCTACCCGCTGACCTCACATCCTCCTCTGCTTCTTCTGCAAACATTTCCAGCAGCAGATTACAACATCATATCCTGTGCGTCGTAATAACAACAACAAGATGTTAGCCGCCCGTGAAGTGGCGTTATTGTATGGACACTTTAGTCGATTTTCTTGTTCTTGGTAGTCGCTACCTGGTGAGGGTTGTTGTTGTTGATGGTGTCTTCTTCCTTCTTCCTGTGTCCAGCTGGCCCACCTCACTTACGTATTTCCGCCCACGGAGTTGTTGTGTTGTTGTCTTGTGTTCGATGTGGTCACAATGCGTCTCTGACCACCTTCAGTAGTGGTTTGGCAGATCGGATACAAAATATGTCCTTAATGCGTTTCAAGTGTATTTACACCTGTACTTTCATGTGGTCCAGAGCAATCCGATTGCAATCTGATCACAAAAAAACGCACGTTACTGTAAGGTGTAAAGGGAGTACTTTTTTTTAAATGCCTCTCCTGTTTTGGACCACTCCCTCCTCCTTCATAAGTCACAAACACATCCTTAAAACGAGAGTCTCAAAATGTCATCAGTGATTATTTCTATGTTGTGTCTGTGTGTGTGCTAACTAACTGAACAAAAAATAGCAACATATATCAGCTGTTACAATGGCAAGTGTGAGTCAAAGTGTTGAAACTTGAATCTTCAAAACTTTCAGTAACACCCAGAGGTGTTAGGTATTTCAATTGTAAAGCATGTTGTTTGTTAACATTGCTGAGAAACAGCAGGTGTCAACAGCAGAAACTCTGACACTTAATTGACTTCAACCTTTTTGAACCTGTTCTTCTTGTAAATGAGCTCCAGCTTTAGGTCATATTGCCCCCACACCTTCATATCATACATCTTATGTTGTGTCGATCTCTTCTGCTCCCTGCTGGCCGACAGGCACACTGCCACGTGTGTGAAGGCCAAATAACAATTCAGAGAACAATTCTCCCTGCCCTTATTTACCTCTGTTTACATGCTGCACTGCAAAGCCTTGTTCTGCCTCCTTATTCTTCATCTTTTCAGAGAGATTTTAAAGAAATTTCGAAACCCTCACATACATGTTTTAGGTTCTCTCATTTATTATGCAACTGACTTGACATATTGGATAATAGTTGACTTGTTTTAGTTGAAACAAGGTGCGGCAAATCACAGCTACTTTGGCTTGTAAACCAATAATTTGCTTGCAGGACTGGTTTGGAGATATTTAAATCATCAGCGAGGGTGTGTGAGTTTAATGATTCCCATTTAGCCACTGTATTTATTTCAGGGTTGAAACGCAGAAACAGGCTGAGGATTACAGCTTTCCTCAGATGTCTCCTCGGCGTCACGTGTTTGTCTCTTTCTGTGTGGTAAAATGTGATAAGCTGCTGATTCTTCTTTGTCTTTTGTTGCTGTGCCCTACATTTCAAACCAATGAAAATTTGAGCTGAGAGAAGTGTCAGTAAATCCAGCCAGCAGCGTGATAAATTTGGCAGCACCAGACATAAGACAGGGCTGACTGATCTTTGATCAGTAGTGGAAAGTAAGAAAGTACATTTACTCAAGTGCTATTATGAGAAAAAAAACAGTTTTAAATAAGTAAGACAGAACAGATACTCTGTGTACAGGTACATTTTTCCAACGAATATATATTCCTGAGTATTTCCATATTCTGTTACTTTATACATTTTATACTTCTGCTACTTTTATGCACACTTTATATCAAATAAAACTCAGTTTATCTCTTGTAATTTAATCCTGAGTGTCTGATGAATGACCTGCTTCCGTTCTGCTCTGTCCTTTAAAGGGATGGTTCACTGGTTCACTCCAGATCAAAGATATTTTTCCACTTTCCTGCAGTGCTGTTTATCAGTCTAGATTGTTTTGGTGTGAGTTGCAGAGTGTTGGAGATATTGACCGTGGAGATGTCCGCCCTCTCTCCGATATAATAGAACAATATGGCACTCAAAGGGCCAATAAATACATTTGAAAAACTCAACAGCAATGTGTCTTTACAGAAATCATGACCCGCTTACTGAAGATAATCCACAGACATTGTTGTGAGCAGTTTCATGTAGGAACCATTTTTTTTCTACCTAAATACACCCACCAACCATACTACTATGCAGAAGGAAGTGTGCATCTACTCACCTAGCACCACTGAGCTAGCTAACGTTACAGCTCAGCTGAGCAGGACTCCATTGAGTTTACATCTCATGCTGTCACAAGCACAAGCCTCTCGTCAGTGAGTAGATGCACTCTTCCTTCTGCACAGTGATAGTTTGCAGATGCAGTTCGGTAGAAAGAAAATAGTTCCCACATGAAACTGCTCACAACAAGGTCTGTGGATTATCTTGAGTAACCAGGTCATGATTTCTGGAAAGAGACATTGATGTTGTGTTTTTCAAACGTATGTTTTTGGCACTTTGAGCACCACAAGCTGAGTGCCGTCTAGTTCCATTATACTGGAGAGAAGGCAGACATCTCTACGACTGATATCTCCAACACTCTGTAACTCACACCAAAATAGCACTACAGGTAAGAGGAAGAAATTGTATTTTTATTTTAGGGGTGGACTGTCCCTTTAACTGTCTTCACATTCTGTATGTCTTATTCATAGTTTGTGTATCTTAATAAATTTCGCCTGTTAGGTCAGTGAGTTGTAATATTGATGTTTCCCTCTGTCTGTCTGCAGTTCTGGCAGTTTGGCGAGTGGGTGGAGGTCGT
The DNA here is from genome assembly GCF_041903045.1 of Epinephelus lanceolatus. Taxonomy (NCBI): domain Eukaryota; kingdom Metazoa; phylum Chordata; class Actinopteri; order Perciformes; family Serranidae; genus Epinephelus; species Epinephelus lanceolatus. The sequence continues at coordinate 15,928,401 of NC_135755.1, forward strand.
GATCGATGACCGGCTGCCAGTGAAGGATGGAAAGCTGCTGTTCGTCCACTCAGCAGAGGGAACTGAGTTCTGGAGCGCTCTGCTGGAAAAGGCCTACGCTAAGTGAGACTGACAGATCATAATGAACTCTTAATGAACTCTCAGTCGAGGCTAATAATGTATTAATGTCACATCATCATCAAAATGCATGATGTTGTTGCTGCTGCAGCTTTAGCTGTTCAGAATGGATGATAAATACACATGAATAGGGGTCTGCTCAAGTTCCAGTCCCAGTCTCAACTACTGAAGCCTGTAGCTGGTGGCTCCACTTTATACAAAGACGCCTATGACCAGAGTTTCTAGATGCAGAAAATCTGTGTTAAAAAGCATGATTGACAAATACTTGAAGCCCTTACGGACGTATTGAGCAACTTGAGACCACAGCTGCTCCACTGGACAGCTGCAGTCTCTGTTGTAAATTTGCTTAGCTGTAAAAGTGAAGCAGAGCATTGTTTGTGCGTGCCAAGTTAAGTGGGCCTCCTGGTTGTAGAGCAGAGAAGAAACGGGAAGTGCATGACGTAAAATGAGATTTATGCATTGTTAGATTTGCTCTGTTGAGGATGTGACAGAGAACATACTTTGAACTTTTCCCCTCTAACAACAACTCAAGTCTTTGGACTCCATCTAAGGCCTGCTCTCATACCTAACACACTCTTTGACTGTTTTTAAATCCTCATTAATCTCCTCCTGTGTCCCAGGTTGAACGGCTGTTATGAGGCCCTGTCAGGGGGCAGCACGTCCGAGGGCTTTGAGGACTTTACAGGCGGCGTGACGGAGATGTACGAGCTGAGGAAAGCACCCGCCGACCTCTTCAGCATCATCAGCAGGGCCGTAGACAGAGGATCACTGCTGGGCTGCTCCATTGACGTCAGTACTGCATCACTTACGCATCCTTTGTTTTAGTTTTAGCAGTGCTGGTAGGAAAATTTTGGATAGAGCCAGGCTAGCTGTTCCCCTCTGTTTCCCGTCTTTATGCTAAGCTAAGCTAATGTTTGGCATCTTCCCTCTCATCTTACCTTTGGGGAAAAGACAAATAAGCATTTATCTACATTTTAACAAAAAAAAAAACAAAGTAAAGAAAAGAAAGAAAAAACAGGCCATCACTTCAGTTTTCAGTACCTCCAGCTGGGAAAGACACCTGCTATGTTTTTAATCGACCCGTGGCTGTTTTTGTCATGGCTCTTTGGCCCTCAAACTTTGGAATTTTTTTAGCAACCTGTGGCTGCTTTTCCAGTGGTGCTTCAGACCCAAAACATGGTTGTTACATAGTGACCTGTGGCTATTTTCTAGCGGCCTTTAAAGCACCAAACGTAGATTTTTTTTAGCCACCTGTGGCTGTTTTGCCTGCAGCTTTTCAGCCCCCTGAAGGGTAGTTATTTGTGACCCATGGTTGTTTATCCAGCCACTTTTCAGCTCGCAAATGTGGCTGTTTTTTAGCAACCTGTGGCTGTTTTTCTAGCGGTTTTCAAGGCTCCGGATGTGGATGTTGTTTAGTGACCGTTGGCTGTTAATTCAGTTGCTTTTTGGGATCCAAATGTGGGTTTTTTTCACCGACCCACAGGTGTTTTTCTAGTGGCTTTTCAGCACCCAAATGTGGGTGCTTTTAAGAGATTAACTGCTGTCTTTTCAGCCCTAAAATGTGGGTATTTTTTCGTAACCTGTACCTGTTTTTCCTGCGGGGATAGTGCCACGAAGGGCAGGTATTTTAAGCAAAAATATGATCTTTTCTTAACCATAACCAAGTGGTTTTCGTGCCTAAACCTAACCACTTGTTACCCGCAGTGTTGCACAATGGTTTGGTTTACACTGTAGTAAAGCAACACATTGCTGAATTATTAGCTGAACAATCAATCCATTAAATTACAAATGTAACGTAAAATAAGTGGTTTTTTTTTTTATTTAATTTTCTGGCCTCCCAAATGTTAAGATTTGCTTTGCTTTGCTCTGCCTTATACCATTGTAAATTGTCTCTGGGACAATTAGTTGGTAAGCGTTTTATAAACAAAAGGAGAAATGGAGAAAATACTAACGTTAATAATGAAAACAGTAGATTGCAGTGCTTTAACACCTCTTACAAATCCAACAGGTGTTTGTAAAGTTTGGCTCACTGAGATATACTTTAGTTTGACCCCTGTAGGGGCAGGTTAAAGGTCAAAGGGCTGTACATGCCGACCTGGGATTCCAGAAGTTGGGAGGATTTTCACAGGGGGGTGGGGATCAGGGAAACCAGATGCATTCAAATACACCAACAGCACAGAGTGTACTGTTATTTATGTTCAATGTACTATTATGTATTTGCTAGAAAAGAGAGTTGTTGTCTGACTGAGTGGGGGGTGAACTGAGGAGACTGTAAATAGGGCAGTTTGAGTGAGTGGGTGCTGTAATGGCAGAAAAATGTGGGAAATTTGATCTGGGACCAGAAGAGGGCAGTGGAGATTGAGAGCTCGTGGTGAAAGGGTTGGAGCTGGCATGGATTCACTGTAATTCTCAAGGACAGTGGGTGTTTGCAGACAGAGGGGATTGAACTCTCCCGTCTGTCTTGGTGAAGGTCGTGCTCTGTAATAAGTGCTGATCAGTTTGGTTAGGACGAACTGCAAATGTGACTCGTGGTAGGAAAACATGAAGACAAAGATGGAAAAAAACAGCAACAAAGGGAGGTCAATGAGGAGGTAGAACATCTCCAATAACAAACACTGTAACCTTTGCATTTACAGTTTACATTATTACAGTTATAAAGGGATAGTTTGGATTTTTTTAAGTACGGTTTTATAGGGTACTTATCTATAGTCGCTGTATCACTGTCAGTAAGAACAGCAGGCATGCCCCCAGTTTGGAGAAGCAGACAGGCGTACCGACATGGAAACTAAGCAATGCACTGCTGTAGATGGGGCAACAGTAAAATATATTTTTAACACACAAAAAAATCAATATCAGTTAAAATGGACACTATGTATATTTTGTTTTTTATCTTCCGACCTAAATCTACTGTAGGTAATACACTGACTACAGAAAAGTACCTCATACAACCCCACTTTGAAAAACTGAAAAACTGAACTGTCCCTTCAGTGTTGTAAAAATTAAGAAAGAGTATGGCATGCACACAAGTCATGTCTCCAATTTTGTACGTTAAAGGAACATTTCACCCCCCAAATTATCATTTGTATAACCATCACTCACCCTGTGTTACGTTTAATTTATGTAGAAAACTTTGTTTTTCTCTTATGGCTTCACAGCGAACGAAGAATCCAAAAAAAAAGGCGGCCAGTCCACATGTCACAACAGCAAAACTAAAGTAAAACATCTGTTTACAAGTGTTTTATACGGTATTGTTTTAGCAAAAGTGCACATTTGAGAAGTACTGAGCATACACCTGGATTTTTTGGATTCTTTGTTCACTGTGGAGGCATGCGGGAAAAACAAAGTGGTGAGTAATTGTTATACAAAGTCATTTTGCAGGTGAAGTATTCTTTTAATATATGTGGAATTCAGTTTAATTGTGAAGATTTCTCAGCAGTCTTTGAATGTCACTGCATTTGCTGCTTACATAGGGTGACACACACGTAAACTCTATAGTGTCACTGTGTTTGAATTAGTTCAAACAGCCAGTAATCGTCACCACGTTAATGGATTCCTCGCTCTGTAAAGTCTGCTGACATTATGAATGACTGTAGATATCACAGACCCTGTCACATGTTGAGCAACAGTGTGCCGTTACTGTCATCCTCCTGACTTTGTCAATCTCGTTGTAGACGTAAGTGACCTCTGTTCTCGTCCTCAGATCACCAACTCAATGGACATGGAGGCCGTCACGTTCAAGAAGCTGGTGAAGGGACACGCCTACTCTGTGACTGGTGTGGATGAGGTGAGTGGCGACAAAGCAAATCTCCTGGCTGAAAATGGCAGTACAGTTATTTTGTGGCGCTCAAAACAGATCCAACAATTTTAGAAATGCAGTGTGAAATCTTAGAAAACACAAAATTACTGGTTAATTCTCAAGTGGTAAATTGTTTCGGACCCTAATCACAATTTGCCAACTGTATCACCACACAGAGGGAAACGTGCATCTCATGACAGCGCGAGATGTGAACATAATGGCGTCCTCATCAGCTGAGCTGTAACATTAGCTAGCTCAGTGGTGCTAGCTGAGCTAGCAGTAGATGCACTCTTCCTTCTGTGCAGTGATACAGTTGGCAGGTGTAGTTGGGTAGAAAGAAAATAGTTCCCACATGAAACTGCTCACAACAAGGTCTGTGGATTATTTTGAGTAACCAGGTCATGATTTCTGCATCTGTTATTTTGTTTTTTTTAACGGATGTTGATTTGATTTAAGCTGATTCGGGCTGATTTCTGTATTTATTATTGTGTGTTGTACTGTAACAGTTTCAGACAGTAAATACACACGACTGTCAGACATTTGTGCAACACACAAACACCACATGATGTAAACAGTAAATAAGTGTGACTGTTTCTTCGCCCTCAGGTGGTGTACAGAGGAAATCCGACCAAACTGGTTCGCATCAGGAACCCCTGGGGGGAAGTGGAGTGGACTGGACCCTGGAGCGACAAGTAAGATTTTACTTTACTCTTTCTACACTAAAACTGCGGTGTTAAATGGCAACACATGTTTACCAATTTCACAAAAGTGAATGAGACAAACAGATACTGTACAGGGTTTAAATGCTGTTTCTGTTTTGTTGGTCATTTTTAAATCATACCATCGTACTGAATCTTGTACACAAATTGACAAAAGGTTTTTACAGGCGTTTATTGCCCTTAAATTTAATTACCAAACACACTCTGGTCGCACTGGGAAGAAGAGTCAGACAGAGTTGAGAAATGGGTCTGATTACATAAAGTCATATCACCGTAGTTATGAAATAAAAAAATACCAGACATTCTCCCCCATAGCTGAAATAATGTCACAATCCAGTTGAGCATCTTTTCTGATAATAATAATGCACGTGGAAGTCAGCGCTCATTGGCATGTATTAGCTCTAGAATTGCCACAGTTATTCAAGCAACGTTGGAGTGAACACTGGAACCATAACTGATTTAATGAGCCATTCGCAGTTTCACTGTACCGGCCGTGCGTACTTAGACTTGCATGGCTTAATCTTTGAGACAACCATATGCTACCGGCAGGATCAACCAGATAGCACTCTTGCGGGACGGCCGGGTGCTTCAGTTTCAGGTGCTACTGTTGTCAGTGCTACAGTTGTTAGCTTAGCAGTTGTTGGTGCTGCAGTTGTGGCAGTGGCTGTTGTTGGCGCTGTTGTCGTGGGTGTGGCTGTTGTAGGTGCAGCAGTGGAGGGCATAGCAGTTGTAGGTGCCACTGTTGTGAGTGCAGTAGTAGTGGGTTCAGCTGTTGTAGGTGTAGCAGTAGTGGGTGCAGCTGTGGTAGGTGCCAAAGTTGTTGGTGTAACAGTTTTAGCACTGGCAGTTTTTGGCGCTGATGTCAGATGTCAGTACAGATGAGAAAAAAATGCTGGTGTAGTTGTGTTTTTGTACATTCACCTCTTTTCTTTGACATCCTCAGCTCCAGAGAGTGGGACAGTGTGGATCGCTCCGTCAGAAGTCGGCTACAAAACCGCAGCGAGGACGGTGAATTCTGGTGAGTGGTCTTATGCTAATGGGATCTCTGATCTCTGATTTTTGGCAACTGAAGGAAAATCAGCTGATGTGACATCACAGATGAAGGCAATGCAACTAAAGCTTTGATTGGGTGCAGAAAATATGCCCAATAACCACTGGTTACAACCAAAGTCTGCAGAAGCCCATCTCTGAACCAACAACACGTCCAACCTTGAAGCAGATGGGCTACAGCAGCAGAAGACCACACCAGGTGCCACTCCTGTCAGCTAACAACAGGAAACTGAGGCTACAGTTCACACAGGCTCACCAAAACTGGACAATAGAAGATTGGAAAAACGTTGCCTGGTCTGATGAGTCTGGATTTCTGCTGCCACATTCAGATGGTAGGGTCAGAATTTGGTGTAAACAACATGAAAGCATGGATCCATCCTGCCTTGTATCAACGGTTCAGGCTGCTGGTGGTGTAATGGTGTGGGGGAGATTTTCTTGGCACACTTTGGGCCCCTTAGTACCAACTGAGCATGGTTTAAACACCACAGCCTACCTGAGTATTGTTGCTGACCGTGTCCATCCCTTTATGACCACAGTGTACCCATCTTCTGATGGCTACTTCCAGCAGGATAACGCACCATGTCACAAAGCTCAAATCATCTCAAACTGGTTTCTTGAACATGACAATGAGTTCACTGTACTCCAATGGCCTCCACAGTCACCAGATCTCAATCCAGTAGAGCACCTTTGGGATGTGGTGGAACGGGAGATTCACATCATGGATGTGCAGCCGACAAATCTGCAGCAACTGTGTGATGCTATCATGTCAATATGGACCAAAATCTCTGAGGAATGTATCCAGCACCTTGATGAATCTATGACACCAAGAATTAAGGCAGCTCTTACAGCAAAAGGGGTCCCACCTGGTACCAGCAAGGTGTACCTAATAAAGTGGCCAGTGGGTGTACTGTGCTTTTTTGGTATGCTTCTGTTTCCCTTTGTAATGTCTGTTTGATTTATTACAGCAAACAGTTTATGTTTGAAACAAGGTTCAACTCTTGGACATCGTGCTGGAAAAAAATAACTGTCCTAACAGTGTATCTATTTATGTCTCTCAGGATGTCGTTCAACGACTTCTTGCGTGAGTTCACTCGTCTGGAGCTCTGCAATCTGACGGCTGACGCCCTGCAGAACAGCCAGCTGAAGAAATGGAGCTCTTCGCTGTATCAGGGCGAGTGGAGGAGGGGCAGCACTGCTGGAGGCTGCAGGAACTACCCAGGTATGAGTGATGAGAGGGAGGAAAGAGGAGGGAAGCTCTTAGATGAGAGAAAGAAACTGTTAAGAAAGGTTTAAATGCAAGGAGAGAAGGAGGATGTTTCCTAGAACATAGTGTAGTTTTATTTTCTTTGTACATTTTGGAGATTAACTCAGAGTTTCTCCTACTACTGACTGATGTAGGATCACACAATGGTTATACTGTATTCCATAGACATTTAATACATTACTTTTAGGGGATAAAGAATGTTAAAAAAAAAAAACAAGGAGGTGTAGAAGGAGAGAGGGAGGATTTGGATGAATTTACCAAAGGAATGTGACCCAGTGACTCCCATTTAAACACTAAGTAACTCAACAATGGCCTGCTTTAAAACACATTTTGGGAATGCCCCATCATGATTGAACACATGCGTGGAATTTGATTGTTTCCTCGATTCACTGTGACCTAGATAACAGAATCACGAAAGTGTAACAATCTGACCTTTACAACTCTTCTTCCCAGCAACCTTTTGGCTCAATCCTCAGTTCAAGATTGCCCTGCAGCACCCGGACACCCCTGGCAAATCAGAATGCAGCTTCCTGGTCGGCCTCATGCAGAAGGACCGCAGGAAGAAACGGAGGGAGGGCAAAGACATGGAGACCATCGGGTTTGCCGTCTATGAGGTTCGCTGCCGTCCAACAAATGCTGCTTGTTAAAGTTCTAGACCAGGAGCTTAACCTGGGGGTTCTCATGACTTTGTAGGATGCTTTCACAACTCGGCTGTTTGGTCCATTCGGTGATTTAAAAGCCTATCAATCAAAATCTCTTCTTGTGTCACCTTTCAGGCCGTCAGATGTCATTAATAATCAGAGCCTATAAATTCCAACGGGTTCAGACTCACCAACAATCACTGATTAACCGAATGTCTTCTCAAGAGTTAACGTCACTACGGGTATTGTCTGTGCAGGGTACGGCCCACAGCTGCCCCAGGATCTACTACTACCACCCAATTGTGACATGGATGTAAACTGTTTGGGATTTATACAGTAGTTGTGCGGCAGACCCTACGCTGTCGCCATTGTGAGCATTTACACTGGTGCGATGGTGCGTCTGTGTCACTCTGCAGTTACACCTCCAAAACACTAGTTGGCGACGGAGGTTTCTGTGAAGTGCCGTTAAGTTTAGCTGATTCAAAACACACATTAAAAACACATTAAACATGGCTTAATAGAGACAATTTCAAACACAAGTTCACAAATCAGCTTCACTATAACTCGCAGCATTCACAGACAAACACTTGTCTTTATCTGGACACATTTTCCCCACAAATACAACATGCTAACGTTTTTAGCACAAGCCTATGGCATTTTACATTGTATAAATTAGCCTAGCAGCTTGCTGACTTTTCCTCTACTCATATGAAGCCAGGGACAACAGCAACATTTAACAAAGTTAACGTTACAAAATTCAGCTCCATTACAACTCACAAGGTTCACCAACAAAACAACTGTCTTATACTAAACATGTTTTCCAAACAAATACAACATGCTAACGTTATTAGCACAAACCTATGGGATTTTATATTGTATAAATTAGCCTAGCAACTAGTGGAGATTTCCTCTGCTCATATGAAGCCAGGATAAATCACACACAAGACTTAAAATGCTATTTTTGTGGAGGCTTTATTGTCTTCACAATTTATTGTTTCTTATCTGTGAAATTAAAGTAAATTAAAGCTTTGTTTCCACTGAAGGAAATGGTTTCAGCTTACAGAAATAGACAGGAGGTCTGCGTCACTATGACATGCAGTAGCATTTCTGGGGAAGGTTCACATCAGGTCACAACGTAAGCTCTTTGTCGACATGGAGCCACGCAGAAGTATGAATTCTGCAACTTCCCGAGAAGCAGTGATTCTAGTTTTCCGTGGTCTGAGCCAAATGAACCAAACTACAGCTGTGAACACACCCCAAGAACCTCATTTGCTGCTTGATTCCTCCTTCTGTTTTCACTGCATTTCACAATCCAGTTAATTTCTGAGTAATACTATATCACTGCCACTTGGACAATGCTGAAATTTAGTTCCAGTAACTTTTACCCAAAGGGAGCAAAGAAAAGTGGAAACAAAAGCAGCACCCATGACAACTTTTGTTAGTTAAATTCCTGGCTATACTTATCTCAGTTTGTCTGAGCGACTGTCTTTAATTTCTCATCGCTGACAAATCTCTATTTTCTAGTTTATTCTCTGCCTTTATGTTGTTCCAGATCACGTCCCTCATTGTAATAATCAATTTCTCTCTCTCTCTCTCTCTCTCTCTCTCTCTCTCTCTCTCCTTTTCAGATTCCAAGAGAGGTATGTGCTTTATTTCTTTCCACTTCTCTCTTGTGATTCAAGAACAACCTGAAAGTTGTTAAATTGCTCGATTAAAACATTTAACTTAGAAGTAGAAGGCAAGGAAAGTTTTTTTAAATGGCACATTTGAGCAACATTAGGGCATTTCAAAGTGCTTTACACACAAAGTTCAATAAAAATGTCTAAATACAATTAAAAACAGTAATTAAAGAGCCCAAAGATAAGAAAATAGAAGCAATCTAAAACAGTAAGACAGGAATAAAACACAAGAAGAAAAGAAATGAATAATTCTTTGTTTTAATAAAAGGCAGCGGCAAACAGAAATGTCTTTAGTCTTGATTTTAAAGAACTGAGAGTTGCAGCAGACTTGCAGTTTTCTGGGGATTTGTCCCAGATATATGGTGCTTAAAAACTAAATGCTGCTTCTTCATGTTTAGTTTTGATACTGGGGACACAAAGCAGACCTGAGAGGTTCATAATGTAGCAGAGGATCAGAAATGTAACTTTAACAAAACAATGTCAAACCTTTTAAAGGATATATTGAACGCTGACCAACTTCCTCCCCTCTCAGTTTAAAGGCCAGTCAGGAGTCCACCTGAAGCGTGACTTTTTCCTCACCCATGCCTCCAGCGCTCGCTCAGAGCTCTTCATCAACCTGAGGGAGGTCAGCTCGCGGTTGCGACTGCCGGCCGGAGAATACATCATTGTCCCCTCTACCTTTGAGCCGCACAAAGAGGCCGACTTTGTCCTCAGAGTTTTCTCTGAGAAGCCAGCTGACTCAGAGTGAGCGGGAGCAGAAGATACTTTGGGCATGATATGATGTTTTGGAGAGAAAATTGGTGAAAATAAGCTATTGCTCTTCTGTATTCTTCACATCTACAAGATGATTTTCAGAATTATTCTTAGTAGAGTGTTGATCAAAACCGCCTGTCAAAGACCACTGTTACTGAATTTGCATTTAAAGGTTCTGTATGTAACCGGAGTCAGCATCCTGTTGCTCTTGCTCACACTCTGCAGGCTAGCACTGAGCCAAGTACTTGGATAAAACAAGTATCCTGTACAGATAATGTACTTTTTATGAGCATGAGTATCAATCAGGTAGAATGTGTCAGTAGCTGTACTGATAAAACTGATCTGAAGCTCAATCCTGAGATTGTTCTGTAAGTAGTTTTTTGATAGATAATAAATATAGCAACTCCGGCCCCGCCCATTTTCAGTTTAGCCACACCCACTTCTGGTTCAACTATCCCTAGTGTATTTACGGATACAGATAATTCAGTTGGTTGAACAGATACAGATATAGATAATGGTGTACTTGCTCATGCCTACGTTAGCTCATTGGCCGACCAGCTAGCTGTGACTTAGCTATGTGGCAAGGATCTGTTTTCGGTTGCCTTGGAGTGGATTTAGCATTTTGCAAACCACCTCCGAGAGTCTAGATGCGTCAGCTGATGTTACCCACTCAACACAGTATTTTGGTACAGTTGGTAGCTAGCGATTACTCCACATTAGCAAGCAACGTTAGCTATTATTAGCCAGCTGAAACTACAACATAACAACATATTTCACATGTCAATGTTTCTGTGAGGACTGTCTTTAGCACCAGGGCACTGAATTTATGATGTGGGGCACTGAATTTGACGAATTGCACCCCAAGGTACTTACTTCCCACCGCTCAGTGTTGTTACTTTGTCAGTAGGGGAGCAGACGGCAGCTCCGTAGAATGACTCCGATTTAAATTAGCAGCTGTAACAGCTCAAATTCAACTACCACAAACCTCAGTGTCAAGGTCTGCTGCAAAATGTCCATCATGGAAACATTGCTTGTGTGGACTCTGTTGTGGTGGGCGCCAGTGTCTAGTTGTCCGGTTCCCCTTTACATTAGCAAGTATTACACGCTGTTAACACTGACGTTGAGCTGAAATTCAAGGCACTTGGACACGCACATAACGTAACATCCTTTGAATTTTCCCACAGTCCTTTTTACAGAAGTCAGTCCAACAGGTTGTTACGGGCAACCGAGAAAGTTGGGGAAGGTCTCAGATTACATTAAAGTCTGTTTACCTGTTGGCAACAAAAAGCAATTAATACATGTAAAACGTTACATGCAGAACCTCTCAAAACAAAAAAAGACAAGTTTTTAAAAAGTAATTTCTTAGAAATACTCGAGGAACATCATGATAAAAGAAATTATACGTTTTAAAATAACCAACCATGTAACTTTACATGTATCTTCTTTCCATGTCAGGGAGCTTGATGATAACGTCGAAGCAAAACTTCCAACAGAGGTGAGAGGATACAACTGAACTACAACACCTCACCACCAACAATGCGTAGGAAGGAGCTAATGCTTACTGTAAATGTCTCTGTTTGTGTTTCAGACTGAGCTAGACGAGAGCCAGATCGACGCCAGCTTCAAGAATCTCTTCAGACAGCTGGCCGGGCCGGTAAGCGCGCTCAGCGGGAAGTTCAGCAGGAGTTTAGCAGCTTTGAGAAATATCAGTTATGATATGTCAAATGATTTGCTCTTCTCTGTTTGTGCCTTCAGGACATGGAGATCAGCATCTCAGAGCTGCAAACCATATTGAACAGGATCATCAGCAAACGTTAGTAACAGATGAAATCACTCTGGAATTACAAGCTTGCTCGTAACGTTATGGAATTAGGAACAAGTATTTAAACTGTTTCAATATTAAAAGGCGAATTCACGAAGAGAAAGGATCATGACTGGTGATAGCACCGTGAATTGCGCACTACTTGTGCCTGCTAACTGTGAGGTCCAGACTGACAAGATGCAGATGTATTCCTTAAAACTTTAGGCAAGGAATTTAAACGTGACAAAGAGGAAGTATATTTGAGTCAGTGCTGGGTATGATACTCCTTATCAATGCACTTCAGTTACCACCACCTGTCAGAAGATGGTAATGATTTCACTGTAATTGTATGTGGCTATTAGTGCTGATCCTTGTGAAATCTACTTTTTTTTCCATTTATATAGAAAGGGGCTGATTTTGTACCAAACACATATGACGTAATTTGGATATGTGTAGTACAGGCACACTGAAACGCTATCTGCTGGCAGCACAGTTAGGGGTGCATTTCACTTTTTGCAAAGAACTTTAAGAATTTCATGGTTTCTTTTTGTCTTATTTGTGTAGGATTAGCGGAATTCGCTCCAGACTGTTTAATGTCTTCTTCTTCTTCTTCTCTCTTTTTGTCTTACTTTCTCATGCTAATAGATAAAGACCTGAAGACGGACGGCTTCTCGAAAGAAGCTTGTCGCAGTATGATCAGCCTCATGGACGTATCCTTGTTATGTCACTGAAGTCTCAATTCCTAAACATTAACTGAACATAAATATGATAAGGGGAACAAGCATGTTGGATTCTTTGGATTCCTTAACAGAGTACTCCACTGATTTAACACTGCAGCTCTATGCTAGAATCTAACCTTGCTAATAATATGTAGCATCTCTATATTGATACAAGTTTAAACATTTATATTTGTATGTGTGACCGAAGTAGCTAACATTAGCTCAAGTGGGTAGCTAACAGCCCACTTTTATAACTGCTTGGCAACCAGACCAGGCCTCTAATTGGGACAGGCCTTTATTTATACATCAGGCTAGTAAAAAGGAGTGGGTGTTTAATTAGGATTAGGCTTCTAATTGAATTTCTACAGTACATATCCAGCTAACTAAATAAAAACCTAACTTTGTCTGTGGATCATCAGACATTAAGTATAGAATTAATCTGCAGATGCTCCGGTTCAAAGTGAGACAAAACTTTTTCATGGATGTCAATTTTGAGCCACAGTGATGGCCAAAATGTGGCCTGCAACAGATAGTAAGGCCGAGCTGATTTCTGCAAAACTGGAGTAAGGAGTCAACAGAGACCAGACTTTGATGTGTAAAATCGGTGGAGCTCCCCCTTTAAATTGACTGCTCAAAGTAGTATCAAAATTTGATTCTGTTGTCGCACTCATTGATCAGATGAACGTCACTGTTGTTCCTTGACTTCGTGGCTCAGACGGACGGCAGCGGCAAGCTTGGCCTGACAGAGTTCCATGTCCTCTGGGAAAAGATTAAACGATACCTGGTGAGATCAAACACTGATGGGTCAGACGGGGAAGTCAGGATAAAATAATATTGATTCTGCTTCATGGTACTTGCGTCAGCCTGTTGTTTGTTTTGATGTCTGGCCAGTGGACTGGTTTTTCAGATTCTTGTTTGCTTGTCTCAAAGCTTGTTTCTTTACGTTATTAATTTCCTGTTTCTTTTCTTTCTGTCCGTTCTCCATCTGTCTGTCACCATGTCAGACCATATTCAGGCAGTTTGACTTGGACAAATCGGGCACCATGAGCTCCTATGAGATGAGAATGGCTCTTGAATCTGCAGGTACATGTCCTTTTTGTTTCAATAACAAGGCAAAGGAAAGAAGACATTTTCTCTTTTCATCATACATTTAGAGAGTGTTCCCTGTTCGACTGTAGTTTTAGAAATCTTTTTGTTCTTGTGGTCTGACTTTCCTGTTTGTCTTCTTCTCCTTCAGGTTTCAAGCTGACAAACCAACTGTTCCAGCTGATCATCCTGCGCTACACAGAGGCCGACATGTCTGTTGACTTTGACAACTTTGTCACCTGTCTGGTCCGACTGGAGACCATGTTCAGTGAGTCCCATTATTACCTTTGATATTGTTAAAGGAACAGTTCACCCACTTGTCAGGTGTTTTGTTAAAAAAGGCAACATGGAGCTTATCACCTCACTTTATCACAAAACAGTCAGACCCAGATCAAATAATACAGTTTGTAATTGAAATAAATAGCATATAATACATGTGTGTGGGTTCCTGGGATTCATACTCAACTAAACACAGCATATTAGAGGAGCAGTATGAAAGATTTAGGGAGATTTAGTGGCATCTAGTGGTGAGGATTGCAGATTGCAACCAGCTGAAACTTCTCCCGGTTAGAATTCTTTCAGTGTTCATTGTTCAGGAAGTTATCCAAAGAGGTCTCTTCCTCTCCAAAACAAATCACTGAATAAGGCAGTTGATTCAAAACACACAAAACACACAAAACACACATTAAACACACATTAAACATGGCTTAATAGCAATAATTTCAAACACAAGTACACAAATCAGCTTCACTATAACTCGCAGCATTCACAGACAAACACTTGTCTTTATCTGGACACATTTTCCCCACAAATACAACATGCTAATATTATTAGCACAAGCCTATGGCATTTTACATTGTATAAATTAGCCTAGCAGCTAGTGGACTTTTCCTCTACTCATATGAAGCCAGGGACAACAGCAACATTTAACAAAGGTAACATTACAAAATTTGTCTCCATTACAACTCACAAGGTTCACCAACAAAACAACTGTCTTATACTAAACACGTTTTCCAAACAAATATAACATGCTAACGTTATAAGCACAAGCCTATGGCATTTTACATTGTATAAATTAGCCTAGCAGCTAGCGATCTTTCCCTCTTCTCATATAAAACCAGGGACAACAGCAACATTTAACAAAGGTAACGTTACAAAATTCAGCTCCATTACAACTCACAAGGTTTACCAACAAAACAACTGTCTTATACTAAAGACGTTTTCCAAATAAATATAACATGCTAACGTTACTAGCACAAGCCTATGGCATTTTACATTGTATGAATTACGCTAGCAACGATGAAGCGGATAAATCTCACACACAAGACTTAAAATGCTATTTTTGTTGAGGCTTTATTGTCTTCACAATTTATTGTTTCTTATCTGTGAAATTAAAGTAAATAAAAGCTTTGTTTCCACTGAGGGAAATGGTTTCGCCCTGTGATTTGGATTCCCTCCCCTCCAAACATTTATTGGGTTCTTCTTCGGCCCATGTTACACTTCCACAAAGTGTCATGAAAATCAGGCCAGTAGTTTGTTAGTCCTGCTGACGGACAACAAACTACGCAAAAACATAACCTCCTTGGTGTATGTATTAAGAGACTATATTTGTTTTTGTCTCTGCAGAAACCTTCCAGACCATGGACGCAGATAAAGATGGTTTAATGTCCCTCAACTTCACTCAGGTATGGTCACATGTCCATGTGAACGGAAATACTGCCACATACCCAAACACAGTCTTTGCTTTACAGATTTTATCTACTGAAACATTTTGTGTTAGATATTTACTCACCATTTCTGTGCATGAAATACCTATCATTATTTATAATTAGCACCCCCTAATTCACACTCTCTCTGTGTCCCACAGTGGATCACCCTGACCATGTTTGCCTAGAGATGAGTGGACTCCTCTGTAAATGTTGCACTGCATCCTGCTGCAGTTCCAGGCCCAGTATGTGTTGTTTCAGAAGTGCCTTTTCCTCCACCTGTTCTTCCTCTCGCTGCTGAGGCCCTACGAAGCTTAAAGACTGTAAATTCATCTTTACAGTGCCTACATTGGAAAAATGTGCCAATTCCTTTATTTGCCACCTGTTTTGCCAACAGAAGGAAGCTCACGTCTTTGAGCCTGGCGGTCAACTCTGCAGTAGCACTGACTGTGAGCGAGAACGTTTTTAGCTGTACGAACATTTATTGGATGCAGAGGACGGACATAAACATATTGGCTAAATTTCAGTTGGTGGAGACAAAAAATTTGTATTGATTTGTAGCTTGTTTGTTTGGAAAAAAAGGCATCTAGACATATGTTTTCTTAAAATTTACCTCCTTAGTGTAGGTTTAGAGAAAGTGGAAGAAGTAGAAGTAAATTTCTAAATTAAATATTCAAATAAATTTATAGTAGGCCTGTCACTATTTGCGACTTTGGTTGGATAATACTTTGTCCCAGAAATAATTGCGATAAACGATATTATTGTCATTTGAGACCATTTCATGCCACTTATATAAATAGCATAATAACACAAGTACGGTGTTTCAAAAAGAAACAAACATTTAATTCTTAATGATATTCAGACATTGAATTTAGGATATGAGTAAAATATTAGCATATTTTGTAAAAAAGTAATTAACACCTGGTAATATATACAAGAAAGTATATATAGAATTGTAATACCATTATTGGAGTAGTCCAGAATTACTCAGTTTTAGACTAAATTTGGCCAACAAAAACAAAACAAACGATTAGCGAAGCTCTGCAGGCACTTCGCAGTTATCTCCATAATCTGGGCCAGTGTGCTGCAGCCTGCTCCCGGGGATGGATGGCCTGCGAGCCAGGTGGTTTGCTTTTGGATTTCAGGAAATGGAGGATGAAGTTGTTGAATAGTAAAACCTCAAACGACGAAATGTTTTAGCATGTTGCCATGAGTTGCCAAGCAAACGACTATCAGGACTGTGCATGTTTTTCTCCAAAAGTGCAGCTGCAGGCTAGTGGTAAGCTACACTGTGTCATCTTTTAAGTGTTTTATTTTTCTTCAAGCATGCGGCAGTAAGGAGACAAAAAAAAAGGCGAAACCCTGCTGTTTATTCTGGCATCATGTTATGTAAACAAACATGCATGTAAACACAGGTGATATGTCCAATGTCCATATATCGTAGGATAAGTTGACAACGTAATTATAGTGACAGGCCTAATTTATATAATTGACTAATAAACACTACATAAAATGATATGTCTTGACGCCACATTTGTTGGCTGCTTTTAGCAGGATTTAGCTTAGCATATTTTAAGCGGAATTCCTGAGCTGGATTTTTCAACTTGAATATGAAAACCATTTTCCTTTCACCTAAAATGTATTGTTAGGTTGTCTATATTGGCGGCTGGCATCAGCCAAGCTGGGCTAATTTAGCCTGAGCTAAGCTAAGCTCAGATAATGAAGGAAATGGAGGAAAAAAAGTTGCTAACTAGCATTTTGAAAAGGTGTTTTTAGCAGTCCACATTTGCTGAAACTCAACCAATATGTTTAGGTCTGCTCCATTTTATCAGTCGGCGAGTTTTGCCCTTTTAAAACAAATTAAGTCAATTAGTGGTTTGGTTTTAATTGTGTTTTTTGGGGGGATTAGCTATCAACAATTACTTATTAATAAAATGAGCTCTAGATTGTTTGAGATACTCCTGCATTTCTACTCTTTTTGACAGATTTTTGATTAAATCATTTAATGTGAAAACAATCTAGTGGTCAGTCCACTAAGGGTTAATGTGAGGACAATCTTCAAAACGCTCCTCGCAGAGCTTATTTTTTGTCAAAGATAATTGAAGATGAGCCTGCTGTCAGTTATCACAATCTCGGTGCCAGCGATATGGAGAGCTGCTGAGTGTGCCAGCTTGTTCTTCAGCTTACTCTTTAACACCACACATTCAGCACATATGAATGTGAGGATTATTTATCTCTGCTCTGCCTTTGTAGCGACATTGCCTGCCGGGCATTTTGTGTTTACATCTTGTGCCAAACTTTGCTTTCACCTCAGCATCAAGAGTCTGCTCATGACGCTTTACTGGGCCCTGCAGTGCAGAGACAATGGTGGTTTGTTGTATCATAGAGAATGTGTTGGGTTGTATTTCTTTAAAAGTAATTCTGTTTAGCTTTTAGACAGACGTATTATGCATGGCACTTTTTACTGAATGTTTTGGAAAATATGGAAAAAATTTTATATCATGGTTGGAACTGGATGTCACAGTGGTTTAAAAAAGGGATGCGTCAGCCTTGTTTAATCTTGCCTTTCAACGGGAACAAGAACACATCAATACTTTAGGTGAAGGTAAACTATTATGCAAGATGGACGGATATGTTGGGTGCATGCATGTGTGACATGTGATATGTCGTCTGCCTGCCTAATTTCTGTTCAACCAGGGGAGCAAGTGTTTAATTTTAAAGAATTGTATGCCAAAATAATGTGTCACATTTTGGGGGGGGGGGGGGACTTGAAAGTGTTTAGGTATGGAAGAAATACATGTAAAGTGTTATCATTTTCTTATCAAGCAAAGAGTTTCAAGTGTTACAAATACCCAAAATGTTTGTTCTGCCAATTATTTCTTGTCTTTCTGTAAATGTCAAGAGCTGATTTTGAAACATTTGAAAAAGTGACAGCCAAACCCTTAAATTTATACGATACTCCGACAATGCCAGCATTCATCTTTCAGTCTTTCAGTTTTAGCAGCGTAATGCTTATGTAACGTTATCTAATGTTTACAGTGGTAGCATTCTGGGTCCCTTTGGACCCATTTGTCATGCAATACATTGGTTTACTGTGTAGCGTCTCTGTAAAACTTCAATACACACTTTGAAAATAAACATTGGGATTTCATGAGTCTCTGAATTAATTATCAACTTATATTCTTATATTGGGGGGGGGGGGGGGTGTTTTTCTCAACTTGAACTCTGTTTTCTGATGTTTAATTGTGATCAATTGAGACAACAGTGTTTGAAAGTGGTCTAGTATTGAGTGTGAGGGCTGCAGACAGCAGCAGAGAAACAGACTGCAATGTAACGGTAATGGGCAAATGTGCACCTTCAATTTATGTCCAGTAAAAGTATTTGATTTTGCCACTGACAGGCTCAGATTATTATATTATAAGTGTCTGACAAAGTTATAGAAAGGATCCCTACAGAGATAGACCTTTTGGTTCAAAAGTAAGATCCTTTTTATTTAACCAGAAACAACCCCAAAATTGCTATCGCCAAACCCACCAGACTCCATTTTAATAAAAAGTAATTTTATCCCTGTAAATCACGCTTTATTCAAAGTCAATGGAAACAAAATAAAACTCGCATAAACAGTCTTGATTTCTCTTTCCACTGTTGCAACAATCACCAGCTCTGGTTTGGTTGAAATAAACCCTTAATTCACCCGGGTCCATGTCATTGGTTCGACAGCCCACTGGTTCGACATCCCATTAGTCCGACTGTCCGTGGTGCTGAACAGCTCGCGGCGGGCGTATGGTGTGCCGCGACCTGCTTGAGGCGGAGCAGGCTCACGGCTTATGAGTTTGTCACTTTCTTTTTCATTTTAACCCACACCATGATCTTTTTCTGACCCTAACCAAGTGGTTTTTGTGCCTAAACCTAACCAGACCTTAACCACACTGCATCATGATGATTTCAGAACGGACTTTGGAACAATGAGTTTAATATGGTCGGAACAATGGGATGTCGAACCAATGGGCAGTTCCCATTCACCCATTAAGATATGAAAATATGCTGATTCTATGCATGCTAAAATTACGGTTTCTTTTAATGGAGTCTGGTGAGGTTGGTGCAATTTCATGGCAGTTTCTGGTTAAACAAAAAAGGATCTTAACACTTAAACAAAAAGGTCTATCTCTGTAGGGATCCTTTCCATAATGTTGTCAGACACTTAAAATAACAATTTGAGCCTGTCAGTGGCAAAAAAAGCACTTTCAGTGGATGTAGATTTACAATGCACAAATGCCCCGAGTGTTTACACTGCAGCCTGTTTGGTATCAGCTTGCTGCAGGAATCTTGTTTAATATTGTACAAATTTGTTGTTCCCATTAGTCACTTATGTTGGGTTAAAACTACACAACATTTCTGTCTGTTCCAACAGTCACTTGTCAGATTAGGCGATTGTGGAGTCATAAAATCGTGCCGTGACTTGGCCGACAGACATGACACACTACACGATGGTCCACACCAATCATCCCTGGTCGTGTTTTACGACGTGTGTGATGTCGTCGGGTTATTCTTGTCCTATTTTTGTTATTGTTACTATTATTTCAGTCACTGTGTCTGTTCATGTGCCAGCCGAAATGTTTGAAATGATCGCGCGACGCATTAACTTCATCGAGGCAAACGGGAGCCTCTGCAGTTGTGGTAAGTAAATGTAAGTATTTACTGTTTTATTACTTAATATCCTCCTTTATGAAGAAATAACATTGTTTGCTAGCATGATGCTAATGGCAGTACTCACCGGGTTGCTAAAGGGCCTCTGCTGTTTCACACCATCATTTTACCTTTTTTTCGCTCTGTGTGGTAACATTGCTAGAGGAAATATCAAAAAGGCTGGGCTGTTGTCGTACAGTTGTCTACGGCAGCAGATTGCTCTGTGTTCCTATTCGTCAGTGGTACGGCGATAACGGGAGAAGTCGTAACCATCAAAAAGAAAATCAAACATACTAGACTTTATGTCGGAAAGTTGTGAGGCGTCCCAGATGTGGCACCAGTTGTCATCTGCTATGACACAAAGGATGACATGAAGCAATGGATTATTGCACATGACACGAGCCGACACCGCATGTCGCTGCGTCGGGCTATAATCGGGCTGATATCAGGCTGATATCGATATTATTTGTTTGGTTGTGATGAGTAGATCAGTTAAAATGATAAAAAAAGAGGTTCCCCTCCACACCCCGAAGAACGACACAAACAAACTTAATATAGTAATAAATAGTACCTTTAGTAACAACATTCATATTAAAAAAACAACCACAGTAAAATACATTAAGTCCACGAATGTACACATTTCAACAACATCATAATATTAAGATCTTTACAGCAAATTTTTTGCTCATTGTTAAGTTAAATTGCAGACATTTATACAAGCTGATCACATGTTTTAAGTTAGAACAAATACATCTCATTTAAAATGATACAAAAAAAAAGTTTTCGTCAGGTAGAGGAATGTAAGATGTCATAAGGTACAGTGACGTGAAAACAAACGATGTGTGCGTTCTGTATTTCTGTATATATATTCTGTATATATCTATGTGAGATTTCTGAAAGGACTTCTCTTTTAGCATCTTTTGACCTAAGACTAAAAACAGCCCGACTGCTCACCCAAATACTAAACTAAGTGGGCTTTTCTTAGGCAGAATAGCATTAAATATAAACCACTTTCAGTCTCCGTCATAGCTTCTGACTATCATGGCGTCTCTTAGGCGTAGTTGTTGTGCTCGATCCTGGTCACCATGGCGGAAACCAGCCGCTCCAGCTGCTCCGCTCGCTGCTTGCCCGTCTGAAGGACCTCCTCGTGATTGGCCTTTTCCTCGCTGTCGTAGTCCATCACTGCCTGGTTGGTGATCAACGAGAGGGCGAAGACGCGCATGCCGCAGTGACGTGCGACGATCACCTCGTGGGCTGTGCTCATGCCTGGCGAGGAAATTAAAACATCGGGATAAATATTAAAGATACCATAATAGATACAACAGAAATAATAACCTCCTGAACAATGAACACTGAAGGGATTCTAACAGGGAGAAGTTTCAGCTGGTCGCAAGTTTCATCACCTCACAATAATATATCGATTATTTGAACAACAATACAATATTTCCTGATATCTCAAAGTCTGGCACAATGCTTTTACATTTAAATTTGATTCATTTTAGGGTCCTGCGATTGATATGAGACAATTTCAATAAATATCTTTTTCTTGGCTACTTGTCATCATCTGCCTGGCGCGAGACTGCTAGCACTGTTTGAATGTTTGGGAAGGAGGTGTGCTTGGATGAAAATGGTGTCACTAACATGCTATGGGAATTTCAAAATAAATTTGTATCTCAAAGACGATGACATGTATCAGTGTTCTCAATTTGCGTTGATAAGATCGGATCGTTGGTCATGGAATCGATACATCAATGAATCGTCACACCCCTAACTGCTAGATGCCACTAAATCCCCCGAATCTTACACACTGCGCCTTTAAGGGTCTGGTTTTCATATGTCATTGCTGTACCGAAACTGCAACTATGAAATATTCTGTATTTTTGGCTATGACGTCCATGAAACACTACTAACCGACAGCATCAGCGCCCAGTTTGTGCAGCATACGGCACTCAGCAATGGTCTCGAACGAAGGTCCTCCCAGCACGCAGTAGACGCCCTCCTTCAAGAAGTCTCCGAAGCCGAGCTCCTGTCCCACGTCCATGGCCATTTGCTGCAGCTCGCGATCATAGGCATCGGACATGCAGGGGAAACGCACACCAAACCTGTGAGAGGAAGGAGTTGAGAGATGGTTGGAAGGTTTAGTGTGTGTAGAGGCCAAAGGAGAACTAAGTATCTGCAAACATGTTAAATAAGCCTAGTTAGGGTGCAGGAAACACATCCTACCTCTCATCGTTGGGTCCAGACAGCGGATTGTTGCCAGCGAATCCGGGCATGTTGATGTGGTCTTTGATGATCATGACGTCTCCCACCTTATAGTCCTGATTGAGGCCTCCGGCTGCATTGGTCAGCATCACCGTCTCCACGCCGAGCAGCTTGAAGATGCGTATAGGCAGTGTAATCTGGAAGCACACACACACATACAGTACATAAGATATTATGTAACCACTCAGCAGGGACTTTGCTCTTTCAGCAGCATTCTTTAAAGGCCACACATTTTATGGCAATTTTCTCCTCAAGCGTTCGAACAGCGCACACACCTTCCAGATTGGGTAGCCCTCATACAAGTGGAAGCGCCCTTGCATGCAAACACATGGCCTCCCCTTTAAGGTGCCGAACACCAGCCGACCAGCATGTCCGTGCACTGCAGGAAGGAAACACAAACCAGTCAGTAAATATCAACAGCATATGGAAACCAGTCCAGACATTCTTTGTAGTTAAACTCGGAGGTGGGAGCAAGTCATTGTTTTGAAAGTCACAAGTAAGCCTCAAGTCTTTGCACTCAAGTCCGGAGTCAAGACTGACAAGTCCCAAGACCTATACGAGCAAGCCTCAGCAAGTCATTAGATCTCTTCAACACATGTAAGTCCAATTTTAAATTCACAAAAATCACGATTTTTAAAATGTTCGTTCATTTGTTAAGCAAGTTTGTTAAAAAGCTCCTTAGCTGTTAAGCTAATGTTAGTTAAGCATTAGCTTGTTAACTATGTTAATATTCATCTCAACTTACTGTTCTTTGTGCAACCTTAAATGTGGAATTCGGGTCTACACATTGTGCATACTGCAGTTTGTTTTTATGTTAACGACTGTGTAGTTTTTGTACGTGAACAAAATTATTATCATTATTATTATTATATTTTTCCATCTGGGGCTCAGTAAAATAATGTTAGTTCTTAATTGTTCTCTCCTGCTACTTGATTGGATGTTGGTTCAAACTAGGGGACTGTTCGGTATTTATTAGGGGGGGGAGGTGGCGCATAAAGGGGAGGCATGTCAAATATTTTTTTAAGCACTAGGGAGGCACTTCTGTTTTTTTATTTTGTCGTAGGGGAAGGGCATATAACAGATGCAGATGCAGATTTTAAAAGAAAACATGCCTTTCAAAACCGGCCGGCGGCAAGTTTCCTTTAAAGATCGATTGGATTTTTAAATTTTTAAACAGTCCCTTGGACACATTTTGTATGACAAATGCTTCTGTCAGAGAAAAAACAACCAGATCTGAGCATAAAATAGTAATATTTCATCCAAATCACTATCAAACATAATAGGGTAAGTTTTAAAAATGTAATAACTAATTTATAGTAGAGGGAGGGTCATTTCTGCACTCAAGGAAAAATGTTTGTGGCTTCGGGGAGGCTCAAGAAAAAAAATTAAGTAACACCACAGAGCCCCCCCCCCCCCCTCCCCCCCCCCCCCCTCCCCTCCCCCCACCTCTAAATAAAGAACTGTCCCTAAATGGATCTGGGAAATTAAGTGTCAACTTGCTGGGAATTAATAGCTGATTCAGGTAATGAAGGGAAAGTTATTTGATTTGTGTTATACTTTTAAATAATTTACTTTAAAATCCTTGGACTTGGGGGAAGGTATCAACTATTTTAAGTCAAAAGGCTTGAGTCCAAGTGAAGTCACGAGTCATTGGTTGAGTTGCAAATCTTGATATTGTTAAGGCAAAACTAAAGTCATCAAATCTGAGACTTGAATCAGACTTCGATTCCAAGTCATGTGACTCGAATCCATGTCTCTGGTTAAACTCACCGGTGCTTCTGTGGAAAGTTTGGGATGTCCTTGTAGTTAAAGGCAACCTGGTCCTTCAACATGTCAGCCAGCCCTCCGAGCCCCGAGCCGCACACGATGCCCACTGTGGGTCGCACATCAGTCTGGGCCAGCAGCCAATCAGCAGTGGCCTTGCATTCGTCATAGGTGTAGCTGGATGACATAAAAAAAAGGTCCAGGGTCAAGGTGACTGCAAAAACTTTTTTCAGACTCAACTCTCTTTGCCTCCTGATTCTTTAAAGTATCACGTGATGTGGTCATTATAATCAGATTACAGGATGAGAGAGTTTTTTCTGGGCAGCAGACCTGACCTGAGAAACTGCTACTAACTAAGGAAGATGACTTGAAGGGACACACATATTCCTGTAGTATCACGCCTCATGCTCTTCAGTGGTGTCACACAGCACCTTTTTATTTGTCTGCTGAATTGAGAGATTACTCTCACCCATCCACTGTGATTTGTGTAATTCCTTTGATGTGACAAAACTGCTGGTTTCACCCCCACCCAAGCATGGATTAATGGATATACATGGCTTTGCTCCTAAAGACTTTGCTATAGATAAAGAGTTCCTTTTCATTTTACTTTATTAACACCTAAAAAACATCATAAAGTTAAATAAAGTTGAAGTGAAAGTCAAGGAATATTGATGTTACTAATTGTCTGATCAGTAAAAATGTGATATAAAGTGCAAAAGACACAGTTAAATTCCATCTCTGACTCCCTAAGGAATAACTGAATGGTTTTTCATTTAAGACTCGCCGCCCACAGAGCATGTGCGCATTTCTTTTGGCCCCAAGCCAAACATATTGTTTTACCCACAGCCCTGACCTGCCCATGAAGGGGGCCATGTGTTCAGCAGCATGGGAAGAGGAAAGCTGAAAGTACAGTCAGTTCAAATCAAAATTCATATCAAAAGTGTACTCACCCTTTGGTGGCCTCTGGAAACATTGCAGAAGTTTAAATAAGTGTTATGAGTTGGTAAAAAGAGGAAATGTGCACTTTTTAGCGCAGAAAATCAAGTTCCAGTGTTGAATCAGAGCCCAGCTGTTGAAATATAACTTATTACAGAAAAGCTGAGGGAGAAAAAAGTTTTAAAAATATAATCTCAAGTTTTTCAGGTGTTGAGTCCTGTGTAGGTCTTCTGTCTTGTGTGTGGAGAAGAGGCGCAGTCGCTGGGTTTATTATAGGCAAAGAGCCACCCCCCACCCCTCCTTCTGCTCAAAGTGACGCATGTGTATGCAGCAGCCTCATTGGCTGAGTGGACACACCTTCATAATAGAGAAGAGGAAATATATGTGTATGTCCTGCTGGACAGCCCCCACCCCTTTCATCCCCCTCCTTCCCAGCAGCAGCAGCAGCAGCAGTGTCCACATAAACCTCTTTACATCCTGTTCTCCACATCATGGTAACAGGAAATGATTGCAACATCCCCTTAGCAATGATCAGCTTTTTGTTGATCAATACTGCAGGTATTCTCCCAGACATGATGTGCATTTTCAGCATGACTCAGGTATTGTTTTGAACATCACGTGTCTGATGTGTCCATGTGATTGTTGCCCCTTTTCTCGCCATCAGGAAGTGTTTACATGGAATATGTCTTCACATGACTTTTAACCTCCATATACCTGAGCCTGAGTACTATGCTGGAGCCTGCTGGGAATTGATAGTTGATTAAGGAAATGAAGGGAAATGAACTGTTTTGTGTTACACACATTTAAACCTTTGGACTTGAGGGAAGGTATCAAGTATTTTCCAATCAAATGGCTCATGTCCAAGTAAAGTCACGAGTCACTGGTGTTAAAGACGTGTTGCAAGTCTTTTGTGACTTTGTCAGGTTGGGACTTAAGTCATCAAATTTGTGACTCGAGTCAGACCCGATACTAAGACAACTCATGGTTGGTCCAAATGTACAGTGAATTTCTAGCACAGAGCTTTTATTTTGAAGTGTTGTTTCCTGCTGTGGAGTGAGTAAATAAAGGACAGCTACCTCACAGAGACAGCAAACTAGCTTGATGACAAACATAGGTATGACGTGGAGTACATTGAACTGTGTAGGCCTTGGACGAATGACCAAGGAGAAATCTGGACTCCATGGCAGGACCAGTTGCAGACCACTGCTGTAACTGAGCGTCAGAATTGTGTATTTGACAAAGTATATAATAAAATGTACATTAAACTGTTTGGTCCTCTGAGAGTCCTTTGAGCAGTAGAAGTTATAGGTGTTTTCACCCACTTTGAATTCAGTAGAGGGAGCTTTTAAATGTGAAGTGCCTTGTTGAGGTCTGGCTTTCAACACTTTGATATGTGACTTTTCAAATAACATGAGCTCCAAAAGGAAAATCATCTGTGTGTTGAGCTGCAGATGCTTTGATTTCTTTAAAGGCAAAACTAAGGGATTAAAAAATGTTGACATATAACAAAAAGACTCACTAACAAGGATGTGGGTGGCTGGGTGGTGCAGTCGACATAGAGCCTACGCCGAAGCCTACGCTGTAGCCTGATGTGCACCTCCCCAGAAATATAACTACCTGTCGTGGTGACACAGACCTCCTGTCTAGTTTTGTAAGCTGAAACCATTTCCCTCAGTAGAAACAAAGCTTTTATTTACTTTAATTTCACCGACAAAAAAACAATAAATTGTGGAGACACTAAATCCTCCACAAAAATAGCATTTTAAGTCCTGTGTGTGATTTATCCTGACTTCATATGAGAAGAGGAAAAGTGTGCTAGCTGCTAGGCTAATTTATACAATGTAAAATGCCATTGGCTTGTGCTAATAACGTTAGCATGTAATATTTGTTTGGAAAATGAGTTTAGTATAAGACAGTTGTTTTGTCAGTGAACCCTGTGAGTTGTAATAGAGCCGAATTTTGTAATGTTAACTTTGTTAAATGTTGCTAAGTTGTTAGGTCCCCAACAGGATGAGCGGTTACAGAAAATGAATGAATGAATGAATAACAAGAATGTGAAGGGATGCATACAGAATAGAAGGGATTGCTAAACGACACCGTCCATGACGTACCTTTGAAACGATTTTTCCAGTCCATTCATCAAGTGTTCAGGACATTTTGTCATTAGATTGCAACACATGACCATCATGTGTGTTTTTGTTATTGTTGCCAGTAAGACTGTACACTGACACACCTCTTTTGGAGCATGTGTGTGTTGTAAATGAGGCAGATTACAACCAGGAAGTCATAAATAAACACTTCATTCTTTTGATGGTCTCATTTATGGCCTCACATTGAACTCGTGGGATATTTTCCAATAGTACACACACAAACACACACACTCATAATCACGAGGAATGTCACCTGGACTCAATGTCCTGTAACTGATGGGCTGCAATAAATGTGAAACGGAACGAGACATTTAGTGGAGATGGACACACATTCAAGAAGCAAGCCAAGTGTGAAAGAAAACACATAAGTACCTTTGGTATTTTTGATTTGGGGGTGAACTGTCCCTTTAAAGACTTGCGTCAGTAAAAGAACATTAAGTACCACCAGCTAAGTGTAATCAATACTACCAGGACAAAGTATTCAGGACAGCTCTTTTATTTGGCTTTTATCAACCATGCTGTTATGCCCACTCTTGGGCAGCCCTGTAGGGCAAACAGAACTCCACCATTGATCCAAAATAACCACATAAACACCTTTAAAACAAATCCATGGGATTTATTACAAATAAAACAAGCAAACAAGACAACAACAATGCCAGGCTGAGAGGCAGCAGCACCAGCAGTCCCCACACCAGAGGCCTCTCTCCTCTGCTGCTGGCACAGGAGCTCGTTAGCACCTCCTCCATGCCAGGTGTGATGCACCTGGTTAGGCAATGGAGCACACCTGGAGGGAAAAGGGACAGCAGCACAGAACACATACAGCTGTACCACATGCTTTAGAGGAATAGTGTGGAAGATTTTTTTTTTTTGGGGGGGGGGGGGGGTTATGCCTTGTTTCCACTTATGTATGTGTACAGAGACGAGGCAGTCCATTCATTTCTATGGGAATCTCCATGATATCTGATGTGCCTGCGAAACTTGGTAATATTTCGGTCTGGAATTTGCCTTGAGAATGTTAAAAAATGTAACTTTTGCAGTGGATTTCAGAGAGACCGTATGACAGTGTGCTAGCTAACTGACTAACAGATGATGTTCTTCAGTTCAGTTGCCCGTGTTACTGTCAGGTGAGTTTGTGTTATTAAAAAGAACTTGTTTATCTGGTTTTAACACATCGTGAATCTGAGTTATGTTATTCTGCTAAAATATGTTTATACATTATGTACAGTCAGATTGTCATTATGACTCGTTGACTCGTGGAGGGAGCTCGGAGTAGAGCCGCTGCTCCTTCACGTCGAAAGGGGTCAGTTGAGGTGGTTCAGGCACCTGATCAGGATGCCTCCTGGGCACCTCGAGTTAGAGGTATTCCGGGCATGTCCCACTGGTAGGAGGCCCCGGGGCAGACCCAGAACATGCTGAGGGGATCACATATCTCGTCTGGCCTGGGAACGCCTCGGTGTCCCCCAGGAAGAGCTGGAAAGCATTGCTGGGGAGAGGGACGTCTGGGGTGCTTTGCTCAGCCTGCAGCTGTTTACATACAGTCTCTTTCAAAATAAATGCATTACGTCAGTACAACATAATTTTTCCTTCAACAACATACGTACACGATTAGGTTTAGACAACAAAAACACGTGGTTAGGTTTAGGAAAAAAGAACAGGGTTTGGAATCTTACGGGACAGGAACACCACTCCCCTGGGTGAAAGTTATGGTTTGTTGGACCCATCCACCACCACTCCCACCCACCCTTCCAGGCCGCCTTAACTGTCATCCTTGCCCTGCTGCGTTTCCCCCTGATGCCGCCGTGCGCCATTAAAGTATAACAGCAACCGGCTGCGTATCATGCCGACATTAAAGGACGCCTTTTTCGTTGGTTTCTGATGCCACAATTCACTGCCCAAGCGCTGGATTTCAACGACTTCGTAGTGAGACCGGGCTCATTGAAGAAGCAGGTTAAGTTTTTACAAAGCTGATTTTTTTTTAGCAACAGAGCTCCACCCATATTGTCTGATTCAGATTCTTTTGTACTGAAGCTGCTGGTTGACAATATTTTGCGCAATGTTCAACGTCTTTAAATTCGACCAAAGTAAGTATTCATTGTTATTTCAGAGAGATGCATTCTGGTCAAAGTGAAAAAGCCTCTGCTGGAAAAGCAGCATTTTACATGAAGTATCTACTCACTGTTTAAATTGCTCCTGAAACCTCTCAGCCTTCACATGTGCATCAATATTAGGTGTGCAAAGTCATCTAGTTGGCCAGATTGACCCCTGAGCTGTATGTTTGACACCCCTGGGCAAGAGAACTTGTTTTTGTGTTTCTGGCCTAGTTCTGCATCATCGATCTGCTGTATATCTCATGCATTTGAGGACACATGGCAGGTGTCCTCAGAAATATGACGGTGGCGGAGGTTACAGCTGATAACCACTTGGTGCACTGTCCTTTTCCTGTTTCCCTGTGTTAATCTGTCAATATATTTTAGTGTTATCTCTCTTTGTTTCTGACGTTTTCTTGTCTCTGTTGTTTATGGGCCACCCAACTCCCTGACGAGGAAGAGATAGGGAAACAATGTCAGCGCAGGACTCCCAGTCTGAACTTATGTGTGTACTGATAGAAGAGCTTCTCAGAAAATCATTTAGACGAAAATGCAAACTATTAGACCATTTAATGCTCATGTCAGTTACAGGACACCACAGACTGCGGGGTCACAAAAACTGCGAGCACAGGGTGTCAGACTTACGTAAGAAGAAAACTATTTAACAATGATTACATAACACCCCACCCCCCTTTTTGGGGGGGTTTATTTGTAAAAGAAATAGAGGAAAAAATGAAATGACACAATGATAATGAAGAATGGCATGTTCTCAAATGACCAACAGTGAAACACGTCTAGTGAAGAGCAAACTGTAATCATTAACAAGTAAGCCCATAATTTACCTTTGCCTTGGTTTACTTCTTTTGGATCACACAGGTAAACACAGACCCAAGAGGGTCCCACCAAGGGCTTATCAAACACCAGCCAAAACACGGGGAGAGCCTTCATCACAACACACAGCCTGACGTCGATGGACCTTGAGTTGTTTTTTTGGTGTTGACACATAAGAGGGCAGTCAACCTTGGTGCGTATTATGATTTCCTTGCAAGTCAGCCAACCTTCCGTTTGGGTTCTGTCGTCTTCATATCGCTTGTTCTTTATAAGGACAGCTGTTAACTTTGTCTGATAACATGGTGGCAGTTGTTGACCCGCTGATCTCTTCACTTGTCCCCTCGGTTACAGCCGACACGCCTTTGGCTCAGCCAATGAGTGGGGGCCGTCTGACTGCAGCATGACGGCCCACAGTAACCTGTTTACCTGTTCCTCCGATTTTACAGGACTGTCAATAAAAAGGTTAATAAAGATTCTCCTAACATTGACGCTGATGGTAGCAGGAAATTTACACAGAAACTCTCACTTTAATCTGACATTTATTTAAAGGTTTTTCATGCCATTGTACTTGATGAAAACAGACACTGGACAGGCATGGGATACGATGTCAGCAGACCCTACGAGTTTGTCATGTCACATGCATCCCGACATGCATTCCACACCAACCATCTGCCGTGTTCGATGTGATTTGCAAAGCTGCCAGAGCTAATGCAAGCTGAGATTTTTCACACGGTGAAGTTCTGACTTGAAATGAGACAGCTTTAAGGATAGACATGCCATCATGTCAGATCTGCTGAAAGGTCCTGTCCTTGATCCTTAAGTCTTAAACCAATCCCCAGTCTTGTACAGTTAGGAAATTCTGGAAAAGGTTGTTCTGATGCAACTTGCAAAGCTTCTCTTTGGCAATAACATCTTGTGAAGTGCCAGATGGGTTTTTAGAACTGAAACTGCTGACTCGTTGTGTGTCCTTCTTGACCTTAAGGGTACACTCACACATGACCAAAATTAACACGAATGTTCGTCACTAATTCACTTCTGTTCAGTGTGAGCTAAGGGGCGGATAAAACATTCGCATTCCGCGGAATTCAACTTTGATGAACTTTCACTGGCGAAATCGCAGCTTCAAACAAATCCAAGGAAGTATATGGAGGATACATTGATTGTTGTCGTATTTAACCAGCTGATATTGTTTGATATCAACCATGAAAAATAAAAACTATTTTTTCTCAGACCTTGAACTCAAACCACTGTGTTGCACCTACCAAAATATATAATTTAATAATTAAATGGATATCGTAAACATGCGGGCGACTAGTTCCACAACTAGTTTACACAGAGAATTTAACTATTTTTTTGGCATCATTGTTTTTCCTATCAAACATAAAATAGTTTGGACGTGTATTCCTGGGAATACTGTGTCCCGGTGTAAACCCTAGTACTCACCAACACCACTAAACGGACTCTGATATTTAAAATTGTTGGAGTTAAAGGCCTAACACACCCACACATAACACACCCTCATGTGATTTAATATATTTTGGCTGATTAGATGTCTCTAAGGACTGTGTGATTGAGTACAGACTTTTGTTGATTGACATCTTCATTACCCTCTGCTTAGCTTTATAGCATAGATGTGTTTTACATGCCTCTCTCTGGTTTATTGCCGGAAAGGTCCTTTATAGATACAGATAACCTCAATTGTATTGACTGATAACAGCATGTTACAGACAGTGATTACTAAACTGTGTGACCCTCAGAAGAGCAGCTTGGTCTTTTGGGTGCGTGGTGACATGAGAAGTGGTTGAAACGTCAGAACACAGACCCAAATACAGTTCCCATACCCCTACTCTTTTCTCTCAGTCTGTAGCAGGTTCTTATCTTTTACTTTGTCCCATATTATTCTTTATGTTTGCTCTGTAAGTGCAGACACATAAAGCACAGTGTGCATTTAAGGTTGGGCAACAAAAGACCCAAGTTATCCTTTTGCTTGGCCTTGACACTTTTTGGAGCTGTACAAAATTGCTCCCAGTGTCCTTCAAGCAAACATCCGCAGTCGCTGCAACAAACCTACATAACTTAAACTAAATATTGATCTTCTGGGACAAATTGTGTGCAAGAGTCAGACTTTTTGGGGACAATGGATGTCCTGTGGGGCAAAGGTATCCACATTTGTAGCGATGCAAAAAAACCCAACTCTGAAAGTTCCTTTATGACCCTAAGGGTGCTTTCACACCTGCCCTGTTTGGTTTGTTTGCCCCGTAAGTGCGGTTCATTTGGGCAGGTGTGAACACATCAATCACATTCGGGTGCGCACCAAAACAATCAGATCAAGACCTCCTTAAAGAGGTGGTTTCAGTCTGGTTACAAACAAACTCCGGTGTGGTTTATTTGTGGCGAGAACATGTTCCTACCTTGATCCGAACCGCCTCCTCCTGTACTGCCTTAATATACATCAAAACATTGCTCTCTAGTTGGAGCTGCGCCTCATTTTCAAACTGTATGGTTTGACTAAAATGAACAATGACAGCAATATAGTCCACGATAAGCAGTGCTAAAATCAACCTGTGTAGGTGTCCCTCCAACTTTGTAACATAATAAGTCCCTGATTCAGACCAAAGCAAGACAACTCTAGGTCTGAAAGCACCCTAAAAACACTTGACTGTCAAGTCAACAGCTATCACTATTGAAAAAAGTATGGTGTATTTAAAGGTCCTGTGTGATTTAGGGGGATGTTGCTACATCCTGTCCTGCCACATAAAATTATGTTCTGTTGCTCCCCATATTTCCTCAGTGTTTCCTGTTTCATTTTGGTCACTTGCCTCTTGTCTCATTTCAGATCCACCTCATGTCTCGTTTCTCGCCTGTGTGATTGCCTGCCCTAACCTAATGTGTTGCACCTGTGTCTCAGTGTATGTAGTCGTCTGTGTCTTTCCTTCCTTCTGTGTCAGATCTTCTTTACCTTACTGTGAGAGTTCCATCAATTTGTCTTAGTATTCTCAGTGTGTGTTTATACCTTTGCTTCTCTTTTTTTACCTGCAGTTTGCATGTTAATGTGGATATCTTTGCCCATTGGTCTGATTGCCTGTGTACTGTCTAGAGTCTGTTTTATTGGCCCATCATTAGTTTGTGTCTGACCGATACATTTGAAGATATGGAATATAATCTAAGTATGTTTTCTCTAGGGTATATTTGCCTGAAAATAAGAATCATAGTGTTTGTTTTTGTCACCTTAACATGAGACGTTTATATCTACATAGGGAGCAGGTCCTTGTCCACGGTGTCTGCCATGTTGCCCTGCCATGTTTCTATAGCCTGAGTGTCAGACTGAAGCTGCCAGAACCTTCAGTCTGACATGGCTTCCATTGAAGGCGATTTACAAGGGGGAGGGAATTTGATTTTTTCCCTAACCAATCAGTAGAGATCAACAACTCACCCAGAATCTGACGTCATTAGTATCCATGCCTCGGGGGTGCCGAAAACAAGCAAGCATTGCCCGTTTAAAATGTCTCCGTCGTTGTGCACGCTCAGCTGCATCGCCGTTAAATCCAGTTTAGCAGCTTCCTTAATTTGGTCCTCCATTAACGTGAGTATAGTGGCGAAATACCTCGATAGCATCGTTAATGTGGTCTGTAGGATCTGTAGCGGTCGCCATTGTTGCTATCCTCACCAGTTACCCACCGGCGTACAGCTTGACATCAGCGTGGCGCTGATTGGCTAATCGCTAGACTGCCGGCGTTCATTGGTCCGTCCATCGTTTGGACGAGATAAATCACAAATTCATTGAAGTATGCCAGACCAGAGATGCAAGCCTACTCAGTTGAGTGGGCGGGGTCTATGGTCTGGAACCAGGCTAATGTTTCTACAGTAGCCCAAAACGGACAAACTAAACACTGGAGCTAGGTTGAGCTATTCATAAAAACCTCCTAAACAATGAAAGATTTCTAATTGAGAGAAGATTAAGCTGGTTGCTTTGGGGGAATTTTGTTGTGTTAGCCTTGGTCAGTAAAGGAAATGGATGATAGTTAAGGTGTCAGTCCGGTCAGCAGAAGGCCTAAAAGAGGCCTCAAGGCCAGTCTACTTGACCTTTGTTATGAACGCACTCCATCTATCATTTTTAGTTGTGGCGGAGGGAGAACAGCTGCCCAGATAACGCTGCCTAGCTCCGTTGCCATGGCTCTCAAGGTTAAGGGAAAGAGTGATTGCCCTGTGCCCCAGGCTCAACAGACAAGAGTCTCTTTTAGATATGTACATTTTGTAAGAAACAGTAGAGATGATTTAGAGCGAACCAGGTGAGTGTGCTTGTTGTTTAAAGTTGGTGTTAGAGCCATTTCTAGCACCACCTGACCTGGCATCTCAGGAACCTTTTATTTAAGGCAGGTGTGCTGAATGGAGTGGAGGGTGGAAGATGCCGCAGGGTTACAGTTTTTAACCACCGTGTTTTTGGTTAATCTTAGTTTTTTTGTCGTTTGATGAAGTCGTTTAATACCCCATTGATCTGAACTTTGTTTTTTTGAATGCTACAATCAAGACAATCAGTTCATAGTGTCATCTTGCAACTCTTCATACATCCTGCAAATCAATTCTGAAACCAACCGACCTGGATCATCAAACAGTGAGTAAAACTACACCAAAGACAGTGAGTTCATCATATCTCTTGTTATGACATCTGTGGGCGGCTATTTTTTAACTTATTTGGAAGCCGCAACAGTTAGTAACCAATACAAACTTCACAAAGCCATAGATCCAGACAAAATAACCTTATTTGGAAACGTGATGTAACTCGCAAGGGAATGCTGTTTGGGTTAAGATCTGGGCAAGGACACCCTCAGAATCTCTGGACGGCACACATTGTGTTACATTCTGTATGTTGAGCTGTGACTCTCCTCGATTGTGTCTTCATTTAATTCTGTGTGTGATCCGTCAAAGTCTCCTGATGTCAGCTATTAAATCATCAGCTCTGAAAATTCTTCAGCAGTTGCAATCTGCAGTCCTCACCGCAAGATGCCACTAAATCTTTTTAGGTCTTACATACCAGCTCTTTAAACTATACCCAACCCTACAAACAACTCTGGTTATATGTCGAATATTTAGACTGTAGACTTCACCTGTGGTGTAGTGGAGCGTATACACAGGTAAACGATGTATACTCACCTCTTTTTCTGGGTACACACCCATCTCATCAACTACCACTGTAACACCACTAGAATCCAATCCACATAAAAAATGATACTTGCTCATCTTCTTGAACAACTGAGCGAAAAAAGTTATAAACAGCTGCTAAGAAGCTGCTGAGCAAGACACTGAACTTTGTAGGCAATGCATTCCAATCAAAGCTCCAAGCTGCACGGAAGCATGACCATACGAACTCAGCAAAAATCTGAAAAGCTTTACTCACATGATGTAACTTTCAGGTGCAGTTTATAGATGACTACTTGCTGCTTGCATGTGCAAAAATGTGTTTAAATTGGATTCCGTGTATTGACTGAACTCTGCTGCCGTAAGTACATTGACAGAGCTGTTTGTGAGGTCATGTTTGGTTATTGTATTTGGGTGAAATGGCAACTGTCTGCTTTTACATTTTTGTATCTCACAAAAATCCCACTGAAAATCCCATTACAGCAAACAGAGACTCAGGTCTGGAGGAAATGGGCTCTGCAGCAAATGAAAGACACAAAAAGAATCACAGGAAGTGCAGTGATTTCAGTGTTAGTTGAAGTGTCAGTTCTGAGGGGAGCTGTTTGGTCTCATCTTCACTTTGATGTGGATTTATGGTGTGACATGTTGTCAGCAGTCATATGAGCTGGTGGAGCTGTTCACGAGCTTCTTCATGAGCTGATCTGTGAGGTCAGTGACGGCATGAACAACTGGAGAAAATGTGCGTGGTTGCAGAATTGAAGCCTCACAAGACTTTTCCAATCTCAGCAGTAATTAACGTAAGATTCCTTGTATTGATCTGTGGCGTCACTTAAGGACGGCTCAGACGGATACTGGAGTTTGTACAGAGAGATTTTAAAGGCTTGTGCACATAATTACTGTCGTCATGTTTGCATGTTTATACTGTGCAGCACCCCACAATGAAAATATGTTCCCGAACATGTGCCATCCGGAGTTGGTGGAGACCAAAATAGAGCTAAGAAGAGAGTGAATACAGGACTTATACTCACCAGCTGGCAAAGAACACCACTCCAAATAAGTCCAATCCATGTCTGCCAAGTGTGTAAATGAAGAGTTGGTTGTGAAATCCATCCATCCATCCATCCATCCATTTTCATCTGCTTATCTGGGTTGTGCGAGCAGCAGGTCAAGCAAAGCACCCCAGACGTCCCTCTCCCCAGCAACGCTTTCCAGCTCCTCCTAGGGGACCCCAAGGTGTTCCCAGGCCAGATGAGATACATAATCCCTCCAGCGTGTTCTGGGTCTGCCCCCTGACCTCCTACCAGTGGGACGTGCCTGGAACACCTCTAATGGGAGGCACCCAGGAGGAACCCTGATCAGATGTCTGAACCACCTCCCTTTCAATGTGAAGGAGCAGCGGCTCTACTCCGAGCTCCCTCCAGATGAGGCCTGAACATACTCGGGCGGAACGTACATGGAACGGACTCCGTGTCCGCAAGCCCTGTGGGCGCAAAGCTCAGATTTTATGGCCGCGCGGACTCCACTCCGTGCACCAGTGATTGCTCGGCATTTATTTTTCACATCACAGGGACTTTTCACCGACATTTTTACAGGAAACTACAACGCGGAAGTGCGCTTGACTATGAAAGCCCGAATGACCACGGACATTCCTCGCGGAGTCTGTTCCGCGTACGTTCCGCCCGAGTATGTTCAGGCCTTAAGGCTGAGCCCAGCCACCCCACGAAGGAAACTCATTTCAGCCACTTGTATCTGCAATCTCATTTTTTCAGTGACTATCCAGAGCTCATTAACATAGGTGAGGGTTGGGACGTAGATGGACCAGTAAATCAGAAGCTTCACCTTCAGACTCAAAACTTATATGATTATCCTTTATAGAAAATTACCTAATTAGATCTTAATTAATATACATGTAAATATATCTGTGACATGGATGGATAGATACAGCTCTAACACACACGAATGTCAGACTTTACTCTGCAGTCTTGACACTGTGACCTCCTGAGCAATTACACAGAAATATGACTTCAAATAAAAGTAGAATCACTTGGTCTCCTTATGTCAGTCCTGTAGTAAAACACGTTACATAAGCCTCAAACACTGACTGTGGATCAGCACGAAACCATGACAACTGCTTGTACATTTATGGTGTGTGCCAAATGCCATCAATGTATGACAATCATTGTTAGGAGGATACATTCCTTTAACACTCCCACTATTACATAAACGGCATTGCTCGAAAGGTGCATGTTAGTGACCCTCCAGACAGACTTGGACCTGCTGTCCAGGTTTTAATGACGGGTAGAAAACTTTCTTCTGCACACAGTGCAGAAAATGTTCTTTAAAATGTTTATTTTACCATTTCCTGTATTGCATTGCTATCTATCTTTGTATGTCATAGTATAGGCATATATTGATATATATATGGATATGTTAAAACGTATAATGCAGGATTTATACTTACTTACTGATGCAGACCTGTTTATTTTTGTAAGCTGAAACCATTTCCTTCAGTGGAAACAAAGCTTTTATCTACTTTAATTTCACAGATAAGAAACAATAAATTGTGAAGACAATAAAGCCTCCACAAAAATAGCATTTTAAGTCTTGTGTGTGATTTATCCTGGCTTCATAAGAGAAGAGGAAATCTCTGCTCACCTCTAGGCTAATTTGTACAATGTAAAATGCCATAGACTTGTGCTAATAACGTTAGCATCTTGTTGGAAAACATGTTTAGTGTAAGACAGTTGTTTTGTCTGTGAAATTTGTGAGTTCTAATGGAGCCGAATTTTGTTACGTTACCTTTGTTAAATGTTGCTGTTGTCCCTGGCTTAATATGAGTAGAGGAAAAGTCCACTAGCCACTAGGCTAATTAATACAATGTAAAATGCCATAGGCTTGTGCTAATAACATTAGCATGTTGTATTTGTGGGGAAAATGTGTCCAGATAAAGACAAGTGTTTGTCTGTGAATGCTGCGAGTTATAGTGAAGCTGATTTGTGTACTTGTGTTTGAAATTGTCTCTATTAAGCCATGTTTAATGTGTGTTTAATGTGTGTTTTGAATCAACTAAACTTTACAGCACTTCACAGAAACCCCGCCACCAACTCATGTTGTGGAGGTGTAACTGCAGAGTGACACAGACACGCCACCGTACAAGTATAAATGGGATTACTTCTGTATGAGTCTAAAAATCGTTTTTTTGCATTGTATATCTTTATGTAATTAACAAGAACAAAACAAAACAAACACCAGAAATGTATCTGTGGCAGATGTTTGCATTTTAGTAAGAAATATGAACAAAACTATCCTCTCTACATGCTCTTTTGACAATATTTCCAGACATGAGGGAAAAGTGTTTTACGTAACCTACAGATGGCTAATCTCAAAGGAGATAACGCTGTGAAAACAACCGTGTGACCAAAGACTGGATACAAACAAACAGCTTGGGTTTTTACAGTGACGGTGACACTGGTATGGAGGGTCAGATGTTGCTCAGAAAAATGTTCAACTTACTCATGAGTACTGTAAAAACACAAATGCCTGTATGGATATTTGCTCACATACATTTGTACCATCATACATGTCAGTGTGAGTTTAACAGTGTTTGTTTTTCCCTCCTCTGAGGGACAGGTAGGAGTTTTAGCTTTGCTCTGACTCGGAAGTCAGAGCTGGTGTAAAAGGGAGCTACACATGTTTGTCTTTTTTGTGGCTGTTTGTGGTGAAAATGAATTTCTAAAATCATCTGATGGAGCTCCTTGGTGATAATATTATGGATATGGTACTAAATATACTCGTTGCTCCTTTGAGGTTGCAATACACATAGAGCTCAGGATATATTACACATTCCTCATGCATGTATGCAGCTGTAAAAGTTTGCATCAGTGGAACATTGTGGCCACATGTGAAAACTGAATCATGTGCTCTCATTTTCAAGGACTCTTGAAACGCTACACACTGACCTTATTCACACAGGCGAGGTAAGGGTGGGAAACTCTACCTAGAAGATTATTTTCTGAGACTTCGTACTGCAAAACTGGGTTTCAGATTAAATTCACCAGCAAAGTTAGCTGCCATTCCTGCTCATCTTAGACTCCATGATAGTAAAATGTCTACTGTTTGTTTGTTTCAAAATATTTGAGTAAAATACATCCTATCAACAATGAGCTGGAGGGTGATGATGATTCAAGGGGCACACACGTGGAGAAGGTCCACAGACATTTCCAGATTTTTTTATTAAAAAAAAAAAGGTTAAAGTTATGCATGGTCATTTCAATTAAATTCCAAAGTAACTGATGACACACTAATAGTGTGGGTGTATAGTGACACAGAAGGTCATTTGTGTGGTCAGAGTTATGTAACAGTTGGCCTATGTGACCTGTTTGTCTTTTCAGGCCTCTGTGCCAAGAGTCAGATTTGTGTTGTGCTGCTTTCAGCAATGATCGGATGAGGCATGGAGGTGACATAGGGAGCCAAAGCTGGGAAGCAAATAATGGAGCTCCAGAAAGTGTCTTACCTGAGACTGAATAAGTATTAACACTGCAGTTATAAGTAAAAACTAGTAAAATACAAAACAATGAATGAATGAACATAATCAGAATCATAATTAAAGCTTAACAATATAAGACTATGTCATCAGCATAGAGACCTCATTATTAAATCTTCCTAAGTCTGAAATCCTATTTCATTTAAGTGTAGGATGACATTTAGGGTTTTTGGCTCTTTCAGAAACATGTCTCCTTATCTCATGATAGAGATGTAGCTATTACAGAACCATCCTAATGTATGTTGTGTTCACAATGGGTACGAATAAAACAATCCGAGCAGGTGAGTTACATGTGAATTCAATGTAAAGACACAATTAGACGTAATGCAATGGACGTGACACAAATGATGCGAAATACAAAAGTTAACCAGTGCGAATAAGGTGAGTAGCGGGATTTTGATTATCACACGCTTATTTGCAAGAGCTAAAAAATCTGAACTTCAGCGACCAATTCACGCCACGATAGCCAATCTGCACTGAGATCCTCCAGGAGAGATGACACAGAGGGCATACCAGTGGAGGATATTCATTGAGTCAGCGATTTCATGTGTGTGTATGACACGAGATGTTTGCACATATGAAGTGAGCTAACAAAAAAATATTCTAGAGTTCAAACTTGTGTGATTAACACGATGCAAAAATTCTCATTGTGTTTGGCGTGAACACGATGGCATAGGATGGCATAGACCCTGTCCTAAATTCAAAGTGACTGCCAAAAATGTGTTGGTATTGTAATAACAATAAAGAAGGGGAACACTGTAATATAAATATTAAAAGACTTCTCAAACCCCATGATGATGCTTTAATAATTCCCAGACCATGTACTAATGGGTATATATTTTAGAGCCAAAACAGTGACAGTAAGTTCTGGCATCAAAAGTAGAATTTGGCACTGAAAAAGGGAACATATAAAAAACATTTTATTTTAATTTTTGGATTTTTTGCATTCTGATATGTTTAACCAAGGCAGTGTTTTGATTTTTTTTCTTTGTGTCACTCTTTTTTTCAGCGTTTTTATTTAATTATTCATTATTTATTTATTTATCTTACGTTGACAGTTTTTTTTCACGTTTTGCATATAATCTGCGTACTGCGTACTGCGTACAGTGACATGAAGAAAAAATCAAAAGACTGACAAAGAAAAACACATCAGTATGCAAAAAATATCAATAGAAACAAAAAAACAAAAAAAAAAAACAAAACAATGCATGTTTTATTTTTCTGTGGAACTTGTTTCAGTTCTAATGTTTCCTCTTCAGTGCTAAATTATACTTTTAATGCCAAAACTTACTATCTCTCTATATCAACTGCCAAGATGATTAATTAATAGATATTAATAATTCAAATAAATAATAAATAATTTTGAATTATAATCAACCTCCACTGTGCCTTTGACTCCTGAGATAAAACTGATTTCCGCAGGGGTTGGTGGAATTTGTTGTTACGACTTTTATTCATAGAATTGGACAAAAACTTCATGCAGCTCTAAGATTAACAGGATATTAAGCAGGAACTGTTTCTCAAGATCTTTGACTGAATGCACTTTATTTGGAAAATCAGCAAGAATATAAACAAACCAGTCATTAACATGGTTCAGAAGCTATTTGGCTGCACGGACCACTAATGAATCCGAAGGAAATCTAAGTGACTGAAAGAGAAACTCTGAAAGGCCAAAATAATTTGCTTAACAGGGCACAAACTGCCTTGGATTATCTGACACAGGTTTCGAGACACTGACCTGTTTAACCTGGTTTATCTTTAACAAGCAGCAGCACAGGAATAACAGCTTCTGTTCTGAGGTTAATGTGGCCTCCTGTCACATCCTGAGCAGCAGTGAAAACACATTTTCTCACAGTTATGCAACTGATAGGAAGCGAGGCGAATGATGATCAGAGTGGAGAAAGCAGGGAAATCAGGGATATAAGATACAAGATATTATCATCTGTATTATCATCTGAAGGAGAAACATGATACAAACTTTAATAGAATAACTTTTCGGGTGCCTTTATGTCTGCAGCGATAATGTGCTGACAGACAGAACAGATCAGGTTGTCTTCATTGTGAAAACTTGACTCGACCTCGTGAAGGCAGAAATTAGATGAGCTATTTGCAGCCTGCCATGCTGCAGCGCATTAGATAAAACTGATGGAGAAGGAATCGCTTATTTGTATGTATGTGTATGCGTGTTCCTTTAGATTGAGATAACTGCTTCCTCCTGCAGGCTCTTTAGCAGCACTGGTTTACAAGATTAAAATTTTTTTCTGCACATATTGAGAAAAGTGCTGCCTGACAGATCATAATTAGATACTCTCCAAAACACCCATGCTACACTTTGTTTGATTTAAACAAGTCAACAAAAGCATTTACTCTGCAGGGTCACCAACCAAGCATGTCCCACCCCCAGACACAGACTGGCCAATCACATCGTAGCATCAGGCCGACAACAACACAGCTGTGCTCCATTGACTCTAATGCAGTCGTTTCAGATTTCCTACATTTTCAGGCTGGTTTTGTGGATTTGGAGCTAAATGTTGTGCCTGGGGCACGTCGTGTATTAATGACACTCGTTACCTGGAGAGGTTGGAAAAATATACGTTTCTTCCCTGTTCCAAAAGCAAAATCAGACTCTGAAAAGTGTAGTTAGCTAGCTAGCTACTGAAGATATAGCCTACTGAATGTATACACATGCTGCTCAGTGTACCCTTATACCCTCTATATAAGCATCTGCACTCATTATGGTTCTGACTTACACTTTATCCTCAGGTTTTCCTGTAATTTGTGACCCATCGCTGTGTCACATGACTGGAAATAAGGTTTGAAGTCATAAGATAAAGGCTACATTTTCTTTTTCTAAAAGCAGAACATTGTTTAAACTGCTCATAATTCAATAACAATTAAAAAACACATGATTAAGTCTAAAGAAGGACCAGCCCCCTGTGATTAAAAAAAGACCAGCATGGCACAGACCCGCTCTACTGCTGAGCTACAGCCGAATACATCCCCACTACTGATATCTCCATCACCATCTTGACTGTAAGGGAGCCGGGAAGGTCAGTTATACCACGCAAAGCCCTCAGCTGTCTGCCTGCGACCTGGATTGTTCTGCCCGCACGCTGTCAGACCACACCGGTAGCGTTTAAGAAGCAAAGCGTTTTGCCTGCCTGATTTTGTAGATTTGCAGATTTTCTTTTGTTTTGTGTTTTAATTGGATTTATTGTTGTCACTTCCCTCCTTTTTGTGCTGTAGCCTGCAGACAAACTTAATACTGTTAAAAGTCAACTGGCCTTGCTTCAGAACTAAGGAAGCCTCTTGGATGAGAGGTGGATAGAGAGGATACTGTACCTCTGATGAGTGTGTGTATGACGGATAGCCACCAGATGGAGTTAGAGAGCAATGCTGAACATATCTACCATGCCTTCTGCAACTTCACAGCTATTTTATTTTGGTTTTCAATGTCATGTTTTCCTCACTCATTTTCATTGTCTCTGTGTGATTTTATGAGATTAGCTGAGGAAGCTTTTGAGGCAGCAGGTTGATGTAATACAGCATGGTAAACTCTTCTTCTATGGTGGTCAAACCTGCTTCTTCTGCAGCAGCTTCCTCTCTCTCTGCAGTTTTATCATCAGGAATAATTTGCAGTGTTCTTGTTTTTCTGTCTCTCTGTGTGTGTCTGTGTTTAATGTGGTTTTTGGCTTGTTTGCGTTTGTGTGTGGATTTTCACACTTTTATGTTTTATGTAGTTTTACAAACTAGGTTCAGGAACAAAGACAACGCCTCGAACACATCCCATTTCTGTCCAAAAGTATTCAAACACACCTGA
The DNA here is from genome assembly GCF_041903045.1 of Epinephelus lanceolatus. Taxonomy (NCBI): domain Eukaryota; kingdom Metazoa; phylum Chordata; class Actinopteri; order Perciformes; family Serranidae; genus Epinephelus; species Epinephelus lanceolatus. The sequence continues at coordinate 15,971,947 of NC_135755.1, forward strand.
TACATTCTCTGTTTCTTCAACACATTTCTTACATCCCACCTTCCCAATCCCTTCTCGTCTCTTCCTTTTTTTCCCTCTGGTCCTTTCTGCGTACAGGAGCCAGCGGGAGCTCTGTCCGAAGCTGAGTCCACAGGGAGACAACCCCCCCCACTCAGTTTCAACTTCCTGGATCCCTCCTGCGTTCCTGCCTTCAAGCAACACATCCATCATCGCACCGCCCATGACCCTGAGACTCAGCCTACATACCTCAGCCTTCATCCCTTGATCCGCATCCTGTGATCCCTAATCTTTCATCCTTTCATCCCTTCGACTGTCATCCCTTCATCCCTCATCTATTTGACCCTCAACCCACATTTATTCATCCCTTACCCTTCACCCCCATCCCTCCATCTTCATCCTTCCACCCGCACCCTCCATCTCTCGACCCTTAGACCTTGGCCCTCATCCATTCATCCCTCACCCTTCCCCCATCCCTCCATCTTCATCCTTTCATCATGCTCCCTTCATCCCTTGACCCTCAATCTTCCATCCCTCAATCCTTATCCTTTTAGGCTCTAATCCCTTGATCCTCATACCTTCATCCCTCTACCCTTATCCCTTCGTCCTTCATCTCCGACCCTCATCTCTCACCCTTCATCGTACATCCTATTATCTCTCCATCCCTCAATCCTTATCGACTCATTCTCTAATCCCTTGATCCTCATCCTTTCATCCCTCTACCCTTATCCCTTCGTCCTTCATCTCCTACCCTCATCCCCTTATTCCTCGACCCTCACCCTTCATCGTACATCCTATTATCTCTCCACCCCTTAATCCTTATCGACTCATTCTCTAATCCCTTGATCCTCATCCTTTTATCCCTCACTCTTCATCCCTTGATCCTCATCCTGTCATCCCTAACCCTTCATCTAGGCTATTCGTCCTTCAACCCTCATCCCTCAACCCTTTGACCCTCATCCCTTCACTCCCTCATCCTTCCATCTTCATCCCTTCATCCCTCGACCCTTATCCCTTCATCCCTCACCCTTCATCGAACATCCTATAATCCCTTCATCCCTTCATTCCTCACTCTTCATCCCTTGTTCCTCATCCTGTCATCCCTAACCCTTCATCTATTTGTCCCTCAACCCTTCGACCCTCGTCCCTTCTTCCCTCATCCCTCCGTCTTCATCTTTTCATCCTGCACCCTTCATCTCTCGACCCTTATCCCTTCGTCATCCATCTCCAACCCTCATCCCCTTATTCCTCGACCCTCATCCCTTCATTCCTCACCCTTCATCGAACATCCTACCATCCCTCCATCCCTCCATCCTCATCCCTTCATGCTTTCCTCCGAATCCTTCATCTATCATATGCAATAAACCATCTTTATCTTGTGTGTGTGTGTGTGTGTGTGTGTGAAAGTGACAGAATAAAAGCAGAAACAATGGGGGAGGGCAACATGTGTGACGTGATGGAAACACAAACCTTATCCTGGGCCAAGGAGGCATATCAACAAAGAGAGGGGTGGAGAAAAGGAAGATGGAGGTGAATAAAGGAGGGAGCCTTCCGACCGGTCCACATTACACCATCATGTGCTCCTTTCTCTTCTTCCTCCATACCTCCTCTTATAATGTCTCTCCGCTCCACAAACTCCTCCTTCTTTAACGTGTCCTGTCTGTTTGTCATCCTTCCTCCTGTGTCTCATTCTCTCCTTCCCTTCCTCCTCTCCTCCCTTCTTCTCCCTCCTCTCCTGACTCCCTCTCAGTGACAGCTGACCTCTGTGACACAGTTTTCCTAAAACTCTCGCCGCTCTGAAAACAGGGGAGCAACGTCTTGGTTTGTGTTGGTTTAGAGAGGTCACATTCTTTCATACATACATGAAGTGGCTTGAATATGAAGCGGAGCAATATTATGTCTTTATACTGATGGTATTTGATGCAGCCATGTTTATTTTTGGAGGCTGGAGCTCCTTTGAACGACAAAATAAGGTTTTGTTGTTACCAAATAAATGGTTAACCTTGGGTCAAAGACACTGAGGCCACGTCCTTTGTATTGGAGGGTGATGTGATGGTTTTGGCAAAGTGTTACTGTGTGCAACTTACTATTCAAAAAAAAAAATAGGAGTAGAAATAGTCTTGTGTTTGGCAATGATCAGAGGCTACATTAATTTAGTCTGACTCAATGGATATACAATATTTTGGCTGCCATTCTCCCTCCCCTCCACCATTTGCATGTTAGCATTTTCAAGATCCTGTTCGTGACAGGAGTAACAACAACCTCGAAGCTCACAAATTACACACTGAAAACAGCAAGTTTTAAAGAAGATTTAAAGGTGCAATAATACATGCCTGTTTTCTTCTTTCAGATCTACAACAAATAAAACAACTTGTGAATGCAGCTGGGAAAAGCCAAGACTCCATCTCCCAGCCCTTCTGTTTTCTGTCACAGCCAGTCAGAGCTGATTTCCCACATCTTTTGAAACATCTCCAGTCAAATGATTCTTGAATTTGATCCTTTTTGCGCTGGAGGTCGGATCTTGGACAGCCCAGATTCCCCTTCAGATCAGCACATTTTCTGCTGCTGCTGTCTCCGGAGCTGCTCTCCTTCCGGACAGTATGCCCAGTTAGCACAAGCTAACCCAGCAGTAGTGCTAACATCCAACATTAAGCTATTAAACGGTCCCAACAAACTCACACCAATACTGAAACAGTTTGACTCTGTCATTAAAACCGCTAATAACTGTGTAGTAACATTGACCATGTGATGCTAACAGTTAGCCCTGTCACCATGACACATTTTGCGAGGGCACTGTCAGGACCATTCTGATTGGTTTAAAGAAACAAAAACAAGCCGCAGCGTCTTTTCCCCTGAAGCAGAATGATAATAAAGTGATTCCAGATTCTTTCTCAAGTGCTGACACAGCGCTGGCTATGCGAGACTGACTGTCTGTTAATTAGTCTGCAGTGGCACATTGGTCTTTATGTTGCATATGCTACGCCAGTGTGAAAAAGAGATGACTTGGGGTGCTTTTCCACTCTGAGTTGAAGTTTTTCAGCTTGAGGAGTTCAGAGCGCTTGGGAAAAAATGCCAGGCACCTAGAGCTCAGAAGCATGAGGCGCGTTGCAGTGCAAAAACCGCAAGCAAAATGCTTCATTCTCATTAAAAACAATTACAAAAAGCCGCCTCCAGTTGCCAAAATGCTTCCTGTGTGATCTGAGCCTAAATCAGTCTGTGAGATGTGTGAAATTACAGCTCATCATCTCTCTTTGCTTTGCTTCTGTGCATGTTGTTACATCCTGTTCCAGCTGTTAGTTTAGTGTTCTTGTTTTCAGTTTTTCCAGTTAGCATTTCCTGTTTTATTTTGTTACTCAGCTGTGGCTCTGGTTTCAGATACAACACTTAACCTGCCTCCCTTGTGTATTTAGTCTGTGAGCGCCTCTTGGTCTGCACCAGTTCATCTCTACTGTGTATGTGTCACATGTGCGTCCCCAGTATTATTCACCCTGTCTTTCAACTACTTAGAGCTAACACACTGATGTTAGCATGTTAAGGTAAGGTACATCATTTACCATGTTCATAACCTTAGCTTTTAGCATGTAGCAGGTATACATCAAGGCTTTACTCAACTTGCTCTTTTTTGGAGTTCCATTAGCAAAAGTTGTGGATAGTACCTGGTACTTTTGTGGTACCGCCTCAGTCAAGGTTCCATGCAAGGTGGTGGAGTAAAAACACGGCAGTAGCGCTTGTGTGACACAGGACATCCTACACAAACCCACCCACCCACCAATCGCAGAGCTACCTTCAATAGTGACTGCAATTTTTTTAATTTAAAAATGTAACCACCTGCTCAGTTGGTGCTAAGGGGCCCAAAGTGTGCCAGGAAAATATCCCCCACACCATTACACCACCAGCAGCCTGAACCGTTGATACAAGGCGCCAAATTCTGACCCTACTGAATGTGGCAGCAGAAATCCAGACTCATCAGACCAGGCAACGTTTTTCCAATCTTCTATTGTAGGCTGACCAAACGTCCTCTTTTGCCCGGACATGTCCACTTTTCACGTCCCGTCCGGGGCGTCCGGGGGGGTTTTATAAACTTATGATAATGTCCTGTTTTCCGTGTGTTTGTGTGTGTGTGTGTGTGTGTGTGTGTGTTAGAGTGCGGCACAGGCCGCATATTTCTGCCGAACCCGAACCAAGCCTGACATTAACGACCAAAGCACTGAGTTTGTGTCACACAGTTGTTACGGTTACAGGCTATTTAACAGGCCGGGCGTGCGCCGTGGGTGCTCAGCGGAGAGGGACTCTGTGTGTGAGATGGGAGCGGGAGGCGGGAGGTCCGACACTTCCAGCGAGAGGAGAGGAAGAAATAAAACAAAATAAGATAAAATAGGAAAAACCTGTCTCCCTCTTTTATTTTATTTTCAGCGTTTAATCAAGGCGGAGGCGGACGGCTGGAGGTCCGACACTTCCAGAGAGGAGAGAGGTAGAAACAAACAGCCAATGTGTGTCTGTGTGTGTTATGTTCAGGTGTTGTCACGTAAATAACAGTGCCCAAGCAATAAACAGGACAGACAATAGGATTTTATTTATTTTTACACTACATTTTTACTGAAAGCTGACCAAATCCAACCCGAGCCCAAATACAATTTATATAGCTATAACGGGTCGGGCCGGATTTGGTCAAAAATGTAGCTCTACATTTTTGACAAAACCTGCCCGACCTGTCGGGTAGCCTACTGTCAGGCTTGGATCGCCACACTCTAGTGTGTGTATGTGTCCCCTATAGAGGCCTATCTGAATTTCTGTCTTTGAGAGATATTATTTTGTAATATAATAGAATTTTCTATCCATACATATAAATTTTAAATATATTAAAATGATAAGGCATCTTTGAGTAAACTGCAAGTATCATTTAAGTAGGCTATGTCGTGGCCGGCTGAGTGTCCTCTTTTTTGGAAATCAAAATATGGTCACCCTATTCTATTGTCCAGTTTTGGTGAGCCTGTGTGAACTGTAGCCTCAGTTTCCTGTTGTTAGCTGACAGTAGTGGCACCTGGTGTGGTCTTCTGCTGCTGTAGCCCATCTGCTTCAAGGTTGGACGTGTTGTTGCTTCAGAGATGGTCTTCTGCAGACCTTGGTTGTAACCAGTGGTTATTTGAGTTACTGTTGCCTTTCTATCATCTTGAACCAGAGATGGTTGTGTGTGACAATCCCAGTAGATCAGCAGTTTCTCAAATACTCAGACCAGCTAGTCTGGCACGAACAACCATGCCACGTTCAAAGTCACTTTAATCACCTTCCTTTCTCACTCTGATGCTCGGTTTGAACTTCAGCAGGTCGTATTGACCATGTCTACATGCCTAAATGCCTTGAGTTGCTGCCACATGATTGGCCGATTAGCTATTTGTGTTAATGAGCAGTTGAAATGGTGTGTCTAATGAAGTGGTCAGTGAGTGTATATTGACTCCACCTGCTCAGTTTTCAACCAACCAATGAGGTTTGTTTTCAGAAATAAATATGAAGCTGTAATAGGTGCATATTCCATTGTTAAAAAAAGATGTAACAGGTTAAGCTGCCAAAGTTAAATGTCCATGTGATGGGGAGGGTTATTTCAGGTCAGTATAGGCAAAGTAAGTTCAGAAAGCTGTCGACATGTCTTCACCCAGAAGGTAAACACACTCATATAATCTGGGCCCCTGTGAATGCAGGGCCCCATTGCCTGGAATAGGGGAGCCCCACACTCTGCAGGACAGGAGAGGGTGCTGCGGAGGAACAACACCGGCTGGCAGCTCGGAGGGGCCCCCCAGATTGATGTGCGTGTGAAACCAGCCAGGCCCAATATTGCGCAGTGCTGAGTTTATTGTACGGTGTGTCCCAGCTGCAGATTCATGCGTCTGCGCCCCGCCTGGAGACTCTCATCTGAACTTTTGGTAAATTTAACTCTGGTCAAAACAAAGTCAAAAGGCAAGCTTTGAATGGTAGGCAGACAAGATGCCCTTTGAAATAAAAAAAACTCTATAAGGCTGCTCCTTTAGAGACATACACTAACTCTGTGGGGAGTAAGACCATATACTTGTTTTCTATGTACAACAAATAATATAACTTTAAGCATTTAAAACTGTAGCCTATAATCAAATAGTTGAGCTTGCTTTCTATTCACATTTGAGACAGAGTTAAAAAAACAAAAAATAAAAAATCAAACACATAGTCCAAATATATCCAACATAATTGAGCCTTCCTTTTAAAACTGGGGTGGTTTTTGTTTTACAATGTATTTTAAAAGGTAACTTTTTCCACTCCGGCCAACTTAATAGTTTCAAAATGATAACAAAAAAGTCTTTCACTATTTTTATTCCAGGATTTTTTGCATGTTGCGGATGTATAATCAACAAAATATCAAAATATAATAATATGAATATATTCTAATATATTACCATTATTTAATTTTCTTTGTTGTCTACAGTTGTGTCTGAACTACGGTACTCTGCCTTCACAATCCCTGATGGTACTGCTTCTTTTCATCCATATCCGTATGCTTTCAGAAAATGTGAGCAAATACGAAAGAAATGAACACAGAGTACAGACTGAAGGCTCCATCCGTCCCATTCTCCGTACCTGACTTTGAGTACAAACAAGCCCTTAGGTCCAGTTCAGACTAAAGATTTGTGACGTGACAAAACCGTTGCAGTGGTATGAACTGGCTGTCTGAGTTCGACTCAAGCCGGGTGATGGTGTCACTTGCAACTCAGCTGGTCAAATCGCCAGCGGCTGGTTTTAGAATGTAAAGTACATCACCTGTTTTAACAGCCCGTTGGCTTGTAGTGAAGTCTGCTGGTAAAGTCAACATGGTGCCCTCTGTTTCCATCCTCATGGTGTGCCAGTGTCGGACTGTAGGTTGCTGCTGCTGCTGCTCGCTGTATGTGCGTATGCCTCCCCACACGCACGTTCTCATTCACTGTTTAACTGGCGCTGGTTTTTATCTTATTGTGGTGTATTCATTGTAAATACAGTCCATCTGATGTTCGTTTTGTGTCTGTTTTTCGCGGTTTCATCACAACTACAAATGCAACTGTAGCCAGTATCTCACTATCACTATCCTCATTCATATTTTAAGAAGCTACAAATTATATTCAGCCACAAAATAAGTCTGAAAAGCTGGAAAACAGAACAAAAGTATGGAGAGTTGTTGCATAGCGATGATACACCATCTCATCTACAGTAGTTGCATTGGTGTGAACTGGTAGGTTTTTGGAATGTTGCAGAATGGCGCATTGCAGGTAGTTGCTTGTTTTAACTTGTCTTGTCGTAAATCTTTGGTCTAAACTGGGTTTTACTTTCAATAACAGCTGGAAAAGCGCCAAAAAGTGGAGTGGAGTACAAGTATAGTGAAGTATAAAATGAAATGCTAACGTAAAGTACAAGAACTTAGGTACAGTACTTGGTTAAATGTGTTTTCCACCAGTTTTCCTTTCCATCAGAGATGAAAGTTATAACACATTCAACCATGGGGCCAGTGTTTCAACATACTTGTTGCTCTGGTGAATTAATTCATCCTGGTCATCCCGTGCTGCTGTCCATTCACAGCAGGACCACGTGTACTCGCCTATACAACCACTGAGTCCCCCCTCCTTGCAGGCGGACATGGCACAGCCTCACAGAGATGCACCGACATTATTCATTCACTGCACGCTGGCCAACGCAAAACCGCAAGGAGCCAAGTGCACAAGAAAAGAGCCCTGTTTTTTTTCCTCACGTCTTTGATTTGTAAATACCTCCGTTTCAGTGCAACAACTTCCAGGCTTGTATCTTATAACCATCAAACGTTTACATGAGAAAGTTGACAAAGGCTGAAACAGCGGAGGAGGCCTCGCAACAAAGAGGCCCATTTATAGAGTACAGTCGGGGAGCGAAACGGAGAGGGAGGGTAGGAGGAGAAGCTGGGAGGAGAGTTGAATTAATGAATTAAAAATGTTGTGAAACAGCGGCTGTCTGAATACTTTTGGGTTTATATAGAGAGGCGTGCAGGGGGGTCCTGGAGGAGTGGACAGCACAGGCTTCTTTAACTTCTCTCTGTCTGGACACACAGGGCTCCCTCTCAGCTTAACATGCAGGAAGAAGTGCAAACTGTGCTCATCTGATTACATAATGACCCAGTGACAGTGAGCCAGAACCGGTACTGCCAGTACCAGTGTGCTGGGAGACACTGACTGACTGGTTAATCCTCGCCCAGGCCTCTCGCCTGGTTTCGTGTTTTTTCTCTTTCTTCTTAGAAGCTTTTATTTTTCTAAATATAGGATGACAACGACGTAGAGGGACTGCAAAAGAAAACAAACAATGTGATGTCAAAGTGAGAGGTGATGTAAAACATGCTCGAGCTGTCAACAAGTGCGCGCCGCTCAAAACCGTGAATTTTCTCATCTTTTTTTCAGTCTTTTTCCTCCGAAGACAGATCGAATGCCATCTGTCTTTTTCACATGTCTGCTGGACAGTGAAATTAATTAAAGCTTCAGGTTTCAAAGCTGTGGTCCAAGTGAACTTCTGTTACAAGTCAGCAGGAAGGTAAGAGACACAGAGACATACTTTACTCGTCATATTTTGCAGCTATTTCTTCTGACATCAAAGCAACATTTGATCAAAATATGAAAATAATTTGTGGATCTGAGTTTATTTGACTTGTGTGCAGGCCAATGTCATCAAATATACCCAAATAAAAATCTCTGCAACATCCCTTTAAGTACTTATAGTGTGTTTTAGTGGACTTTAAAGATTTATCTAATCTTTTATTTCCATTTTTTTGTCATTTTTCTACAATCCTGCCCTGTGATATTCCTCTAACATCCAAGAATACGCTTGTTTTTAGCTGTGATTTTTATTTTAGTTCTCATGATGTTTACTAGTTTTCCTATAACTGTTGTGATGTGGAGAATAACCCGAGGAAACATGCTGCATAACCTGAAACTGTCTGATGCAAGGCTTGAGGTTAACAGGTGTTCAGTGTCGCTGTATCCACTGCCTTGTGTTTACAGCGCGGAGGGATATTAGCAGTAACAATAGGGACGGTCAAATCTGTAGCACTATCTGACTGCTACACAGGATTATTTGAGGTTTTAGCATTAAATTATTAGCATTAGTAGCAAAAACAGTCCCTAAAATCCTACAGTAGTTAATAATGTAGTGGATGTACCAATGCTTTTCTAGTCAAAGATAATTCAGTGTTAAATGAAAAGTTTAGCTAACTTGAGCCTCCACACCCTGCACCTGTACTGGGTAGATATCTATGATTAATAAATATGGTTTTCCTCACAGTTTGGAGTAAACACTTAGATGCAACACAGAGGAAAATACATTTGGGATTCTGCTGCAGAACAACAGAAGCTGTGGTACTGCTCCATGGAAAACACCAAACATATTGATTTACTGATGTAGGGCTGCCCACGGCTAAGAATTTTCCAATTGACCAATAGTTGTCATTTAGGGCCATTAGTCAACTAGTCGCCCACATGTTTAGGATATTAATTTGATTATTAAATTATATATTTTGTTGGTTTGAGCTGAAGGTGTGAGAAAGAATAGTATCAGTAACATTGTTAACACTGAGCTACATTACAGAGAAATACAAAACCGTACTAATGAACCTTCATTAATATAGGCCTATATTTTATCTACAAGTGCACGTCACACACTGAGCGAGCCGCCTGTTAATGACGCTGTGGGCTAATGGGCATGTAGCTACTTCCATGTTTCAGATGATACGTCATGTTTGTAGTCGACCAATGAAGATGAGTTTACATATCACCTTGGGTTCGTCCTTCACCTTCTCAAAATGATCCCACACTTTGGATTTCCTGCCCGACATGTTATTAACTAGCCTGTGGAATAACCGCAGGTACCAGCCCTGGAAATTAGAGGCCGTACACATGCTGCGTCTTTAACCACCTGGATAATGCGAGGTCAGGCACTGGGCGCTACTCTTGTGGCTTTTTTGTGTCAGCTTTCAATCCTTGTGTTTGTATCAAAGAGAGTGGGAAGAACAGGTGTGATGGTGTTTTGACTCCAAGTCTACAGAAAGTCTCGACTCCATTCAGTCAAAACAAATCCCACCTTCTCATTGAGGAATTCCCCATCGGCACCACAACAGTAGTACACTGGCCAGATTTACAGCAGAGAGACACAACGTTGGCCGCTACTAACTCAGAAGAAGATGGTAAAAGTCAGTCCTAAATTACAGCCCGGTGGCCCACAGCTGCTCTCCATTGTTTAATTTGGGTCAATGTCGTAACTCCTCAGCTTCTAATTCTGGGCTGAGGAAGTGGAGGGGCGAAGGGTTTATGGAAGTGTTTAGATTTAGATGAAGGTTTGGACAGACTGCTGGACACAGACACATTGAGAAAAATGTCAGATCACCATGGCGACTGGTTACTTCCTGTTGTTAAATTGCACGTGAACGTAATTATGTTAACATGGAGTACCCACATGTACAGGCCATAATACAAATACACTGAATGTAGATGTAAGTCAAAGTTGCAGTGGTGGAGAATTGTGTTTTCATACAACTACGACATGAGCTGTTATATTTATGGGGGAATTCATTCCCGCCTTGATCCCAGTTTTTTCCACGAAGCATGAGCTGGAATATAGGAGGAAGGCATAGTCAGGATCTTTTAAAGTGGGCTTGTATGAGGTACTTATCCATAATCAGCGTATTACCTACAGTAGATGTCAGTCAGCACACCCCCAGTTTGGAGAAGCAAGCAGGACTACTGACATGGAAGCTAAAAAACGTACTGCTGTGGACGTGGGCAGCAGCAAAATGTATTTTAGCCACTTAAAAAATTAATTTCAGTTTAATTATACGCTATTGAGAATATTTTCACTGCTTTATCTTGGTGTCAGAGAACCCCTTCAGACTGGGAAGCTGTTAACGGCTTCAATTCCCCATCTATCTATGTTCTCATCAAAGCCACTAGACTCCATTGACAAAAACAGTAATTTTAGCTGGCTGAACACAGGAGTCGCTGGTCTACTGCTGCCGCAATCAGTTAGTTAGTTAGTGTTATTGAGTGACTTCGGTGAATCTGAATTAACCCTTTCAAACACAAAAGACACACAATAACACAAACAAACTGACTGATCGAGGCAGTGGTAGACCAGCAGCTCCTGTGTTCTGTGATGTTAAATTACTGTTTTTGTCAATGGAGTCTGGCTTTGAAGAGAGCAATATAATGGCTACAGTTCCCCAACAGGGCACTAGGGGCATGTTGACTTCCATCTACTTTATGTAATACACTGACCATAGACAAGTACGTCAAACAACCCCACTTCAAAAAATCCTAACTATCCCTTTAAGGTGTCAGTATGCTTCAAACAAAGTGTTTATTGGATGGTCAATCTTTATCTGAGACCCTACACGTTACTGATGTAGGAATTAAGGATTACATCTGATAATTTTTGTAACTCGTCAGAAATTGGAGACAGTTCTGCCCAGTGAACCCTCAAGCCCCCCCTACTTCTGTCACATTTCTTTCTTCAGATGGTTGCATGACAGGATTGTCTTGAAGTGTGTCTATCTGGAAAACTTATGGTCGTCAGACATAGTCGGACGACTCATCATATGAGCTAGTTCTTTTCAAGCATGCTGACACCTTCATGCACTCAAACATCGTTAATAGTTCTACCAATCTCTAAAACACAATTAAGTCCTTGATTAAACATCCAAAACGTCATTAGATACACATCATAAACCTTCATAAAGTGTGCCTAATTATAAGAGGATTCATATAATTATTCCCCAAACCTGCATTGAGATGCAAGTCCTATAAATAAGTCTCTTATAATATGCGTTGCAAGATTTTGAGCGCTGGGTTGCAAATTAGTTGGAATACCATTGTCTGGATTCGGCAATGATTTAGTGAAACAGCCTCGTTGGCCTTTTCTTCCACAAGGATCCTCCAGTTTTCAGGCCATCAGGGGCCTCAAGTGAAAGTAAAGCGTATTTACAGTATCTATTGATATCTGTTGATGAAGATTCTCAGTCATTCACGTCATCGCAAGTGCTATATCGTAGGCAACCGGTCTTGCTTGAGTTCTCAACTTAACTCAACTCAACTCAAGGAAGTCCAGTTGCCTACGATATAGCGCTTAAGATAACTATTAGTATCCTTAAAGAAGCCACAATCATACCAACGAACCTCTGATATATCTATTGAAGGATCATCACTATGTTCAGGACAGGAATTGAATAAATATAATATGTATGTTGGTAGTTGTTAGGCTCATTTTAAGTGCTTATCGATCTTGTGAAGATGACTTTTTCCTATAACTGAAGAATTAAGTATTTATAGATGGGTCGCAAAAACTTGTCTACTTCTTCAGCTCAACAAACAATTTAAAAACTCCTTGAAAAACATGGTTATGGTGATGAAGAGTTGTTTTGGAGACACGGTTGTTTAGGTTTATGAGACCCTGGGCCTCATCTCATAGTGTTTCTATACTGACCTTATATGTATGTGCGCTCCTTGTAGTTTCAAAGACATAGCCATTTTCTTATTGCCAATCAAGTACTTGGTATCTATGAATTGATTTTAATAAACACAATGTTTGTGGGGGTTTTTTGCCAATTTTAAAAGACTTTACATCAGAAAGTAAGATACCCACCCAAAATATATCCAAACTATATCTTAATGCTTTTTAAAAAATGTTATCTTAAAAAAAACAAAAACAAAAAAAACACCATACTAAATGTAACACGTCTGTATTGACCGTGAGAAATGTATACTTGGCTTTGCTACTAATACCAGAGCTGCGTTCTGAATTTCACACTCTTTGCTTTCACTGTCAGTGGGCACTACAGCTTGCCTTTGCAGGTGTTGCATGCAGTATGTACACAGTGGGGACACACTACTTTGTCATACCATTTCACCCTGAACTTTGATCCTCTTACTCATATCTGTTACCTTGAAGATAAAACGTCATTTGCTAAGCTCGCCAGAGATGGAGGTCGACCCGGAGAGCTCTGCTGTTGTTAATTTGCAATGTATGGAGTTTTAACTTTTAAGTTATAATTGCATACATTGCAGATTCCTTAGAATCTTAGAGATTATTTTGTTCACTTTAAGGTCCAATTTGTAGGACTTTGGGGGATATATTGGAAGAAATGGAATATAATACAATGTTTTCTTTAGTGTATAATCACCTGAAAATAAGAATTGTGTTTTTGTTACCTTATAATGAGTTGCTTATTTCTACATAGGGAGCTGGTCCTTGTCTACAGAGATCATCGTGTTGCACTGCTAAGTTTCTTCAGTCCTAGAACTGACAAACCAGACATAGGGCCAACCACCATAGTAAGCAGTCCCTCCACGACAACTACTCGCGAAAAGACACCGATTTTTTGTATTCGCCTCATTCAAGGTTTTTACCGGTTTAAATCATCGGCTCTGTTTGTTTTTGTGAGAAAGAGACCTCTGAGGATAATTTGACTCAAGGCAAAACCCTCATGAGTGTCTAGGTCTTAAGTTCTCACAGAAAAAAGGTGAGCAGACATTAGCAGGTGCTAGGTTAGCGGCCCATTACGACAGGCCAAACAGCATGAGAGGAACATTGATTTGTTGAATGACACTGCTTTATTCAGTGTTTTTGCCGGTTTTCATCACCTGGTCTGTTTGTTTTGTAGAGGAGGACACCTGTGTGGAGTAATCGGCTCCCAGTAAAAACCTCCTGAACAATAAACACTGATGGAAATGTAACCTGGAGAAATTTGACCTGATTGCAATCTGCAATCCTAAATCCCCCTAAATCTTTCTCACTGGACCTTCAAACATTAATATTTCTGTCATTATTATTATTATTATTATTCACTTGAATGTGCTGTCATTCATCATTGTGGCTTCTGTCAGCTGTCAATGAGCTTGGCTCCTGAAGTGACGTATCTTCCACCGTGCAGAGGATTGTGGGTCAGAATAGCTGGAAAAGCATCTTGGCTTGCATCTGCAAAACGCAACCAGATGCAGTAGAGCAGTGGTTCCCAACTGGTCTAACTAGACGTTCCAGATTTCTCCTTAGTCATTAGCTCAAGATCCACATGGTTTAATACATTCAGCGTCTTACTTGCGTTTGGCCATGTCGTCGAGCTGGTTTTTTGTCTCTGTCAAGTAGCTGTCTGTCCATCATTCACTCACAGCAGGAAATGACACAAACACATACTCAGTCACTTGCAGCCCATTCAGAATGGACCCACAACCCACTTTTGGACCTCAACCCACCAGTTGGGAACCACTGTAGTAAGACATCCTGGTATTTTTGGCACACTGCATTTGACATTCGATGTACTGGGACAAACTGAATCTTTCCTGGCATAGATATAGGATGGTAGCCTGGATACTGGAACCCACAGCAAAGCAGGCAATAACGACAGGAAGTGAGGAGATGAAACAGGAAATGGAGCAAGTAAAAAAAAAGGCCAACACAAAGCACAGCTAAAGAAGATGTTCTGTCTTAATGAGGCTGTCTGAAATAATTCACTGTGTATATAAAGGCACAAAGACACAACAGCAGCTCGTTTGTATGGGCACTGCTTAGTTTGGCTCCAGTAATTTTGTGGTTTTAACATCTTGTGCTGGCTGAGTCGATGCCTTCTTGGCATGGCCTGTGTTGATGTTTAGACAGTCCTTTCAGTTGGCTGCAGAGGCTGCTGTGGCATGGACAGTGGTCACAGCTATTCAAGTTGTGTTGTATTGAGTCTTTTCAGTGTACTGGCTGCTAGGGGTTCTTTGTGGCTGTGGACACTGGACAGGGGCACTGAGTGGAAGGGATTACTCTCTCCTCTGGAATACTAATGACCCTCTTTTGTCACCGATCTGTTTCCTCCACCTTTACTCCACATACCCCTTCACCATCCATTTCCCTCCCTCTTCCTCTTTCACTCCCTTTGTCACCCGATGCTCAATTCTCTCTCAATCCTCCCCTCAAAACCAATTATCCCCCCCCCCCAAATCTCTGCCCCCTCACAATGTCAAGCACCGCATACTCACACACACGATCACGCACAGTCGCAAACACACACTTTAACCCTCCGTACCGCTCTCTTCTGCCCCGTCTAACTTGCTCTCGCTTTCACTCGCTCGCTCACCCAGTCGTATTTTTCAATGGTGGCTTTTGTCCCTTTCATCTCCTCGAAAACAAAGGATTCTTGTGCGCACAGGACAGAGGGAAGGAGAGGGATGGAGAGCCGGACGGACAGGAAGAGATCCTAACCTTGAGTGTGGAAGAAGTCATTTTACAAGAGAGGGAATCCATCAGTGTTACTGTCAACCAGACTGATACACTTCCCAAATATTGTTTTAGCTCTATTAATATTAACATAAGCAAGACTGGTGACTATAGATACAGTGACATAAGGGTTTAGATATTCTGTATTTTTCCTATCATCAAATAACCCCCCAAAAAGAGACCAAAACCAACAAGCAATTGAACCTTCTCACAAATATAGTCAACCTCACACATAGATGAGTTGTACTCCGTGACATATGTACTGTAGGGCACTGTAGTTTATTTTGAGTCCACTGTCCTGCTGCCAGATATACTCACTACTGCACCACATGTGTATTATCCCACAGCTGAAAATAGTTCCATCAAAGGCACCATCTATCCACGTCTGATTAACGGAGTGCATAGTTGTTTTAGAGGTAACTTTAAAATGAAACTACTTATTTTAATTTGTTTGGAGAGCAGCACTAATTATTATTTTTTGGAGAAACAATGGATCAAATGATGATGTGTAACGTCAGAAGAATCGCTCGTAACAATGTACCCACAGAAAATTAGATAAATAACTCTTGACAGTTTACTTTTAGCGTCTTTGAATGTATTGTTTTGGGTTTTTATGACCTGAAAATCTTGCGTTTTAAGTTACTCTCCCTTTTCTCATCAAATTCATTTCCAATCACAGCAGACAGACAAAGTTAGCGACTAGCTGGTGGACATACTAGAGCTGCCAAAGAGCCAGATATGTCCATTAGGAGTTAGTGGAGACCATGGATTGATACAAAGATGGACGACATGTCCCCACTTCCTCCAACTGCACAAAAATGAAGCCAAAATGTCCCACATAGAGATGCTGCCATCTTGCGCTAGTGATGTCATTTGAATTATACCCAAATTTATCAGAAAAAATGAACACTTAAACATCAGTACGATAAGACCTAACTGAAATGACTGAAACCATCTTTGGGAAAAATGTATTTACGTGTATGTCGAGTTTTTACTTTGGCCCATGTCTCATCTGTTACCAGAGGGGCAGGGTACACTGCTGTGAGCCACTACGGGGTGACTGAGATGTTTTGGCTTCACTTTTGGGAAGCCGTCATGTCGTCCGTCTTATTATGTGATGTCACACATTGGTTTGTGGACTCCTGTTCTGAAGCCTCGAGTTTGGCATTTGGCAGCCGCCATCTTGGATTTTTGTAGCCAGAAGTGACCATGCTGCATCTTACTTAGGGCCCGAGGACATTGTCTGCAGATAGCTTATCACTCAAAGCGATCGCGCCCTTAATTGTACGTAACTGCAAATGTTAATAAAATATAAACAGTTGAGTTATATAAGAGTTATATAAAAGTTCGTACAGTTGTCATGAACGTGGAAATTAGCTTTAGAGACCAAATCTGTTTTTGTACCAGGCTGTAAATATGTTTATTTTTGTTGTGAAGTTGAGCATTTCAACACAGACACTGTGGGGATTGACTCACTTTTGGAGCCAGCCTCAAGTGGCCATTCAAGGAACTGCAACTTTTGATTCTTCCACATTGGCTTCATTTATCAACCTCTGAGGTTGCTGCTTGGTGGAGACCAAAACAGAGGTAAAAGGATATTAAATATTGGACCCACATTCATCACGTGGACAGAAGCATGACCCAAAAGAAATGCTAATGTTGCTCTTTGTCTGCTGGATGTGTAAATAGGCAACGAGTTTGCCATTGCAACTTTATGTTGTGTTTACACCTTATTGTGTACCCAATAGATAAGTTAATACTACATAACAGACTTATGTGTTCATTAGGATCAAATAGACTGAATGCCATAGACATGGTAGGGTTGGTATACATGTACATACATACATTGCTAGTTGCTGAATGTACATGCAATTGCTAGTTGCTGTGTTGTTGTGTTGTTGTGTGTAAGGTCCTGACTTTGCAAACCAAACATTCCTTCATACAATCAATGGTATTGTATTGCCTTCTAACTGTTCTAAAGGTCTATATGTCCAATACATGAGTGTGTGTTTACTGTATGTGTAGGCAGGAGCTCCACAGGGTTCAGAGTTCAGCTGGAGATGGACACGGCCAATCACATGGGCCTCCTCTTGACCCCGCCTCCCTCCCCTCTCTCCCCCTCCACATCTTAGTATTCAGAGCACAGACATCAACACAGATCTCTATTCATTCACTCAGTGTGAGCTCCAGCGTGGAGAGAGGAGAGAGAAGGGTCAGAAAGGACAGGAAAGGACAGAGCGTATCAGATCGTCATGTTTCTTAGGCTTTTGTTTGTGTTGTTTTGTTTTTGGGTTTGTTGTATTCGCCCCGGAAGGCAGAGGCAGTTTGAGACAAAAGGGCCATTTAGTGAACAGTGAGTGTGAGCGAGGGAGAAGGAAAGAAGTAGAAGGATGTGGAGAAACTGCAGCTCAGACCAGGGTAAAACTGTTGAGTGTATGCAGTGGATGACCCATACAGTGACAATAAGTGTCCATGGCACCCGGGGGTGGTGTGGGGGACTCATTCTGTCAATATACTGTTGATACTTTCAGACCCACAGACACTTAGAATCCACCCCAGCACATTACACCACCATTGTCTGACAGGCATTCACTTGACACTTGTTATATGACAACAAGCACTTAGCTTGAGTAACAAGTGATGCGGGTGTACTTGTATGGGAAATAGGGATGTCAGTGATGGTTACTTTTGCTTTCGATAGCCTGACACCCATTAACCAGTAACTAACTAGCTCATTTTAGAGAGGAAGGAAGAGCAAAATGATGTGAAATACAAGAGGCCTTTCCTTTCAGTCCAGCACTCTCTAGGGCCACACTTTATACTGCTTTCCATTTAAAGGTGGTGAATTTTAATGTTTTGTGATGAAAAGCCCCGTTTCTACCAAACACTTTCAGTATGGTACCTTTGGAACCAAAAGTAGCTTTTCAGACATGGTGCCTAGACCCTAGTGTTTCCATCACAAACAGTAGAATGTAGGTGGGGTTGTTGTCACTCACATGCTCTGCGATGCTTTTCTTTTCCTTCGAGTAAGGGTTAGACTAAATGCTGTTCACATAACCTGGTTGAAATTAATACATATAAATGCTTGAAGATCCACTCATTACTACAAGTCATATAAAAACTAAAGTAATGGTCAAAGTTGTCATAGTGAAATTTAAGGTGTGCTGATGGATTCACATCGACTCAACTCATGCATTGAGTAACATTACAAGTTGATGTTCCACCTTAAAAGTCGCCGGCAGTCGGTCCAGCGAATTAAGTTACTTTTTCTCCGATTCCAGCTGCTTTCATTTTATAGTTGCAGTTTACTAATAAAACTCTCCACAGTATGAACAGTGGTTACATGAGCCTCAAAAGCAGCCACAACTCAGCCCTGAGCAGAGTGACCGTCCAACAGACCAATCAACAGACTGCAGTGTTCACAGCTCCACCTTTAAGTACCAGATCTGTGTGCTAGGTACCCCAACAGAGGGGGGACCAAAAAGATAATGGCTGGGGTTGAAGTCAGGGCTCCCTGCAATTAATTGGGAAAACCATTATTTCTATGAACCTTACTTTGTGCACATACATATGTATATATTTCACAAATATTGTATGCAGTAGCATTGTGATTTCCCTCAATTGGAGCTAAGGGGAAAAGCTCGAACCATTTAAAAAACAGCCCCATACTAAACCTTTACAAAGCCAGCTTTTTCTACAGTTCTCTGCAGCTGACATCGTCTCAAAACCTAGATCTGATCCCAAAGTAATGCACATCTTCCTGTCAGATCTGCTGCATAAATGGGGTCTTTATTTAAGGAAAAACAGGCCACAAAGTGAAGGGAAGCGTATGAAAACAGCTTTCAGCTAAATGGAAAAGGGTGGTCCAGCAGAAGACCTCAGCGTCCTTGATTCAAACTGAAAGACTCTTAATCGTTTTCATGTGGAATAACAGTCACTGGTGTCTCCTCATCTCAATTCAGTGGCCGTCTTGTGCAACCAACACGTGAATGGGCCTGCACTATCACGCTTTTAATGTGAAAGAGCAGCTGTGCCTTCATGCTGAAAGGAGGCTTTTATTTTGACAAGGCCAGCTGCCTCCATTGAAAGGAGAAAGGGGGCTTAAATGGACCACCATGGATAGCCACAACGCTGTCCAGCTGAAAAATGTGCTTCTAATCCCCTTCCTCTTCTTCTTCTTCTCCTCATCGTCATCTCCCTTCCTCCCAAATGTTCCACTCTGTCATTTCTCTCATTCATGTGGTCGTCAAATGTTCTCTCTTTTCTCCTTATTCACACACCCTGCACCTTTTCATTTGGTCTCACCTGCTGTTCACTTGATTTTACTGCCCATACAACCTATGCACTATTTCCCGCTGTCTTACCTCGCTTTGTCTTTTAATTACACCCCCCTCTACCCACTTTTCTTCTTTACCTTACCTCCAGTTGTCTCTGTCTCCAACCAACTGTAGCACCAGCCATGACCTCAGCCACTCCCCCCTCCTCTGAAGGCTCCTCCCCTCAGAAAGTATGCCACTCCCAGACACAGACTGACATCACCAAACCCCTGCTGGGCTCCACAGGGGGGACTGGAGGTGCTGGTGCAGGTGGAGGAGCCACGGCAGCTGGAGGGCCCAATGCTCTGCGGAGGAGGCGACGCGTCCTCTCCAAAGATGGCCGAAGCAATGTACGCATCGAGCACATAAGCGGGCGAGGGGCACTGTACCTCCGCGACCTCTGGACGACTTTCCTGGACATGCAATGGCGCTACAAGTTCTTCCTCTTCTCTGCCACTTTTGCTGGGACCTGGTTCGTGTTTGGAGTGCTTTGGTACCTGGTGGCCATGGTGCATGGAGATCTACTGGGTAAGGAGGAGGGGATGGAGGGGGGCGGAGCTTTTTAGTGGAGAATAAGATCAGAAAAGCATAACTTAAGATGTTGTGTAAGGGGCTGTACAGTTGCCAGGTCTTTAACTGCCTGGAAAATGTGAGGTCCGGCACTACTTTTGTGCCTTTTTTTGAGGCAGCTTTCAAGGGCGTGGCAGCAGGTTGCATCTGAAGTTGCTAAGCAACCTTAACAAGCACCGTATCATAGCCTATTTACCTGAAATCATGAGTGCAGAGCTGATCTTCTTCCAGGCGCTGTTTATAAGTGTGTAGGCATATTGTCCATGGAACAGATGTAAAGCTCTGGGTAGCCCTGCACTAGAAAGATCAACTCCTCCATATTTACCACAGACTGATATTTACGGAAGAAGGGAAAGGTATCTGTCAGCTGAACTTGGTTGATCTCGGGGCACAGCCATCACGCCCTGAAAAATAGGCGCTCGGGAAGGCGTGTGCATTGGGGTGGCATCGTTCTGGCGTTGCTCTGGCGTTTGAGCATGCCTGCCATGCGTCTACATTGAAAACAATGAATTTGAGGGCGCAAAAAACGCGGTATGTGTATGGCCCCTAATGGTCCCCAGAGAATTATTCCCACTTACCTTAGGGATTACCTGACTTTTCCTCCTGTGCAACAATTCATGGTTTCAAGTAAAAAGTCTTGACAGCTATTGAATACATTCATCCTTTTATTCATTTTCCGTAACCGCTTATCTTTAGGGGTCGTGGGGGGCTGGAGCCTATCCTAGCTAACACTGGCCGAGAGGCGGGGTACACCTTAGACAGGTCACCAGATACCAGTATCGCAGGGCTTAACTATTGAATAGATTTCAATCAAATTCGATGCACATGCTCATGTCCTCCCATGGATGAATAATACAAACTTTGGTCATCCCCTGACTTATCATTTAGTACCATCATCAAAACAAGAGTCAGTGTTGACCAAACAGTGGAAAACTTACTGAAAACATGAGTTATTGGTATTGATAGGTAACCTTACCAGTCAACACAGAAAAGTCATGTGAAATCTTGCTTGTCCGTTTCATCACTTATGTACTTCTGAAATAAAACAGTCTTTATCCATGTCCTCTGGCCTTCTGTAAAAAAAGACCTAAGAAGTACAAGTACTTTTTTGTGAATGTGTTAACAATAAAGAAAGACACATGGAATACAGTTTTACATGGCAGAAAGAGCATGAGAAAGATCCGACAGAGCACTGAGAGAGGGAACAAAAATGTTCCTTTATAATTAGTTCACTCCCTCAAACCCAAGATCTTCTGCTCTCCCTCCCTTCCTCCAGAGTTCGACCCCCCCTCCAACCATACTCCATGTGTAATGGAGGTGAAGACCCTGACGGGAGCCTTTCTCTTCTCTCTGGAGTCTCAGACCACAATTGGATACGGTTTCCGGTGCATCACCGAGGAGTGTCCTGCTGCCATTGTGCTGCTCATCTTTCAGCTGGTCATCACCATGGTGATGGAGATCTTCATCACCGGCACGTTCCTTGCAAAGGTAGTGAGATACAGTTTTTAGTGTTAGATACTGTTGTCACGATAGGCTATTGGTATTTCTAACTTTGATACAATACCTTGAAAAATATCAATATTTGATACCATTACGATACGACGATACCATGGGGAGGTATAACATGGCTGTAACATGATGATGCTAACTTTTCTTTTCTTGTTAGTAATAGAGTACAGCAGAATGACTGTAGTAAACATTGACAATATGAGAGAATACTGCAGAAAATGAGTATTGAAACCATTTCAAATAATCAGTGTCACTTTACCACAGGATGTCGGTAATATTAATGGCCAATTCGCACGGGATAAGAAATATCAGTAAAACTACCACAAGTGGGAGGGGTTAATCCATTCACACACCGCCGTCCCCTCCTGTCATCATGTGCGTATGACATTGCTTCCTGTGCGTACCACACTCCTTGTATGTATAAAATAATATAGCCTACAACATTGAATTATTATGAAATGATTAGCCTACGGGTTGATTTTATTGTCATTTTTTTATTAGCCACATAGCCCTGCTACATTGCATACTTAACTTACCTAAAGCAATCAGAAGTCCCGTGCCTCGGACGAGTGCTTGCGACCTTCTTTTTGGTTTTGAATCATGTTCATCGTAGGCCAACAGTACCTGAGGTTTCACACGGACTTGTCCGACTGTGAAGTGCAAAACTGAGTGCTTCTTCAAGAGCCTCCATGCTTAAAAATCCGCGAAAAACCACTTGTAAACAGGATATGACGAAATATCTACACACATATTTACTGTTGGTCCATTTGCACAGGATTAGTATTACCTGAGGTAATTTTCCGGGACCCTTTTACAGAAGGTAAAAGTCGCGGTAATCTTTACTGACATCGTGCGGTAATGATTACTGACATGGCACATTCGGACGGGACTAAAATCTCAGGTAATCATTACTTTACCCCACGTACCTATGTAAAACTCCCGTCCTATAGGGCCTATAACTGTGCCAAAGCAAGTGGCTGCCTTGTGCTAACAGTTTTACTTCCATCGATATTCTGTATCATACTTACCAGGCCACCTTGGGCTATAGTAAACATTGTATTGCCCTTCTGTGTTCTGCATTTAACAGCAAATAAGTGTTAAATTTAGTTTAAAACTGTCATCTTTGTCAGTTAAACAGAAACAATATACTTAATAATAGCTTAATGACAATAACGTTTATTTACAAAGCTCTCAAATCAGGACGTAATTTGCAAAAACAACAAAAAGAATAGAAAAAAGAATAACTTATATCATGCTGTTGAACCACCCTTAATCACCACAGGAGAAATTCCTTCACCACGACAGCTTCAATTCATTAAGCTTTGTTTCACTCCATATTATTCCCCTGGTCATCCATGTTCCATGTGCAGTAACTCTATGGCCTCCCACAGTTTGAGAAGCATTGGGCTAGCATGTCTCTCCTTTACCCTGTATCAGTGCAGCTATCAGTATGTTTAGCAATCAGCTTTGAGCTTATCAGTTAGAGATTATTACCATGTTGATTATTACCACTCTAAACTATCAAAGCACAGTTATCTGAACAGTTTCCTCTAAACAGTCTAACAACCTTTCTTTTATCTCTACATCCCTGTGATGTTACTCTTCCATGTATCACATATCTTTCTGTAGGCCAGGTTATCTTGAAGACAGAAAGAGGAAATCAGAAGCCCTGTTTACATGATTACTAGAGCTCATGTGAAGTGTTTACAGCATGTAGAAGTAACAGGAATCATTATATATCCATTTTTACCAACTATGACACGTTTTCATCCTCTTGTAGGTCGCTCGTCCCAAGAAGAGAGGCGAGACAGTGAAGTTCAGTCAGCACGCGGTTGTGTCAAACCATGAGGGTCGACCCTGCCTCATGATCCGAGTGGCCAACATGCGCAAAAGCCTGCTGCTGGGATGCCAGGTACGCAAGTCGCTTTTTTTTTTTTTTGAATTGATATTACCCCAAATAGGCTACCTAGGGATTTTAATGCACCTGAGGTTTGCCTTGTATCTCTGCATCGGCTCTGCACAGCATTTGACTGGATGCAATGCCATAATGGATATGAACCCACTGACCCTGACATACAGCTTTACCTGGAGGCCCATACAAAGAAGAAAAAGAAAAGCTTTCACAACAACCACAAGCTTTTTAAAGTAAAGTGCTTCATGAACAGTAGGAATGTCAGTTTTGATTATTTTTTAATTTTTTTTTTTTTTTAGCTAACCAGTTTACTTCTAAAGGTGCGGACACACCAAACCGACATCAAAGAACTGGTGGTGACGACAACCAACTGTTGCGTCGTCTACGTCACCTCACGTAGCCTCACGTCGCCTCACGTAGCCTCATGTCGCCTCACGTAGCCTCATGTCGCCTCACGTCGCCCTGTGTCAGTTGCATTTGAACACACTACACGAACTACACATGACGGCCAAGTGGCACGTACGTTCTGCACCTGCATGAGAGAGAGCGGAGTGACAGAGTGGTACATCCTGACAGCCGAGGGGTTTCCTATCTGTGCAGCCGAGCACCGCAGCACCTCCACGGACTATTACATTCAGATGGTCCTGGTGTTTCCTCCGCAGGCTCCACTTCACTCAGCTTCACTCAGCTGCCCGATAAACCCGCTGCTTCTTCCCACTTTAACCTGAATAACAAACTAGGGCTCGGTTCTCTGGTTGGATCCAAACAGAAAGCCGGGGCTAGCTGGGAAGCTAGGGTAGGCTAACTGGCTGTGCTTCCCTCCATCATTCTGCTCTAACCGCTCCCAGCTAGCCCCAGCTAACTGGCTGTGCGTCCCTCTGTCATGCTGCGCTAGCCTCTCCCAGCTAGCCCCGGCTCTCCGTTTGGATCCAAAAGGAGAGCCAGGGCTAGCTCAGAGACTAGTGGAAGCTAACTGGCTGTGCTTCCCTCCGGTCATGTTCCCACCTAGCTCCGGTTTGTTATTCAGGTTAAAGTGGGAAGAAACAGCAGATCTGTCCAGCAGCTGAGTGAAGTGAAGCCTGAGGAGGAAACACTGGTTAGCCCCGGTTTCACTACAGGCAGATTCACTCGCTACTGGGGCGAGGGAATAAAACCTAAACAGCCAATCAGAGTGATCTCTTTCACCGACAATTGACACCGACAAACCGCCGATTCAACATGCTCAATCGGCCGAAAAGCCGCTGACACCAAAGGGCCAATGGTGCGGGACACACCGCAAAACTAGGCCAACAGACGCTCATCGATGGCCCGACTTTGGTCGACGGCCAACTGTTGGCTTTGCTGACAGACAGCCCACTCCCCGCTTTAAAGTACCAAAACATATGCCCACTGCCCACCATCCGGTCTCCACAGGTTGGCTAACATTAGCCTTGGCCACTCTAGGCTGGGTGCCAGATAGTGGCGCCACTCATTTTGATTACTTGCCTCCAGGACGGCCTCACTAGCGTTGTTAACTATTTTAGCACTACTAGTCATGCTGAAACTGCTAACTGTGCTAACAGGGCTAACAGTGATAACATAGTATACAATTCTAATAGTAATGATGAATAATAAAATTAACTTATATAACCTAAAGATATGCATAAGCCATCAAAAATATTCTGAGTAGTAACCTATCCACGGTTAATTGTTGACATCCCTGTTTAACAGTATCAATCTGACTGGTATGAAATATATTTAACGACACATTCAGTGACTGATGATGCCATGCTTAAGGACACATCGTCTATGATGAAGACACCGGCCGTTACAGGTATTAAACCTGGGGCCTTTTGGTTACAGGATGCCTTCTGCAACCTCTTGGCTACATTTACTGACTCCATCTTGGCTCCCAGGTGACGGGGAAGTTGCTTCAGACATCCCTGACAAAGGAGGGTGAGACGGTGCGGCTGGACCAGCGCAATGTGCCTTTCCAGGTGGACACGTCTAGCGACAGCCCCTTCCTCATCATTCCTCTGACTTTCTACCACATCATTGACGACAACAGCCCCCTCAGGGCCTGGGCAGCAAAAGGTACGTCAGGGCTCTAATGTCAAGTTGTGTGGCAGGTCTGACACACAATTATCAAGAAGGGTGGGGGGAGAGTTTTATATCAATACTGAGACATAAAGTGGAGATTTTTTTCTCAAAACTATGTGTTAGCTCCAGAGGGAAGCTGCCAGCAGTGGAAGAAGAAGTAGTAGTATTACTAATATGAATATTATTGTTAATGTTTAACTGGATCTTGGAAATTTAAAGTATATTTTAGTAACAGCAATCACTTAATGAGAAGATTGAATTTAAAATCAAAGTTTATTGAGAATAACTGTATGCACATGCAGCATGTACTGTATGTGTATGTAGGTGTATTGGTATTTACGGTCATGTGCTGCGTGCTTGGCTGCCTCTAACTGTCCAGAGTTGGGCTGGTTTGGCACTGGAGGAGAGGGTTTCTCCGGCTGGAATGTGTGTGAGAGAGATCTGCCGAGACACCCCTCATTAGAGCACAATGCAGTACAGTCTGGGGTGCTGACACGAAGCCTGCACAGATCCACTTACAGCAGCACAGACCTCTCAGCACTGGGAACAACAAAGGCATCAGTACGAAGTCTCTGATCGCGGCGTTATTTACACTCACACCAATCGTTCACTGTAGATGGCCTCTGTCATTTCTTTACTTGGCCTCACTTGACACCATTGATTTTCTGATATGATATTATCATGTCGTCTAATTGCTACTCCTTTGTGCTCTGCCCTTTAACTTCTGCTTTCATTTCCGCCTGTTTTCTTGTAGCTATTCTTGCCTTCCCTTCAGCAGTTATTTTAACTGTCACCATATTTAAGGGCTTATATTACAGCACACACAATACTGTCCATAATACTACTGTAATCCCTGGTGCAGGTGCCCACTGTAGCAGCAGCCAGTCTTGACATTTCCCCAGTGTTGCTTCATCTGTGTTTTCTTTCATAAATCCAGTGATGCCTAAAATGTACTCTCACTCTCATGCATCTTTTGAATGTAATTTTTACAAAGTCTGTTTGCTTACTTTCCTTTTCCTTTCTTTTATTGTTTTCTTTTTTGGAACCCTTTCTTGCGAAAGACATGACAGTGTACGTTAGTGCTCCACCCACGTGCACACTCACTCACTCGGCTCTAGCAGTATGCAGAGACAATACTCTAGCAGTGGCAGACCAAACCATCTTGTGGCTTTTAGGGGCGAGGAGGGCCTCAGCGTAAGTATAAAGTAAAGTAAAGTAAAAGCAGTAAGTCAGGAAAAAGTATAATTACCATTTATATTTTTAATATTATTTTAGGGTATTTTTTTATCTTACTGATCACACTTTTTAAAATTAATAATCCTGACCTCTTTTGATGAGGATTCAAAAGGCCAAAAGACTACTAACTACAAGATAAGTTAACGTCATTATCATAACATCAAAGATTAACCTTAACATATCGGTAGCTAATGTTAGCTAGATAACTACATTAAACCAACAGCAGGCATATGTGCAACTTCAATGTGCTTGCAGAGGTGAGAAGAAAAGTTTTCTCAGTGTTTTTCAGGGGACACAGCAGCACTTCATCATGTAACTCCTGTCTTCTTTAGAATTTGGGATAAAAAGCATTGCCAGATGTGGCCAGGGATTGCAGGGTGTCCTCCAGAAATGCTGTTAAGCCAAGTGGCAGATATCTTTTGACAGGGCCAGCGACCAGCTGTGGCCCAAGGGACAAGTGCCCTTTTTTGACAGGGAACAAACAGAATATGTTTCAACCTTGATGTTGTCAGCGCTGCCAAAATTATGTTCTTTTTGTGTCATAAGTAACATCTGGTCTCACATGCATGTGTAATATGATGCAGATCTGGTGTGTATTCATAGGAGATAGGGGGACAAATCAAGATTTTGCCTAGGGCCCCCAAAAAATCCCACGGAGATGAAGAGGAGTCACTAAATCAGTAATTGATTATTTGAGCTGTTCAGAGTGAAACATCGGCTTTGACTCATTAGAGTTAACTCTGACTTTATCATTAACATCTAGCAGTCTAACACATTCATAGCAAGCTAACCTCACTGACTTGGGTTAAATTCCACGTTATCTGTAGGTGTGTGTGGTGTGTGGGTGTCAGTTTCACTTTCCTCGCTGTTCAAGGTGTCAGCATCCAGAAGTGTTTTTCTTTGATCTTTCGGGTACTGTAGTTGAAAAAAAAAAAAAAAAAACACCTTAAAATACCCTTTTTTGGGAGATGTACTCCTTGGGTGCTTTCCCCCTTCTACACTCAAAAATATACTTGAGTTATTTGAGTGTGTAGATCATTCACGGTTGGATAGTTGGATGGTTGTCTCTAATGGAATTTAAAAAGCCTGCAGTTCTTGGACATACATTCATGGTAACACTCATGACTGAGCATACTTGTGATCACTGATTCTTTTAACAGAGCTTCAGAGTTCCCTGCAAAGCTTTCTTTATATCCTCAATGTGTGCTTAATTTACAGCACCTCCAGCATGGACCTGCTCTGATAGGAACATTGAAAACTGCCTTCCTGTGCAACAGTGTGTGAATCTTGCTGGCATTATGTGACCATGAGTCACTGAATCAGAAGGGCAAGACACTGTGGAGATGGTCTATTAAGAGAGGTGCCATTGCTGTCCAAACCACTGAGCTAGAATATCAAAGCATTTCTCTTAAGGATGATTGTGAAACTGTGTGTGAGTGTGCACACTGTGGATAACTCCGTCAATGAGTCATTCAGAGACTAAATATTTCCTATAGAACTGAGAGATCAGGAAACTCTGCTGTGGTTGATGACGAAGAAAGTGCTCGTCGGTGAGATGCAGTTGCTACATGCTAACATCTGTAATGCTGATGTTTAGCAGGTATACTGTTGTGTTCACCTTCTCAGTTTCACATTTTAGCATGCTAATATTTGATTAGCATAGGGCTGCACGGTATATGCGGTAGACGGTAGAAATGATATAAATTTGGCCCACGGTAGAGATTTGCGCTCTACCGTCCTATTGTCGATGACGTCATCGCACCTGCCTCAGTGTGAAAATGGCTGCGAGCACAGAGACAGCGGAGCAAGAGGAGCTGGTTCACGTCCGTGATTTAGCGTAGCACGTGCAACATGTGTTGCTGGAGAACTTGTGAGTGAGTGAGTTAATGTCTTACGAACAGCCCCGGACTTCTCAGACTCTTTTAGCGACTTACCGCTCAGAGGGAACTCATTCAGTGGCTCCTCTGGCAGCAGCACAGCGTCTCTCCCTCTCCTCTCTCGCCGTGCGCACACGGGAGTTGGTTTTCGGCAAGAGAGTTTGTCATAAACCTTTGGTAATGTAAACCTATGTGACGCTAGGGGCTCCACAAAAAACTCCATATGTGAATGTGTGATAGTTGTGGTATCATAGCAGCCTGTCACAGGTTACAGCCTGATGATTAGAGGAGAAATGGCAGAGCATAAAGGATATTTAGGATTTTGCTAAAAGAAGGAAATTACCTTTTGATATAGATCCCAGGGGACATTTTGCACCATAGAGTACTGGGTTTTAATTTTGAGTTTTGAGATCTGCATTCTGCACAATAAATGCTCTAAAAAATACATTATATCTTTGCTTTTGTTGTTGTTTTTTTTTATCAATTTAGCTTTGCTAAGGGACTACAAAACCCATTCAGAAACACTTCTATTATAACTTTTACACTTAAATTTATACCGCGATATATATCGTTACTGTGAAGGGATTCGATTTATACCGTGATATAAATTTTAGGTCATACCGCCCAGCCCTAGATTAGCACAAAACAAAGTACAACTGAAACTAAAGTGTGATCAGTTTTGCAAATATATGGTCATAAACGAAAGTACTAGGCAAAAGTACTCAACAAAATTTTGACTTGACGGTGGCACTACATGAAAATTTGGAGAATCACCAACCC
Organism: Epinephelus lanceolatus; assembly: GCF_041903045.1. Taxonomy (NCBI): domain Eukaryota; kingdom Metazoa; phylum Chordata; class Actinopteri; order Perciformes; family Serranidae; genus Epinephelus; species Epinephelus lanceolatus. The sequence continues at coordinate 16,001,478 of NC_135755.1, forward strand.
AGTTTCACTCCAAAGTCATTGGACAGTGACTTGTGGTGTCAGACACTGACAAAAAAAGCCGTCCTTTAACGTTGGCATGACTAACAGCCAGTCGCCATTGTAGTTTAACCGTGCTCGGCCGTGTCAGGGGGAAACACGGTGGAACAAGAGTGAAAGTTAAGGCAGCGAAGTCCAAGTAGGGTGGGCGGGAGAGATGATGGATGGGTCCAACAAACTTTCACCCGGGAGAGCGGTGTTTGCATCCCATGAGATTATAAAGCCAAACCCTGTTCTTTTTTCCTAACCTTAACCACTTGCATTATTGGTTGAAGGAAAGAAAACGTCAATTCACGGTGTTGTACCAACGTAGTGCGTATATTTGAAAAAAGAGTGTATGTAAACTGTAGTGTATTTTGAAAGAAGAGAATGCATGTAATAGGCAGGACTTGACACGGTGTCCCAGAACGTCAACAACCAACGCACCCAGGGTACCTTGCACATCATATCTGGACGTGGAAAGTCCATGACCAAACATAGTTATTACAATTTATCCTGACTGGGACCATGAATATCTGTTAAATTTTATGGCCACCCATGCAGCAGTAGCATCCCGAGCCATGCTGCTAAGATCGCTCCATAAATGCAGACGGAGCCCTTTGCGCCGCCCACAAAAGGCCAGCAAAGAGAATCCCTCAACCAAGTTTGTCGCAGTGAGCACAAGCGGTTGCGAAACCTGGTGTTTTTGCTCTGGTTGGAGCGGGACTGGGTCTGGGTTAGGGTAAGGACTGTTTAGACAGATGACAGAGTCTGCATTCTGAGTGAGGCCTGTTGACGCAGGTGTGTGCTTGTTTGAGTGCATATGACTTCCAGTGTGTCCTTTGTGTTATTGAAGTTGTGTGTCAATGAATGACAAGTCTGCATGTGTTCTTAAAACGTATTAAACATTTCTGATTGGAATGTTGCCATCACGCTGCAGCCTTCTGTGTGTGTGTGTGTGTGTGTGTGTGTGTGTGTGTGTGTGTTCAAATTTCAGGAATGAGTTCTGACAGTGTTTGTGTATCTGTGTGTGTGTGTGTGTGTGTGAGAGAGAGAGAGATCCGGTCAAGTGTTTTTGGAATCAGTCAGTGAGTGGGGAGGTTTTATGTTTTGGAAATTTCAGGATGTGTGTGTGTGTGTGTGTGTGTGTGTGTGTGTGTGTGTGTGTGTGCGTGCATGCTTGTGTGTGTCTTTCCTTAGCCACATACATGACTGCCGTTTACTGAATGAATGAATCTGTGACCCAGGTCTGCTTGCTTTTAAAAAATGAGCTGCCATTTTACCTCCTCAAATACAATGCAGGCTGAATATGATAATATAAACAACTACTGCTTAAAGGTTCAGTGTGTAGGGTTTAAGGAGGATATAGTGACAGAAATATAATATAATACATATGTTTTCTTGAGTGTATAATCACCTGAAAATAAAAAAATTGTTCTGTTTCTGGTCCTAAAATGAGCTGTTTATATCTACATAAGGAGCAGGTCCTTGCCTACGGTGGTCGCTATGTTACACCACCATGTTTCTACAGCAGCCCAGGATTTATAAGATATTATATAAGATAATTAAGTATCACATATATAAAAACAAGCAGGACATGATAAAAACAATCAAAAACACTAAAGGAATTCTTACCGGAAGAAGTTTCAGCTGGGTGCAATCTGCAATCCTCACTGCTAGATGCCACTAAACCCCCCTAAGGGCCCATTTATGCTCAACGTTAAATACGGATCCGGATACAGACGGAGCCTTCTGTCCGTGCTCTGCATTCATTTCGTCCCTATTTCTGCACATTTCCATAAAGCTTACGGATACGGGCCAAACGGAGCAGTACCACCGGGAACCGTGGGGGCAGTTTTGCTGTCACTACTCGATACGTAGCTCTAGTGAGACACGAAGAAGAAATAACAATTCAGTTTCTCTCATCGGCAGTACTAGAGAGAAGAATTCTCCGTCCTCCAGTTGTGATGTATTTAACGGCCTCACCGACCACCGCCTCCTACAACGCTGCCTCTGTTTTTGTCTTTTATGCAAGAGGTACATTATCAATATCTCCTCCACAGTCGCCATGTTTGTTTTTGAGTTTGTTGTTGTCATAAACTTTTGATGCTGGGCTGCCTCCTGGTGGATATATTGGTTAACATCCATGCCAACGTAAAGGGCGCATGGAAGTATGTGGGCAGTGACGGTAACATTGTTTGAAACGGACGTATACATTTTCATACGTAAAGGGAGCATAAATGAGCCCTCAATCTGGAGTGTGCTACATTACAGAGAAATACAAAACCATACTAATGAACCTTCATTAATATAGGCCTATATTTTATCTACAAGTCACACACTGAGCGAGCCGCCTGTTAATGACGCTGTGGGCTAATGGGCATGTAGCTACTTCCATGTTTCAGATGATAGGTCATGTTTGTAGTCGACCAATGAAGATGAGTTTACATATCACCTTGGGTTCGTCCTTCACCTTCTCAAAATGATCCCACACTTTGGATTTCCTGCCCGACATGTTATTAACTAGCCTGTTGAATAACCGCAGGTACCAGCCCTGGAAATTAGAGGTCGTACACATGCTGCGTCTTTAACCACCTGGAAAATGTGAAGTAGGGCGCTGGGTGCTACTCTTGTGGCTTGTACATGAATCATCACTTTCCTTTTTTCTGTTTCTTTTCCTCACACAGTAACATCTGTAAATCTTAGTTTGTTTTTGTATTTGTTACTATGTCCATATTGTCAACATGTCTTTGCACTAATTAGAGAACAAAGGGATTAAAAAAAAGTAAGCTCAAAATTCTGTATGTTGTGTCTTTAGCTTGATATGCTGCCCCCAAGTGGCCAAAGGTACAGCTTTGAATTCCTTTTGAGTGACGTCTTAGTGTTCACTACTGTGATAATCATTTTCAAGCAGGTTTTCCTTTTCTTTGATTTGTTTTTTAATATTTATTATATTAAAACTGTAATGGGATGAACTGAAATGCCTGATTGAAAGGAGGAAACTGATATGAAAACACATGGCTTGCTTTGTAAATGGTAGTTTGTTAGTTTGTTGTTTAACCTCAGGCCTGCTCCATCCTCCAGGTGGTGGCTGGACAGACCCGGAGCTGGCTGACTTTGAGCTGCTGGTGATCATGAGCGCCACAGTTGAGCCAACCTCTGCCACCTGTCAGGTTCGAACATCCTACCTTCCGGACGAGATCCTCTGGGGCTACGAGTTCCCCCCTGTTGTCTCCCTGTCTCCCTCAGGAAAATATGTGGCCGATTTCGCCTTCTTTGACAAAGTGGCCAAAACCAAAACCCCACCCCTCTTCAAGCAGGCCCTGCCACCAAGCCCGCCATCACGGGCGTCTCGTTACCACGGTGGCAAGGAGGCTGGGACGGACCCAGAGAAGATGCGACTGGAGGAGAACTACAGGGTGGAAGAGAAGGGGCGAGAAAGGGGGCGCATCAGAGATAGCAGCCCGCTGAGTGTGCGTATTAGTAATGTGTGAGAGAAAAGAGAGAAACAGGAAGTGGTTACAGAAAGAAGATGTGAAACAGAGGTAAGGTGAAGACAGGAAGGAAAAACAAACAAGCTGCTCATAGTGTCAGATGAAAACATCTCACCCACTCGTACACAAAACACCCCGCCTACGCATATGAGAGGAACACCTGGGTGCCCTTTCACCTTGCCCACGAACCGCACACAGACACACTGCCGGTGTGTCACTGTCGGCAATACACTGAGGAAATCTGTGAGGAGATCTGTGTCTACAAACCCAACATGTACAAATGTACAGCACAACATCAAGTCATCCATAGAGACATTTTCTACACTTCTGTTTTGGAAAGGACTTGTTTTAATGCAACTGGAGGATGCTCAAACACTGCAAAATAATCTTCATCTTATCAGGTCATTTCTGTCTGTGTTTTATTCCCAGGGGTGTCGGAATAACTTAATCTGATTCCAGTAGAAATCAACTTGTTTCAAGAATTTTCTAGAAATTAGTAGGATTTTTTGAACCAAGAAGGAATAAGAAAAGTGGCCTTGATTTCAGAAAAATAAAAAAAAGTTGATTTCTATTTCTGTTTTAAGAAAATAAGAACTCAGCTACAGAAAAATGTACTTGATAGGAGGATTTTTGCAGTGTGGTTGAACATCTGACTGAATCACTGTACTGTTTTTTCCCCATTTTTTAAAATGAACAAAATACCTGCAAAAGCAGCTTGTTCTCATTCCCAGGTCATCAAAATATTAATGCTTTGTCACACCCATCGGTCATGAGTGTATTACTGAATGAGCCTAGGCCAAGGGACCCCTAAGCTAGAGTCTCTGACAAAAAATTAGCAACAGCAACTTCATATAAAGGGCTTCTTCATCATGTCCATAACAGAGCCTCAAAAAAGAAAACGAAAGAAATAGCCTAAACATTCACCTCTAAAATGTCACAAGAAAGAAACAACAGCATGCTGTACCTGCCCAAGAGAGGGTGAGGGAGCCTTTTACACCAGGTCCAGGGGCCCATTGTGTCATAATCCGACCATGCCCTCGGTGTCTGTTAAATGCCAAAGGCGCCCTTTAGCGTCTTTATGAGATGCAGCGGGATTCCATCTAATTCTCATGTAAACCCATCTGCTGCAGTATTTGATTGGTCAAACAAACACAGGACTTTGACCCAGGAGACCAGTTTGTGTCCTGTATGAAACCAAAAGTCAACAATGTTTAAAGTAACATTACATCATTTTTGATTGTCACGCACATGTGTTTACATCAAGACATGTTACGTACTTATTTTAACCCTAAACATAATTTTATTTCTCAACATATCCTCAAACAACGGTTTGTATGATTTCCTACGAATAAGCTCCCCAATAATGATGTTACGTGCTTAACGTAAAGTTACTGAACTAACGTAAAGTTATGAATGTTTAGGCTAGGCAAATAAAGTTACTCTGCTTGAGTTTAGGAGAAGAAACTTGGTGTTGATGTACCTTAAAATGACTCAAAGTTCACACTGGTCTCCTGGGGAAAGTCCCAGGTGAAGTTCTGTGTTTGGTGACACATCCACCGCCCAAACCTGTCTCCTTACTGGCTCGCTCAGGACCGCTTTCTTCTTTACTCCCATCAGCGCATTGGTTGCTGATCACAGCCATCCAAAATATGTTGGTTTAACAGGTATTACTGGCCAATGATTATGTGAGATACATACAAATTTTGGTGCATAAATGTACACAGTGCACAAGAAAAGCCGGTGTTTATAAACAAAAGTTTCAAAACATTAACCATGTGTTTCAGCTGGGCGTCACCGAGAGATGCTAAAGGGTGCCCTGTGCGTCACTATCGGATGCCAAGAGGCATGACAAAGCGTTGGTATTTGACAGCCGGGGAATGGGAACAGGTTAGCAAAAGGTGGCGAAAATACTGGAACCATATTATTTTTTTAACGAAGGATTTTAAAGGAATGTATCATATTTTATGTACACAATAGTTTCTAACATCGTTACTTGTTGCACCTGAAATATTGTGCTCTGTCATATGAATGTCTTTTCATGTTTATTGGGGTAAATCTGTTTAGTGATATTACTAAAAGCACTTTAACTTGAAAGAAAAGTGGCATTTCACACAAGGGAAATAACTGAACTAACTCTGAAACCTAATGCACTGTAATAAATGATTAAAATTTGGGGTCATGTTTGGGGTTTGTGAGCGTGTGATATTTGCTTGAAAATGGGTAATTCTGTGAGTGTTCATACGAACCCTTTGGTGAGCTATCCTAAATTTTATGTGTGTTAATGTACCTCTGTACAGTGTATAAAATATTTTTTCTTACATTTTTCACATCTGTATGTCCTGACATTTGATACACAACTCCACATTTTCCATATATCACATTGTCAATGCAAAAATGTAAGAGTGGGCCCATCGTTTTACTGCTGTCATTCTTTCCATCCACTGGCTACGAAGGAGCCCGTGGATTCGGCCAGTATGTGCTAATCATCTGCCTTTTTGGATTTGAAAAGAATATATATCTAGATAAAAATGTACCCCTTTTTAAAATATTTACATGAAAATGGTGACAGATGAATTAAAAAATCAAATTAAGGTACTCTTATTTAAATTTCTTGGCAACAAAAATGAATTTGAATTTTTACATAAAAAAATGTTTTCACTAATTTTCATTACTAGAAATTTAATCAATTTTTAAAATTGTTTTGTTTGAATGGCCAAGCATTTTATGGAAAAAAAAAATCAGTACTATATTATGATAGATACGTTGTGATCTGTGGAAATTTGTGCTCTTGCCAGATTAAATGCCACTATTCAGATGAAATCCTCTGCTGCTTCAGACCAAGCCCAATGATAACAATATTTTTAAAATGTGAATATATTTCAGTATCCATGTGTGGTGAGGGGTTGTGCTTGTTTATACTGTAAAGCCTACTGTATACTGTATATGGATCACTCACATTGATCTAACTTTTTCAGTAAGCACTTTTAAGTGGCTCTTTTAATAAATGTATTATTTACAACATGTCTACGTGTGTGCATGAAACAAAATGATTCCTGCTTGATTTGCCTTCGTGGGTGAAAATAGTACATTATGAAAGATAAAGCATTTTATCTTCTGAAGCTTTTAATCGCATTCATATTAAAATTAAGACACAGATACTGAGACCCTCAACCTCAACAACGTTAACTGAGGCTGACAAACATCCTGCCTACTAAGACACTCAGTTGAACAAACCTGCAGCTCTGGCATCCTCTGACCAATCAACACACTGATAGCGGCACCATAACGTGTTCAACGGACATTATTTCATTAGAGTGGTAAGAAAAGTATTTTACAACATACCATACTCGTGAACATCAGTGTAAGATTTTCAAAATGAGCTTGTTTTATCATCAAACTACACAAATTCCATTAATAATACTGAACTGGACATTTTTTAGCACTTAAGCTAATGCTAATTTTCATGCTAATTTTTGCGCGATTAATTTGTATGGTGATATACATTTAAGAACTGTTGGTTTTATCATAAGTAGGCCCACTTCCATGCCGGAATATTACGCGTCAAAAAAAAGCATTGAAATTATCTTCAGAACATCAATTTTTCTGAGCTTTCACACTGCAAATAAAAGCATCAACCAGTCAAGTCGTGCAGAATGTCACATCACAACACCGCGACAATGGTGGACCTGTTGCAACTGTTGCATTGCTGCTGGTATGAATAACATTAGAGTATTTTGTCTTTTTGTGTTGCTTTTTACGTGCAATTAATTCGCACATAAGTCAATTTCTTTGAACTGCTGTTTGTGTCATGTAGGTCACTGTCACTTAGAGCACGAATATTAGGCCTTGTGGCAAAAAAACGCCGGAACAATTTTGATTTTTCTGAGCTTTCGCACTGGAATTAAAGGCATCAACCGGTCATGCAGTTGAAGCCGGCTGTACAATAATTTACCTCCCAGATGATGCTTTGGGTCAATAGAATCCTAGTTGTTGGTCCTCTGCCTCCTGATGCGGTGCTAGCATCCTCGGAGGGACCTCAAACTGCCCCACCGTCAAAAAAAAAAAAAAATGGGTCCAGAGCTTTGGCCCCTGTATGAGGAAGTGGAACCCACCTCCTTTTTCTAAATAGTTTTGATGAAAATTGGTGCTGGGTATCAGTTTCCTCCTCAGGCTTTCTGAAGTATGGTTAAAACCGAAAAGAAGCAAGTCCCACTGTCCCCCACAAAGGACATGTGTTAAAATGTGTATTTTGAGAGGCTTGGAGTGAACATAGACTTTTGAAATCCTTATACAATATAGTTAAAAATCATAAATAAATAAATAAATCAGAATGAAGGACTGAAACAATATATCTTAAACCAAACGTGCAGTTCCCCTTTTTTGAAAAGACAAAAGATATGTTTTGTTGGGTACACCGCCATGTGTGTTACATCTCTGGAGAGCCCAGGATGTCCTTTCCACAGCATGTCAGGAGACAAATAGACTGCATGCGTAGTGTTTATGATGAAGGCCTCAGTGTCATGTCCACACAAATGGACAAATATGAGGACAAATGAGGATATAACTGAAAAATAATTAACAATTATAATAAAATAACATCTATTAATATTAATACTAATGAAACAAATACTTCAAAACATGACTCAAATAATTTTTCGGTTCTAAATATTATCAGTTAAATAAATAAGGTTAATTAAAATAAAAACCACGTAATACACCTTTATTTTCACCTCCTTTCATTCCATTGGTCATTCCAGCGGGCAGTGAGTGATCGTTGTTCTGATTGGCGGCAGGTGAGGGAGTCAAACATGGCGGGCGGGCTGACGCGCCATTAAAGAACAAAGGAGCAAAGGAGAAAGAAGGCTGACGTCTTACATTGAAAAAAGAAGCAACCGGTGACGATTAAAAGACCAACTAACAAGGTCGGTTGATGAAGCTGGACGTTAATACTTAGGTGTGTGTCTGCACAAGACCGAACTGTTAAAAGGTTTAGCCGTTAGCCGCTAAGCTAGCGGGAGTAACAATGCTAACTGCTAAGCTAGCTTGAACGTCGGCTGCGAATTAGTAGCATCAGCTAGCAGTAATTTCAGTTAGCTTGTGTTACTAGAAAAAAAATGAACGAGTGGAATTTGTGTTCAAGGTCAGACCGACCCCACGGTGACCGGAAAAGCAGTGTGGGTCCCCTGAGGAAGACATGGACGGTTCAGGTGTTAATTGTGCTAATTACTTAAGGTTAGCGCCAGTGACCGGAAATGCACCTGGTGCCTCTGAGGATGATTTTAGCTTCAGCTGCCAACCAGTGCTCCTCTGCCTCTTCAGGATGGAAACATACCTGTAAGTTAAACGTCCTTTACCTGTATCTTGGCCTGTTTCACTGAAGAGCTTTACATTATTTTTACTGTTTATTTATTGTTTTATTTTGTGTGTTAGTGTGAGGGGAAGTGGGTGCCCATTTGTTTAGCTGATGTAGTTATACATGTACGCCAGTGTTTAATCCTATTTTGTTAAAAGTTGTGGGAATTTTAGGTAAGAAAGAGGACAATTATCTAAACATAGTGCATGATACTTTGAGAATTTTGTCCTAGTTGTAAGGTTTGTTTTATAGAGACAAATAGTTTGTGTCTAATCTGCATTTGTGGTGTGTATTGGAAGTTATTTTATTGTGACAGTTGGAGAATTTTGTTGGGTTGTACTGTAATTTTTTTTAAAGGAAATAGCACTAATTCTACTTACACTAAGTAATCCTGGTGGGAGTTACTATTTCTCCTCTGTCAGATGTTTATTCCACTTCATGGTCATTTTTGAGGATATGGTTTCTAATGGTAATTTATTATGCTACAGTCTGTTTTGACAAGTGGCTCACTGATTACATTGTCAACTCTGCTGTCGTGAAAATGTGCAGGAAGTAACAGATTGCAACATAGGAGTGAGACTGCAGACCTGTCTATTCATATCCAGATATTTTTGTAAATGGAAATTTTTCGCCTGAACTTAAAATAAAAATCCATCCACACAACCTAATTTTACCAAATACATCCGTCTACACTAGAACGCTTTCACAACTACAAATGCTTATGTGTGCATTGTTCCCACTGACAGTGTTGCTGCTGCGGTGCTGCTTCAGAGATGCCTGCTGCTGTAACTACTGTGTTTCCTTAACTGAAAGCCGGCACTCCGCATACTTATGTAGCGGTATAAGCCTCTGCATAATCAACGACATAGTCCTGCAAATATTTAACAATAAAAAGCCTTGTGTTAACAAAAGAGGGGACTCTGTCCATAGATATATTGTCAGGAGATTTTAGTTTGAAACAGAAACAGGAAGCACAGAGTCAAAAATAAAGACTTACGAATTTTTTCATGTTTGTGACAGATATGTTCCTGAAACTGTAGCAAAAGATCGTACGGTGGCAACATGATAATCAAAAGGCCATTTTAACTGCCAGTTTGTTGCTGGCGTCTTGTGGAAAAAATTGGTGAGCCACGAGAATCCTTTTCTCTAGATGTTCAGCGGCGTTGGCTGTATATCTGTACAGGCTAATGTTACCTATTTCAAAACACCTACTGCAGATCTCGTCATCGCTGATTTCCGTTCAATTTAAGGACGAAGAAGCTCACTTACAAATATGAGTGACGCTCTGGACATGCTAAAGTTTTTCTTTCACTCCTTATCAATAACAATCCCACTCAAGAGAGTGTTTGACCAAGGCTGTCGGTTATCGTGGACTTTAAACCCAGGATGCTGAGGTGAAGCAAAACACTGGGGGCAGCACATGTCTCTGTTTGTCCATGAAGTGGTGATCGTAAGTGTATAGTAGGCATTAAGGTCCTGACACACCAAGCCGACGGTCGGCCGTTGACCAAAGTCGGGCCATCGGTGAGCGTCTTTCAGCCTAGTTTTTGCGGTGTGTCCCGCACCGGCAGCCCTTCGATGTCGGCGACTTTTCGGCCGATTGAGCATGTTGAATTGGTGGCGGAGCTGGTTGGTGAAAGAGATCACTCTGATTGGCTGTTTAGGTTTTATTCCCTCGCCCCAGTAGCGAGTGAATCTGCCTGTAGTGAAACCGGGGCTAACCGGTGCTTCCTACTCAGGCTCCACTTCACTCAGCTGCCCGACAGAGCCGCTGCTTCTTCCCACTTTAACCTGAATAACTACTACTAAATAATATCTGTTTTAGGTAACTAAAACTCTGTTTGCAAGTGGATGAGAGGCCCAAATGTAGAGGAAAATATCCATTTACAAAAATATCTGGATGCGTATAGACAAGGTATGTGTGGAAGGTTTAGTGTGTAGGGTTTAGGGTCATCTATTGGTAAAACTAGTTAACACAGCTAGGTGTCACTAAATCCTGCACACTAGATGTTTAATTATTAGACGCCATATCAGAGGGTTGCATTAATCAAACTTAGATTTACACAATGTTACTAAAGTGATCTTTTTTTTGCTATTTGTCTGGGCTACTCCTTCTAGAAAAATGGCTGGCGGGGATGTCAGAAGTCAGAAGATGTAAGTCGTAAGTAAGAGGTAAGTAGTGTCTTTTTTTTGTTCTGGTACATTTTCAAATTGTTTTCATGTTGAAATCATCCCATGTAAGTCAAAGTTGTTCAGTGTAATACATTATGTAAAAGTAAGAAAAATGTTTTGTAGAGATACATCAGACATGCTCATTTTGTCTGAAAGTCTCTGAGCTTCTGCATTTCTCTTAACTGCTGAAACAGCAGAGATAGCATAAACAAACTTATGATGGTAACTGTAGCTTACAAGCTAAGGACAAACACATCATCTGGCAAGGTGCTGTGTCGGCCATGCTAACGTGTGTGAGTGAACATTCGTGGTGGATACGTTTGTGATGTGAACGGCGTAAATCTACTGCTTACCTTGCGATCAACACATCAAAAGGACCACATTATTTAGCATCCAAACTGACAGATGATGATATATGTAGGTAAGTCTTTTTGATTTTTGTGTGTTAGAGCAAACAAGCAGACACAGGGCTCGACAGTGCGAGCATTTCACTCGCATTTGCAACTAAAAATAGGTGTGTGCAAACTGTAAAAAATATTTAGGGGCACATGTGTGCATAAAAAATCTATAAAAAATCTGCCTATATTTTTGTCAATAAAAAAATATGATAATCTAACCGCAAATGTTGGAGGAACTCCAGCAGCCTTCCCTCTTCCCTCTTCCCCGTGTGACACGGTTATGGGCGGTTTTCCAAGCCACTGTCAGCACAATGAATATAAGTCCCACTGTCGGCAGGGTGGAAATAAGTCAAAGTGTGGAGGAAGAGGCGGACCTACGGGGAAGCCTGCTCCGTTCTCCCCGCAGTTAGGGACCGTTCTCCATGGCCAGGCTGTCGGCTGGGTGGAAATAAAGCCCTTTTCACACAGAGCGCGCAAAGCACAGACCTCCGCCGATGAACCCATTCATTGTGTATGTGCTACTGCGGCGCAAGAGCGCACCACTCTGCCGCCGAGCTGAGCAACGAGAGGGCGCCGCGCAACGCCCTGCAGAGTTTCAGAGGACCTGGAGAATGTTTTAGGATAGTAATAACATTATATAAGAATCATATTGCAAAGATAATATATATATATAAGATAATAACATTAAAGATAAAATTAAATTGCAGTACTTTTTCAAAACTTGATGATTTTACCTTTCTGTACATTTTGTATACAAATTCATTAAATAATTTTGCTTGTAAATGTCTATTTGCATCACGTTTATTACGGAAAACACATTATTTGATCAATTTACATTGTGCCCCTAAAGTTCTTTGTGCACTCCTTACTTTTTCAACTTACGAGCACAAGTGCTCCTTGGGAAAAAAGTTAGCGTCAAGCCCTGAGACAGCTAGCCTGCAAACTGATGTTCGCAGTTTACTTCTCCATGGTTGATTTGGTAGCTAGAAAGCTAATGTGCATTGCAGTACAAACTACTAACTCTTATGTGTCTCTCTGGGTTATAGTAAGTGTCAGCCAGTGATAAAATGTGATGGTTTCTGCTTTATGCAAATGCTGCTTAAAATGAAATTGAATTAGCTTCATGGAGAGAGGCTCTCTGCCGTCGCTGACAGAGAACCAACAGTACTGAATATGACAAGTGGGAGGTGCTGTCATATTATTTTGTATGCTGTGTCAGAAAACAACCACATGCAATTCAAACTGAGTTGATCTTTTAAGTTCATGGTAAATGTTTTTGTAATATTTTATGATTTTTGGTAACTTTGCATCAAATAGTAATAATGGTCATGGTTTTGCAATATAGTTGTGTGCTATTTCTTCCATAGTACTACATCATGGTAATTTGTAGGGATGTCCCGATCCAACTTTTTCACTTCCGATCCGATACCGATATTACAGCCTTGAGTTTTGGCCGATACAGATACCGATCCGATCCAAGTGCGTATTATACATATTCACTTATTTTGTTGTCAGTCATGTTAGAAAAGGTTTGATCAAGCAATATTACTCTAACAAGAACAACTACTTAATCGGGTTAGTTAGAATGATCCACAACAGTTGGTATGAGAAACTGACCTGTTTATTGTTAACAGGGTTAAATACACAAACTTTAAACTTGAACATTAGCATTAAATAAAAAATATAGCTGGTTTACTTTGGCTACTTTGGCCCCTTAATAAATAGAAAATTAATCAACACAAGAAATCTTTAAAATGTCTAACATTGAAATTAAAATAGCAGCAAGACTCCACACACTTGTGCTTTGGCCCCCTAATAAATAAAAAATAGATTAACACCACAAGACATTGTTGACATTTAGCAAACAATGCAGCCTTTCCTTTTCAGTTATTTTAGTAGTGTCAGTGCCAGCCTGGTGCACAGGCACACAATATTGTACAGCTGTTTAAACAAGCAATAGTCCATCCATGGCTCCAATTTCACTAATTGTGCCCAAAACAATGCCATCAGTGCTCTTTACTTAAACAGTAAGAGTGTAAACCAAATAAAAATATCACTCTCAAAAAACCAGAGCAGAAAACAAATAGTCAGTTAACTAAGTTGACTGCTACTCTTCCTACCCTCCGTGTGTGTCTGCATGCTGGCCTGGTGGATTGATAGTAAATGCTGGAGCGGATCACTGGAATGGACTGCTTGGATTGTGGAGCGCTGGGCTGGATCGGACTCAGTGAAAAACTGGATTGGAGTTCTTGGCTCGGCATTTTTCCACGCAGTCCGATCTGATGCCGATGCACGTTTTTTTTGCTAATATCGCCGGCCGATTCGGATCGGGACATCCCTAGTAATTTGGTCTCCACTTAAGTGTCACATTACCATATTACAGGCAAAATTTCCAATGGTATTGCAGTGTTTCCCACAGGATTTTTGGAGATTATGGGGGTGATTCTGAATCCTGCAGGGGGATCCGGGGGCATACTCCCCCTGGAGAAAATTTTGTATATATTTGATTTAAAGGCATCAATCTGGTGAATTCTGAGAGCCAAGTTATGATGGCAGAATATGCCTAGATTTTCACATCTTTGTGCTTTTTATATGTGAAAAATATTCTATTTTTACTGATAAAAACACTAGTGGTATGTTATGGTGAAGGGTTACACTTAAATACGGCTAAGGATTAGTGGTTAAACATTTCAGTAATCAAAAGAAAAATGACTAACGTACTGATCTGCCTCTGGAGGGCTATTTTATAATTTTAAATCATGTGCAGACAAAATATTCTTTTAAAACTCTCTCTCACACTCACAAACACATTTACAGATATGCAAAACAATACAAAATACGCAATACAAAAAAAAAAAGGTAAGATTGAAATTAATTACACACAGACAGACACAAATTACTGTTTTCTTCCTTCCCTCCCTCACGATTTGCAAGTTCGGCACCCTGAATCAGAGCATTTAATTTTACGCGACTTCGAAATGATGATTTCAAAAGCCCTCTGGTAGCTTGACGGCGCGTCAATTTGCACAGACCAGATGAGTCAAACAGGAAGTCAGGTGCAGAAAAGACGAGAGTATCCGCTCAATTTTCAAAATAAAACGACCATGAAAACCCAGGGGGGAGCCAAAGGATTCTCAGTAGGCACTCCAGCCGGTGCGCTACAGAGTGACATTCATTTACTGGAGTCTCGTCAATGTATGGGAAGCACTGTATTGTACTTTTATAGTAGGGACCACATTACTGTATCCCATTTTATGGTATTGCCAAGGTGCATTTTTCTATCAGGTAAAAGGTGTGGCTGTAGTTTCCATAAGTTTGAAATTTCCACTGATAACATCATGACCCATAATGCAGTTGTTACAGTTCACTTCAGTATACACTGGCATGCTGTTTGTGCATAGATAGATGTCAAAAGCAATAAAGGCAGGATGTTTATACTTCAAGGTATGTTGTAGTTACAAAACAAATGTCACTGCCGTCTCTGTGACAGACTAATGATGATTTTAATCTGATTTAAAACCTGCTCTATTTCCTGCACAAACCACAGGAAGAAGCGAAAGTCGCATTGCTTGGTTGCACAGTGCATTCTAAACCTAAATAAACCTACAGGTAATTTACTCACAAACGCACACAGGCATGCATAAAAACAAATGCAGAAATAAAGGAAGTGTCAGGGCAAACTGCAGGAGACAGACAGAAGTGAAGTCTTCCATTTATACAGACTTGCATAAATCCAGCTGTGTTGACCATTTAACCATGACGCCAGACATCTGAGAAGTAATGCATGGAAGCATTTTGGTTTTGAACAATGGATACACACTTAAACACTTGGATAAAGATAAGGCTGTATGCTGGCTTTGAAAGACATAACTACCTTATGGTAATATTACTGCAAAAAAAAGGTTTACTGAATAGCTGGTCTCACAAATGAGGCAAATAAAGAACTGAATAAACAGACTGTTACTTTTCCAGTGTAGTTTGGGGTTAGGCTGTGTGGGTTGCATTCAAATGTATTACAACAAATGATTTGCTTGTTTTGTTCTTTGGAACTTGACTTTTTGAAAAAATTGACAGCTGCGCAGTGCACTCCTTCCTGCCTTTCATCTGATACATCATTGCCGTGCTTCACTGCGCCCATGAAACCCGTGTGAAACTTAGTTTCCTGTTAACAATCTCCTGCACATTGACTGTGTGCAAAGGATTTTGAGGGGACTGAAAATGTTTCTTCTTCTGAGTTGTTGGATTATTGCAGGTAAGAAATAAATATTTCCATATACATGTTAAATGTCAAGACGAGAGGATCTATTTTTTTTTTTTAACTAGATAAGGTTTCGTGAAGTCAAACTCTGTGACACTGTGTTTAATGCAGTTAAGTCTTGTTTGCCATATGCAGAAGATATTTTTTATAAAGTTATTTCAAGGAATTTATTATTTTTGAGTTAAGTAGCTCTTAACTCTTTAGCCTTTGTGCTTCTGGTTCTTATGGTTTTGAAATCTGTAAGTTCATCAAAGGCATCCTTACTAATGTTTTGTTACAGGTGCATTTAGCATTTTCTATTAGTTAAAGAAGCCAAAACAGACCTTATATCAGTGTCTGTCCTGCAAAAACTAAATAAGTAAATAAAAAATAAAACAAGGGAAGGGATTTTGTTTTTTAAATGATTTTATCTAATGTTTCCTGTCAGGTGTTTCAGCAGAGGACCCACCAACGATGCACTACAGGGAGAGAAACAGCTCTTTATGTCTAAAAATCAGAAAACCACCACCACATAAAGACATCAAGTGGCGTTTTAATGAGAGAGTCATTGTTATGCAGATGAACATCACACCTAAGTACATAGGTAAAGTGAATTATAATCCACAGGACCACTCCGTGTGTATCAACAACCTCAACGAGACAGACAATGGCAGCTATCAAGTTTCAGTCACTGATGGGAATTATGATGAATCTGTGGAGAAACACATACTGATTGTGGAAGGTAAGATCTGAATGCTTCTTTGTCTTTAGCCAGTGTATGGGTCTTCTTGGTCTGCAGATTTCATTGTTAAGGTTATTATGGCAGTCCTAATGATACATGTTTCTTTAACTTGCAGTATTTAGCGCAAGACCGCCTTCAAGATTTTCTCAAACCCTTCATGACATGAACATAATACATCAGACACCCCTTTAAATGCATATACTACGTCTGTTTTGTACATTGTTACATAGTTAGCATCCACCATTGTAAGTACCTGTTTATGTTCATGTTAGTATTTCGAACAATATGTGGAAATTAAAGTCTTAGTCTTTATTTCAGATCTTTCATTTGCCTATGAATCTTTGATAAAGACCACGTGGCTCGAACCTTCATGAAAATTTTGTGTTACCAGAACCGGCTGCTGACATTGAAAGTATAGACAAAGCCTAGGTATGCTGGGATACTGTAGGGGCACTCAATGGCTAGGGAAATAAAATTTAAAAAAACCTTAAAACATGTATGTATAGTGGAGGCTTTATGTGAGTCTTGTGTTGGTACAAATTTATTGATGTTGTTATTCCTACTGGTTGCCACCAGAGGGTGCCAACAAATCACCCAATGCCTCAATCTCTCTGTTTGGGTCGGTGTTGCAGAAACTGTTCCCACACCTGTCATTAAGATGTCAGGGCAGCACTCCAACCTGTCTGCTGGATTCTGCAACATCACAGTCAACTGCTCCATCCAGGACGACTGGGTGTGGTCTGTCTGCGATGGAGACAGTTGCACAACATCTCAGAGATCACTGAGGAAGGTCAACATCACCATCTCAACCGACACCAGATCTATTGTGTGTCGTGGCAACAACCATGTCAGCACAAGCAATGTTTCTGAAAGCATAGAGGCAAGGTGTAAGTATTTTTTATTTCTTTAAGGCTCACTCAATGACTGTCAAACTCTAAATCAAGAGATTAATATTCAGTCCTTTTTTCCTGGTCTCATCATTTTTAAAATTCTATTCGCTAATATGTGTTTCCATGTCTTGACAGGCTCAAGAAAATCTAATTCTGAACACGAGGAGCCATCAGGACCACCCACTGTACAAATAATACTTATCGCAGTGTGTGTGTTCTTCTGTGTATTTGCTGTCTGTGTGGCCAAGGGACTTTTTTCAACAGGCCGTAACTCCTTTCAGGTAAGCAGGATTTATCAAGCAATACATCTTCATCTTTGAAATGTAACCTTGAGTATGTAAAATCAAAAGAACTGGATGACAAAATGTTGTATTCCTTTCTGAACAAAAATATATATATTGTTTTGTGATCACAACTGAAACAATTATTCAAGATGTGAAATTGAGTTTTACCTCAATGTTGGATAGTCACAGTAGTTTTTTTTTTTTTATTTTTTACAATACTAAAAACATATTGTGCTTCATTATTTCTAGGGTCAGACATCTTCTGCTCAGTTAATAGAAAACCAGCCAGTGGATGCACAGCCTGCGCAGAGAGTCTCTACCTCTTCCTCCAGTCAAGCTGAGGCCTCTTATGAAAACGTGGATACGTCACAGCCCTGCCAGACCAGCAGCCCAACCATCAGCCCAAGAGAGGGCTTGGGATCTGCGCAAAGTCAGAAAGTAGATACTGTGTACAGCATTTTACAGGCACCAAAAGTGACTTCCTCGCTAGGCAAGGTTGACGGCAGTGAAGATACGAAAGGACCCAAGGACGTACAAGAGGCATCGGCGTCTCAGTATGTCATCCTGGACGAGGCACAGCACTCTGCAAAAATTGACACAGTGTACAGTGTGTTGCAAAAGCCAAAAATCTGAAGTCACAGCACCACCGATACGTCAAATTTTCAGAAGACATGAGAAGATGAACATGACAAGTTAGACTCTGTTAGTTGAGCAGGTTAGACTCTGTGAAAGCCAGAATTATGATATTGACGTTCATTCAGTATTCACTTGAAACTGGAGGACACTTCTTTCGTGATTTTCCAATTTTTTTTTTTTTTACAGTTTTTTAACATTGGTATTTGTATTTTTCCAGAAGAGATGAGAAGCTCATTTATATTTTTTCTTTACATGAAAAAGCAATCAAACAAAAAAAAAAAAAAACTCATTCATTCGTCAAGTCATTTGTGAATGACCCACCACTATAACATGTTTTTTTAACAGACTTCTTTGGATTGTTGCATCCTAAAATGCCTGATTTCAAAGGCAGCTTTTCAAAAAAAAAAAAAAAGCACTGCATGTTGTTACGTCTTTGGGCATTTCTTTCTTTTTTTTTTTTCAATGAAATTGCGAGAGCAAGGGAAAATGGTGAAAAACATTTTTTTTTTAATTTATAATTCATTAAAAATTAAAGGCAACTTGTTCCAGTCCGAAAAAACATGGCTAACCATGCATATTAGGCTAACTCACCTTGATTCTTTTAGCATGTTTTGATGATTTGTCTTGTCAGTTGTCCATGCACTCAGCCATTCTCTACATGTGTTTTGAGGTAGAAAAATCTTTGTCAAACGTTGTGGTTTGTGTTCCACCACAATTTTGCACACAGTGCAAAATAGTTAACCCCTGTTTTCCTGCAGAATATCAGGGATTTGCCTTGCATGATCTTTACCAGTGGTATTTGTTGGTAAATGTGAGATGTTTGTGTTGTACGTCTGCATCTTCACAACTGGAAAGAAGGAAATGAGTTTGGTGATGATATGCATGGTACTGCTATGATTCGTAAAACTAATGGAGGACTACAATGATTGGGAACATTTGCGTTAAAGTTGCAGTGATTGGACAAAATTGCAATGTTGGGCAGAGTTCTCAGGGATTGGTTGAATTTGCATGAATTGTTGCAGTCGCGTCCTCGCAATAATCCTGAAAGGCTGTGTAAGGTCCAGTGTTATCAACTGCAGCAGCAGTATGCTGCAGACCTTCAGCTGAACAGAGAGTTTGCCACAAATATTTCATGCATAACTCAACCAGGACTCAATGAAAATCTTACACAGTAGTAGTATCATTTTTAGGTGCTCGCAATGCAAACCAAGCCTTAAAGCCCGAACAGGAAAAAACGCAGAAGTTATGGTATTTGATACAGATTTTTCAATGTGACATACATACAAAGCAGTGACCCAGAGCTTAATGGGGACAGCAGAATTTAAATTAAAATTGGTCACTAAAACGTTTTTAGACTTGGTGAAAGTTTTAGGTTGTTTCTACTTGTTTCTGTACAGACAAAAGATGGATCTTTGCTGATTCAAATAAGGCTATTACATTGAAGGACTTGCATTATAGCATCTTGTGTGATTTCAAAAGTTGTATATACTGTACAGGATTCCTATTTTGTTAATAAGCTGACACACAGAACAATATACTGCATGTATGGAGATGTAAGAGGAGACACTGTATTGCACTTATTGAAGCTTACCAAAGTTTGTCTGATTTGTTGGTGAGGATGTTTTATTGTTTTACTTGACAGACCCCAATCACTGTGCAGTTAAAATAGGAGTACCTTAATTGATACCTACACAAGGTAAGTGCTCCTTTGTAAGTCTGGGACTGTTGGAGGTAGTTATGTCCCAGGATGCTATGTCAAGGTGACTAATGAGCCACATTCTCAAAAAGCTTTAGTACCTAATAATATCTTCTTGAAATTACTTACATTAAACTCAGAGTTTAATTCCTGGCAGCATTGTGTTCCAGCAAACACAATTGACTGCTCAGGGGTCACATCCTTAGCACTGTACTAATGTATGGGACTGATGGTTCTGAGCAAGTTAGCAAGCTGCAGGCCTTTCTGTACCATCTCTTTACTGAAAATGAATGACCCCATTGTTTTGCTTGGACCTGCTGTATTAAAAATTAGAGCAGAACAGAGTGGGAACCTTTGTGTCTGATTTTTTCAGACTCAGCCCTCGTTGCGTTGCCTGTTATCTTCTTCTGATGTTTCTGATTGAGAAGCATTGACCGCACACTTCCTCATGTCACCATCAGTCGTCATTGTTTTCAAAATATTCTGTTAAAAATTATGCTTTAATCACTGTATTATTTACCACTGATGCAGTGCGTTTGACTAAATCTCTGCCACTCACACAAAAATCTTATTGTGTATGATCCCTCCTCTTTTTCAGTGTACAGATATATAAGCTCTGGTGTGAATTTGGTGATAACATTGACTGATTCTTATCACTACAGCAACACATCTTAATGTGTGTGGAAACAGTTTTTTCATGCCTGCTAAGAAACGTTGGCTTAGCTTGTTTTTTCAGGCTTTAGTTGTAATCTTTAAAGCACAATGGAACAAAACCCACGCAACGATTTGATTCAGTATTTTGTTAATTTGATCAGTTTTCCCCTTTATGCATATATTGTCTAAAGTTATATTAGCAACATGAGCTAAAAGTGAAGGCATCATTGTAATTGTAAATTGAAATTGTAATTATGTTTTATTTGTTCGTTGTGGTTTTGTTTTAGATCTATGCTGTGTAGTGCATTAGGCCACAAAACAAGAACAGCATAGAGGACAACATTTAACACTGCTAAACTAATGAGGCGTTTTGGTATCTATTCATTCAGTTTTTATTCTACATTTAGTAATCTAATTTTCAAAAGTGCCATAGCCTTTGTGCAGCTGTTCTGATTCAATTTGCAGCAAGATAAAACATTTATTATTCAGGTGATTGCTTTGTCATTCATGGTATAGATCTGACGTGCGGTCCTCTCTTAGCATCTAAAAAGTTTTAATGTGTGTTGGATTTAACTTAAGATTTAATTTTAAATTTAATTCAGACATTTAAGGTCATATGATGTCTTAGATTTAAGCAAAGCTTTTAATACAGCAAGTGGCCAATCGGACTATACCAAGTTCCTGCCTATAGTTAAGATATTTAAACTAACCTCTGAAACCTTTCAATCACAAGGCTACAGACTCCTCTGGGAGCTGAGTTGTAGCACACTGCACAATCCCCTGTTGTTCAAAAACACTCACCTATAATGCTGATAGTAACAATTGTCTACTCGATATTACACTTTATCTACTACAGACTCAATCACAATGTTTGTTTACAACAACTTCCTGGTAGGAAACCCCTGTGTCATTTACATGAAATAAGATGTCGCAGAGCAACCACTGCCTCAGATGTTTAAGTTTTAGCCACCTGAGAAAAGGCCCACCTAAAATAAATCAGTATCAGTTTAAGTCTAAGCAATATGGAACATTTTTACTACTTTACCTTGCTGTTCTCTCATAGCCACCAGACTCCATTGACAGAAACAGGTGTTTCAGAACAGGGGAGTTGCTGGTCAACCACTGCCATGTTCAGTTGTGTAAAGTAAAGCGGTGAAAAAATTCCAAAAATAGCGTACACTTAAACTGATACTGATTTTCTTAGGTGGTTTAAGTACATAGTGCTGCAGCCCTTGTGTAAAGCACTGCATTACTTAGCTTCCGTGCAGGTGGATTTGGTTCATCAAGACGCTAGCAAAGCAACACAGTACGGCAAAAACGTCAGGTCAGACCACTGTGTTAAACTATATATCTTGAAACATTCCAGTTACGGCTGAAAGTGCTGCTCCTGGGGGAAAGAGTTTTGTGACCCATCCACGACTCCGACCTGCCTCCTCATGGGCATACTTCCTTCTTTCCCTCTGTTAGCACATTGGTCACATGATCGCAGTGTTTATAAATACATGGTTTATACACAAATTACTGGCTCATGATTACGTGGGTTATATACAGTTTTTTGGGGTATTACCTTACGTAGCTATACGTACAAACAATACATGAGAACAGCATGCAGAAAGCTGTAGTTAAAAGAAATGAAGCAACCAATAGGAAAAATTTGAACATTTAATTCAAGAATGAACCAGAAAACAGGAACCGTTTAATAGATCAGCCCATCACTGATCAGACTCTCAAACATTATATCAAAATGTAGCTGATTCCTTTGTCTGCTAACTAGAAGTAACACATTTCCAATATTTTCATCTAAACTGTTAAGTCACTTTATTTTTGAAAGTACAAAACTGAAATGTCTGCACTAGAAAAGTTAGTGCCTTTCAGATGTTTTATCATAGTAGATGACTGCAGGGCAAGCAATCAGCTCAGTGTTACATTTTTGTTTCTGAGAACGTCCAAGCACCAGGAAATAGCTGTATACCAACCAACCCTTGTTGCCAACCAACCGCAGTTTCCCCAACACACAACACAAACCTCATCACAATAGAGGCAGTATATGTCCACAACATACACTAAATAAACATACAATAAAATGTAAGGTATGTGTATGATGTTATAAGGTTAAATTAAATGGTCTTATGTTGCAAGGATATGGAATAATTGCTTATTGTTTATACCAGTTTTTAAGGTAATGATTTTAGGCACCATGCACAAACCTTTGCACATGAAACAAGCTAATACATTTTTACCTGTGGGCAGGAAGTGCAAACATGTCAGTACACTGTGGTCAAAGCCCCTGCAGTTGTCTTGGCTTTGTGTGAAAGGGAAGTAAGAACAGACCAGACCACACTGAGAGAAGTTAGAGACATCGTCTGCTGTCATATTCACATGAAAGGATACTTCTCTCCTCATTTTCCATTGCATCACTGTAAATACAAAGTATTCGAATTTCTGACAAGCAGAGCAGCAGAGTGTGTCAGCGCTGGAGGTGAAGATGGGGCACACTTTGCTCTGTGTGCTGGCGTTATTCTGTGAGTACATCAGCAACTTTTCAATTTTGTGACTTTCAGAGGCAGACTCATGTTTTTATATAGACTGCAAAGCTTTTGGATATCTAACTAGATTATTATTATTTTTTTGCACACATATTTGCATACTGCATGTACCGTATATAATGTACGGTATTGTTACAGTTAGAGTTTTTGAATTGATTTTATTGGGTATTTTATATATTTGATATTAGGAGTTTCTCACCTCTTTACAGACTTAAAGAACATCATCACAGAAATGCATAATACTATTGACTGATAAGCTATAGTTGCCACTGTTGTTGTCCAATGAAGTTTTTATCTTTATTGTAGTGCTGAGCACGCTCCTCTATGGACAAGATGAAGGTGAGCAGTTGTCTATTTCTTTTATTTTTAATCATTCAGTATTGATCTCTCATTTTACTTCATGTGTGAAAAACAAATTATGAAAGTATTATTTTGTATGCATGTTTATGTAGGGAGACCTGATGCTGTGCAGACCTTGATGTCAAAGTGTAGTAGTTTTTCTGCAGAGTTTGTTGCCTTCATACAGACACATCTTCTTTCAATACATTTATCTAATCATCTTAACAGGGCAGAATGAGGAACAAGATAGACACACTGAGGGCCCTGATGTGACGGAAGGGCTAACAGGTGCTACAGTCAGTTACAACGGTCTGCCCCAATATTTCAATTTGTAATTACCCCATGCCGTGCCTCTTGCCCAGTGTCAGCTGGGATCAGCCCCCTTGCAACCCTGAATAGGGTAAGAAGTTTTGGATAATAAATTAATAATTCCACTTATTATGCAGTTCAAATCTCATTTTTGATAGTGACTTGGTGTGCTCGGTGCCGCAGTTGTTGTTGGGCGAGTGCGCATGCGCCGAGGCCTCTACTGTAGCCTGGAGTTTAACAGTGACGAGAAGTCGATAATGGCGGACAATTTAGTTTCGTGCCAATATGGCAACACTTTGGCTTTGAGCCAGATGAAGGAGGCAACTCTTGTTTGCACTGATTGAGTAAGCTAAACCTGCAAATTTATTTGCAAGGAATAAAAGAAACAACGTGTTACTGTCACTCTGTTGTCCTATGGTCGTTTTTTATTTTAAATGAGTCAATTGCACCCCAAGTGGCGAAAATCCGGTATTACCGACTTGATGCAGTTTTTCACAAAAACCTGATCGTTTTTTTTTTTTTTCTCATACCGACCCAACCCTAATAGTATATGCAGGGTGTCTGCAGGTCCCTATGAAGTCTTGAAGTGTAATAAATTCAATTTTTTAAACTTTAGGCCATAAAATTAAATGGTAGTCCTAAATTTGAATTTGTGAGGTCTTAATTGCCACAAACATTTGATCTAATTTCATGTGACCATCTTTAGCTTTCTTTTGGTCAAAATGAGTCAAGGTCTTCTGCGTGAAAGTCCACGTATATAATGTTACAAAATCTTTAAAAGTACCGTTGGAGTACTTATGGTTTGTTTTAGGCCATCAGCCCAGCACAACAAGGGTTTAAATTTCCATTACAACAGGGTTACCCACTTGAGAGTGTGTCTTTTAGTAGTGTCTGCTTGCCTTGCGTGATGACATTTAAAAACAGATACACAGCTTAAGTCCCCTGTTATTCTTGCTGCATGTGTTTTTCCACAGCAGGGCAGGTAAAAAAAGTTTACCTGTTGGTAGGTGAGCTGTTTGCAGAGGTGCAGTCAGAGCCTGTTGTCTGCAGCTCTTCATTTCATCTCACAGTAGCTGTTTCTGCTTTTACTCTTCCTCCCCGTGGTATTATTAGACTTGCCCTTATTAAAGAAAGGCGCTTCATACAACCTCAAACACAGCTGAACGCGAACATGAAACAGTAAAATAAAGCAGATATCTAAAGTAAAAACAGGACGCAGGAGAGAGACTAAACTCCAAACCACAGAGATTCAGTTGAAAGCCACAAAAGTACTGAGAGCTGAACACACAGAGGCTTTTAAAAACACTTTTCTCTCAGGTCTCCTGCACACAGAGGTGAGTGGAGTTGCAACACACATGGTTCATTTGAGGTGTAGAAGAGGGGTCATTGAGGGTTGGCTGTGGTCGGCATGACGTCACCGCTACCTGCTTGAGGGCAGGCAGCCTGGCTTTTGGACCTACTCCAGAAAGGGTCCATCTCTGGCCCAGCTAAACTGACAATGGAAATGCATATGGGCACAGCATGGCTTTACTCGGCACGGCCAAGAGTGACAGTGGAAAAGGAATATTGAAATATTCTGAAAGATTTTAAATTTGGTTAAAAGTTATCATGATTGGGACGTCAGTGGCTTAGTGGATAGAGCAGGCGCCCCATGTACAAGGCTGTTGCAGCAGCGGCCTGGGTTCGACTCCAGCCTGTGGCCCTTTACTGCATGTTCATACCCTTCTCTCTCTCTCCCCCCTTCATGCTTAACTGTCGTATCTATAAAGGCAAAAATGCCCAAAAAATATCTTAAATTTTTTTTAAAAAAAAGTTATTGTGAAAAGGTTTTCAAAAGTATTCAGTGTAAGTTTTTGGTACCAGTAAACACACTGATTTGATTCACATCATTCTCGTATTCATCAAACCATTCAGTGAACCTGTCTGCCCTGTGTGGAAGCATCTGCATTGTTTATGAATTATTGTCAGAGTCACCAAGTAGCCATATTGATATGATCATCCTGCTGACGCTATGCTTATATTATTTAAATTAAATCTTATTTTAAGGTTTAGAAACCTTGAACCTTGACTGGTTTTAAATGTATATTTCTTTGGACAGTTTTTCTCACAGAAAGCATGTAGCATGAATCTTGTCACACAAGATAATCTGGAGTGATGTACTTTAAATGACTAACTGTCACAAACATAATCACTTGAAGGAAAATAAAAAAAACAGGAAGAGGAGAAGGGCAGAGTTATGCTGTTCAAATCAAGAGCTTCATATAAATGATAGATGGCCTTTCAAAGCATCTGATAAATGTTTCCTTGTGAAAGATGAAGACAGTACTAGTCACTATAAAAATTGGTCCATCTGCTATGTGTCTGGTAAAAGCAATATTCCAGGAGTGGAGGATGCCTCCTCAAGTCTTTTATTTTTTAATATCTAAATTCAGGTAAAACGCATGACTGGTAGGTGCGGTATCTGTGCTCTTTTCCTCTTGACAATAAACACCATTTTGCTGAATGTTTTGTAGTAGGTGACTTTTTTATGTCTTGTTTTATTCTAGATTTTAGATAGGTGTGATGACTCCTATGTATTTTGTTAAAATATACTTCAAACTCAGTAAAGTTCAGTATAATAATGTCAAAGCAACCTTTCATCTCTGTTACATCATTTTATGTTTCCGGTGAAAATTAAAAATAATGATATAGTTGTGATGTAAGGAAGTTGCGGTGTTGCGGTGAAAAATTGTTCTAGATATATTGGGTTATTGATGACAAATTGTGTTGTATGGCAAATATAAATGTTGTTAATGCCAAATTGCAACACGTTTTTATTTGATAAAGAGTTTAAGTTGATTAATAATAGCAGCTGCAGTTAATTTTAAATCTAAATGTTAAAACATTTAGAGTATTTTTTAAATCTTAAGTCTTTTTTAATGAATGAATTAATGTTAAGATATACAGTAGCTAGCCTGCATGTTTAACTAGATATTAAACAGTATTACTAAAATATATTTCAATATTGCTGGGGTCAAACAGCCTAGTACCTGTATGAAATGCATCCTCTGTCGAAGGCTACTAGTATGGTGGTACCTTGGGAGACTTTTGTGAGCCTTTGTAAGCTCCTTTATACCCTGACCCACTGCTAGTGTTAATTACTGACCTTTGAGTAGATTCTTCCAAACAGTTCTAAAGATTACTGTGTATTTGTTTGTATAGCTGTCAAGTTGTATTTGTAAGTTATTAATATTTTTAATTTTTCTGCAAAACAGAATAACATGAATTAACATAAGTACAGTCAAGATTTTGGTGAATAATAACATGTTATCTGTGTGGTTTTTAGTCCTGTTTGTATCCTAACTGTATTTTTGATGTGAACAGTTTCCAACAAAGCCACTGTGACCCTTCAACCTGACTGGCCTCAGATATTCAGTGGTGAGAAGATGACTCTGAGATGTGAGATCCAGGGAGGTGGAGACACTGGGTGGACATATGAATGGAGTACACCCAGCGGATACGCACGTCCAGCAGGAAAAGATTACATTATTAGCAGGGCTGCTGAGTACAACAGTGGAGAATACAGATGTATGGGTAGAAGAGGCTCCTATTCCTCAACACAGTGGAGTGATGTCATCACATTGACAGTCTTGTGTAAGTATAACCATCAATAATTCACAGGGAAAAGTACAAGAATGAACAAAGAATATCAAGAAACTTACAGGGTGAAACCATGATGCAGTTTAACACTGTTCCCCCACAAGGAGAAGGTTCTGGGTGTGAACATATAGTTAACTCACAGGTTAGATTAACTGGCAGTCAGATTAGTTTAGATTATTCTCTTTATTGACTAGTCTTCATTGCCTGTAGGTGTTGGTGTGAGTGGTTATTTGTGTGACGTGTTAGACCTGTGATAGACTGGTAACCTGTCCAGGGTGAACCCTTGCTCTCGCCTAATGTCAGCTTGGATTGGCTCCAGCTTCCTGTGAGCCTGCAGAAGGATAAGTACATAGTACTGAAAAAACAAACAGTGAATGTGTTCAACTTGGCTCTTAATCACAACTTCTTTTGTGTGTGTTGGGTTTCAGAGGAACATTTGTTCAATGCACAGTGGCGCTCAAAATTTACTTATGCATTGTTTTTGGTGATCGTGCTACAGTTAGTTTTTCACCTCCAAGAATGGATGAACGATGTTATGTATTTTTAGGGCTGTCAAATGATTAATTTTTTTAATCGCGATTAATCGTAGAATTTCCATAGTTAATCGCGATTAATCGCATTTTGAATTGCATGTTTAAAATTCTGTTGTTTTGCATTTCAAGGCAGTTTTAAGCCCATAATGTAAAGCATTTCTTACCAGAGTGTCTTAATTGGAAATCAAATGAACACACAGAAAGAATTTCCTTTTTGACCTTTTGTATTTTCTTTCAAAAAAGCGCCATGTAGACCAACTTAATACAATACCTGAGTCTTCTACGATGTTGACTGGTCTGCAGTCAGTTGCTACCCATTTAGCAATCGCTTTAGTTAACTTCTTCGATGTACTTTAATCCACGGGTATGCGGCGACTCCCACACTCCAAAATGGTACTTTGGCGGAGCTGAGGCTCGCTTGGCTGGGGTGCGCCGGCTGCACCTAGGTGTTTAGCGTGGAGGTGGTAACTCAAACTCGACGTACTCCGGTGGTAGTTAAACTCTGTTTGACACAAGTTGCATTTTACTTTTGACTTGTGAACTGAACCGTCTGGAAGTTTTTTAAAGTTAAACAAGCCGTTCAAAAGTCCAGTAGCACTCTTTCTTTCCATCACCACGGTAAGTTTACTGCAGGAAGCCGCTTCGAAGCATGAAGGCTACAGCTAGAGGAGCCGACTACGGGTGAGTAGAAGGGACAAAAAGGCTTGCAAAATTAAAATGAGATAAAAAAAGATAAACGCGTTATAGATTGCATTAATCTAATCGCGATTAACGAGTTAACGCTGACAGCCCTAATTTTCATCAAGGTATATTAATTGGGTTCATTCACAGGAACAGTGATGACCTTTTATGTCTCTATTCTCAGTTGAACAGCACGTAAACCAATGGCTAGAAATGTGGACAATAACTACCATTTTTATTTCTGTGTTCTAAATTACAACAGCATCCAGACCACGGGCCAGACTGAGTGCTGACAATGAAGACATTCCTGTAGGGGGCAGTGTGACCCTGACCTGCTCTGTGAACCCATCATCATCATCATCATCATCTGGTTGGACATACTTCTGGTACAGAGGAGAGGAGTCTCTGAGCTCACAAGATGATGTCTTCCTCTCAAATGGACAAATCAGTGTCTCACAGGGAGGACTCTACCGGTGCAGAGGAGGAAGAGGAGACCCTGTTTACTACACAGAGTACAGTGATTCAATCCGTATCAACAAAATAAGTGAGTATGGCGTTTCTCTAAAACAGTTAAAGACATTGGGTCTTATCTTACACCAGGTGCAAAGCAGGGCACAGTGCAAAGTCACTGCAGTGTCAGACCAACACAGATGTCATTTTCACAGCCAGTTACAACGTTGTATAAGTTGTGCCCATCTGCGTGTGTGTGTAGGTGCTAAAATAAGATGTGAGGCCTGGCATGTTGTTATTTTGAGGCAGCAGAAAGCGATTGTGTCATTAACCAACAAACAGCTGGTCTAAAGTCAGAATGGCGCTGTATTTTCATGCTATTTAAAGTGCACATTAATCAGATAGTAAGATGAGCCTACATAGGTGGGTTCACAACCTGCCTACACTGGTTGATACACACACAGGAACAAGTTGATGGGTTGTGGGTCAGTGAATAATACAACATTAATGAGTTACATATTAATGACATTCTCTAAAATGTGACCATAGCAGAGAGCAGTGCAGAGCTGCAGAGCTGCTGTCTGACTCCCCTTTAAGAGAGAGGCTGTGCACATTTACACACAACAAGCAGCTTGGAGTATTTTAGTTTAAACTATTTGCAAGATTACTGTTATAGATGTTGAGTTGTATTTGTATGTTTTTATTATTATTATTATTTTTAATCTGCTGTAAAATATAACAAAATGCATTAACATAGGAACCATAATTGTTGTAGTGGAAAACAGTTGCATGTTATCTGTGTGGTTTTTAATCCTGTTTGTATCCTAACTGTATTTTTGATGTGAACAGTTTCCAACAAAGCCACTGTGACCCTTCAACCCAACTGGCTTCAGATATTCAGTGGTGAGAAGATGACTCTGAGATGTGAGATCCAGGGAGGTGGAGACACTGGGTGGACATATGAATGGAGCACAACCAGCAGATACACACCTCCAACAGGAAAAGATTACATTATTAGCAGGGCTGCTGAGAACCACAGTGGAGAATACAGATGTATGGGTAGAAGAGACTCCTATTCCTCAACACAGTGGAGTGATGTCATCACATTGACAGTCTTGTGTAAGTTGGACCATCAATAATTCACAGGGAAAAGTACAAGAATGAACAAAGAATATTAAGTAACTTACAGGGTGAAACCATGACACAGTTTAATACTGTTCCCCCAGTAACTGGTAGTTAGATTAGTTTAGGTTGATTACTTAACTGGCTCGCCTACATTGCCTGTAGGTGTTGGTGTGAATGGTTATTTGTGTGATGTGTTAGACCTGTGATAGACTGGCAACCTGTCCAGGGTGAACCCTTGCTCTCGCCTAATGTCAGCTTGGATTGGCTCCAGCTCACTGTGAGCCTGCAGAAGGATAAGTGTGTACAGGTGATGGATAAATAGATAGTAACCATGATACCGATGTCTTTGAAAAACAAAGTGAAAGTGTTCAACGTGGCCCTTCATCACAACTGTTATATGTGTATAAAAACAGCTTAAAAGGAATGTTCATTCAATTTACAATATGGCACTCGGAATGTACTTAAAATAAAAAATCAATGACTATTTCCTGTGGCCATGCTACAGTTAGTTTTTCATCTCCAACAATGGGTGAAATTCATTAAGTATACATTTTCATTAAAGCAATTTCATTGGGTTCATTCACAGGAACAGTAATGACCTTTATATGTCCCCATTCTAAACTGATCAGCACATAAACAAATGCTACAGAAATGTTCAATAATTACAATTTCTATTTCTGTGTTCTAAATTACAACAGCATCCAGACCATGGGCCAGACTGAGTGCTGTCCCCAGAGACATTCCTGTAGGGGGCAGTGTGACGCTGACCTGCTCTGTGAACCCATCATCATCATCTGGTTGGACATACTTCTGGTACAGAGGAGAGAAAACCTCTGAACCTCTGACCTCACAAGATGTTGTCTTCCTCTCAGATGGACAAATCCGTGTCTCACAGGGAGGACTCTACTGGTGCAGAGGAGGAAGAGGAGATCCTGTTTACTACACAGAGTACAGTGATTCAATCCGTATCAACAAAATAAGTGAGTATGGCGTTTCTCTAAAACAGTTAAAGACATTGGGTCTTATCTTACACCAGGTGCAAAGCAGGGCACAGTGCAAATGTCACTGCAGTGTCAGACCAACACAGATGTCATTTTCACAGCCAGTTACAACGTTGTATAAGTTGTGCCCATCTGCGTGTGTGTGTAGGTGCTAAAATAAGATGTGAGGCCTGGCATGTTGTTATTTTGAGGCAGCAGAAAGCGATTGTGTCATTAACCAACAAACAGCTGGTCTAAAGTCAGAATGGCGCTGTATTTTCATGCTATTTAAAGTGCACATTAATCAGATAGTAAGATGAGCCTACATAGGTGGGTTCACAACCTGCCTACACTGGTTGATACACACACAGGAACAAGTTGATGGGTTGTGGGTCAGTGAATAATACAACATTAATGAGTTACATATTAATGACATTCTCTAAAATGTGACCATAGCAGAGAGCAGTGCAGAGCTGCAGAGCTGCTGTCTGACTCCCCTTTAAGAGAGAGGCTGTGCACATTTACACACAACAAGCAGCTTGGAGTATTTTAGTTTAAACTATTTGCAAGATTACTGTTATAGATGTTGAGTTGTATTTGTATGTTTTTATTATTATTTTTAATCTGCTGTAAAATATAACAAAATGCATTAACATAAGAACCATAATTGTTGTAGTGGAAAACAGTTGCATGTTATCTGTGTGGTTTTTAGTCCTGTTTGTATCCTAACTGTATTTTTGATGTGAACAGTTTCCAACAAAGCCACTGTGACCCTTCAACCCAACTGGCTTCAGATATTCAGTGGTGAGAAGATGACTCTGAGATGTGAGATCCAGGGAGGTGGAGACACTGGGTGGACATATGAATGGAGCACAACCAGCCGATGCGCACCTCCAACAGGAAAAGATTACATTATTGGCAGGGCTGCTGAGTACAACAGTGGAGAATACAGATGTATGGGTAGAAGAGACTCCTATTCCTCAACACAGTGGAGTGATGTCATCACATTGACAGTCTTGTGTAAGTTGGACCATCAATAATTCACAGGGAAAAGTACAAGAATGAACAAAGAATATTAAGTAACTTACAGGGTGAAACCATGACACAGTTTAATACTGTTCCCCCAGTAACTGGTAGTTAGATTAGTTTAGGTTGATTACTTAACTGGCTCGCCTACATTGCCTGTAGGTGTTGGTGTGAATGGTTATTTGTGTGACGTGTTAGACCTGTGATAGACTGGCAACCTGTCCAGGGTGAACCCTTGCTCTCGCCTAATGTCAGCTTGGATTGGCTCCAGCTCACTGTGAGCCTGCAGAAGGATAAGTGTGTACAGGTGATGGATAAATAGATAGTAACCATGATACCGATGTCTTTGAAAAACAAAGTGAAAGTGTTCAACGTGGCCCTTCATCACAACTGTTATATGTGTATAAAAACAGCTTAAAAGGAATGTTCATTCAATTTACAATATGGCACTCGGAATGTACTTAAAATAAAAAATCAATGA
Source organism: Epinephelus lanceolatus (assembly GCF_041903045.1). NCBI lineage: Eukaryota > Metazoa > Chordata > Actinopteri > Perciformes > Serranidae > Epinephelus > Epinephelus lanceolatus. Next base: position 16,034,158 of record NC_135755.1, read on the forward strand.
CTATTTCCTGTGGCCATGCTACAGTTAGTTTTTCATCTCCAACAATGGGTGAAATTCATTAAGTATACATTTTCATTAAAGCAATTTCATTGGGTTCATTCACAGGAACAGTAATGACCTTTATATGTCCCCATTCTAAACTGATCAGCACATAAACAAATGCTACAGAAATGTTCAATAATTACAATTTCTATTTCTGTGTTCTAAATTACAACAGCATCCAGACCACAGGCCAGACTGAGTGCTGTCCCCAGAGACATTCCTGTAAGGGGCACTGTGACGCTGACCTGCTCTGTGAACCCATCATCATCATCTGGTTGGACATACTTCTGGTACAGAGGAGAGAAAACCTCTGAACCTCTGACCTCACAAGATGTTGTCTTCCTCTCAGATGGACAAATCCGTGTCTCACAGGGAGGACTCTACTGGTGCAGAGGAGGAAGAGGAGACCCTGTTTACTACACAGAGTACAGTGATTCAATCCGTATCAACAAAATAAGTGAGTATGGCGTTTCTCTAAAACAGTTAAAGACATTGGGTCTTATCTTACACCAGGTGCAAAGCAGGGCACAGTGCAAATGTCACTGCAGTGTCAGACCAACACAGATGTCATTTTCACAGCCAGTTACAACGTTGTATAAGTTGTGCCCATCTGCGTGTGTGTGTAGGTGCTAAAATAAGATGTGAGGCCTGGCATGTTGTTATTTTGAGGCAGCAGAAAGCGATTGTGTCATTAACCAACAAACAGCTGGTCTAAAGTCAGAATGGCGCTGTATTTTCATGCTATTTAAAGTGCACATTAATCAGATAGTAAGATGAGCCTACATAGGTGGGTTCACAACCTGCCTACACTGGTTGATACACACACAGGAACAAGTTGATGGGTTGTGGGTCAGTGAATAATACAACATTAATGAGTTACATATTAATGACATTCTCTAAAATGTGAGCATAGCAGAGAGCAGTGCAGAGCTGCAGAGCTGCTGTCTGACTCCCCTTTAAGAGAGAGGCTGTGCACATTTACACACAACAAGCAGCTTGGAGTATTTTAGTTTAAACTATTTGCAAGATTACTGTTATAGATGTTGAGTTGTATTTGTATGTTTTTATTATTATTATTATTTTTAATCTGCTGTAAAATATAACAAAATGCATTAACATAAGAACCATAATTGTTGTAGTGGAAAACAGTTGCATGTTATCTGTGTGGTTTTTAATCCTGTTTGTATCCTAACTGTATTTTTGATGTGAACAGTTTCCAACAAAGCCACTGTGACCCTTCAACCCAACTGGCTTCAGATATTCAGTGGTGAGAAGATGACTCTGAGATGTGAGATCCAGGGAGGTGGAGACACTGGGTGGACATATGAATGGAGCACAACCAGCCGATGCGCACCTCCAACAGGAAAAGATTACATTATTGGCAGGGCTGCTGAGTACAACAGTGGAGAATACAGATGTATGGGTAGAAGAGACTCCTATTCCTCAACACAGTGGAGTGATGTCATCACATTGACAGTCTTGTGTAAGTTGGACCATCAATAATTCACAGGGAAAAGTACAAGAATGAACAAAGAATATTAAGTAACTTACAGGGTGAAACCATGACACAGTTTAATACTGTTCCCCCAGTAACTGGTAGTTAGATTAGTTTAGGTTGATTACTTAACTGGCTTGCCTACATTGCCTGTAGGTGTTGGTGTGAAAGGTTATTTGTGTGATGTGTTAGACCTGTGATAGACTGGCAACCTGTCCAGGGTGAACCCTTGCTCTCGCCTAATGTCAGCTTGGATTGGCTCCAGCTCACTGTGAGCCTGCAGAAGGATAAGTGTGTACAGGTGATGGATAAATAGATAGTAACCATGATACCGATGTCTTTGAAAAACAAAACGTGGCCCTTCATCACAACTGTTATATGTGTATAAAAACAGCTTAAAAGGAATGTTCATTCAATTTACAATATGGCACTCGGAATGTACTTAAAATAAAAAATCAATGACTATTTCCTGTGGCCATGCTACAGTTAGTTTTTCATCTCCAACAATGGGTGAAATTCATTAAGTATACATTTTCATTAAAGCAATTTCATTGGGTTCATTCACAGGAACAGTAATGACCTTTATATGTCCCCATTCTAAACTGATCAGCACATAAACAAATGCTACAGAAATGTTCAATAATTACAATTTCTATTTCTGTGTTCTAAATTACAACAGCATCCAGACCACGGGCCAGACTGAGTGCTGTCCCCAGAGACATTCCTGTAAGGGGCACTGTGACGCTGACCTGCTCTGTGAACCCATCATCATCATCTGGTTGGACATACTTCTGGTACAGAGGAGAGAAAACCTCTGAACCTCTGACCTCACAAGATGTTGTCTTCCTCTCAGATGGACAAATCCGTGTCTCACAGGGAGGACTCTACTGGTGCAGAGGAGGAAGAGGAGATCCTGTTTACTACACAGAATACAGTGATGCTATCTATATCAACAAAATACGTGAGTTTGATATTTATCTAAAAAAGCTAAAGGCATTGGGCCTTAACTTACACCAGGTGCAAAACAGTGCACAGCTCAATACAGTGCACATGTTATTGATAGTTTCAGAATAACAACACTGTTATTTTCATGGCCAGCACCCACATTTTGTAAGTAGCAAATGCACTTGCACCCATGGTCGTGTAGGTCCTAAAATAAGGTGTGGTCAGGCACATGGCTGGAGTTTTGCTCTTTTGAGGCTGCAGAAAAAGACTGCAACACAGACCAACAGGAACGTGGTCTAAAGTCAGAATGGTGCAGTATTTTCCCACTATTTAAAGGGCACCTACACAGTCGGGTTTACAACGTGCATACACTCTGTGGTGCACATTTACGCACTAGGACCAGTGACAGTACTGATTTTACTGCATTACTCTCAGCAGCAGTGTGCTGAATCTGCCATGTAAATAGCACGTGAACAGAATAAGAGATGGCACTCTGATTGAATTAATGTGACACCCATACCACACCTATGACTGATCAGGAAATTAAAAACAACCCGTTTTCCCTTTGCGCCTTATTTTGCGCACAGTTTATGCACTGTTTAACTTGCAAAAGTCTAGCTGGACACGTCATAAATGCCCTCACGCCGTGAACTTTATACCATGTGCTTTAGGTTGCTTAAATATGGTCCCTGTTGTTTGTATGTAGATGTAACGTTTTGTCATTGTTGTGTCCTTGCTTGGAATTCTTCAATCCTGAACAGTCACAAACAGAGCTGTTGTGACTCTGCATCCAAACTGGCCTGAGATATGCTTTGGAGAGATGATCACACTGACATGTGAAATTAAGAACAGAGGAGACAGTGAGTGGGAGTATGAGTGGATACCCAGCTCAAACACACTTCGAAAACAAAGTGAATACATGATTGGATATGCATCGACATCAGACAGTGGAGACTACAAGTGCAGGGGCAGAGTGAAAGGTGAAGCGTCTTCAACAGAGTGGAGTGATGCTTTCAGATTGAGAGTATCTTCCAGTAAGTCACACGTCATCAGTCATTTTTATTTTACTGAATGTTTAAAAATATTTTGAATGTAATTTTGGTAACTTTTATGATGATACATTTGTATTATATATATTTCAAGAGACCATGTAGGATACAAGCAGTGCATGTCACTGTCAATACATCACAACAGTTTTTTTTTTTCTGTGAAATCACTTTCCAACAGATAAACCTCGGCCTGTCCTCACTGTGTCTCCATTATGGCTGAGTCCTGGAGCCTCAGTAACTCTGAACTGCAGTGTTGAACATCCATCTGCAGGATGGAGGTTCTTCTGGTATAAGGCTGTTCCCAGACTGTCAGACAACTCCTACAGCTATGAGCTGATACCTGGCAGCATCAATGGGACTGAACAGGATTCCTACATTGTTGATGGACAGACACACACAGCAGGATATGTGTGCAGAGCTGGAAGAGGAGATCCAGTGTATTATACTCATTACAGTGAACCTAAGTTTGTCTGGTCTGGAGGTAGGTTTGTTTCTGTTGGTCCCAGTAACACATACGTTGACAACTAATTAACTGTGGTGACCTTATGATCTTTCCTCTCTCGCTTGCATCAAGCCAGACTTTATGCTTTCCATCTTACTGGGTGATTTTACTTATGGGCTCAGGTGGAATTACCTTGTTTCCTTCAGTCCTTACCTCCGTTTCCTTTTGTAATTAATCTGATAGCATAAAAACACCAAAGAGATAGAATTAAGATTTGGGCTGTAACTTTTACTTTGGATATTTAAGCTCATCTTGTACTTATTATTTTCCTTACACAACAGGCAGGATATGTATTCCTGGAGAACTCACAAAAGAAAAACCAAAAAAGTCAGCACGCTAAATGGACAGGGTAAACAAACAGAGAGAGACAGATAAGACAAAAGAGAATGCAGCAGCACGTTTTATTATGAAATACTTGCTCCTTGTATCTTTGTAGAGTGGGAAACTGCCTATTTTTACGTGCCATCTTTCAGACATCAGCTGCTGTTGTAACTTAATTGTCTAGTGTTAAAAATATGTTCAAATGGTAATGTAATTTTCCCCCAACAATAAAAATACAGCAAAGGAATATTTACATAATAGGATCTTAATCTTTAAATCACTGTGCATGGTTTGACCCCTTGTTACATGTTTTTCAGATGTTCAGTCATCTGCGTCTCTCATGGTGAGTCCAGACAGAGTTCAACACTTCACCTCTGACTCTGTGTCACTGAACTGTGAAGGAAACTCTACTGAGTGGAGAGTGAAGTTAACTGAATCTGGCAACATATTATTCTGCCAAAACTGGGGGACAATGACTGGATCCACATGCAGCATAGAGCGTTACCGGTCCAGTAATGCAGTGTACTGGTGTGAGTCTGGATCAGGAGAGTTCAGCAACGCAGTCAACATCACTATATCAAGTATGGTTCTGATACATTTTCTTTTAAGTAATTTAAACATCCCATTATCCAGCTTTTACGAATGATGGCCAAATGAAGCCTCGTGAACCAATTTCTTTATTTTCTGACCCCACCAGATGGCGCCCTTGGTTTAAAGATAAAGGCTGAAGGACTGGCAATGAAGTGTGCTTTCAAACCTTTGTTGAACAGTCAGTGCCATCTGGTGTCTTCAGAAAATAAAGACAGTGGTTCATGAGGCCTCATTTAGCCATCACTAGCTTTTACTATAGTCATATGTCATGTACCTATTTTCAGCACAAAATGATTTGTCATCAGATATTTGGTGAACAGTGTTGCTAATCAACATCATCAGGAAATGACTGAGAAAAATATGAAATACAAAAATGCCAAAATACACTGTAGGGGGAGTTTTCATGTTAATGAATGACACCTGTTGTTTAACCTCATTCTGTGTCTGTATTACAGGTAACCATATTATCCTGGTGAGCCCTGTCCATCCTGTGACCGAAGGAGATTCTGTTAGTCTTATCTGCAGAATAAAAAGAAAAACATTTGCTTCCAAGGTGTTTTTCTATCAAAATGGCAAACTCATTCAAAATGATACCAGAAGGGAGCTAAATATCTCTGCAGTGTCAAAGTCAGATGAAGGCTTTTACAAGTGTGAATACTCACAAAAAGTGTCAGCACAGAGTTGGATGTCAGTTAAGGGTGAGTAGGATTGAAACGTGCTGCACTTTTATGTCAAATGTCAATACTTTGAGTCAGCATTAGTTTCAGCTGATTCCACCTGTTGGATTCAGTTCTTTTTGAGCTGAAGAAAGTCTGCATCAATTGTGATAGTTTTCAGTTACTGTGAATGTCTAAGTTCACACTGTATTCTGGTATGTTCCTTGGATGTATAGTGCTGTAAGTGTTTATCTGTAAATCAAAATATGAGTGACATTGACATTAATGTTGTGTGTGTACGTGCATGTGTGTTGTTTATACCTCTCGATTGTATGTTTAGTCTTTACTTTGGCGCCATGTGACATGACTCATCTTTATGAAAATGTATGTAAATTCAGAAGCTGCTGTTTACATTTATTAACAGTTTTTATTTATTACAGGAGCCTCCAGGCCTGAAAGCTCTTCATCTCCTGTACTGATGATTATTGGGCTGGTTTTTGGAATTGTACTTGTTATTCTTCTGCTCCTTTTGTATCGCTACAGACGGTCCAAAGGTGAGACCTTTATTAAATTAATCATTAAATTATTATATTATTTATTGTTCAAATGCACAGATGTATTCTGACCCAACCCAGTAGCCAGAAGAAAATATTGGTATTGTACATCCCTGCAAACCATGGATATGTTACGTTTGTATGTTTGATGACTCATATCAACATTTCTCAAGTGACTGTGTATGTGAACTGGCTTTGTCATTGGGAGGTAGAAGGAATGGTGGATGGTGTGATACCTAAGCAAGATGGCTGCCAAGCTGCGGACCTCTGTTGGAGATGAACGAACAACAATGGTTGTTTGTTTGCGACTGGTGGCTATGTTTCGAGCAGCGTTCATGCCACTAAATGTGGGTGTTTTTTGGCAACCCAAGGCCATGTTTCCAGCTGCTTTTGTGCCACCGAACATGGGTAATTTAAGCCAAACCCGATCTTTTCTTACCGTACCCTAGTGGGTTGTGTGCCTGAACAAAACCACACATCAACCACAGCATTGTAAGATGCGTAAAGTTTTAATGTATCTGCTACATAATAACATACAGATGTAATGTGTGGTTTTCAGAAACATACAATGCCAACGTATTTTCTTGCGATTGGGTTGTCTGATCTCATGACAGAATGGCAGTATGACAACTTAAAATACAAAACCATCTAACGACAAATGTCTTTATTTACAGATTCATGCTTTATCAGGTTGGTGCAACATTATCTTATTTTGTTTATAACAGGAAATACATGCCATGTTCCTCTGTAAATTTATTATCTGCATGTTGTAGGCCAGTCCAGTCTGAGAGCACCAATCGAGGCTCTGCTACAGGTCACATGGTCAACCAGAATGAGGCTCAACAGAATGACGATCCCTCTCCTCTCCGTGGTAAGGACACATCTTGATTTGACACACACGTTTTGAAGAAACATTTTAAAAACATCTCAGGATGTTTAATTATGGCATCATGTAATTAAAATAGTACTAAATAGTAACTTGACTTCAACTTGATTTTCACTGCTCTGTAGGTGACTCTCATCTCTATGAACCAGTTAAAGGCTCTGAAGCTCGTCTCTATGAATCAATTAAAGGCTCTGAAGCTCGTCTCTATGAATCAATTCAAGGCTCTGAAGCTCGTCTCTATGAATCAATTCAAGGCTCTGAAGCTCGTCTCTATGAATCAATTAAACGCTCTGAAGACGCTGATAATGGTACAGTGTGTATATATATATATATATATATATATATATATAATATATTTTAGTAACATGCACTGCAAAAATGCCCTATCATATTTAGGTGAAAATATGTTCAATATGAGCTGTCTTTTGCTTAAAATTTGATTTTTCACTGATAATATTTCTCTGAATAAGTCAGGATATCCAACTACAAGAATTATCAAAACAAAATCAAAATACTCAAATAAGATTTGAATTAGAATTCTTGTTTCTAGATGATATAACATCACATAAGATCCAATTGTTAATTAAGACAAGGCAAATGAAACTTGTTGAATTAAGTCTTGACAGCCTTGTATAGTGAGCGCTAGATAATCCATTCTATACTCAGAGCAAGGCTGTTTCACACCATGCACTGATTTTTAACTGAAAAAATTTGCATTGACATTTATAAAAACTGATCTTTGTAACAATGTGTGGGGACAAAAAATATTCAGACAGATCTCAATTTCTGCCTAAATTTTACTGTGAAAATATATGTTTGACCAATGAAATCCTTTGTTCCAAATGATGTCAGAGCTCGCTTGCTGCCGAAAAAGAGAATGTCTTCTTACTTTGTTCTTGGCTTGTTAAATGTTGGTCACTGTCTGAAACAATTTCAAGCACACTGCTTATTATTATGCTGAATAATGTAATTGGACCACTGGGTGCAAGTCTGTCGGACCTTAATCAAACAGTCCTCCTTCCCTGGTTGGGATTATATAGTGTTCCATGCAGCAGTGATGTTTGGATGTTAGTGAGGGCTAATCCCCCCAGAGGAACAAGGTACTCATGTTTGTTTACGGACAGTGAATTGCTTGTTAGATAAAATGGAACACGGCAATGTGAATAATTCACACCAGCCTGGTGTGAATAGCTGTCATGTGGATTTTTGCATCGCTCTTGTAGGAAATGGCTTTTTTTAGGGGATTAATTATGAGTGACTGATAGAGAATCCTGTAACTAAAAAAATGTATTTTTTTAGATACAGCTGAATCCCAGGATGCCACCTATTCATTGATTGAACTTAAAAACTTTGGAAGGAAGGGTGAGTACTCCAGATACACAGAATAACTAGAATATAGTTTATGTTTTGTCCTGAAGTGAAATATTTTATTTTAATGGATTAATGTGATCATCTTAACAGGGAAACGCCATGAACCAGAGGAGAGTTGTCTTTACTCTGATGTGAATATAGGAACTGCAGGTCAGTCATTTACAACAGTCATGCTCAGAGTTTGTATTGAAATGTGTTCTATCATTATACTGGAGGTAACAACAGGTCAGCAGCTCAATTTATCCAAGTCACGTTGGGTAGTTACTACTTACTACCACTGGGTGTCACTAGTGTTTTAAATTGTCAATTCTATACACACCTATGACCTTTAAAACTGTGTTATATTTCTAAGTTTAAGTTTTGCATATGTAGTAAATGAATATTAAGTCATTTGTGCAGTCAATTTCTCTGTTCTCTAAAATAATGGTTTATTGTAAGTTTTTTATTTTTATGGTCTTATTTGGCCTTACTGAATCACAGCATCAAAGGATTTTTTTAAAGATTATTTATTGGGCATTTTTGCCTTTAATTATTGTAGGGATGCATCGATTTTGAAATCGTGGGCCGGTATGGATACCCATATTTAAGATAACAACTTGGCCAATCAACCAAGTCAAGTCGAAATTTTTATATTGTTGTTTATTTTCTTTTTGTTGTTATTTTTCCCCCCTTTTGTGCCAGGCATCCTTCCATTACACTGCCTGTGAAAGAGCACATGTTCAATCATACAAAATTATGCAACTACTTTTAAGATAACCTTTTACATTAAAAAACTATTTTTTGAAAAAAAACCAAAACAAAACAAAAAAAACTCCTTCAAACGCCTTTTAATTATATGTAATATATCATAATTCCCTCTTGTATATCTATTTTATATATTACTGTGAAAACATGATCAAATTTCTGTCAACTGAACACAGCCACTGTATGTCTATGTCTATTATAGTGGTTATTTTTGCCACAGAGCAGCTCAGATTGTTACTATAAGTGGTTTAAGTGTCTCTTTACCTTTCACTTCTACTGGTCTATTTGTCATTGCCTCATTAAGAAGAAGTCTCTCTGAAATATCACAAGATGTCACTCGTTGCAGTGAGACGACAGTGGAAACATGAGTGAGATTTGGAGGAAGTATAATTACCACAGTAGTTTTTCGAAAATGTATTTTAGTGTTGTCTAAAAGATTTTAAATATCATGGATGATTATTTATCTGATTTCCACAATGTGGCTCAGGCCTTTGAATTTTATCGCCGCCCGTATTTATTTGTGATGGAGTTTATACATGAAGAGTGGACGAGGAGGGCGGGGGAAAACACATTTACATATTCATTACATCTTGCTGATGCTTCTTGTTACTACACTATCCTCTTTGCTGCTGCAACACCACAACGTACCCTGTTGCCCCCACATACTTTCAGATTTAACGTTATGCAACATCAACATAATAGCTTCAGCTAATAGCATTAGCCTGCATCCCCTTGCTTGCAGCAGGTAAATCCGCTCTTTGAACACCAGCTTTGTTCAGCAAAATCAGCTCTGGATTTCTTTTCCTCTTTGACAGGAAGCAGTCATCCTGGTGGTCACTGCAGACCAGCAGGTCTTCATGCACAGTATATGGACAGGAGTGTTAGGATGCATTTGTAGCACAGCCAGCCAAAACTTCATTGTGTCCATATCTGAGAAAGATAGTCTATGACAGCTCCTTGAAGTTTGGAAATGCACAAACATGAACCACTCTTTACAACACACGCATTTTTCCTCTGTGGGCAGAGGGTCACAGCAGCCACAGGAACACCTCCAGTCTCAGGTAAACACTGAATATTGTCGAGATAACACTAAACTACTCTGATTACTACACTCTCTCCAGATCCAACATGTTTCCATTGTTGTTTTCCTGCAACAAATGACATCACCTGATAGTTTCAGAAGGAGGCTTTCCACTTAATGAGGAAATAACAAACAGACCGGATCAAGTGAAAGAGACACTTCAGCCACTTACAGCAACAATCTGAGCCACTGTTAAAGGACATACAGTGATGGTGTTCAGTTGCACAGTGTGCTTAAATTGAACCTCTCCATTCATAGGAAAATCAACTGCATCAGCAACTGATGAAACTTCTCCCTGAAGTTAAACCAGGAACAGCTCTTGGTAATAATGCACCACATGATGTGCACACTTAAATGATGAATTCTGCAGATCATTAAATGATTGTAAGTCAGATTAACATGTCAGAAAGCGTCCTTACATCTTGAATAATGATTTGTTTTGTTGGTTTGCTTCTCTTCCAGTCATTCAATTCATGTATTTGTCACATGGGATTGTATAACACACCAGTTCTTGTTCACTGTAAAACACATGCCTCCTTTTCTTCTCCTCTGCTCTGTCAGACTTTGCATATAGAGACAGAGTCACCTGGTGAAATGGCACTGGCCAAGTTACAGTGAACATCCTGATATCCTGTTGAAAACTGATGCGTCACAGAGATTGTCCAGTTTATTTCCAACATCTGTACAATGGCTAGCAGGATGCTAGTTCAGCTGGTGCTCATTCTTCTCCCTCTTTTCCTCAATGTTTACTGATGTTTACATTTGAGATCCTTGATCTGGCTAGCTAGCAGCTAGCTAGCTAGCTAGCGGAGGAGAGTTCACAGACTGGTGAGTCGATGCTCATCATCCTGATGAGAGACTCGAAGCCACACGCCATCATCGTCCAAAGCCCACCACAAAAAGCACCACCAACATGCTGACAGAGAGGCAGCAAAAAGAGAAGCAGAAAGAGCTGCTCAAGTATATTTGAGCTTCTGATAGTGCAGCTTCAAAGTCAGCATCTTTTATAGAGTTAGATAAGATAGATCCAGGATGGACATTACAAACTACTTTAATATGCAGTATGTAATAATCTGCTATCAGACAACATATCCTATTACATGTACATGTTTTCCTCTGTCTTAAAAATATATTTATAACTACTGTGCATATTTTATTTTCACCTGATTGAATTTGATATTTTTTGTTTTTAATTATTTTTGTATTCTATGCTTCAGTAAAGTTTATTTTTTCAGGAGTAAGTTGCCAGTTGTATTTTTAGTTTGTTTTCAAATTGTCTTCAATTTTTTTTTACTGGACATCTGAACTGGATAAACACATCCCACAGTAGCCTTCTGACACTATCTTGGCAAAAGCCATAAAGTGGACTTGGTATTGATTTTCAGGAATTATTTCTTTGGTTAAAATAAGTTCCAAACTGTTCACGTTTTTCAAATTCAGTTCATCTGTATTGTATTGAGATGAAGACAGATATCAGAGACAGAACAAACAAAAGTATCATGATGAGATACCAGCAGGTGTAGTATCACATATTTTACCTTTCAGAAGTTTGCAGCCGTCACTGAGAAGCTAAAGACACTATCAGCGGACAGCCTGTCACTCAAACGTCTCCACCCTTAAATATTTATAACTTTGTGCCTTAACAAAATATAATCCAGTGAGTTATAAAAAAATTCACCCCCATACAATTGTAATGGAGGGGAAATTAGCTATAGAGACTAAAGCTGCTTTAGCAGTAATATGTGCTAGAAATGTGAGATGTTGCACGCGTGCATCTGCTCAACTGGAAAGAAGGAAATGAGTTTGGTGACGATATACAGGGTACTGCTATGATTGGTAAAACTCACGGAGAGCTACAATGATTGGGAAAATTTGCGGAAAAGTTGCAGTGATTGGACAAAATTGCAAGGTTGCACAGAATTCTCAGTGATTGGTTGAATTTGCGTGAATTGTTGTGGTTGCATCATCGCAACAATCCTGAAAGGCTGTGTAAGGTCCAGTGTTTTCAACTGCAGCAGCAGTATGCTACAGACCTTCAGCTGAACAGAGAGTTTGCCACAGATATTTGAGACATGCATAACTCAACCAGGACTCAATGAAAATCAGACTAGAGATGCATCTGTGCTGATTCAAATAAGGCTGTTCCATTGAAGGACTTGTATTTTAGCATCTTGTGTGATTTCAAAAGTTGAATATACTGTACAGGATTCCTATTTTGTTAATAAGCTGACACACAGAACAATATACTGCATGTATGGAGATGTAAGAGGAGACACTGTATTGCACTTATTGAAGCTTACCAAAGTTTGTCTGATTTGTTGGTGAGGATGTTTTATTGTTTTACTTGACAGACCCCAATCACTGTGCAGTTAAAATAGGAGTACCTATAAATGACCACATGGGGGTGCCAAATTACCTTAATTGATACCTACACAATGTAAGTGCTCCTTTGTAAGTCTGGGACTGTTGGACGTAGTTATGTCCCAGGATGCTATGTCAATGTGACTAATGTTCCACATTCTCAAAAAGCTTTAGTACTTAATAAAAACTTCGGAACTTACTTAAACTCAGGATTTAATTTCTGGCAGTGTTGTGTTCCAGCAAACACAATTGACTGCTCAGGGGTCACATCCTTAGCACTGTACTAATGTATGGGACTGATGGTTCTGAGCAAGTTAGCAAGCTGCAGGCCTTTCTGTACCATCTCTTTACTGAAAATGAATGACCCCATTGTTTTTACTTGGACCTGCTGTATTAAAAATTAATGCAGAACAGAGTAGGAACCTTTGTGATTTTCTCAGACTCAACCCTCTGGCATTGCCTGTTATCTTCTTCTGATGTTTCCGATTGAGAAGCATTGACCGCACACTTCCTCATGTCACCATCAGTGGACATTGTTTTCAAAATATTCTGTTAAAAATTGTGCCTTAATTACTATATTATTTACCACTGACGCACTGCGTTTGACTAAATTTCTGCCACAAAAAAATCTTATTGTATATGACCCCTCTTCATTTTCAGTGTACAAACATATAAGCTCTGTTGTGAATGTGGTGATGACATTGACTGATTCTTGTTTCTACGGCAACACGTCTTAATGTGTGAAGAGGAACTGGAAACAGTTTTTTCATGCCTGTTAAGAAATGTTGGCTTGGTTTGTGTTTTCTCAGACTTTAGTTGTAATCTTTAAAGCACAATGAAACAAAACCCAGGCAACGGTTTGATTCAGTGTTTTATTTGCTCAGTTTTCCCCTTTATGCATGTATTATCTAATGTTATATTAGCAACATGAGCTAACATTGAAGGCGTCTCAAATTAAAGGTTGGAAAATTTTAATTTGTTGGTTGTGGTTTTGTTTTAGATCCACACTGTGTAAGTGCATTAGGCAACAAAACAAGAACGGCTTGAAGGACAACATTTAAAACTACGGAACTAATGAGGTACAGGTGGATTTTGCTTATCAAGTTGCTAGCAAAGCAACACAGTACATAAAATAAGTACAGCAAAATCGTCAGTTAGGTCAGACCACCGTGTGAATCTACATATCTTGAAACATTACAGTTATGGCTTAAACTGATGACAGAAATAAACAAGTGTGATGATTTCATATATCTCAGCAATTTAAAACCAGTTGTCCACCTGGAAGTGTTCATCATGGTGATTCGGTCTATACTTTTTCCATTTCCATGGGTGCCCTCTTCAATTCTAAGCTATTATATCATCACCACAATTGTTAAAGCGTTTGTAAGTGCTAAGAAGGTGACATATTTGTTATTCAGGGCTCACACTGACAATACAATTCTAATCCATAATAAAAAAAGTCTTGACCTTTTTATATTGGGTAGTAGAATTTTTTAAACGAAATTCAATATGGACAGTATTAAACACACACTTACAGGATGTACTGTACAAACCTACACACAATAATCGTACATGGATACATACAGTATTAAATGGAGACCGCTGATTGGTTGCCACACTTTTCACTCTGCTGTATTTTTCTGGCACAATTTCTGTTAAAATGTTCTAACCAGCAGCAAATGAAAGGTAAAGGTCTCAGTTATGAATAAATAAGTTATAATAATACACAAAGGTTTTCTAAAGTTAGTTGATTTGTGATTAAAGTCATGTTGTGCATTTGTGCCAACGAGCCCCATCATGGGGTTGGTTGGCACACTGTTAGAATGCAACATCTCGTCATACAACGGTCCGTGTGATATCTTACAAAACAAATTGGCGTCCCATAAAAGATGTAATTAAGGTAAAGTTACTCAGGTTAGGTTTAGGCAAGTAAAGTTACTGAGGTAAGGTTTAGGAAAAGAAACATGGTGACGACGTCCCTTACAATGACTCAAAGGTTACTTGGGTTCACACGGTTCCAAACACCGGTCTCCTGGGGGAAAGAGTTTTGTGACCCATCAGCGACCCCAACCTGCCTCCTCATGGGCATACTTCCTTCTTTACCTCTGTTAGCACATTGGTCACATGATCGCAGTGTTTATAAATACATGGTTCATGCACAAACTACTGGCTCATGTTTATGTGGATTATATACATATTTTGTTGCATTACTTTACGTAGCTATACGTACAAACAATACATGAGAACAGCCTGCAGAATGCTGTAGTTACAAAAAATGAAACCTTATATGAAAATGTAGCTGATTCCTTTGTCTATTAACTAGAAGTGACACATTTCCAATATTTTCATCTAAACCGTTTAATCACTTTTTATTTTTGAAACTACAAAACTGAAATGTTACCTGCACCAGAAAAGTTAGTGCCTTTCAGATGTTTTATCATAGTAGATGACTGCAGGGCAAGCAATCAGCTCAGTGTTACATTTTTGTTTCTGAGAACGTCCAAGCACAAGGAAATAGCTGTATACCAACCAACCCTTGTTGCCAACCAACTGCAGTTTCCCCAGCACACAACACAAACCTCATCACAATTCAGGAAGTATATGTTCAGAACATACATTAAATAAACATACAATAAAATGTTAGGTGCGTGTATGATTTTATAGGGTTAAATTAAATGGTCCTATGTTGCAGGGATATGGAATAACTGATTATTGTTTATACCAACTTTTAATTTAACAATTTTAGGCACCATGCACAAACCTTTGCACATGAAATAAGCTAATACATTTTCACCTGTGGGCAGGAAGTGTAAACATGTCAGCACGCTGTGGTCAAAGCCCCTGCAGTTGTCTTGGCTTTGTGTGAAAGGGAAGTAAGAACAGACCAGGCCACACTGAGAGAAGTTAGAGAAAAAGTCTGCTATCATATTCACATGAAAGGATACTTCTCTCTTCTCATTTTCCGTTGCATCACTATAAATACAAAGTATTCGAATTTCTGACAAGCAGAGCAGCAGAGTGTGTCAGCGCTGGAGGTGAAGATGGGGAACACTTTGCTCTGTGTGCTGGCGTTATTCTGTGAGTACATCAGCAACTTTTCAATTTTGTGACTTTCAGAGGCAGACTCATGTTTTTATTTAGACTGCAAAGCTGTTGGATATCTAACTGTACTAGCTTTTTGTACACATTTGCATAATGCATGTACCATATATAGTCTTAAGGTATTGTTACAGTTATAGTTTTTGAATTGATTTAATTGGGTATTTTATATATTTGATATTAGGAGTTTCTCACCTCTTTACAGACTCAAAGAACATCATCACAGAAATGCATAATACTGTTGACTGATAAGCTATAGTTGCCACTGTTGTTGTCCAATGAAGTTTTTATCTTTATTGTAGTGCTGAGCACGCTCCTCTATGGACAAGATGAAGGTGAGCAGTTGTCTATTTCTTTTATTTTTAATCAGTATTGATCTCTCATTTTACTTCATGTGTGACAAACAAATTATGAAAGTATTATTTTATATGCATGTTTTTGTAGGGAGACCTGATGCTGTGCTGACCTTGATGTCAAAGTGTAGTAGTTTTTCTGCAGAGTTTGTTGCCTTCATACAGACACATCTTCTTTTAATACATTTATCTAATCATCTTAACAGGGCAGAATGAGGAAGAAGATGGACACACTGAGGACTCTGATGTGAAGGAAGGGCTAACAGGTGCTACAGTCAGTTACAACAGTCTGCCCCAATAGTTCATTAACAATGAGTCATTGTTAATAATACTACTACTACTAATAGTAATTGTAATATTTAATTACCCCATGTCATGCCTCTTGCCCACTGTCAGCTGAGATCAGCCCCCCTGCAACCCTGAATAGGTGTAAGCAGTTTCGGATAATGAATGAACAAATTAATAATTCCACTTATTATGCAGTTCAAATCTCATTTTTGATAGAGACATGGTGTGCTCAGTGCCACAGTTATCAAACATTGTGAAGTGCTTCACATACAGATGGGTGACAACTTATAAACCAATCTAAAGTTTCTTAGTGGCTTTTAGGATACTACTACTAATAGCACTACTTGGGGTGAGATGTGGTTACTGTGAAGGTGACAGTATATGCAGGGTGTCTGCAGGTCCCTATGAAGTCTTGAAGTGTAAAAAATTAATTTTTTTAAATATTAAACCATAAAATGAAATCGTAGTCCTAAATGTGAATTTGTGAGGTCTTAATTGCCACAAACATTTGATCTACTTTCATGTGACCATCTTTAGCTTTTGGTCAAAATGAATCAAGGTCTTCTGCGTGAAAGTCCAAAATCTTTAAAAGTACTTATGGAGTACTTATGGTTTGTTTTAGGCCATCAGCCCAGCACAGCAAGGGTTTAAATTTCCATTACAACAGGCTTACCCACTTGAGGGTGTGTCTTTAATTGATGATGGCTTGCCTTTAGTGATGACATTTAAAAGCAGATCCACAGCTTATGTCCCCTGTTATTTTTGCTGCATGTGTTTTTCCACAGCAGGGCAGGTAAAAAAAAGTTTACCTGTTGGTAGGTGAGCTGTTTGCAGAGGTGCAGTCAGAGCCTGTTGTCTGCAGCTCTTCATTTCATCTCACAGTAGCTGTTTCTGCTTTTACTCTTCCTCCCCGTGGTATTATTAGACTTGCCCTTATTAAAGAAAGGTGCTACATACAACCTCAAACACAGCTGAAAGCGAACATGAAACAGTAAAATAAAGCAGATATCTAAAGTACAAACAGGACGCAGGAGAGAAACTAAACTCCAAACCACAGAGATTCAGTTGAAAGCCACAAAAGTACTGAGAGCTGAACACACAGAGACTTTCAAAAACACTTTTCTCTCTGGTCTCCTGCACACAGAGGTGAGTGGAGTTGCAACACACATGGTTCATTTGAGGTGTAGAAGAGGGGTCATTGAGGGTTGGCTGTGGTCGGCATGACGTCACTGCTACCCGCTTGAGGGCAGGCAGCCTGGCTTTTGGACCTACTCCAGAAAGGGTCCATCTCTGGCCCAGCTAATTTGACAATGGAAATGCAAATAGGCGCAGGTGACAGTGGAAAAGGCCCAATATACTACTTACCTTTATACTTACCTGCAATGCTTAGATAAGAACAAACATAAATGAATGAAATATTTTTAAAGATTTTAAATTTGGTTAAAAATGATGATGAAAAGGTTTTCAAAAGTATTCAGTGTAAGTTTTGGGCACCAGTAGACTTGCTGGTTTGAGTCACATCATTTTCATATTCATCAAATCATCCAGTGAGCCTGTCTGCCCTGTGTGGAAGCATCTGCATTGTTTACAAGTTATTGCAAGTGTCACCGAGTAGCCATGTTGATATGATCATCCTGTTGACACTATGCTTATATTATTTAAATTAAATCTTATTTTAAGGTTTAGAGAATTTAAACCATGATAATCTGGAGTGATGTGTTTTAAATGACTGACTGTCACAACCATAATCACTTGAAGGAAAATAAAAACAGGAAGAAGAGAAGGGCAGAGTTACGCTGTTCAAATCAAGAGCTTCATATAAATTATAGGCGGCCTGTTAAAGCATCTGATAAATGTTTCCTTGTGAAAGATGAAAACAGTAAGACATATAACGGCTGAATCACTTATGAGTTGTAAGATGAGGAAGATGTTTGTTTAATTGAGCTCAATAAACTAACACTCTACATCTGTTACATAGGTGGTGACGCAGTCCTGGAGAGTCCTGCATTCACTGTGTTTGAAGGAGACTCAGTGATTATGCGCTGCAAGCATCGTAATCCAAGCAATGACATGGAGGCTGCCTTTTTCAAAGACAGATCACGTGTTGAAAACCATCAGTCACGAAGAGCAGAAATGACCATTCATTCAGTCTCCAAGTCAGATGAGGGCAGTTACACGTGTGAGTTTGGTGACAGGGCAGAATCCAAGGCAACAGAACTGAGAGTGGAAGGTAAGTAGCTGTCACACTGTGATGAAATATCTTCTTACTGAGTTTCCTAAGCTTTCAGTCACAATTCACATTCTTCATTCAGCAAAGATTTCTTTAAATGCTTCATAAAGTACTCATATGTCTCAAAAAACTACCAAACAAGTTCCAAAGAAGTAAATCTTTACTCTGCCTTCACCTAACCAATCACTGAACAGACTGAAGTCTTCAATTTTAAGTAGATTTTGTCACAGTGGACCAAAGAGCTCAATGCATGCACACTTAAGAAAATGCTGCGATTAAATAAAATTTGAGCAAATTCATAAACACATTCACCAATTTGAAAATACAGAAAACATAAGTAAACAGAGACACGCTGCAAGTTGTGGACAACACTGTGTTGAAAACTGACTGCTGATGAATACCATGACCACTTGTCAGTGACACTGGAAAACAAGCTCACTTTACATTTTACATTCTGATTTAATTATCAAAGATGATGGATACATCCAGCATCAGCATTTTACTGCTAGCGTGTCCTGGAGAAATTTGTTTTGCATTTAGACCTTATTTAGTTGTTGTGTTGAGCTGTGAATGTGGCGTCAGACTGTTGAAAATGTTTCTTCACTCACGTGTGTTCTGTCTATTTGTTTGTGTTTTCTTAAGCTGCTTTGTGTTGAACTGTCTGCCACCACTCAAGAGGCTTTAGATGTGTAGAAAGTGTCAGGATGGATTATGTGCACTACCAGCTGAAAACAAATCTGTTCATTTAAACAAGTTTTACGCAATATGAAACAAAAGTGTTTCTTTTGTGCTGTGTTATAATGTAAGTAGAGTTTGGTGGCATGTTCTTTGCAGTAATTTCCTTGTTTTACTGTTTTGTTGTTTTTTTTTTTTGTTTGTTTTTTTTTGGTTTTTACTAAACAGCACGCAGACGTGGGGTCACACTGAGAGCAGATAAGACCACTGTACCAGTGGGGGGCTATGTGACTCTGACCTGTGATGTGGAGGATGCTACTGGTTTGGAATATCTATGGATCAGATATACCTTGGACTCTTCAAAAAAATCTGTCGATATTAAAAATGGTTATCAATATGTCATCTCACATGGAGGCAATTACACCTGCCAAGGATTGAGAAGGGAACCAGATTTCTTCACACCTCAAAGTAATGCAGTCATCATTCAGGAAACTGGTGAGTTTAGTAATTTGCTCTGGGATAAAACAACCCACTGTCTTTAATTAAACAGTGCCTAACTCAGAAAAGCCTTAGACAAGGTGCCGAGTATATTTTGATGGGGCTGGTGCAGGGCGGAGCCCAAGGGGCCCTGTGACAGACTTTGTTTTGATTTTGATGTCAATAGCAAAGTCATGTTAAATTAAAATAAGTTATTTTTTCTTTGTAAAAAAAATAGCATGTGGTCTCATACACATATAGAATATGGTGCAGATTTGGGGTGTATCTGTGAGTGAGTGACATAGGGGGGGCAAAACAAGATTTTGCAAAGGGATCCCAAAAGGGGCTAGAAATGACCTTGCCAGCTGGTGCATCCACTGGACAAGATGCAGCTGTCATGGGAAGAGGAGCAGCATGCTGCTAAGGACAAAATGTGATGGTGATGTATTATTAAAGTCAATTGTCAGCTCACTCACTGTAAATACAAACTTTGGTTGCTGACGTGTTAGTTACGTTACCATTGACATCAAAACGTCTAATGTTAGTCTGACTCAGCAGATGTAGACTGTGGCTATGAGCCTGTCATTTGGGGGCTGATTTCAGCTGGTGTTCTCCCTTCCTTCTGCTATCTGCATGCCTCAGCCAGCCAGAGTTGACCTCTCTCTCTGGTGCTGGAGATAGTTATCATTGTAGCAGCAAGCTTATACCTCTCTGACTTGAGTTGTGACTTGGCTTAGTTGGGTTTAGTTGCTGCCATTCATTGTAACGCTAGAAGCGTGTTTTCTTTACTCTTCAGGCTCCTGCAATTTAAAAAACATCTTAAAAATTCATGTTAATAAAATTCTGAAATGCTTAGGCTGGACGGGCTGTCTGCCATGCAGCACACTGGCAGAAACCCTGGTGTGTAAGAAAGCTATTTTTAGTTGGAGGAAAAAGAGGAACCCTAATGAATAAATGAAGTTAGTGTTAAAGGGGAACTAACGTTTTTTCAACCTGGGCCCTATTTTCTGATCTACTTTTGTCTAAATGAGTGATAGGATGTTCAGTATGTGACATTTCTCCAGTACAAAGCTAGGGCTGACCTGCCTGCACCCCGTGAGCACGTGCTATATAAAATAATAGGGCACTCAGACAGCGTCAAACAACGTCAAGATACGTCCATTAAAAGTGCATTTTTTCCACACAGATAGGCTCGGATTGTTAGTATAATTATCCGACAACATAACGGAAAGGAGAAATGAATGTCTGTGTTTATCATTAGGTGGATTCAGACATGTTCCTCTGCCTGTTGCAATTTTAGTAAATGTCCTACTGAAGTAACACTGCTCCCTCTCTCTCCTCGTCCGCTCTTCAGTTTCAATGAGCTCTGCATCCATGTACGTCCGTGTACTCCGTGTTCAAATAAATTTGGTCCATCCAGATCCAGTTGGTCAAAATCGGGTAAAAATTCAGACATGTTTGTTGTGGCAAGTCAAAACACTCAGAGTGAAAGTCTGGCTCTGAAATCTCATGTCTCGTGAGACTCTTCTTCTTCTTCTTCTTCTTCTTTGGTGTTTTACTATACAGTCTATGGTGCTTTCCGGCAGTTGGTCTCGCGAGACTTGAGTTGTTGCAGGAAGTTACTGCTGGAGCGAGCTTACAAATGTGACTGTTTGGAGTAGTCATGGCTGAATTTTTACCCGATTATGACCAACTGGATCTGGATGAGCCATTTGAATTTGATGACTGCCCGTATTTATTTGAACACAGAGTACGTGAACGTACACGGACGCAGAGCTCATTGAAGAGGGACGAGGAGAGAGAGGGAGCAGAGGAAGTGTTTTGACTTGCCACAACAAATATGTCCCACTCCAGCTAAAGGTAAACACAGACGTTCATTTCTCCTTTCTGTTATGTTGTCGGATAATTATACTAACAATCCGAGCCTATCTGTGTGAAAAAAATGCACTTTTAATTGACGTATTTTGACGTTGTTTGATGCTGTCTGAGTGCCCTATTATTTAATATAGCGCATGCTCACGGGCTACAGGCAGGTCAGCCCGAGCTTCATACTGGAGGAATGTCACATACTGAACATTCTATCACTCATTTAGACAAAAGTAGATCAGAAAATAGGGCCCAGGTTGCAAAAAACATCAGTTCCCATTTAATGAAGTTTGTCAATGTCAATGTCAGCTTCATTTATATAGCACCTTTAAAACAGCCAACGGCCAACCAAAGTGCTTTACAGTTAAAATAAGCAAGAACAACAACACACAAAAACATTTATACAATGAAATATAACAAAGGCAAAAGGCCAAATAGAGGTGACTGTACTCAACCAAAGGCCAAGGTGAACAAGTGAGTCTTAAGCAGTGATTTAAAAGTGTAGTGGCTATTCACAGTCCGCACAGTCAATGGTAATGTGTTCCACAGAGTGGGAGCCGCGACTGCAAAGGCTCAGTCTCCTCTAGTTTTTAATAGTGATTGAGGAACATCCAAGACCATCTGATTCACTGATCTGAGGGCTCTGGAGGGCCGATGCAACTCAACAAGGCCAGATAGGTTTTCCGGAGCTAGCCCATTCAGAGACTTAGAAACAATTAAAAGAATCTTAAAATCAATCCCGTACCTAACCAGAAGCCAGAGAAGTGAAGAGAGCACCGGAGTTATATACTCGCGTTTCTTTGATTTGACAAGTTTGACAAATGTATAACATTCTGTGTCATGGCAAGAAAGGGCTTTTTGTTTGAACTTATTCAGTTTGTATGTCGACACATTGTAGAACAACATGCATTAACACAAGTACAGTAAAGATTGTAGCGAATAATAACATGTTATCAGTTTAGTTTTTAATCCTGTTTGTATCCTAACTGTATTTTTGATGTGAACAGTTTCCAACAAAGCCACTGTGACCCTTCAACCTGACTGGCCTCAGATATTCAGTGGTGAGAAGATGACTCTGAGATGTGAGATCCAGGGAGGTGGAGACACTGGGTGGACATATGAATGGAGCACACCCAGCCGATACACACTTCCAGCTCAAAAAGAATACACCATTGACAGTGCTACTGAGCACCACAGTGGAGAATACAGTTGTAGAGGTAGAAGAGACTCCTATTCCTCAACACAGTGGAGTGATGTCATTGCACTGGAAGTCTTGTGTAAGCTGGACCATCTTTCATCTATATTGGAAATGTTATTGAAAGGAGTCAACAGAAAACACTTTTTAATTTTTTTCATTCAATTATGTAGCTCACTTTAAGTCATGCAGTAAGAAATTATATTTGTTTTCTAGTGTGAGAGCCAAATGACTGAAAAGGAGCCAGTAATCTGAGTACTGCAGCTTTTTAAATGCAATAATTCACAGGGAAATGTACAAGAATTAATGAAAAATATCAAGAAACTTACAGGGTGAAACCATGACGCAGTTTAACACTGTTCCTCCACAGGGAGAAGGTTCTGGGTGTGAACATAGTTAACTCACAGGTTAGGTTAACTGGCAGTTAGATTAGTTTAGATTAATTACTTAATTGGCTCGTCTACATTGACTGTAGGTGTTATTGTGTGTTTGTGTGATGTGTTAGACCTGTGATAGACTGATAACCTGTCCAGGGTGAACCCTTGCTCTCGTCTAATGTCAGCTTGGATCAGCTCCAGCTTCCTGTGAGCCTGCAGAAGGATAAGTACATAGTACTGAAAAAACAAACAGTGAATGTGTTCAACTTGGCTCTTAATCACAACTTCTTTTGTGTGTGTTGGGTTTCAGAGGAACATTTGTTCAATGCACAGTGGCGCTCAAAATGTATTTATTCACTGTTTTCGGTGATCGTGCTACAGTTAGTTTTTCACCTCCAAGAATGGATGAACGTCGTTATGTATTTTCATCATTTTCATCAAGGTATATTAATTGGGTTCATTCACAGGAACAGTGATGACCTTTTATGTCTCTATTCTCAGTTGAACAGCACGTAAACCAATGGCTAGAAATGTGGACAATAACTACCATTTTTATTTCTGTGTTCTAAATTACAACAGCATCCAGACCATGGGCCAGACTGACTGCTGACAATGAAGACATTCCTGTAGGGGGGAGTGTGACCCTGACCTGCTCTGTGAACCCATCATCATCATCATCATCATCATTATCTGGTTGGAAATACTTCTGGTTCAGAGGAGCGGAACCTCTGACCTCACAAGATTATATCTTCCTCTCAGATGGAAAAATCCGTGTCTCACAGGGAGGACTCTACTGGTGCAGAGGAGGAAGAGGGGACCCTGTTTACTACACAGAGTACAATAGTTCAATCGTTATCAACAAAATACGTGAGTTTGGCATTTGTCTAAAACAGTTAAAGACATTGGGTCTTATCTTACACCAGGTGCAAAGCAGGGCACAGTGCAAATGTCACTGCTAGTTTCAGACCAACGCAGATGTCATTTTCACAGCCAGTTACCACATTGTATAAGTTGTGCCCATCTGTGTGTGTGTAGGTGTTAAAATAATGTGTGAGGCCTGGCATGTTGTTATTTTGAGGCAGCAGAAAGCGATTGTGTCATTAACCAACAAACAGCTGGTCTAAAGTCAGAATGGCGCTGTATTTTCATGCTATTTAAAGTGCACATTAATCAGATAGTAAGATGAGCCTACATAGGTGGGTTCACAACCTGCCTACACTGGTTGATACACACACAGGAACAAGTTGATGGGTTGTGGGTCAGTGAATAATACAACATTAATGAGTTACATATTAATGACATTCTCTAAAATGTGAGCATAGCAGAGAGCAGTGCAGAGCTGCAGAGCTGCTGTCTGACTCCCCTTTAAGAGAGAGGCTGTGCACATTTACACACAACAAGCAGCTTGGAGTATTTTAGTTTAAACTATTTGCAAGATTACTGTTATAGATGTTGAGTTGTATTTGTATGTTTTTATTATTATTTTTAATTTTGCTGTAAAATATAACAAAATGCATTAACACAAGAACCATAACTGTTGTAGTGGAAAACAGTTGCATGTTATCTGTGTGGTTTTTAATCCTGTTTATATCCTAACTGTGTATTTTTGATGTGAACAGTTTCCAACAAAGCCACTGTGACCCTTCAACTCAACTGGCCTCAGATATTCAGAGGTGAGAAGATGACTCTGAGATGTGAGATCCAGGGAGGTGGAGACACTGGGTGGACATATGAATGGAGCACACCCAGCCGATACACACCTCCAACAGGAAAAGATTACATTATTAGCAGGGCTGCTGAGTACCACAGTGGAGAATACAGATGTGTGGGTAGAAGAGACTCCTATTCCTCAACACAGTGGAGTGATGTCATCACATTGACAGTCTTGTGTAAGTTGGACCATCAATAATTCACAGGGAAAAGTACAAGAATGAACAAAGAATATTAAGTAACTTACAGGGTGAAACCATGACACAGTTTAATACTGTTCCCCCAGTAACTGGTAGTTAGATTAGTTTAGGTTGATTACTTAACTGGCTCGCCTACATTGCCTGTAGGTGTTGGTGTGAATGGTTATTTGTGTGATGTGTTAGACCTGTGATAGACTGGTAACCTGTCCAGGGTGAACCCTTGCTCTCGTCTAATGTCAGCTTGGATCGGCTCCAGCTTCCTGTGAGCCTGCAGAAGGATAAGTACATAGTACTGAAAAAACAAACAAACAGTGAATGTGTTCAACTTGGCTCTTAATCACAACTTCTTTTGTGTGTGTTGAGTTTCAGAGGAACATTTGTTCAATGCACAGTGGCGCTCAAAATGTATTTATTCACTGTTTTCGGTGATCGTGCTACAGTTCGTTTTTCACCTCCAAGAATGGATGAACGATGTTATGTATTTTCATCATTTTCATCAAGGTATATTAATTGGGTTCATTCACAGGAACAGTGATGACCTTTTATGTCTCTGTTCTCAGTTGAACAGCACGTAAACCAATGGCTAGAAATGTGGACAATAACTACCATTTTTATTTCTGTGTTCTAAATTACAACAGCATCCAGACCACGGGCCAGACTGACTGCTGACAATGAAGACATTCCTGTAGGGGGCAGTGTGACCCTGACCTGCTCTGTGAACCCATCATCATCATCATCATCATCATCTGGTTGGACATACTTCTGGTACAGAGGAGAGGAGCCTCTGACCTCACAAGATTATATCTTCCTCTCAAATGGAAAAATCCGTGTCTCACAGGAAGGACTCTACTGGTGCAGAGGAGGAAGAGGGGACCCTGTTTACTACACAGAGTACAGTGATTCAATCCCCATCAATGAAACAAGTGAGTCTGATATTTACCTCAAAAAGGCATTGGGCCTTATCTTACATCTGGAGCAAAACAGTGCACAGCTCAGTACAGTGCAGACGTCATTGATAGTTTCAGAATGACAACACTGTTATTTTCATGGCCAGCACCCACATTTTGTAAGTAGCAAATGCACTTGCACCCATGGTCGTGTAGGTCCTAAAATAAGGTGTGGTCAGGCACATGGCTGGAGTTTTGCTCTTTTGAGGCTGCAGAAAAAGACTGCAACACAGACCAACAGGAACGTGGTCTAAAGTCAGAATGGTGCAGTATTTTCCCACTATTTAAAGGGCACCTACACAGTCGGGTTTACAACGTGCATACACTCTGTGGTGCACATTTACGCACTAGGACCAGTGACATTACTGCTTTTACTGCATTACTCTCAGCAGCAGTGTGCTGAATCTGCCATGTAAATAGCACGTGAACAGAATAAGAGATGGCACTCTGATTGAATTAATGTGACACCCATACCACACCTATGACTGATCAGGAAATTAAAAACAACCCGTTTTCCCTTTGCGCCTTATTTTGCGCACAGTTTATGCACTGTTTAACTTGCAAAAGTCTAGCTGGACACGTCATAATTGCCCTCATGCCATGAACTTTATACCATGTGCTTTAGGTTGCTTAAATATGGTCCCTGTTGTTTGTATGTAGATTTAACGTTTTGTCATTGTTGTGTCCTTGTTCGGAATTCTTCATCCTGAACAGTCACAAACAGAGCTGTTATGACTCTGCATCCCAACTGGCCTGAGATATGCTTTGGAGAGATGATTAGACTGACATGTGAAATTAAGAACAGAGGAGACTGTCAGTATGTTTACATGGACAGTTTAATTCCACTTTCAATCGGAATAAAAGGTCATTCCGATTGAAAATTAAATCCGATTAAAGGGGGTGGTTTATTCCGTTTGTCATTCCGAATGAAAGAATTTTGTGTGCATGTATACGGTCTTTCTGCGCATGCTCGTTTCCTTGCCCTTCTGGCGCGATGACGTATATAGAGCACATAGCAACGGGCTGAGATAGAGCAGTCGGACTCGTTGCACTCACCGGTTTCCATTCGCCACAGCACAGTCTTCTACCTCCCTTCTCCTCCTCAACAGATGAAGCATTAGCAGAACAAGGTTCTTGTCGCACTGCTGCTTCAAGAATATAAGCAAAACACGCCCGAAAAAGGCACTAAGAACGGCGGCGTCAAGCATCTTGTTATCCGAAGCGAGTACTACAGTGTTTTCTTCCAGTAAACGTAAACACGTAACATCTGCCCCGTCCCCTATCCAATCAGAAACCTTCCCTGCCCCAAACCTTGCGCAGACCTGAATAAAGGCGATTGAACTGATCTTCCGTGTAAACCCTCATTCGGAATGAATATTTCTCATGTAAACTACCTGGAAAAACTTTAATTCCAAATAATTTCATTCAGATTTATTTAATTCCGAATGAGAAGCCATCGTGTAACCGTAGCCAATGAGTGGGAGTATGAGTGGAAACACCGCTCAAACACACTTAAGAAACAAAGCGAACACATGATTGGATATGCATCAACATGAGACAGAGGAGACTACAAGTGCAGGGGCAGAGTGAGAGGTGAAATGTCTTCAACAGAGTGGAGTGATGCTTTCAGATTGAGAGTATCTTCCAGTAAGTCACACGTCATCAGTCATTTTTATTTTACTGAATGTTTAAAAATATTTTGAATGTAATTTTGGTAACTTTTATGATGGTGCATCCTCACATTTGTGTTATCTATTTCAAGAGAACATGTAGAATACAAGCAGTTCATGTTACCGTCAATACATCACAGCAGTTTTTTTCTGTGAAATCACTTTCCAACAGATAAACCTCGGCCTGTCCTCACTGTGTCTCCATTATGGCTGAGTCCTGGAGCCTCAGTAACTCTGAACTGCAGTGTTAAACATCCATCTGCAGGATGGAGGTTCTTCTGGTATAAGGCTGTTCCCAAACTGTCAGACAACTCCTACAGCTATGAGCTGATACCTGGCAGCATCA
This sequence comes from Epinephelus lanceolatus, assembly GCF_041903045.1. Lineage (NCBI taxonomy): Eukaryota > Metazoa > Chordata > Actinopteri > Perciformes > Serranidae > Epinephelus > Epinephelus lanceolatus. The sequence goes on from NC_135755.1 coordinate 16,062,189, forward strand.
ATGGGACTGAACAGGATTCCTACATTGTTGATGGACAGACACACACAGCAGGATATGTGTGCAGAGCTGGAAGAGGAGATCCAGTGTATTATACTCATTACAGTGAACCTAAGTTTGTCTGGTCTGGAGGTGGGTTTGTTTCTGTTGGTCCTTATCTAAAGAAGCATATGTTATGTATTCGCCTTGGTTCATGTCTTTTTTTCCCTGTAATTTACATACAGTATCTTGAAAAGTAACACATACGTTGACAACTAATTAACCGTGGTGAGCTCATGATCTTTCCTCTCTCGCTTGCATCAAGCCAGACTTTATGCTTTCCATCTTACTGGGTGATTTTACTTATGGGCTCAGGTGGAATTACCTTGTTTCTTTCAGTCCTTACCTCCGTTTCCTTTCATAATTAATCTGATAGTATAGGAGCCAATTATGTTATTGGGAGGTTTGCTTTTAACTGTGTAATTCACTGTGTGGGCATTGGGGGGCACTGTACTGTCATCTGGTGAGTTCAGGTATTTAGGATGTGACCTCACTATGGTCATTAGGTGTTTGGCCTGGAAGGGCAAATGGTTTTTGACCGCAATGGCGCGGAACGCACGCGGTACAGTTTTGTTTGTGTGTTTTGTATTGAACGACAAATGTGGATGTAACAGATGGACACGTGGAATAAATGTTACGGTGATGCAACCCAAGAAGTTTCATGGACTTTGATTTAGCATTTGGATAACGAAGCTAGCGTAGCGTGTCCAGCAACAGGCGCGTCAACCCTGGTCACATACCTCAGTAGCTAGTAGTAGACTTAGCTCCTTTAACAGATAGCATAAAAACACCAACGAGACAGAGATAAGATTTTTGCGGTTAACTTTTACTTTGGAAATTTAAACTCATCTTATACTTATTATTTTTCCTTACACAACAGGCAGGACATGTGTACCTGGGGAACTGGCAAATTCAGGCAAAGATATAATAGACATAATAGGATCTTAGTCTTTAAATCACTGTGCATGGTTTGACCCCTTGTTACATGTTTTTCAGATGTTCAGTCATCTGCGTCTCTCATGGTGAGTCCAGACAGAGTTCAACACTTCACCTCTGACTCTGTGTCACTGAACTGTGAAGGAAACTCTACTGAGTGGAGAGTGAAGTTAACTGAATCTGGCAACATATTATTCTGCCAAAACTGGGGGACAATGACTGGATCCACATGCAGCATAGAGCGTTACCGGCCCAGTAATGCAGTGTACTGGTGTGAGTCTGGATCAGGAGAGTTCAGCAACGCAGTCAACATCACTATATCAAGTATGGTTTCTATACATTTTCTTTTTCAAGTAAATAATTTAAACGACCTGTTCTGTTCTTCTTGTGTGGAGCTTTGAGGAGCTGCAGCTTTTACTAGTGATGGCTTTAGTGATGGATTTCTTTATTTTCTGACCCCACCAGATGGCACTCTTGGTTTAAAGATAAAGGCTGAAGGACTGGCAATGAAGTGTGCTTTCAAACCTTTGTTGAACAGTCAGCGCCATCTGGTGGCTTCAGAAAGACAGTGGTTCATGAGGCCTCATTCGGCCATCACTAGCTTTTACTGTGGTCATATGTCATGTACCTGTTTTCAGCACAAAATGATTTGTCATCAGATATTTGATGAACAATGTTGTTAATCAACATCATCAGGAAATGACTGAGAAAAATATGAAATACAAAAATGCCAAAATACACTGTAGGGGGAGTTTTCATGTTAATGAATGACACCTGTTGTTTAACCTCATTCTGTGTCTGTATTACAGGTAACCGTATTATCCTGGTGAGCCCTGTCCATCCTGTGACCGAAGGAGATTCTGTTAGTCTTAGCTGCGAATTAAGAAGCCAAACATTTGCTTCCAAGGTGTTTTTCTATCGAAATGACAAACTCATTCAAAATGACACCAGAAGGGAGCTAAATATCTCTGCAGTGTCAAAGTCAGATGAAGGCTTTTACAAGTGTAAATACTCAACAGGAGTGTCAGCACAGAGTTGGATGTCAGTTGAAGGTGAGTAGGAGTAAAACACGTAATGCAGTTTCTAATATGTCATATGTTAATACTTTGAGTCAGCATTAGTTTCAGCTGATCCCACCTGTTGGATTCAGTTCTTTGTGAGCTGAAGTAAGTCTGCATCAGATGTTGTGACAGTCTTGAGTTATTGGGGATGGCTAAGTTCACACTGTATGTGGACATTTTTATTGTTTGTTGCTTGATGTGACTTATCCTTGTGAAAAATGTTGTAAATTCAGTTAAACAAAACTGCTATTTAAGTTTAACGGTTTTTATTTATTACAGGAGCCTCCAGGCCTGAAAGCTCCTCATTTCCTGTACCGATGATTATCCGGCTGGTTTTTGGAATTGTAGTTGTTATTCTTCTGCCCCTTTTGTATTGCTTCACACCGTCCAAAGGTGAGACCTTTATTACATGAGTTATGGTTTAACTGTTCAAATACACAGATGTATTCTGATCCAGCCCAGTCGCCAGAAGAAAATGTTGGCATTGTACATTTCTGCAAGCCAGGGATACATTACATTTGAATGTTTCACAGGTACCATATCAACATTTCTAGGTGGAGGTGAAGGGGATGGTGGATTGTGTCACACCTATGCCAGAGGGTTGCAAAGGGGGGGTTGCTGTTGGAGATGAACAAATACCAACACTTGTTTTTTAGTGACTGGTGGCTGAGTTTCTGGCAGCTTTTGTGCCACAGAACTTCACTGTTTTTAGCAACCAGTGGCCATGTGTGAAGCAGCTTTTGTGCCACAGTACTTATGTACCAGTGGCTACGTTTCAAGAAGCGTGGTTTTTTTTTTTTGGGTGACCCAAGGCCATGTTTCCAGCAGCTTTTGTGCCACTGAACATGGGTATTTTAAGCCAAACCTGATCTTTTACTAGCATGACCTTTTGGGTTCTGTGCCTGAACAAAACCACACATCAACCACAGTGTTGTAAGAAACGTAAAGGTTCAACATATCCGCCACATAATAACATACAGATCTAACAGAAACATACAATGCCAACGTATTTTCTTGCAATTGGTTTGTCTGATCTCATGACAGAATGGCAGTATGACAACTTAAAATACAAAACCATCTAACAACAAATGTCTTTATTTACAGATTCATGCTTTATCAGGTTGGTACAACATTATCTTATTTTGATGATACCATTAAATACATTCCATGTTCCTTTGTAAATTTATTATCTGCATGTTGTAGGGCAGTCCAGTCTGAGAGCACCAATCGGGGTTCTGCTACAGGTCACATGGTCAACCAGAATGAGGCTCAACAGAATGAAGATCCCTCTCCTCTCCGTGGTAAGGACACATCTTGATTTGATACACACGTTTTAAAGACACATTTTAAAAACATCTCAGGATGTTTAATTATGGCATCATGTAATTAAAATGGAAAACTTGACTTCAACTTGATTTTCGCTGCTCTGTAGGTGACGCTCGTCTCTATGAATCAATTAAAGGCTCTGACGACACTGATAATGGTACAGTATATATATATTTTAGTAACATGCACTGCAAAAATGCTCTATCACATTTAGGTGAAAACATTTTAGATATGAGCTGTCTTTTGCCTAAAATTTGGCTGCCAATGCAGTAACTGATTTTTCACTGATAACAAGTCTTCGGAGAGGTCAGGATGTCCAGCTACCAGGAGTACCAAAACAAGATCAAATTACTTAAATGAGATTTGAATCAGAATTAACGATTAATTAATGAATTAAGTCTTGACAGCCTTGTGTGGTGAGCATTTCAATTTGGATTGAAATTTATAAAAACTGATTTATGTAACCTTTGTGTGGGGACAAAAAATATTCAGACAGATCTCAGCGGAAATTTGCCTGTGAAAATAAATGTTTGACCAGTGAAATCCTTTGTTCCAAATGATGTCATACCTTCAGGTCAGAGCTCGCTTGCTGCCAAAATAGAGAATGTCTTCTTACTTTACTCTTAGTTTGTTATGTTGGTCACTGCCTGAAACAAACTGAAGCAAACAGTCCTCCTTCCCTGGTTGGGATTATATAGTGTTCCATGCAGCAGTGAAGTTTGGATGTTAGTGAGGGCTAATCCCCCCAGAGGAACAAGGTACTCATGTTTGTTTACGGACAGTGAATTGCTTGTTAGATAAAATGGAGCACGGCAACGTGAATAATTCACATCAGCCTGGTGTGAATAGCTGTCATGTGGATTTTTGCATCGCTCTTGTAGGAAATGGCTTTTTTTAGGGGATTAATTATGAGTGACTGATAGAGAAACCTGTAACTAAAAAAAATTATTTTTCAGATACAGCTGAATCCCAGGATGCCACCTATTCATTGATTGAACTTAAAAACACTGGAAAGACGGGTGAGTACTCCAAATACATAGAACAATAGAAAATAGTTTGTTTTGTCCTGAAGTGAAATATTTTATTTAATGGATTAATGTGATCATCTTAACAGGGAAATGCCATGAACCAGAGGAGAGTTGTCTTTACTCTGATGTGAATATAGGAACTGCAGGTCAGTCATTTACAACAGTCATGCTCAGAGTTTGTATTGAAATGTGTTCTATCATTATACTGGAGGTAACAGATGCTCACAGAAATCTACACTATAAAAAATAACTGAACTGTTTTAAAGTGACTAAGGCTTCCATTACACTGCCTGTGAATGAGCATATGTTCAATCATACAAAATTATAAAACAAATTTTAATATTGCCTTTTCTAGTGATTTTTTTTTTTTTAAACAAAGAAAAAAAAGCCTTTTAAATAAAGGTAATATATCATAATTCCCTCTTGTATATCTATTTTATATTCCTGTGTGAACATCATCAAATTTCTGTCAACTGAACACAGCCACTGTATGTCTATGTCTATTATAGTGGTTATTTTTGCCACAGAGCAGCTCAGATTGTAACTATAAGTGGTTTAAGTGTCTCTTTACCTTTCACTTCTACTGGTCTGTTTGTCATTGCCTCATTAAGAAGAAGTCTCTCTGAAATATCACAAGATGTCACTAGTTGCAGTGAGATGACAGTGGAAACATGAGTGAGATTTGGAGAGAGTATATTAACCACAGTAGTTTGTAGATTTTTTTTTTAGTGTTGTCTAAAAGATTTTCAATATCCATAACCTCTTTTAAAGGACATACAGTGATGGTGTTCAGTTGCCCCAGGTTTCAAAAATTGTTGTTCACATCAGTGACCAATTTACACAGGCAAACAGGCTCCAGGTTGAAAAATCCGGAAGTGATCCTTTATAAAGTTTATATACATAAGTAAATACTGTTAAAACTTATTATTATGACACTATATACCGTATATATTATTAATTAAATTGAACTTCTTCATTCATAGAAAAATCAACTGCACCAGCAACTGATGAAACTTCTCTCTGAAGTTGAACCAGGAACAGCTCTTGGTAATAATGCACCACATGATGTGCTCACTTAAATGATTCATTCTGCAGATCATTAAATGATTATAAGTCAGATTAACATGTCAGAAAGCGTCCTTACATCTTGAATAATGATTTGTTTTGTTGGTTTGCTTCTCTTCCAGTCATTCAATTCAAAATGTATTTGTCACATGGGATTGTACAACACACCAGTCCTTGTTCACTGTAAAACACACATCTTCTTTTCTTCCCCTCCGCTCTGTCAGACTTTGCATATAGAGACAGAGTCACCTGGTGAAATGGCACTAGCCAAGTTTCGGTGAACATCCTGTTATCCTGTTGAAAACTGATGTGTCACAGAGGTTGTCCAGTTTATTTCCAACATCTGTACAATGGCTAGCAGGATGCTAGTTTGGCTGGCGCTCATTCTTCTCCATCCTTTCCTTGATGTTTACTGATGTTTACATGTGAGAACCTTGACCTGGCTAGCTAGCAGCTAGCTAGCAGAGGAGAGTTTTCAGACTGGTGAGTCGATGCTCATCATCCTGATGAGAGACTCACAGCCACACGCCATCATCGTCCAAAGCCCACCACAAAAAGCACCACCAACACGCTGACAGAGAGGTGACTGGAAGCGTCTGTGCTTAACTTGTGGATTTAATTAGTCTGAGCACGAGCACAAGGCTATTGATGCATATTCTCATTTAATGTTAATGCACTGCCTTATCTTTTTCATTTTGTTCAGTCATTTTGTCATTTATTTTTTGTGGGAAACTTTGAATACAAGTTATTCCAAAGAGCAGCACAAGTATATTTGAGCTTCTGATAGTGCAGCTTTAAAGTCAGCATCTTTTATAGAGTTACATAAGATAGATCCAGGATGGACATTACAAACTACTTTAATATACAGTATGTAATCATCTGCTATCAGACATGTCCTATTACATGTACATGTTTTCCTCTGTCTTAAAAATATATTTATAACTACTGTGCATATTTTATTTTCACCTGATTGAGTTTGATATTTTTTATTTTTAATTATTTCTGTATTCTATGCTTCAATAAAGTTTATTTTTTCAGGAGTAAGTTGCCAGTTGTATTTTTAGTTTTTTTCAAATTTTCTTCAATTTTTTTTACTGGACATCTGAACTGGATAAACACATCCCACAGTAGCCTTCTGACACTATCTTGGCAAAAGCCATAAAGTGGACTTGGTATTGATTTTCAGGAACTATTTCTTTGGTTAAAATAAGTTCCAAACTGTTCACGTTTTTCAAATTCAGTTCATCTGTATTGTATTGAGATGAAGACCGATATCAGAGACAGAACAAACAAAAGTATCATGATGAGATACCAGCAGGTGTAGTATCACATATTTTACCTTTCAGAAGTTTGCAGCCGTGACTGAGAAGCTAAAGACACTATCAGCGGACAGCCTGTCACTCAAACGTCTCCACCCTTAAATATTTATAACTTTGTGCCTTAACAAAATATAATCCAGTGAGTTATAAAAAAATTCACCCCCCATACAGTTGTAATGGATTGGAAATTAGCTATAGAGACTAAAACTGCTTTAGCAGTAATATGTGCTAGAAATGTGAGATGTTGCACGTGTGCATCTGCTCAACTGGAAAGAAGGAAATGAGTTTGGTGACGATATACAGGGTACTGCTATGATTGGTAAAACTCACGGAGAGCTACAATGATTGGGAAAATTTGCGGAAAAGTTGCAGTGATTGGACAAAATTGCAAGGTTGCACAGAATTCTCAGTGATTGGTTGAATTTGCGTGAATTGTTGTGGTTGCGTCATCGCAACAATCCTGAAAGGGCTGTGTAAGGTCCTGTAACTGCTTCCAAATGTTTTGTTCTAGTTCAGACAGACTTGACAAGTCAACCAGCCAGTGTTCCACAACTTTATTCTCCTCCAATCCACAGTGTGAACACCATTTTGCGGTGAAAAACTAACACAAAATATACACAATCACAATCACATTTACAATAATTACATGCGACACAAAGCCACCATTAACCTACCATTGTCTCTCTCACATTAGCTAACCCAGACTTGCTAGCTCTGAACGAAATATATATTACAGATCAATAACACAAATACACAATAAAATACACATGGTCACACATACCGTTGCGCCTTCTGAACCGGAATTTGGAAGTAGTTAGGAGAACGTTAATCCGTCTTGATTCATTTTAAACCCTTTGGACATTTTGTAACACTCCTGCTCTCGTCTCCTTCTTCTCCCACTAACTTGACGCTTTTGATCACATGACCTCTACGCACCACACTCATTGCAATACTCAAACATAACAGCAGGGGGTGCAATTAAACCAAATAAACGTAAATACATTTCTCAGCATGTTATATACTGTACATAGCAATATTATCACAATCATGTATGCAAAAGGTAAGTTATTTACAAACAATCATGTTAAAATTATGAACTCAAAATCACGAAAGTTACAGGTCCAGCGTTATCAACTGCAGCAGCAGTATGCTACAGTAGTGATGGCTAAATGAGGCCTCATGAACCACTGTCTTTATTTTCTGAAGCCACCAGATGGTGCTGTCTGTTCAACAAAGGCTTGAAAGCACACTTCATTGCAAGTCCTTCAGCCTTTACCTTTAAATCAAGGGCGCCATCTGGTGGGGTCAGAAAATAAAGAAATTGGTTCATAAGGCTTCATTTGGCCATCGCTATGCTACAGACCTTCAGCTGAACAGAGAGTTTGCCACAGATATTTGAGACATGCATAACTCAACCAGGACTCAATGAAAATCAGACTAGAGATGCATCTGTGCTGATTCAAATAAGGCTGTTCCATTGAAGGACTTGTATTTTAGCATCTTGTGTGATTTCAAAAGTTGAATATACTGTACAGGATTCCTATTTTGTTAACGGGCTGACACACAGAACAATATACTGCATGTATGGAGATGTAAGAGGAGACACTGTATTGCACTTATTGAAGCTTACCAAAGTTTGTCTGATTTGTTGGTGAGGATGTTTTATTGTTTTACTTGACAGACCCCAATCACTGTGCAGTTAAAATAGGAGTACCTATAAATGACCACATGGGGGTGCCAAATTACCTTAATTGATACCTACACAATGTAAGTGCTCCTTTGTAAGTCTGGGACTGTTGGACGTAGTTATGTCCCAGGATGCTATGTCAAGGTGACTAATGAGCCACATTCTCAAAAGCTTGAGTACTCAACAAAAACTTCTTGAACTTACTTAAATTACACTCAAGATTTAATTCCTGGCAGTGTTGTGTTCCAGCAAACACAATTGACTGCTCATGGGTCACATCCTTAGCACTGTACTAATGTATGGGACTGATTGTTCTGAGCAAGTTAGCAAGCTGCAGGCCTTTCTGTACCATCTCTTTACTGAAAATGAATGACCCCATTGTTTTTACCTGGATCTGCTGTATTAAAAATTATTGCAGAACAGAGTGGGAACCTTTGTGATTTTCTCAGACTCAGCCCTCTGGCGTTGCCTGTTATCTTCTTCTGATGTTTCCAATTGAGAAGCATTGACCGCACACTTCCTCATATCACCATCAGTGGTCATTGTTTTCAAAATATGCTGTTAAAAATTGTGCTTTAATTACTATATTATTTACCACTGATGCACTGTGTTTGACGAAATTTCTGCCACAAAAAAATCTTATTGTATATGACCCCTCTTCATTTTCAGTGTACAAACATATAAGCTCTGGTGTGAATATGGTGATGACATTGACTGATTCTTGTTTCTACGGCAACACGTCTTAATGTGTGAAGAGGAACTGGAAACAGTTTTTTCATGCTTGTTAAGAAATGTTGGCTTGGCTTGTTTTTTCTCAGACTGTAGTTGTAATCTTTAAAGCACAATGAAACAAAACCCAGGCAACGGTTTGATTCAGTGTTTTATTTGCTCAGTTTTCCCCTTTATGCATGTATTATCTAATGTTATATTAGCAACATGAGCTAACATTGAAGGCGTCTCAAATTAAAGGTTGGAAAATTTTAATTTGTTTGTTGTGGTTTTGTTTTAGATCCACACTGTGTAAGTGCATTAGGCAACAAAACAAGAACGGCTTGAAGGACAACATTTAAAACTACGGAACTAATGAGGTACAGGTGGATTTTGCTTATCAAGTTGCTAGCAAAGCAACACAGTACATAAAATAAGTACAGCAAAATCGTCAGTTAGGTCAGACCACCGTGTGAATCTACATATCTTGAAACATTACAGTTATGGCTTAAACTGATGACAGAAATAAACAAGTGTGATGATTTCATATATCTCAGCAATTTAAAACCAGTTGTCCACCTGGAAGTGTTCATCATGGTGATTCAGTCTATACTTTTTCCATTTCCATGGGTGCCCTCTTCAATTCTAAGCTATTATATCATCACCACAATTGTTAAAGTGACATATTTGTTATTCAGGGCTCACACTGACAATACAATTCTAATCCATAATAAAAAAAGTCTTGACCTTTTTATATTGGGTAGTAGGATTTTTTAAACGAAATTCAATATGGACAGTATTAAACACACACTTACAGGATGTACTGTACAAACCTACACACAATAATCGTACATGGATACATACAGTATTAAATGGAGACCGCTGATTGGTTGCCACACTTTTCACTCTGCTGTATTTTTCTGGCACAATTTCTGTTAAAATGTTCTAACCAGCAGCAAATGAAAGGTAAAGGTCTCAGTTATGAATAAATAAGTTATAATAATACACAAAGGTTTTCTAAAGTTAGTTGATTTGTGATTAAAGTCATGTTGTGCATTTGTGCCAACGAGCCCCATCATGGGGTTGGTTGGCACACTGTTAGAATGCAACATCTCGTCATACAACGGTCCGTGTGATATCTTACAAAACAAATTGGCGTCCCATAAAAGATGTAATTAAGGTAAAGTTACTCAGGTTAGGTTTAGGCAAGTAAAGTTACTGAGGTAAGGTTTAGGAAAAGAAACATGGTGACGACGTCCCTTGCAATGACTCAAAGGTTACTTGGGTTCACACGGTTCCAAACACCGGTCTCCTGGGGGAAAGAGTTTTGTGACCCATCAGCGACCCCAACCTGCCTCCTCATGGGCATACTTCCTTCTTTACCTCTGTTAGCACATTGGTCACATGATCGCAGTGTTTATAAATACATGGTTCATGCACAAACTACTGGCTCATGTTTATGTGGATTATATACATATTTTGTTGCATTACTTTACGTAGCTATACGTACAAACAATACATGAGAACAGCCTGCAGAATGCTGTAGTTACAAAAAATGAAACCTTATATGAAAATGTAGCTGATTCCTTTGTCTATTAACTAGAAGTGACACATTTCCAATATTTTCATCTAAACCGTTTAATCACTTTTTATTTTTGAAACTACAAAACTGAAATGTTACCTGCACCAGAAAAGTTAGTGCCTTTCAGATGTTTTATCATAGTAGATGACTGCAGGGCAAGCAATCAGCTCAGTGTTACATTTTTGTTTCTGAGAACGTCCAAGCACAAGGAAATAGCTGTATACCAACCAACCCTTGTTGCCAACCAACTGCAGTTTCCCCAGCACACAACACAAACCTCATCACAATTCAGGAAGTATATGTTCAGAACATACATTAAATAAACATACAATAAAATGTTAGGTGCGTGTATGATTTTATAGGGTTAAATTAAATGGTCCTATGTTGCAGGGATATGGAATAACTGATTATTGTTTATACCAACTTTTAATTTAACAATTTTAGGCACCATGCACAAACCTTTGCACATGAAATAAGCTAATACATTTTCACCTGTGGGCAGGAAGTGTAAACATGTCAGCACGCTATGGTCAAAGCCCCTGCAGTTGTCTTGGCTTTGTGTGAAAGGGAAGTAAGAACAGACCAGGCCACACTGAGAGAAGTTAGAGAAAAAGTCTGCTATCATATTCACATGAAAGGATACTTCTCTCTTCTCATTTTCCGTTGCATCACTATAAATACAAAGTATTCGAATTTCTGACAAGCAGAGCAGCAGAGTGTGTCAGCGCTGGAGGTGAAGATGGGGAACACTTTGCTCTGTGTGCTGGCGTTATTCTGTGAGTACATCAGCAACTTTTCAATTTTGTGACTTTCAGAGGCAGACTCATGTTTTTATTTAGACTGCAAAGCTGTTGGATATATAACTGTACTAGCTTTTTGTACACATTTGCATAATGCATGTACCATATATAGTCTTAAGGTATTGTTACAGTTATAGTTTTTGAATTGATTTAATTGGGTATTTTATATATTTGATATTAGGAGTTTCTCACCTCTTTACAGACTCAAAGAACATCATCACAGAAATGCATAATACTGTTGACTGATAAGCTATAGTTGCCACTGTTGTTGTTCAATGAAGTTTTTATCTTTATTGTAGTGCTGAGCACGCTCCTCTATGGACAAGATGAAGGTGAGCAGTTGTCTATTTCTTTTATTTTTAATCAGTATTGATCTCTCATTTTACTTCATGTGTGACAAACAAATTATGAAAGTATTATTTTATATGCATGTTTTTGTAGGGAGACCTGATGCTGTGCTGACCTTGATGTCAAAGTGTAGTAGTTTTTCTGCAGAGTTTGTTGCCTTCATACAGACACATCTTCTTTTAATACATTTATCTAATCATCTTAACAGGGCAGAATGAGGAAGAAGATAGACACACTGAGGACTCTGATGTGAAGGAAGGGCTAACAGGTGCTACAGTCAGTTACAACAGTCTGCCCCAATAGTTCATTAACAATGAGTCATTGTTAATAATACTACTACTACTAATAGTAATTGTAATATTTAATTACCCCATGTCATGCCTCTTGCCCACTGTCAGCTGAGATCAGCCCCCCTGCAACCCTGAATAGGTGTAAGCAGTTTCGGATAATGAATGAACAAATTAATAATTCCACTTATTATGCAGTTCAAATCTCATTTTTGATAGAGACATGGTGTGCTCAGTGCCACAGTTATCAAACATTGTGAAGTGCTTCACATACAGATGGGTGACAACTTATAAACCAATCAAAAGTTTCTTAGTGGCTTTTAGGATACTACTACTAATAGCACTACTTGGGGTGAGATGTGGTTACTGTGAAGGTGACAGTATATGCAGGGTGTCTGCAGGTCCCTATGAAGTCTTGAAGTGTAAAAAATTAATTTTTTTAAATATTAAACCATAAAATGAAATCGTAGTCCTAAATGTGAATTTGTGAGGTCTTAATTGCCACAAACATTTGATCTACTTTCATGTGACCATCTTTAGCTTTTGGTCGAAATGAATCAAGGTCTTCTGCGTGAAAGTCCAAAATCTTTAAAAGTACTTATGGAGTACTTATGGTTTGTTTTAGGCCATCAGCCCAGCACAGCAAGGGTTTAAATTTCCATTACAACAGGCTTACCCACTTGAGGGTGTGTCTTTAATTGATGATGGCTTGCCTTTAGTGATGACATTTAAAAGCAGATCCACAGCTTATGTCCCCTGTTATTTTTGCTGCATGTGTTTTTCCACAGCAGGGCAGGTAAAAAAAAGTTTACCTGTTGGTAGGTGAGCTGTTTGCAGAGGTGCAGTCAGAGCCTGTTGTCTGCAGCTCTTCATTTCATCTCACAGTAGCTGTTTCTGCTTTTACTCTTCCTCCCCGTGGTATTATTAGACTTGCCCTTATTAAAGAAAGGTGCTACATACAACCTCAAACACAGCTGAAAGCGAACATGAAACAGTAAAATAAAGCAGATATCTAAAGTACAAACAGGACGCAGGAGAGAAACTAAACTCCAAACCACAGAGATTCAGTTGAAAGCCACAAAAGTACTGAGAGCTGAACACACAGAGACTTTCAAAAACACTTTTCTCTCTGGTCTCCTGCACACAGAGGTGAGTGGAGTTGCAACACACATGGTTCATTTGAGGTGTAGAAGAGGGGTCATTGAGGGTTGGCTGTGGTCGGCATGACGTCACTGCTACCCGCTTGAGGGCAGGCAGCCTGGCTTTTGGACCTACTCCAGAAAGGGTCCATCTCTGGCCCAGCTAATTTGACAATGGAAATGCAAATAGGTGCAGGTGACAGTGGAAAAGGCCCAATATACTACTTACCTTTATACTTACCTGCAATGCTTAGATAAGAACAAACATAAATGAATGAAATATTTTTAAAGATTTTAAATTTGGTTAAAAATGATGATGAAAAGGTTTTCAAAAGTATTCAGTGTAAGTTTTGGGCACCAGTAGACTTGCTGGTTTGAGTCACATCATTTTCATATTCATCAAATCATCCAGTGAGCCTGTCTGCCCTGTGTGGAAGCATCTGCATTGTTTACAAGTTATTGCAAGTGTCACCGAGTAGCCATGTTGATATGATCATCCTGTTGACACTATGCTTATATTATTTAAATTAAATCTTATTTTAAGGTTTAGAGAATTTAAACCATGATAATCTGGAGTGATGTGTTTTAAATGACTGACTGTCACAACCATAATCACTTGAAGGAAAATAAAAACAGGAAGAAGAGAAGGGCAGAGTTACGCTGTTCAAATCAAGAGCTTCATATAAATTATAGGCGGCCTGTTAAAGCATCTGATAAATGTTTCCTTGTGAAAGATGAAAACAGTAAGACATATAGCGGCTGAATCACTTATGAGTTGTAAGATGAGGAAGATGTTTGTTTAATTGAGCTCAATAAACTAACACTCTACATCTGTTACATAGGTGGTGACGCAGTCCTGGAGAGTCCTGCATTCACTGTGTTTGAAGGAGACTCAGTGATTATGCGCTGCAAGCATCGTAATCCAAGCAATGACATGGAGGCTGCCTTTTTCAAAGACGGATCACGTGTTGAAAACCATCAGTCACGAGGAGCAGAAATGACCATTCATTCAGTCTCCAAGTCAGATGAGGGCAATTACACGTGTGAGTTTGGTGACAGGGCAGAATCCGAGGCAACAGAACTGAGAGTGGAAGGTAAGTAGCTGTCACACTGTGATGAAATATCTTCTTACTGAGTTTCCTAAGCTTTCAGTCACAATTCACATTCTTCATTCAGCAAAGATTTCTTTAAATGCTTCATAAAGTACTCATATGTCTCAAAAAACTACCAAACAAGTTCCAAAGAAGTAAATCTTTACTCTGCCTTCACCTAACCAATCACTGAACAGACTGAAGTCTTCAGTTTTAAGTAGATTTTGTCACAGTGGACCAAAGAGCTCAATGCATGCACACTTAAGAAAATGCTGCGATTAAATAAAATTTGAGCAAATTCATAAACACATTCACCAATTTGAAAATACAGAAAACATAAGTAAACAGAGACAGGCTGCAAGTTGTGGACAATACTGTGTTGAAAACTGACTGCTGATGAATACCATGACCACTTGTCAGTGACACTGGAAAACAAGCTCACTTTACATTTTACATTCTGATTTAATTATCAAAGATGATGGATACATCCAGCATCAGCATTTTACTGCTAGCGTGTCCTGGAGAAATTTGTTTTGCATTTAGACCTTATTTAGTTGTTGTGTTGAGCTGTGAATGTGGCGTCAGACTGTTGAAAATGTTTCTTCACTCACGTGTGTTCTGTCTATTTGTTTGTGTTTTCTTAAGCTGCTTTGTGTTGAACTGTCTGCCACCACTCAAGAGGCTTTAGATGTGTAGAAAGTGTCAGGATGGATTATGTGCACTACCAGCTGAAAACAAATCTGTTCATTTAAACAAGTTTTACGCAATATGAAACAAAAGTTTTTCTTTTGTGCTGTGTTATAATGTAAGTAGAGTTTGGTGGCATGTTCTTTGCAGTAATTTCCTTGTTTTACTGTTTTGTTGTTTTTTTTTTTTGTTTGTTTTTTTTTGGTTTTTACTAAACAGCACGCAGACGTGGGGTCACACTGAGAGCAGATAAGACCACTGTACCAGTGGGGGGCTATGTGACTCTGACCTGTGATGTGGAGGATGCTACTGGTTTGGAATATCTATGGATCAGATATACCTTGGACTCTTCAAAAAAATCTGTCGATATTAAAAATGGTTATCAATATGCCATCTCACATGGAGGCAATTACACCTGCCAAGGATTGAGAAGGGAACCAGATTTCTTCACACCTCAAAGTAATGCAGTCATCATTCAGGAAACTGGTGAGTTTAGTAATTTGCTCTGGAATAAAACAACCCACTGTCTTTAATTAAACAGTGCCTAACTCAGAAAAGCCTTAGACAAGGTGCCGAGTATATTTTGATGGGGCTGGTGCAGGGCGGAGCCCAAGGGGCCCTGTGACAGACTTTGTTTTGATTTTGATGTCAATAGCAAAGTCATGTTAAATTAAAATAAGTTATTTTTTCTTTGTAAAAAAAATAGCATGTGGTCTCATACACATATAGAATATGGTGCAGATTTGGGGTGTATCTGTGAGTGAGTGACATAGGGGGGGCAAAACAAGATTTTGCAAAGGGATCCCAAAAGGGGCTAGAAATGACCTTGCCAGCTGGTGCATCCACTGGACAAGATGCAGCTGTCATGGGAAGAGGAGCAGCATGCTGCTAAGGACAAAATGTGATGGTGATGTATTATTAAAGTCAATTGTCAGCTCACTCACTGTAAATACAAACTTTGGTTGCTGACGTGTTAGTTACGTTACCATTGACATCAAAACGTCTAATGTTAGTCTGACTCAGCAGATGTAGACTGTGGCTATGAGCCTGTCATTTGGGGGCTGATTTCAGCTGGTGTTCTCCCTTCCTTCTGCTATCTGCATGCCTCAGCCAGCCAGAGTTGACCTCTCTCTCTGGCACTGGAGATAGTTATCATTGTAGCAGCAAGCTTATACCTCTCTGACTTGAGCTGTGACTTGGCTTAGTTGGGTTTAGTTGCTGCCATTCATTGTAACGCTAGCAGGGTGTTTTCTTTACTCTTCAGGCTCCTGCAATTTAAAAAACATCTTAAAAATTCATGTTAATAAAATTCTGAAATGCTTAGGCTGGACGGGCTGTCTGCCATGCAGCACACTGGCAGACACCCTGGTGTGTAAGAAAGCTATTTTTAGTTGGAGGAAAAAGAGGAACCCTAATGAATAAATGAAGTTAGTGTTAAAGGGGAACTAACGTTTTTTCAACCTGTGCCCTATTTTCTGATCTACTTTTGTCTAAATGAGTGATAGGATGTTCCATATGTGACATTCCTCCAGTATGAAGCTAGGGCTGACCTGCCTGCAGCCCGTGAGCACGTGCTATATAAAATAATAGGGCACTCAGACAGCATCAAACAACGTCAACATACGTCCATTAAAAGTGCATTTTTTCCACACAGATAGGCTCGGATTGTTAGTATAATTATCCGACAACATAACGGAAAGGAGAAATGAACGTCTGTGTTTATCATTAGCTGGATTCAGACATGTTCCTCTGCCTGTTGCAATTTTAGTATATGTGCTACTGAAGTAACACTGCTCCCTCTCTCTCCTCGTCCGCTCTTCAGTTTCAATGAGCTCTGCATCCGTGTACGTCCGTGTACTCCGTGTTCAAATAAATTTGGTCCATCCAGATCCAGTTGGTCAAAATCGGGTAAAAATTCAGACATGTTTGTTGTGGCAAGTCAAAACACTCAGAGTGAAAGTCTGGCTCTGAAATCTCATGTCTCGTGAGACTCTTCTTCTTCTTCTTCTTCTTCTTTGGTGTTTTACTATACAGTCTATGGTGCTTTCCGGCAGTTGGTCTCGCGAGACTTGAGTTGTTGCAGGAAGTTACTGCTGGAGCGAGCTTACAAATGTGACTGTTTGGAGTAGTCATGGCTGAATTTTTACCCGATTATGACCAACTGGATCTGGATGAGCCATTTGAATTTGATGACTGCCCGTATTTATTTGAACACAGAGTACGTGAACGTACACGGACGCAGAGCTCATTGAAGAGGGACGAGGAGAGAGAGGGAGCAGAGGAAGTGTTTTGACTTGCCACAACAAATATGTCCCACTCCAGCTAAAGGTAAACACAGACGTTCATTTCTCCTTTCTGTTATGTTGTCGGATAATTATACTAACAATCCGAGCCTATCTGTGTGAAAAAAATGCACTTTTAATTGACGTATTTTGACGTTGTTTGATGCTGTCTGAGTGCCCTATTATTTAATATAGCGCATGCTCACGGGCTACAGGCAGGTCAGCCCGAGCTTCATACTGGAGGAATGTCACATACTGAACATTCTATCACTCATTTAGACAAAAGTAGATCAGAAAATAGGGCCCAGGTTGCAAAAAACATCAGTTCCCATTTAATGAAGTTTGTCAATGTCAATGTCAGCTTCATTTATATAGCACCTTTAAAACAGCCAACGGCCAACCAAAGTGCTTTACAGTTAAAATAAGCAAGAACAACAACACACAAAAACATTTATACAATGAAATATAACAAAGGCAAAAGGCCAAATAGAGGTGACTGTACTCAACCAAAGGCCAAGGTGAACAAGTGAGTCTTAAGCAGTGATTTAAAAGTGTAGTGGCTATTCACAGTCCGCACAGTCAATGGTAATGTGTTCCACAGAGTGGGAGCCGCGACTGCAAAGGCTCAGTCTCCTCTAGTTTTTAATAGTGATTGAGGAACATCCAAGACCATCTGATTCACTGATCTGAGGGCTCTGGAGGGCCGATGCAACTCAACAAGGCCAGATAGGTTTTCCGGAGCTAGCCCATTCAGAGACTTAGAAACAATTAAAAGAATCTTAAAATCAATCCCGTACCTAACCAGAAGCCAGAGAAGTGAAGAGAGCACCGGAGTTATATACTCGCGTTTCTTTGATTTGACAAGTTTGACAAATGTATAACATTCTGTGTCATGGCAAGAAAGGGCTTTTTGTTTGAACTTATTCAGTTTGTATGTCGACACATTGTAGAACAACATGCATTAACACAAGTACAGTAAAGATTGTAGCGAATAATAACATGTTATCAGTTTAGTTTTTAATCCTGTTTGTATCCTAACTGTATTTTTGATGTGAACAGTTTCCAACAAAGCCACTGTGACCCTTCAACCTGACTGGCTTCAGATATTCAGTGGTGAGAAGATGACTCTGAGATGTGAGATCCAGGGAGGTGGAGACACTGGGTGGACATATGAATGGAGCACACCCAGCCGATACACACTTCCAGCTCAAAAAGAATACACCATTGACAGTGCTACTGAGCACCACAGTGGAAAATACAGTTGTAGAGGTAGAAGAGACTCCTATTCCTCAACACAGTGGAGTGATGTCATTGCACTGGAAGTCTTGTGTAAGCTGGACCATCTTTCATCTATATTGGAAATGTTATTGAAAGGAGTCAATAGAAAACACTTTTTAATTTTTTTCATTCAATTATGTAGCTCACTTTAAGTCATGCAGTAAGAAATTATATTTGTTTTCTAGTGTGAGAGCCAAATGACTGAAAAGGAGCCAGTAATCTGAGTACTGCAGCTTTTTAAATGCAATAATTCACAGGGAAATGTACAAGAATTAATGAAAAATATCAAGAAACTTACAGGGTGAAACCATGACGCAGTTTAACACTGTTCCTCCACAGGGAGAAGGTTCTGGGTGTGAACATAGTTAACTCACAGGTTAGGTTAACTGGCAGTTAGATTAGTTTAGATTAATTACTTAATTGGCTCGTCTACATTGACTGTAGGTGTTATTGTGTGTTTGTGTGATGTGTTAGACCTGTGATAGACTGATAACCTGTCCAGGGTGAACCCTTGCTCTCGTCTAATGTCAGCTTGGATCAGCTCCAGCTTCCTGTGAGCCTGCAGAAGGATAAGTACATAGTACTGAAAAAACAAACAGTGAATGTGTTCAACTTGGCTCTTAATCACAACTTCTTTTGTGTGTGTTGAGTTTCAGAGGAACATTTGTTCAATGCACAGTGGCGCTCAAAATGTATTTATTCACTGTTTTCGGTGATCGTGCTACAGTTAGTTTTTCACCTCCAAGAATGGATGAACGTCGTTATGTATTTTCATCATTTTCATCAAGGTATATTAATTGGGTTCATTCACAGGAACAGTGATGACCTTTTATGTCTCTATTCTCAGTTGAACAGCACGTAAACCAATGGCTAGAAATGTGGACAATAACTACCATTTTTATTTCTGTGTTCTAAATTACAACAGCATCCAGACCACGGGCCAGACTGAGTGCTGACAATGAAGACATTCCTGTAGGGGGGAGTGTGACCCTGACCTGCTCTGTGAGCCCATCATCATCATCATCATCATCATTATCTGGTTGGAAATACTTCTGGTACAGAGGAGCGGAACCTCTGACCTCACAAGATTATATCTTCCTCTCAGATGGAAAAATCCGTGTCTCACAGGGAGGACTCTACTGGTGCAGAGGAGGAACAGGGGACCCTGTTTACTACACAGAGTACAGTAGTTCAATCGTTATCAACAAAATACGTGAGTTTGGCATTTGTCTAAAACAGTTAAAGACATTGGGTCTTATCTTACACCAGGTGCAAAGCAGGGCACAGTGCAAATGTCACTGCTAGTTTCAGACCAACGCAGATGTCATTTTCACAACCAGTTACCACATTGTATAAGTTGTGCCCATCTGTGTGTGTGTAGGTGTTAAAATAATGTGTGAGGCCTGGCATGTTGTTATTTTGAGGCAGCAGAAAGCGATTGTGTCATTAACCAACAAACAGCTGGTCTAAAGTCAGAATGGCGCTGTATTTTCATGCTATTTAAAGTGCACATTAATCAGATAGTAAGATGAGCCTACATAGGTGGGTTCACAACCTGCCTACACTGGTTGATACACACACAGGAACAAGTTGATGGGTTGTGGGTCAGTGAATAATACAACATTAATGAGTTACATATTAATGACATTCTCTAAAATGTGAGCATAGCAGAGAGCAGTGCAGAGCTGCAGAGCTGCTGTCTGACTCCCCTTTAAGAGAGAGGCTGTGCACATTTACACACAACAAGCAGCTTGGAGTATTTTAGTTTAAACTATTTGCAAGATTACTGTTATAGATGTTGAGTTGTATTTGTATGTTTTTATTATTATTTTTAATTTTGCTGTAAAATATAACAAAATGCATTAACACAAGAACCATAACTGTTGTAGTGGAAAACAGTTGCATGTTATCTGTGTGGTTTTTAATCCTGTTTATATCCTAACTGTGTATTTTTGATGTGAACAGTTTCCAACAAAGCCACTGTGACCCTTCAACCCAACTGGCTTCAGATATTCAGTGGTGAGAAGATGACTCTGAGATGTGAGATCCAGGGAGGTGGAGACACTGGGTGGACATATGAATGGAGCACACCCAGCCGATACACACCTCCAACAGGAAAAGATTACATTATTAGCAGGGCTGCTGAGTACAACAGTGGAGAATACAGATGTATGGGTAGAAGAGACTCCTATTCCTCAACACAGTGGAGTGATGTCATCACATTGACAGTCTTGTGTAAGTTGGACCATCAATAATTCACAGGGAAATGTACAAGAATGAACAAAGAATATTAAGTAACTTACAGGGTGAAACCATGACACAGTTTAATACTGTTCCCCCAGTAACTGGTAGTTAGATTAGTTTAGGTTGATTACTTAACTGGCTCGCCTACATTGCCTGTAGGTGTTGGTGTGAATGGTTATTTGTGTGATGTGTTAGACCTGTGATAGACTGGTAACCTGTCCAGGGTGAACCCTTGCTCTCGCCTAATGTCAGCTTGGATCGGCTCCAGCTTCCTGTGAGCCTGCAGAAGGATAAGTACATAGTACTGAAAAAACAAACAGTGAATGTGTTCAACTTGGCTCTTAATCACAACTTCTTTTGTGTGTGTTGAGTTTCAGAGGAACATTTGTTCAATGCACAGTGGCGCTCAAAATGTATTTATTCACTGTTTTCGGTGATCGTGCTACAGTTAGTTTTTCACCTCCAAGAATGGATGAACGTCGTTATGTATTTTCATCATTTTCATCAAGGTATATTAATTGGGTTCATTCACAGGAACAGTGATGACCTTTTATGTCTCTATTCTCAGTTGAACAGCACGTAAACCAATGGCTAGAAATGTGGACAATAACTACCATTTTTATTTCTGTGTTCTAAATTACAACAGCATCCAGACCATGGGCCAGACTGAGTGCTGACAATGAAGACATTCCTGTAGGGGGCAGTGTGACCCTGACCTGCTCTGTGAACCCATCATCATCATCATCATCATCATTATCTGGTTGGAAATACTTCTGGTACAGAGGAGCGGAACCTCTGACCTCACAAGATTATATCTTCCTCTCAGATGGAAAAATCCGTGTCTCACAGGGAGGACTCTACTGGTGCAGAGGAGGAACAGGGGACCCTGTTTACTACACAGAGTACAGTAGTTCAATCGTTATCAACAAAATACGTGAGTTTGGCATTTGTCTAAAACAGTTAAAGACATTGGGTCTTATCTTACACCAGGTGCAAAGCAGGGCACAGTGCAAATGTCACTGCTAGTTTCAGACCAACGCAGATGTCATTTTCACAACCAGTTACCACATTGTATAAGTTGTGCCCATCTGTGTGTGTGTAGGTGTTAAAATAATGTGTGAGGCCTGGCATGTTGTTATTTTGAGGCAGCAGAAAGCGATTGTGTCATTAACCAACAAACAGCTGGTCTAAAGTCAGAATGGCGCTGTATTTTCATGCTATTTAAAGTGCACATTAATCAGATAGTAAGATGAGCCTACATAGGTGGGTTCACAACCTGCCTACACTGGTTGATACACACACAGGAACAAGTTGATGGGTTGTGGGTCAGTGAATAATACAACATTAATGAGTTACATATTAATGACATTCTCTAAAATGTGATCATAGCAGAGAGCAGTGCAGAGCTGCAGAGCTGCTGTCTGACTCCCCTTTAAGAGAGAGGCTGTGCACATTTACACACAACAAGCAGCTTGGAGTATTTTAGTTTAAACTATTTGCAAGATTACTGTTATAGATGTTGAGTTGTATTTGTATGTTTTTATTATTATTTTTAATTTTGCTGTAAAATATAACAAAATGCATTAACACAAGAACCATAATTGTTGTAGTGGAAAACAGTTGCATATCATCTGTTTAGTTTTTAATCCTGTTTGTATCCTAACTGTGTATTTTTGATGTGAACAGTTTCCAACAAAGCCACTGTGACCCTTCAACCCAACTGGCTTCAGATATTCAGTGGTGAGAAGATGACTCTGAGATGTGAGATCCAGGGAGGTGGAGACACTGGGTGGACATATGAATGGAGCACACCCAGCCGATACACACCTCCAACAGGAAAAGATTACATTATTGGCAGGGCTGCTGAGTACAACAGTGGAGAATACAGATGTGTGGGTAGAAGAGACTCCTATTCCTCAACACAGTGGAGTGATGTCATCACATTGACAGTCTTGTGTAAGTTGGACCATCAATAATTCACAGGGAAAAGTATAAGAATGAACAAAGAATATTAAGTAACTTACAGGGTGAAACCATGACACAGTTTAATACTGTTCCCCCAGTAACTGGTAGTTAGATTAGTTTAGGTTGATTACTTAACTGGCTCGCCTACATTGCCTGTAGGTGTTGGTGTGAATGGTTATTTGTGTGATGTGTTAGACCTGTGATAGACTGGCAACCTGTCCAGGGTGAACCCTTGCTCTCGCCTAATGTCAGCTTGGATTGGCTCCAGCTCACTGTGAGCCTGCAGAAGGATAAGTGTGTACAGGTGGTGGATAAATAGATAGTAACCATGATACAGATGTCTTTGAAAAACAAAGTGAAAGTGTTCAACGTGGCCCTTCATCACAACTGTTATATGTGTATAAAAACAGCTTAAAAGGAATGTTCATTCAATTTACAATATGGCACTCGAAATGTACTTAAAATAAAAAATCAATGACTATTTCCTGTGGCCATGCTACAGTTAGTTTTTCATCTCCAACAATGGGTGAAATTCATTAAGTATACATTTTCATTAAAGCAATTTCATTGGGTTCATTCACAGGAACAGTAATGACCTTTATATGTCCCCATTCTAAACTGATCAGCACATAAATAAATGCTAGAAAAATGGACAATAATTACCATTTTTATTTCTTGTTCTAAATTACAACAGCATCCAGACCACGGGCCAGACTGAGTGCTGTCCCCAGAGACATTCCAGCAGGGGGCAGTGTGACGCTGACCTGCTCTGTGAACCCATCATCATCATCATCTGGTTGGAAATACTTCTGGTACAGAGGCAATAAAGCCTCTGAACCTCTGACCACACAAGATGTTGTCTTCCTCTCAAATGACACAATCAGTGTCTCACAGGGAGGACTCTACTGGTGCAGAGGAGGAAGAGGAGATCCTGTTTACTACACAGGATACAGTGATTCAATCCGTATCAACAAAATACGTGAGTTTGATATTTATCTAAAAAAGCTAAAGGCATTGGGCCTTATCTTACACCAGGTGCAAAACAGTGCACAGCTCAGTACAGCGCTAATGTCATTGATAGTTTCAGAATGACAACACTGTTATTTTCATGGCCAGCACCCACATTTTGTAAGTAGCAAATGCACTTGCACCCAGGGCCATGCAGGTCCTAAAATAAGGTGTGGTCAGGCACATGGCTGGAGTTTTGCTCTTTTGAGGCTGCAGAAAAAGACTGCAACACAGACCAACAGGAACGTGGTCTAAAGTCAGAATGGTGCAGTATTTTCCCACTATTTAAAGGGCACCTACACAGTCGGGTTTACAACGTGCATACACTCTGTGGTGCACATTTACGCACTAGGACCAGTGACATTACTGATTTTACTGCATTACTCTCAGCAGCTGAATCTGCCATGTAAATAGCACGTGAACAGAATAAGAGATGGCACTCTGATTGAATTAATGTTACACCCATACCACACCTATGACTGATTAGGAAATTAAAAACAATGCCTTTTCCCTTTGCGCCTTATTTTGCGCACAGTTTATGCACTGTTTAACTTGCAAAAGTCTGGCTGGACACGTCATAAATGCCCTCACGCCGTGAACTTTATACCATGTGCTTTAGGTTGCTTAAATATGGTCCCTGTTGTTTGTATGTAGATTTAACGTTTTGTCATTGTTGTGTCCTTGCTTGGAATTCTTCATCCTGAACAGTCACAAACAGAGCTGTTGTGACTCTGCATCCAAACTGGCCTGAGATATGCTTTGGAGAGATGATTAGACTGACATGTGAAATTAAGAACAGAGGAGACACTGAGTGGGAGTATGAGTGGAAACGCTGCTCAAACATACTCATTTTTATTTTACTGAATGTTTAAAAATATGTTGAATGTAATTTTGGTAACTTTTATGATGGTGCATCCTCACATTTGTGTTATCTATTTCAAGAGGACATGTAGGATACAAGCAGTGCATGTCACCATCAATACATCACAGCAGTTTTTTTCTGTGAAATCACTTTCCAACAGATAAACCTCAGCCTGTCCTCACTGTGTCTCCATTATGGCTGAGTCCTGGAGCCTCAGTAACTCTGAACTGCAGTGTTAAACATCCATCTGCAGGATGGAGGTTCTTCTGGTATAAGGCTGTTCCCAAACTGTCAGACAACTCCTACAGCTATGAGCTGATACCTGGCAGCATCAATGGGACTGAACAGGATTCCTACATTGTTGATGGACAGACACACACAGCAGGATATGTGTGCAGAGCTGGAAGAGGAGATCCAGTGTATTATACTCTTTACAGTGAACCTAAGTTTGTCTGGTCTGGAGGTAGGTTTGTTTCTGTTGGTCCTTATCTAAAGAAGCATCTGTTATGTATTCACCTTGATATATGTTTTTGTTGTAACTTACATACAGTATCTTGAAAAGTAACACCTATGTTGACAACTAATTAACTGTGGTGACCTTATGATCTTTCCTCTCTTGCTTGCATCAAGCCAGACTTTATGCTTTCCGTCTTACTGGGTGATTTTACTTATGGGCTCAGGTGGAATTACCTTGTTTCCTTCAGTCCTTACCTCCGTTTCCTTTTGTAATTAATCTGATAGCATAAAAACACCAAAGAGTTAGAGATGAGATTTTTGCTGTAACTTTTACTTTGGATATTTAAGCTCATCTTATACTTACTATATTTTCATGTAACAGGCAGGACATGTGTACTTTGGGGAACTGGCAAATTCAGGCAAAGAAAAACCAAAAAAGTCAGCACGCTAAATGGACAGGGTAAACAAACAGAGAGACAGATAAGACAAAAGAGAATGCAGCAGCACATTTTATTATGAAATACTTGCTCCTTGTATCTTTGTAGAGTGGGAAACTGCCTATTTTTACGTGCCATCTTTCAGACAGCAGCTGCTGTTGTAACTTAATTTTCTAGCATTCAAAATATGTTCAAATGATAATGTTTGAATTTATCCCCAACAATAAAAATACAGCAAAGGAATATTTACATAATAGGATCTTAGTCTTTAAATCACTGTGCATGGTTTGACCCCTTGTTACATGTTTTTCAGATGTTCAGTCATCTGCGTCTCTCATGGTGAGTCCAGACAGAGTTCAACACTTCACCTCTGACTCTGTCTCACTGAACTGTGAAGGAAACTCTACTGAGTGGAGAGTGAAGTTAACTGAATCTGGCAACATATTATTCTGCCAAAACTGGGGGACAATGACTGGATCCACATGCAGCATAGAGCGTTACCGGTCCAGTAATGCAGTGTACTGGTGTGAGTCTGGATCAGGAGAGTTCAGCAACGCAGTCAACATCACTATATCAAGTATGGTTTTGATACATTTTCTTTCTTTTAAGTAATGTAAACATCCCATTATGCAGCTTTTACTAGTGATGGCCAAATTAAGCCTTATGAACCAATTTCTTTATTTTCTGACCCCACCAGATGGCGCCCTTGGTTTAAAGATAAAGGCTGAAGGACTGGCAATGAAGTGTGCTTTCAAACCTTTGTTGAACAGTCAGTGCCATCTGGTGGTGTCATAAAAGACAGTGGTTCATGAGGCCTCATTTAGCCATCACTAGCTTTTACTATAGTCATATGTCATGTACCTATTTTCAGCACAAACTTATTTGTCAACAGATATTTGATGAACAGTGTTGTTAATCAACATCATCAGGAAATGACTGAGAAAAATATGAAATATAAAAATGTCAAAATACACTGTAGGGGGAGTTTTCATGTTAATGAATGACACCTGTTGTTTAACCTCATTCTGTGTCTGTATTACAGGTAACCGTATTATCCTGGTGAGTCCTGTCCATCCTGTGACCGAAGGAGATTCTGTTAGTCTTAGCTGCAGAATAAGAAGCCAAACATTTGCTTCCAAGGTGTTTTTCTATCGAAATGACAAACTCATTCAAAATGATACCAGAAGGGAGCTAAATATCTCTGCAGTGTCAAAGTCAGATGAAGGCTTTTACAAGTGTGAATACTCACAAAAAGTGTCAGCACAGAGTTGGATGTCAGTTAAGGGTGAGTAGGATTGAAACATGTGCTGCACTTTCACTGATTCCACCTGTTGGATTCAGTTCATTTTGAGCTGAAGAAAGTCTGCATCAGTTGTTGTGATAGTCTTGAGTTACTATGAATGTCTAAGTTCACACTGTATTCTGTTTCTTGTATATATAATGCTGTATGTGTTTACTTGTAAATCAAAATGTGAATGACATTGACATTAACGTTGTGTGTGTACGTGCATGTGTGTTGTTTATACCACTGGATTTGTAAATGTATGTTTAGTCTTTACTTTGGCGTCATGTGACATGACTCATCTTTATGAAAATGTATGTACATTCAGAAGCTGCTGTTTACATTTATTAACAGTTTTTATTTATTACAGGAGTCTCCAGGCTTGAAAGCTCTTCATCTCCTGTACTGATGATTATTGGGCTGGTTTTTGGAATTGTACTTGTTATTCTTCTGCTCCTTTTGTATCGCTACAGACGGTCCAAAGGTGAGACCTTTATTACATGAGTTATGATTTAATTGTTCAAATACACAGATGTGTTCTGATCCAGCCCAGTCGCCAGAAGAAAATGTTGGCATTGTACATTTTTGCAAACCATGGATACATTACATTTGTATGTTTCACATGAATCAAATCAACATTTCTAAAGTGAGATGGCTGCCAAGCTGCAGACCTCTGTCGGCGATGAACAATGGTTGGTTATGGTTAAACATGGGTGTTTTTTGGCAACCCAAGGCCATGTTTCCAGCTGCTTTTGTGCCACCGAACATGGGTAATTTAAGCCAAACCTGATCTTTTCTTACCGTACCCTAGTGGGTTGTGTGCCTGAACAAAACCACACATCAACCACAGCATTATAAGATTCGTAAAGTTTTAATGTATCTGCTACATAATAACATACAGATGTAATGTGTGGTTTTCAGAAACATACAATGTTGTGTGATGTCATGACAGAATGGCAGTATGACAACTTAAAATACAAAACCATCTAACAACAAATGTCTCTTTTACAGATTCATGCTTTATCAGGTTGGTACAACATTAT
Organism: Epinephelus lanceolatus; assembly: GCF_041903045.1. NCBI lineage: Eukaryota > Metazoa > Chordata > Actinopteri > Perciformes > Serranidae > Epinephelus > Epinephelus lanceolatus. The sequence continues at coordinate 16,090,146 of NC_135755.1, forward strand.
CTTATTTTGAATATAACAGGAAGTACATTCCATGTTCCTCTGTAAATTTATTATCTACATGTTGTAGGGCAGTCCAGTCTGAGAGCACCAATCGGGGCTTTGCAACAGGTCACATGGTCAACCAGAATGAGGCTCAACAGAATGAAGATCCCTCTCCTCTCCGTGGTAAGGACACATCTTGATTTGATACACACATTTTAAAAACATTTAAGGATGTTTAATTATAATATCATGCAGTGAAAATAGACGCTCATCTCTATGAATCAATTAAAGGCTCTGAAGACACTGAAAATGGTACAGTATACACCGATCAGCCAAAACATGAAAACCATGGGCAGGTGAAGTGAAAAACATTGATCACTTGTTACAATGCAGTGTTCTGCTGGGAAACTTTGCCCCCCCCAAATGGCAACAATGTGCCTTGATGGCAGTGGAGTGGATGGTCAGGAGTGACCCGAAGAACGTGACAGAGAGCTCAACACATCAACCTGGCCTCCAAATTCCCCAGATCCCAATCTGATTGAGTATTTGTAGGGCGTGCCGGTACCCCAGACGTACCCCAATCTACAGTGGGGTCTTTTTTGGATTGGACTTGGCTCTGACATGTCAAGGCATGGACACGGGACCTCTAGGGGGGGCTTTGGAGTCTGGTACTGGGGCGTTGGCGGTGGATACTTTGAGATCTGTCGGTTGTGAGGTGGGGTACTGGCATGTCCCACGGATGCTCGATCAGATTTGGATCTGGGGAATTTGGAGGCCTGGTTGATGCTTTGCACTCTTTGTCATGTTATTTAGTAACACTGCAAAAATGCCCTATCATATTTAGGTGAAAACATTTTAGACATGAGCTTTCCTTTTGCTTAAAATTTGGTTGCTGGTGCACTTTGATTTTTCACTGATAATATTTCTCTGAATAACTCAGGATGTCCAACTACAAGAATGATCAAAACAAGATCAAATTACTCAAATAAGATTTGTATTTGAATTCTTGTTTCTAGATGATATAACGTCAACCCAAATAAGATCCAACTGTTGATTAAGACAAGGAAAGTGACACTTACCTGAATTAAGTCTTGACAGCTTTTTATAGTGAGCACGAGATAATCCAGTTCATACTCAGAGCAAATTACACTAGAATTGAAATCTAAATATAAGAAGATTATACCATTTACTTAGACATAGAGTTGTCCCAGTGGCAGTAAGAAATGCAGTAACTGCATGATTTAAAGTTGTTTCACACCAAGCAGGATTTTTGTCTATAGAATTTGCATGGAAATTTACAAAAACTGATCTGTGTAACAATGAGTGGGGACAAAAACTATTCAGACAGATCTCAATTTCAGCAGTTTGCCAGCAAAAGATGTTTGACCAGTGAAATCCTTTGTTCCAAATGACGTCAGACCTTCAGGTCAGAGCTAGCTTGCTGCCAAAATAGAGAATGTCTTCTTACTTTGTTCTTGGCTTCAACCAGGGTAAGATGAAGATGCTAATGTAGCTGTTATGCGTTTGCTGACGTTATATGATGGTCACTGTCCAAAACAACCCGAAGCCCGCTGCTTATTTTGTGTGGAATAATGTAATTGGACGACTGAAACAATCAAACAGTTCATCTTCCCTGGTTGGGATTATATAGTGTTCCATACAGCAGTGATATGAAGGTGTTAGTGAGGGCTAACCCCCCCCCCCCCAAGGGAACAAGGTACTCATGTTTCTTTATGGACAGTAACGGGCATTTGTTTTCGAGATAACATTTTCTGTCTGAATTTTTTTGGGGGGGGGAGGGGGGGAGGGTTTTTTTTTTTTTTTTTAGGGCTCTGCAGATAATTCACACCGGCCTGGTGTGAATGGCTGTCATGCAGATTTTTGCATCGCACTTGTGCAAAATGGCTTTTCAGGGGATTAATTGTGAGTGACTGATGCAGAACTAAAAAAAAGGTGTATTTTTCACACACAGCTGAATCTCAGGATGTCACCTATTCATTGATTGAACTTAAAAACTCTGGAAAGAAGGGTGAGTACTCCAGACGAGATATGTGTTCTGGGTCTGCCCCGGGGCCTCCTACCAATGTGACGCGCCCGGAACACCTCTAACGGGAGGCGCCCAGGAAGCATCCAGATCAGATGCCCAAACCCACTCAACTGACTACTACTCCGAGCTCCTTCCGGATGTCTGTGCTCCTCACCCTATCTCTAAGGCTGAGCCCAGCCACCCCACTGAGGAAACTCATTTCGGCTGCTTATATCCTATCTGATCTCATTCTTTCTGTCATGAAAAGTCGTTTACAATGTAGCATAATCATGGAAACAACTGGGTGTTCCCTCTGAACTATCAATCGTATTTGTATTTTTTTGTATTTTTTAGATATGGCTGAATCCCAGGATGTCACCTATTCATCGATTGAACTTAAAAACTTTGGAAGGAAGGGTGAGTACTCCAGATACACAGAATAACTAGAATATAGTTTGTTTTGTCCTGAAGTGAAATATTTTATTTTAATGGATTAATGTGATCATCTTAACAGGGAAACACCATGAACCAGAGGAGAGTTGTCTTTACTCTGATGTGAATATAGGAACTGCAGGTCAGTCATTTACAACAGTCATGCTCAAAGTTTGTATTGAAATGTGTCCTATCATTATACTGGAGGTAACAACAGGTCAGCAGCTCAATTTATCAAAGTCACCATGGATAGTTACCGCTTACTACCACTGGGTGTCACCAGAGTTTTAAATTGTTAAATCTTATACACCTCTATGACATTTTAAACTCATTTGACCTTTTAAACTCATATGACTTTTTTAACTCATGGCATATTTCTAATTAAGTTTTTCATATTTAGTACATGAATATCAATCAATATTGTGTGTCATTTCTGTATAGCACACTTCCATCTCACAGATGTGGCAATAACTGAATTGTGCTGTTACACATTATGAAATACTATGGATTCTACATGGAAATTCCTCCTCCACTTTCTCCTTTTTTTTCTTAATGAGGTTGCACCATAGTACAGACACACAGAGAGCTGTGTTCATTACTGACATGGTTATTTTGTCTTTTGATGTGTTGTAAAATTTGTGCTGCCAGTTCCTTCTTTCTCCAAAATTATGGTTCATTGTTATTCATTTATTTGTATTGTTTGATTTGGCCTTACTAAATCACAGCATCAAAGGCTTTTTTTGGTCATTTTTGCCTTTATTTATTGTCGGGATGCACCAATTTTGAAGTTGTAGGCCTATATTTAAAATGACAATTTATTCAGTAGCCAATATCAGAATTTTTATATTGCTGTTTATTTTGTTTTTGTTGTTAATATTACCTTTTATATGAAAACTTTGTTTTTGAAAAACAAAAACTGCCTTAATGTATGTAATATATATCATAATTCCCTCTGTAACATCGATTTTATATTACTTTGCAAATAACAAATTTCATGTTCTTTTCAAGTTTTAAATGATAAACTACATTTTACAAGATTACATTGAACATATCATGAGAATATTATAATTTACCTTTTGTCCAATACTCATTTTTACTGAATTGAGCTTGAACACATCACAGTGTAACTCAGTGCAGCCTCCGTGAGGTGTTAGTTGCTTGTTTCTTGCTGGTTTTAACATGAATTATCCGTCCCTACATACATATTCACCCGCTAATCCCGGGCTGGGTCGCTGGGGCAGTAGGCCAAGCAAAGCACCCCAGACGTCCCTCGCCCCAGCGTCGCTTTACAGCTCCTCCTCCTCCCCCCCTGAGCGTTAGCAGGCCAGATGAGATATGTTGTTTGGGTCTGCCCCGGGGCCTCCTACTAGTGGAACATGCTGAAACACCTCTCACTGGAGGCGCCCAGGAGGCATCCTGATCAGATGCCCGAACCACCTCAACTGACCCCTTTAGATGCAAAGGAGCAGCGGCTCTACTCTGAGCTCCTTACCTTATCTCTAAGGCTGAGCCCTGCCACCCTTCAGAGGAAACTCATTTTGGCTGCTTATATCCGTGATCTCATTTTTTCAGTCATGATTAGTTGTTCATGATGTAGCGTTATAATGGAAAGAATTGGGTGCTTCCTCTGAGGCGTTGACAGTGACTTTACTAAAATCATGGTGTCCTGAGGAAGATCTCTGTTCATGCTTAACAAGTTTTCTATTGTTCCGTGGGTGCCGGGAGTAAGATTCCCAGAGCCCATTTGCATTGTAGTCATTGTATTTTTCTTGCACCTGCTTAGTGATTTAAGTTTTTGGCTTTCTAATTTCAAACCTTGCTTTTCAGCTTGTGCAAAACTGATGCCGCTGCAAAGGACTCGGCCTGTTTGGGGTGCACAATCTACTTAGTGAGCTAGAGGTCGCCCCAGCACTAAAGGGTTTTGAGCCAGACCAAACTTAAAGAAGGCCAGCTAAAAAACAAAAGATACATTAACTGAAAAAAACACACATTTCTTTTATTTCCATTCTACCTGTCCATTCATCCATTTAGCTGTACGACACAGAATATGTCAACTGAGCAAACAAATCCTGAAATCTAGCTTGTGTTTTAGATGATAATGTGACGTATGCCCAAGTCACCCAGCACAACAAAGGTAAAGCCAAGAAAAACAAAGGTGAGGAAAGTCTGCGTTCACCTTCAGTTGTTATTGTCCAACATGTTGGTCTTGTGCAGAGAGCAGTGTACACTATGCAGTATGAGTTTAGTCTGTTTAAAGTCATAGATGTTTATATTATCTATTCTCTATATTTCATGTTAAGCGTCTTATTGATAATGTGCATTTAATTGACTTTTTACATGTATGCATGGTTTAAGAACTGTTTAAATATGAGTAAATTCTGTAAAAACATTATTACGCTACATACTGTTCATATTATTAATCAAACTGAACCTCTCCATTTATAGGAAAATCAACTGTGCCAGCAACTGATGAAGCTGTTTATTCTGAAGTTAAACCAGGAACCGCTCTTGGTAATAATGCACCACATGATGTGCACACTTAAATGATTATTCAGCAGATTGTTAAATGGATATAAGTCAGATTAATATGTCAGAGAGCACTACTGCATCTTGAACAATGATTTGTTTTGTTGTTTTGCTTCTCTTCCAGGTCTGTAAGGAGAGGTCATTCTTCATTTCCATATTTTTTTTATCCTATTGGTGGTCGCGGGGGGGGGGGGAGCCTATCCCAGCTGACACTGGGTGAGAGGCAGGGTGCACCCTGGACAGGTCACCAGACTATCACAGGGCTGACACATAGAGACAGACAACCATACACACTCACATTCACACCTACGGACAATTTAGAGTCACCAGTTAACCTGCATGTAATTGGACTGTGGGAGGAAACCAGAGCACCTGGAGAAAACCCACGCTGACACGGGGAGAACATGCAAACTCCACACAGAAGGGCTCCCCCACCCTAGGTTCAAACCCTCCACCCTGGAACCTTTTTGCTGTGAGGCAACAGGGCCAACCACTGCATCACCGTGCCGCCTGTATAAAAATGCTCTCAAGCATTTTAGAAAATTATTGTGGGCACACTGCTATCCACATATTACACATGCTCAGTATTTTGTGCAGTTAATTTGTTGGTATATCAAAAAAATTACATCATTCCATTCACAATTAGTACATCTCCAGTGAAATGTGATCCCATCAGCTGCTTTACCTTGTGCACTGTAATTTAGTCCTTTTTGCGTCTTCTTACATTGTTGGCTGCTGCTTTTTAATTGTGCATGTTTCCGGATGGTTCTGGTAATCCATGGTTTCTGGTTGTGGAATAATTTCACCGTCCACACATCCTGGCCTCAACAAGACAGCCGCATGGTCACTCCTCCTGAACACTGTCGGCAGTGATCCACAGCAGGATCGGGACAGCAGCTCACAGTCCCACTGACACACCAGTCCTTGTTCACCATGGAACACACGCCTCCTCTCCTTGTCTTGCCTGAGTCCTCTGCTCCGTCACAATTGGCGTACAGAATAAGAGTCACCTGGTGAAATGGCGCTGTCAGGGATCAACCAAGTTTTGGTGAACATCCTGATATCCTGTTGAAAACTGATGCGTCACAGAGGTCGTCCAGTTTATTTCCAGCATCTGTACAATGGCTAGCAGGATGCTAGTTCAGCTGGCGCTCATTATTCTCCATCTTTTCCTCAATGTTTAAAGATGTTTACATTTTTGAACCTTGACCTGGCTAGCTAGCCAGCAGAGGAGAGTTTACAGACTGGTGAGTTGATGCTCATCATTGTGATGACAGACTCGCAGCCACACGCCATCATCAGCCCACCACAGAAAGCACCACCAACACGCTGACAGAGAGGCGACTGGAAGCGTCTGTGCTTAACTTGTGGATTTAATTAGTCTGAGCATGAGCACAAGACTATTGATGCATATTCTCATTTAATATTAATGCACTGCCTTATCTTTACTTTGTACAGTCATTTTGTCATTTGTTTTTTTTGTGTGAAACTTTGAATCCAAGTTATTCCAAAGAGCAGCACAAGTATATTTGAGCTTCTGATAGTGCAGCTTTAAAGTCAGCATCTTTTATAGAGTTAGATAAATCAATTAATCGTTAAAAATTATTTTAATATACATGTTCATATTTTCCTTTTGTCTTAAAAGTATATTTATAACTGCTGTACATGTTTTATTTTGACCTTAATGGATTTGATATTTTTAGTTTTTAATATTTTTTTTAGCATTCTGTGCATCAATAAAGTTAAAAGCTAATTTATTTATTTATTATTTTTTTAACTGGACATCTGAACTGGATAAAGATCCCATATTAGCCTTCTGGCACTATCAATCTTGGCAAAAGCCATAAAGTGGACTTGGTGTTGGTTTTCGGGAACTATTTCTTTGGTTAAAAGAGTTCCAACCAGAACTGTTCTGTGATCTGTGGATTATCTAGAGTTACTGAGACATCTGCTCAGCAAAGCTGTTGCTGTGTGGCTCCATTTATTCAAATTCAGTTCACCTATATCACATTAAAGTAAAGGCAGATATCAGACACAGAACAAACAAAAGTATCTTCATGATGAGATACCACTGAGTGTATTGTGGTATATTTTAGCTTTCAGCCCAGTGGCCACAGAAAAGCCTGGAATTGGACAATTACAAAATGATGGAAAACATTAGTTAAAGCTATTACAGTTTAATGAGGCTGTGTTGCACGAGTCCTGACATGTATCTTTTGTTTTTGTGTCACATTACCCGCCAGAATAAATGTCAAGCTAAGAATGGTAAAGCGAAAAATTGCCCTGCATCCTGTTGGAGTTAAATGTGACTTTGATGCTTGAACAAATTTGACGCTTATTATACAGTAAATGACGTGTTGCTTATTATTATATTGAATTTTCTGGGTCTGTTACAGCATAAATATATCTGCTCTGTAAACTATTTGTCTTTCTATATGTTCCTGTGGGTCTATGTGTACATTTTAAAGATTTCAAGATTCAAGATTCAATACTTTATTGCCATACAACTTGCGCAAGTCGTTAGGGAGGGGAAGTACACCTATTTTAAAAATCCATACATCATTCCTACGGTCTCAGACAGTCCAGAAATATTAGTAAACATAAACAACTCTCCCAAATCCAAAAACTGGATTGCTGAAACTGTCACTGATTTATAGCTTTGAGGAGGCCGGGGCCTCAATGTGACGCGCCCGGAACACCTCTAACGGGAGGCGCCCAGGAAGCATCCAGATCAGATGCCCAAACCCACTCAACTGACTACTACTCCGAGCTCCCTCCGGATGTAGTCCTCACCCTATCTCTAAGGCTGAGCCCAGCCACCCCACTGAGGAAACTCATTTTGGCTGCTTATATCCGTGATCTCATTCTTTCTGTCATGAAAAGTTGTTTACAATGTAGCATAATCATGGAAACAACTGGGTGTTCCCTCTGAACTATCAATCGTATTTGTATTTTGTTGTATTTTTTAGATACAGCTGAATCCCAGGATGTCACCTATTCATCGATTGACCTTAAAAACTTTGGAAGGAAGGGTGAGTACTCCAGATACACAGAATAACTAGAATATAGTTTATGTTTTGTCCTGAAGTGAAATATTTTATATAATGGATTCATGTGATCATTTTAACAGGGAAATGCCATGAACCAGAGGAGAGTTGTCTTTACTCTGATGTGAATATAGGAACTGCAGGTCAGTCATTTACAACAGTCATGCTCAGAGTTTGTACTGAAATGTGTCCTATCATTATACTGGAGGTAACAACAGGTAAGCAGCTCAATTTATCCAAGTCACCATGGGTAGTTACTACTAACTACCACTGGGTGTCACCAGAGTTTTAAATTGTTAAATGTTAAGCACATCTATGACCTTTTAAACTCATATGACTTTTTTAACTCATGGCATATTTCTAATTAAGTTTTTCATATTTAGTACATGGATATCAATCAATATTGTGTGTCATTTCTGTATGACACACTTCCATCTCACAGATGTGGCAATAACTGAATTGTGCTGTTACACATTATGAAATACTATGGATTCTACATGGAAATTCCTCCTCCACTTTCTCCTTTTTTTTCCTTAATGAGGTTGCACCATAGTACAGACATACAGAGAGCTGTGTTCATTACTGACATGGTTATTTTGTCTTTTGATGTGTTGTAAAATTTGTGCTGCCAGTTCCTTCTTTCTCCAAAATTATGGTTCATTGTTATTCATTTATTTGTATTGTTTGATTTGGCCTTACTGAATCACAGCATCAAAGGCTTTTTTTGGTCATTTTTGCCTTTATTTATTGTCGGGATGCACCGATTTTGAAGTTGTAGGCCTATATTTAAAATGACAATTTATTCGGTAGCCGATATCAGTATTTTTATATTGCTGTTTATTTTGTTTTTGTTGTTATTTATTCCCCCTCTTTGTGACAGGGAAACACAGAAATCTAACTTTTTAATATTCAGTCAAACAAAATTATGAGAGAGAGAGTAGCTCATGTTCACAAATATTCATTGAACTTTCCTAGGCCTTGGAAGTAACATATTGGAGTTATTAATTAAGGGATGTTCCCCTTTGAACTAAACGTACATCTGCTGCTATACTAGAGAGTACAATTTGAACAATTATCTTAAACAGGACAAATCAATTTTTGTTATTTGAAGCATTAAACAATGTCTCACATGAGTCCTAGCTATTGGCACACAGTTAACTGTCAGAGGGGGCAGGGCTTCAGCTCTCGTCATGTTCGCTTCTAATGATGAGACTATTTCTGTTCTGCTCGAGTGCATTCACTTTCTATGGGTGATGTCGTGACCAAAGTTGAAACCAGAATTTCACCATAAAGGGACGACATTTAAAGTTTCTGTACTAGAGCGAGGGAATACTTTTCTCTGCAGTACTGCCATTCAACTTTTTGATTTGAGCTGAAGAATGAACATTTTTTGAAGGAGTTTTTCCAGCGTGGTGAGAGAACCCATGGATTAAAGACATGAGTATGACACCTGTAATGTCAGCTGTCCACTTGAAACTGTATGCTGTAGACAGGTAGGCAGTTTATTCATTCATTATTCATTAATTCTTCTTGACTTTAACTATTTTATACAGCAGGCGTCATAGTAGCACTAAGAATTATTGACCCTTGGAGAGGCAGCAGTAGCCCACAGGATGATCATATCTGTATCAGGAAGGAAATTGAAATGTTTATCTCTTTCCATTATGAGATGATATAATTCTATTTAATAAAACATATATACACCTATGGGCAAAAATATGCCTCAGTCAAACCAGCGCAGTTGTGTGAGCGTCGTGTAAAAGGGAAGGAAGTACAAACCACAAGAAGTTGGAGAAAACTTACGATCCAGTATTTATATGTAATGCATCTTCTGTTTCTTCACAGTTCCTTATTTTTCTTCACATGTTGCAAGCTTCTTTTTTTTTGTCTTTACACAGCGTAGAAGCATTTCTAAGAAGCAGAGTAACTGAGTAACAGTACTGGATGTGAGGATGGGACACACTCTGCTCTGTGGGCTGGGGGTTTTCTGTGAGTACATACAGTAGATACAACTTTTTAAATGCCTGAGTGTCTTTTATATTTGATAGTTTCTGTCAGTCTGATAATCTCTGATGAAGTTTCAAACTTTATTTTAGCCCTGAGTCTACTTCTCTACTGTGGACATGCTCAAGGTAATTATATAGTTCTCTATTTCGTTTTCTTTATATGTTCACTTAAGACAAATATCCACCAAATGTATCACTTTTCATCTCATCCTAATTCTGTGTTCTGTTTTGTCAAGAGAAAACACATTAACATTTTACATCTTATGTTGGTTTTATAGATGCTGTGCTGACCATTGAACCAAACTGGTCCACTTTATTTACCGGAGAGTCTGTTACCTTCATATGTGACATGAGGGTGGGAAAAGACACCGACTGGTATTACACAATCCACAGGGATCGTCAAGAATTTCTCCCCTACAGCTCAGTTAAGAGATATACATCACAGTCTCTGTCTATAGGTTACAGTGGTGAATACCAGTGCATTGGTGATCACAAGCGCTCAGCATATTCAAGAAAAGAAAGTCATAAAGTTTCTCTAACTGTATCAGGTAAGTGATAAGTTTTACCACCATGACCAAGTTCATTACAAGCATTTATTTATATATTTATTTATTTATTTACTTTTATCAGCCATGTTGATATGATCACCCTGTTTGGCATAGTGCTAATACATAGTGTATAAATATTAATCTTGTTTATAAGCTAGTGTAAGGAAAATGCTCAACTTCAGCAAACACTGAAATGGAGAGACTTGGAGAACCACGGAGAAAAGTTACAGCCAACGGGGTTACTTTAATCGCAGAACTCAGCGTACAACAGTATACTAATCTACACAGCAAAACAGATGGAAACAGCGAAACAGCCCTGAACAATCACCCTTCAAATGCCTTTATAAGGGGTGTCTGCTCGTTCATGTGCGTGTGTGTATGTGTGTGTGTGTCTGTGTATGTGTGTGTGAACATGCTTGGGTCGTATTCCCTGGGAATCTAAAGTTCTCCTGATTTCCTTTGTGTGTTCCTAAAGCTGGACTTTGTGCGTCAGTATTTCCTGTCTTTTTTGTCTCTCTGGCATAAACAACCATTCCTGTTGTGAAACTTGGCACATCTGTTCCAACGGTCAGGTCACCCTAACCCAGAACGTTCTCCCTCATTTAACCTCCTAAGGCTTGACTTATGCACAAACTACTCAAATTATCAAAACACCTGTTATGGGTCCTTTTTGCTGCCAAATCTGATATTTGACTAGCTGCTTCCCAAATCTAATGTAACTGACCTTATTTTTCACCTTTGGTATAAAATGATAAATTATCTGCCTCTACACTAGTTTTAGATTCAGAAACCTTAAAGTGGAGATAAAACACTTAACGACGTATAGGCATTTCCCATTCACGGATTTTGTGCCTCCTCGGCCCTTCGCTTTGTGACCTGGAAATCAATCTTCATGTTCCATCTCGCAGGGCATCCCAATTCCTAAAATGCATCTTAAGAAACTAGGAGTGAGGAGGCTTTCTGGAAAAGCTAAATAGAAATATTTGTATAAAAAGTAGCCTTATCGATCTATCTCTCTACCTACCTAGCTACCTACCTACCCACTGCCACCAACATTTGCAAGTCAAAGCTACAAGCACTTTTATAAAAACAGACTGTGATCAAAATAAAATGCAAACACAGGGATTTTATTCCCGTTTGAAAATTTGCAGCTGCACAACAGTTGCACCTCCAAAACACTAGTCCGGCAGCAGGGTTTCTGTGAAGTGCTGTAAAGTTTAGTTGATTCAAAACACACATTAAACACACATTAAACATGGCTTAATAGAGACAATTTCAAACACAAGTACACAAATCAGCTTCACTATAAATCACAGCATTCACAGACAAACACTTGTCTTTATCTGGACACATTTTCCCAAAAATACAACATGCTAATGTTATTAGCACAAGCTTATGGCATTTTACATTGTATAAATTAGCCTTGTGGCTAGAGGACTTTTATTCTCTATTCATATAAAACCAGGGTCAACAACATTTAACAAGGGAAATGTTACAAAATTCGGCTCCATTACAACTCACAACGTTCACTGACAAAACAACTGTCTTATACTAAACACATTTTCCAAACAAATACAACATGTTAACGTTATTAGCACAAGCCTATGGCATTTTACATTGTATTTACCCTAGCAATGAGCGAAGATTTCCTCTGCTCATATGAGGTCAGGATAAATTACACACAAGACTGAAAATGCTATTTTTGTGGAGGCTTCATTGTCTTCACAATTCATTGTTTCTTATCTGTGAAATTAAAGTAAATAAAAGCTTCGTTCCACTGAGGGAAATGGTTTCAGCTTACAGTAATAGACAGGAGGTCTGCGTCGCCATGACGTGTAGTTACATTTCTGGGGACGTGCACATCAGGCTACGGCTCTAAAAAGTGTTGCTAGAGTGTGTGAGTAAGGCGGAGCTGTGCCGAGAGTGTGAGAGAGGAGAGACACACACAGGTATGCGTCATGTAACACGACTTGACCCTTTATCGATATAAACAGTGTTGTCTTAATTTTTATCTTGCTTGAAAATAAATCGATATATTGTACATAGTTGTTGTATCACCCAGCCCTAGGTTCATATAGTGATTGGCATAATTTAAAGCTGTGTTAGAAACTTCTCTGATTGGTTGTTTCTGCCACTCTGTGGTCCGACTCTAGCAATTGCCATTAGTGACAGTGGAAAGAGGAGCAGGGACATGAGTTATTTCTCAGATTATCTGTCTCATGTACTTGTTTTAGAACATTGTGATAATTTCAGTAAATATGACACCAAAGTATTTTCATGAAAGTTTCCAAGTGTAGCTTTAAATTCAGAATGTTACAACATAAATCATGAATAATTTTTAACTTTTTTTTTTTTTTTAAATGACATGTTTATTTAATTGAGCTGATTTACTAAAAAAGGTATGACCTGTGTTCCACAGACAAAGATGTGATCCTGGAAAGTCCTGCGTCCACTGTGTTTGAAGGAGAATCAGTGACCCTGCGCTGTCGACATCGTACTCAGACAAAGGAGAAGAATGCTGTTTTCTACAAAGACGGATCACCTATTGAAACAGACACAAACCATCAGTCAGTGATGTCTTCAGAAAACACAGTTCAAGTCATTTCAAATGGGAGCTCTTACATGTGTAAATTTGAGGACGAAGAATCTGAACCAGTAAAACTCAAAATGGAACGTAAGTAGTTTTCATACTAGAGTCTCAAAATTTAAGGGCATTTTGCGATGAAGAGCAGCAGGCATGTACTTTAGCATTTCCAGAGTGAAGTGGAGTGATGATTTCTCTGCATTATCTCAGACACAGTGGACACTTAACAAAGGGAAAAAGAGAAAGCTGTGTTTAAATTGTCGTTCATTCTTAGAAGTGTGTTTGTGCTCACTTTAATCCACTTTAGGTTAATTTAAGCAACAACTTTAGTGGTTAATAAATGTTTAACAGAAGCATTGTTGCAACTGATTTCCATCAGTTTACGATACTTTGGGGCGGCAGTAGCTCAGTCCATAGGGACTTGGGTTGGGAACCGGAGGGTCGCCTGTTCGAGTCCCCTTCCGGACCAAAAATATGGAGCGTGGACTGGTAGCTGGAGAGGTGCCAGTTCACCTCCTGGGCACTGCCGAGGTGCCCCTGAGCAAGGCACCGAACCCCCCAGCTGCTCGGAGCGCCTGGCAGCCCACTCTGACATCTCTCCACTTAGTGCATGTATAGGTCCAGTTTGTGCATGTGTGTGTTCGGACCTGTGTGTAATTGACAACAGAGTGAAAAATTGAATTTTCCTTCAGGGATTAATAAAGTATATAAAATTTAAATAATAATAATAATAATAATAATATATACTGATTTAAAAAGGTGATCAAAATAATGTGATATCATTTTCTACAGTAAGTCGTAGCACCACCAAGAATGCTGGATGAGATTATGTTATTAATTTTAATTATCTTTCAAACTGGACTGATTCACAGGGAAATAATGACCACTTTTATGTCTTTGTCTAAATTAAACAGCACAACCAAAGGCCAGACTGAGCAGACACTTTCCATCAGGGGGCAGTGTGACACTGACCTGCTCTGTGAGCCCATCATCATCATCATCATCATCATCTGGTTGGAAATACTTCTGGTACAGAGGCAATAAAACCTCTGAACCTCTGACCACACAAGATGTTGTCTTCCTCTCAAATGACACAATCAGTGTCTCACAGGGAGGACTCTACTGGTGCAGAGGAGGAAGAGGAGATCCACTTTACTACACAGAGTACAGTGATCCAGTCGGTAATATGATATGGAATATAAAATGCAATAAATAATACACTGTGTATTTTTGAATGAGGATTAAGACTAACACTAAAATGAGTTTGATGTTTAATCTTTTCTAATCTGTGTATTTGTGGCCTCTTGATCATGAACAGTCACAAACAGAGCTGTTGTGACCCTGCGACCCAACTGGCCTGAGATATACTATCTGGAGACGATCACACTTACATGTGAAATTGAGGATGGAGGAGACGCTGAGTGGAAGTATGAGTGGACGACACCCCGCTCATACAGACCTGAAAAACAAAAGGAAAACATGATGAGAAATTTGTTGCCATCACACAACGGAGACTACAGGTGTGTGGGCACACTGAAACATGAAAAGTCTTCAACAGAGTGGAGTGATGCTTTCACATTGAGAGTATCTGATTGTAAGTCACGTCATCAGTCGTCATCTTTATTTTGCTGAATGTAAAAAAGAAATTATTGTTCCCTGTATTTTCAGACAGTGCACCTTTATATTTGAATTTGAATACAAGTCGTGGATGTCATCTACCAACAACACATTATAGCATGTCTTCATTCTGTGAAATCACTTTCCAATAGATAAACCTGAGCCTGTCCTCACTGTGTCTCCATTATGGCTGAGTCCTGGAGCCTCAGTAACTCTGAACTGCAGTGTTAAACATCCATCTGCAGGATGGAGGTTGTAGTGTAATGTACTGATTTACTGAAGACATATACTGTACCTTTTAGCTGACCTTTAAAAGATATGTGTTGAAGCAATATAATCTGTGCAACTGACAAATTACACACTGGTTTAATATTTCATGTATTCTTATGACACACACACACTCATTGAACACTTAAGCATTGTGGTGGAGAAGTACCTAGGACTCACTGTGAATCATTTCTAAAAATAGCATGAGGATGGGTTCAGAAAACACTAGTGGAAAATTAGGGGAATTACAGCTTGTCCTGAGAATGACCCTAGAGGGGGAAGGACTAAAAAGTGCTGAGTCAGCAGAAATATGACACCATTATGGTGGAGAAAAAGTGACTCAGCAGAGGTGGGATATTGTTACGATCAGAGCCAAGTGGGAAGGATTAAGGGAAAGAAATGACTCAGCAGAAATTCTACGATAAAAGAGCGAGCGCAAACAAAGAAATTCCAGCCTTGCTCCGGAGCTTGGCTCATTTGGGTTGTGATGTGTTTGTTGCCTGCGAGCACATTAAACTCAGTTGCATCTGATTCTACGTGTCTCCAGTGATTTTTTTTTGACCTCTGAGTATTTGAGTTTTTGATATCTAATGGAAGATAAAGAAAGTCCGTTTGAGAGGAAAGGAGCGAGGTCGCGAGCTAACTGGCCCGGCTCGGGACCTCGACTTTTTTGCTTCTACAAGGTTCTTCTGGTATAAGGCTGTTCCCAAACTGTCAGACAACTCCTACAGCTATGAGCTGATACCTGGCAGCATCAATGGGACTGAACAGGATTCCTACATTGTTGATGGACAGACACACACAGCAGGATATGTGTGCAGAGCTGGAAGAGGAGATCCAGTGTATTATACTCTTTACAGTGGACCTGAGTTTGTCTGGTCTGGAGGTAGGTTTAGTTTGAGTTTTTTTTATGCTGACACAATAGTAGACATGCACTTGTTATGACTATTCCCTCACACCAACATCAAGGGCCGTATTAAACAACATTCTGAAAACACTCTCAGAGAGCTCCTAACTTAGCCTAAATACTTTTAGTAAGGAGTCCTAGCTTAGCAGTGATTTAGGAAAGTTCTCAGAGCAACTTTGAGCGAGGAAGGGACAGGAACTTTTACCTTAGTGAGAAGGTGTAATTGACATGGTTGCTAGGTATGATGCATTCTTTTAACAGATGTGATTGGTTTGAGCCTGCAAGGTGTAGACACCCAGTGGAAATGAAATGAACCACTGACTGTGAAAGTGTTGTTATTGATTAGTGTGATCACTCTGCTGATGGAAGGTTGAGACAGACTCAAGTCATCACTGCTGCACTGCTTCATTTTTCTAGTGCTTCAGATATCTTGCTATTGTGATCATTTTATGTCTGACGTTATAGTATTAATGTGTTGGATGGAAAATGTGTGCGTACCCTGAATGAGATCAACCACAAACATAATTCCTGTGCAATCTAATTTGTAGCACTTCATTAACTCACTGTCATCCAGTGTTTGGAGAATATTTCTCCTACCTCTTTGTGTTTCTGCCATTTTCTCCTCTGATTAATAAACTCTTTTATTGCTCATTGAAATCTTTATAACAATAATCATCTAACATTAATTTTATACTTGAAGTACCAGAGTTTTGAGGCTCTACCAGTCTGTAGCACACTGCCACAAAATCCACATTGGCTGCCAACAAATACTAATAATAATGAATGTTAATGTTTGAATACATTAAAATATTATTATAGCTGTAATTTTAACCATGTACATCACCATAGTGCCATATTTTCCAGTCTGATGAAGGTTGGCTCCTTGGGTAAATTGGCATTTTCTGAATGTAATTTCCAAAACAGTCAAAATCTTTGCTAAAAAGTCACATCCCCAGTCACCAGCAGCTGAAATGAAAGGACTGGTTTAAAGGTCCAGCGTTTGATGACAGAAAGATACATTTACAGTAAGACAGGGATTTCTCAGTTACTGCATGCAGCTGTAAAATTAATTCAAACATTTATTTTCATAATGTTACATCAGCTTGTTTAAGCTGCACCAGCTGATCTCTGCGACAAAATCTTTGTATTCTTTAATCTTTTTACAGTCGATAATATTATCCTGGTGAGCCCTGTTCATCCTGTTACTGAGGGAGATTCTGTCACTCTTGGCTGCAAATTCAGGACAGAACACGTTCACTATATTGTGGATTTCTACAAAAATGACAGACACATCCCAAATGTTACTGGAAGGGAGCTGACTATCTCTGCAGTGTCAAAGTCAGATGAAGGCTTTTATAAATGTAAAGGAAAAGATTCACCACAAAGTCGGAAGAGATGGACGTCACCAGAGAGTTGGATGTCAGTAAAATGTGAGTATGATTTAAAGAGTTTCTTCAGCATTTTTTTGTAAGCTGTGTTGCGGTCCAAGATAGAAAGATTATAACTGAATTATTCGGGGCGGCACGGTGGTGTGGTGGTTAGCACTCTCGCCTCACAGCAAGAGGGTTGCCGGTTCGATCCTGGGCGTGGGAGCCCTTCTGTGCGGAGTTTGCATGTTCTCCCCGTGTCAGCGTGGGTTCTCTCCGGGCACTCCGGCTTCCTCCCACAGTCCAAAGACATGCAGATTGGGGATTAGGTTAATTGGTAACTCTAAATTGTCCGTAGGTGTGAATGTTAAATGTTAAATTATGGATGCTCACAATTTAACACAACTTGTTGAAAAACCTACTAGAGTGACAAACACCTCACAAACCAGAATTGACCTCTTATTCACAAATAACAGAGACAGAATAAGTAAAATTCATAACATTCTAACCGGTATCTCAGATCATAACTTTATTTTGTTCTCGAGGAAACTAAGGAAAAATCGCTCTCTGAACACTTCCAAAACAACGTCCCCTCCCAACGATTACATCCCCAAACACATGCAACAGCACTTTGGGGATGAAATAAAAAGGACAGATTGGCAAGTGATCCTCTCCTCTAAAAATACAGAGGAAAACTGCAGGTTGTTTTTAGATAAGATCTCTGAGATAAAATCTGCTTTCTGCAGAAGGGGGCGAAAGAGAGCAAAAAACACAAATCAACTTCCTTGGTTAGACTCAAATTGTAGAGCTATGATGAAGAAAAGAGACTCACTCCTCAAGCAGAGTCTTAAGTCTGGGCTGCTTGTTGACAGACAGAAATTTACCCATGCACGTAACAAGGTAACACAGCTACTAAGAAGGACCAAAGCTATTTTTTTTATGAATGCTATTGAAGGGGCCAAAGGGAATGGCAGGAAAGCCTGGCAATTATTAAATAAGTTACTAGTTAAAGAAAACAAAGAGGCGAGCACTACTCTAGCACTGAAAATTGGCAATATCCTGGTCAATGACTCTGCAGTATTGGCCCAAACTTTTAACCAATATTTCCTAGACAGTGTAAAAGACATAACAAAGCTCTTTGCCCCCTCCAATGTTCTTCCCAGACCAATCATAAATGACCATCCTGTCTTTAAATTAAAGCAAATCACTGAACTTGAGGTGAAGAAGATTATTTCTGCTCTGAAATGTTCCAAGGCCAAATATATCTGACTTGGACACCGACTTCATCAAAACATACTCTGATGCACTGATAAAACCGATAACTATCTTAGTAAATCAGTCAATCACCTCAAGGGAAGTACCACCATCCTGGAAGATAGCCACGGTGATGCCCGTTTTTAAATCAGGGGACAAAACATCAGTTGCCAACTATCGTCCAATCAGTATTCTCCCGGTGTTATCCAAAGTGCTTGAAAAATGGGTATCGAAACTACTAATTGAACATCTAGATAAGGGATTTAACCCACTCCACCCGATGCAATTTGGTTTTCGTCCCCACCATTCCACTGAGTCAGCTAACTGTGTGTTTTTAGAAAAGGTAAAATGTATGTTGGATAAAACATTGCATGTGGGTGCTGTGTTCCTAGACCTCAGAAAGGCATTTGACACAGTAGACCACCAAGTCCTCCTGAGAAAGCTAACATATTTTAACTTTTCAGCTGAAACAATGGAATGGTTTGAGTCATATCTGTCGAACAGGGAACAGTGTGTCATGGTAAATGGTGTAAAATCCCCCTTTCTTAAAAACACAGTTGGTGTCCCACAGGGATCGATCCTTGGACCTTTGCTATTTTCACTGTACATTAATGATTTGCCTAATGTATGTACTGATTTTAATGCACAAAAACAGAGACAGAATAAGTAACAGAGACGACGTGGTCATTTTTACTTATGGAAATGACGCAAAAGACATCTCTCTAAGGCTCACGGATGCGCTGCACAACATACAACATTTGCTGAAAAACACCTGCCTGCTGTTAAACACAAAAAAACCAGTGTGCATGATGTTCAGCAAACGCCCTACTGACATCAAAAGGTCCAATGTGTTTCTTGACGGGGAGGAATTAGAGCTGGTCTCCCACTTCACATACCTCGGAGTCGTCTTGGACTCAAACCTGACTTTCAAGAAACACATTAAAAAAGTCAGAAACACAGTAAACTTTAATCTATTAAATTTTAAAACTTTTCAGCCTGATTCTCTCTCATATTGACTACTGCTTCACAAACTGGGCATTTGCAAGCACCTCAACTTTAAAACCCATAGAGCAGATGTATAACAGAGCAGTAAAGATATTTGACCGGAAACCAAACTCCCATCATCACTGTAAGGTCCTGGAAAAGCACAAATTTCTAGACTTTGAAAATTTAAAAGTATTCAAAAATGCCTGTTTCATATACAAATGTTTACACGGACCAGCACCAGCTCCTGTCAAAGAGTTCATCCATAAAAAAAGACTCACAGGACATGGTACTAGGTCAGGCACAAGAGGTGACTGTGAAATTACACACAGAAGAACCACCTTTGGTCAGAATGTTCTATCCATAAAAGGTGGGCAAAGCTGGAATAACCTCCCAGTCATTATCAGAGAGAGCACCACTCTTAGCACTTTCAAGGGGAAGCTGAAAGTATGGTTACTAGAAAATCAAACATGCGACCACCTGTAACCTGTAATGCAATGCAATTGTTGGGTCATCATCAGAGTTTCTTTCTTTTTCCGTTACATGTATACAAAAATTACACAATACTTTTGTGTATGATTTTTTCTCATCAGTAGTGTTTACATAATACATTTATGTATCACATTTAGTGCAATAATTACACGCTTCTGCATGTGCAACTGAGTGTACTAGGCCTCGTGCAATACAAACTGGCACTCTAAACTGATGTGCACTTTAGGGCTTTGTGCAATTTCATCTGGCACCTTAGGGCATTGTGCAATTTCATCTGGCACTCATTCACTTTAGCACTTGACACTTTATCCAGCACCTATGCACTTTACTCTTCAAAACGAAACTCTTATGGTCTCCCTACCTGTGGGCTAGCTCTCCACCCACAGTCAATCTGTATTGCAATTTATCTGTCTGTCTGTATGTTATGGTTTGTGTTTTTCAATGTGTTTTTCACTGTTAGTGCTTGTTTTATTGCTACTGCTCCTTTTTTCTTACTGTGAAATGTTGTACTGTCTTAATTTGTTTTTATGTTAATGGGACTACGGATGGAAATTAGCGGCAAGCTACAATCCGGCATCTTTACATGTTTTAACATGTTCATCAATGTGCACTGTCCCATTCAAATAAACAAATAAATAAATAAAATAAATGTGAGCGTGAATGGTTGTTTGTCTCTATGTGTCAGCCCTGCGATAGTCTGGCGACCTGTCCAGGGTGTACCCTGCCTCTCGCCCGATGTCAGCTGGGATAGGCTCCAGCTCCCCCGCGACCCTCAAGAGGATGAAGCGGTTAGAAGATGAATGAATGAATGAATGAACTGAATTATTCTGACTTTGTTTAGCTTTTTTAAAAACAGTTTAAACTGAAGTAACCCTTCAGACATGGTACCTTGACCCTAGGTCCATTAACCGTTTCCACCACAAACAGTACCCTTAAATGTGGGTGGGTTTGTTGTCACTCGCTGCTCTGTCCAGCACTCACTGTATTTCCTCCTAAACGGAACAACACCTGCACCTCATTTATTGTCCACAGAACAAGGTTGCACTGCGACATTTTCAGAGCAAAACAGAGCAGACTGCAGTGAGAGTCTCTCTCCATGGGATATTTAAAAATAGCGGGGTTGTGCCTTTAGCCCTTCTCAGGCAAGCTCAGGGGTTTATATTTATGGAGCCCACAGGAACAATGCTCCACAATGCTTTTTTTCTCTAAGTGAGGATTAGAATATACACAGTTCACATAATGTTTTCGAAATTAATATATATACTTTTAAATGTTTGAAGATCCACTCATTACTTAAAATGTATGTCATCCAAGAGAGACTGAAAAAACTGAAGTGATGGTAAAAGTTGTTACAGTGCAATTTAAGCTGTGTTGATTGATTCACATCGTCAACTCATGCATTGAGTAACATTACAAGAAAATGTTCCACCTTTAGAAGCTGCTGGCAGTCGGCCCAATAAATTGAGTTTTTTTGTGCTGCAAGAGACAGCAACATCCTTTATTTTTATAGTTATATTTTACAAATGTAAAACTTGCCACGGTATGAAGAGTGGTTACAAAACCAGCCACAACTCAGCTCTGAGCAGAGTGACCAATCAACGGACTGCAGTGTTCACAGCTCCACCTTTTAGTACCAGATCTGTGTGCTAGGTACCCCAACAGAGGGGGGACCAAAAATGGGGACGGTACAGAACGGTTCCATTGGTACCATCCACAACTTTTCACAGTGGAAACAGAAATAAAGCGTACCAAACTGAACTGAACTGTTCTGTGGAAAAGGGGCTTAAATGTGCATGGCATGTGATCAGGGGTTTATAAAAGTGTATTTTTGTGTATGTGGTTTTCTATTTGTGCATTTATATATGCGTAAATGTATTTTTGTATACATGCTTAGATTATGTTTGCATGTTAGTGTCTATGTATGTATGCAACATATTCTCATATAACTGTTCGTATGGTTCCTATGAATTAACGCTCCACAAATGGGTTTGTGTCCTTAACGCACAGTTATGTAATTAACATAAAGTTACAGAGGTTAGGTTTAGAAAGAAAACATGGTATGGACGTACCCTAAAATGCCTTAAGGCCCGAACATACTCGGGCGGAATGTACGCAGAACGGACTCCGCGGAGGTCTGCGCGGATTCAAAGCAGTCGTCTGCAAGCCCTGTGCGCGCAAAGCTCAGATTTTACGACCGCGCGGACTCCGCTCCGCGCACCAGTGACTGCTCGGCATGTATTTTTCACATCGTGGGGATTTTTCACAGACATTTTTACAGGAAACTACAACGCGGAAGCGCGCTCGACTATGGAAGCCCGAATGACTGCGGACGTTCCTCGCAGAGTCTGTTCCGCATACATTCCGCCCGAGTATGTTCGGGCCTTTAAAGTTCACATGGTTCCGAACATGTGACACTAGGGGAAAGTAACAGGCAAATGTCTGTTTTTTGTGACCCCTCCACCACTCCAATCTGCCTGCTTACAAGCATGCTCGGGACTGCCATCTTGTTAACTGCTGTCAGTGCATTGGTCACGTTATTGCAGAATTTTCAAAAAATGGTGGCATATGAATGAATTTGGGTGCATTACTTTTCGTAGGAAAATGTACAAACAGTTTGTGAGAACAGTTTGATGTATGTTCTTATACATTTTTGGATATCAGTTATTGTTTTCTTACTCTTGGAGTTTTATTACTTTGGCTTGACTGGACCTTGACTGTGTTTATGTAAAGCACTTTGGGAAATCGATTTGTAAAAAGTGTTATATGAGTAAATATTAATATAGGTTATTTATTATTATTATTTACTAATTATTTATTATAGCAGCGCCCAGGCTTGAAGGAAGCTCTTCATTTCCTGTGCTGTTGATTGTTGGGCCGGTTTGTGGAGTTTTACTGATTCTTCTCCTGCTGCTGTTTCTGTATCTCTACAGAAAGTCAAAAGGTGAGAACTTTTACTTCTGATGTTAGACTGACTCTGATGTGATTACATGTACTGTAGTAACAGTCGAACAATTCACCATACAAAACAATGTAACAACAGATGTCTTTTTCCTCCACAGATTCATGCTTTATGAGGTCGGTCCAACACTCTCTTCTCTCATTCTGAATATGACAGTAGCACAGTGCATACGCTTTTTAAAGTCACTGTATTTACTTCATGTTTTGGGCCCACCAGGTCTCAGAGCAGCAGTCGGGGCCCTGCTACAGACCACATGATCAACCAGGATGAAACTCAGCTCAAAGAATATGCTCCTCCTCTCCATGGTCAGCCTTCATGCTGATTAATTTTATGATTTATCATCAACTCTAAGACTAGTATTTCACATGTGATTATCTGTTTTGGTAGTGATGGCCAAATGAAGCCTCATGAACCAATTTCTTTATTTTCTGACCCCACCAGATGGCGTTCTTGGTTTAAAGTTAAAGGCTGAAGGACTTGCAATGCAGTGTGCTTTCAAACCTTTGTTGAACAGACAGCGGCATCTGGGGGGTCAGAAAATAAAGACAGTGGTTCAAGAGGACTCATTTGGCCATCACTATGTTTTGGAATTATATAGAATATTGTATAATGTGATCAAAGGTTTTAGTATGACCTTGGCTTGATTTTCACTGTTCTCTATGAATCAATCAAAGGCTTTGAAGAACCTGAACATGGTAAAGTATAGACTTTATGTTTGACACTGAGCAGTTAGATATACTAGAATAAGATGATCAGGTGATTTATTGACAATCCCTTAAGTTTAAACAAATATCTGTGTTTCAGGTGAATCCAGCGATGTCACATATTCTGTGGTTGAGCTCAAAAACTACTTTATTTTATGTAGTGACAATTACATCAAACACTAGAGGTGCCTTTGTAGACCAGCAGTACCTAAATAAAATACAGGAAGTTGTCTTTTCATGCATTCATCTGATCCTTCAAACAGGGAAGAAAACAGAGGAGCCAGAGGAGAGCGCAGTTTACTCAGATGTGACGATAAGATCAGCTACAGGTACAGTGAAGTACAATAGATTCACTCTAACTTTTTATTGGGTACTGCCACAGTGTAATCTTTTCATACCACTTCATACCACTCGGTGTGTCTGCAGTGGTCAAATCCTACATTACTTAAAGAGCTCTCATGTACCCCCTGCAGTACCCCTAGAGGTATCCGCACTCCAATTTTAGAAACACCGACCTATTCCTACTAACACTGTAACTTGTATCATATTTCCTGTTGTGTTTTGTTGTATACACTAAGATTATTTTAGATCATGTATGGATGCATTGCTAAAGAAGACAGTGTACATATGATTATGATTGTCTACTGGGGCGTTACTATTTAATCCAAAACATTCATAGGAAAATCACGTCCTGCAGCGGCAAATGAAACTGTTTATTCAGAGGTCAAACCAGGAAAAGCTCTTGGTAATAATACAGCAGCAACACTGTGCATTTTTGGATAAGTCACTATAGTGATTTATTTTACAGATACAGATAGTTAAATTGGTTAGAAATTGGAGTTAAATGTCATTGAGCACCCTTGCTTCTTAAATAACCCTAACCTTGTTTTTCCTTTTGGTTTTCATCCAGATCAATAGAGAGATCTGCATCAACAAGACCAGCAGAATGGATGACAACATGAATAACTGCATCAGTGTTTAAACAGTATTTGCTATTTTTATTTAATTATTGTGTGCAGCTCCGCTATGCAAATATCAGACATTATTCTGTACAGTTAAACTAATGGCAGTTCATTTAAAGAAAATGATTATGTGGGTCTTAAGCTTCTGTATTGTTAAAAGTATGGTTGACCATTTCTTGTATCAATAAACTTTTGTTCCAGTAGTTTGCTCTCAGCAGTGTTTTTTATTTGTTCTTACATGATTTCCTGTACATAAGCAGTTTATTTATTTGTCTTCTCTCTGATTGTAGTGATCCAGTAAAGTCAAGCTTTTGTTAGACGTATGTTTCTTTGATAGAAATCTAAAAACTTGCACATTTTTATGCAGACGACATGCTTTTTATGTGTCAGCGGCTCTTCTATTAATCAGGCCATGGAAAATCTACACACTGCTTTTGATACATTTCAGATCTCTCTCATCAAACATGAGCTTCTTTTAAATTCTGGTAAATTTAAAACAAATTTATGCTGTTCTCTAGGTCACAGGTTTCCAACCTGGGAGTCCTGACACCCACTAAGGGTCACCAAAGTTTCACAGTGGGTTTGGAGGCCTTCTTGATTTTAAGGGGTGTAAGACAACTTTTTTCTAAAAAAGATACACAGTAGGCCTATATCTTAGCATTTCATTTATTTCTGTGAAGATATCAATATATACATATATATTTAAGTGTATGATTGCTAAAAAAAAAAAGACATAATACAGACAGAATTGTAAAGAAAGTTACTGAAAATATCAAGAAAACTCACCTCTGATGCAATAATCAGGAAATACTCTTCAAAATTCATTTATTGTGTTCACTATTGGGTTAATTGTACAGTTTATCCTTGTTCTGTGTTGTTGTTATGCATTGAACATAATATCAATAAAACATGTCACTTGGTAAGGGGTCGTTAGTTTACTCAATGATAGAAAAGGGGTCTCTTAAGGAAAAAGATTGGGAACCACTGGTTACCCATAAATATCCAGCCTACTGTCCATATCCAAACCTTTCTGGGTTCTGCAATTGAAATTGTTGAAAGTTATAAATCTTTGGGACTCTGGCTGGGTATCAGACTCACTTTTAAGACCCATGTGGAACACCTATCAAGCAAACTGAAGGTCAAAATTGGAGTTTTGTCCAGAGACAAATCTTGTTTTCCTCCTGCTAGTCGAAAGACCATTGTTTAATCTACAGTCACATCTGCTCCTGATTATATTGTATATCTGACTGTATATATGCTTCTTCCTCCACCTTAAAGCCTCTTGGCTCAGTGTATCACAGTGCTGCACTTCAACATAGGTGGTACATTTCTCACGCTCCATTGCATCTTCTATGAAAAGGTGGGATGGTCTTCCTTAACAGAAGTAGCATTCTATCTTGTTTATTTACAAGGCTCTTCTGCAAAAAACTGCTGTTACCTCTGCTTTCTGATTCTTACTCTTCATAGGTTTCATTTTTAGACTAACAACTTCCCTACAATGTCAAACATTATACACTATGTGGTGAGACACTTACTGTGGTACTGTAAGTATTTTAAAGGGCCATTTTAATCATTTTCAACCTGAATCTAAATGCTGTAATGTAGT
The DNA here is from genome assembly GCF_041903045.1 of Epinephelus lanceolatus. Classification (NCBI taxonomy): domain Eukaryota; kingdom Metazoa; phylum Chordata; class Actinopteri; order Perciformes; family Serranidae; genus Epinephelus; species Epinephelus lanceolatus. Next base: position 16,116,416 of record NC_135755.1, read on the forward strand.
GAGGGCATGTGGAAATATGACATGTAAACCGCAATTCATTTGCTTCTCTCTGCCATCTGCTGTCCACCCCATGATGTAAAACATGTCTACACTACACTTAGTCATATCTCTCATGAAGATAGGGTTGTTTACAGTTGATTAGCTTTTTTTAGAGAAAGAAATAGCAATTACAAACACTGCTGACAGCTTTGTGCTGGAACAAGTTTATTGATGCATAAAATGCTCAGACATAAAGAAGACATGTTAAATCCATCCAGGTGAAACTAAAGTACAGACAGTATCTAATCACAGCATTAAAAATGGGAGAACAGAGGGAAACTTGTATGTGTGACAGGATAAATGGTTTGACAACAGATCAAATGTTGTAAATCTGTGAAGCTTTTTCATCAAAAACTGAAAAAGATGCTGACGTTATAGGCGCTCGATCACCTGAAGCTCAGATATTTCAAACTTATTTGGAACAAACTGCATTTTAAGTTGTATACAGGAGCTTTAAAAACAGTGACAGTAAATTGTAAGAAGCAATACAAGACATAAATATTATAGAAAAACATGAAAAATGTATATATGTATATATATATACATATATATATATATATATATATATATATATGAGACTAGAATTATATGTGAAAAAAGCATTTGTGTTGATCCAGTAGAAGACAACATAAAAACCATATGATGTATTTCTTTGAAATGATCTGCTACTAGATTAACTGTACAGAATGCTGTCTGATATTTGGATAGCAGGGGTGCTCACAATAATTACATAAAAGCTGCAAATACTGTTTAAACAAAGGTTTAGTTTATCATGTCATCCATTCTGTGGGTTTTGTTGATGCAGAGCTCTTCATTGATCTGGAAGAAAACCAAAGGAAAAGGAGATTTAAGCTTATTTAAGAATGAATGGGTGCTTTTTGACATTTAACTCTGTTATTACACAACATGAAATGAAAAATAATATAAAAATAATAATATCAAAAACTGTAAAAGCTCTTGTGCACTGTAATTATTAGGTATTTAAACAGTTTTTTTGGGGGGTGGTGTGGAATCAATAGTCAGCCTAGCGAGGGAGACTCCACCGCTATTTAGGTTCACCAAAATTTAGGAGAAGGCACCAGGTCATAGACGTATGACGCACACTTTAGTTGATGGAATGGTAAAACTTTTTTTGAGTGCATAGGTTACAAATTCTTACCACTGGAAAATGTAAGAGTCACTTTAGGCCTACAGCAATGAAAAATGAAAATTGGAATGTTAAACAAAATAACATTCATTTCCATATCATTTTCCATATTGTTTGTGAGAGGCTAAAGCGCCACATGAGGCTCCAGAGCTGCAGGTTGCCTACCCCTCGTGAAGGATTTGACAATTGCTGACTCCTGGTGGTGGTATTAAAAACTTACAAGGCAGCACAGCATCTAATAAAATCTTACATTATAGAAAATGGAATTATATAGAATATTTATATTTAGTACTAAGTTTATTGTACTTGACTGTACCTGCAGCTGATCCTGTCGTCACATTTGAGTATTCGTGCTCCTCTGGCTCATTATTCCTCCCTGTTAAAAGAATAAGATAAATTCATGAAAAGACAAGTTACTGTACTGTATTCAGGGTACACTGGCCTACACAAGCATCTCAACTTTTGCATGTAATTCTCACTACATAAAATGAAGCACGCACCCCTCTTAGCAATCAGTGTTTTTACGATCAGTTAAAGAATATGTGACAACCCTAGATTTATTTCAAATCTAGATATTTTTCTTTAAACGTAAGAGATTGTTGATCAGTCCAAAAAGTATATACTGTACCATGTTCAGGTTTTTCAGAGTCTCTGATTGTTTCATAGAGACAGACGTCACCTACAGAACAGAAAATCAAGGTATTAATCATTTCCCCATTATCCCATTATCTATTAACTCCCTAATCCTCTAAAACAGATATATCGACACTAGCAATGTTGGTCCTCAGCCCCGTTTCCACCAGACACTTTTGGTATGGTATATACCCCAAGAGAGGGGTGACCAAAAATGAGGACAGTACGGAACAGTCCCATAGGTACCATCCATAACTCTTTACAGTGGAAATGGAAAGTAAAAATTACCGAACTAAACTCTGTCATACAGTACTGCTCGTTGGAAATGGGGATTTATATTTAATTATGAATAATTAAATGAATCAGGTTTGAGGCTGACCGTGGAGAAGAGAGGCATAGTCTCTGCATTGAGTTTCAGCCTGGTTGATCATGTGGTCTGGAGCAGGACTCTGATTGGTGCTCTGAGACCTGGTGGGTCCAAAACATGAAGTAAATACAGTGGGTTTAATAAGGAACATGTAATGTGCTGCTGTTACGTTTAGTATGAGAGAAGAGAGTGTTGGGCCGACCTCATAAAGCATGAATCTATAACAAAAGAAAAAAAAAGACATTAACTGTGACATTGTTTAGTATTGCAAATTGTTCTATTGTTACTACAGTACATGTGATTACATCACAATCTGATATCAGCAGGAAAAGATCTCACCTTTTGACTTTGTGTAGCGACACACAAACAGCAGCAGGAGAAGAATCAGTGAAACTCCACCAACCAGCCCAACAATCAACAGCACAGGAAATGGAGAGCTTTGTTCAGGCCTGGACGCTGCTATAATAAATGATTAATCAATAATAAAAAATCTTAATAATTATGTAGATAACACATTTCCTAAATGGATTTTTTCAAAGCACCAAAGACTCAAGGTCACATCAAGCCTCAGTAGCAAAACTCAGGAGTAAAAACTTGAACATACTTTCTGCATTTAACCTCAGAGGACAACTGTGGTTATGAGGATGTGGTGGCAGTTTCATTCATACTACAGCTGAGGGTCCGCATCAGCCCTCAGCAGGTAAATGAGGGCTGGTTAACCGTCCTCTTCCTGAAAACATTGGGTGAAACTGAAACTAAGAGGACGCCACTGGGTCTGGGGTGAAAGTCGGTCGAAAATTCAGCTTAAAACTCATTGGCCGTGGCTAGGTTTATCACAGTGTTTTGGACTGGACTGGGGTGTGGAACACGTGTGCTATGCTACGTTTGCTAAAGGTGCTTACAGACCTAGAGTTGTCTTGCTTTGGTCTGAATCAGGGACCAATTATGTTGCAGAATTCCCTATAGTTGGTTTATGTTAATTTCATCAGCATTTACAAGCGGACTAGATCAAATGCCTTGTGTGAGAAAGGTGCTCATGATTTGTCAGAATTTCCAGGCAGGAAAAATCCCGCAAAACATTGAAAAAGAGTACACTTGCAAGATAAATGTGGCACTTTCTAATGTCACAATGGAGGGACACCTACGCAGGTTGATTTTAGCGCTGCTCATCGTGGATTATATTGCTGTCATTGTTCATTTTAGTCAAACCATACAGTTTGAAAAGGAGACGCAGCTCCAACTAGAAAACAATGTTTTGATGCATTGGATGTGCTGAATGTGCATATTAAGGCAGTACAGGAGGAGGTGCACATTAATAATCCTCCAGGACTGTAACATGCTCATGTTTAACCCAAACAATGTGTCATGTGACTGCAGTTGCTTCAGATCCAGGTCAGAAACCAACCGCACCAGAGTTAGTTTGTAACCGGACCGATACCACCTGTTCAAGAAGGTCTCAGTCCGGTTGTTTTGGTGCACACCTGAGTGTGATTGCTGTGTTCACACCTGCCCAAATTAACCGCACTTAGGCGGCAAACAAACTTGAGTTCGGTTCATCCGAACCAAACAGGGCAGGTGTGAAAGCACCAGAAGATGCTGCTGGGTCCAGAGTGAATGTCTGTGAATGTCTACAGTGTTTTGGACTGGACTGAGATTGGAGCAGTCAACGCGCTTGCTTACAGCCCGTGTGATCACAAAAACTGTCCTGCCCGCGGGCATCTGCACAGGGGTCCGTGCAGAGCTTCACAGACATGAATGGATGACAATATTTACATCACACATACCAGAGCAGACCCTGGTGAAACTCAGTGAAAACATTTCTGTCACCAATTGTAACACAGTTTACAAAAAACAATCTATTTTTAAATCATACTCACATTTTACTGACATCCAACTCTCTGGTGATGTCAAATCTTTTCTTCTACATGAGTAAAAGCCTTTGTCTGACTTTGACACTGCAGAGATTGTCAGCTCCCCTCTGGTATCTTTATGGAAGAGTTTGCCATTTTTGTAGAAATCCACATTATAAGGAACATTTTCTGTCCTCAATTTGCAGCCAAGAGTGACAGAATCTCCCTCAGGAACAGGATGGGCAGGGCTCACCAGGATAATATCACCGTCTGTAAAATGATCAATGAATATGAAGTTTTGGTCGCAAAGATCAGCTGGTGCAGCTTAAACAAGCTGACATATATTAAGCAGGTGTTTGTAAACGAGCAAAAACATTATAGTACTTGTGCCAAATTCTCCTGTTGACATAATTTCCGTGCAGATCGGCCTTAGACCAAGCCCTTTATTTCAGCAGGTAGAGACTGAGCACAGGAAACATTGACGTTTGGCAAAGTATATACAGTTCATGCCAATTTACACAAACAGCCAACCTCCATTATACTCTATGCTAGCACACACAATTTGACACTATTTTAAAACGATAAACTCGACCCACCAAGGTTGAATCTACAGGACATAGAATAAATGACTTTGGTTTTAGCCACCTACAAATAAAACTATATAAAAGAAAGTTGAAATTAGTCTGATACAAATAATGTGATTTACACTCACTGCTTTCGGTGATGTTGACTGCATTGCTGAACTGTCCTGTGTGAGATTCACACCAGTAGACTCCGTCAATGTTCTGTGAGCTACGGATGTTGCATGTGTTTCCATTCACTGTCCCCCAGGAAAAACAGTGTGTCAGGTAACCGAATTTAGAAAACCTCCTCACTCTCCACTCAGTAGAGTTTCCCTCACAGCTCAGTGACAGAGAGTCAGAGGTGAAGTGTTGCACTCTGTCAGGACTCACTGTGAGAGACCCTGCTGAATGAAAATCTGAAAAACAACACACATAGGAAGTAAAGCATTAAAAGTAATGTTAGACAACAATAATGCAAACAATCCTGTTTTTATTCTTTTTTAACTGTTGGTCCATAGAAGCAATGGATCGTACCAATAGATGTTTATAATAAGATTAAAAATACAACTAAATGTCCAGTATTCAAAGTTTCTGGGGGAAGAGAGAAGGAAAAACAAAGACAAATTGAAGGAAGTACGAAGGAGGATTAGAAAAGAAGAACTAAGGACAGTGAAAATGACAGAAGGAAAGAGGAAATCAAAACAGAAAGTATTCGTGCCTTCACCTTAGACATATTTAACTAAATGTATTTGTTTATTTTTCAGATTCCTGGTGACATGTCTTAACATTAAACACATACAGTGCCCAACCTAGCACATTCGGCACACGAGGCAATCCCATCCATCCATTTTCATCCTCTTATCTGAGGCCGGGTCGTAGGGGCAGCAGGCCAAGCAAAGCACCCCAGACATCCCTCTCCCCAGTGACGCTTTCCAGCTCCTCCTGGGGTACCCCAAAGTGTACCCAGGCCAGATGAGATAGGTAATACCTCCAGTGTGTTCTGGGTCTGCCCCATGGCCTCCTACCAGTGGGACGTGTTTGGAGCACCTCTAATGGGAGGCGCCCCTGAGCCCTATTAAATCAGATCCCCGAACCACCTCAACTAACCCCTTGTAACGCAACGGAGCAGCGGCTCTACTCTGAGCTACTTCCAGATATCTGTGCTAACCCTATCTCTAAGGCTGAGCCCAGCCACCCCACAGAGGAAACTCATTTTATCACTTGTATCCGCGGTCTTATTCTTTCCGTCACTACCAAAAGCTCATAACGATTGGGGGAGGGGAGGCAGTCCCCTTAGTTATTATTATTGTCCTTATGTTTAATAATAATAAGAATTGTATAAACAAATATTTATAATATTTTAGAGAGTAGGGGGATTTTGGCGCCACCCAAAACAGCTGCCTATTTTGCGCATAGGAAATTTCTACAGAACACACATGTTGAAAAGTGTATGTTTCCCAACAAGCAAGGAAAAGGCAAAATAAACCTACCCCCAGACCAGACAAACTTGGGTCGACTGTAAAGAGTATAATACACTGGATCTCCTCTTCCAGCTCTGCACACATATCCTGTCGTGTGTGTCTGACCATGAACAATGTAGGAATCCTGTTCAGTCCCATGGATGCTGCCAGGTAGACGCTGAAAGCTGTAGAAGGAGTTGTTTGACGGTCTGGGAACAGCCTTATACCAAAAGAACCTCCATCCTGCAGATGGATGTTTAACACTGCAGTTCAGAGTTACTGAGGCTCCAGGACTCAGCCATAATGGAGACACAGTGAGGTCAGGCTGAGGTTTATCTGTTGGAAAGTGATTTCACAGAATGAAAACTGAATGAATATATTGTTGAAGTATATGGACTGCTTGTATCTTCCATCTATGTCTTCAAATATATATTCAGCAAAACAAGAAATGACTTGTATGATATACTGTCGGATACTCTCAATGTGGAGAATTGTCTCGAGTGAATATATATAAAAAAAGAAAGTTGTATGGTTACCTTGAGCATGTCCACAGTAGAGGAGTATATTCAGGGCTAAAATACAGTTTGAAACTCTTTCAGACATCATCAAACGGACAAACTATTAAACACTATACGATAACATCAGGCATTTAAAAAGGTTTTTATCAAAAGAAACTACAAACAGAGAAATTAACTGATGTACTCACAGAAAAACCCCAGCGCACCAGGCAAAGTGTGTCCCATCTTCACATTCAGAACTGACGCTCTGTCACCCTGCCTCAGAGAAATCCTCCTACTTTGTATTCAGCTTGAAAATGCAGCAATCGAATCTGAAGTTTTCTGTAACTTCCTCTTCTGAGTGTAGCGTGGGGTTTAACCACAGGATATTTTGGGCACGTATCTAAGATATAAGTCAGTTGAATTTAATCATCTCATCTTAGAGTGGTGGCACCAAAATTGACCAGAATAAAACCTTGCAATGCTTGAGCAGTTTTATGTAGATTGCACACACCAAACACAGCCTAGATCTTTTTTACCATTTTCCTTTTGCGGATATTTTATCATAGGCAGAGAAGTGTCACAGTGGGCACTGTTTACCTGCCATACAAGTCATCTTCTCAGCTCATTCAGTAGTTTTCCACTCTCCCTGCCTCTCCACCACACCCACCTCATCATGCTGATGATGCTGCCTCTCACCTGTGGATCATTAATTCCTGTCACTATAAAGACTCCCACGTCACAGACTCTTCATGCCAGATTGTTCTCCGCCTTCATGCAAGACTTTCCAGCGTTGTTTCTGGACTGCTTCCTCGTTACCGGCCCTGCCCATCCCTGGTTGTCCAGTTTCATCTGTTCCCCGGTAAACCACTCTGCCTTCTGTTCTCGACCAAGAGTTCTGCTTCCACTTTCCCAGCTCCTGTTCACTTGTTTTCTGCGGCTGTCTTGAGAGACCATCACCCAGCTCTACCAATGGTCTTCTGTGCTGTGGATTCCTTCACTGTGTGGCTGCACATTCCACCTTTTTGTGGATCCCAGTCTTCATCTGGCTGACAGGCTCTTCCCTGTCCATGGGCGGCTTTGCGTCAGAGAGACGGTTTTGCCTGTGAGTACTCCTGGTTTTTTGAATCCTGGCTCTTCTGACATTGCTCTTTGCCTGCCCCCTCATGTTAACATTGTTGCATTTTGATTCACTATAAAGTCCTCAACAAAAACAGTGAGTTTGTAAAATATGAATCATTTTCATATAATGATCATTTTCACAGGTAAACATGATGATCCAGTGGAGAGCTCTGACTGGTAATCTGAATCCAGATCTGAATCCAGATTTAGCCACAGGCACAAACATTTATGTATGACTGTATATAGTGAAGTACCATTAAATTTGTGTAAAATCACACATTTATAGAATAATATAATGTCATTGATAAAAATTTTATAGATGAAAGGGGTCTAAAGTGGCACTGCACAAACTCTGTTTTTTATGATCTGCAAGTAATTTTCCCTTTTCGCATTGTGTTGCTTCTGTAAAACACTAATTCTAATTCTAATTTCAAATGTATAAAAATGCTTTGTGGAAACTAAAGAAGACTGTTCATTTCAGGGTCTAACTGGGAACAGCCTTCGTGGCATTGTATGATCAGTGCTGATTTATCAAATACATTGTGAAATAATGACGTAAAATGTCAAGCGTGAGTGCTTACATCTTTATCTTCACACTACAAATACAGTCATTTACACAGAATTATGACTGCCCAGTCAGCTATCCACTTATTTGTATCTTTCTTGGTAATTTATGACTTCATTTTTTTTAAGACCTGCTGTTCCAAGACTGAGGAAGTGTCATCAGACTTTTATGTGCACTTCCTCAGTAACAGTGATCTAAGACTTATGGAATTCAGCTGCCATTAACCAACTGACAATTGATTTTTTATTTTTTTTTTAAACTTGAATTAAATTGATTTAAAAAAACAAATACAGGTTTGAGCTTTAAAAGGTTTTGACAAACACGTTGAGCTTTGACATATTGTTTTTATTTAAATAAAGTCATAAGTTTTCATGCTCATTGAAATGATATATTGATGTACAATCTTGCAGGCAAGAAATTCAACTGTTTTCTCACAATTGTGAAATGGATGTTAGCCCAGACTATGCCAATATTGAACCAGCTTTGTGTCATCACAGTGTGTGCAGATGAACATTGTTTGACTTTCCTCTGAGCTCCCTGCACTGGCAGCACAGGGGTGAAGCCAAACACCGTTCATCTGCACACACTGCGATGCCACACAGCTGGTTCAATATCAGCAAAGTTTCCCTTTATATTCATTGTCTTCTGTGTCGATCAGCAGTGATGTGGTGGTTCGGTGTGATCTGTAGCCTACAGTGGTGGAAAAAAGTTTTCGGACACCCCATGCATTTGTGAAATATTGCATTAAGAATCACTCTTAGGTCTTCAAGTGCAATTTCTTTTCATACAGTCACAGCCAAAATACTAAATAAATCCTAAAAAAGCCATTAAAAACTTAAAATTGATTGGTTCCATAAAAATACATAAGAAATTTTGAGTATTGGGTCATTTTGGTACCAGTGATGAAGGTCGTTCTTTTTATTAAAAGACACAATTTTTGTTGCCAGGCTTCATGTCTACATAAAGCCAGCACATTTGAAAGTTCTTCAGACACAAAAATGGCTAAAACAAGGAACCTAACGCAGGAAACACGCCTGAAGATAAAGATTCTCAGCCAGGAAGGGTACAGCTGCCGCCAGATAGCCAGGAAGTGCAGATGCAGTCCTTCAGCAGTTGGATACACTCTGCAGAAATACAGACGAACCAACAGCTTGGAAGACAAACCAAGATCTGGGCGTCCAAGGTTTTCTTCAGCAAGAAATGACCGCATCCTGATCCGCATGTGCAGGCAAAACCGCCGAATGACATCACAGGAGCTTCAGCAGCAGTGGTCAAACCAAACTGGTGTCCAGTGTTCCACCCGCACTGTACGTGGCCAACTTTTAGATCATGGCTTAAGGTCCTACAAGGCTATCAAGAAGCCCCTGATCAATGAGAGACAGAGGTTAGCCCGGCGTCGTTGGGCCCAGGCACACAAGAACTGGACAGCCAGGAATTGGAAAAAGATTTTGTGGTCAGATGAGTCCAGTTTCCAGCTTTATCTTCCTCCTACTAATGTGAGGGTACGCAGAAGGCCAGGCGAAGCATTATCTCCAGCATGTACAGTACCTACTGTCAAGCATGGTGGAGGCAGTATCATGGTTTGGGGATGCATGAGTGCTGCTGGTGTTGGTCATCTCACTGTCTGTGATGGCACATTGAACTCTACCAAGTATTGTACCATTCTCGAAACCCACATGCTCCCTTCTGCGTGTGCACTGTTCTGTCGAGGTAAAAACTGGATATTTCAACAAGATAATGCCCCTTGCCACACATCCAAGGCCAGTAGAACTTGGCTGCAGGAGCACAGTATCCAGGTCTTAGAGTGGCCAGCTCAATCCCCGGACATGAGCCCCATTGAAAATCTGTGGTGGATTATCAAAAGGTCTGTTTCAAAGCATAAACCAAAGAAATAGTGAAGTAGTGAAGTAATTCAAGAAGAATGGGACAAGATTACCCCTCAACAGTGTGAAAGGCTCGTGGGGAACATGCCAGCCAGGATTAGAGCTCTACTATGTGCCAGTGGCAGGACTACTAAATATTAAATTGATGATGTGATGGTTTATTTATTTTTTGTTCAGTTTTGAACACATTCTGTTATTTGTTGACTTTGATACCGACAATGTTGAGAACTGACATATTGAAACTGTCAAGAAATTAGTTTTGTTAGTTTTTCTTGTAAACAATAAACAAAAAAATATAATTTATATTTGTTTGTATCTGTCTAATGCAGCCACACCTTTTGAAACACAAAAGAATTTTCTACAAATATTTCATGATAATATCTGAGATTGTGTAAAATTTTAAGGGTGTCCGAAAACTTTTTTCCACCAGTGTATAGTTCGGCTTTAGCTTCTAACTATCTTTGTCTTTTTAACCTGTTGTTGCTGCTGAGTCAGTTTGACATCCTGGATATATCCTTCAAACACACACTGTAGACCCGTCTGTCTGCTTCTCTCTGGAATCACTGTTTCATTTTCCCAAAAATATGATCGTATTTCTTCAGGGAGTGCAGTTAGTTACAGTGTGGGCTCCATGCTCACTCTGACAGCTTGTTGGACCATCACAAAGGGGCGGGGCTTAGTGAACGGTCAAATGTTTGTGTTATTGTTCGCTAGCATATGTTAACATACTGTAAAACGTAAATTAGTAGCCTGGGATATTTGCTTAAATCACTGAAATCAATGAAATCAATAGGCCTATATTTGGGAAAGGCCTTTAATTCCTTTCACACAAAACTGTTGCTCAGCAAAGATGGGGAATATGATCAAATTGTTTATTTAAACCAACTGTGAATCATTCATTTGATCTAGCTCCAACAGAGTAAGTGAGTTACATCACTCAAGGATTACGGCACAAGGCATACCGAGACAACATCACTTAATCCTGTTAAAACAACACATCCAAAGAACTTTTATAAAAACGAACTGCTTGGCAACCAGACCAGGCCTCTAATTGAGACAGGCCTGTATTTGTCAAAATGTGTAGCTACACCAGGCTGGTAGAAGGGACTGGGTAGTAAATTGGGACTAGGCTTTTAAATGAAGTTTCACAGTATGTACGTGCTAGTTGGCCATTAGCTGTAGTCTTTGTGATGTGTTCAAGTGCAACTTTTTGGCCATGAAGCAACAGCTGGCCTTGGTTGGCACTAGATCTTTGATGTTGGTTTGGTGTGTCTGTACTCTCACAGTTTAACAACACAGTATTCCAATGGCACATGTATTTTGTATATTTCTAAAGTAATTTGTTGCATGCAAACAGATCTGATGTTAATGTGATGATGTCACTGTCTAAACATGTATCCAGCAATGCATTTTCTAGGTGTGAAAGGAAGTTGAGTTTTAATTATCATATCTCTGACAAGCAGTGCCTTGGCTTTTTTCCCCTTCAGCTCTAGTTGGAGCAAGAAATAGCAGTTTGATATTCGGGTTATTGCTCTATGTTTTATGATTTTTAGGGCAAAGTTATGAGAGAGAAAAAGATGTACTACTGTCTGAACAGAGTGCTTGCTCACTTCTCCTTTGGAGACAGTTTATATTTAGCTTAGAATTCAGTTGCAACTTCCTGTGCATGTAGTTGTGACGAAACTTCATCTTAATGGAAAAATTTACAGACTAAGCTTCACGGACACCAGTGATGTCGTTAACTTACATTCCTACTTTGTTTTTATATTTAGATTTTTTTTTTTTCTTTTTACTTAAGATAGAAATACATCTTTAAAATTACAACTTGCATGGGATCTTTTTTTTTTATGTCCTTTGATTATTATGACCTTATGTGACCTAAGGTGTTGACACAGATGTTTTTTCTGATGAAATCTTGCCACCAACACTTTTGAGCAACACTATTACATTGTGTTCCATGTTGATCTTACTGACTGCTTGTATTGTTTTTGAAATTAGCCAACATACAAATGAGAGATGTCAGTTTAGGGGTTTACAGGTTACTCTTTACAGAAAAAAAACTCAATGTGAAATACAGGAGGCCTTTCCTTTTAGTCTGGTGCTTCATTGACTCATTGAAGTTTAGCACCTCATTTTAAAATGCTATCCATTTAGAGGTGGTGAAATTTGTAATATTTTGTGATATAATGCTTTTCTTTTCTTTTGGCTTTGCTTAGAGACAGCTGGCTATCCATGTTAACATGCAGAAACATAGTGCCCACTTCCCATCTTTGTCTCCACTGGTTAGCTAACGTTAGCCTTATAGATGTATGGTTTGTTCTGGGTTGCCAACTTTGGGTACTTATTGATAATCCATTACTGCTGTCTGACAAGCAGAATACACCACTATGATAGATATTATACAATGCAAAATGTCCAGCAATTATTTCTAATAACTACTTAGTGCCATCCTAGTTTTGTCGCAGGGACCATTTGATGTTATCCATGCTGTCTTCATATCCTCATGCCATCTGTGGCTGAGCACAAGTATAAACAAGTCAAAGTATATGATCAAACCCAGTGTAGTGGTGTGAGTTTTATGTAGTGGAGAAAAAAGGAAGCTACGATGGATGAAACTAAAAGCCTCTGAGCGGAGCGGATCTTTGTCTTTTTTGTTAGAGACCCCTTCACGACAAAAAAACACATGTCAGAACCTCAGAAAAAAGGTGAAACTGCTTTATTTAGTGTTTTAATAATTGGTTTGTTTGTTTTGGAGAGGAGGTGACATCTGCCGATAATTTGGCTCCCAATAAAATCCGACTGAACATCTGGGCCCGGTTGTTCAAAAGTAATCCGGCAAGATTAATCCAAACAGATAGGATCAAATCCTGAAATCCGGTTGTTCAAAGTTAAAACAGGATTACGTGATCGGATAAAATCAGGTAATCCAACCCAGTTTTTAATCCGGATCAAACAAACAGCAAAACATTTGAATAGGATAAGGACTACTGCGATCCAAAATATCAGGATTACCCTGAACCCAGCAGAGGGCTGGATTCAGACTGGATCACAGGGGTAAAATGAAATAAAAACTGAAAAAGTAGTCAAACAAGAAAACCAGTATTTTCACAATTGGTATTAGGTAGTATATTTACATAATAGTATATTTTAATACACTTATTTCATGAGTTTTTTTGTGATGCATAGTATTTCTATGGCATGCCATTCAGGAAATTATTAAATAAATAATATCATGTTTGAATATATGGAATGAATGAAAGTCTGAATATATGGAATGAAAGTCGAATATATGGAATGAATGTCTGAATATATCATTCCATATATTCGAGGTTCATTCAATATATTTGGACTTTCATTCCATACATTCAAGTTTATTTCATACATGCAATATATATATGTAGGACCTTTTATTCATTAAAATCATAAAGAAATGAAATATACAATAAACTGTGAGTTGTGTGGTAAAGTCAAGACATTCATTTTAAAAAACGGGTTATAATGTGATGACAGTAGATAAAAATTAAATCATTAAAAACTTAAATCCATGCATATGTTCTTAATGTTTGCTGCCATCTGCTGGTCATTTTTTAGTTTCTTTCTCAGTTACAAGTCATGCCCAGTGGAGTAAAGACATAAAGACGAATAGTGCAGAAAGTGTGTTGCTGCAGGAAGCCAAAGAGGAATGTTCATGTTTTGAACCTTGTTATTTTGGTCAAACCTGCTTTGACCAAAATAACAACAACAGCAGTCGTCAAATGTTTCTCCTTTACTTGTGGCTTTTGTGGAAGTGCAGTTGTTTAATTTCATGCAGTACAGTGCAGCACTTTTTTAGGTAAGACCGTAATTGTAATTTGACAGGCATCTGTCAATAGCTCTGTACTGACTTATGTTATTCTATTTAGTGTTTCAGTTGTACAAACCAAAATCAAAAGCAAAAAAGAAGGAAGCTTCAGTAAATAAATTATGTGAAGCACTGGGAATCTTTCTTTGTGTTCATCTGTATGATGTAAGATCAAATTAATTTGTCCTCAAACAGACTACTGTTTAAGCCTTTAAATTACAATTTAAAGTAATCTGTCATCATCAAATAGTCTCCAACGTATCTGTCAATATCCAACACAAAAATAAAAATAATTGTTTTATTTTGTATGAATTTTGGCGCCCTCTGCATCCCAGTTAAAGTACTGGTCGTCTGGATTTAGAAATCCTTAAAAGTCTGTACCTGGATCAGAGTGATCCTATCCAGTTTTTTTTTTTCAACAACCAGGACAAAAGTGAGCTGGATCCATGGAAGAAAAAAAAAATTGATTACCAAAACTGGATCATTTTTATCTTGATTTTACCTTGAATAACCAGGCCCTGGATCTTAAGTTATCAGAGGAGAAAAAAAGTGAGCACACATTAGCAGGCACTAGGCTTTAACAGTTTATGACATACACTGATTTGTAATGTGAAACTGTTTTATTCAGTATTTTTACTGGTTTTAATCAGCTAGTCTGTTTGTTTTGGAGAGGAGGAGACCTCTGTGGATAATTCTCCTAAGCAATAGGAATCTAGAATTCTAATGGGAGACGTCTCAGCTGGTTGCAATCTGCAGTCTCCACCACTAGATGCCACTAAGTCCCCCTTAATCTTAGACACTGCTCCTACAAGATAACTTCTGGTTTCACATGGGTCAAGAACCCCGTTCTCCCGGGTGAAAGCCCTGGGTGTTTTGTATTCTTTGTTTTACTCTTCATTAATGTTGTTTTCCAGATTTTCACTCATAAGCATTTCTCTCAGTGAGACCTAACAGAGTGCAACACTTCACTGATGACTAGTGATGGCCAAATGAAGCCACATGAACCAATTTCTTTATTTTCTGACCCCACCAGATGACGGTCTTGGTTTAAAGATAAAGGCTGAAGGACTTGCAATGTAGTGTGCTTTCAAACCTTTGTTGAACAGACAGTGCCATCTGGTGGATTCAGAAAATACAGACAGTGGTTCATGAGGCCTAATTTGGCCATCACTACTGAAACTCTACTAAGTGGGGAGTGAGTAGTTTAACTGTGAACTGCCATAAGTCATAAATAAACTTGAATATCTCTGCAGTCTCAAAGTCAGACGAAGGCTTCTACAGCTGTAAATACTCAGTAAAATGTGAGTATGATTGATACATATGAGGGGCCGTACAAGGCATATTTCATTCTCACCCTCTCTCACACATACATTCTCCTTACACATACATATATTTTCACTCACACACATACATATATTTTCTCTCACACACATACATTCTCCTTACACATACATATATTTTCTGTCTCACACACATACATTCTCCTTACACATAAATATATTTTCTGTCTCACACACATACATTCTCCTTACACATACATATATTTTCTCTCTCACACACATACATTCTCCTTACACATAAATATATTTTCTGTCTCACACACATACATTCTCCTTACACATACATATATTTTCTCTCTCACACATATACATTCTCCTTTCAAATACATATATTTTCACTTGTCTTTTACACACATATATTTTCACTCTCTCTCACACACACACACACACACACATACACATACATATATATATATATATATATATATATATATATATATATATATATATATATATATATATATATATATATATATATATATATATATATATACACACACACAGTACAGGCCAAAAGTTTGGACACACCTTCTCATTCAATGCGTTTTCTTTATTTTCATGACTATTTACATTGTAGATTCTCACTGAAGGCATCAAAACTATGAATGAACACATGTGGAGTTATGTACTTAACAAAAAAAGGTGAAATAACTGAAAACATGTTTTATATTCTAGTTTCTTCAAAATAGCCACCCTTTGCTCTGATTACTGCTTTGCACACTCTTGGCATTCTCTCCATGAGCTTCAAGAGGTAGTCACCTGAAATGGTTTCCACTTCACAGGTGTGCCTTATCAGGGTTAATTAGTGGAATTTCTTGCTTTATCAATGGGGTTGGGACCATCAGTTGTGTTGTGCAGAAGTCAGGTTAATACACAGCCGACAGCCCTATTGGACAACTGTTAAAATTCATATTATGGCAAGAACCAATCAGCTAACTAAAGAAAAACGAGTGGCCATCATTACTTTAAGAAATGAAGGTCAGTCAGTCCGGAAAATTGCAAAAACTTTAAATGTGTCCCCAAGTGGAGTCGCAAAAACCATCAAGCGCTACAACGAAACTGGCACACATGAGGACTGACCCAGGAAAGGAAGACCAAGAGTCACCTCTGCTTCTGAGGATAAGTTCATCCGAGTCACCAGCCTCAGAAATCGCAAGTTAACAGCAGCTCAGATCAGAGACCAGATGAATGCCACACAGAGTTCTAGCAGCAGACCCATCTCTAGAACAACTGTTAAGAGGAGACTGCGCCAATCAGGCCTTCATGGTCAAATAGCTGCTAGGAAACCACTGCTAAGGAGAGGCAACAAGCAGAAGAGATTTGTTTGGGCCAAGAAACACAAGGAATGGACATTAGACCAGTGGAAATCTGTGCTTTGGTCTGATGAGTCCAAATTTGAGATCTTTGGTTCCAACCGCCGTGTCTTTGTGAGACGCAGAAAAGGTGAACGGATGGATTCCACATGCCTGGTTCCCACTGTGAAGCATGGAGGAGGAGGTGTGATGGTGTGGGGGTGTTTTGCTGGTGACACTGTTGGGGATTTATTCAAAATTGAAGGCACACTGAACCAGCATGGCTACCACAGCATCCTGCAGCGACATGCCATCCCATCCGGTTTGCGTTTAGTTGGACGATCATTTATTTTTCAACAGGACAATGACCCCAAACACACCTCCAGGCTGTGTAAGGGCTATTTGACCAAGAAGGAGAGTGATGGAGTGCTGCGGCAGATGACCTGGCCTCCACAGTCACCGGACCTGAACCCAATCGAGATGGTTTGGGGTGAGCTGGACCGCAGAGTGAAGGCAAAGGGGCCAACAAGTGCTAAACACCTCTGGGAACTCCTTCAAGACTGTTGGAAAACCATTTCAGGTGACTATCTCTTGAAGCTCATGGAGAGAATGCCAAGAGTGTGCAAAGCAGTAATCAGAGCAAAGGGTGGCTATTTTGAAGAAACTAGAATATAAAACATGTTTTCAGTTATTTGACCTTTTTTTGTTAAGTACATAACTCCACATGTGTTCATTCATAGTTTTGATGCCTTCAGTGAGAATCTACAATGTAAATAGTCATGAAAATAAAAAAACGCATTCAATGAGAAGGTGTGTCCAAACTTTTGGCCTGTACTGTATATATATATATATATATATATACACACTTTACTTTTCAACATATACACACAGGCTGCTGTCGGAAAGTCTTTTTTGCTTAGGAAGGTTCCTAGCTGAGTGAAATGACCCCGAAGTATTTTAGTGGCCGCCATGATAAGAGCTGTTCGAATTCTCTAAACACTAAGGAAAGGAGGTTCAGTGCTTCCTTTCAGATCTCCTTTAGCATAAGATACATCGGACCTTCCTAAGCGATAGGAAAGGAGATAATTCCATCCCACAAGTCATTGCGGCGGCAATATTTACGCACCATTCACAAACTCAAATGATTAGGAAAGAAAAAGATCAACATGACCGAGAAAGGAAGGAGATCAACATCTAAGTTACCGCTGTTTATGAAGCATTATACATCTCATGCCATAACTTGTTCATATATATTTTTTCAACTTTCAACATTATGTTAAACTTAGATGCAAACTATGAACGTTTCACTATTATTGGTGTACCCTCCGTCCACAGCTTTGTTTAACTTGTTTTATAACAGGATAAACAAATATACAAATATACAATGCATCATTTTAATTTCCGATTTTCGTGTGAATGAGAAAAAATGGAAATTCACGTGAAAAAAATTCCCATTTTCGTCGTCAAATGGCTAATTGATATAGAAATTAAACCAAAACCAGAAACCTACTTATTTTTCGCCTTTATTGTTATATCTGCATTATCTGCCCCTACTGCATCTCAAAACATTGGCATCGGCTATGCTTATGGCCTAGATAGATAGATAGATAGATAGATAGATAGATAGATAGATAGATAGATAGATAGATAGATAGATAGATAGATAGATAGATAGATAGATAGATAGATAGATAGATAGATAGATAGATAGATAGATAGATTGATTGATTCAAGAGTATTATCTAGACATGCTCTATGTGTAAAGTGCCCTGAGATGACTTTTGTTGTGATTTGGCACTATATAAATAAAATTGAATCTAAAAAAATAGATAATCAATGAAGTAACGTTGCTGTGCCTCGTGCGTAAATGTGCATATACTTGGCGTATCTGGAGATTTAAATAATCAATGAAGTTACTGCTTCACACTTTTTATTCCCCTGTACAGTGTTTCCCTGCAGAGCTACAGTGGAAGGATCATAACAAAAAATACAAATGACTGTAACGTTAAAAGATATCTGCCTGAGGTTATTAAATACCTGCAGCGAGAACCCCACCCCACCCCCCACCCCGCAGCAGAAACAATAAGCGCGTTTCCCCATAAAGAGAGACGCTGTGCGCATTTACGCATGAGGCACAGCAGCGTCCCTTTTATTATTAATATTATTATTATTTATTATTTATCTGTCTATGCAGTAAGGGCACATAATATTGATTTAACAATAAAGCCCAAACACAAGTTAATTACTGGTTGTGGTCTAATTTCTACTCCAATTGCCCATTTGAAGAAGAAAATGGAAAAAGCACGTGGATTTCCTTTTTTTTTTTAAATTCACACGGAAAAACAAAATAATGCATTTAATATTTGTTTATCTTCTTATAAAACAAGCAAGTTGAACACAGCTGTGGACGGAGGGGACACGCACCGTAACATATGCTCAGTTTGCATCAGTCATTTATTCATTTGAGAGTTGTTGTTTACTACTTGGGATTCAGATGGGTGAGTGTGAGCAAACATTCTCAATGTGACAATTTCGTTTCAGTTTGTGGCTGGTTGTGGCCTATATTCCTTTTTTTAATTCAATTCCAACCTTAGTAATTAAACAATATCTTTCACCGTGTTGTCCACATTTATATATCCTGCATGAAACAACATGATGAGAACGTACGTACGTGCTGTGAGGCAACAGGGCCAACCACTGTGCCACCGTGCCGCCTGTATAAAAATGCTCTCAAGCATTTTAGAAATTATTGTGGGCACACTGCTATCCACATATTACACATGCTCAGTATTTTGTGCAGTGAATTTGTTGGTAGATAAAAAAAATCCCATCATTCCATTCACAATTAGTACATCTCCAGTGAAATGTGATCCCATCAGCTGCTTTACCTTGTGCACTGTAATTTAGTTCTTTTTGCGTCTTCTTACATTGTTGGCTGCTGCTTTTTAATTGTGCATGTTTCCAGATGGTTCTGGTAATCCATGGTTTCTGGTTGTGGAATAATTTCACCATCCACACATCCTGGCCTCAACAAGACAGCCGCATGGTCACTCCTCCCGAACACTGTCGGCAGTGATCCACAGCAGGATCGGGACAGCAGCTCACAGTCCCACTGACACACCAGTCCTTGTTCACCATGGAACACACTAGGGCATTAATGACTTTTATTTTTTTCAGGTCGACTTATCTGTCAATAAAGTTGAGTGGAGTCGACAAGTCATTTGATGAAGTCATCACATTGACACGGTGGAGGAAAGTGAAGTATCTCCACACGTGATGTGTGTCTGTCAAGGCCCGAACATACTTGGGCGGAACGTACGCGGAATGGACTCTGCGGATGTCCGCGCGGACCAAAGCGGATGTCCGCAAGCCCTGTGCGCGCAAAGCTCAGATTTTACGACCGCGTGGACTCCGCTCCGCACACCAGTGACTGCTCGGCATGTATTTTTCACATCGCAGGGATTTTTCACGGACATTTTTACAGGAAACTACAACGCCAAAGTGCGCTCAAGTATGAAAGCCCGAATGACTGCGGACATTCCTCGCGGAGTCTGCTCCACTTACAGTACGCCGTCAAGGATAAAGTATCAGCGTAATCAGAGGCAGTGATTGTATTCCGTACACAAGCACACACAGAGAGAGAGAGGGAAAAAACACACGACTTGTCGACTCCTCCCGGGGGGTGTCGACTTGTGCCACTGACGTCGGCACGTCGACAAATCAACTTTTCTGTTAATGCCCTAGAAGACACGCCTCCTCTCCTTCTCTTGCCTGAGTCTTCTGCTCCGTCACAATTGGTGTACACAATAAGAGTCACCTGGTGAAATGGCGCTGTCAGGGATCAGCCAAGTTTTGGTGAACATCCTGATGCGTCACAGAGGTCGTCCAGTTTATTTCCAGCATCTGTACAATGGCTAGCAGGATGCTAGTTCGGCTGGTGCTCATTCTCCATCTTTTCCTCGATGTTTACTGATGTTTACATTTGAGAACCTTGACCTGGCTAGCTAGCAGCTAGCTAGCCAGCAGAGGAGAGTTTACAGACTGGTGAGTTGATGCTCATCATCGTGATGACAGACTCACAGCCACACACCATCATTGTCCAAAGCCAACCACAAAAAGCACCACCAACACGCTGACAGAGAGGCGACTGGAAGCGTCCGTGCTTAACTTGTGGATTTAATTAGTCTGAGCACGAGCACAAGACTAGTGATGCTTATTCTCATTTAATATTAATGCACTGCCTTATCTTTATTTTGTACAGTCATTATGTCATTTATTTTTTTTTGTGTGAAACTTTGAATCCAAGCTATTCCAAAGAGCAGCACAAGTATATTTGAGCTTCTTATAGTGCAGCTTTAAAGTCAGCATCTTTTATAGAGTTAGATAAGATAGATCCAGGATGGTCATTAAAAATTATTTTAATATACAGTATGTAACAATTTGCTATCAAGCAACATATTTTATTACATGTTCATATTTTCCTTTTGTCTTAAAAATATATTTATATCTGCTGTACATATTTTATTTTCCCCTTAATGGATTTGATATTTTTTGTTTTTAATATTGTTTTTTTTAGCATTCTATGCATCAATAAAGTTAAAAGCTAATTTATTTTTATTTTTTTAACTGGACATCTGAACTGGATAAAGATCCCATATTAGCCTTCTGGCACTATCAATCTTGGCAAAAGCCATAAAGTGGACTTGGTGTTGGTTTTCAGGAACTATTTCTTTGGTTGAAAGAGTTCCAACCAGAACTGTTCTGTGATCTGTGGATTATCTAGAGTTACTGAGACATCTGCTCAGCAAAGACATATTGCTGTGTGGCTCCATTTATTCAAATTCAGTTCACCTATATCGCATTAAGGTAAAGGCAGATATCAGACACAGAACAGCCCTGTGGGTCTATGTCTACATTTTAAAGGAGAAGTACACCCATTTTAAAAATCCATACGTCATTCCTACGGTTTCAGACAGTCCAGAAATATTACTAAACATAAACAACTCTCCCAAATCCAAAAACTGGATTGCTGAAACTCAGATTTTTGATATAAAGTACAAAGTCTGAAGCTGCTCCATAGACAGTGAACTGGTAAAGGTGTTCTAGATGACACTGAGGGCACAGATACAGAGGAATGTTCTGAGTATATGGGTACATTTTCTGTCTCACAACTGAGAACACTACAATATAATAAACCTCATTTAAGTATAAAAAAGAAAAACATTCTGTGGGTCCACAAAATCAGACTCCCATTCATTGTCTATGGAGCAGTTTCAGAATTTACACTTGGTGACATCACAATTTTGAGACTTGTGTCACTGATTTATAGCTTTGAGAGAGAAGCAGCTCATGTTCACAAATATTCATTGAACTTTCCTAGGCCTTGGAAGTAACATATTGGAGTTATTAATTAAGGGGTGTCCCCCTTTGAACTAAACGTACATCTGCTGCTATACTAGAGAGTACAATTTGAACAATTATCTTAAACAGGACAAATCAATTTTTGTTATTTGAAGCATTAAACAATGTCTCACATGAGTCCTAGCTATTGGCACACAATTAACTGTCAGAGGGGGCAGGGCTTCGGCTCTCGTCATGTTCGCTTCCGATGATGAGACTATTTCTGTTCTGCTTGAGTGTGTTCACTTCCTGTGGGTGATGTCGTGACCAAAGTTGAAACCAGAATTTCAACATAAAGGGACGACATTTAAAGTTTCTGTACTAGAGCGAGGGAATACTTTTCTCTGCAGTACTGCCGTTCAACTTTTTGATTTGAGCTGAAGAATGAACATTTTTTGAAGGAGTTTTTCCAGCGTGGTGAGAGAACCCATGGATTAAAGACGTGAGTATGACACCTGTAATGTCAGCTGTCCACTTGAAACTGTATGCTGTGGACAGGTAGGCAGTTTATTCATTCATTATTCATTCATTCTTCTTGACTTGAACTATTTTATACAGCAGGCGTCATAGTAGCACTAAGAATTATTGACCCTTTGAGAGGCAGCAGTAGCCCACAGGATGATCATATCTGTATCAGGAAGGAAATTGAAATGTTTATCTCTTTCCATTATGAGATGATTTCTATTTAATAAAACATATATACACCTATGGGCAAAAATATGCCTCAGTCAAACCAGTGTAGTTGTGTGAGCGTCATGTAAAAGGAAAGGAAGTACAAACCACATAAACTCAGAAGAAGAAGTTGGAGAAAACTTCTGATCCAGTATTTATATGTAATGCATCTTCTGTTTCTTTACAGTTCCGTATTTTTCTTCATATGTTGCAAGCTTCTTTTTTTTTTTTTTGTCTTTACACAGTGTAAAAGCATTTCTAAGAAGCAGAGTAACTGAGTAACAGTACTGGATGTGAGGATGGGACACACTCTGCTCTGTGGGCTGGGGCTTTTCTGTGAGTACATACAGTAGATACAACTTTTTAAATGCCTGAGTGTATTTTATATTTGATAGTTTCTGTCAGTCTGATAATCTCTGATGAAGTTTCAAACTTTATTTTAGCCCTGAGTCTACTTCTCTACTGTGGACATGCTCAAGGTAATTATATAGTTCTCTATTTCTTTCTCTTTATATGTTCACTTAAGACAAATATCCACCAAATGTATCACTTTTCATCTCATCCTAATTCTGTGTTCTGTTTTGTCAAGAGAAAACACATTAACATTTTACATCTTATGTTGGTTTCTAGATGCTGTGCTGACCATTGAACCAAACTGGTCCACTTTATTTACCGGAGAGTCTGTTACCTTCATATGTAACATGAGGGTGGGAAAAGACACCGACTGGTATTACGCAATCCACAGGGATGGTCGAGTATTTCTCCCCTTCGGCTCAGATAAGAGATATACATCACGATCTCTATCTAAAGGCCACAGTGGTGAATACCAGTGCATTGGTGCTCACAAGCCCTCAGCACATTCTAGAAAACAAAGTAATAAAGTCTCTCTAACTGTATCAGGTAAGTGATAAGTTTTACTACCATGACCAAGTTCACTATAAGCATTTATTTATTTATTTATTTATTTTTTATCAGCCATGTTGATATGATCAACCTGTTTGGCATAGTGCTAATACATAGTGTATAAATATTAATCTTGTTTATAAACTAGTTTTAGATTCAGAAACCTTAAAGTGGAGATAAAACACTTAACGATCCAATCACAATGAATTCACAAATTCAATCTTGAATACATCAACTGCTGGAATATTATATTCAGATATTTCAGATCACTTTCCGATTTTCTATTGCACCAGTACAGATGAAAACCAAAAGAATAATAAAGTTGTCACAGAAACATATAGAATATTCAATGCAAATAACAGATATAAGTTTAAAAATATGTTGAAGAAGATATCTCATGAAAGGGTATATGCTGAGAGTGATGCAAATTTAGCTTATCAAATATTTATGAAATCATTCAACTCAGCTTTCTTAAAATGTTTTCCTTTAGTAAATTGCAAGAAAAGAGTGGGTTCTGATATCAATAAGGCTTGGTTTACTGTTGGTTTGGAAAAGTCATCCAAAAATAAAAATAAACTCTATAAAAAATTCTTATTATGTCCTACACCCCTAAATTTAGCAAATTATAAGATGTATAAAAACAAATACAACCATCTTATTCGAGCTGCAAGAAAACAGTTTTTTAGTGATCAGTTTATGAACTGTGCAAGCAACATCAAAGCTACCTGGAAGGCTTTAAATCAAATATTACAAAAGGCAAAAAAATAATCAAATTTTCTTTCTAGTTTTTCTGATGGGAATACACCCATCACAAATCAATTTGATATTGCTTGCAAGTTTAAAGCGTTCTTTGCAAATGTAGGAGTTTCTATTTCCAAAAACATTGATAAAACTCAAGACGAACCAACTGATTATATAAAAGGTTGCTTTCCATCTATCAATCACTTTGAACCTCCTGACTATAAGGAAATTAATGATGTGATAATGGAGTTAAAAAAATCTTCTCCAGGTCATGATGAAGTTACTGCCTCCCTTGTTAAGGAGGTATCAAGCTCTATAATGAAACCATTAATACATATTTTCACTGCATCCTTGGAAAATGGTATTGTTCCCTCTGATCTTAAACTGGCAAAGGTTATACCAATTTTTAAAATGGGTGATAAAGGTTCCTTTACAAATTACCGTCCTATTTCTGTTCTCCCATGCTTTTCAAAAATCTTGGAAAAGTTAGTGTATAACCGTATCCTAAAACATTTGAACTTAAATAAAATTTTCTATCAGCACCAATATGGATTTCGCAAAAATCATTCGGCCTGTATGGCCTTATTGCATCTAATCGACAACATCCATACTGCTCTGGAAAAGAGAGAGTTTACATGTGGTATTTTCGTAGATCTCTCCAAAGCATTTGATGTTGTGGATCATGAAATTCTCCTTGCAAAATTGTACAGATATGGATTTCATGGTACTGTATGGAAGTGGCTTAGTAATTATGTTCGTAATAGAAAACAATATGTATTTATTAATGGTACAGAATCCACAAAAGCTAAGATACAGTGTGGGGTGCCACAAGGCTCTATCTTGGGACCCTTACTGTGTCTTATCTATATTAACGATCTTGCAGCAGTATCAAACACTTTATGTCCCATATTGTTTGCAGATGACACTAATTTACTTGTATCTAATAAAAATATATCTGTACTCATTAAGGAAGTTAATAGTAGCCTTTTAGAATACTCCAAATGGTTTAAGACTAATAAATTGGCACTAAATGTGAAGAAGTCTAATTTTATGATATTTGCAGGGAAGAAGTATTATGATCCGAAGTTACTGAAATTGTCTATTGATGGTGAGGGAATAACTAAAGTTACATCCACAAGATTTCTTGGGATCTTAATTGATGAAAAACTGTCTTGGAAAGAACACATTAGTTTTGTTTGCAATAATAACTTTATATCACAGCCTAATATATCCTTATCTCACTTACTGAAACATTGTATGGGCTAGTACCTGTCCCACATACCTTCACAGAATACCACTGCTGCAAAAACGTTTTTTAAGAATAGCAACTTCTTCCAAGTCTTATGATGCATCCTTTCCACTGTTCTCGAAATGTAATATTTTGGTTATTAATGATATCAACACTTTACAAATATGCACCTTTATCTACAAAGTGAAATTCATGGGTACAAAATTGCCAAATATCTTTCAAAAATATTTTATTTGTAATTCTCAAATCCATTTTTACACAACCAGACAAATTAATAACCTTTATTTACCTAAGTTTAATACATCTCGAGCACAGTACTCATTAAGATACAGGGGAGTACAATTGTGGAACATGTATCATTAATTATTATCTGCCTCTATGTCTTTGTCAGTATATAAGACAAAACTAAAAACTGCTTTGATGACCAAAAGATTCTATAACTGAATAACGTCATCTATAGGGTGATATGTTTTTGCCTGCCTCAAGAAGTAAAATGTTATTTTCTATTTTTATTCTTATTATAATCAATTGTCCACTTTTGTTTATTGTTTGTTATCGTGTATGATTTGTTTTTTTCATTATTTTTTGCATAGTTTTGTTATGTTTGTCTAGGTGAGGTTTCTTAACATAAGCCTGTAATGGGTTTCTACCTCACCTGCACATGCTATGTATGACTATATTACTTCTATGTTCTGTTTTCTTATTTCATATGTGCAAATAAATGAAATAAATAAATCAAATAAAAACGACATAGGCATTTCCCATTTATGGATTTTGTGCCTCCTCGGCCCTTCGCTTTGTGACCTGGAAATCAATCTTCGTGTTCCATCTCGCAGGGAGTCCCAATTCCTAAAATACATCTTGAGAAGCTAGGAGTGAGGAGGCTTGCTGGAAAAGCTAAATAGAAATATTTCTATAAAAAGTAGCCTTATCTATCTAGCTCTCTATCTATCTATCTACCTACCCACCCCAACAACATTTGCAAGTCAAAGCTACAAGCAGTTTGATAAAAACAGACTGTGGTCAAAATAAAATGCAAATACAGGGATTTTATTCCCGTTTGAAAATTTGCAGCTGCACAACAGTTACACCTCCAAAACACTAGTCAGCGGAGTTTCTGTGAAGTACTGTAAAGTTTAGTTGATTCAAAACACACATTAAACATGGCTTAATAGCGACAATTTCAAACACAAGTACACAAATTAGCTTCACTATAACTCGCAGCACTCACAGACAAACACTTGTCTTTATCCGGACACATTTTCCCCACAAATCCAACATGCTAATGTTATTAGCACAAGCCTATGGCATTTAACATTGTATAAATTAGCCTTGTGGCCAGCTGACTTTTATCTATTCATATGAAAACGGGGTCAACAACAACAAGGGAAATGTTACAAAATTCGGCTCCATTACAACTCACAGGGTTCACTGACAAAACAACTGTCTTATACTAAACACGTTTCCCAAAAAATACAACATTCTAACATTATTAGCACAAGCCTATGGCATTTTACATTTTATAAATTAGTGGAGATTTCCTCTGTTCATATGAAGTCAGGATAAATCACACACAAGACTTAAAATGCTATTTTGTGGAGGCTGTATTGTCTTCACAATTTATTGTTTCTTATCTGTGAAATAAGAGTAAATAAAAGCTTCGTTTCAGCTTACAGTAATAGACAGGAGGTCTGCGTTGCCGTGACGTGTAGTTATGTTTCTGAGGAGGTGCAGGTCAGGCTACGGCTCTAAAAAGTGTTGCTAGAGTGTGTGAGTAAGGCGGAGCTGTGCCGAGAGTGTGAGAGAGGAGAGACACACACAGGTATGCGTCATGTAACACGACTTGACCCTTTTTCGATATAAACAGTGTTGTCTTAATTTTTATCTTGCTTGAAAATAAATCGATATATTGTACATAGTTGTTGTATCACCCAGCACTAGGTTCATATAGTGATTGGCATAATTTAAAGCTGTGTTAGAAACTGCCCTGATTGGTTGTTTCTGCCACTCTGTGGTCCGACTCTAGCAATTGCCATTAGTGACAGTGGAAAGAGGAGCAGGGACATGAGTTATTTCTCAGATTATCTGTCTCATGTACTTGTTTTAGAACATTGTGATAATTTCAGTAAATATGACACAAAAATATTTTCATGAAAGTTTCCAAGTGTAGCTTTAAATTCAGAAGGTTACAACATAAATCAGTAATAATTTTTAACATTTTTTTTTAAATGACATGTTTATTTAATTGATCTGATTTACTAAAAAAGGTATGACCTGTGGTCCACAGACAAAGATGTGATCCTGGAAAGTCCTGCGTCCACTGTGTTTGAAGGAGAATCAGTGACCCTGCGCTGTCGACATCGTACTCAGACAAAGGAGAAGAATGCTGTTTTCTACAAAGACGGATCACCTGTTGAAAGAGACACAAACCATCAGTCAGTGATGTCTTCAGAAAACACAGTTCAAGTCATTTCAGATGGGAGCTCTTACATGTGTAAATTTGAGGACGAAGAATCTGAACCAGTAAAACTCAAAATGGAACGTAAGTAGTTTTCATACTAGAGTCTCAAAATTTAAGGGCATTTTGCGATAAAGAGCAGCAGGCATGTACTTTAGCATTTCCAGAGTGAAGTGGAGTGATGATTTCTCTGCATTATCTCAGACACAGTGGACACTTAACAAAGGGAAAAAGAGAAAGCTGTGTTTAAATTGTCGTTCATTCTTAGAAGTGTGTTTGTGCTCAATTTAATCCATGTTAACAGCTTCAGTGGTTAATAAATGTTTAACAGAAGCATTGTTGCAACTGATTTCCATCAGTTTATGATACCTTGATAATATATTACTGATTTAAAAGTGATTTACTATTTTCTATATTTTCTACAATAAGTTGTAGCACCACCAAGAATGCTGGATGAGATTATATTATTCATTTTAATTATCTTTCAAACTGGACTGATTCACAGGGAAATAATGACCACTTTTATGTCTTTGTCTAAATTAAACAGCACAACCAAAGGCCAGACTGAGCAGACACTTTCCACCAGGGGGCAGTGTGATGCTCACTTGCTCTGTGAGCCCATCATCATCATCATCATCATCATCATCATCATCATCATCATCATCATCATCATGTTGGAAATACTTCTGGTACAGAGGCAAGAAAACCTCTGAACCTCTGACCACACAAGATGTTGTCTTCCTCTCAAATGACACAATCAGTGTCTCACAGGGAGGACTCTACTGGTGCAGAGGAGGAAGAGGAGATCCACTTTACTACACAGAGTACAGTAATCCAGTCGGTAATATGATATGGAATATAAAATGCAGAAAATAATACACTGTGTATTTTTGAATGAGGATTAAGACTAACACTAAAATGAGTTTGATGTTTAATCTTTTCTAATTTTTATATTTGTGGCCTCTTGATCATGAACAGTTACAAACAGAGCTGTTGTGACCCTGCGACCCAACTGGCCTGAGATATACTATCTGGAGACGATCACACTTACATGTGAAATTGAGGATGGAGGAGACGCTGAGTGGGAGTATGAGTGGACGACACCCCGCTCATACAGACCTGAAAAACAAAAGGAAAACATGATTAGAAATGTGATGTCATCATACAACGGAGACTACAGGTGTATGGGCACACTGAAACATGAAAAGTCTTCAACAGAGTGGAGTGATGCTTTCACATTGAGAGTATCTGATTGTAAGTCACATGTCATCAGTCGTCATTTTTGTTTTGCTGAATGTAAAAAAGAAATTATTGTTCCCTGTATTTTCAGACAGTGCACCTTTATATTTGAATTTTAATACAAGTCGTGGATGTCATCTACCAACAACAAATTATAGCATGTTTTTCATTCTTTGAAATCACTTTCCAACAGATATACCCCGGCTTGTCCTCACTGTGTCTCCATTATGGCTGAGTCCTGGAGCCTCAGTAACTCTGAACTGCAGTGTTGAACATCCATCTGCAGGATGGAGGTTCTTCTGGTATAAGGCTGTTCCCAAACTGTCAGACAACTCCTACAGCTATGAGCTGATACCTGGCAGCATCCATGGGACTGAACAGGATTCCTACATTGTTGATGGACAGACACACACAGCAGGATATGTGTGCAGGGCTGGAAGAGGAGATCCAGTGTATTATACTCATTACAGTGAACCTAAGTTTGTCTGGTCTGGAGGTAGGTTTAGTTTGAGTTTTTTTATGCTGACACAATAGTAGACATGCACTTGTTATGACTATTCCCTCACACCAACATCAAGGGCCGTATTAAACAACATTCTGAAAACACTCTCAGAGAGCTCCTAACAGCCTAAATACTTTTAGTAAGGAGTCCTAGCTTAGCAGTGATTTAGGAAAGTTCTCAGAGCAACTTTGAGCGAGGAAGGGACAGGAACTTTTACCTTAGTGAGAAGGTGTAATTGACATGGTTGCTAGGTATGATGCATTCTTTTAACAGATGTGATTGGTTTGAGCCTGCAAGGTGTAGACACCCAGTGGAAATGAAATGAACCACTGACTGTGAAAGTGTTGTTATTGATTAGTGTGATCACTCTGCTGATGGAAGGTTGAGACAGACTCAAGTCATCACTGCTGCACTGCTTCATTTTTCTAGTGCTTCAAATATCTTGCTATTGTGATCATTTTATGTCTGATGTTATAGCATTAATGTGTTGGATGGAAAATGTGTGCGTACCCTGAATGAGATCAACCACAAACATAATTCCTGCGCAATCTAATCTGTAGCACTTCATTAACTCACTGTCATCCAGTGTTTGGAGAATATTTCTCCTACCTCTTTGTGTTTCTACCATTTTCTCCTCTGATTAAGAAACTCTTAAGTCTCTTAAAAGTCCTCCGCTTTACTCCTAACAGTTTTTCATCTTCGGAGCTCTTTGAAGCTCTACGATGATTTGTGAATAACTTTAATCTTTACGAGGACCTAGTCTTACCGTTAAGGACATTCTATGAAAACATCAGATACTGTCTTTTTCTTCTTTCCTTCCATCTATTTCTTCAGCTTCCCTTTCCTCTGTTCTTTTTTCCACTTTTATTTTGATGTACTTTCTTACTTTGCTCTATTTATGTTTGTTTGTTTCCTTCTTTCTGCCCCCCAAACCCTTCAATGCAGGGCTTTTAGGTGTAATGGGTTATTTGTCTGTTTTTGTGTTGCTGCTTTTATGTAATGGTTCCCTGTGGTACTTACATTTTATTATACACCTGTATTGGTGTGATCCTTTGCGTTTGAACTCCAGCATTTAAACACATTAAAATACAGTTAAACCAACTGATTGTTGTCAGTGTGGCCTTTTTTTTCATTCTTTGTTTGTCTGCTTTTTATGTGTTTTTAGATTCTCATTCAGCAGCGTCTCTCACAGTGAGTCCTGACAGAATGCAACACTTCAGCAGAGAGCCTGTGTCACTGAGCTGTGAGGGAAACTCTACTGAGTGGAGAGTGAGCAGGTTTTCTGTAGATGGCTACCTGGGACACTGTTCTTCTTCTTCCTCTTCTTACTGGGGGAACATGACTGGATCCAGATGCAACATGGACAGTCACTGGCAGAGTGGAGTCTACTGGTGTGAGTCTGAAACAGGACAGTTCAGCAATGCAGTCAACATCACTATACAGTGTGAGTCTTAATTCATTTACAAGATTTTGTTTCTGGAGTATTTTAACATTCTGTTACATAGTTTTGAAAATCTGAAGGTGACTAACATTATACAAACTGATTTTCAAAATGAGTGAAACTTGATGACCTTTAAAAGAGCTCATCAGCTTTAGTTCATTCAAGTGTCGGTTCTTCATATCATCCAAGATATTGTCAGATGGATTTTATTGCTCATTGTCACCTTTATGGCAATAATCATCTACCATTAATTTTATACTTTAAGTACCAGAGTTTTGAAGCTCTACCAGTCTGTAGCACACTGCCACAAAATCCACATTGGCTGCCAACAAATACCAATAATAATGAATGTTAATGTGTGAATACATTAATTAGGGCCCGAGCACCTAGCGGTGCGAGGACCCTATTGAAATGCAAGGATTTTTTATTATTATTCTTCTTCCTCCAAATGAATTGCCTTTTTGGGAGGCTTAACATACCCGAAAACTCATGAAACTTTGCAGATATATCAGAACTGGTGAAAAATTTGATATTTTAAGGGTCTCGTTCGCAGGTTCCAAAAAATGGCTCAGTAGCGCCCCCTACAAAAGTTTGAGGAAACAGCCCCTGAAGCTAGTTTAACCTACATGTATGAAACTTGGCAGGCTTGTGTAACCCTCCGAGACAGACAAAAAAGCCTCTTGGAGGCATGCTCTAAACCCAACAGGAAGTCGGCCATTTTGAATTTACTGTGCAATTTTGGTGCATTTTTGGCCATTTCCAGGGGTCATAAATGAACAAACTAGTCCTAGAGATTTCATCTGATCGACTTCAATCCTTGGTGTGTCCCACCCCAAGACCTTGAAGATGAAAAGTTATCAACAGCTTGAGTTTTCATCAATGCCTGTGACCGTGGGATGGCGTCAAAGTTAGGGGTCTCGCCACTAAACAGGAAGTAGTTTATAACTCCAGCATACATGGTCCAATATTTCCCAGACTTCACAGGATTGATGCCAGTCCCGCCCTGAACACATCTACATGTCAATAATCAGAGATAAATATAGCGCCCCCTACTGGCAACAGGAAATGTCATGTTTTAGACTTTAATGTACATCCCCTACAGAATTGACCAGATCCATCTCAAACTTGGTGAAAAAAGTCATAAGACGTTGATGACGCTTTATTGTGGAAACTGTGAGTTTTCGTCGAAGGGCGTGGCCATGGCCTGGCGGCGAACTTTGATGTTTCGCCATGATGATAAACTTTGCTGTAACTTGACTCCACGTGGGAATATCTTGCCAAAACTTCACACATATGATGACAGTCCAGCCCTGAACACATCTACAGAGGAATTTTGAATCACTGCCATAGCACCATCTACTGGCAACAGAAAGTTACTTTATACATTCTTTGATGTCCCTCTTCTAGCAGGTTAATCAGACCCACCTCAAACTTGCTGGTCTAAGTCCTTAGACCTTGATGATACTTAAAAATGAAACTTTGGAGTTTTCATCAAACGCTGTCACCGTGGCGCCGCCTTGTTCGCCATCAAACACGATGTTGTTTTGAAGGGACAAGGGATGCTTGAAAACTCACCAAACGTGGCATACACATCACAGGTCGCAAATCCTATTGTCTGATGTGATTTTTGTGCTTTGATGCACCAAGATGGCTCAACAGCGCCCCCTAGAATCTTTCAATTAAGCAGCCCCCAAAGCCGGTTTGACCTGCATGTATGAAACTTGGTAGGCACCTGTAACACTCTATCACGTACAAAAAAGCTTCTTGGAGCCATGCTCCAAACCCAACAGGAAGTCCGCCATTTTGAATTTACTTGTGCCACTTTTGTGCATTTTTGCCCATTTCCAGGGCTTGTAAATTAACGAACTAGTCCTACAGATTTAATCAGATTGGCTCCAAACTTGGTGTATGTAAGCGTGACTATGTTGTGACCAAAAGTTATCACAGGATTTGCCCAATGTTGAATGGTGCGCCCGTTGCCGAGCGTTGAATCTTGAGGTCTCGCCATGAAAAACAAAATTGCTGTAGCTTTGGTATAAATGGTCCAATCTCCACCAAACTTCACATGATTCATATTAGTCCTGCCCTGAACACATTAACATAACCATATTTCCTGATACTCATAGTGCCACCTAGTGGTGACAGGAAATAGGTCTCATCAAACAGTTATGATTTGATTTATCTGATAGTTACATATTGTGGTGTGTGTTTTTATGTATAAAAACATGATGTATAATTAGTGCACACTCCAACTCCCCCTAGTGGAAAGAGGAAGTGATACAAAATGTGAAATATGTCATTCCAGCACTTTAACAAGAATAGGCCAAGTTGCTCCAGCATGCAATGTCTAACTTTGACAGAAATGAACTGAAGCATCAGAAGGCGTCCTGCCAGCACCCCCCCCCCCCCCCCCCCCAAACCCCCCGAGTTGCATGAAGGTGCGAGGGCCCGTTCATCGCTGCTTGCAGCTTTAATATATTATTATAGCTGTAATTAACAGAGAAATCAAACAGCTCGCACACTGCAGGGCTCCAATGCTCAGTTGAAATGTATTCAGGTAAGTAACGTTTCGAGCGTGAGGCTCTTCATCAGACTTTTTTAAGACAAAGGGTGCTGCCATCTTAAATACACACATGACGTGGTCACATGATGCAATGATGTCGTTTGTGCCACGACGAGGTCCGCTGACCAGGACGGTATTCATACACTGTACAAGTTACAAGAAAAAGAAGTGCGCCAGTTTTTGCATGCCGTCACAGTGATTACATGAGAGTGAAAAGAATTCCTCGGGGACTACGACTTGTTAAGAGCCCAATAATAGGCAGAGACAATGACACATTCGTCAGCCGCTGGTGTGAAATTTTAAATAAATGCTCCTTCGACCTCAAGGCGCTGACAATCCAGGAGCTGTCCTCCCAGCTGAAAAAGACCAGAGACGAAGTAAGTGAACTCAAACATCAACTTCTGTCTAAGTCTCCTGACAAAGATGACATGGCGCAACTTCTACAAGAATGTGAACATAGAAAAGTACAGCTACAACAAGAACTCACTGAATTCAAAAAGAAAAAGTTTGACCGTGACACTTGGTGCCACAACACCTCGTCGTGGCACCAAGTGCAATGATGTCATGGCACCAACGACATCATTGCATCATGTGACCACGTCATGTGTGTAGTTAATATGGCGGCACCCTTTGTCTTAAAAAAGTCTGATGAAGAGCCTGATGCTCGAATGCTAAATTTCGACTGAGCATTGGAGCCCTGCAGTGTGCCAGCTGTTTGATTTCTCTGTTGTTTGCATCGTTTTCGGCTCAGCACCTGCCCTTCTTCCGGTTTGGATGTGCATGTGTTTTTCTTTGTTTGTGTATAGCTGTAATTAAACCACGTACATCACCATAGTGCCATATTTTCCAGCCTGATGAAGGTTGGCTGCTCGAGTAAATTGGCATTTTCTGTATGTAATTTCCAAAATAGTCAACATTTTATCTAAAAAATGTCACATCCCCAGTCACCAGCAGCTGAAATGAAAGGACTTGTTTAAAGGTCCAGTGTGTAGGATTTAGGGGCATCTATTGGCAGAAATGGTGTATAGTATTCATAACTATGTTTTAATTGGTTTATTATCATCTGAAAAAAGAGTCATTGTGTTTTTGTTACCTTAAAATGAGCTGTTTATATCTACATATGGCCACAGTAGTTCTCCTATAGGCTTGGTCAAAGGGAGAAGTTTCAGTTCGACAACCTCACCGCTGGATTCCACTAAATCCTACACACCAGACCTTTAAGGGTGATCTGCACTGAAATTACAGTATTACAGTACATCAGTGAGCAACACTGAAACAAGTATTATAACCTTTTTGTTGGTTTGATGACAGAAAGATACATTTACAGTAAGACAGGGATTTCTCAGTTACTGTATGCAGCTGTAAAATTAATTCAAACATTGAATTCATTGTCATGATGTTACATCAGCTTGTTTAAGCTGCACCAGCTGATCTCTGCGACCAAATCTTTGTATTCTTTAATCTTTTTACAGACGGTGATATTATCCTGGTGAGCCCTGTCCATCCTGTTACTGAGGGAGATTCTGTCACTCTTGGCTGCAAATTCAGGACAGAAAAAGTTCCTTATAATGTGGATTTCTATAAAAATGACAAACTCATCCAAAATGTTACTGGAAGGGAGCTGACTATCTCTGCAGTGTCAAAGTCAGATGAAGGCTTTTATAAATGTAAAGGAAAAGATTCACCACAAGGTTGGCAGACTTGGATGTCACCAGAGAGTTGGATGTCAGTAAAATGTGAGTATGATTAAACAGTTTCTAGAGGCATTTTTTTTAAGCTGTGTTACGGTCCAAGATAGAAAGTTTATAACTGAATTAGTCTGACTTTGTTTAGCTTTTGTTTTTTTTTAAACAGTTTAAACTGAAGTGACCCTTCAGACATGGTACCTAGACCCTAGGTCCGTTAAGTGTTTCCACCACAAACAGTACCCTTAAATGTAGGTGGGGTTGTTGTCACTTGCTGCTCTGTCCAGCACTCACTGTATTTCCTCGCACATGGAACAACGCCTGCACCTCATTTTATCGTCCACAGAACAAGGTTGCACAGTGACATTTTCAGAACAAAACAAAACAGAGCAGACTGCAGTGGGAGCCTCCCTCCATGGGATATTTAAAAATAGCGGGGTTGTGCCTTTAGTCCTTCTCAGGCAAGCTCAGGGGTTTAGTGTTTATGGAGCCCACAGGAACAACGCTCCATGATGCTTTTTATCTCTAAGTGAGGATTCGAATATACACAGTTCACACAATGTGGTCAAAATTAATATATATATTTTTAAATGCTTGAAGATCCACTCATTACTTAAAATGTATGTCATCCAAGAGAGACAGAAAAAACTAAAGTAATGGTAAAAGTTGTCACAGTGCAATTTAAGCAGTGCTGATTGATTCACATCGTCAACTTATGCATTGAGTAACATTTTAAGAAAACATTCCACCTTTTTTCTGCTGCAAGAGACAGCAACATCCTTTATTTTTATAGTTATATTTTACAAATGTAAAACTTGACACGGTATGAAGAGTGGTTACAAAACCAGCCACAATTCAGCCCTGAGCAGAGTGACCGTCCTCTATTGACCAATCAACGGACTACAGTGTTCACAGCTCCACCTTTTAGTAACAGATCTGTGTGCTAGGTACCCCAACAGAGAGGGGACCAAAAATGGGGACAGTACAGAACGGTTCCACTGGTACCATCCACAACTTTTCACAGTGGAAATGAAAAAAAAAAGGCGCAACGAACTGAACTGTATTGTATGGTATCTGATCAGGGGTTTATAAAAGTGTATTTTTGTGTATGTGGTTTTCTACTTTTTGTAGGAAAATGTACAAACAGTTTGTGAGAACAGTTTGATGTATGTTCTTATACATTTTTGAATATCAGTTATTGTTTTCTTACCGTTGGAGTTTTATTACTTCGGCTTGACTGGACCTTGACTCTGTGTTTATGTAAAGCACTTTGGGAAATCTATTTGTGAAAAGTGTTATATGAGTAAATATTAATATAGGTTATTTATTTTAGCAGCGCCCAGGCTTGAAGGAAGCTCTCCATTTCCTGTGCTGTTGATTGTTGGGCCGGTTTGTGGAGTTTTACTGATTCTTCTTCTGCTGCTGTTTCTGTATCTCTACAGAAAGTCAAAAGGTGAGAACTTTTACTTCTGATGTTAGACTGACTCTGATGTGATTACATGTACTGTAGTAACAGTCGAACAATTCACCATACAAAACAATGTAACAACAGATGTCTTTTTTCTCCACAGATTCATGCTTTATGAGGTCGGTCCAACATTCTCTTCTCTCATTCTGAATGTGACAGTAGCACAGTGCATATTCTTTTTAAAGTCACTGTATTTACTTCATGTTTTGGGCCCACCAGGTCTCAGAGCAGCAGTCGGGGCCCTGCTACAGACCACATGATCAACCAGGATGAAACTCAGCTCAAAGAATATGCTCCTCCTCTCCATGGTCAGCCTTCATCCTGATTAATTTTATGATTTATCATCAACTCTAAGACTAGTACTTCACATGTGATTATCTGTTTTGGTAGTGATGGCCAAATGAAGCCTCATGAACCAGTTTCTTTATTTTCTGACCCCACCAGATGACAGTCTTGGTTTAAATATAAAGGCTGAAGGACTTGCAATGAAGTGTGCTTTCAAACCTTTGTTTAACAGACAGTGCCATCTAGTGGCATCAGAAAATAAAGACAGTGGTTCAAGAGGGCTCATTTGGCCATCACTATGTTTTGGAATTATGTAGAATATTGTATAATGTGATCAAAGGTTTAAGTACGACCTTGGCTTGATTTTCACTGCTCTGTAGGCGATGCTGTTCTCTATGAATCAATCAAAGGCTTTGAAGAACCTGAACATGGTAAAGTATAGACTTTATGTTTGACACTGAGCAGTTAGATATACTAGAATAAGATGATCAGGTGATTTATTGACAATCCCTTAAGTTTAAACAAATATCTGTTTTAGGTGAATCCAGCGATGTCACATATTCTGTGGTTGAGCTCAAAAACGTCACTAAAAAGGGTGAGTCCTTTATGTTATGTAGTGACAATTACATCAAACACTACAGATGCCTTTGTAGACCAGCAGTACCTAAATAACATACAGGAAGTTGTCTTTTCATGCATTCATCTGATCCTTCAAATAGGGAAGAAAACAGAGGAGCCAGAGGAGAGCGCAGTTTACTCAGATGTGAAGATAAGATCAGCTACAGGTACAGTGAAGTATAACAGATTCACTCTAACTTTTTACTGGGTACTGCCACAGTGTAATCTTTTCATACCACTTCATACCACTAGGTATGTCAGCAGTGTCTGCAGTGGTCAAATCCTACAGTACATAAAGAGCTCTCATGTAACCCCCTGCAGTACCCCTAGGGGTACCCGTACTCCACTTTTAGAAACACTGACCTATTCCTCCTAACACTGTAACCTGTATCATATTTCCTGTGGTGTTTTGTTGTGTACACTAAGATTATTTTAGATCATGTATGGATGCATTGCTAAAGAAGGCAGTGTACATATCATTATGATTGTTTACCGGGGCGTTAGTGTTTAATGCAAAACATTCATAGGAAAATCACGTCCTGTAGCAGCGGATGAAACTGTTTATTCAGAGGTCAAACCAGGGAAAGCTCTTGGTAATAATACAGCAGCAACACAATGTGCATTTTTGGATAAGTCACTATAGTGATTTATTTTACAGATACAGATAGTTAAATGGGTTAGAAATGGGAGTTAAATGTCATTGAGCACCCTTAATTCTTAAATAACCCTAACCTTGTTTTTCCTTTTGGTTTTCATCCAGATCAATAGAGAGATCTGCATCGACAAAACCAGCAGAATGGATGACAACATGAATAACTACATCAGTGTTTAAACAGTATTTGCTATTTTTATTTAATTATTGTGTGCAGCTCCGCTATGCAAATATCAGACATTATTCTGTACAGTTAAACTAATGGCAGGTCATTTAAAGAAAATGATTATGTGGGTCTTAAGCTTCTGTATTGTTAAAAGTATGGTTGACCATTTCTTGTATCAATAAACTTTTGTTCCAGTAGTTTGCTATCAGCAGTGTTTTTAGTTGTTCTTGCATGATTTCCTGTACATAAGCAGTTTATTTATTCTTCCATCTTCTCTCTGATTGTAGTGATCCAGTAAAGTCATGCTTTTGTTAGACGTATGTTTCTTTGATAGAAATCTAAAAACTTGCACATTTTTATGCAGATGACATGCTTTTATGTGTCAGCGGCTCTTCTCTTAATCAGGCCATGGAAAATCTACACACTGCTTTTGATACGTTTCAGATCTCTCTCATCAAACATGAGCTTCAAGTTTATGCTGTTCTCTAGGTCACAGGTTTCCAAGCTTGGAGTCCTGACACCCACTTAGGGTCACCAAAGCTTCACAGTGGGTTTGTAGGCCTTCTTGATTTTAAGGGGTGTAAGACAACTTTTTTTCTAAAAAAAGATACACAGTAGGCCTATAGCATTTCACTTATTTCTGTGAAGAACTATACATATACAGTACAGGCCAAAAATTTGGACACACCTTCTCATTCAATGCGTTTTCTTTATTTTCATGACTATTTACACTGTAGATTCTCACTGAAGGCATCAAAACTAAGAATGAACACATGTGGAGTTATGTACTTAACAAAAAAAGGTGAAATAACTGAAAACATGTTTTATATTCTAGTTTCTTCAAAATAGCCACCCTTTGCTCTGATTACTGCTTTGCACACTCTTGGCATTCTCTCGATGAGCTTCAAGAGGTAGTCACTTGAAATGGTTTCCACTTCACAGGTGTGCCTTATCAGGGTTAATTAGTGGAATTTCTTGCTTTATCAATGGGGTTGGGACCATCAGTTGTGTTGTGCAGAAGTCAGGTTAATACACAGCCGACAGCTCTATTGGACAACTGTTAAAATTCATATTATGGCAAGAACCAATCAGCTAACTAAAGAAAAACGAGTGGCCATCATTACTTTAAGAAATAAAGGTCAGTCAGTCCGGAAAATTGCAAAAACTTTAAATGTGTCCCCAAGTGGAGTCGCAAAAACCATCAAGCGCTACAACCAAACTGGCACACATGAGGACCGACCCAGGAAAGGAAGACCAAGACTCACCTCTGCTTCTGAGGATAAGTTCATCCGAGTCACCAGCCTCAGAAATTGCAAGTTAACAGCAGCTCAGATCAGAGACCAGATGAATGCCACACAGAGTTCTAGCAGCAGACCCATCTCTAGAACAACTGTTAAGAGGAGACTGCGCCAATCAGGCCTTCATGGTCAAATAGCTGCTAGGAAACCACTGCTAAGGAGAGGCAACAAGCAGAAGAGATTTGTTTGGGCCAAGAAACACAAGGAATGGACATTAGACCAGTGGAAATCTGTGCTTTGGTCTGATGAGTCCAAATTTGAGATCTTTGGTTCCAACCGCCATGTCTTTGTGAGACGCAGAAAAGGTGAACGGATGGATTCCACATGCCTGGTTCCCACTGTGAAGCATGGAGGAGGAGGTGTGATGGTGTGGGGGTGTTTTGCTGGTGACACTGTTGAGGATTTATTCAAAATTGAAGGCACACTGAACCAGCATGGCTACCACAGCATCCTGCAGCGACATGCCATCCCATCCGGTTTGCGTTTAGTTGGACGATCATTTATTTTTCAACAGGACAATGACCCCAAACACACCTCCAGGCTGTGTAAGGGCTATTTGACCAAGAAGGAGAGTGATGGAGTGCTGCGGCAGATGACCTGGCCTCCACAGTCACCGGACCTGAACCCAATCGAGATGGTTTGGGGTGAGCTGGACCGCAGAGTGAAGGCAATGGGGCCAACAAGTGCTAAACACCTCTGGGAACTCCTTCAAGACTGTTGGAAAACCATTTCAGGTGACTACCTCTTGAAGCTCATCGAGAGAATGCCAAGAGTGTGCAAAGCAGTAATCAGAGCAAAGGGTGGCTATTTTGAAGAAACTAGAATATAAAACATGTTTTCAGTTATTTCACCTTTTTTTGTTAAGTACATAACTCCACATGTGTTCATTCATAGTTTTGATGCCTTCAGTGAGAATCTACGATGTAAATAGTCATGAAAATAAAGAAAATGCATTGAATGAGAAGGTGTGTCCAAACTTTTGGCCTGTACTGTAGGTGAACTGAATTTGAATAAATGGAGCCACACAGCAACATGTCTTTGCTGAGCAGATGTCTCAGTAACTCTAGATAATCCACAGATCACCGAACAGTTCTGGTTGGAACTCTTTTAACCAAAGAAATAGTTCCTGAAAACCAACACCAAGTCCACTTTATGACTTTTGCCAAGATTGATAGTGTCAGACGGCTAATATGGGATCTTTATCCAGTTCAGAAGTCCAGTTAATAAATTAATAAATAAATTAGCTTTTAACTTTATTGATACACAGAATGCTAAAATAACAATAATAACTAAAAACAAAAAATATCAAATCCATTAAGGTGAAAATAAAATATGTACAGCAGTTATAAATATACTTTTAAGACAAAAGGCAAACATGTACATGTAATGAGATATGTTGCTTGATAGCAAATTGTTTACATACTGTATATTAAAATAATTTTTAATGACCATACTGGATCTATCTTATCTAACTCTATAAAAGATACTGACTTTGAAGCTGCACTATCAGAAGCTCAAATATACTTGTGCTGCTCTTTGGAATAGATTGGATTCAAAGTTTCATACAAAAAAACAAATGACAAAATGACTGTACAAAATAAAGATAATGCAGTGCATTAATATTAAATGAGAATAAGCATCAATAGTCTTGTGCTCGTGCTCAGACTAATTAAATCCACAAGTTAAGCACAGTCGCCTCTCTGTCAGCGTGTTGGTGGTGCTTTTTGTGGTTGGCTTTGGACGATGATGGCGTGTGGCTTTGAGTCTCTCATCAGGATGATGAGCATCGACTCACCAGTCTGTGAACTCTCCTCCGCTAGCTAGCCAGGTCAAGGTTCTCAAATGTAAACATCAGTAAACATTGAGGAAAAGATGGAGAATGAGCGCCAGCCGAACTAGCATCCTGCTAGCCATTGTACAGATGCTGGAAATAAACTGGACGACCTCTGTGACGCATCAGTTTTCAACAGGATATCAGGATGTTCACCAAAACTTGGTTGATCCCTGACAGCGCCATTTCACCAGGTGACTCTTATTCTGTACGCCAATTGTGACGGAGCAGAGGACTCAGGCAAGATAAGGAGAGGAGGCGTGTGTTCCATGGTGAACAAGGACTGGTGTGTCAGTGGGACTGTGAGCTGCTGTCCCGATCCTGCTGTGGATCACTGCCGACCGTCTTCGGGAGGAGTGACCATGCGGCTGTCTTGTTGAGGCCAGGATGTGTGGACGGTGAAATTATTCCACAACCAGAAACCATGGATTACCAGAACCATCCGGAAACATGCAAAAGCAAAAACAATTCAAAAGCAGCAGCCAACAATGTAAGAAGACGCAAAAAGGACTAAATTACAGTGCACAAGGTAAAGCAGCTGATGGGATCACGTTTCACTGGAGATGTACTAATTGTGAATGGAATGATGGGATTTTTTTATCTACCAACAAATTAACTGCACAAAATACTGAGCATGTGTAATATGTGGATAGCAGTGTGCCCACAATAATTTTCTAAAATGCTTGAGAGCATTTTTATACAGGCGGCACGGTGATGCAGTGGTTGGCCCTGTTGCCTCACAGCAAAAAGGTTCCAGGGTGGAGGGTTTGAACCTGAGGTGGGGGAGCCCTTCTGTGTGGAGTTTGCATGTTCTCCCTGTGTTAGCGTGGGTTTTCTCCAGGTACTCCAGCTTCCTCCCACAGTCCAAAGACATGCAGGTTAACTGGTGACTCTAAATTGTCCGTAGGTGTGAATGTGAGTGTGACTGGTTGTCTGTCTCTATGTGTCAGCCCTGTGGTAGTCTGGTGACCTGTCCAGGGTGTACCCTGCCTCTCGCCCAATGTCAGCTGGGATAGGCTCCAGCCTCCCCGCAACCCCCAACAGGATAAAAAATATGAAAATGAAGAATGACCTCTCCTTACAGACCTGGAAGAGAAGCAAAACAACAAAACAAATCATTATTCAAGATGCAGTAGTGCTCTCTGACATATTAATCTGACTTATATCCATTTAACTCTGCTGAATAATCATTTAAGTGTGCACATCATGTGGTGCATTATTACCAAGAGCGGTTCCTGGTTTAATTTCAGAATAAACAGCTTCATCAGTTGCTGGCACAGTTGATTTTCCTATAAATGGAGAGGTTCAGTTTAATTAATAATATGTACAGTATGTAGCGTAATAATGTTTTTACAGAATTTACTCATGTTTACAGTAAACAGTTCTCAAACCATGCATACATGTAAAAAATAAATGAAATGTGCATTACTAATAAGAAGCTTAATAAGAAATATAGAAAATAGATAATATAAACATCTATGACTTTAAACAGACTAAACTCATACTGCATAGTGTACACTGCTCTCTGCACAAGACCAACATGTTGGGCAATAACAACTGAAGGTGAACGCAGACTTTCCTCACCTTTGTTTTTCTTGGCTTTACCTTTGTTGTGCTGGGTGACTTGGGCATACGTCACATTATCATCTAAAACACAAGCTAGATTTCAGGATTTGTTTGCTCAGCTGACATATTCTGTGTCGTACAGCTAAATGGATGAATGGACAGGTAGAATGGAAATAAAAGAAATGTGTGGAGGTTTTTTTCAGTTAATGTATCTTTTGTTTTTAAGCTGGCCTTCTTTAAGTTTGGTCTGGTTCAAAACCCTTTAGTGCTGGGGTGACCTCTAGCTCACTAAGTAGATTGTGCACCCCAAACAGGCCGAGTCCTTTGCAGTGGCATCAGTTTTGCACAAGCTAAAAAGCAAGGTTTGAAATTAGCAGCCAAAAACCTAAATCACTAAGCAGGTGCAAGAATAATACAATGACTGTTTGGCAAATGGGCTCTGGGAATCTTACTCCCGGCACCCACGGAACAATAGAAAACTTGTTAAGCATGAACAGAGATCTTCCTCAGGACACCTTCAGCATGAAATGATGCAGTAATGTTACTATCAACGCTTCAGAGGAAGCACCCAATTCTTTCCATAACGCTACATCATGAACAACTAATCATGACCGAAAAAATTAGATCGCGGATACAAGCAGCCAAAATGAGTTTCCTCT
The DNA here is from genome assembly GCF_041903045.1 of Epinephelus lanceolatus. Lineage (NCBI taxonomy): Eukaryota > Metazoa > Chordata > Actinopteri > Perciformes > Serranidae > Epinephelus > Epinephelus lanceolatus. The sequence goes on from NC_135755.1 coordinate 16,160,411, forward strand.
GAAGGGTGGCAGGGCTCAGCCTTAGAGATAAGGTAAGGAGCTCAGAGTAGAGCCGCTGCTCCTTTGCGTTTAAAGGGGTCAGTTGAGGAGATTTGGGCATCTGATCAGGATGCCTCCTGGGCGCCTCCAGTTAGAGGTGTTTCGGCATGCTCCACTAGTAAGAGGCCCCGGGGCAGACCCAGAACACGTATCTCATCTGGCCTGCTAACACTTTGGGGGGGAGGAGGAGGAGCTGTAAAGCGTCACTGGGGAGAGGGACGTCGTCGTCTGGGGTGCTTTGCTTGGCCTACTGCCCCAGCGACCCAGCCTGGGAGAAAATGTATGTAGGGACAGATAATCCATGTTAAAACCAGCGAGAGATGAGCAACACCTCACGGAGGCTGCACTGAGTTATACTGTGATGCGTTTGAGCTCAATTCAGTAAAAACGAGTATGGGACGAAGGTAAATTATAATATTCTCATGATACGTTGATTATAATCTTGTAAAATGTAGTTTTGTCATTTAAAACTTGAAAAGAACATGAAATTTGTTATTTGCAAAGTAACATAAAATAGATGTTACAGAGGGAATTATGATATATATTACACATAAATACATTTTTCATATAAAAGGTTATGTCAATGGTTGTGTCATAATTTTGTTTGATTGAATATTTCTTAAAAAGTTTTTTTTTTTATAGTGTAGATTTCTTTATTTCCCTGGCACAAAGAGGGGGAATAAATAACAACAAAAACAAAATAAACAGCAATATAAAAATACTGATATCGGCTACCGAATAAATTGTCATTTTAAATATAGGCCTACAACTTCAAAATCGGTGCATCCCGACAATAAATAAAGGCAAAAATGACCAAATAAATCCTTTGATGCTGTGATTTAGTAAGGCCAAATCAAACAATACAAATAAAATAATAACAATAAACCATAATTTTGGAGAAAGAAGAAACTGGCAGCACAAATTTTACAACACATCAAAAGACAAAATAACCATGTCAGTAATGAACACAGCTCTCTGTATGTCTGTACTATGGTGCAACCTCATTAAGGAAAAAAGGAGAAAGTGGAGGAGGAATTTCCATGTAGAATCCACAGTATTTCATAATGTGTAACAGCACAATTCAGTTATTGCCACATCTGTGAGATGGAAGTGTGTTATACAGAAATGACACACAATACTTATTGATATACATGTACTAAATATGAAAAACATAAACTTAACATAAACTTAAAAATATGCCAGAGTTTAAAAGGTCATAGATGTGCTGAACATTTAACAATTTAAAACTCTGGTGACACCCAGTGGTAGTTAGTAGTAACTACCCATGGTGACTTGGATAAATTGAGCTGCTGACCTGTTGTTACCTCCAGTATAATGATAGGACACATTTCAGTACAAACTCTGAGCATGACTGTTGTAAATGACTGACCTGCAGTTCCTATATTCACATCAGAGTAAAGACAACTCTCCTCTGGTTCATGGCGTTTCCCTGTTAAAATGATCACATTAATCCATTAAATAAAATATTTCACTTCAGGACAAAACATAAACTATATTCTAGTTATTCTGTGTATCTGGAGTACTCACCCTTCCTTCCAAAGTTTTTAAGTTCAATCGATGAATAGGTGACATCCTGGGATTCAGCTGTATCTAAAAAATACAAATACGTTGATAGTTCAGAGGGAACACCCAGTTGTTTCCATGATTATGCTACATTGTAAATGACTTTTCATGACAGAAAGCATGAGATCACGGATATAAGCAGCCGAAATGAGTTTCCTCAGTGGGGTGGCTGGGCTCAGCCTTAGAGATAGGGTGAGGAGCACAGACATCCGGAAGGAGCTCGGAGTAGTAGTCAGTTGAGTGGGTTTGGGCATCTGATCTGGATGCTTCCTGGGCGCCTCCCGTTAGAGGTGTTGCGAGCACGTCCCATTGGTAGGAGGCCCAGGGGCAGACCCAGAACACATATCTCGTCTGGAGTACTCACCCTTCTTTCCAGAGTTTTTAAGTTCAATCAATGAATAGGTGACATCCTGAGATTCAGCTGTGTGTGAAAAATACACATTTTTTGAGTTCTGCATCAGTCACTCACAATTAATCCCCTGAAAAGCCATTTTGCACAAGTGCGATGCAAAAATCTGAATGACAGCTATTCACACCAGGCTGGTGTGAATTATCTGCAGAGCATTATTCCACACAAAATAAGCAGTGGGCTTCGGGTTGTTTCGGACAATGACCATCATATAACGACAGCAAGCGCATAACAGCTACATTAGCATCTTCATCTTACCCTGGTTGAAGCCAAGAACAAAGTAAGAAGACATTCTCTATTTTGGCAGCAAGCTAGCTCTGACCTGAAGGTCTTACATCATTTGGAACAAAGGATTTCACTGGTCAAACATCTTTTTGCAAGCAAACTTCTGCTGAAATTGAGATCTGCTGAATAGTTTTTGTCCCCACTCATTGTTACAAAGATCAGTTTTTATAAATTTCCATGGAAATTTTTCAGATAAAAATCAGTGCTTGGTGTGAAACAGCTTTAAATCATGCAGTTACTGCATTTCTTACTGACACTGGGACAACTCTATGTCTAAGTAAATGGTATAATCTTCTTATATTTAGGTTTCAATTCTAGTGTGATTTGCTCTGAGTATGAACTGGATTATCTCGTGCTCACTACACAAGGCTGTCAAGACTTAATTCAGGTAAGTGTAACTTACCTGTCTTAATTAACAATCGGATCTTATTTGGGGTTGATGTTATATCATCTAGAAATAAGATATCAAATTAATAACTTATTTGAGTAATTTGATCTTGTTTTGATCATTCTTGTAGCTGGACATCCTGACGTATTCAAATAAATATTATCAGTGAAAATCAAAGTGCACCAGCAGCCAAATTTTAAGCAAAAGAAAAGCTCATGTCTAAAATGTTTTCACCTAAATGTGATAGGACATTTTTGCAGTGTTACTAAATAACATGACAAAGAGTGCAAGGCATCAACAGGGCCTCCAAATTCCCCAGATCCAAATCTGATTGAGCATCTGTGGGACGTGCCAGAACCCCACCTCACAACTGACAGGTCTCAAAGGATCCACCGCCAACGCCCCAGTGCCAGACTCCAAAGCGTGTCAAATGGTATCCACATGAATGTGAGGAGCCAAAGTTTCCAAGCAGAACACTGCATTGTAACAAGATGATCAATGTTTTTCACTTCACCTCCCAGTGGTTTTAATATTTTGGCTGATCGGTGTATACTGTACCATTTTCAGTGTCTTCAGAGCCTTTAATTGATTCATAGAGATGAGCGTCTATTTTCACTGCATGATACCATAATTAAACATCCTTAAATGTTTTTAAAATGTGTCTTTAAAACGTGTGTCTCAAATCAAGATGTGTCCTTACCACGGAGAGGAGAGGGATCTTCATTCTGTTGAGCCTCATTCTGGCTGACCATGTGACCTGTAGCAGAGCCCCGATTGGTGCTCTCAGACTGAACTGGCCTACAACATGTAGAAAGTAAATTTACAGAGGAACATGGCATGTATTTCCTGTTATAATCAAAATAAGATAATGTACCAACCTGATAAAGCATGAATCTGTAAATAAAGACATTTGTTGTTAGATGGTTTTGTATTTTAAGTTGTCAGACTGCCATTCTGTCATGAGATCAGACAACCCAATCGCAAGAAAATACGTTGGCATTGTATGTTTCTGAAAACCACACATTACATCTGTATGTTATTACAGTATATTACAGTTCAACTGAAATTCAGTTGAACTGTAAGTTCAGTTCTACATGGCCCTGTGGGTCTATGTCTACATTTTAAAGGGGAAGTACACCCATTTTAAAAATCCCTACGTCATTCCTACGGTTTCAGACAGTCCAGAAATATTACTAAACATAAACAACTCTCCCAAATCCAAAAACTGGATTGCTGAAACTCAGATTTTTGATATAAAGTACAAAGTCTGAAGCTGCTCCATAGACAGTGAACTGGTAAAGGTGTTCTAGATGACACTGAGGGCACAGATACAGAGGAATGTTCTGAGTATATGGGTACATTTTCTGTCTCACAACTGAGAACACTACAATATAATAAACCTCATTTAAGTATAAAAAAGAAAAACATTCTGTGGGTCCACAAAATCAGACTCCCATTCATTGTCTATGGAGCAGTTTCAGACTTTACACTTGATGACATCACAATTTTGAGACTTGTGTCACTGATTTATAGCTTTGAGAGAGAGTAGCTCATGTTCACAAATATTCATTGAACTTTCCTAGGCCTTGGAAGTAACATATTGGAGTTATTAATTAAGGGGTGTCCCCCTTTGAACTAAACGTACATCTGCTGCTATACTAGAGAGTACAATTTGAACAATTATCTTAAACAGGACAAAACATTTTTTGTTATTTGAAGCATTAAACAATGTCTCACATGAGTCCTAGCTATTGGCACACAGTTAACTGTCAGAGGGGGCAGGGCTTCAGCTCTCGTCATGTTCGCTTCTAATGATGAGACTATTTCTGTTCTGCTCGAGTGCATTCACTTTCTATGGGTGATGTCGTGACCAAAGTTGAAACCAGAATTTCAACATAAAGGGACGACATTTAAAGTTTCTGTACTAGAGCGAGGGAATACTTTTCTCTGCAGTACTGCCATTCAACTTTTTGATTTGAGCTGAAGAATGAACATTTTTTGAAGGAGTTTTTCCAGCGTGGTGAGAGAACCCATGGATTAAAGACGTGAGTATGACACCTGTAATGTCAGCTGTCCACTTGAAACTGTATGCTGTAGACAGGTAGGCAGTTTATTCATTCTGGCAGGAAACTCTTGACTTTAACTATTTTATACAGCAGGCGTCATAGTAGCACTAAGAATTACTGACCCTTGGAGAGGCAGCAGTAGCCCACAGGATGATCATATCTATATCAGGAAGGAAATTTAAATGTTTATCTCTTTCCATTATGAGATGATATAATTCTATTTAATAAAACATATATACACCTATGGGCAAAAATATGCCTCAGTCAAACCAGTGCAGTTGTGTGAGCGTTGTGTAAAAGAGAAGGAAGTACAAACCACATAAACTCAGAAGAAGAAGTTGGAGGAAACTTATGATCCAGTATTTATATGTAATGCATCTTCTGTTTCTTCACAGTTCCTTATTTTTCTTCATATGTTGCAAGCTTTTTTTTCTTTCTTTTTTTTTTTTTGTCTTTACACAGTGTAGAAGCATTTCTAAGAAGCAGAGTAACTGAGTAACAGTACTGGATGTGAGGATGGGACACACTCTGCTCTGTGGGCTGGGGCTTTTCTGTGAGTACATACAGTAGATACAACTTTTTAAATGCCTGAGTGTCTTTTATATTTGATAGTTTCTGTCAGTCTGATAATCTCTGATGAAGTTTCAAACTGTATTTTAGCCCTGAGTCTACTTCTCTACTGTGGACATGCTCAAGGTAATTATATAGTTCTCTATTTCTTTTTCTTTATATGTTCACTTAAGACAAATATCCACCAAATCTATCACTTTTCATCTCATCCTAATTCTGTGTTCTGTTTTGTCAAGAGAAATCACATTAACATTTTACATCTTATGTTGGTTTTATAGATGCTGTGCTGACCATTGAACCAAACTGGTCCACTTTATTTACCGGAGAATCTGTTACCTTCATATGTGACATGAGGGAAGGAGAAGAAACTGACTGGTATTATAAAACCAAGAGAGATCATCACGAATTTCTCCGCTATGGCTCAGTTAAGAGATCTACAGTACAATTGCCATATACAGAGTACAGTGGTGAATACCAGTGCATTGGTGATCACAAGCACTCACCATATTCAAGAAAAGAAAGTAATAAAGTTTCTCTAACTGTATCAGGTAAGTGATACATTTTCCCACCATGATCAAGTTCACTTTAAGCGTTTATTTATTTATATATTTATTTATTTTTATCAGCCATGTTGATATGATCACCCTGTTTGGCATAGTGCTAATACATACTGTATAAATATTAATCTTGTTTATAAACTAGTTTTAGATTCAGAAACCTTAAAGTGGAGATAAAACACAATGACGTAGGCATTTCCCATTTACGGATTTTGTGCCTCCTCGGCCCTTCGCTTTGTGACCTGGAAATCAATCTTGGTGTTCCATCTCGCAGGGCGTCCCAATTCCTAAAGTGCATCTTGAGAAGATAGGAGTGAGGAGGCTTGCTGGAAAAGCTAAACAGAAATATCTGTATAAAAAGTAGCTCTATCTATCTATCTATCTATCTATCTATCTACTTATCTACCTACCTACCTAGACTCACAAGTCAGTCTTTAGACGCTTTGCTTAACTAAAGACTGATGACTTTCTCCCTGATTTTGTGTTTAGATGGGCGGATACAATTTCAGAGTTTAAAAAAACTCCTTACGTTGCAGAACCAATAGTAAATCTGCAGGGCGGTCCTTCTGTGGCTCACTGAACTCTTGTGCTTGTAAACATAGTCCCACTAGAAACACTTGTAGCGGTACAAAATGGCTCAGCTGTGCTCGCAGAAAACGCCATCAAAGTTCAGTGGATGTTTGTCGCCTTTGAGGCGACACATTCTTGCCAACTAAAAGAAACAAACATAATCTTATACAAGGCCATGACTCATCCGTCTGGCCAGACTATAACGTTAGAGGGAATTGCCTTGTTGTTTACAAATACTTCGGGTAGAAAACCAGCAGAGCTTTTAGCTATATATATATAGCCTATGTATCACATTTTTCACATCATGGTATCACCGTTTGGACTAATCCGATGTTTGTAAAGTCTGTAAACACAATGATTGAACAAACATTACTATTTCTGTGTGCACGTTTAGCTGGGCTAACCGTTAGCTGTTAGCCCTGTTAGCCGTTAGCAGTGTCTGTAATAGGTAATAACTCATTAAACGGTCTGTGAAAAAAATATCTTTTCCAGCAGATATCTTAGTTACAACATGATTGAGCTAGCAAAGTAGTTTTGTGTTGCTATGTGTGGTATTTATTCAGTTTTGGGAAATCACGATGTCTAGAAAGCATCAGTGGCTGCAGTTGACAGGGACAGCTAACAGCAGCAGCAAAGCTAACATCAGGACGTCATCTGTTAAAAGCCTCCCGTTGTCGGATACAACATGAAACTACTCCAGTTAGCTCAGTAATGTTGTAACTAAGACATCCGCTGGAAAAAATATTTTCTTCACAGATGAGCACACGTTTGATAAAACGGAGTTAAATCTCTCGGCATCCATTTTCAAGCTCTCCGTGTGTTTGTTTCCTTGCGGATGAGAAAAGGAGGAGCGCACATTTCCGAGTAGGCATGTCCTTTTCAAAAATGCAAGAGGCATTGCTTTGTTGCCGGCCGTTTTCGCCGGTGTGTTAAACACACTTTAGAAAGGAGTGTCCCCAGACTATCAGAAGATGGAGATCTCTAATTGTCTGGTGGCGAGACTACCTACCTACCTACCCCCAACAACATTGCAGGCCAAAATGCAGGAGGCGTTGCTTTGTTGCCGGCCGTTTTCGCTGGTGTGTTAAACACACTTTAGAAAGGAGTGTCCCCAGACTATCAGAAGGCGGAGATCTCTGATTGTCTGGTGGTGAGACTACCTACCTACCTACCCCCAACAACATTTGCAAGTCAAAACTACACACAATTTTATAAAAACAGACTGTGATCAAAATAAAATGCAAACACAGGGATTTTATTTCCATTTGAAAATTTACTGCACAACAGTTACACCTCCAAAACACTAGTCTGCAGTGGGGTTTCGGTGAAGTGCTGTAAAGTTTAGTTGATTCAAAATACACATTAAACACACATTAAACATGGCTTAATAGAGACAATTTCAAACTTAAAGCTATAGTTGGTAATGTTGGAGAGCTCCCCCTGCTCCCCCTCCTGTCAGTGCTCCGTCCAAAGCCACGAGCCCAGACATTCCTGAACGCGCATCCTTCAGTCAGCGGAGCAGAGGAGAGCCGAGTAAAATAACAAATCCCCCCAAAGCAAACAAATAATTACCTGTCCAACAGAAAGACAGCAACATCTGCATCACTTTTCAGGCCCTTCAGCTCCCTCAGTTGTCTCCACTGTTCAAAAGCTGGGCTGATGTTGATGTTGATGTCTGGTTTGTTCTCTGACTTTATCCAAAGCCTTTTCTGCCTCTAACTTTATTTTCTCAGCCTGTTTATCAGGGTGAGCCATTACAAGTTACCCTGGAAGTGGTACTTTTGGCTGCATTTTCTTTGCCATTGTGCAGCAAACTCCCACTTACTCAGTATTTCTGCTGAGGAGTGTGCTGAATATTTCCGGCAATGGTGACACGTGATGAGTGCGCACAGGGAGGAGGGAGGGAGGGACGGAGGGGGGCTCAGGCAATACGAGACATGAAGGCATCTGATTGGTTCTTTCCATTCGCACCGAACGGCAGGGATTGGTCAGAGTTTTTACAGGCCTGCAGCTGCCACAGAGGTCTGATTTTTTTCATTCCTTTTTCTGAACACATTATGTATTGACTACTCTCAGGGTGGAAGGACCATTTTACCCAGTATAACAAAAAGTGTTTCTGAACAGGATTACCAACTATAACTTTAAGTACACAAATCAGCTTCACTATAACTCGCAGCATTCACAGACAAACACTTGTCTTTATCTGGACACATTTTCCCCACACAACATGCTAATGTTATTAGCACAAGCCTATGGCATTTTACATTGTATAAATTAGCCTAGCGGCTAGCGGACTTTTCCTCTACTCATATGAAGCCAGGGTCAACAACATTTAACAAGCAAAATGTTACAAAATTCGGCTCTATAACAACTCACAAGGTTCACTGACAAAACAACTGTCTTATACTAAACACATTTTCCAAACAAATACAACATGCTAACGTTATTAGCACAAGCCTATGGCATTTTACATTGTATAAATTAGCCTAGCAATGAGCGGAGATTTCCTCTGCTCATATGAAATCAGGATAAATTACACACAAGACTGAAAATGCTATTTTTGTGGAGGCTTTATTGTCTTCACAATTCATTGTTTCTTATCTGTGAAATTAAAGTAAATAAAAGCTTCGTTCCACTGAGGGAAATGGTTTCAGCTTACAGTAATAGACAGGAGGTCTGCGTTGCCACGACGTGTAGTTACATTTCTGGGGACGTGCACGTCAGGCTACGACTCTAAAAAGTGTTGCTGGAGTGTGTGAGTGGGGCGGAGCTGTGCCGAGAGTGTGAGAGAGGAGAGACACACACTGGTATGCATCATGTAACACGACTTGACCTTATATCGATATAAACAGTGTTGTCTTAATTTTTATCTTGATGAAAAATAAATCAATATATTTTACATAGTTGTTGTATCACCCAGCCCTAGGTTCATATAGTGATTGGCATAATTTAAATCTGTGTTAGAAACTTCTCTGATTGGTTGTTTCTGCCACTCTGTGGTCCGACTCTAGCAATTGCCATTAGTGACAGTGGAAAGAGGAGCAGGGACATGAGTTATTTCTCAGATTATCTGTCTCATGTACTTGTTTTAGAACATTGTGGTAATTTCAGTAAATATGACACCAAAGTATTTTCATGAAAATTTCCAACTGTAGCTTTAAATTCAGAATGTTACAACATAAATCAGGAATAATTTTTAACTTTTTTTTTTTTTAATGACATGTTTATTTAATTGAGCTGATTTACTAAAAAAGGTATGACTTGTGTTCCACAGACAAAGATGTGATCCTGGAAAGTCCTGCGTCCACTGTGTTTGAAGGAGAATCAGTGACCCTGCGCTGTCGACATCGTAATCAGACAAAGGAGGAGAATGCTGTTTTCTACAAAGACGGATCACCTATTGAAACAGACACAAACCATCAGTCAGCGATGTCTTCAGAAAACACAGTTGAAGTCATTTCAGATGGGAGCTCTTACATGTGTAAATTTGAGGATGAAGAATCTGAACCAGTAAAACTCAAAATGGAACGTAAGTAGTTTTCATACTAGAGTCTCAAAATTTAAGGGCATTTTGCGATAAAGAGCAGCAGGCATGTACTTTAGCATTTCCAGAGTGAAGTGGAGTGATGATTTCTCTGCATTATCTTAGACACAGTGGACACTTAACAAAGGGAAAAAGAGAAAGCTGTGCTTAAATTGTCGTTCATTCTTAGAAGTGTGTTTGTGCTCACTTTAATCCACTTTAGGTTAATTTAACCAACAACTTTAGTGGTTAATAAATGTTTAACAGAAGCATTGTTGCAACTGATTTCCATCAGTTTACGATACTTAAATAATAAACACTGATTTAAGTGATTTACTATTTTCTGTATTTTCTACACTAAGTTGTAGCACCACCAAGAATGCTGGATGAGATTATATTATTCATTTTAATTATCTTTCAAACTGGACTGATTCACAGGGAAATAATGACCACTTTTATGTCTTTGTCTAAATTAAACAGCACAACCAAAGGCCAGACTGAGCAGACACTTTCCATCAGGGGGCAGTGTGACGCTCACCTGCTCTGTGAGCCCATCATCATCATCATCATCATCATCATGTTGGAAATACTTCTGGTACAGAGGCAAAAAAACATCTGAACCTCTGACCACACAAGATGTTGTCTTCCTCTCAAATGAAACAATCAGTGTCTCACAGGGAGGACTCTACTGGTGCAGAGGAGGAAGAGGAGATCCACTTTACTACACAGAGTACAGTGATCCAGTCGGTAATATGATATGGAATATAAAATGCAGAAAATGATACACTGTGTATTTTTGGTTAATGATTACACTAAAATGAGTTTGATGTTTAATCTTTTCTAATTTTTATATTTGTGGCCTCTTGATCATGAACAGTCACAAACAGAGCTGTTGTGACCCTGCGACCCAACTGGCCTGAGATATACTATCTGGAGACGATCACACTTACATGTGAAATTGAGGATGGAGGAGACACTGAGTGGAAGTATGAATGGACGACACCCCGCTCATACAGACCTGAAAAACAAAAGGAAAACATGATTAGAAATGTGTTGTCATCATACAACGGAGACTACACGTGTATGGGCACACTGAAACATGAAAAGTCTTCAACATGGTGGAGTGATGCTTTCACATTGAGAGTATCTGATTGTAAGTCACATGTCATCAGTCGTCTTTTCTATTTTGCTGAATTTAAAACACACACACACAAAAAAAAGAAAACAAAGAAAACAGTGCGGTTTATCTTGACACATGTATTACACATTTGGAGACTGGTTTTCATTCTGTGAAATCACTTTCCAACAGATAAACCTCAGCCTGTCCTCACTGTGTCTCCATTATGGCTGAGTCCTGGAGCCTCAGTAACTCTGAACTGCAGTGTTAAACATCCATCTGCAGGATGGAGGTTCTTCTGGTATAAGGCTGTTCCCAAACTGTCAGACAACTCCTACAGCTATGAGCTGATACCTGGCAGCATCCATGGGACTGAACAGGATTCCTACATTGTTGATGGACAGACACACACAGCAGGATATGTGTGCAGAGCTGGAAGAGGAGATCCAGTGTATTATACTCATTACAGTGAACCTAAGTTTGTCTGGTCTGGAGGTAGGTTTAGTTTGAGTTTTTTTATGCTGATACAATAGTAGACATGCACTTGTTATGACTATTCCCTCACACCAACATCAAGGGCCGTATTAAACAACATTCTGAAAACACTCTCAGAGAGCTCCTAACTTAGCCTAAATACTTTTAGTAAGGAGTCCTAGCTTAGCAGTGATTTAGGAAAGTTCTCAGAGCAACTTTGAGCGAGGAAGGGACAGGAACTTTTACCTTAGTGAGAAGGTGTAATTGACATGGTTGCTAGGTATGATGCATTCTTTTAACAGATGTGATTGGTTTGAGCCTGCAAGGTGTAGACACCCAGTGGAAATGAAATGAACCACTGACTGTGAAAGTGTTGTTATTGATTAGTGTGATCACTCTGCTGATGGAAGGTTGAGACAGACTCAAGTCATCACTGCTGCACTGCTTCATTTTTCTAGTGCTTCAAATATCTTGCTATTGTGATCATTTTATGTCTGATGTTATAGCATTAATGTGTTGGATGGAAAATGTGTGCGTACCCTGAATGAGATCAACCACAAACATAATTCCTGCGCATTCTCCTCTCTCTGATTAAGAAACTCTTAAGTCTCTTAAAAGTCCTCCGCTTTACTCCTAACAGTTTTTCATCTTCGGAGCTCTTTGAAGCTCTACGATGATTTGTGAATAACTTTAATCTTTACGAGGACCTAGTCTTACCGTTAAGGACGTTCTATGAAAACATCAGATACTGTCTTTTTCTTCTTTCCTTCCATCCATTTCTTCAGCTTCCCTTTCCTCTGTTCTTTTTTCCATTTTTATTTTGATGTACTTTCTTACTTCACTCTATTTATGTTTGTTTGTTTCCTTCTTTCTGTCCCCCAAACCCTTCAATGCAGGGCTTTTAGGTGTAATGGGGTATTTGTCTGTTTTTGTGTTGCTGCTTTTATGTAATGGTTCCCTGTGGTACTTACATTTTATTATATACCTGTATTGGTGTGATCCTTTGTGTTTAAACTCCAGCATTTAAACACATTAAAACACAGTTAAACCAAATGATTGTTGACAGTGTGGCCTTTTTTTATTTTTTTCATTCTTTGTTTGTCTGCTTTTTATGTGTTCTTTAGATTATCATTCAGCAGCGTCTCTCACAGTGAGTCCTGACAGAACACAACACTTCAGCAGAGAGCCTGTGTCACTGAGCTGTGAGGGAAACTCTACTGAGTGGAGAGTGAGGAGGTTTTCTGAATTTGGCCGCACGACACACTGTTCTTCTTCTTCTTCTTCCTGGGGGACCATGACTGGATCCAGATGCAACATGAACAGTCACTGGCAGAGTGGAGTCTACTGGTGTGAGTCTGAAACAGGACAGTTCAGCAATGCAGTCAACATGACTAAACAGGGTGAGTCTTAATTCATTTAAAAGATTTTGTTTCTGGAGTATTTTAACATTCTGTTACATCGTTTTGAAAATCTGAAGGTGACTAACATTATACAAACTGATTTTCAAAATGAATTAAAGTTGATGACCTTTAAAAGAGCTCATCAGCTTTGGTTCATTCTAGTATCATTTCTTAATATTATCCAAGATATTGTCAGATGGATTTTATTGCTCATTGACATCTTTATAACAATAATCATCTAACATTAATTTTATACTTGAAGTACCAGAGTTTTGAGGCTCTACCAGTCTGTAGCACACTGCCACAAAATCCACATTGGCTGCCAACAAATACCAATAATAATGAATGTTAATGTTTGAATACATTAAAATGTTGTTATAGCTGTAATTTTAACCATGTACATCACCATAGTGCCATTTTTTCCAGTCTGATGAAAGTTGGCTCCTTGGGTAAATTGGCATTTTCTGAATGTAATTTCCAAAACAGTCAACATTTTATCTAAAAAATGTCACATCCCCAGTCACCAGCAGCTGAGATGAAAGGACTGGTTTAAAGGTCCAGTGTGTAGGATTTAGGGGCATCTATTGGCAGAAATGGTGTATAGTATTCATAACTATGTTTTAATTGGTTTATTATCATCTGAAAAAGAGTCATTGTGTTTTTGTTACCTTAGAATGAGGTGTTAATATCTACATACAGCCACAGTAGTTCTCCTATAGGCTTGGTCAAAGGGAGAAGTTTCAGTCTGATAACCTCACCGCTGGATTCCACTAAATCCTACACACCAGACCTTTAAGGGTGATCTGCACTGAAATTACTGTATTACAGTACATCAGTGAGCGACACTGAAACAAGTACTATAATCTTGTTGTTGGTTTGATGACAGAAAGATACATTTACAGTAAGACAGGGATTTCTCAGTTACTGTATGCAGCTGTAAAATTAATTCCAACATTGAATTCATTGTCATAATGTTACATCAGCTTGTTTAAGCTGCACCAGCTGATCTCTGCGACCAAATCTTTGTATTCTTTAATCTTTTTACAGACGGTGATATTATCCTGGTGAGCCCTGTCCATCCTGTTACTGAGGGAGATTCTGTCACTCTTGGCTGCAAATTCAGGACAGAAAAAGTTCCTTATAATGTGGATTTCTATAAAAATGACAAACTCATCCAAAATGTTACTGGAGGGGAGCTGACTATCTCTGCAGTGTCAAAGTCAGATGAAGGCTTTTATAAATGTAAAGGAAAAAAATCACAAGATCAGCAGAGTTTGACGTCACCAGAGAGTTGGATGTCAGTAAAATGTGAGTATGATTCAAACAGTTTCTTCAGCAATTTTTTTAAAGCTGTGTTATGGTCCAAGATAGAAAAGTTATAACTGAATTACACTGGCTTTGTTCAGCTTTTTTTTAAACTGTCTGTTTTAAACATTTAAAATACAAAAGTAAATACATGAATAGCAGTGAAAGGTTCAGAATTTACTATGACACTGTATGTGTTTGTGTGTTAATCTAAAGCCCCTTTTCCACCGAACACTTTTAGTATGGTACCTTTGGAACCAAAAGTAACTGCAGTGTTATGGGATATGTGCAATACTGTCATGTAATTGTTGTTGGGATGGTATGGCTGCTGATGTATTGTTTGTTGTCATTGTGGCTGTCAAGGCATTTATGGTGCAGTTGCTGAGTCCAAGACAAATTTCCCTGAGTGGGACGATAAAGTATATTGTATCGTATCATATCGTAACTCTTTGGACATGGTACCTACAGCCTTGCTCCATTTAGTGTTTCCATCGTGAACAGTACTCTTAAATGTGGGCGGGGTTGTTCTCACTCACTGTTCCATCCAGCACTCACTGTATTTCTTCATAGATGGAACGTCTGTACATTGTTTATCGTTAACAGAATAAAACAGGCTGCAGTGAGAGTCTCTCTCCACTGGATATTTAAAAACTGGGGTTTGTGCGTTTAGTCCTTCTCAGGCAAGCTCAGGGGTTTAGTGTTGCCCAAGCCCACATGAACAACGCTCCATTATGCTTTTTTTTTTTTTCTCCAAGTGAGGATTAGAATATATGCAGTTCACATAATCCGGTTGAAAATGATACATATTTTTAAACGTTTGAAGATCCACTCATTACTAAAAGTCAGTGTCATCCAAGAGAGACAGTAAAAACTAAAGTGATGGTCAAACACAAAATTTAAGGTGTGTTGATGGATTCATGTCAACTCATGCACAGGGTAACATAAGTTAAAGTTCCACCTTCAAAGTTGCCGGCAGTCGGCCAAGTGAATTAAGTTTTTTATTTCTCAGACTGCAGCTGCTGCGAGAGGCAGCAAAACAAACTTTATTTTTAGTTATAGTTTACTAAGGTAAAACTTGCCACGGTATGAACAGTGGTTACATGAGCCTCAACCTGACAGTCCTCTGTTGACCAGTCATCAGACTGCAGTGTTCACAGCTCCACCTTTTAGTACCAGATCTGTGTGCTAGGTACCCCAACAGAGGGGGGACCAAAAATGGGGACAGTACAGAACGGTTCCATTGGTACCATCCACAACTTTTTACAGTGGAAATAATAAAAAAGCGCAACGAACTAAACTGAAGTGTACTGTACGGTACTGTTCTGTGGAAACGGGGCTTAAATGTGCATGGTATCTGACCAGGGGTTTGTAAAAGTGTATTTTTGTGTATGTGGTTTTCTACTTGTGCATTTATTTATGTGTAAATGTATTTTTGTATACATGCTTAGATTATGTGTGCATGTTAGTATATATGTGTGCAACATATGATTCCTACAAATTAGCGCCCCACAAATGGGTTTGCGTCCTTAACGCACAGTTATGTAATTAACATAAAGTTACAGAGATTAGGTTTAGGAAGAAAACATGGTATGGACGTACCCTAAAATGCCTTAAAGTTCACATGGATCCAAACATGTGACACCAGGGGAAAGTAACAGGCAAATGTCTGTTTTTTGTGACCCCTCCACCACTCCAATCTGCCTCCTTACAAGCGTGCTCGGGACTGCCTCCTTGTTAACTGCTGTCAGTGCATTAGTCACGTTATCGCAGAATTTCCAAAAAATGGTGGGATATGAACGAATTTGGGTGCATTACTTTTCGTAGGAAAATGTACAAGCAGTTTGTGAGAACAGTCTGATGTGTGTTCTTATACATTTTTGGATATCAGGTATTGTTTTCTTACTCTTGGAGTTTTATTACTTCGGCTTGACTGGACCTTGACTGTGTTTATGTAAAGCACTTTGGGAAATCTATTTGTGAAAAGTGATATATGAGTAAATATTAATATAGGGTATTTATTTTAGCAGCGCCCAGGCTTGAAGGAAGCTCTCCATTTCCTGTGCTGTTGATTGTTGGGCCGGTTTGTGGAGTTTTACTGATTCTTCTCCTGCTGCTGTTTCTGTGTCTCTACAGAAAGTCAAAAGGTGAGATCTTTTACTTCTGATGTTAGACTGACTCTGATGTGATTACATGTACTGTAGTAACAGTCAAACAATTCGCCATACAAAACAATGTAACAACAGATGTCTTTTTCCTCCACAGATTCATGCTTTATGAGGTTGGTTCAACACTCTTGCCTCTCTTTCTGAACCTAACAGTAGCACAGTGCATATTCTTTTTAAAGTCACTGTATTTACTTCATGTTTTGGGCCCACCAGGTCTCAGAGCAGCAGTCGGGGCCCTGCTACAGACCACATGATCAACCAGGATGAAACTCAGCTCAAAGAATATGCTCCTCCTCTCCATGGTCAGCCTTAATCCTGATTAATTTTTTGATGTGTCATCAACTCTAAGACTAATATTTCACGTGATTATCTGTTTTGGTAGTGATGGCCAAATGAAGCCTCATGAACCAATTTCTTTATTTTCTGACCCCACCAGATGGCGCTCTTGGTTTAAATACAGTATAAAGGCTGAAGGACTTGCAATGAAGTGTGCTTTCAAACCTTTGTTGAACAGACAGTGCCATCTGGTGGCGTCAGAAAATAAAGACAGTGGTTCAAGAGGACTCATTTGGCCATCACTGTGTTTTGGAATTATGTAGAATATTCTATAATGTGATTAAAGGTTTTAGTATGACCTTGGCTTGATTTTCACTGCTCTGTAGGTGATGCTGTTCTCTATGAATCAATCAAAGGCTTTGAAGAACCTGAACATGGTAAAGTATAGACTTTATGTTTGACACTGAGCAGTTAGATATACTAGAATAAGATGATCAGGTGATTTATTGACAATCCCTTAAGTTTAAACAAATATCTATGTTTCAGGTGAATCCAACGATGTCACATATTCTGTGGTTGAGCTCAAAAACATCGCTAAAAAGGGTGAGTACTTTATTTTATGTAGTGACAATTACATTAAACACTAGAGATGCTTTTGTAGGTCAGCAGTACCTAAATAATGTACAGGAAGTTGTCTTTTCATGCATTCATCTGATCCTTCAAACAGGGAAGAAAACAGAGGAGCCAGAGGAGAGCGCAGTTTATTCAGATGTGAAGATAAGATCAGCTACAGGTACAGTGAAGTACAATAGCTTCACTCTAACTTTTTTTGGGTACTGTCACAGTGTAATCTTTTCATACCACTTCATACCACTCGGTGTGTCTGCAGTGGTCAAATCCTACAGTACATAAAAAGCTTTTAGATTTTTTGTAAATTGTATGTCATTTAATTTTCCATTTATTCCTTTTAATACCTGGCCCTACTGTACAGTCATGGGAAACAAACATGCTACATTTAATTGGTTTAATTCTGCTTATCGATCCATCCATTTGTTTGTAAAAGTTTTACAAATAAAACCTGAAATGTGGCTTCTGTTTTAGACGACAATGTGATGTATGCCCAAGTAAACTCTCACAGTAAAGCCAAGAAAGACAAAGGTAGGTAAAACATATGTCCACCTGCAGCTGTTACTGTCCAGCAGGTTTTACAATAATGTACACCCTTTGAAATATTTTTTCAGCTGAGTACCCCCTGACCAGTGTGAAAAAAAATGTGGTGTATCAATATTACTTTTACATTTTTGTATTAAACTAAAATTCACTATATTCACTTTTTTGTATTTTAAAAATCTCATGTACCCCCTGCAGTACTCCAAAGTACCCCTAGAGGTACCCATACTCCACTTTTAGAAACACCAACCTCTTCCTCCTAACACTGTAACCTGTATCATGCCTTCTCTTGTGTTTTGTTGTATACACTAAGATTATTTTAGATCATATATGGATGCATTGCTAAAGAAGACAGTGTACATATCATTATGATTGTTTGCTGGGGCGTTACTGTTTAATGCAAAACATCTCTCCATTCATAGGAAAATCACGTCCTGTAGCGGCGGATGAAACTGTTTATTCAGAAGTCAAACCAGGAAAAGCTCTTGGTAATAATACAGCATCGACAGCAGCAACACAATGTGCAATCTTTTGGATAAGTCACTATAGTGATTTATTTTATAGATACAGATAGTTAAATGGGTTAGAAATGGGAGTTAAATGTCATTGAGCACTCTTAATTCTTAAATAACCCTAACCTTGTTTTTCCTTTTGGTTTTCATCCAGATCAATAGAGAGATCTGCATCAACAAAACCAGTAGAGTGGATGACAACATGAATAACTACATCAGTGTTTAAACAGTATTTGCTATTTTTATTTAATTATTGTGTGCAGCTCCGCTATGCAAATATCAGACATTATTCTGTACAGTTAAACTAATGGCAGGTCATTTAAAGAAAATGATTATGTGGGTCTTAAGCTTCTGTATTGTTAAAAGTATGGTTGACCATTTCTTGTATCAATAAACTTTTGTTCCAGTAGTTTGCTATCAGCAGTGTTTTTAGTTGTTCTTGCATGATTTCCTGTACATAAGCAGTTTATTTATTCTTCTATCTTCTCTCTGATTGTAGTGATCCAGTAAAATCAAGCTTTTGTTAGACGTATGTTTCTTTGATAGAAATCTAAAAACGTGCACATTTTTATGCAGATGACATGCTTTTATGTGTCAGCGGCTCTTCTCTTAATCAGGCCATGGAAAATCTACACACTGCTTTTGATACATTTCAGATCTCTCTCATTAAACATGAGCTTCTTTTAAATTCTGGTAATTTAAAACAAGTTTATGCTGTTCTCTAGGTCACAGGTTTCCAAGCTGGGAGTCCTGACACCCACTAAAGGTCACCAAAGCTTCACAGTGGGTTGAGCTAAATTGAGCTAAATTATGACAATATGTGACCTAAGGTGTTGACACAGATGTTTTTTCTGATGAAATCTTGCCACCAACACTTTTGAGCAACATTATTACATTGTGTTCCATTTTGATCTTACGGACTGCTTGTATTGTTTTTGACATAAGCCAACATACAAATTAGAGATGTCAGTTTAGGTTAATTTTGCTTACGATAGCACGACACCCATAACCTGGTAACTAACAGGTTACTCTTTAAGGGGAAAAAAACTCAATGTGAAATACAGGAGGCCTTTCCTTTTAGTCTGGTGCTTCATTGACTCATTGAGGTTTAGCACCTCATTTTAAAATGCTATCCATTTAGAGGTGGTGAAATTTTAATATTTTGTGATATAATGTTGCCCTTTCTTTTCTTTTGGTTTTGCTTAGAGACAGCTGGCTAGCCATGTTAACATGCAGAAACATAGTGCCCACTTCCCATCTTCAGATCTCCACTGGTTAGCTAACGTTAGCCTTATAGATGCATGGTTTGTCCTGGGTTGCCAGCTTTGGGTACTTATTGATTATCCATTATTGCTGTCTGACAAACAGAATACACCACTATGATAGATATTATACAATGCAAAATGTCCAGCAATTATTTCTAATAACTACTTAGTGCCATCCTAGTTTTGTCGCAGGGACCATTTGATGTTATCCATGCTGTCTTCATATCATCATGCCATCTGTGGCTGGGCACAAGTGTAAACAAGTCAAAGTATATGATCAAACCCAGTGTAGTGGTGTGAGTTTTACACATGAATGAATGTCTGAATATATCATTCCATATATTCGAGGTTCATTCAATATATTTGGACTTTCATTCCATATATTCAAGTTTTGTTCAATATATAACGGCATGCCATATATTTCATACATGCAATATATATAGCTAGGACCTTTTATTCATTAAAATCATAAAGAAATGAAATATACAATAAACTGTGAGCTGTGTGGTAAAGTCAAGACATTAATTTTAAAAAAAGGTTATAATGTGATGACAGTAGATAAAAGTTAAATCATTAAAAACTTAAATCCATGCATATGTTCTTAATGTTTGCTGCCATCTGCTGGTCATTTTTTAGTTTCTTTCTCAGTTACAAGTCATGCCCAGTGGAGTAAAGGCATAAAGACAAATAGTGCAGAAAGTGTGTTGCTGCAGGAAGCCAAAGAGGAATGTTCATGTTTTGAACCTTGTTATTTTGGTCAAACCTGCTTCGACCAAAATAACAACAACAGCAGTCGTCAGATTTTTCTCTTTTACTTGTGGCTTTTGTGGGAGTGCAGTTGTTTATTTCATGCAGTACAGTGCAGTACTTTTATAGGTAAGACTGTAATTGTAATTTGACAGGCACCTGTCAATAGCTCTGTACTGACTTATGTTATTCTATTTAGTGTTTCAGTTGTACAAACCAAAATCAAAAGCAAAAAAGAAGGAAGCTTCAGTAAATAAATTATGTGAAGCACTGGGCATCTTTCTTTGTGTTCATCTGTATGATGTAAGATCAAATTCATGTCCTCAAACAGACTACTGTTTAAGCCTTTAAATTACAATTTAAAGTAATCTGTCACCATCAAATAGTCTCCAACGTATCTGTCAATATCCAACACAAAAATAAAAATAATTATTTTTTATTTTGTGTGAATTTTGGCGCCTTCTGCATCCCAGTTAAAGTACTGGTCATCTGGATTTAGAAATCCCTAAAAGTCTGTACCTGGATCAGAGTGATCCTATCCAGTTTTTATTTCAACAACCGGGACAAAAGTGAGCTGGATCCATGGAAGAAGAAAA
Organism: Epinephelus lanceolatus; assembly: GCF_041903045.1. NCBI lineage: Eukaryota > Metazoa > Chordata > Actinopteri > Perciformes > Serranidae > Epinephelus > Epinephelus lanceolatus. The sequence goes on from NC_135755.1 coordinate 16,181,429, forward strand.
AGAAATTGGTTACCAAAACCGGATCATTTTCATCTTGATTTCACCTTCAATAACCAGGCCCTGGATCTTAAGTTATCAGAGGAGAAAAAAAGTGAGTACACATTAGCAGGCACTAGGCTTTAACAGCTTATGACAGACACTGATTTGTAATGTGAAACTGTTTTAATCAGCTAGTCTGTTTGTTTTGGAGAGGAGGAGACCTCTGTGGATAATTAGCTCCCGGTAAAAATCTCCTAAGCAATAGGAATTCTAATGGGAGAAGTCTCAGCTGGTTGCAATCTGCAATCTCCACCACTAGATGCCACTAAGTCCCCCTTAATCTTAGACACTGCTCCTACAAAATAACTTCTGGTTTCACAACGGTCAAGAACCCCGTTCTCCCGGGTGAAAGCCCTGGGTGTGTTGTATTCTTTGTTTTACTCCTCATTAATGTTGTTTTCCAGATTTTCACTCATAAGCATTTCTCTCAGTGAGACCTAACAGAGTGCAACACTTCACCGATGACTAGTGATGGCCAAATGAAGCCTCATGAACCAATTTCTTTATTTTCTGACCCCACCAGATGGCACTCTTGGTTTAAAGATAAAGGCTGAAGGACTTGCAATGCAGTGTGCTTTCAAACCTTTGTTAAACAGACAGCGCCATCCGGTGGATTCAGAAAATACAGACAGTGGTTCATGAGGCCTAATTTGGCCATCACTACTGAAACTCTACTAAGTGGGGAGTGAGTAGTTTAACTGTGAACAGCTACCCGTCATACTTACGATACTGCTCTTACTGAGGAGAAATGACTGGATCCACATGCTACATACAAAGGCACTGGTACATCAACACAGTGTACTGGTGTGAATCTGGATCAGGCGAGCTCAGCAACACATCACCGCAGAGTATAGGTTTTCATCACATTTCTTCTGTCATGCAATTTAACCTTCATTATTTAGCATAAATCAAACAACTAAGTTATATATATGTACAAACTGATTTGTCAGGCCAGTCATATTCATAATATTCTATATTTTACAGATGATATTATCCTGGTGAGCCCTGTCCATCCTGTGACTGAGGGAGATTCTGTCACTCCTGGCTGCAAATTCAAGACAAAAAAAATTACTGTCCAGTGTTGCTTTCAACAAAAATGGAAAACGAATTCAAAATAATAACAGAGAGGACCTGAATATCTCTGCAGTCTCAAAGTCAGACAAAGGCTTCTACAGCTGTAAATACTCAGGAAAAGTGTCACGACAGAGTTAGGATGTCAGTAAAATATGAGTATGATTGATACTTCCTGTCATTTTGATTTTTGTGTGCTACAACAGCCATAGCTTCGGCATATTTCCCCATTTAGTTTCTGTTTAAAAAAATCTGCACAGTTATGTAAAAGTAAAAGCCCTTTTCATGCATGTATTATTACGACCTCAGTCAACATTTTATTTCTGAAGTGTTTTTAATTCCTCTTTAGGCATGAAAACAATTATGAAGTTTATTTTTCACATGTCCACTTAGGTGAACAGCATGTGGTTCAGTTTTAAACTAAAAAAAAGCTCCTTCCTCATCACTCATCACTGTTGAAATGTATCATTTTTCTAATGACCATTTTCTGCAAAAAATATTGTCAAAATATTGTTTCTGTTTCTGTAAATTGCATTTTAATAACATAAATCCATTGATTTACAGCCAAAAAAGTCCCTGCAGTTGAAGTATTTTCAAGAGCAACAGAGCTGCAGTAACAGTATTAATTGAAGGTGTAATATAACCAGCAATGCATGATGTCCAGTTTAGTGGACAGATGATTAATTGTAATTTCCTCTCAACATGAAATCAGTACTCACTGCTTAGATGTTACTTGATGTTACTAGATTTTATTTACCTGCTAGGGGTCTCCTATTAAAGATGGATTGCCAAGATGTTCATGAGCTGCGCAACATTTCTTGCATTCTGTCGGCCATCTTGGTTGGAGAGATTTGTGTTGCACTGACATCGCCTGACCAGTGGGAGGCATTGTATGGCATGACACACTGGGATCCACCATAGCGACTTAAATGCAACTATAGTATCAAAACCCATGCATATACAAGAAAATGGCTTTTAGATAGCAGGTGCCTCACCTGGTAGTGGTGGTATTGTTGTGATTCTGTGAGTAAGTAAGCAAGACAGCTTTGAGAGGTCTGCCTCTGGTTACTGAAAAATATCTTCTATTTTGTACCCTGAAAGCAACAAGAAATAAGTTATTCAGTAGAACTGTGTGAAAAATGAAGCAACTGAATAGTGAGAAACAGCTAGGCAGTGGTGTGCGCTGCACTCACTAACTTTAAAACAAGGAATATAATGTCTCGATTTAGAGCAGCCTACACAATGATACAGCAACACACCAGGACAAAGTGACACACCAAGAATAAAATGTATTACATTTGCTGAAATTTATGAGAAGGCATTAATAAAAAAGAAGAATTTCTGATAGACAATGTTTCACAGCGTTTATAAAGTTTCCCCTAACTCAGCAACATGTTGCGCAATATTTTCTGTTTGCATCAATCTAAAATAAGAACCATAATAGACAGAGAATTCATTCTTTTAACAGCACAAAGCTAAGGCTTCTGTCTTCCCCGTCATCATGTCATCACCTCATCACCTCATGTTAACTTTACCTAACTGCAGCGCACACGTAGTATTTTTCCCTGGGAATTTCCCTGTAATGGCCGCCAGTAGATCACTGTTTGCATAATCCTGTATATATCAATCTAACATAAAATGCGCTCCAAGATTCTGGCTAGTTGGAAACTGCAGCAATTTTGGATGCTTTTAGATGGCTACTAAGGTGTCTGCCCATTAGATGTACATTAATGCTGATGATTTTTAGTATGCTGGCTGACTGTAGTGTTAGCTGCAGTCCACCCAGATTGCTGCTCTTGAATGTAAGAATTAATCCATTCTGACTGTGCTGTAGATCCAGTTGCTCTAAGATGTAAACAGGAATCCATGAGTCTGTCAAGATACAAGGGGTCATCTACAGGAAACATACAGTACAGGCCAAAAGTTTGGACACACCTTCTCATTCAATGCGTTTTCTTTATTTTCATGACTATTTACATTGTAGATTCTCACTGAAGGCATCAAAACTATGAATGAACACATGTGGAGTTATGTACTTAACAAAAAAAGGTGAAATAACTGAAAACATGTTTTATATTCTAGTTTCTTCAAAATAGCCACCCTTTGCTCTGATTACTGCTTTGCACACTCTTGGCATTCTCTCCATGAGCTTCAAGAGGTAGTCACCTGAAATGGTTTCCACTTCACAGGTGTGCCTTATCAGGGTTAATTAGTGGAATTTCTTGCTTTATCAATGGGGTTGGGACCATCAGTTGTGTTGTGCAGAAGTCAGGTTAATACACAGCCGACAGCCCTATTGGACAACTGTTAAAATTCATATTATGGCAAGAACCAATCAGCTAACTAAAGAAAACGAGTGGCCATCATTACTTTAAGAAATGAAGGTCAGTCAGTCCGAAAAATTGCAAAAACTTTAAATGTGTCCCCAAGTGGAGTCGCAAAAACCATCAAGCGCTACAACGAAACTGGCACACATGAGGACCGACCCAGGAAAGGAAGACCAAGAGTCACCTCTGCTTCTGAGGATAAGTTCATCCGAGTCACCAGCCTCAGAAATCGCAAGTTAACAGCAGCTCAGATCAGAGACCAGATGAATGCCACACAGAGTTCTAGCAGCAGACCCATCTCTAGAACAACTGTTAAGAGGAGACTGCGCCAATCAGGCCTTCATGGTCAAATAGCTGCTAGGAAACCACTGCTAAGGAGAGGCAACAAGCAGAAGAGATTTGTTTGGGCCAAGAAACACAAGGAATGGACATTAGACCAGTGGAAATCTGTGCTTTGGTCAGATGAGTCCAAATTTGAGATCTTTGGTTCCAACCGCCGTGTCTTTGTGAGACACAGAAAAGGTGAACGGATGGATTCCACATGCCTGGTTCCCACTGTGAAGCATGGAGGAGGAGGTGTGATGGTGTGGGGGTGTTTTGCTGGTGACACTGTTGGGGATTTATTCAAAATTGAAGGCACACTGAACCAGCATGGCTACCACAGCATCCTGCAGCGACATGCCATCCCATCCGGTTTGCGTTTAGTTGGACGATCATTTATTTTTCAACAGGACAATGACCCCAAACACACCTCCAGGCTGTGTAAGGGCTATTTGACCAAGAAGGAGAGTGATGGAGTGCTGCGGCAGATGACCTGGCCTCCACAGTCACCGGACCTGAACCCAATCCAGATGGTTTGGGGTGAGCTGGACCGCAGAGTGAAGGCAAAGGGGCCAACAAGTGCTAAACACCTCTGGGAACTCCTTCAAGACTGTTGGAAAACCATTTCAGGTGACTACCTCTTGAAGCTCATGGAGAGAATGCCAAGAGTGTGCAAAGCAGTAATCAGAGCAAAGGGTGGCTATTTTGAAGAAACTAGAATATAAAACATGTTTTCAGTTATTTCACCTTTTTTTGTTAAGTACATAACTCCACATGTGTTCATTCATAGTTTTGATGCCTTCAGTGAGAATCTACAATGTAAATAGTCATGAAAATAAAGAAAACGCATTGAATGAGAAGGTGTGTCCAAACTTTTGGCCTGTACTGTATATATATGGTAACCGTATGGCACATACACTGCCTGGCCAAAAAAAAAGTCACCACCAAAAAAAAAGGTCATACACTCTAATATTTTGTTGGACCGCCTTTAGCTTTGATTACGGCACGCATTCGCTGTGGCATTGTTTCGATAAGTTTCTGCAATGTCACAAGATTTATTTCCATCCAGTGTTGCATTCATTTTTCACCAAGATCTTGCATTGATGATGGTAGAGTCTGACCGCTGCGCAAAGCCTTCTCCAGCACATCCCAAAGATTCTCAATGGGGTTAAGGTCTGGACTCTGTGGTGGCCAATCCATGTGTGAAAATGATGTCTCATGCTCCCTGAACCAGTCTTTCACAATTTGAGCCCGATGAATCCTGGCATTGTCATCTTGGAATATGCCCGTGCCATCAGGGAAGAAAAAATCCATTGATGGAATAACCTGGTCATTCAGTATATTCAGGTAGTCAGCTGACCTCATTCTTTGAGCACATACTGTTGCTGAACCTAGACCTGACCAACTGCAGCAACCCCAGATCATAACACTGCCTCCACAGGCTTGTACAGTCGGCACTAGGCATGATGGGTGCATCACTTCATCTGCCTCTCTTCTTACCCTGATGTGCCCATCACTCTGGAACAGGGTAAATCTGGACTCATCAGACCACATGACCTTCTTCCATTGCTCCAGAGTCCAATCTTTATGCTCCCTAGCAAATTGAAGCCTTTTTTTCCGGTTAGCCTCACTGATTAGTGGTTTTCTTAAGGCTACACAGCTGTTCAGTCCCAATCCCTTGAGTTCCCTTCGCATTGTGCGTGTGGAAATGCTCTTACTTTCACTATTAAACATAGCCCTGAGTTCTACTGTTGTTTTTCTTCGATTTGACCTCACCAAACGTTTAAGTGATCGCCGATCACGATCATTGAGGATTTTTTTCCGGCCACATTTCTTCCTCGAAGACGATGGGTCCCCACTATCCTTCCAGTTTTTAATAATGCGTTGGACAGTTCTTAACCCAATTTTAGTAGTTTCTGCAATCTCCTTAGATGTTTTCTCTGCTTGATGCATGCCAATGATTTGACCCTTCTCAAACAGACTAACATCTTTTCCACGACCACGGGATGTGTCTTTCGACATGGTTGTTTAGGAAATGAGAAGCAACTCATTGCACCAGTTGGGGTTAAATAACTTGTTGCCAGCTGAAAGATAATCGCCCATGCAGTAATTATCCAATAGGAGGCTCGTACCTATTTGCTTAGTTAAATCCAGGTGGCGACTTTTTTTTTGGCCAGGCAGTGTACGTCATAAATGGTTGAAACGTTAACTGCGCTGCTTCCCGTAGGGAACCTCTTGAGGGGTTCTTACTTTCTTCTGTATAAATTCACAAGTGGTAAACTGTGAAGAGGGGCCCGACTTGAAGGCGCCGCTGTCAGTTTTGTTATTATTAGTTTATAAATATATATATATATATATGTATGTTTATGTTTATAGAGCTTGTATCAGCGGAGTCTTTCCTTCACCATCATCTCACCATCTTTTGTTATGGGAATAAGAAAGGCCTGATAAACTACACTACCTACTATTTTACAAAAATCCAGGACACATTTAAAAAATGGTCCCGACATTGTTCACCACTGCTTAAAGAAAACCAGGTCCTGCATGATAAAAGTTAAACTGGGAAGAAAAGTAGTAGTAGCTACTACTGTTGTACCAGAGTCTCTTTAAGTAAATGGGGGAGATTACCACTTATAAATATACAAACACCTTCCTCAATGTAGCCTCACTAGAATTAATCAGAAAAGAGCACAAAAGTCTCACAGACAAAGGGTACAAAAAGTGAAAGGGTGAGATCTTTTCTGCTTTGTTTTAGATAAATTACACTCTGCTCAAATGTCACAGAGGAATTCTGATGGCATGACATGGAGCAGTAATGATTACTGTCTTTTCCACAGATACATGTTGTCACAGGTTGGTACAACACTCTCTGGTCTCATCTGAAACAAAACATAATTATTATTATTATTATTATTATTATTTACTTTTACTAGTTTTTACATATTAATACTTGAATACAATTTCTTGCTTCGTGTTTCAAGCTCATCCAGTCGCAGAGAACCAATCAGAGCTCTGCTACAGTCCGAACTGTCAACCTAGGTGGAAATCAAGAGCAGCTATACTCCTCTCCTCACCATGGTCAGCTCACACTCTTCTTTATTCATATCCAGTTATTATTTTGATCATACTAATTAGGGCTGCCCCCGACTAAGAATTTTCCTAGTCGACCAACAGTCATCATTTAGGGTTATTAGTCAACGAATTGCCTGCATGTTTACAATATTAATTTAATTATTAAATCCAATATTTTGAGCAGAGCAACACAACCTTCATTAATATAGGCCTATATTTTATCTACAAGTGCACGTCACACACTGAGCGAGCCACCTGTTAATGACGCTGTGGGCTAATGGGCATGTAGCTACTTCCATGTTTCAGATGATGCGTCATGTTTGTAGTCGACCAGTGAAGATGAGTTTACATATCACCTTGGATTCGTCCTTCACCTTCTCAAAATAATCCCACACTTTGGATTTCCTGCCCGACATGTTGTTAACTAGCCTGTGGAATAACCGCAGGTACCAGCCCTGGAAATTAACGTGACTCCTGTCTGACTGCTGAGTGTGGCCACTTCCTGTGTCTGTCCTTTCAAATTAAATTCCCACATGGTCCAGTCATATAGGTATTGATTTATTTTGACAAGACACAGCTCCTAATAGAGTTAAATATAAATAACTTCCAGGGTAACTGAAGAAAGGACACATACTCTGACTTAATGACAGCTACAGAGGAACGGAGTCACAACTTGTTTTTCGTCATGCTGGCAAATCTGAATGGATTACAGTCTCCTCTGGTGCTCATGGTTTTGGTATAATGAAATGAACCTAGCAAATGATATATAGCATATCCTTATTGACAAAAGTTTCAACATTTATGTTTGTATGTGCGATCTACCATTAGCTCACGTGGGTAGTCAACAATCCAGTTTTATACATCCAAAAAACATACATAAAAATGAACTGCTTGGCAACCGGACCAGGCCTCTAATTGAGACCGGCCTGTATTTGTCAAAATGTGTAGCGACACCAGGGTAGTAAAAAAGACTAGGTGTTTAATTCGGGCTAGGCTTTTAATTGAAGTTTTATGGTATTTTTTATTTTTTCATAGAACAAAACCTACAAATCTCTTAAGCTTTTGTTACCAGAGACCAAATTTCAGGCATCTAACCAAAAAGCCATTCAAAAATTCCATTGACTTCAAGAAGAGGGAACCAGGAGTGCTAAAATGCTAATTTCTGGATGTGAATGACATATATATATATATATATATATATATATATATATATATATATATATATAAATAAAACATCTGTCTCAGCATGTAGTTTCTTGAAATTATATAATACTTCCTCAAAGTTTTCCCTTAATGTTAAAACAGTTATGACCATCCTCTTCCTCATTTTTTTTATAAACCAACACCACCAGAGATAGTTGCAGTCAAAACCACAGTGACAGCAGGTTTTATTGCTAAGTTTATAATAATATGAATAATCTGTTGCTGTGTGCAGAACGTTCTGGTGTTAATGGGGTGATGTCATTGTCTGAATGTGTATGCAGCAACACATTTTGTAGGTGAGAAAAGGAAGTGAAGGAGAGTTTAAAGAGCCAATGTGTAATATTTGGCATGGTTTATTGTCAAATCTGAACCTGAATCTGAATATTCTACCCATTAATATGTTTATATAAGTGTATAATCGCTATAAAATAAAATTCGTTTGGTTTTCGTAGCCTTATAATTATGCTTTTATATATATATATATATGTATATATATATATATATATATATAGCAAGGGCCTTGCTTTAGAGAGGTCGCCATCTTGCGCTGCCATGTACGTAAGGCAGCCCGAGCGGACAATCCAGCCAGCCAGAGAATGCGTTTCACGTGTATAAATAAACCAACGAAGACAGCGGAAGGAAGGAAGAAGGAGGAGGAAACAGCTGAGAGTGTTAGTAGTTCGTCAATAGAGAGTAGTGAAAAGTTTTTTTAGTTATAAAGTTTGCAAATGGACCACACTTACCACGCAACAGGAGAGGAAAAGAAGACGCAACTTCACTCCTTGTGATGCACTCTCTGCGGCGCTTTTCCTCCTGATGATACATCTCCCCAACGATGGTAGCACCGAATCCCATTCTGTGCAGCAAAATGGGAGCGGAGGATTCAGCCTCTCTTCTCGCCCGCTCAGCATCCAACACATGGAGTTCCTCATCTGTATGATCCGGCTCAAACAGGTATGGCTCTGGGTCTGTGTCCGCTACAAGAAACTCTTCAAAATTGCGTTCAAAGTCGTCCATTGCAGCTACTATAGTCCGGAGATATTGCTAGGCTAAATAAACAGCTGAGCTCTGTTTACAGGCTACACTGTCAGTCAGTGTGCGGGCCGGAGATTGGTGGAGCAGAGAGGGGAGGGGGGTCCCCGCTAGGACGGTAAGTGAATATGTGTGTATGAAGTGTGTGTGTTACGCTAGAAGAGTCAGAGTTTGGGACGGAGTCTTTTACCCCCTGGAGTGTTATCGGAGTTTTTGGAGTGCTCAAATAAACTGGCCTTTTCCCCGAACGCTCCTCTGGTCTCCTGCTCGTGAGGGATTCATTACAATATCGTAACATGGTTTAGATTTCTAAATAAACATTCACCTCATCGCTAGATAGACCTACTCCTGAAAAACTCATGTCTGTGCAAGGCTTTTTGTCCCTACGAGGCCACCGTCATTTACCCGACGGGAGGGGTGAGCGAGTGAGCCCTGCAATCTAGAATTTGACCACTGATGTCACTGTTTTCAACCCATTTTACACACTAGCCCTTTAATGTTCTCACAATGACAGGTGGTGCCTTGGCCTGCTTTTTCTCTGGTTCTAGTTGGAGCAAGAAATAACATTTTAAAAAAGCAACATTTGCTGTTTATTTTATGATGTTTATGACAAAATGCAAGAACAAATATCTCATTTCTGGACAGAGCGCATGCTCAGTTATGCATAGGAGTCAGCAACACTTCCTGTGTGTGTAGTCGTGACCAGTTTCATCTTATCAATGCATCACAGACTGTAAAAACATTCCTACGTTGTTTTCACAATCATGTCATTTTATTTTTACATGCAGCCCTTGTTTTAATATCCTTCTCTGAGCTTTACTGTGACAACTATGTAATCTAAGCTGTTGAGTGCCCTATGGTTTTTGTTTATTTATTTCTTAACTGTCATTAAAAAAAAATCTGCCAAAATATGAAATCTATAAAAGTACTTTTTTTAGACCAAAAACTCTGATAATACTGTAAATAGGGATTATTTCACTATAGTTCAGTTTATCATTAAGCACCATTATTGCTCTCAGAGTAATTGGACCACACATGGATATATTTTATTATAGATCTGCTGCCATAGAAATTGGACAAACAGGGGAGAAGTCACAAATGTCACATGGCCCACAAACTGACAGGAAGCAATCCACAAATGTGCAAAAACCAGTCTCACATGTAAAAATGCATAAATATGACTTCATGTGTATTTACTGTGGTGAAACTGTTCACATTCGTAAAACCTGTAACATTTTTCTGTGAAATTAAAGTACATGTCCACAGAGTAAGTTCTATGTATTTGCAAATCAATCGTTATTTTTGTGGATGTGACTTTACTCAAAACAAATATGAAAAGACATGTTTGTGGATAGTGAAATATTTGTGGATCATGGCACACATTTGTAGATTGTCTTGTGTGGGTCACAACAAATAAAGTCCAACAAAAACTAACATTAAAATATGCCGTGGTCAAACCAGTCTGGTTGGGTGAGCTTCCTGTAAAAGGGAAGGAAGTACAGAATGCAATGACTCAGAAGAAGTGAGAGAAAACTTCCTGTCCAGTATTAATATTTAATGCATCTTCTGTCATCCCACAGTTTCTGATCTTTCATCATATGATTCACATGTTCTGAGCTTTTTCTTTACACAGCGTAGAAGCATTTCTCAGAGGCAGAGTAACAGTCGTGAGTGTGAAGATGGGGCACACCCTGTTCTGTGTGCTGGGGGTTTTCTGTGAGTACATCAGTGACTTTGAAAGAATTTGCCATTAATGAAAGAAATGTCCGAGGTTATTATAATTGATCTTTTCTGTAAGTTTGATCATGTCTGATGAAGTTCCAATTTTTATCTCAGCACTGAATTTACTCCTCTACTGTGGACATGCTCAAGGTAGTTATACTTCTTCTTGTTTATATATTCACTCGAGACAAATATTCAACAACTGCATCACTTTTCACCATTTTCTGTGTGTTCTGTTTCGGCAGTGTTTAATTAATACAATAAAGAAAACACAATGCTTATGTTGGTTTTATAGATGCTGTGCTGACCATTGAACCAAACTGGTCCACTTTATTTACCGGAGAGTCTGTTACCTTCATATGTGACATGAGGATGGGAAAACACACCGACTGGTATTACGTAATCTACAGGAATGGTCGAGAATTTCTCCCCTTCGGCTCAGTTAAGAGATATACATCACAATCTCTGTCTACAGACGACAGTGGTGAATACCAGTGCATTGGTGATCACAAGCGCTCAGCACATTCTAGAAAACAAAGTAATAAAGTCTCTCTAACTGTATCAGGTAAGTGATAAGTTTTACTACCATGACCAAGTTCACTTTAAGCATTTATGTATATATGATCACCCTGCTTGGGAAGGTAGTAATATATCATGTATAATGAAGTTGTTTTTTAATAGTGTAAAAGCTAGTTAGAGATTAAGGAAGTATGACCAGCTTCACTGATGCTTTATAGATGCAATATTGTATTTCTGTATCATGACTATAAAAGTAAGACTTAACCAACAACCATCTGATATTTATCCCTTGTGAAAATGAATAAGGATCTTTTGGCCCTTGACCCCTTAATGCTATCCTACATTTGGAATGGGAAGCACCCCCCGTCACGTGGTGTTCCAGCAGAGACCCAAGCAGGTGGGGGAGAATGGCTCTCCCCAATTTTCAATACTATTACTGGGCAGTGAATATCTGTTGTATGATATATTGGATGTACTTTCACCATGAACCCTTGTGTCCAGCTTGGGTAGTCATGGAGGTCTGTACCAGTAGTCCAGTCTCTTTACCTGCCCTTTTAGGTGCTGTGCTTCCACTTACCTCTGATACTTCTATCAGCAACCCTGTCGTTAAGCATTCCCTTCAAATCTGGACTCATTTCAGGAGACATTTTGGAATGAGGGCCTTCTCACTCCAAAGTCCTATTACAGCTAATCATCTATTTGTTCCCTCATTGGCTGATGCCGCATTTAAGATTTGGCACACAAAAGACTTGAGATGCTTTGGTGATCTCTTTTTTTGAAAATCACTGTTTCTTTTTCCCAATTGTCAGAAACCTTTGGTATAGTAGAAAATGCACTCTTTTAGATTCTTGCAAGTCAAGCATTATGTACAACATTTAGTATCACAATTTTCTCATGAACCTCCAGTCAATCCTATTGGTGTATTTCTCTCTATCAACCCCATTTCAAAAGGCATCATGTCTCATCTTCACAATCTTATTTCAAAACTGCTTTGCCCCTCGATGGCAGCTTTAGGAGCTGCTTGGGAACAGGACCTAGGCTCTCGTGATGGCCAAATGAGGCCTCATGAACCACTGTCTTTATTTTCTGAAGCCACCAGATGGCGCTGTCTGTTCAACAAAGGTTTGAAAGCACACCTCATTGCAAGTCCTTCAGCCTTTATCTTTAAACCAAGAGCGCCATCTGGCGGGGTCAGAAAATAAAGAAAGTGGTTCATGAGGCTTCATTTGGCCATCACTGCTAGGCTCTCACTGATCTTAATCGTATACATTCCTTTTTGATGTGCACTTGTCATATACTCTTGCAGTTTAAAGTAATTCACTGTATTCACATATCTAAAGCCAAATTGGCATGAATATAGCCAGATGTGGACCCTACATGTGATGATAATTTTATTTTATTTTTTTTAGTTTATTTACTTCATTTATCTATTTTCCTTTCCTAGTATCAGATATCGCTCCTGTATTGACGATTTTTTATTTCATGTCTGAGAATAGAATATCTCAGTTATGGTCAATTTTGGTTGTCTTTAGGTCTGATGTTAACGTGAGAGAATAGATATGTTGGGATTTGGGTGAATGTTGTTTGAAGGGAAAAAAGGGAAACAAATTCTTTCCTTGTACAGTGTCACTGTACTTTTTTGTCCATCATTGATAAGTAACAAAAAGACCTGTGAAAGAAAACGAAGCAAATGAATAAGGGACAATACATGTGAGAAATAAACCCATCTTACAGGGGAAGTGTACTTTTTCAACACTTAACAAATCTGCCATTGTTTCTTACAGTAACAGAGATGTCAGCAGCTTCTTCCGTCTCCAACTTACTGTTGAATTCTAATGTTACAAACATAAATCACTGATTCGTTGATACGTTTCTTCAAATGACTGATATGTTCATTTGTTGAGATGATTTAATAAAACCTACTGACCCGTGTTCCACAGACAAAGATGTGATCCTGGAAAGTCCTGCATCCACTGTGTTTGAAGGAGAATCAGTGACCCTGCGCTGTCGACATCGTAATCAGACAAAGGAGAAGAATGCTGTTTTCTACAAAGACGGATCACCTACTGAAAGAGACACAAACCATCAGTCAGCGATGTCTTCAGAAAACACAGTTCAAGTCATTTCAGATGGGAGCTCTTACATGTGTAAATTTGAGGACGAAGAATCTGAACCAGTAAAACTCAAAATGGAACGTAAGTAGTTTTCATACTAGAGTCTCAAAATTTAAGGGCATTTTGTGATAAAGAGCAGCAGGCATGTACTTTAGCATTTCCAGAGTGAAGTGGAGTGATGATTTCTCTGCATTATCTTAGACACAGTGGACACTTAACAAAGGGAAAAAGAGAAAGCTGTGTTTAAATTGTTGTTCATTCTTAGAAGTGTGTTTGTGCTCAATTTAATCCATGTTAGGTTAATTTAAGCAACAACTTTAGTGGTTAATAAATGTTTAACAGAAGCATTGTTGCAACTGATTTCCATCAGTTTATGATACTTTAATAATATATACTGATTTAAAAAGGTGATCAGAATAATTTGATATCATTTTCTACAGTAAGTTGTAGCACCACCAAGAATGCTGGATGAGATTATATTATTCATTTTAATTATCTTTCAAACTGGGTTCGGTGCAATGTGGACTGGGCAGCAGACCAAGGTGGGGGCCTTGGCGGTCCAATCCTCAGTTACAGAAGTTGGCTCTTGGGACATGGAATGTCACCTCTCTGGCGGGGAAGGAGCCGGAGCTTGTGGAAGAGGTTGAGCACTACCGGCTAGATATAGTTGGCCTCACCTCGACACATAGTTCTGGCTCTGGAACCCTAGTCCTTGAGAGGGGTTGGACTCTCTCCTTTGCTGGAGTTGCTCCGAGTGAGAGGCGGAGGGCCGGGATGGGCTTTCTGATAGCCCCCAGACTCTCTGCCTGTACGTTGGGGTTTACCCCGGTAGACGAAAGGGTTGCTTCCCTGCGCCTTCGGGTCGGGGAATGGGTCCTGACTGTTGTCTGTGCTTATGCGCCGAACAACAGTTCAGAGTACCAACCCTTTTTGGAGTCCCTGGGACGGGTGCTGGACCGTGCCCCGACTGGGGACTCCATTGTTCTGCTGGGGGACTTCAACACTCACGTGTGCAATGACAGCGGGACCTGGAGGGGCGTGATCGGGAGGAACAGCCTGCCCGATCTGAACCCGAGTGGTGTTCAGTTATTGGACTTCTGTGCGGGTCGCAGTTTGGCCATAACTAACACCATGTTCAAACATAAGGATGTCCACCGGTGCACGTGGCACCAGGACAGCCTAGGTCACAGGTCAATGATCGACTTTGTAGTCGTATCATTTGACCTGCGGCCATATGTTCTGGACACTCGGGTGAAGAGAGGAGCAGAGCTGTCAACTGATCACCACCTGGTGGTGAGTTGGATCAGATGGTGGGGGAAGACGCCGCGCAGACCTGGCAGGCCCAAACAAACAGTGAGGGTCTGCTGGGAACGCCTGGCGAAAGAACCTGTCCAGATGATCTTCAACTCCCACCTCCGGGAGAGCTTCGACTGCGTCCCGAGGGCAGAGGGGGACATTGAGTCCGAATGGGCCTTGTTCCGCTCTGCCATTGTCGAGGCGGCGGTTGCGAGCTGTGGCCGCAAGGCCACTGGGGCCAGTCGCGGTGGTAATCCCCGAACCCACTGAAGAAGGAGGCCTACAGGGCATGGTTGGTCTGTGGGTCTCCAGAAGCAGCTGATGGGTACCGGTGGGCCAAGCGGAGCGCAGCGGCGGCAGTCGTGGAGGCAAAAACTTGGGCGTGGGAGGAGTTCGGTGAGGCCATGGAGGAAGACTATCAATCGGCTCCAAAGAGATTCTGGCAAACCGTCCGGCGCCTCAGGGGGGGAAGGCGGCAACTTGCTCACACTGTTTACAGTGGGGGCGGGGAGCTGCTGACGTCAACTGGGGACATTGTCGGGTGGTGGAAGGAATACTTTGAGGAGCTCCTCAATCCCACCAACACATATTCCAGTGAGGAAACAGAGACGGCGGTCTCGGGGGCGGGTCGTCCAATTTCTGGGGCAGAATTTGCTGAGGTAGTGAAACAACTCCGAGGCGGCGGAGCCCTGGGGGTGGATGAGATTCGTCCTGGGTATCTCAAGGCTCTGGATGTTGTATGGCTGTCCTGGCTGACACGCCTCTGCAACATTGCGTGGACATCGGGGCCAGTGCCTCTGGAGTGGCAGACCGGGGTGGTGGTCCCCATTTTCAAGAAAGGGGACCAGAGGGTGTGTTCCAACTACAGGGGGATCACACTCCTCAGCCTACCCGGTAAGGTCTACTCCAGGGTGCTGGAGAAGAGGGTCCGGTCGATAGTTGAACCTCAGATTGAGGAAGAGCAATGTGGTTTTCGTCCCGGACGCGGAACCGTGGACCAGCTCTTTACCCTCGCCAGGGTGCCGGAGGGGGCATGGGAGTTTGCCCAACCAGTCCACATGTGTTTTGTGTATTTGGAGAAGGCTTACGACCGTGTCCCCAAGGGCATCCTGTGGGGGGTGCTCCGGGAGTATGGGGTTGGTGGCCCCTTGCTAAGGGCCATCCAGTCCCTGTACCGTAGGAGCATGAGTCTGGTTCGCGTGGCTGGCAGTAAGTCGGACCTGTTCCCGGTGAGGGTTGGACTCTGCCAGGGCTGCCCTTTGTCACCGGTTCTGTTCATAACTTTTATGGACAGAATTTCTAGGCGCAGTCGAGTGGTGGAGGGTGTCAGGTTCGGTGATGGGAGGATCTCGTCCCTGCTTTTTGCGGATGATGTGGTCCTCCTAGCTCCATCGAACAGTGACCTCCAGCTCTCGCTGGGGCGGTTCGCAGCCGAGTGGGAAGTGGCTGGGATGAAAATCAGCATCTACAAGTCTGAGGCCATGGTCCTCAGCCGGAAAAGGGTGGATTGCCCACTCCAGGTCAGGGGGGAGGTCCTTCCTCAGGTGGAGGAGTTTAAGTATCTCGGGATCTTGTTCACGAGTGAGGGTAGGATGGAGCGGGAGATTGACAGGCGGATTAGGGCGGCGTCAGCAGTGACGCAGGCGCTTAACCGGTCCGCTGTGGTGAAGAGCGAGGTTAGCCAGAAAGCGAAGCTCTCGATTTACCAGTCGATCTACGTTCCAAACCTCACCTATGGTTCACGAGCTTTGAGTAGTGACCGAAAGAATGAGATCGCGAGTACAAGCGGCCGAAATGAGTTTCCTCCGCAGGGTGGCTGGGCTCAGCCTTAGGGATAGTGTGAGGAGCTCAGACATCCGGGAGGGACTCAGAGTAGAGCCGCTGCTCCCCCACATCGAGAGGAGCCAGTTGAGGTGGTTCGGGCATCTGGTAAGGATGCCTTCCGGACGCCTCCCTTGGGAGGTGTTTTGGGCGTGTCCAACCGGGAGGAGACCTCGGGGCCGCCCCAAAACACGCTGGAGGGACTACATCACCCGGCTGGCCTGGGAACGCCTTGGGGTTCCTGCGGAAGAGCTGACAGAAGTGGCTGGGGAGAGGACTGTCTGGGCTTCTTTGCTGAGGATGCTGCCCCCGCGACCCGGACCCGGATAAGCGGAGGACGACGAGTACGAGTACGAGTACGAGTATCTCTCAAACTGGACTGATTCACAGGGAAATAATGACCACTTTTATGTCTTTGTCTAAATTAAACAGCACAACCAAAGGGCAGACTGAGCAGATACTTTCCATCAGGGGGCAGTGTGACGCTGACCTGCTCTGTGAGCCCATCATCATCATCATCATCATCATCTGGTTGGAAATACTTCTGGTACAGAGGCAATAAAACCTCTGAACCTCTGACCACAAAAGATGATGTCTTTCTCTCAAATGAAACAATCAGTGTCTCACAGGGAGGACTCTACTGGTGCAGAGGAGGAAGAGGAGTTCCACTTTACTACACAGAGTACAGTGATTCAATCGGTAATATGATATGGAATATAAAATGCAAAAAATGATACACTGTGTATTTTTGGTTAATGATTACACTAAAATGAGTTTGATGTTTAATCTTTTCTAATCTGTGTATTTGTGGCCTCTTGATCATGAACAGTTACAAACAGAGCTGTTGTAACCCTGCGACCCAACCGGTCTGAGATATACACTGAAGAGAAGATCATACTTACATGTGAAATTGAGGATGAAGGAGACGCTGAGTGGGAGTATGAATGGACAACATCCAGCTCATACAGACCTGAAAAACAAAAGGAAAACATGATTAGATATGCTTTGTCATCATACAACGGAGAGTACAGGTGTATGGGCACACTGAAACATGAAAAGTCTTCAACAGAGTGGAGTGATGCTTTCACATTGAGAGTATCTGATTGTAAGTCACGTCATCAGTCGTCATCTTTATTTTGCTGAATGTGGAAAAAAGTTATTTTGTTCCCTGTATTTTAAGACAGTGCACCTTAACATTTGATTTTGGATACAAGCAGTGCATGTAATCCACCAACAATACATCATAACATGTTTTTTATTCTGTGATATCACTTTCCAACAGATCCAGTCTTTCCTGACCTCACTGTGTCTCCATTATGGCTGAGTCCTGGAGCCTCAGTAACTCTGAACTGCAGTGTTAAACATCGCTCTCCAGGATGGAGGTTCTTCTGGTATAAAGCAGTCCCCAGTCTGTCAAACGACTCCTACACCTATGAGCTGATACCTGGCAAAATCCATGGGACTGAACAGGATTCCTACATTGTTGATGGACAGACACACACAGCAGGATATGTGTGTGGTGTTCAAAGAGGATATCCAGTGTATTTTAGTTATGTCAGTAGACCTAAGTTTGTCTGGTCTGGAGGTAGGTTTGTTTTGACTTTTCCATACTCAGATGATTGTATAAATGCACTTGTTGTGACCTTTCCCTCACACCAGCATCAGATCAATAGTTTAGTTTTCCAAACATCCTGACACATAATATTGTTGTGCACATCTTCTCTTTGGCGATTCATATTAAAAATTTTGTACCCAGAGATCAGTAATGCACTGTATGCGCACTCGTATTTGTGCAGTCTGTGAACTGCACATTCCTTCACAATTTGCACACATCACCTTTGCACTAATTACATAACATGCACTGTGTTACACTGGTGCATGACTAAGAATTGTTTCAGCCTCAACTGTCAAAATGATTATATCCACATTAAACCTGAAGGATGGTGTAATTTTACATTTTATTATATACCTGTATTGGTGTGAACCTTTGTGTCTATACTCCAGCATTTAAACAGATTAAAACCAACAAGGAAACCAAATGATTGTTGACAGTATAGCTTGCTTAATGTTTGCATTCTTTGTTTGTCTGCTTTTTATGTGTTTTTAGATTCTCATTCAGCAGCGTTTCTCACAGTGAGTCCTGACAGAATGCAACACTTCAGCAGAGAGCCTGTGTCACTGAGCTGTGAGGGAAACTCTACTGAGTGGAGAGTGAGCAGGTTTTCTGTGGTTGGCTACCCGAGACACTGTTCTTCTTCCTCTTCTTCTTCCTGGGGGAACATGACTGGATCCAGATGCAACATGGACCGTGACTGGCAGAGTGGAGTCTACTGGTGTGAGTCTGAAACAGGACAGTTCAGCAATGCAGTCAACATCACTATACAGTGTGAGTCTTAATTCATTCATAAGATTTTGTTTCTGAAGTATTTTAACATGTTGTTACATCGTTTTGAAAATGTGAAGGTGACTAACATTATACAAACTGATTGTCAAAATGAGTGAAACTTGACGACCTTTAAAAGAGCTCATCAGCTTTGGTTCATTCAAGTATCATTTCTTTATATTATCCAAAATATTGTCAGATGGATTTGAAATGGAAGGACTGGTTTAAAGGTCCAGTGTGTAGGATTTAGGGGCATCTATTGGCAGAAATGGTGTATAGTATTCATAACTATGTTTTGATTGGTTTATAATCATCTGAAAAAAGCGTCATTTGTGTTTTCGTTCCCTTAGAATGAGCTGTTTATATCTACATACGGCCACGGTAGTTTTCCTACAGGCCTCATCAAAGGGAGAAGTTTCAGTTCGGCAAACTTTTGGACTTGAGTTATCTGTTTGGACGAGCTCACAGGCTCTTTCTTCTATGTGTCCTACCTAAACCACACTCACCACGTCAGTGCAAGAGCAAAAATAGAAAAAGCCCCATGAGCAAAAAGCCAGTAAGTAATAGCAGTAATTTACTGATGTAATCCGCATGAAAGGTGTACACACAACAAAAATAAACTCTCAGTTGAATACAGTTCATCCAGATAACTCAGGCAAGGCTGTGCTGCAGCAACAAACACTGGAGAACACTCTCTTAAAGGAAGAGAGAAATTCCCTCCAGATAGTGACGAGGCAGAAAAGATTTAAGAGCTGGTTTGTTTTTATTTATACTTTCTTATTTTAAAAGAAATATGCAAACACATTAAGGACCAGCTTGGATGCTGGGAATTTTTTTCCTTATGCATTGCAGAGTTAAATAGTTGTCAAGAATATATATATATATATATATATATATATATATATATATATATATATATATATATGTGTGTGTGTGTGTATATATATATATATATATATATATATATATGTATGTATGTATGTATATGTATGTATGTATTAGATCTGAGGTAAAAAGAAACTTGATGGTACATCCCTAGAAAATAATAATGAATAGTAGATAAATAATAAAAATGTATTCTAAACCAAGCAACACAAAGACCTGTGGCCACTCTGAGAGCAGGCAGGACAACAGTACCAGTAGGGGGCACTCTGACACTGACCTGTTCTGTGGAAGGCTCTGCTGGATGGAAATATGACTGGTTCAGACGTTCCTCAGATTCCCATGAAACTATAATCCTTATGAATGCGGTAGAAATCATCAGAATCTCAAAAAAAGGTATCTTGGATTCTGATACTGTATTGCATTTTCTCCCCTCAAATGTTATCAGCAACATAGTTTAGTGTACTGTTTAGCTGTAAAATGAGACAGCTGGTTCAGTTGGTGTGTGGTGCTCAATATCTGAGTTTACTGTATCCAACATGGTAGTAGGGGCACAAACTTTCTCATTTCACGCTGAGTGGGAGTTAGAATGGACACCCGTCTCATACACACGTCATCAGTCATCATTTTTATTTTGCTGAATGTGAACAAAAAGTTATTTTGGTCTCTGTATTTTAAGACAGTGCACCTTAACATTTGAATTAGGATACAAGCACTGCCTGTAAATCCACCAACAATACATCATAACATGTTTTTTCATTCTGTGAAATCACTTTCCAACAGATACACCTCAGCCTGTCCTCACTGTGTCTCCATTATGGCTGAGTCCTGGAGCCTCAGTAACTCTGAACTGCAGTGTTGAACATCCATCTGCAGGATGGAGGTTCTTCTGGTATAAGGCTGTTCCCAAACTGTCAGACAACTCCTACAGCTATGAGCTGATACCTGGCAGCGTCCATGGGACTGAACAGGATTCCTACATTGTTGATGGACAGACACACACAGCAGGATATGTGTGCAGAGCTGGAAGAGGAGATCCAGTGTATTATACTCATTACAGTCAACCTAAGTTTGTCTGGTCTGGAGGTAGGTTTGTTTTGACTTTTCCATGCTCAGATGATTGTATAAATGCACTTGTTGTGACCTTTCCCTCACACCAGCATCAGGTCAATAGTTTAGTTTTCCAAACATCCTGACACATAATATTGTTGTCTACATTTGTTCAAACCTTTGACTTTGGAAGTCCATAACCCAATCTTGTAAGGCTTCTGCATTACATGTCAAGTCACAAACCATAATGTTTTTAAAAATGCTTTAAATTGGGGCGTCGGTGGCTTAGTGGTAGAGCAGGCACCCCATGTACAAGGCTGTTGCCGCAGCGGCCCGGGTTCGACTCCAGCCTGTGGCCCTTTGCTGCATGTCTCTCCCTCTCTCTCTCCCCCTTCACACTCATCTGTCCTATCAATTAAAGGCTTAAAAATGCCCCAAAAAAATCTTAAAAAAAAGCTTTAAATTTCACTGAACAGCACAATGGTTTTATTTTATCTAAGGATTAATATTCCTTATTATTAGTTAAATGTTTAAGTTAAGACGTGGTAAATTAACGTCCAACAATTCTCTCCAAAATGCATTTTAGGCATCAGTTATATACTCACGTTTTATGTTTGCCCTCTTCTTCTTCTCTTCATTTTTTGGCATTCACATTGAAATTTTGTACCCAGAGATCAGTAATGTACTGTATGCACCCTTGTATTTGTGCAGTCTATGAACTGCACGTTCCTTCACAATTTGCACACGTCACCTTTGCACTAATGGCATAACATGCACTGTGTTACACTGGTGCATGACTAAGAATTGTTTCAGCCTCAACTGTCAAAATGATTAAATCCACATTAAACCTGAAGGATTATTTCCATGGTGTAATTTTAAATTTTATTATATACCTGTATTGGTGTGATCCTTTGTGTCTATACTCCAGCATTTAATCAGATTAAATCCAACAAGGAAACCAAATGATTGTTGACAGTATGGCCTTTTAAATGTTTTATTCTTTGTCTGCTTTTTATGTGTTTTTAGATTCTCATTCAGCAGCGTCTCTCACAGTGAGTCCTGACAGAATGCAACACTTCAGCAGAGAGCCTGTGTCACTGAGCTGTGAGGGAAACTCTACTGAGTGGAGAGTGAGCAGGTTTTCTGTGGATGGCTACCCGAGACACTGTTCTTCGTCCTCTTCTTCCTGGGGGAACATGACTGGATCCAGATGCAACATGGACCGTGACTGGCAGAGTGGAGTCTACTGGTGTGAGTCTGAAACAGGACAGTTCAGCAATGCAGTCAACATCACTATACAGTGTGAGTCTTAATTCATTTAAAAGATTTTGTTTCTGAAGTATTTTAACATTTTGTTACATAGTTTTGAAAATGTGAAGGTGACTAACATTATACAAACTGATTGTCAAAATGAGTGAAACTTGACGACCTTTAAAAGAGCTCATCAGCTTTGGTTCATTCAAGTATCATTTCTTTATATTATCCAAAATATTGTCAGATGGATTTGAAATCGAAGGACTGGTTTAAAGGTCCAGTGTGAAGGATTTAGGGGCATCTTTTGGCAGAAATGGTGTATAGTATTCATAACTATGTTATGATTGGTTTATAATCATCTGAAAAAAGCATCATTTGTGTTTTCGTTCCCTTAGAATGAGCTGTTTATATCTACATACGACCACGGTAGTTTTCCTACAGGCCTCATCAAAGGGAGAAGTTTCAGTTCGGCAACCTTTTGGACTTGAGTTATCTGCCTGAACTAGCTCACAGGCTCTTTCTTCTATGTGTCCTACATGAGCCATATTTCAAATCATAACAGTCATGTTGCCTGTTAATAATCATCCGTAAATACAACGTCCATTTTCATTGTTATGCAGACGACACACAGTTGTACATCCCAATCAATCCCGGTGATCAGTCTAATGTAGCAGCCCTCCACAACTGTATCACAGAAATAAAATACTGGATGTCAGACAATTTTCTCCAACTCAGTCAGTCAAAATCCGATGTCATTTTTATAGGTCCATCCACAACAAGAAAACTAATTTTGGAAAGCCTTGGCGATTTAACACCTCTTTTAAAACCCTCAGCCAGAAACCTCAGCGTCATTTTTGACCAGGACTTTAACTCTGAACTTCGTGTAAAAAAAAAAAAAAAAGTGGTCCAGACATGTTTTTATCATTTGAGAAACATAGCCTAAGTCAGGTCTGTTATCTCAGCCACAGATTTGGAGAAACTCATCCATGCTTTTATTTCTTCACGTCTCGACTATTGTTATAGCTTATATACCTGTCTCAGCCAGAAATCACTTCACCATCTACAGTTAGTACAAAATGCTGCAGCTCGGCTTTTAACTAAGTTTAAAAAATGTGACCACATCACCCCTGTTTTAGCATCCCTGCACTGGCTGCCTATTCATTTTAGGATTGATTTTAAAATTATTTTATTTGTTTTTAAGGCCAGACTTGGGCTAGCCCCTGCCTATATTTCAGACCTTTTATCCTCATACAAACCAGCTCGCAATCTAAGATTCGCTGATAAGGCCCTGATAGCTGTTCCAGGGTCTAGGCTGAAAACAAAAGGCGACAGGGCCTTTGCAATCAGGGCCCCTAGACTCTGGAACGATTTGCCTGAGGAAATCAGGTTTTCAGAGTCTGTTCCTTGTTTTACATTGCTCCTCAAGACACACTTTTACAGGAGGGCTTTTATGAAGTAATGTTTCAGTTGATGTAATGTTTTATTTGTATGTATTTTGCGTTGATATTGAGTGTGTGCTGATATTTTATGCTGTAAAGCACTTTGTTATTTATATTGAAAAGTGCTATACAAATAAAGTTATTTTTATTATCATTATTATTATTAATAAGTTCCAATGGAACTATAATCATTACAAATGGTGTAGAAAACATCAGTATCTCACAAAAAGGTATCTTTGATTCTGATACTGCATTGCCTTTTCTCCCCTCAAATGTTATCAGCAACATATTTTAGTGTAATGTTTAGCTGTAAAATGAGAAAGCTGGTTCAGCTGGTGTGGAACTCGGTACTTGAGTTTACTGTATCCAACATGGTGGCACAACTGTCTCATTTCACACTGAGTGGGAGTTAGAATGGACACCCGTCTCATACACACATGTCATCAGTCGTCATTTTTATTTTGCTAAATGTGCAAAAAAAAGTTATTTTGGTCTCTGTATTTTAAGACAGTGCACCTTAACATTTGAATTAGGAAACAAGCACTGCCTGTAAATCCACCAACAATACATCATGTTTTTCATTCTGTGAAATCACTTTCCAACAGATAAACCTCAGCCTGTCCTCACTGTGTCTCCATTATGGCTGAGTCCTGGAGCCTCAGTAACTCTGAACTGCAGTGTTGAACATCCATCTGCAGGATGGAGGTTCTTCTGGTATAAGGCTGTTCCCAGACTGTCAGACAACTCCTACAGCTATGAGCTGATACCTGGCAGCATCCATGGGACTGAACAGGATTCCTACATTGTTGATGGACAGACACACACAGCAGGATATGTGTGCAGAGCTGGAAGAGGAGATCCAGTGTATTATACTCATTACAGTGAACCTAAGTTTGTCTGGTCTGGAGGTAGGTTTAGTTTGAGTTTTTTTATACTGACACAATAGTAGACATGCACTTGTTATGCTTGTTTCCTTCTTTCTGCCCCCCAAACCCTTCAATGCAGCGCTTTTAGGTGTAATGGGTTATTTGTCTGTTTTTGTGTTGCTGCTTTTATGTAATGGTTCCCTGTGGTACTTACATTTTATTATACACCTGTATTGGTGTGATCCTTTGTCTTTAAACTCCAGCATTTAAACACATTAAAACACAGTTAAACCAAATGAATGTTGACAGTATGGCCTTTTTTTTCATTCTTTGTTTGTCTGCTTTTTATGTGTTTTTAGATTCTCATTCAGCAGCGTCTCTCACAGTGAGTCCTGACAGAACACAACACTTCAGCAGAGAGCCTGTGTCACTGAGCTGTGAGGGAAACTCTGCTGAGTGGAGAGTGAGCAGGTTTTCTAAATTTGGCCGCACGACACACTGTTCTTCTTCTTCTTCTTCTTCTTCTTCTTCTTCTTCTTCTTCTTCCTGGGGGACCATGACTGGATCCAGGTGCACCATGAGCCGTTATTGGCAGAGTGGAGTCTTCTGGTGTGAGTCTGAAACAGGACAGTTCAGCAATGCAGTCAACATCACTATACAGTGTGAGTCTTAATTCATTTAAAAGATTTTGTTTCTGAAGTATTTTAACATTCTGTTACATAGTTTTGAAAATCTGAAGGTGACTAACATTATACAAACTGATTTTCAAAATGAGTGAAACTTGATGACCTTTAAAAGAGCTCATCAGCTTTGGTTCATTCTAGTATCATTTTTTAATATTTTCCCAAATATTGTCAGATGGATTTTATTGCTCACTCACACCTTTATGACAATAATCATCTAACATTAATTTTATACTTGAAGTACCAGAGTTTTGAGGCTCTACCAGTCTGTAGCACACTGCCACAAAATCCACATTGGCTGCCAACAAATACCAATAATAATGAACGTTAATGTTTGAATACATTAAAATGTTATTATAGCTGTAATTTTAACCATGTACATCACCATAGTGCCATATTTTCCAGTCTGATGAAGGTTGGCTGCTCGGTTAAATTGGTATTTTTTGAATGTAATTTCCAAAACAGTCAAAATTTTTGCTAAAAAGTCACATCCCCAGTCACCAGCAGCTGAAATGAAAGGACTGGTTTAAAGGTCCAGCATTTGATGACAGAAAGATACATTTACAGTAAGAAAGGGATTTCTCAGTTACTGTATGCAGCTGTAAAATTAATTCAAACATTTATTTTCATAATGTTACATCAGCTTGTTTAAGCTGCACCAGCTGATCTCTGCGACCAAATCTTTGTATTCTTTAATCTTTTTCAGACGGTGATATTATCCTGGTGAGCCCTGTCCATCCTGTTACTGAGGGAGATTCTGTCACTCTTGGCTGCAAATTCAGGACAGAACACGTTCACTATATTGTGGATTTCTATAAAAATGACGGACACATCGCAAATGTTACTGGAGGGGAGCTGACTATCTCTGCAGTGTCAAAGTCAGATGAAGGCTTTTATAAATGTAAAGGAAAAAATTCACCACAAGGTCAGCAGAGTTTGACGTCACCAGAGAGTTGGATGTCAGTAAAATGTGAGTATGATTCAAACAGTTTCTTCAGCATTTTTTTGTAAGCTGTGTTACAGTCCAAGATAGAAAGATTATATCTGAATTAGTCTGACTTTGTTTAGCTTTTTCAAAAACAGTTTAAACTGAAGTAACCCTTCAGACATGGTACCTAGACCCTAGGTCTGTTAAGTGTTTCCACTGCAAACAGTACCCTTAAATGTGGGTGGGTTTGTTGTCACTCGCTGCTCTGTCCAGCACTCACTGTAAATGGAACAACACCTGCACCTCATTTATTGTCCACAGAACAAGGTTGCACTGCGACATTTTCGGAGCAAAACAGAGCAGACTGCAGTGAGAGTCTCTCTCCATGGGATATTTAAAAATAGCGGGGTTGTGCCTTTAGTCCTTCTCAGGCAAGCTCAGGGGTTTAGTGTTTATGGAGCCCACAGGAACGACGCTCCACAATGCTTTTTTTCTCTAAGTGAGGATTAGAATATACACAGTTCACACAATGTGGTCGAATTTAATATATGTATTTTTAAATGTTTGAAGATCCACTCATTACTTAAAATGTATGTCATCCAAGAGAGACTGAAAAAACTGAAGTAATGGTAAAAGTTGTCACAGTGCAGTTTAAGCTGTGTTGATTGATTCACGTCGTCAACTTATGCATTGAGCAACATTTCAAGAAAATGTTCCACCTTTAGTAGCTGCTGGCAGTCGGCCCAATAAATTGAGTTTTTTTGTGCTGCAAGAGACAGCAACATCCTTTATGTTTATGGTTGTATTTTATAAATGTAAAACTTGACACGGTATGAAGAGTGGTTACAAAACCAGCCACAACTCAGCTCTGAGCAGAGTGACCGTCCTCTATTGGCCAATCAACGAACTGCAGTGTTCACAGCTCCACCTTTTAGTAACAGATCTGTGTGCTAGGTACCCCAACAGAGGGGGGACCAAAAATGGGGACGGTACAGAACGGTTCCATTGGTACCATCCACAACTTTTCACAGTGGAAACAGAAATAAAGCGTACCAAACTGAACTGAACTGTTCTGTGGAAACGGGGCGTAAATGTGCATGGCATGTGATCAGGGGTTTATAAAAGTGTATTTTTGTGTATGTGGTTTTCTACTTGTGCATTTATTTATGCATAAATGTATTTTTGTATACATGCTTAGATTATGTTTGCATGTTAGTGTCTATGCATGCAACATATTCTCATATAACTGTTCGTATGGTTCCTACGAATTAGCGCCCCACAAATGAGGTTGCGGTTATGTAATTAACATAAAGTTACAGGGGTTAGGTTTAGGAAGAAAACATGGTATGGACGTACCCTAAAATGCCTTAAAGTTCACACGGTTCCAAACATGTGACACCAGGGGAAAATAACAGGCAAATGTCTGTTTTTTTGTGACCCCTCCACCACTCCAATCTGCCTCCTTACAAGCATGCTCGGGACTGCCTCCTTGTTAACCGCCGCCAGTCACGTTATTGCAGAATTTTCAAAAAATGGTGGGATATGAACGAATTTGGGTGCATTACTTTTCGTAGGAAAATGTACAAACAGTTTGTGAGAACAGTTTGATGTATGTTCTTATACATTTTTGGATGTTAGTCATTGTTTTCTTACTGTTGGAGTTTTATTACTTCGGCTTGACTGGACCTTGACTCTGTGTTTATGTAAAGCACTTTGGGAAATCTATTTGTGAAAAGTGTTAAATGAGTAAATATTTATATAGGTTATTTATTATAGCAGCGCCCAGGCTTGAAGGAAGCTCTCCATTTCCTGTGCTGTTGATTGTTGGGCCGGTTTGTGGAGTTTTACTGATTCTTCTCCTGCTGCTGTTTCTGTATCTCTACAGAAAGTCAAAAGGTGAGAACTTTTACTTCTGATGTTAGACTGACTCTGATGTGATTACATGTACTGTAGTAACAGTCGAACAATTCACCATACAAAACAATGTAACGACAGATGTCTTTTGCCTCCACAGATTCATGCTTTATGAGGTTGGTTCAACACTCTTGCCTCTCTTTCTGAACCTAACAGTAGCACAGTGCATATTCTTTTTAAAGTCACTGTATTTACTTCATGTTTTGGGCCCACCAGGTCTCAGAGCAGCAGTCGGGGCCCTGCTACAGACCACATGATCAACCAGGATGAAACTCAGCTCAAAGAATATGCTCCTCCTCTCCATGGTCAGCCTTAATCCTGATTAATTTTATGATTTATCATCAACTCTAAGACTAGTATTTCACATGTGATTATCTGTTTTGGTAGTGATGGCCAAATGAAGCCTCATGAACCAATTTCTTTATTTTCTGACCCCACCGGATGGCGCTCTTGGTTTAAATATAAAGTCTGAAGGACTTGCAATGCAGTGTGCTTTCAAACCTTTGTTGAGCAGACACCTCCATCTAGTGGCGTCAGAAAATAAAGACAGTGGTTCAAGAGGGCTCATTTGGCCATCACTGTGTTTTGGAAATATGTAGAATATTCTATAATGTGATTAAAGGTTTTAGTATGACCTTGGCTTGATTTTCACTGTTCTCTATGAATCAATCAAAGGCTTTGAAGAACCTGAACATGGTAAAGTATAGACTTTATGTTTGACACTGAGCAGTTAGATATACTAGAATAAGATGATCAGGTGATTTATTGACATTGTTTACTGGGGCGTTACTGTTTAATGCAAAACAATCATAGGAAAATCACGTCCTGTAGCCGCAGATGAATCTGTTTATTCAGAGGTCAAACCAGGAAAAGTTCTTGGTAATAATACAGCATCGACAGCAGCAACACAATGTGCATTTTTGGATAAGTCACTATAGTGATTTATTTTATAGATACAGATAGTTAAATGGGTTAGAAATGGGAGTTAAATGTCATTGAGCACTCTTAATTCTTAAATAACCCTAACCTTGTTTTTCCTTTTGGTTTTCATCCAGATCAATAGAGAGATCTGCATCGACAAAACCAGTAGAGTGGATGACAACATGAATAACTACATCAGTGTTTAAACAGTATTTGCTATTTTTATTTAATTATTGTGTGCAGCTCCACTATACAAATATCAGACATTATTCTGTACAGTTAAACTAATGGCAGGTCATTTAAAGAAAATGATTATGTGGGTCTTAAGCTTCTGTATTGTTAAAAGTATGGTTGACCATTTCTTGTATCAATAAACTTTTGTTCCACTAGTTTGTTTTCAGCAGTGTTTTTAGTTGTTCTTGCATGATTTCCTGTACATAAGCAGTTTATTTATTCTTCTATCTTCTCTCTGATTGTAGTGATCCAGTAAAATCAAGCTTTTGTTAGACGTATGTTTCTTTGATAGAAATCTTAAAACTTGCACATTTTTATGCAGGTGACATGCTTTTATGTGTCAGCGGCTCTTCTATTAATCAGGCCATGGAAAATCTACACACTGCTTTTGATACATTTCAGATCTCTCTCATCAAACATGAGTTCTTTTAAAATCTGGTAAATTTAAAACAAGTTTATGCTGTTCTCTAGGTCACAGGTTTCCAACCTGGGAGTCCTGACACCCACTAAGGGTCACCAAAGCTTCACAGTGGGTTGAGCTAAATTATGACCATATGTGACCTAAGGTGTTGACACAGATGTTTTTTCTGATGAAATCTTGCCACCAACACTTTTGAGCAACATTATTACATTGTGTTCCATTTTGATCTTACTGACTGCTTGTATTGTTTTTGACATAACATGTCAGTTTAGGTTAATTTTGCTTACGATAGCACGACACCCATGACCTGGTAACTAACAGGTTACTCTTTAAGGGGAAAAAAAACCTCAATGTGAAATACAGGAGGCCTTTCCTTTTAGTCTGGTGCTTCATTGACTCATTGAAGTTTAGCACCTCATTTTAAAATGCTATCCATTTAGAGGTGGTGAAATTTGTAATATTTTGTGATATAATGCTGCCTTTTCTTTTCTTTTGGCTTTGCTTAGAGACAGCTGGCTATCCATGTTAACATGCAGAAACATAGTGCCCACTTCCCATCTTTGTCTCCACTGGTTAGCTAACGTTAGCCTTATAGATGCATGGTTTGTTCTGGGTTGCCAACTTTGGGTACTTATTGATTATCCATTATTGCTGTCTGTGTACAAACAGAATACACCACTATGATAGATATTATACAATGCAAAATGTCCAGCAATTATTTCTAATAACTACTCATCCTAGTTTTGTCGCAGGGACCATTTGATGTTATCCATGCTGTCTTTATATCATCATGCCATCTGTGGCTGGGCACAAGTGTAAACAAGTCAAAGTATATGATCAAACCCAGTGTAGTGGTGTGAGTTTTATGTAGTGGAGAAAAAAGGAAGCTACGATGGATGACTAAAAGCCTCTGATCTTGTATTCAGATGTTATTTAACTTCTTTTCCCCCACACCTCTCCATTTCAGAAGCAGAGTGCAGAGTTTAAATGCTGGATGTGAGGGTGGGGCTCGCTTTGTTCTGTGTGCTGTTGTTATTCTGTACAGATTAAGGAGAATGTAGTGAGGAGGACAGATTATCAGATGTTTGTTCAGCTCTCGATTTTGAAATGCCTTAGGTTATAATCTGATAGAGGAGCCCATGTAATTAAATGAGCAATATTGTGTGCAATGTACTTATAGCCTACTCGTTAAAATCCGCTGTGTGGTCAGTGGCCCTACACATCGAAATATGATGCTCTAGATACTTCTCCAGTGTCAGGTTAGGATACTCAGGGACAGTGTGTCAATTCACTCTCATTGCGTGCAGGATCTTTTCAAAATAAGTGTCTGTTTTCACAGGAAATGTACAGTTTTCACTTGATTCATACACACAGACTTTTTTGAAAATAAACTTCCAATATAGGTTTACTTAGTTTTAGGTTTACTTCTTCAAGTTTAGGCAACAAAAGCACATGGTAATGTTCATAAAAAAACATCACGGTTTGGCTTAAAATAAGTACATTTGTTACTGACTTAACTTCACATGAGCATACTACAGGACTAAAGGTAGGATTTATGAGGGATATGTTGGCAGAAATGGAATACAATATATTAAGTACTGTATGTTTTCTGTTCTGTATAATGTCCTAAAAAAAGAATCCTTGTGTTTTACAGTCAATAAATAGATAAAAAAAAAAAAAAACAAGGGAAGGGATTTTGTTTTTTAAATGATTTTATCTAATGTTTCCTGTCAGGTGTTTCAGCAGAGGACCCACCAACGATGCACTACAGGGAGAGAAACAGCTCTTTATGTCTAAAAATCAGAAAACCACCACCACATAAAGACATCAAGTGGCGTTTCATTGGGAAAGTCATTGTTATGCAGATGAACATCACACCTAAGTACATAGGTAAAGTGAATTATAATCCACAGGACCACTCTGTGTGTATCAAGAACCTCAACGAGACAGACAATGGCAGCTATCAAGTTTCAGTCACTGATGGGAATTATGATGAATCTGTGGAGAAACACATACTGATTGTGGAAGGTAAGATCTGAATGCTTCTTTGTCTTTAGCCAGTGTATGGGTCTTCTTGGTCTGCAGATTTCATTGTTAAGGTTATTATGGCAGTCCTTATGATACATGTTTCTTTAACTTGCAGTATTTAGCGCAAGACCGCCTTCAAGATTTTCTCAAACCTTTTATGACATCAGACACCCCTTTAAATGCATACACCACATGTTTTCATTGTGACTTCAAAAAAGTTCTATCGTCCAGTTTACAAATAAAATCACATACACTGTACATTGTTACACAGTTGGCATCTGCCATTGTACATTATTTTCAAATAATATGTGGAAATTAAAATCTCAGTCTTAATTTCAGATCTTTCATTTGCCTATGAATCTTTGATAAAGACCACGTGGCTTGAACCTTCATGTAAATTTTGTGTTACCAGAACCGGCTGCTGACATAGAAAGTTTAGACAAAGCCTAGGTATGCTGGGATACTGTAGGGGCACTCAATGGCTAGGGAAATAAATTCATGAAAAAATTTCTTAAAATATGCAGTTACACATGCATATGTGTGTTGTGGAGGCTTTATCTGAGTTCTGTGTTGGTACAAACTTATTGATGTTGTTATTCCTACTAGTTGCCACCAGAGGGTGCCAACAAATCACCCAATGCCTCAATCTGTCTGTTTGGGTGGGTGTTGCAGAAACTGCTCCTACACCCAGTGGTGGTTCTTGCCATAGGCGATATAGGCGGCCGCCTAGGGCACCATCCCAAGGGGGGCGCCAAAATTGCACCTGTGACAAAAACAACAAAAAAAGTTTCAGTGTGTCATCACAGTCTGTTGGCGTCTGCCACAGTCCACCCACCTGTCAGCCACAAAGCTATTGGAATAAGGAGTATACCCACCTTCTCCTCTGTAACCCACTCATCTACCTATTAGTACACCCACCTCATCAACTATCACTACACTACTGAGAGGAGTGTATGTGGAGAGAAATAAAATAAAACACAACAACAACAACAACAACAACAACAACAGTAAATCCATGTTGAAATCAGGAGGAGAGCAATATACAGATCTGGAAAATAAACAGATTCTTACTTCAATATGTACTGTAGTGAAAGCATGCATATACACAATATCACCATAAACAAGAGCAGATGTGACTGTAGATTAAACAATGGTGTTTTGACTAGCTAGGAGAAAAACAAGATTTGTTTCTATACAAAAATCCAATTTTGACCTTCAGTTTGCTTGATAGTTGTTCTACATGGGTTTTAAAAGTGAGTCTAGTATCCAGGCAGAGGCCCAAATATTTATAATATTTTACAATTTCAATGGCAAATATTTCAAACGGTTACTTTCTGTGGTTACTTAGAACAAACTGCATTTTAGGTTGTCTACAGCAGCTGTAATGACAGTAACATATAAGACACAATGCAACACAACAAATTATTTGAATGTATATATTTTAGAATACTATATGTGAATATATTTATATATGTACACAAAAGCTGCAAATGCTGTTTAAACAAAGGTTTAGTTTATCATGTCAGCCATTCTGTGGGTTTTCTTGATGCAGATCTCTTTATTGATCTGGAAGAAAACCAAAGGAAAAGGAGAATTAAGCTTTTTTAAGAATGAATGGGTGCTTTTTGACATTTAACTCTGTTATTACACAACATGAAATGATGGTCAGTGACAGCGGTGACAACTAATTTGTGTGAGATGAGATGTAATTGTGCCATGTATTAATCGGTGTAAAAAACAAACATAAAAATAATAGTATCAAAAAGTGTAAAAGCTCTTATAGAGTTTGTGTAGGATTTGACCATTGCTGACTCCTGGCGGTGATATTAAAAACTTACAATGTGACAGGCAGCACAGTATCTAATAAAATCTTACATTATAGAAAATAGAATTACATAGAATATTTATATTTAGTACAAAGTTTATTGTACTTGACTGTACCTGCAGCTGATCCTGTCATCACATTTGAGTATTCGTGCTCCTCTGGCTCATTATTCCTCCCTGTTAAAAGAATAAGATGAATTCATGAAAAGACAAGTTACTGTACTGTATTCAGGGTACACTGGCCTACACAAGCATCTCAACTTTTGTATGTCATTCTCACTACATAAAATGAAGCACGCAGCCCTCTTAGCATTTTATCAGTTACAGAATATGTGACATCCCTGGTTTCATTTAAAATCATTTAACCAACTCTATTATTTCTGCTCCATGTTGAACAAAAAGTATCTACTGTACCGTGTTCAAGTTCTTCAGAGCCTCTGATTGTTTCATAGAGACAGACGTCACCTACAGAACAGAAAATCAAGCCAAGGTATTCATCATTTTAATCCCATTATGTAGGAATTCCCCAATCTTCTAAAACAGATAATCAAAACTGAAAATGTTAGTCTTAGATTTGATGATAAATCATAACATGAATTAGGATTAAGGCTGACCGTGGAGAAGAGAAGCATACTCTCTGCCTTGGGTTTCATCCTGGTTGATCATGTGGTCTGGAGCAGGACCCTGATTGGTGCTCTGAGACCTGGTGGGTCCAAAACATGAAGTAAATACAGTGGGTTTAATAAGGAACATGTAATGTGCTGCTGTTACGTTTAGTATGAGAGAAGAGAGTGTTGGGCCGACCTCATAAAGCATGAATCTGTAACAAAAGAAAAAAAAAGACATTAACTGTGACATTGTTTAATATTGCAAATTGTTCTATTGTTACTACAGTACATGTGATTACATCACAATCTGATATCAGCAGGAAAAGATCTCACCTTTTGACTTTGTGTAGCGACACACAAACAGCAGCAGGAGAAGAATCAGTGAAACTCCACCAACCAGCCCAACAATCAACAGCACAGGAAATGGAGAGCTTTGTTCAGGCCTGGACGCTGCTATAATAAATATTATATTAATAATTACAAGTACTGACTCATAAATAAATGTACAAATATTAGAAGACATACACTCATAAACCCTGATCACACACCATGTACATTTAGATTCACACATAAACACACAGTAAAAACTTCTCAATCTAACCTGTTATTTGATGAAAACTTTTCTTTGGCTCAAAATTAACATTCCTTTGTAATATAAAGTAATATACAGTTAATTTATTAACGTGTTTAATTTTTTATTTCTGTGTTTCATCACTTAATGCCCTAGTTTATAAAACTAATATCTAACAACAAACTTGCAGGTAAAATCAGCTGAAACTTACCCATCTTCTAATTTAGTGATGACTTTTCTAACTCAGACCGTAACACAGCTGACAAATAAAGATTGTGTTTTGAATCATACTCACATTTTACTGACATCCAACTCTCTGGTGACGTCCATCTCTGCAAACCTTGTGGTGAATCTTTTCCTTTACATTTATAAAAGCCTTCATCAGACTTTGACACTGCAGAGATAGTCAGCTCCCCTCCAGTAACACTCTGGATGAGTTTGTCATTTTTATAGAAATCCACATTATAAGGAACTTTTTCTGTCCTCAATTTGCAGCCAAGAGTGACAGAATCTCCCTCAGTAACAGGATGGACAGGGCTCACCAAGATAATATCACCGTCTGTAAAAAGATTAAAGAATACAAAGATTTGGTTGCAGAGATCAGCTGGTGCAGCTTAAACAAGCTGATGTAACATTATGACAATGAATTAAATGTTGGAATTAATTTTACAGCTGCATGCAGTAACTGAGAAATCCCTTTCTTGCTGTAAATGTATCTTTCTGTCATCAAACCAACAAAAAGATTATAGATTTAGTGGAATCCAGCGGTGAGGTTGTCGAACTGAAACTTCTCCCTTTGACCAAGCCTGTAGGAGAACTACTGTGGCCGTATGTAGATATAAACAGCTCATTCTAAGGTAACGAAAACACAAATGACTCTTTTTTTCAGATGATAATAAACCAATTAAAACATAGTTATGAATACTATACACCATTTCTGCCAATAGATGCCCCTAAATCCTACACACTGGACCTTTAAACCAGTCCTTTCATTTCAGCTGCTGGTGACTGGGGATGTGACAGTATAAAATTAATGTTAGATGATTATTGTCATAAAGATGTCAGTGAGCAATAAAATCCATCTGACAACATCTTGGATAATATTAAGAAATGATACTTGAATGAACCAAAGCTGATGAGCTCTTTTAAAGGTCGTCAAGTTTAACTCATTTTGAAAATCAGTTTGTATAATGTTAGTCACCTTCACATTTTCAAAACTATGTAACAGAATGTTAAAATACTTCAGAAACAAAATCTTTTAAATGAATTAAGACTCACACTGTATAGTGATGTTGACTGCATTGCTGAACTGTCCTGTTTCAGACTCACACCAGTAGACTCCACTCTGCCAGTAACGGTCCATGTTGCATCTGGATCCAGTCATGTTCCCCCAGGAAGAAGAAGAAGAAGAAGAAGAAGAAGAAGAAGAAGAAGAAGAACAGTGTCTCGGGTAGCCATC
Source organism: Epinephelus lanceolatus (assembly GCF_041903045.1). Classification (NCBI taxonomy): domain Eukaryota; kingdom Metazoa; phylum Chordata; class Actinopteri; order Perciformes; family Serranidae; genus Epinephelus; species Epinephelus lanceolatus. The sequence goes on from NC_135755.1 coordinate 16,217,431, forward strand.
TACAGAAAACCTGCTCACTCTCCACTCAGCAGAGTTTCCCTCACAGCTCAGTGACACAGGCTCTCTGCTGAAGTGTTGCATTCTGTCAGGACTCACTGTGAGAGACGCTGCTGAATGAGAATCTAAAAACACATAAAAAGCAGACAAAGAATAAAGATTAAAAAAGGCCATACTGTCAACAATCAGTTGGTTTTATTGTTGGTTTTAATCTGTTTAAATGCTGGAGTATAGACACAAAGGATCACACTAATACAGATATATATTAAAATTTAAAATTACACCATGGAAACAATCCTTCAGGGTTAATGTGAATTTAATTATTTTGTTATTTTAGGCTACAACGCACTAATGCAAGTGTGCATACACTGAACTACAGCTCTCTGGATACATAACTTCCATGTTTATCCCAAAAAAAGAAGAGAGGAAGAAGAGAGCTAGCATAAAAAGTGAGTATATATAAGTGGTGCCTAAAATGCATTTTGGAGAGAATAGTTGGATGTCAAAGTACCACAGTAAAGCACCATTATGTAGAAGTAGCAACACCAGAACAGACAAATACCCCATTACAACTAAAAGACCTGTATTTAAAGGTTTGAGGGACAGAGAGAAGGAAACAAGCAAACATAAACTGAAGGAGGTAAGAAAATACATGAAAATAAAAACAGGAAAAAAGAGCAGAGGAAAGGGACGCTGAAGAAATGAATTCAAGGAAAGAAAATAGATGTATCTCAATGTTTTACAACAATACATATTGAAGAAAAACTTGGTTTATTTTCCAGATCTGTGCATTGGTGGCATTCTCAATTTACAATGTCTTTAGATAAAAAGTTAACACGGAAATAAATGTATAATATTAATATATTAATTGTAATAACAAGACATTTTTGGTTTGCAACTCAAATTGTAATGTCATAGTCTTATGAGTTTGAGTTATGGATTTCCAAAGTCAAAGATTTAAACAAATGATGTGTAAAAATGAAAAGGAGGTCATGAGATTCACTCATGTTAAATTATTAGTACAGTAGTTTGGAAAACTCAAACTAAACCTACCTCCAGACCAGACAAACTTAGGTTGACTGTAATAAGTATAATACACTGGATCTCCTCTTCCAGCTCTGCACACATATCCTGCTGTGTGTGTCTGTCCATCAACAATGTAGGAATCCTGTTTAGTCCCATTGATGCTGCCAGGTATCAGCTCATAGCTGTAGGAGTTGTCTGACAGTCTGGGAACAGCCTTATACCAGAAGAACCTCCATCCTGCAGATGGATGTTTAACACTGCAGTTCAGAGTTACTGAGGCTCCAGGACTCAGCCATAATGGAGACACAGTGAGGACAGGCTGAGGTTTATCTGTTGGAAAGTTATTTCACAGAATGAAAAACATGTTTTGATGTATTGTTGGTGGATTACATGCAGTGCTTGTATCATAATTTAAATGTTAAGGTGCACTGTCTTAAAATGCAGAGACCAAAATAACTTTTTTTTGCACAGTCAGCAAAATAAAGATGACGACTGATGACATGTGACTTACGATCAGATACTCTCAATGTGAAAGCATCACTCCACTCTGTTGAAGACTTTTCATGTTTCAGTGTGCCCACACACCTGTAGTCTCTGTTGTATGATGACATCACATTTCTAATCATGTTTTCCTTTTGTTTTTCAGGTCTGTATGAGCGGGGTGTCATCCATTCATACTCCCACTCAGCGTCTCCTCCATCTTCAATTTCACATGTAAGTGTGATCGTCTCCAGATAGTATATCTCAGGCCAGTTGGGTCGCAGGGTCACAACAGCTCTGTTTGTGACTGTTCATGATCAAGAGGCCACAAATATAAAAATTAGAAAAGATTAAACATCAAATTCATTTTAGTGTTAGTCTTAATCCTTATTCAAAAATACACAGTGTATTATTTATTGCATTTTATATTCCATATCATATTACCGACTGGATCACTGTACTCTGTGTAGTAAAGTGGATCTCCTCTTCCTCCTCTGCACCAGTAGAGTCCTCCCTGTGAGACACTGATTGTGTCATTTGAGAGGAAGACAACATCTTGTGTGGTCAGAGGTTCAGAGGTTTTCTTGCCTCTGTACCAGAAGTATTTCCAACCAGATGATGATGATGATGATGATGATGATGGGCTCACAGAGCAGGTCAGCATCACACTGCCCCCTGATGGAAAGTGTCTGCTCAGTCTGGCCTTTGGTTGTGCTGTTTAATTTAGACAAAGACATAAAAGTGGTCATTATTTCCCTGTGAATCAGTCCAGTTTGAAAGAGAATTAAAATGAATAATATAATCTCATCCAGCATTCTTGGTGGTGCTACGACTTACTGTAGAAAATATAGAAAATAGTAAATCACTTTTAAATCAATAATATATTATTAAGGTATCGTAAACTGATGGAAATCAGTTGCAACAATGCTTCTGTTAAACATTTATTAACCACTAAAGCTGTTGGTTAAATTAACCTAACATGGATCAAATTGAGCACAAACACACTTCTAAGAATGAACGACAATTTAAACACAGCTTTCTCTTTTTCCCTTTGTTAAGTGTCCACTGTGTCTGAGATAATGCAGAGAAATCATCACTCCACTTCACTCTGGAAATGCTAAAGTACATGCCTGCTGCTCTTCATCGCAAAATGCCCTTAAATTTTGAGACTCTAGTATGAAAACTACTTACGTTCCATTTTGAGTTTTACTGGTTCAGATTCTTCGTCCTCAAATTTACACATGTAAGAGCTCCCATTTGAAATGACTTGAACTGTGTTTTCTGAAGACATCGCTGACTGATGGTTTGTGTCTCTTTCAATAGGTGATCCGTCTTTGTAGAAAACAGCATTCTTCTCCTTTGTCTGAGTACGATGTCGACAGCGCAGGGTCACTGATTCTCCTTCAAACACAGTGGATGCAGGACTTTCCAGGATCACATCTTTGTCTGTGGAACACAGGTCAGTAGGTGATTCATTAAATCATCTCAACAAATGAACATATCAGTCATATGAAGATCTTGTTTGAGTCGTAGGGGACAAATTCTTGACCATCCCTGTGGATTGTGTAATAACAGTTAGAGTCTTTTTCTCAATCTAAAACTTTTTAAACAAGATTAACAACATTCATACATTATATATTGGCACTTTGCCAAACAGGGTGATCATATCAACATGGCTGATAAATATAAATGAATAGTTAAATAAATGCTTAAAGTGAACTTGGTCATGGTGGTAAAATGTATCACTTACCTGATACAGTTAGAGAAACTTTATTACTTTCTTTTCTTGAATGTGCTGAGCGCTTGTGATCACCAATGCACTGGTATTCACCACTGTCGTCTGTCGACAGAGATTGTGATGTATATCTCTTATCTGAGCTGTAGGGTAGAAATCCTTGACCATCCCTGTAGATTACGTAATACCAGTCGGTGTCTTTTCCCACCCTCATGTCACATATGAAGGTAACAGACTCTCCGGTAAATAAAGTGGACCAGTTTGGTTCAATGGTCAGCACAGCATCTATAAAACCAACATAAACATTGTGTTTTCTTTATTGTATTAATTAAACACTGCCGAAACAGAACACACAGAAAATGGTGAAAAGTGATGCAGTTGTTGAATATTTGTCTCGAGTGAATATATAAACAAGAAGAAGTATAATTACCTTGAGCATGTCCACAGTAGAGGAGTAAATTCAGCGCTGAGATAAAAATTGGAACTTCATCAGACATTATCAAACTTACAGGAATGATCAATTAATAACCTCAGACATTTTTTTCATTCATGGCGACAATTCTTTCAAAGTCACTGATGTACTCACAGAAAACCCCCAGCACACAGAGCAGAGTGTGCCCCATCTTCACACTCACGACTGTTACTCTGCCTCTGAGAAATGCTTCTACGCTGTGTAAAGAAAAAGCTCAGAACGTGTGAATCATATGATGAAAGATCAGAAACTGAATAAACAGAAGATGCATTAAATATTAATACTGGACAGAAAGTTTTCTCTCACTTCTTCTTTTTCGCGGTCTGTACTTCCTTCCCTTTTACACGGAGCTTACACAACCAGACTGGTTTGACCACAGCATGTTTTAATGATAGTTTTTGTTGGACTTTATTTGTGGTGACCCACACAAGACAATTTACAAATGTGTGCCATGAGCCACAAATACTTCACTATCCACAAACATGTCTGTTTATATTTGTGTTGTGAAAAGTCATATCCACAAAAATACAGATTGATTTGCAAATACACAGAACTTACTACAGTTTCACCACAGTAAATACACATGAAGTCATATTTATGCATTTGTGGATCCATTTTTACATGTGAGACTGGTTTTGAACATTTGTGGATTGCTTCCTGTCGGTGTGTGGGCCGTGTGACACAGCAGATCTGTAAGAAAATATCAGTGTGAGGTGCAGTTACTCAATACATAGGCAAGTGGCGAAACACATGAAAGGCTACCTCTGGATTGCTTCTCTGATAATGTGAGCCATTTCATGAGACACACTACTTGTGTTTATTCATGGCTAACATAACTAATGCTTAGTATGCTTTTATTCTGAGATTGATCGGGGCAGCATTCAGTCAAAAATGGTGGCTGCGCTGTACATGTGTCCTCTTGTGGCTGTTAATTATGAATAACATCTGTGTCATCTCTTATCACTGTAATCTGTTTGGTCCAGTGACGGTAACAGCTGATGGTGCTGATGAGAAGACGGGAAGAAAGAATCATGTAGCAGAGACACACCAGTGACATCATCTCTTTCAAAGCATTTAACCTTGATGTTACCGTCACTAGGATAGTGATCATTTTCATTATCAGGCCAACTGTCAAGAACGTTAACTGATCACCTGACAGAGGTAAATGTAGGCTACTAAAGGGACTGATAATTCCATCTGTCGTGTAAATTACTAATTATTGTGACATCTATCAATACATGCCCTATATCACTCCTAGCCATGCCTTACACAGCACTGCACCCACCCCAAAACAGTTACAGTTAGCTAACACCTCAGTTTGACCCCCTAAGCATATTCAATCAGTGTATCAACAAAGTAGTGGTGGTGGAAATGAACAAAGTACATTACGACTTAGGTCCTGTACTTAAGTATCATTTTGATGTACTTGTACTTTACTTGAGAATAACTCGTTCATCAAGATCTGATGTGTGATTTAAGTGTGCTTTAAGATTTGCAGACTAGAGATACAAGTTTTCTCTCAGTGTTTAAGATTGTGAAATCAAATGTAGCCGTCCCCTTTCTCATATTTTTATAAACCAACACCACCAGAGATAGTTGCAGTCAACACCACAGCGACAGCAGATTTTATTGCTATGTTTATAATCATATGCATTTTACCTTCCAGGTTAACTACATGATATTTTAAATGCACAGCTACCCTGAAGACAATATTTCTAAAGTAATCTGTTGCTGTGTGCAGAACGTTGTGGTGTTAATGGGATGATGTTGTTGTCTAAATGTGTATGCAGCAACACATTTTGTAGGCGTGAAAAGGAAGTGAAGGAGGGTTTAATGACCTCATACTGACAGGCAGTACCTTTGTCGGCTTTTTCTCCGGCTCTAGTTGGAGACATAACATTTTAAAAAAGCAACATTTGGTGATTGATGTTTTATTTTATGATGTTTATGGCAAAGTCAAAGAAAACAATGTTTAAATTCTGGACAGAGTGCCCAGGAGACAATTTATATTTAATTAATGTTCATTTAGTCACTTCCTGTGTGTGTGTGTGTGTGTGTGTGTGTGTGTGTGTGTGGGTGGGTGACGTATTTCATCTGAACGATGCATCACAGACTCTACTGGTGCAAAAGTTCATTTTTACTATCATGTCATATTCTATTTATGTTTACATGCGGCCCTTCTTTTAACATCCTTCTCTGAGCTTTATTGTGACAACTATCTGATCTCAGCTGTTGAGACAGTTGTATTTTCTGATTAAATCAGCATTGCATTGTACCCTGTGGTTTTTGTTTGTTTATTTCTTAATGGTTATAAACAATCTTCCAAAATATGAAATCATCCTGATCTATAAGTATTTTTACACCCACAACTCTGATAATTCTGTAAATAGTAGCTCTCTGTGTAGAAACAGAACACTCAACTATTATAGATATTATATAATGCAAAATGCCCAACAATTATCTGTTATAATTATGAACTACTTAGTGCAATACTAGTGTTGTCTAAAATGCTGTGACCGTGTGACGTCCCTGCATGCTACCTGCAGTGGTTGGGCAGGAAGTGTGGGACTGTCACCATATGTGGTCAAACCCAAAGTGTTGTGAGGCCTCAGAAAAAGAAGATGTGGGAAAGGTCTGGTTTCATGTATTATTTATACATATTAGGTATGTAAGTTCTCTTTTCTTTTGTCCAGCTCCAGTGTCAGTCCTTCTGTTTCTTGTTGAGTGCAGAGTGTCAGTGCTCGATGTGAGGATGGGGCTGACTTTGTTCTGCGTGCTGTTGTTATTCTGTGAGTACATAAGTGACTTTATTTGTTTGACAGATACAGATTAAGGAACATGTAGTGAGAGGAACAGAGTATCATATGTTTGTCAAGCTCCAGTTGTTTTTAAATGTTATTGTTTATTATGTATTTGACAGTTCAGCCAGTTTATAATGTCTTAAGTATCAATCTTTATTACAGTGCTGAATACACTCCTCGACTGTGGACACAGTGAAGGTGACTGAACAATTTTCTGTCTTTTCTGTTTTGGGGTTTATTCACTATTTATTCACTATATTTGATCAATATATGTATCATTTCATGTAGCAGTTATGATGTGACTAAAGCAGTGATTAAGAGTGTGTCATTACATGTTCCTCAAACACTTTTTTAGGGTTTGAATGTTTGACAGTATCTGTTATATGTTTGCGTGTGATTCCAGACGCTGAGCTGATCGTTGAACCCAACTCATCCTATTTATTTAGTGGAGAGTCTGTTACCTTCATATGTGACATGAGAGAAGGAACAGACACTGACTGGCTTTACACATTCAACAGGAACGGTCGACCAGTTGTCTCCTTCAATACAGACAACTGGTACTCGCTTAACCTGACGGCTGACTTGAGCGGTGATTATCAGTGCACTGGTCGTCACAAGGTGTCAACAAAGTTGACCAAACAGAGTAACAATGTCTCTCTGTCTGTATCAGGTAAGATATCTGATTTGTTGCCACTACCACCTGTAGCACAGCCATGTTGAGATAATCAGTGAACTATCACAGAGACATAATCAAGAGGAATAAAGTAGCAGCCAAAAAACATGAGGCACGAACACAGCGCATCATGTGGGCAGGGTTTAACCTGCTACACAGACTCCATGTTTGCAGCATGTAGTTGCTGCAGTTTACTGTGTGTGTATTGAGTTTTGTTGAGTAATAATGCAGTTTGATATGCAGGGTTTGGAGGTGTATGTGATATTACTGAAATAATTAACTGGATCATTTTAACAACAGGATGCATTGATTTGATCGCTTATTTGAATGTAAAGGTTGCTGGGTTGCTTTGCATTGCCTCTGGTACAATCAGGTATTCATTAGAATCCGTTTTAAACAGACTGAACTCATTTTTTACACAATTCACCTGTTGGAGGGACGCAGAGCCACGCGTGGAGAAGAAAAATAGACTAGCTGCATTAAAACACAGAACTGCAGAGAACAGCAAGCTCAGTGTGGCAGCTTCAGTTGATTATAATGGACGTGCTCTGCTGTGGGCATGATGCAGCATATGTGTTGCTCTGCAGCTGTGTCCCATGTATTTTGGCCATAAGAGAAAAGAATCTGCATGTTTTACAATTGACTTTTGATACATGTGGGTGGCATGGTGGCACAGTGCTTAGCATTGCCCACCCTGGGCCAACGCAAGAGCAAAAAAACCAACCAAACAAACAAAAAAACTCTCAAGCAAAAAGCAAATAAGAGTTAATTACTGATGTAGTCTGCACGAAGGTGTACAGATGAGGGAAATAAACACTCAGTCGATTACAGTTCATCCAGATAACAAGGCAAGGCTGCACTGAAGTAAACACTGGAGAATACTCTCTTAAAGGAAGAGAGAAATTCCCTCCAGACAGTGACGAGGCAGAAAAGACTGAAGAAATGGTTTGTTATTTTATACTTTGTTGGATGCACAAAGTCAAAGTCAAATTTATTTGTATAGCACATTTCATATGACAAGCATAACTCAATGTGCTTAAAATGAACACAACATACATATGAAATCATATAACAACAAGGAAATTACATAGTAAAAGAGCATGTAGAAACCTGATATTAACAACAATACAAAAATAATGGTACAGCTGGTTTAAACCACACAAACGTCTAAGTAAAAGCTTGTGAAAAAAGATGTGTTTTTAACCTGTGTTTACAAGTGGATATTGGTGCAATAGACCTGAGGTCATGTGGTAAGGAATTCCAAAGAACTGGACCATAGTGACTAAAGGCACCATGAGCTGATCTAGAATATATTCTTGGAATAGTGAGAAGGTCTCTACTTCCAGATCTCAGGAATCTATCTGGCGTGTACTCAGCCAGCATGTCATTGATATGAGGTGGAGCTACACCATTCATAGCTTTAAAAACAACAAGCAAAATCTTAAAATCAATTATTTGCTTTACGGGAAGCCAGTGAAGAGAAATTAAAATGGGAGTGATGTGCTCATATTTTTTTGTCCTGGTTATCACTCTAGCTGCAGCATTCTGAACAAGCTGCAGGCTGTAAAGTGCCTGTTTTGTTATTCCTGTGAAAAGTCCATTACAGTAGTCCAGCCTGCTAGAAATAAACATTTCAGCATCTGAGAGGGATATAAATGATCTAACTTTAGTTATGTTTCTAAGATGATAGAATGCAGTCTTGAACATGGAGGAAATATGCTTCTGAAAATTAAGATCAGTGTCAATAATAACGCCTAGATTCTTAACATGCCCTCTAGGTTTCACAGAAAGAGGAGTCAGTAGGGAACTAATCTGCTGCTTTAAAGCTTTTGGACCAACGAGAAGAATTTCAGTTTTGTCATCATTAAATTGTAAGAAATTTTTGGTCATCCAGCACCTAACATCATTAATGCACTGGATGAGGTCATTTACAGGACTAAGATGCTTAGCAGAGACAGATATGTATAGCTGGGTGTCGTCGGCATAGGAATGATATGATACATTGTATTGACGGATTATGAAACCAAGTGGGAGCATGTAGTTAAAAAGAAGAGGGCCAAAGATAGACCCTTGAGGCACTCCATATAAAACACTGACCTCATCTGAAAGACAATCTCATGATGAAGTGCAGCGCTTTGTGACACACTGAGTCAAGAGGCTCAAAGGTGGAGGAAGAAGCATGCATATATACAATATCACCATAATCAGGAGCAGACGTGACTGTAGATTAAACAATGGTCTTTCAACTAGCAGGAGAAAAACAAGATTTGTTTCTATACAAAAATCCAATTTTGACCTTCAGTTTTCTTGATAGGTGTTCCACGTGGGTTTAATAAGTGAGTCTGGTATCCAGCCAGAGTCCCAAAGATTTTTAACAATTTCAATTGCAGAACCCTGAAGGGTTTGGATATGGACAGTAGGCTGGATATTCTTGAGTAACCTAGAGCAGTGGTTCCCAACCTTTTTTCCTTAAAGGAAATGGCCACTTTAGGAGGATAACAGCTCGCTGGAATAACAGCTACACTTGAAGTACATGGAGCCCACATTTTGAAAATGTAATAAAACTCCACTGATGCATTTCAAAAACGTCAGAATGGCTCGTCCGTCATAATCCAAGTGCCCTGATGCCGTGGCAGCCTGTTATCCTCCGATACCCTGAACGAGTTTTGTGGATTAAAAAACTACACTGGTCTTCTTGTTGGCATGAGGGTCAGTAAGTACTGTCTGTATTTTCAAAGTGGCCATTTCCTTTAAGAGACCCCTTTTCTGTCATTGAGTTAAACACTACTGCAGTTCTTCATGTTGTCATCCATTCTGCTGGTTTTGTTGATGCAGATCTCTCTATTGATCTGGATGAAAACCAAAAGGAAAAACAAGGTTAGGGTTATTTAAGAATTGAGGGTGCTCAATGACATTTAACTCCCATTTCTAACCCATTTAACTATCTGTATCTGTAAAATAAATCACTATAGTGACTTATCCCAAAATGCACATTGTGTTAATGCTGTATTATTACCAAGAGCTTTTCCTGGTTTGACCTCTGAATAAACAGTTTTATCTGCCGCTACAGGACGTGATTTTCCTATGAATGTTTTGCATTAAAAAGTAACGCCCCAGTAGACAATCATAATGATATGTACACTGTCTTCTTTAGCAATGCATCCATACATGATCTAAAATAATCTTAGTGTACACAACAGAACACAACAGGAAATATGATACAAGTTACGGTGTTAGTAGAAATAGGTCGGTGTTTCTAAAATTGGAGTATGGGTACCCCTAGGGGTACTTTGGAGTACTGCAGGGGGTACATGAGATTTTTGAAATACAGAAAAGTGAATATAGTGAATTTTAGTTTAATACAAAAATGTAATTATAATATTGATAGACCACGTTTTATATATATATTCAGTTATATTTTATATCGATATGTATTTTATATTGACAGCACAGGAGATACATGGGCCAAAAAGGTCCACACGCTGAGATCAATGCGAAGATAGTCTATTTATGTAAGACATCTTTGCACAAGAAAAGATGCTAAACATGCAACAAAATTATAAAGAGCAGCAAATGTTTCAGTCCTTGACTATAATCAGAGCTACTGACATGAGTGCCTCACAGAACAGATGTAGACACAGACAGATTCCTACCAGGTGTAGTAAGTCAGCTGGTGTCACTCATTAGATGAGATCAACTCTGAGGTGCAGAAGCATGACTACCAAATCACAATGACCTGTCATATGAGTACTACACTACTCACAGCATCCTCAAACACCAATATATGATAACAGAACATAAGAATATACAATATACACTAAACACAACCATACACAGGATGATAGAAAAGAAAGGACAGAACATGACCAAGCATGTCCAACAAGGCCATGTTGACACATGCAGCTCTGGAGAGGAACAAGAAACCTAGAAAAATAAGACGAATTGCGTGTTTGATTCAGACCTAAAAACTGTTCAGTTTTGTGAAGAAAGATCCATCTACTTTTACACTGAAGACGTTTTGTTTCCAGATCTGTATGTCTGCAGCGAGGGTTAACTACATCACTGCCACAGAAACTGAATGCAGTGGCTGGATGTTTGGCCTCCTGGAGGTGAACACCTTTGAGCACCTTATTTTGTACACAGACGTCTTATATAAATAGACTGTTTTTGAATTGATCTCAGCCTGTGGAGATTTTTGTGGCTTTGTGGCATGTTCACATTTACGTTTGTCCACTGTGTGTTTCCACCAAAAATGTTTTGCTCTGGTCAGGGGATACTCAGCTGAATAACTATTTCAAAGGGTGTACATTATTGAAAAACCTTTCAGAAACCACTGGAATAGGTCATAATGATGGCTTCGTGAACTTAATGAATGAAAAATTGTCATGATTTTAGAATATGTAAACAGTAAATCAATGAAAATAAGAGAAGAAAATAAGAAATTACAGACACCATTTTCCAACACTGAAGCATTTTTGACTTGGATGACAAACTGTGTCTAAGAAAATCCAGTAACAGCTGCAGGTGGACGTTTTACTTACCTTTGTCTCTCTTGGCTTTACTGTGAAAGTTCACCTGGGCATACATCACATTGTCGTCTGAAACAGAAGCCACATTTCAGGTTTTATTTGTACAACAGTTATAAACAAATGGATGGATTGATAAGCAGAATTAAAGCAATTAAATGTAATGTGTCCTGATGTGTTTCCCATGACTGCACAGTAGGGCCAGGTATTACAGGAATAAATGGAAAAGTAAATGACATACAATTTACATAAAATCTGAATGCTCTTTATGTACTGTAGGATTTGACCACTGCAGACACTGCTGACATACCTAGTGGTATGAAGTGGTATGAAAAGATTACACTGTGGCAGTACCCAATAAAAAGTTAGAGTGAATCTGTTGTACTTCACTGTACCTGTAGCTGATCTTATCTTCACATCTGAGTAAACTGCGTTCTCCTCTGGCTTCTCTTTTTTGTTCCCTGTTAAAAGGACCAGATGAATGCATGAAAAGACAACTTCCTGTATGTTTTTTTTTTTTTAATGTATGAAAAGCGCTATATAAATAAAGTTTGATTTGAAATAAAGTTTGATTTGGTTATTTAGGTACTGCTGACCTACAAAAGCATCTCTAGTGTTTAATGTAATTGTCAATACATAAAATAAAGTACTCACCCTTTTTAGTGATGTTTTTGAGCTCAACCACAGAATATGTGACATCGTTGGATTCACCTGAAACATAGATATTTGTTTAAACTTAAGGGATTGTCAATAAATCACCTGATCATCTTATTCTAGTATATCTAACTGCTCAGTGTCAAACATAAAGTCTATATTTTACCATGTTCAGGTTCTTCAAAGCCTTTGATTGATTCATAGAGAACAGCATACTAAAACCTTTAATCACATTATACTGTATTCTATATAATTCCAAAACACAGTGATGGCCAAATGAGCCCTCTTGAACCACTGTCTTTATTTTCTGAAGTCACTAGATGCCGCTGTCTGTTCAACAAAGGTTTGAAAGCACACTGCATTGCCTGTCCTTCAGCCTTTATCTTTAAACCAAGACCGCCATCCGGTGGGGTCAGAAAATAAAGAAATTGGTTCATGAGGCTTCATTTGGCCATCACTACCAAAACAGATAATCACATGTGAAATACTAGTCTTAGAGTTGATGATAAATCATAAAATTAATCAGGATTAAGGCTGACCATGGAGAGGAGGAGCATATTCTTTGAGCTGAGTTTCATCCTGGTTGATCATGTGGTCTGTAGCAGGGCCCCGACTGCTGCTCTGAGACCTGGTGGGCCCAAACATGAAGTAAATACAGTGACTTTAAAAAGCATATGCACTGTGCTACTGTCGCATTCAGAATGAGAGAAGAGAGTGTTGGACCGACCTCATAAAGCATGAATCTGTGGAGGAAAAAGACATCTGTTGTTACATTGTTTTGTATGGTGAATTGTTTGACTGTTACTACAGTACATGTAATCACATCAGAGTCAGTCTAACATCAGAAGTAAAAGTTCTCACCTTTTGACTTTCTGTAGAGATACAGAAACAGCAGCAGGAGAAGAATCAGTAAAACTCCACAAACCGGCCCAACAATCAACAGCACAGGAAATGGAGAGCTTCCTTCAAGCCTGGGCGCTGCTAAAATAAATAACCTATATTAATATTTACTCATATAACACTTTGATCAAATAGAGTTCCCAAAGTGCTTTACATAAACACAGAGTCAAAGTCCAGTTAAGCCAAAGTAATAAAACTCCAAGAGTAAGAAAACAATAACTGATATCCAAAAATGTATAAGAACATACATCAGACTGTTCTCACAAACTGCTTGTACATTTTCCTACGAAAAGTAATGCACCCAAATTTGTTCATATCCCACCATGTTTTGGAAATGCTGCAATAACGTGACCAGTGCACTGACAGCAGTTAACAAGGAGGCAGTCCCAAGCACGCTTGTAAGGAGGCAGATTGGAGTGGTGGAGGGGTCACAAAAAACAGACATTTACCTGTTACTTTCCCATGGTGTCACATGTGTACTTTGAATGAATTTTGAGGTCTTTCAAGGTACGTCTTCACCATATTTGATCCTAAACCTAACCACTGTAACTTCTACTGGCTAAACCTAACATCCCAAACTTAATGTTAACAACGTAACTGTGCGTTAAGGACGCAACATAATAAGCGGGGCGCTAATTCATAGGAACCATACGAACAGTTATATGAGAATATGTTGCACACATAGACACTAACATACACAAATAATCTAAGCATGTATACAAAAATACATTTGTGCAATGATCAATGCACAAGTAGAAAACCACATACACTAAAATACACGTTTATAAACCCCTGATCAGATACCATGCACATTTAGATTAACACACAAACACATACAGTATCATTATGAATTCTAAACCTTTCACAGCTATTCATGTATTTACTTTGCATTTTTAATGTATAAAACAGTTTCTCTTTCACAAACAGTCAATCTAATTCTATATTGGACAGTATCACAGTTTACAAAGAATGCTGAAGAAACTGTTTGAATCATACTCACATTTTACTGACATCCAACTCTCTGGTGACGTCAAACTCTGCAAACCTTGTGGTGAATCTTTTCCTTTACATTTATAAAAGCCTTCATCAGACTTTGACACTGCAGAGATAGTCAGCTCCCCTCCAGTAACATTTTGGATGAGTTTGTCATTTTTGTAGAAATCCACATTATAAGGAACTTTTTCTGTCCTCAATTTGCAGCCAAGAGTGACAGAATCTCCCTCAGTAACAGGATGGACAGGGCTCACCAGGATAATATCACCGTCTGTAAAAAGATTAAAGAATACAAAGATTTGGTTGCAGAGATCAGCTGGTGCAGGTTAAACAAGCTGATGTAACATTATGAAAATAAATGTCTGAATTAATTTTACAGCTGCATACAGTAACTGAGAAATCCCTGTCTTACTGTAAATGTATCTTTCTGTCATCAAACCAACAAAAAGATTATAGTAATTGTTTCAGTGTTGCTCACTGATGTACTGTAATACAGTAATTTAAGTGCAGATCACCCTTAAAGGTCTGGTGTGTAGGATTTAGTGGAATCCAGCGGTGAGGTTATCAGACTGAAACTTCTCCCTTTGACCAAGCCTGTAGGAGAACTACTGTGGCCGTATGTAGATATAAACAGCTCATTCTAAGGTAACGAAAACACAATGACTCTTTTTTCAGATGATAATAAACCAATTAAAACATAGTTATGAATACTATACACCATTTCTGCCAATAGATGCCCCTAAATCCTACACACTGGACCTTTAAACCAGTCCTTTCATTTCAGCTGCTGGTGACTGGGGATGTGACAGTATAAAATTAATCGTAGATGATTATTGTCATAAAGGTGTCAATGAGCAATAAAATCCATCTGACAATATCTTGGAAAATATTAAGAAATGATACTTGAATGAACTAAAGCTGATGAGCTCTTTTAAAGGTCGTCGAGTTTCACTCATTTTGAAAATCAGTTTGTATAATGTTAGTCACCTTCACATTTTCAAAACGATGTAACAGAATGTTAAAATACTTCAGAAACAAAATCTTTTAAATGAATTAAGACTCACACTGTATAGTGATGTTGACTGCATTGCTGAACTGTCCTGTTTCAGACTCACACCAGTAGACTCCACTCTGCCAGTCACGGTCCATGTTACATCTGGATCCAGTCATGGTCCCCCAGGAAGAAGAAGAAGAAGAACAGTGTCTCGGGTAGCCATCCACAGAAAACCTGCTCACTCTCCACTCAGTAGAGTTTCCCTCACAGCTCAGTGACACAGGCTCTCTGCTGAAGTGTTGCATTCTGTCAGGACTCACTGTGAGAGACGCTGCTGAATGAGAATCTAAAAACACATAAAAAGCAGACAAAGAATGAAACATTTAAAAGGCCATACTGTCAACAATCATTTGATTTCCTTGTTGGTTTTAATCTGTTTAAATGCTGGAGTATAGACACAAAGGATCACACCAGTACAGGTATATGATGAAATTTAAAATACCTCCATGGAAACAGTTCTTCAGGTTTAATGTGGATTTAATCATTTTGTTATTTCAGGCTACAACACACTAATACAAGGGTGCATACATTGAACTACAGCTCTCTGGGTACATAACCTCCATATTTATCCCAAAACATGAAGAGAGGAAGAAGAGAGCTAGCATGAAAAGTGAGTATATAACTGATGTCTAAAATACATTTTGGAGAGAATTGTTGGATGTTAAAGTACCACAGTAAAGTACCATTATGTAGAAGTAGCAACACCAGAACAGACAAATACCCCATTACAACTAAAAGACCTGTATTTAAAGGTTTGAGGGACAGAGAGAAGGAAACAAGCAAACATAAACTGACGGAGGTAAGAAAATACGTGAAAATAAAAACAAGAAAAAAGAAAAGAGGAAAGGGACGCTGAAGAAATGAATTCAAGGAAAGAAAAGAGAATCTCGACCTTTTCGCTACAGTACAGTAAGTACTCAAAATGTAATGTAGTAGTCTTATGAGATTGGGTTATGGATTTCAATAGTTTAAGGTTTGAACAAATGTGCACAATGATGTGTAAAAATAAAAAGGAAGTAATGAGATGCACTCATTTTAAAATTCAGTCCAGCAAAAGAATCTGACAACAAAAACATCAGTAGTTTGAAAAACTAAACTATTGACCTGATGCTGGTGTGAGGGAAAGGTCACAACAAGTGCATTTATACAATCATCTGAGCATGGAAAAGTCAAAACAAACCTACCTCCAGACCAGACAAACTTAGGTTGACTGTAATGAGTATAATACACTGGATCTCCTCTTCCAGCTCTGCACACATATCCTGCTGTGTGTGTCTGTCCATCAACAATGTAGGAATCCTGTTCAGTCCCATGGATGCTGCCAGGTATCAGCTCATAGCTGTAGGAGTTGTCTGACAGTTTGGGAACAGCCTTATACCAGAAGAACCTCCATCCTGCAGATGGATGTTCAACACTGCAGTTCAGAGTTACTGAGGCTCCAGGACTCAGCCATAATGGAGACACAGTGAGGACAAGCTGAGGTTTATCTGTTGGAAAGTGATTTCACAGAATGAAGACATGTTATAATTTGTTGTTGGTAGATGACATCCACGACTTGTATTCAAATTCAAATATAAAGGTGCACTGTCTGAAAATACAGGGAACAATAATTTCTTTTTTACATTCAGCAAAATAAAGATGACGACTGATGACATGTGACTTACAATCAGATACTCTCAATGTGAAAGCATCACTCCACTCTGTTGAAGACTTTTCATGTTTCAGTGTGCCCACACACCTGTAGTCTCCGTTGTATGATGGCAACACATTTCTAATCATGTTTTCCTTTTGTTTTTCAGGTCTGTATGAGCGGGGTGTCGTCCATTCATACTCCCACTCAGCGTCTCCTCCATCCTCAATTTCACATGTAAGTGTGATCGTCTCCAGATAGTATATCTCAGGCCAGTTGGGTCGCAGGGTCACAACAGCTCTGTTTGTGACTGTTCATGATCAAGAGGCCACAAATACACAGATTAGAAAAGATTAAACATCAAACTCATTTTAGTGTTAGTCTTAATCCTCATTCAAAAATACACAGTGTATTATTTTCTGCATTTTATATTCCATATCATATTACCGACTGGATTACTGTACTCTGTGTAGTAAAGTGGATCTCCTCTTCCTCCTCTGCACCAGTAGAGTCCTCCCTGTGAGACACTGATTGTGTCATTTGAGAGGAAGACAACATCTTGTGTGGTCAGAGGTTCAGAGGTTTTTTTGCCTCTGTACCAGAAGTATTTCCAACCAGATGATGATGATGATGATGATGATGATGGGCTCACAGAGCAGGTCAGCATCACACTGCCCCCTGATGGAAAGTATCTGCTCAGTCTGGCCTTTGGTTGTGCTGTTTAATTTAGACAAAGACATAAAAGTGGTCATTATTTCCCTGTGAATCAGTCCAGTTTGAAAGATAATGAAAATGAATAATATAATCTCATCCAGCATTCTTGGTGGTGCTACGACTTAGTGTAGAAAATACAGAAAATAGTAAATCACTTAAATCAGTGTTTATTATTTAAGTATCGTAAACTGATGGAAATCAGTTGCAACAATGCTTCTGTTAAACATTTATTAACCACTAAAGTTGTTGCTTAAATTAACCTAAAGTGGATTAAAGTGAGCACAAACACACTTCTAAGAATGAACGACAATTTAAACACAGCTTTCTCTTTTTCCCTTTGTTAAGTGTCCACTGTGTCTGAGATAATGCAGAGAAATCATCACTCCACTTCACTCTGGAAATGCTAAAGTACATGCCTGCTGCTCTTTATCGCAAAATGCCCTTAAATTTTGAGACTCTAGTATGAAAACTACTTACGTTCCATTTTGAGTTTTACTGGTTCAGATTCTTCGTCCTCAAATTTACACATGTAAGAGCTCCCATCTGAAATGACTTGAACTGTGTTTTCTGAAGACATCGCTGACTGATGGTTTGTGTCTGTTTCAATAGGTGATCCGTCTTTGTAGAAAACAGCATTCTTCTCCTTTGTCTGAGTACGATGTCGACAGCGCAGGGTCACTGATTCTCCTTCAAACACAGTGGATGCAGGACTTTCCAGGATCACATCTTTGTCTGTGGAACACAGGTCAGTAGGTGTTTCATTAAATCATCTCAACAAATGAACATATCAGTCATATGAAGATCTTGTTTGAGTCGTAGGGGACAAATTCTTGACCATCCCTGTGGATTGTGTAATAACAGTTAGAGTCTTTTTCTCAATCTAAAACTTTTTAAACAAGATTAACAACATTCATACATTATATATTGGCACTTTGCCAAACAGGGTGATCATATCAACATGGCTGATAAACATAAATGAATACATAAAGTAATGCTTGTAGTGAACTTGGTCATGGTGGTAAAATGTATCACTTACCTGATACAGTTAGAGAAACTTTATTACTTTCTTTTCTTGAATATGGTGAGCGCTTGTGATCACCAATGCACTGGTATTCACCACTGTCGTCTGTCGACAGAGATTGTGATGTATATCTCTTATCGGGGTTGAAGGGGAGAAATTCTTGATGATCCCTCTTGATTTTGTAATACCAGTCGGTGTCTTCTCCTTCCCTCATGTCACATATGAAGGTAACAGACTCTCCGGTAAATAAAGTGGACCAGTTTGGTTCAATGGTCAGCACAGCATCTATAAAACCAACATAAACATTGTGTTTTCTTTATTGTATTAATTAAACACTGCCGAAACAGAACACACAGAAAATGGTGAAAAGTGATGCAGTTGTTGAATATTTGTCTCGAGTGAATATATAAACAAGAAGAAGTATAATTACCTTGAGCATGTCCACAGTAGAGGAGTAAATTCAGTGCTGAGATAAAAATTGGAACTTCATCAGACATTATCAAACTTACAGGAATGATCATTTCTTTCATTAATGGCAACAATTCTTTCAAAGTCACTGATGTACTCACAGAAAACCCCCAGCACACAGAGCAGAGTGTGCCCCATCTTCACACTCACGACTGTTACTCTGCCTCTGAGAAATGCTTCTACGCTGTGTAAAGAAAAAGCTCAGAACGTGTGAATCATATGATGAAAGATCAGAAACTGTGGGATGACAGAAGATGCATTACACATAAATACTGGACAGGAAGTTTTCTCTCACTTCTTCCTCTGAATCATTGCATTCTGTACTTCCTTCCCTTTTACACGAAGCTCACCCAACCAGACTGGCTTCACCATGGCATATTTTAATGTTAGTTTTTGTTGGACTTTATTTGTTGTGACCCACACAAGACAATCTACTAATCGATTTGCAAATACACAGAACTTACTCTGTGGACATGTACTTTAATTTCACAGAAAAATGTTACAGGTTTTATGAGGTTTCACATTCAGTGAATGTAGAGTCTGTAGGCAAACCCTGGAGATCTTGCCTCTGGAAGAAGAGCGGAAGAGCCCTGGTTTCCGTATGTGGTCCGCGTGATATTGATCAGTCACGTTTGAGCCGGGTGCAGTTGTTGCCAGGTTAAACGGTCCATGCGGTGAACTAACGAGGCGGAACATAATTGGCGTCACTGCAAACTCTGAATCCATCGCAATGGTTCAGCATATTTACTTATATATAAACGGAAGTCGGAAATGGAAATTCGCCTCCTCCGCCCAAATCAAACCGGAATGCCAAAAAACCGGGGTTCTGCCCCAGAGGCTGTATCGCCATCTGCTGAAAGTCAGACGGCGATACAGCCAATGGGTTCCAAGAATGTGGCTAACATAACTAATGCTTAGTATGCTTTTATTTTGATTGATTGATCGGGGCAGCGTTCAGTCAAAAATGGTGGCTGCGCTGTAAGTGCTCCCTCTTGTGGCTGTCAATTATCAGTGTCATCTCTTGTCATTGTAACCTGTTTGGTCCAGTGGCGGTAACAGCTGATGGTGCTGATGAGAAGACGGGAAGAAAGAATCATGTAGCAGAGACACACCAGTGACATCATCTCTTTCAAAGCATTTAACCTTGATGTTACTGTCACGAGGATAGTGATCATTTTCATTATCAGGCCAACTGTCAAGAACGTTAACTGATCACCTGACAGAGGTAAATGTAGGCTACTAAAGGGACTGATAATTCCATCTGTCGTGTAAATTACTAATTATTGTGACATTTATCAATACATGCCCTATATCACTCCTAGCCATGCCTTACACAGCACTGCACCCACCCCAAAACAGTTACAGTTAGCTAACACCTCAGTTTGACCCCCTAAGCATATTCAATCAGTGTATCAACAAAGTAGTGGTGGTGGAAATGAACAAAGTACATTACGACTTAGGTCCTGTACTTAAGTATCATTTTGATGTACTTGTACTTTACTTGAGAATAACTCGTTCATCAAGATCTGATGTGTGATTTAAGTGTGCTTTAAGATTTGCAGACTAGAGATACAAGTTTTCTCTCAGTGTTTAAGATTGTGAAATCAAATGTAGCCGTCCCCTTTCTCATATTTTTATAAACCAACACCACCAGAGATAGTTGCAGTCAACACCACAGAGACAGCAGATTTTATTGCTATGTTTATAATCATATGCATTTTACCTTCCAGGTTAACTACATGATATTTTAAATGCACAGCTACCCTGAAGACAATATTTCTAAAGTAATCTGTTGCTGTGTGCAGAACGTTGTGGTGTTAATGGGATGATGTCGTTGTCTAAATGTGTATGCAGCAACACATTTTGTAGGTGTGAAAAGGAAGTGAAGGAGGGTTTAATGACCTCATACTGACAGGCAGTGCTTTGGTCGGCTTTTTCTCCGGCTCTAGTTGGAGACATAACATTTTAAAAAAGCAACATTTGGTGATTGATGTTTTATTTTATGATGTTTATGGCAAAGTCAAAGAAAACAATGTTTAAATTCTGGACAGAGTGCCCAGGAGACAATTTATATTTAATTAATGTTCATTTAGTCACTTCCTGTGTGTGTGTGTGTGTGTGTGTGTGTGTGTGTGTGAGATTGAACGATGCATCACAGACTCTACTGGTGCAAAAGTTAATTTTCACAATCATGTCATTTTCTATTTATGTTTACATGCGGCCCTTCTTTTAACATCCTTCTCTGAGCTTTATTGTGACAACTATCTGATCTCAGCTGTTGAGACAGTTGTATTTTCTGATTAAATGAGCATTGCATTGTACCCTGTGGTTTTTGTTTGTTTATTTCTTAATGGTCATAAAAAATCTTCCAAAACATGAAATCATCCTGATCTAAAAGTATTTTTACACCCACAACTCTGATAATACTGTAAATAGGGATTATTTCACTATAGTTCAGTTGATCATTTCCATCATTGCTCTCTGTGTAGAAACAGAACACACAACTATGAAAAATGCAAAATGCCCAACAATTATCTGTTATAATTATGAACTACTTAGTGCAATACTAGTGTTGTCTAAAATGCTGTGACCGTGTGACGTCCCTGCATGCTACCTGCAGAGGTTGGGCAGGAAGTGTGGGACTGTCACCATGTTTGCAGCATGTAGTTGCTGCAGTTTACTGTGTGTGTACTGAGTTTTGTTGAGTAATAATGCAGTTGGACATGCAGGGTTTGGAGGTGTATGTGATATTAAATCCACATTAAACCTGAAGGATTGTTTCCATGTGTGTGATCCTTTGTGTCTATACTCCAGCATTTAAACAGATTAAAATCAACAAGGAAATCAAATGATTGTTGACTTTATGGCCTTTTTCGTTTTTTAATGCTTTGTCTGCTTTTTATGTGTTTTTTAGATTCTTGTTCAGCAGCATCTCTCACAGTGAGTCCTGACAGACTCCGTGTGTATCAACAAACTCAACGAGACAGACAATGGCAGCTATCAAGTTTCAGTCACTGATGGGGATTATGTTGACTCAGTGGAGAAACACATACTGATTGTGGAAGGTAAGATCTGAATGCTTCTTTGTCTTTAGCCAGTGTATGGGTCTTCTTGGTCTGCAGATTTCATTGTTAAGGTTATTATGGCAGTCCTTATGATACATGTTTCTTTAACTTGCAGTATTTAGTGCAAGACCGCCTTCAAGATTTTCTCAAACCTTTCATGACATCAGACACCCCTTTAAATGCATACACCACATGTTTTCATTGTGACTTCAAAAAAGTTCTATCGTCCAGTTTACAAATAAAATCACATACACTGTACATTGTTACACAGTTGGCATCTGCCATTGTACATCTCTGTTTATTTTTAAATAATATGTGGAAGTTAAAGTCTCTTTTGCCTATGAATCTTTGATAAAGACCACGTGGCTTGAACCTTCATGTAAATTTTGTGTTACCAGAACCGGCTGCTGACATAGAAAGTTTAGACAAAGCCTAGGTATGCTGGGATACTGTAGGGGCACTCAATGGCTAGGGAAATAAATTTATGAAAAAATTTCTTAAACCATTCAGTTACACATGCATATGTGTGTTGTGGAGGCTTTATCTGAGTCCTGTGTTGGTACAAATTTATTGATGTTGTTATTCCTACTAGTTGCCACCAGAGGGTGCCAACAAATCACCCAATGCCTCAATCTGTCTGTTTGGGTGGGTGTTGCAGAAACTGCTCCTACACCCAGTGGCGGTTCTTGCCATAGGCGATATAGGCGGCCGCCTAGGGCACCATCCCAAGGGGGGCGCCAAAATTGCACCTGTTACAACAGCAACAACAAAAAGTTTCAGTGTGTCATCACAGTCTGTTGGCGTCTGCCACAGTCCACCCACCTGTCAGCCACAAAGCTATTGGAATAAAGAGTACACCCACCTTCTCCTCTGTAACCCACTCATCTACCTATTAGTACACCCACCTCATCAGCTATCACTACACTACTGAGAGGAGTGTATGTGGAGAGAAATAAAATAAAACACAACAACAACAACAACAACAGCAGTAAATCCGTGTTGAAATCAGGAGGAGAGCTAGTTATCATTACCTCTGAGCAGCCGGTGGCCACAATGGACAGCTCCATTGATTTACATTGTGGTGCCTTCACCCTCTATTCAGTAAAAAATACTATTTGGCGAAGGTACATTACAACATTCTCATGATGTGTTCAGTGTAATCTTGTAAAATGTAGCTTTTGGAGAGAAACTTGAATAAATCCAGCTGTTTGAAGGAGAAATTTGTTGATGTTTTCACAGCAATATAAAAAAGAAATTAGAGAGGGAATTACGGCATATTATAAAAAGTTTTTTGTCACACTTACACTAACCAGAGAGCAGAGGTAACACAGCAGTTTTTGCAGTAGAACCTTATAAATGAACAAGATACAATGCTGCTCCCTTCTGTTTGTTAAGGAGGACCATCCCACCTTTTCATAGAAGATGCAATGGAGTGTGAGAAATGTACCACCTATGATGAAGTGCAGCGCTTTGTGAATCACAGAGTCAAGAGGCTTTAAGGTGGAGGAAGAAGCATGCATATATACAATATTTCCGTAATCAGGAGCAGACGTGACTGCAGATTAAAAAATAGTATTTCAATGAGCAGGAGAAAAACAAGATTTGTTTCTATACAAAAATCTAATTTTGACCTTGTATGTATTATTATTATGTTTTTTGTTTTTTTTTTAGAAAAAATTGTCTTACACCCCTTAAAATCAAGAAGGCCTCCAAACCCCCTGTGAAGTTTTGGTGACCCTTAGTGGGTGTCAGGACTCCCAGGTTGGAAACCTGTGACCTAGAGAACATAAGCTTGTTTTAAATGTACCAGAATTTAAAAGAAGCTCATGTTTGATGAGAGAGATCTGAAATATATCAGAGCAGTGTGTAGATTTTCCATGGCCTGATTAAGAGAAGAGCCGCTGACACATAAAAGCATGTCATCTGCATAAAAATGTGCACGTTTTTAGATTTCTATCAAAGAAACATACACCTAACAAAAGCATGACTTTACTGGATCACTACAATCAGAGAGAAGACAAACAAATAAACTGCTTATGTACAGGAAATCATTTAAGAACAATTAAAAACACTGGCGACAGCAAACTATTGGAACAAAAGTTTATTGATACATGAAATGGTCAACCATACTTTTAACAATACAGAAGCTATTTATAGTATACAGAAGATATTTTGGAAGATTTTTAATGACAGTTAAGAAATAAACAAACAAAAATCATAGCGTACAATGTAATGCTGATTTAATCAGAAAATACAACTGTCTCAACAGTTTAGATCACATAGTTGTCACAATAAAGCTCAGAGAAGAATATTAAAAGAAGGGCTGCATGTAAAAATAAAAAGAAAATGACATGATTGTGAAAACAGCGTAGGAATGGAGTCTTGTATGACAAGTGCATTACATTTTGAGCTACAAACCATCAATGTCTCATGATTAATATTTATTTTATATATATATAAAAAATATATATTTATTTTATTTATTAGTTAACATTTTTAACTTAAAACATGGTAAATTGAGAATGCCACCACTATACAGATCTGGAAAATAAACAGATTCTTACTTCAATATGTACCGTAGTGAAAGCATGCATATATACAATATCACCATAATCAAGAGCAGACGTGACTGTAGATTAAACAATGGTGTTTTGACTAGCTAGGAGAAAAACAAGATTTGTTTCTATACAGAAATCCAATTTTGACCTTCAGTTTGCTTGATAGTTGTTCTACATGGGTTTTAAAAGTGAGTCTAGTATCCAGGCAGAGGCCCAAATATTTATAATATTTTACAATTTCAATTGCAAACATCTCAAACTTCTGCTGTTATTTGGAACAAACTGCATCTGAAGTTGTCTACAGGAGCTTTAAAAAATGAAGTGGCTGTAAATTGTAAGAGGCAATACAACAGATAAATATTCCACAGAAACACAACAAATTATTTGAATGTATATATATGTATATATGTGTGTGTGTGTGTGTGTGTATGTATATGTGTATATATATATATATATATATATATATATATATATATACATACAGTACAGGCCAAAAGTTTGGACACACCTTCTCATTCAATGCGTTTTCTTTATTTTCATGACTATTTACATTGTAGATTCTCACTGAAGGCATCAAAACTATGAATGAACACATGTGGAGTTATGTACTTAACAAAAAAAGGTGAAATAACTGAAAACATGTTTTATATTCTAGTTTCTTCAAAATAGCCACCCTTTGCTCTGATTACTGCTTTGCACACTCTTGGCATTCTCTCCATGAGCTTCAAGAGGTAGTCACCTGAAATGGTTTCCACTTCACAGGTGTGCCTTATCAGGGTTAATTAGTGGAATTTCTTGCTTTATCAATGGGGTTGGGACCATCAGTTGTGTTGTGCAGAAGTCAGGTTAATACACAGCCGACAGCCCTATTGGACAACTGTTAAAATTCATATTATGGCAAGAACCAATCAGCTAACTAAAGAAAAACGAGTGGCCATCATTACTTTAAGAAATGAAGGTCAGTCAGTCCGGAAAATTGCAAAAACTTTAAATGTGTCCCCAAGTGGAGTCGCAAAAACCATCAAGCGCTACAACGAAACTGGCACACATGAGGACCGACCCAGGAAAGGAAGACCAAGAGTCACCTCTGCTTCTGAGGATAAGTTCATCCGAGTCACCAGCCTCAGAAATCGCAAGTTAACAGCAGCTCAGATCAGAGACCAGATGAATGCCACACAGAGTTCTAGCAGCAGACCCATCTCTAGAACAACTGTTAAGAGGAGACTGCGCCAATCAGGCCTTCATGGTCAAATAGCTGCTAGGAAACCACTGCTAAGGAGAGGCAACAAGCAGAAGAGATTTGTTTGGGCCAAGAAACACAAGGAATGGACATTAGACCAGTGGAAATCTGTGCTTTGGTCTGATGAGTCCAAATTTGAGATCTTTGGTTCCAACCGCCGTGTCTTTGTGAGACGCAGAAAAGGTGAACGGATGGATTCCACATGCCTGGTTCCCACTGTGAAGCATGGAGGAGGAGGTGTGATGGTGTGGGGGTGTTTTGCTGGTGACACTGTTGGGGATTTATTCAAAATTGAAGGCACACTGAACCAGCATGGCTACCACAGCATCCTGCAGCGACATGCCATCCCATCCGGTTTGTGTTTAGTTGGACGATCATTTATTTTTCAACAGGACAATGACCCCAAACACACCTCCAGGCTGTGTAAGGGCTATTTGACCAAGAAGGAGAGTGATGGAGTGCTGCGGCAGATGACCTGGCCTCCACAGTCACCGGACCTGAACCCAATCCAGATGGTTTGGGGTGAGCTGGACCGCAGAGTGAAGGCAAAGGGGCCAACAAGTGCTAAACACCTCTGGGAACTCCTTCAAGACTGTTGGAAAACCATTTCAGGTGACTACCTCTTGAAGCTCATGGAGAGAATGCCAAGAGTGTGCAAAGCAGTAATCAGAGCAAAGGGTGGCTATTTTGAAGAAACTAGAATATAAAACATGTTTTCAGTTATTTCACCTTTTTTTGTTAAGTACATAACTCCACATGTGTTCATTCATAGTTTTGATGCCTTCAGTGAGAATCTACAATGTAAATAGTCATGAAAATAAAGAAAACGCATTGAATGAGAAGGTGTGTCCAAACGTTTGGCCTGTACTGTATATATAAAAGCTGCAAATACTGTTTAAACAAAGGTTTAGTTTATCATGTCATCCATTCTGTGGGTTTTGTTGATGCAGATCTCTTTATTGATCTGGAGATCTGGAAGAAAACCAAAGGAAAAGAATTAAGAGAATTAAGCTCATCTAAGAATGAATGGGTGCTTTTTGACATTCAACTCTGTTATTACACAACATGAAATGATTGTCAGTGACAGTGGCGACAACTAATTTGTGTGAGATGAGATGTAAATGTGCCATATATTAATCGGTGTAAAAAAACAAACATAAAAATAATAGTATCAAAAAGTGTAAATCTCTTGTACTTTGTAGATGAAGGATTTGACCATTGCTGACTCCTGGTGGTGCTATTAAAAACTTACAATGTGACAGGCAGCACAGCATCTAATAAAATCTTATATTATAGAAAATAGAATTACATAGAATATTTATATTTAGTACAAAGTTTATTGTACTTGACTGTACCTGCAGCTGATCCTGTCGTCACATTTGAGTATTCGTGCTCCTCTGGCTCATTATTCCTCCCTGTTAAAAGAATAAGATGAATTCATGAAAAGACAAGTTACTGTACTGTATTCAGGGTACACTGGCCTACACAAGCATCTCAACTGTTGCATGTCATTCTCACCACATAAAATGATGCACGCAACCCTCTTAGCAATCAGTGTTTTTAAGATCAATTACAGAATATGTGACAACCCTGGATTCATTTAAAATCAGTCCTTTAACCAACTCTATTATTTCTGCTCCATGTTGAACAAAAAGTATATACTGTACCATGTTCAGGTTCTTCAGAGCCTCTGATTGTTTCGTAGAGACAGACGTCACCTACAGAACAGAAAATCAAGCCAAGGTATTAAACATTTTAATCCCATTATGTAGGAATTCCCCAATCTTCTAAAACAGATAATCAAAACTGAAAATGTTAGTCTTAGATTTGATGATAAATCATAAAATGAATCAGGATTAAGGCTGACCATGGAGAAGAGAAGCATACTCTCTGCCTTGCATTTCATCCTGGTTGATCATGTGGTCTGGAGCAGGACCCTGATTGGTGCTCTGAGACCTGGTGGGTCCAAAACATGAAGTAAATACAGTGGGTTTAATAAGGAACATGTAATGTGCTGCTGTTACGTTCAGTATGAGAGAAGAGAGTGTTGGGCCGAGAGCTTTGTTCAGGCCTGGACGCTGCTATAATAAATATTATATTAATAATTACAAGTACTGACTCATAAATAAATGTACAAATATTAGAAGACATACGCTCATAAACCCTGATCACACACCATGTACATTTAGATTCACACATAAACACACAGTAAAAACTTCTCAATCTAACCTATTATTTGATGAAAACTTTTCTTTGGCTCAAAGTTAATATTCCTTTGTAATATAAAGTAATATACAGTTAATTTATTAACATGTATTTACTTTTTTATTTCTGTGTTTCATCACTTAATGCCCTAGTTTATAAAACTAATATCTAACAACAAACTTGCAGGTAAACTCAGCTGAAACTTACCCATCTTCTAATTTAGTGATGACTTTTCTAACTCAGACCGTAACACAGCTGACAAATAAAGATTGTGTTTTGAATCATACTCACATTTTACTGACATCCAACTCTCTGGTGACGTCCATCTCTGCAAACCTTGTGGTGAATCTTTTCCTTTACATTTATAAAAGCCTTCATCAGACTTTGACACTGCAGAGATAGTCAGCTCCCCTCCAGTAACACTCTGGATGAGTTTGTCATTTTTATAGAAATCCACATTATAAGGAACTTTTTCTGTCCTCAATTTGCAGCCAAGAGTGACAGAATCTCCCTCAGTAACAGGATGGACAGGGCTCACCAGGATAATATCACCGTCTGTAAAAAGATTAAAGAATACAAAGATTTGGTCGCAGAGATCAGCTGGTGCAGCTTAAACAAGCTGATGTAACATTATGACAATGAATTAAATGTTGGAATTGATTTTACAGCTGCATGCAGTAACTGAGAAATCCCTGTCTTACTGTAAATGTATCTTTCTGTCATCAAACCAACAAAAAGATTATAGTACTTGTTTCAGTGTTGCTCACTGATGTACTGTAATACAGTAATTTTTCAAAACTATGTAACAGAATGTTAAAATACTTCAGAAACAACATCTTTTAAATGAATTAAGACTCACACTGTATAGTGATGTTGACTGCATTGCTGAACTGTCCTGTTTCAGACTCACACCAGTAGACTCCACTCTGCCAGTAACGGTCCATGTTACATCTGGATCCAGTCATGTTCCCCCAGGAAGAAGAGGAAGAAGAAGAAGAAGAAGAAGAAGAAGAAGAAGAAGAAGAAGAAGACGAGTGTGTCGTGTAGCCATCTGCAGAAAACCTGCTCACTCTCCACTCAGCAGAGTTTCCCTCACAGCTCAGTGACACAGGCTCTCTGCTGAAGTGTTGCATTCTGTCAGGACTCACTGTGAGAGACGCTGCTGAATGAGAATCTAAAAACACATAAAAAGCAGACAAAGAATAAAGATTAAAAAAGGCCATACTGTCAACAATCATTTGATTTCCTTGTTGGTTTTAATCTGTTTAAATGCTGGAGTATAGACACAAAGGATCACACCAATACAGGTATATAATAGAATTTAAAATTCCACCATGGAAACAATCCTTCAGGTTTAATGTGGATTTAATCGTTGTCATTGTTGAGGCTGAAACAATTCTTAGTCATGCACCAGTGTAACACAGTGCATGTTATGACATTAGTGCAAAGGTGACAAGTGGCAAATGGTGGAGGAATGTGCAGTTCACAGACTGCACTAATACAAGGGTGCATACCCTGCATTACTGCTCTCTGGGTACATAACCTCCATGCAAAGAAAGAAGTGCAGAAGAAGAGAGCTAACATAAAAAGTGAGTATATAACTGATGTCTAAAATGCATTTTGGAGAGAATTGTTGGATGTTAAAGTACCACAGTAAAGCACCATTATGTAGAAGTAGCAACACCAGAACAGACAAATACCCCATTACAACTAAAAGTCCTGTATTTAAAGGTTTGAGGGACAGAGAGAAGGAAACAAGCAAAGATAAACTGAAGGAGGTACCATACCATACAATACCATACCAACTTTATTTATAAAGCACTTTAAAAACCCAGTGGACCAAAGTGCTGTACACAATTAAACATAAAGTGCACAATAGGCATAAGACATAAAATATACATAAAACAAAGCAAAATAAAAACAACAAAGATAAAAACATAAAAGTGCAAGAAAATAACACAATATAAAACCACTAAAACATTTTAAGGCACAGCACATAAGTAAAATTAGTCAATAAAAAGAGTAATAGCAAATTAAAAGACATCAATTTATGCGGGATCAAAGGCCATGGAGAACAGGTGGGTTTTAAGGCGCTTTTTAAAAACATGCAGTGAAGGAACTTGTCTGATATCGAGAGGCAGGTCATTCCATAGTTTTGGTGCTACAACTGAGAAAGCGCGGTCCCCTCTGAGCCTGTTTGCCGTTTTGGGGACTTTCAGGAGCAGCTGGTCAGCTGACCTGAGAGGGCGTGTAGGAGTGTATGGCTCTAGCAGCTCAGAGAGGTATAGTGGGGCGAGGCCGTTAAGAGACTTAAAAACAAATAAAAGAATTTTAAAATGGATCCTAAAACGTATGGGCAGCCAGTGTAACGCGGTTAAAATAGGGGAAATGTGCTCATGTTTGTTAGTGCCACTTAAAAGGCGTGCGGCAGCATTTTGCACCATCTGGAGGCGGGTGACGGCGGATGCACTAACCCCTAAATATAAAGCGTTGCAATAGTCTAGCTGACTAGTTACAAAGGCGTGGATTATCATTTCTAAGTGCTGCCTTGAGAGAAGAGGTTTTATTTTTCTAGCAGCCTCAGTTGAAAGAAACTCGACTTCACAACTGCCCTAATCTGACTGTCGAGATTAAAGGGCCAGTGTGTAAAATGGGTTGAAAACAGTGACATCAGTGGTCAAATTCTAGATTGCAGGGCTCACTCGCTCACCCCTCCCGTTGGGTAAATGATGGTGGCCTCGTAGGGACAAAAAGCCTTGCGCACAAGTTTTTCAGGAGTAGGTCTATCTAGCGACGAGGTGAATGTTTATTTAGAAATCTAAGCCATGTTACATATTGTAATGAATCACTCACGAGCAGGAGACCAGAGGAGCATTCGGGAAAAAGGCCCGTTTATTTGAGCACTCCAGAAACTCCGGTAACACTCCAGGGGGTAAAAGATTCCGTCCCAAACTTTGACTCTTCTAGCGTAACAGACACACTTCATAACTTTACACACATACTCATTTACCATTCTGAGTGGACACCCCCTCCCCTCTCTGCTGCACCAATCTCCAGCCCGCACACTGACTGACAGCGTAGCCGGTAAACAGAGCTCAGCTGTTTATTTAGCCTAGCGATATCTCCGGACTATAGTAGCTGCAATGGACGACTTTGAACGCGATTTTGAAGAGTTTCTTGTAGCGGACACAGACCCAGAGCCATACCTGTTTGAGCTGGAGCATACAGATGAGGAACTCCATGTGTTTGATGCTGAGCGGGCGAGAAGAGAGGCTGAATGCACAGAATGGGATTCGGTGCTACTGCTACCATTATTGGGGAGATATATCATCAGGAGGAAAAGCACCGCAGAGAGTGCATCACAAGGAGTGAAGTTGCGTCTTCTTTTCCTCGCAGATGACGGTTCGGGTTCATTCTCTCCTGTTGTGTGGTAAGTGTGGTCCATTCACAAACTTTATAACTAAAAAAACTTTTCACTACTCTCTATCGACGAACTACTAACACTCTCTGCTGTTTCCTCCTCCTTCTTCCTTCCTTCCGCTTTCTTCGTTGGTTCATTTATACACGCGAAACGCGTTCTCTGGGTGGCTGGATTGTCCGCTCGGTCGGCCGTACATACATGGCGGCGCAAGATGGCGACCTCTCTAAAGCAGGGCCCTTGCTATATATATATATAAAAGCATAATTATAAGGCTACGAAAACCAAACGAATTTTATGTTATAGCGATTATACACTTATATAAACATATTAATGGGTAGAATATTCAGATTCAGATTCAGATTGACAATAAACCATCCCAAATATTACACACTGGCCCTTTAAAGTTTAAAAAGTTTAGTGCCATCCAGGCCTTTAAGTCATTAAGACACTTAAAAAGTGGTCCCAAGGAAGGTGCATTTTTCTTTTTAAGGGGCAAGTAAATCTGGCAGTCATCTGCATAGCAATGGAAATATATACCGTATTTGCGTAAAATGGAACCCAGTGGGAGCAAATATAGAGAGAACAGAAGAGGGCCTAAGACCGAACCTTGTGGTACCCCACATGGGAGGGACGCACAAGAGGACGTGAAGTCACCAATGTTGACACTGAAGG
Organism: Epinephelus lanceolatus; assembly: GCF_041903045.1. Taxonomy (NCBI): domain Eukaryota; kingdom Metazoa; phylum Chordata; class Actinopteri; order Perciformes; family Serranidae; genus Epinephelus; species Epinephelus lanceolatus. The sequence continues at coordinate 16,249,736 of NC_135755.1, forward strand.
TTTGGTCTACTAAGTAGGATCGAAACCACTCCAGTGCTGAACCCCTAATACCCACCCAGTGTTCTAGACGAGATATTAAAATTTTGTGGTCCACTGTATCAAACGCAGCCGTTAAATCTAAAAGCACAAGAATGACATTGTCACCAGAGTCATTAGCTAAAAATATGTTGTAGGTAAGAAAATACGTGAAAATAAAAACAGGAAAACAGAGTAGAGGAAAGGGACGCTGAAGAAATGGACGAAAGGAAAGAAAATAAATGTATCTCAGTGTTTTACAACAATACATATGAAAGAAAAACTTGATTTATTTTCCAGATCTGTGCATTGGTGGCATTCTCAATTTACAATGTCTTTAGATAAAAAGTTAACATGGAAATAAATGAATATTAATCACAAGACTTTTTTGGTTTGTGACTCAAAATGTAATGTCGTAGTCTTATAAGATTGAGTTATGGATTTCCAAAGCCAAAGATTTAAACAAATGATGTGTAAAAATGAAAAGGAGGTCATGAGATTCACTCACGTTACAATTATTAGTACAGTAGTTTGGAAAATTCAAAACAAACCCACCTCCAGACCAGACACACTTAGGTTCACTGTAATGAGTATAATACACTGGATCTCCTCTTCCAGCTCTGCACACATATCCTGCTGTGTGTGTCTGTCCATCAACAATGTAGGAATCCTGTTCAGTCCCATGGATGCTGCCAGGTATCAGCTCATAGCTGTAGGAGTTGTCTGACAGTCTGGGAACAGCCTTATACCAGAAGAACCTCCATCCTGCAGATGGATGTTCAACACTGCAGTTCAGAGTTACTGAGGCTCCAGGACTCAGCCATAATGGAGACACAGTGAGGATATGCCAGGGTTTGTCTGTTGGAAAGTGATTTCACAGAATGAAAACATGTCATGATGTATTGTTGGTGGATTACATGCACTGCTTATATATTCTCTCATTCTATCTCACAATGTGTAATACATATATGTAAACATAGACTCCACTTTTTTTAATACAGCCACAATAAAGATGACGACTGATGACATGTGACTTACAATCAGATACTCTCAATGTGAAAGCATCACTCCACTCTGTTGAAGACTTTTCATGTTTCAGTGTGCCCATACACCTGTAGTCTCCATTGTATGATGGCGAAGCACATCTAATCATGTTTTCCTTTTGTTTTTTAAGAGTGATTGAGCTGGGTGTCGTCCATTCATACTTCCACTCAGTGTCTCCTCCATCCTCAATTTCACATGTAAGTGTGATCGTCTCTCCAGATAGTATATCTCAGGCCAGTTGGGTCGCAGGGTCACAACAGCTCTGTTTGTAACTGTTTATGCACAAGTTAGAAAAGATAAAACATAAAACATAATGTTTTCAATGTTAGTCTTAATCATAATTTATGAATACACAATGTAACCTATTGTTACTGCATTTTGTTTTTCATGTCATTTTGCCAACTAGTCATTTTTTTTCTTTACTGACTGGATCACTGTACTCTGTGTAGTGAACTAGCTTTCCTCTTCCTTCCGGACACTGACAGATACCATCTTGTGAGACACTTGTGTTTTGTTCACCATTTGTAACGATTATAGTTTCATGGGAATCTGAGGAACGTCTGAACCAGTCATATTTCCATCCAGCAGAGCCTTCCACAGAACAGGTCAGTGTCAGAGTGCCCCCTACTGGTACTGTTGTCCTGCCTGCTCTCAGAGTGGCCACAGGTCTTTGTGTTGCTTGGTTTAGAATACATTTTTATTATTCAGCTATTATTCATTATTATTTTCTAGGGAGTGAGCACGAGTTGTTTGTGTTTAACGAGACAACTGGTCGACCGTTCCTGTTGAATGTGTAAAGCCAGTCAGTGTCTGTTCCTTCTCTCATGTCACATATGAAGGTAACAGACTCTCCACTAAATAAATAGGGTGAGTTGGGTTCAATGATCAGCTCAGCGTCTGGAATCACACGCAAACATATAATAGATACTGTCAAACATTCAAACCCTAAAAAAGTGTTTGAGGAACATGTAATGACACACTCTTAATCACTGCTTTAGTCACATCATAACTGCTACATGAAATGATACATATATTGATCAAATATAGTGAATAAATAGTGAATAAACCCCAAAACAGAAAAGACAGAAAATTGTTCAGTCACCTTCAGTGTGTCCACAGTCGAGGAGTGTATTCAGCACTGTAATAAAGATTGATACTTAAGACATTATAAACTGGCTGAACTGTCAAATACATAATAAACAAAAGCATTTAAAAACAGCTGGAGCTGGACAAACATATGATACTCTGTTCATCTCACTACATGTTCCTTAATCTGTATCTGTCAAACAAATAAAGTCACTTATGTACTCACAGAATAACAACAGCACGCAGAACAAAGTCAGCCCCATCCTCACATCGAGCACTAACACTCTGCACTCTGTTTTATTTGAAGGGGTCCGCCTCTAATAAACAGAAGGACTGACACTGTACCAGGAAGAAAAAAAGAGAACTTACGTACATTTCAAATATGTAGATACAGTACATGAGATCAGACGTTTCCCACATCTTCTTTTTCTGAGTTTAGCCCTCACAACACTTTGGGTTTGACCACATATATGTTGAACTGTCAATGTGCAAGGCTGATTTAATCAGAAAATACAACTGTCTCAACAGCTTAGATCACATAGTTGTCACAATAAAGCTCAGAGAAGGATATTAAAAGAAGGGCTGCCTGCAAATATAAAAAGGAAAGAAATGAAATTTTGCAATGTTATGATGAAATTTGTCACAACTACACACACAGGAAGTGATAACTTAACTAAATATAAATTGTCTCGTGGGCACTCTGTCCAGAATTTAGACATCCGTTTCTTGTATTTTGCTCTGTCACTGTGGTGTTGACTACTATCTCTGGTGGTGTTGATTTACTCAGAAATGAGGAACACAATCGATTTCACAATCTCAAACACTGTGAGAAAACTTGTATCTCTAGTCTGCAAGATCTTAAAGCACACATCTTGATGAACGAGTTATTCAAGGTGAAAATTTTTACTGACGTACATTGTATAATTTGTTGAGAACAAAGTGATGAAACGACAGTCAGTGGAAACTAAAATCATCAACCCACTGAGGGCTGGATTCAAATTCACACTGAAAATCAATGTAAAAAATTGACTGATGCAACTTGTGTGAATTTTATCACGGCAACTCATAATGTGACTCAGTAGTGTGTATGGCCCCTACGTGCATGTATGCACTCTTAACAACATCTGGGCATGCTCCTGTTGAGTTGGCAGATGGTTTCCTGGACAGACTGTGGCGGCAACAGATGCACTGATACATAACGTCCCATAGGTGCTCAGTTGGACTTAGGTCAGGGGAACAAGAGGGCCAGTCAATGGCATCAATGCCTTTGTCATCCAGGAACTGCCTACACACTCTGACCACATGAGGCCAGGCACTGTCCTGCACCTGGAGGAACCCAGGGCCCACTGCACCAGCGTAAGGTCTGACAGTCGCTCTGAGGATTTCATTCTGGTACCTAACAGCAGTCAGGGTACTGTTTGATAACACGAATATCACGCGGATATTCACGCCTGTCACATGTGCTCAATGAACCTGCTCTCATCTGAGAGACCGGGCCGCCAGTGGTGGACCTGCCACGTCTGGTGTCTCTGGCGAATGCCAATCGAGCTGCATGGTGCTGGGCTGTGAGCACAGGTCCCATTAGAGGACGTCAGGCCCTCATGCCACCCTCATGGAGTCTGTTTCTGACAGTGTGGTCGGAAACATGCACACCAGTAGCCTGCTGGAGGTCATTTTGTTGAGCTCTGGCAGTGCTCCTGTTCCTCCTCACACAAAGGAGCAGATACTGGTCCTGCTGCTGGGTTGATGCCCATCTACGGTCCTGTCCAGCTCTCCTCATGTAATGGCCGGTTTGCTGGTGTCTCCTCCATGCTCTTGAGACAGTGCTGGGAGACACAGCAAATCTTGTGACCACACATATGGATGTGCCATCCTGGAGTAGCTGGACTACCTGTGCAACCTGACTGGGCTGCAGGTACCACCTCATGCTACAAGTAGTGATGAGTACACACATTTTTTTGAGCAGTGTATGTTTAGCTTAAAATTCAGTTTGTAACTTCCTGTGTGTGTAGTTGTGACGAATTTCATCTTAACATGGGAACATGTGACAGACATGAATATCCACGAAATATACGTGATATGGTGCCATGATGACTGTTAGGTACCAGGATGAAATCCTCAGAGCAACTGTCAGACCTTACGCTGGTGCAGTGGGCCCTGCATTCCTCCTGGTGCAGGAGGAAGCCAGGGTCCACTGGGTTCCTCCTGGTGCAGGACAATACCCGGCCTCATGAGGCCAGAGTGTGTAGGCAGTTCTTGGATGATGAAGGCATTGATGCCATTGACTGGCCCTCTGGTTCTCCTGACCTAAATCCAACTGAGCACCTATGGGACGTTATGTATCAGTGCATCTAAAACTGCCAACTACCACCACAGATTGTCCAGGAACTCACTGATGCTCAGTCCATAGGGACTTGGGTTGGGAACTGGAGGGTCGCCTGTTCGAGTCCCCGTCCGGACCAAAATATGGAGCGTGGACTGGTGGCTGGAGAGGTGCCAGTTCACCTCCTGGGCACTGCAGAGGTGCCCTTGAGCAAGGCACCGAACCCCCCAACCGCTCGGGGCGCCTGACCAAGAGCAGCCCCCTCACTCTGACATCTCTCCACTTTGCGCATGTATAGGTCCTGTTTGTGCATGTGTGTGTCTTTCAGACCTGTGTGTAATTGACAAGCAAGAATGAAAACACTGAATTTCCCCTCAGGGGGATTAATAAAATAAATAAACTTAAACTTAAACTTATCCAGGTCTGGGAGGCGATCCCCCAGGACACCATCCACCAACTCATCAAGAGCATGTCCAGACACTGTCAGGATTGCGTACAGGCACGTGGGTGCCATACACACTACTGAGTCACATTATGAGTTGCTGTGATAAAATTCACACAAGTTGCATCAGTCATTTTTTTACTTTGATTTTCAGTGTGAATTTCAATCCAGCCCTCAGTGGGTTGATGATTGTAGTTTCCACTGACTGTCATTACGTCATTTTGTTCTCAACAAATTATACAGTGTACATCAGTAAAGATTTTCAACTTGAATAACTCATTCATCAAGATCTGATGTGTGGTTTAAGTGTGCTTTAAGATCTTGAAGTCTAGAGATACAAGTTTTCTTTCAGTGTTTGAGACTGTGAAATTGATTGCGACCATCCTCTTCCTCATTTCTGTGCAACCAACACCACCAGAGATAGCTGCAGTCAACACCACAGTGACAGCAGGGGGGTATTCCATCAACGTAGCTAAGAATATCCAGACTAAGGTGTAATCTTGAAGTTTGACTAAACGCCAACTCCCAATCTAGCTCCAACCCGTTCCATCAAGTGAAATCAGCTGGCTCCAACTGATGCTAATTCAAGCCTCACCTGTTAAGCCTCAACTCATGCACGCGCCCAGGGAAAATAAAAAGCCCAAACTAGTTGAGTGAAGAAAATGTTGCAAAATGTCAAAAAGCAAAGGAAAGGAGCGAGCGGAGGCTTTTTCTACAGCCGAGCAAATGCTCCTTATGGAAGTGTATGAGGACTATAAGGACATAATTAAGAAAAAAGGCAATACTGCAGCGATTAATAAAGCAAGGCAGGTGGCGTGGCAGAATATCGCCGACAGGCTAAATGCGCAAGTGACAAAGAAAATTCAGCATTTCAGCATAATGTCATGTTATAGAAATCTTGACAAAATATATGTAGATAAGAACACCTATTAAATCTAACAATTCAAGAATGCCTAATTAAATGTGTAAATTAATATTAGTGAAAGACTATTTATCACATTTATCTACTGATTCCTATGTAAAGTTCAGATGATGCATTTAATCAAACTATTTTTTGTGAATCATCGCATTTTTCACAAAATTGATTGTAGATTATGACATTTCCGAAATGATCAGTTTATAGGAAATAATCACATTACATTTATCTATTGATTGTAGAAAATGACATTTAGCAAATCCATCAGCTCAGTGGAGATGAGGAAACCTATTAAGTGAATGCAGGTGATAGTGAATCAATGATCTATTTCTCATCATTTGGGAGTCAACTGTAAGCTCTATCCTTTATTATATAAAAATAAGGAAAATCCCCTTAAATGTATGGAATGTGCTATAGGATGAGGAACAGACAAACCACAATGGTGTGTGTCCCATTTTCATCCCTCACTTTTACCTCTCTGCAAACAGTTGTCTTACTTAGCCTCTCAGCATCACCGACACTATACAGGAATGTACTGCTAGCAAAGAACCTCAGTGCAATACAGACTGACTGCACAGTGGTCAGAGACGGGCTGCGGCGTGTGACCTTTATAATGTGTGGTTCCAGCAAACTGCATAGATACACTATGCTCTGCCTGCTGAACCGGTACCTCTCCCACAGATAGGAGTCCATCTGTATCAATGGGTTGGTCCTGTCCTGGAAGACCCTTGGGGCTGGTGGTGGTTGGAAGGCCCTCTGGACAATGTGGGCCTCCTCATCAACAGGATCCTCGATGAAGGGGCATGCCATTATTTCCTAATTTACTCTCTCTTGCTCTGTCTCTGTGTCTCTCTGGGTGTGTCCCTCTCCTTCTCTGGCCGTTGTCAGTTGACCTTAATTGGCTGTGAATTTGCTAGCCAATTGGAAACACAGTGGGGTGGGGATGGGAGGGCAATCACATATTCATGTACAATCTTTTTTTTAATGCCTCAGTTTCATTTTATTATAGTTTTGTTTTTATTAAATTGATTTTGGCTTTACTGTTGTGTTTTTTTTAATTATCTTATTTTTATTACATTTTAATTTGTTTTTAATAGTTAATGTTTTTAGATTAATTATGTTACATGTTTTATGATCTACATATTATTTTATCATTACATGACAGGTGTGAGTGTGTAAAGCACTGGCAGAACTGTCTTGTAGGTGTCTGTTCTTGTCTATTGAACATTTTTTGATCATAGATGGAGCTAATCCTCACCTTAATCCTGCTACAGACCAGGATTGCCCGGCAGTTAACCACTTTGATGGAACGGAGTTGTGGCTCAGGTTGATGGAACGGAAACCGGAGTTTAGCTCGATGTATCAGGCTTAGCCAGAACCACGGTTTCCATGGTTACCGATGTGAGGCTAATCTTAGCCACTTTGATGGAACAGAACTCTGGCTCACATTAGCCAGACTTGGCCATTTAAGCCTGGATTTGCCTTTAGCCTGCTTGATGGAATACCCCCCGGGTTTTATTGCTATGTTTATAATCATATGCATTTTACCTTCCAGGTTAACTACATGATATTTTAAATGCACAGCTACCCTGAAGACAATATTTCTAAAGTAATCTGTTGCTGTGTGCAGAACGCTCTGGGGGGTATTCCATCAGGAAAAAGCCGCCGCTCGCTCCTTTCCTTTGCTTTTTGACATTTTGCAACATTTTCTTCACTCGACTAGTTTGGGCTTTTTATTTTCCCTGGGCGCGTGCATGAGTTAAGGTTTTGTCAGGTGAGGCTTGAATTAGCATCAGTTGGAGCCAGCTGATTTCACTTGATGGAACGGGTTGGAGCTAGATTGGGAGTTGGCGTTTAGTCAAACTTCAAGATTACACCTTAGTCTGGATATTCTTAGCTACGTTGTTGGAATACCCCCCTGCTGTTAACAGGATGATGTCGTTGTCTAAATGTGTATGCAGCAACACATTTTGTAGGTGTGAAAAGGAAGTGAAGGAGGGTTAAATGACCTCATACTGACAGGCGGTGCCTTGGCCTGCTTTTTCTCCGGCTCTAGTTGGAGCAAGACATAACATTTTAAAAAAGCTCAGAGAAGGATATTAAAAGAAGGGCTGCATGTAAAAATAAAAAGAAAATGACATGATTGTGAAAACAGCGTAGGAATGGAGTCTTGTATGACAAGTGCATTACATTTTGAGCTACAAACCATCAATGTCTCATGATTAATATTTATTTATTTCTATTAGTTAACATTTTAACTAAGTACATGGTAAATTAAGGATGCCACCAATATACAGATCTGGAAAATAAACAGATTCTTACTTCAATATGTACCGTAGTGAAAGCATGCATATATACAATATCACCATAATCAAGAGCAGACGTGACTGTAGATTAAACAATGATCTTTCAACCAGCAGGAGGAAAACAAGATTTGTTTCTATACAAAAATCCAATTTTGACCCTCAGTTTGCTTGATAGTTGTTCTACATGGGTTTTAAAAGTGAGTCTAGTATCCAGGCAGAGGCCCAAATATTTATAATATTTTACAATTTCAATTGCAAACATCTCAAACTTCTGCTGTTATTTGGAACAAACTGCAGCTGATCCTGTCGTCACATTTGAGTATTCGTGCTCCTCTGGCTCATTATTCCTCCCTGTTAAAAGAATAAGATGAATTCATGAAAAGACAAGTTACTGTACTGTATTCAGGGTACACTGGCCTACACAAGCATCTCAACTTTTGTATGTCATTCTCACTACATAAAATGCACCCTTGTTAGCAATCAGTGTTTTTAAGATCAATTACAGAATATGTGACAACCCTGGATTCATTTAAAATCAGTCCTTTAACCAACTCTATTATTTCTGCTTCATGTTGAACAAAAAGTATCTACTGTACCATGTTCAGGTTCTTCAGAGCCTCTGATTGTTTCGTAGAGACAGACGTCACCTACAGAACAGAAAATCAAGCCAAGGTATTCATCATTTTAATCCCATTATGTAGGAATTCCCTAATCTTCTAAAACAGATAATCCAAACTGAAAATGTTAGTCTTAGATTTGATGATAAATCATGAAATGAATCAGGATTAAGGCTGACCGTGGAGAAGAGAAGCATACTCTCTGCCTTGCATTTCATCCTGGTTGATCATGTGGTCTGGAGCAGGACCCTGATTGGTGCTCTGAGACCTGGTGGGTCCAAAACATGAAGTAAATACAGTGGGTTTAATAAGGAACATGTAATGTGCTGCTGTTACGTTCAGAATGAGAGAAGAGAGTGTTGGGCCGACCTCATAAAGCATGAATCTGTAACAAAAGAAAAAAAAAGACATTAACTGTGACATTGTTTAGTATTGCAAATTGTTCTATTGTTACTACAGTACATGTGATTACATCACAATCTGATATCAGCAGGAAAAGATCTCACCTTTTGACTTTGTGTAGCGACACACAAACAGCAGCAGGAGAAGAATCAGTGAAACTCCACCAACCAGCCCAACAATCAACAGCACAGGAAATGGAGAGCTTTGTTCAGGCCTGGACGCTGCTATAATAAATATTATATTAATAATTACAAGTACTGACTCATAAATAAATGTACAAATATTAGAAGACATACACTCATAAACCCTGATCACACACCATGTACATTTAGATTCACACATAAACACACAGTAAAAACTTCTCAATCTAACCTATTATTTGATGAAAACTTTTCTTTGGCTCAAAGTTAATATTCCTTTGTAATATAAAGTAATATACAGTTAATTTATTAACATGTATTTACTTTTTTATTTCTGTGTTTCATCACTTAATGCCCTAGTTTATAAAACTAATATCTATCAACAAACTTGCAGGTAAACTCAGCTGAAACTTACCCATCTTCTAATTTAGTGATGACTTTTCTAACTCAGACCGTAACACAGCTGACAAATAAAGATTCTATTTTGAATCATACTCACATTTTACTGACATCCAACTCTCTGGTGACGTCCATCTCTGCAAACCTTGTGGTGAATCTTTTCCTTTACATTTATAAAAGCCTTCATCAGACTTTGACACTGCAGAGATAGTCAGCTCCCCTCCAGTAACACTCTGGATGAGTTTGTCATTTTTATAGAAATCCACATTATAAGGAACTTTTTCTGTCCTCAATTTGCAGCCAAGAGTGACAGAATCTCCCTCAGTAACAGGATGGACAGGGCTCACCAGGATAATATCACCGTCTGTAAAAAGATTAAAGAATACAAAGATTTGGTTGCAGAGATCAGCTGGTGCAGCTTAAACAAGCTGATGTAACATTATGACAATGAATTAAATGTTGGAATTGATTTTACAGCTGCATACAGTAACTGAGAAATCCCTGTCTTACTGTAAATGTATCTTTCTGTCATCAAACCAACAAAAAGATTATAGTGCTTGTTTCAGTGTTGCTCACTGATGTACTGTAATACGGTAATTTTTCAAAACTATGTAACAGAATGTTAAAATACTTCAGAAACAAAATCTTTTAAATGAATTAAGACTCACACTGTATAGTGATGTTGACTGCATTGCTGAACTGTCCTGTTTCAGACTCACACCAGAAGATTCCACTCTGCCAGTAACGGTCCATGTTGCATCTGGATCCAGTCATGGTCCCCCAGGAAGAAGAGGAAGAAGAAGAAGAAGAAGAAGAAGAAGAAGAAGAAGAAGAAGAAGAAGAAGAAGAAGAAGAAGAAGACGAGTGTGTCGTGTAGCCATCTACAGAAAACCTGCTCACTCTCCACTCAGTAGAGTTTCCCTCACAGCTCAGTGACACAGGCTCTCTGCTGAAGTGTTGCATTCTGTCAGGACTCACTGTGAGAGACGCTGCTGAATGAGAATCTAAAAACACATAAAAAGCAGACAAAGAATAAAGATTAAAAAAGGCCATACTGTCAACAATCATTTGATTTCCTTGTTGGTTTTAATCTGTTTAAATGCTGGAGTATAGACACAAAGGATCACACCAATACAGGTATATAATAGAATTTAAAATTCCACCATGGAAACAACCCTTCAGGTTTAATGTGGATTTAATTGTTGTGGCTAAGTTGTGCAACAGTGTAACACAGTGCACGTTATGCCATTGGTGCAAAGGTGACGTGTGCAAATTGTGAAGGAATGTGCAGTTCACAGACTGCACAAATGCAAGGGTGCATACATTGAACTACGGCTCTCTGGGTACATAATTTCAATGTGAATCCCAAAAAAAGGGCAAGCATAAAAAGTGAGTATATATTTGATGTCTAAAATGCATTTTGGAGAGAATTGTTGGATGTTAAAGTGCCACAGTAAAGCACCATTATGTAGAAGTAGCAACACCAGAACAGACAAATACCCCATTACAACTAAAAGACCTGTATTTAAAGGTTTGAGGGACAGAGAGAAGGAAACAAGCAAACATAAACTGAAGGAAGTAACACATAAAAAGCAGACAAACAAAGAATGAAAAAATTAAACAAGGCCATACTGTCAACAATCAGTTGGTTTAACTGTGTTTTAATGTGTTTAAATGCTGGAGTTCAAACGCAAAGGATCACACCAATACAGGTATATAATAAAATGTAAGTACCACAGGGAACCATTACATAAAAGCAGCAACACAAAAACAGACAAATAACCCATTACGCCTAAAAGCCCTGCATTGAAGGGTTTGGGGGGCAGAAAGAAGGAAACAAGCAAACATAAATAGAGCGAAGTAAGAAAGTACATCAAAATAAAAGTGGAAAAAAGAACAGAGGAAAGGGAAGCTGAAGAAATAGATGGAAGGAAAGAAGAAAAAGACAGTATCTGATGTTTTCATAGAATGTCCTTAACGGTAAGACTAGGTCCTCGTAAAGATTAAAGTTATTCACAAATCATCGTAGAGCTTCAAAGAGCTCCGAAGATGAAAAACTGTTAGGAGTAAAGCGGAGGACTTTTAAGAGACTTAAGAGTTTCTTAATCAGAGGAGAAAATGGCAGAAACACAAAGAGGTAGGAGAAATATTCTCCAAACACTGGATGACAGTGAGTTAATGAAGTGCTACAGATTAGATTGCGCAGGAATTATGTTTGTGGTTGATCTCATTCAGGGTACGCACACATTTTCCATCCAACACATTAATGCTATAACATCAGACATAAAATGATCACAATAGCAAGATATTTGAAGCACTAGAAAAATGAAGCAGTGCAGCAGTGATGACTTGAGTCTGTCTCAACCTTCCATCAGCAGAGTGATCACACTAATCAATAACAACACTTTCACAGTCAGTGGTTCATTTCATTTCCACTGGGTGTCTACACCTTGCAGGCTCAAACCAATCACATCTGTTAAAAGAATGCATCATACCTAGCAACCATGTCAATTACACCTTCTCACTAAGGTAAAAGTTCCTGTCCCTTCCTCGCTCAAAGTTGCTCTGAGAACTTTCCTAAATCACTGCTAAGCTAGGACTCCTTACTAAAAGTATTTAGGCTGTTAGGAGCTCTCTGAGAGTGTTTTCAGAATGTTGTTTAATACGGCCCTTGATGTTGGTGTGAGGGAATAGTCATAACAAGTGCATGTCTACTATTGTGTCAGCATAAAAAAACTCAAACTAAACCTACCTCCAGACCAGACACACTTAGGTCCACTGTAAAGAGTATAATACACTGGATCTCCTCTTCCAGCTCTGCACACATATCCTGCTGTGTGTGTCTGTCCATCAACAATGTAGGAATCCTGTTCAGTCCCATTGATGCTGCCAGGTATCAGCTCATAGCTGTAGGAGTCGTCTGACAGTTTGGGAACAGCCTTATACCAGAAGAACCTCCATCCTGCAGATGGATGTTCAACTCTGCAGTTCAGAGTTACTGAGGCTCCAGGACTCAGCCATAATGGAGACACAGTGAGGACAGGCTGAGGTTTATCTGTTGGAAAGTGATTTCACAGAATGAAGACATGCTATAATGTGTTGTTGGTAGATGACATCCACGACTTGTATTCAAATTCAAATATAAAGGTGCACTGTCTGAAAATACAGGGAACAATAATTTCTTTTTTACATTCAGCAAAACAAAAATGACGACTGATGACATGTGACTTACAATCCAAAACTCTCAATGTGAAAGCATCACTCCACTCTGTTGAAGACTTTTCATGTTTCAGTGTGCCCATACACCTGTAGTCTCTGTTGTATGATGACAACACATTTCTAATCATGTTTTCCTTTTGTTTTTCAGGTCTGTATGAGCGGGGTGTCGTCCATTCATACTCCCACTCAGCGTCTCCTCCATCTTCAATTTCACATGTAAGTGTGATCGTCTCCAGATAGTATATCTCAGGCCAGTTGGGTCGCAGGGTCACAACAGCTCTGTTTGTGACTGTTCATGATCAAGAGGCCACAAATATAAAAATTAGAAAAGATTAAACATCAAACTCATTTTAGTGTTAGTCTTAATCCTCATTCAAAAATACACAGTGTATTATTTATTGCATTTTATATTCCATATCATATTACCGACTGGATCACTGTACTCTGTGTAGTAAAGTGGATCTCCTCTTCCTCCTCTGCACCAGTAGAGTCCTCCCTGTGAGACACTGATTGTGTCATTTGAGAGGAAGACAACATCTTGTGTGGTCAGAGGTTCAGAGGCTTTATTGCCTCTGTACCAGAAGTATTTCCAACCAGATGATGATGATGATGATGATGATGATGATGGGCTCACAGAGCAGGTCAGCATCACACTGCCCCCTGATGGAAAGTGTCTGCTCAGGTTGGCCTTTGGTTGTGCTGTTTAATTTAGACAAAGACATAAAAGTGGTCATTATTTCCCTGTGAATCAGTCCAGTTTGAAAGATAATTAAAATTAATAACATAATCTCATCCAGCATTCTTGGTGGTGCTACGACTTACTGTAGAAAATGATATCACATTATTTTGATCACCTTTTTAAATCAGTATATATTATTATTATTATTATTATTATTTAAATTTTATATACTTTATTAATCCCTGAAGGAAAATTCAATTTTTCACTCTGTTGTCAATTACACACAGGTCCGAACACACACATGCACAAACTGGACCTATACATGCACTAAGTGGAGAGATGTCAGAGTGGGCTGCCCATGACAGGCGCTCCGAGCAGCTGGGGGGTTCGGTGCCTTGCTCAGGGGCACCTCGGCAGTGCCCAGGAGGTGAACTGGCACCTCTCCAGCTACCAGTCCACGCTCCATATTTTTGGTCCGGAAGGGGACTCGAACAGGCGACCCTCCGGTTCCCAACCCAAGTCCCTATGGACTGAGCTACTGCCGCCCCAAAGTATCGTAAACTGATGGAAATCAGTTGCAACAATGCTTCTGTTAAACATTTATTAACCACTAAAGTTGTTGCTTAAATTAACCTAAAGTGGATTAAAGTGAGCACAAACACACTTCTAAGAATGAACAACAATTTAAACACAGCTTTCTCTTTTTCCCTTTGTTAAGTGTCCACTGTGTCTGAGATAATGCAGAGAAATCATCACTCCACTTCACTCTGGAAATGCTAAAGTACATGCCTGCTGCTCTTCATCGCAAAATGCCCTTAAATTTTGAGACTCTAGTATGAAAACTACTTACGTTCCATTTTGAGTTTTACTGGTTCAGATTCTTCGTCCTCAAATTTACACATGTAAGAGCTCCCATCTGAAATGACTTGAACTGTGTTTTCTGAAGACATCGCTGACTGATGGTTTGTGTCTCTTTCAATAGGTGATCCGTCTTTGTAGAAAACAGCATTCTTCTCCTTTGTCTGAGTACGATGTCGACAGCGCAGGGTCACTGATTCTCCTTCAAACACAGTGGACGCAGGACTTTCCAGGATCACATCTTTGTCTGTGGAACACAGGTCAGTAGGTGATTCATTAAATCATCTCAACAAATGAACATATCAGTCATATGAAGATCTTGTTTGAGTCGTAGGGGACAAATTCTTGACCATCCCTGTGGATTGTGTAATAACAGTTAGAGTCTTTTTCTCAATCTAAAACTTTTTTAAACAAGATTAACAACATTCATACATTATATATTGGCACTTTGCCAAACAGGGTGATCATATCAACATGGCTGATAAACATAAATGAATACATAAAGTAATGCTTGTAGTGAACTTGGTCATGGTGGTAAAATGTATCACTTACCTGATACAGTTAGAGAAACTTTATTACTTTCTTTTCTTGAATGTGCTGAGCGCTTGTGAGCACCAATGCACTGGTATTCACCACTGTCGTCTGTCGACAGAGATTGTGATGTATATCTCTTATCGGGGTTGAAGGGGAGAAATTCTTGATGATCCCTCTTGATTTTGTAATACCAGTCGGTGTCTTCTCCTTCCCTCATGTCACATATGAAGGTAACAGACTCTCCGGTAAATAAAGTGGACCAGTTTGGTTCAATGGTCAGCACAGCATCTATAAAACCAACATAAACATTGTGTTTTCTTTATTGTATTAATTAAACACTGCCGAAACAGAACACACAGAAAATGGTGAAAAGTGATGCAGTTGTTGAATATTTGTCTCGAGTGAATATATAAACAAGAAGAAGTATAATTACCTTGAGCATGTCCACAGTAGAGGAGTAAATTCAGTGCTGAGATAAAAATTGGAACTTCATCAGACATTATCAAACTTACAGAAAAGATCATTTCTTTCATTAATGGCAACAATTCTTTCAAAGTCACTGATGTACTCACAGAAAACCCCCAGCACACAGAGCAGAGTGTGCCCCATCTTCACACTCACGACTGTTACTCTGCCTCTGAGAAATGCTTCTACGCTGTGTAAAGAAAAAGCTCAGAACATGTGAATCATATGATGAAAGATCAGAAACTGTGGGATGACAGAAGATGCATTACACATAAATACTGGACAGGAAGTTTTCTCTCACTTCTTCCTCTGAATCATTGCATTCTGTACTTCCTTCCCTTTTACACGAAGCTCACCCAACCAGACTGGTTTGACCACGGCATATTTTAATGTTAGTTTTTGTTGGACTTTATTTGTTGTGACCCACACAAGACAATCTACTAATCGATTTGCAAATACACAGAACTTACTCTGTGGACATGTACTTTAATTTCACAGAAAAATGTTACAGGTTTTATGAGGTTTCACATTCAGTGAATGTAGAGTCTGTAGGCAAACCCTGGAGATCTTGCCTCTGGAAGAAGAGCGGAAGAGCCCTTGTTTCCGTATGTGGTCCGCGTGATATTGATCAGTCACGTTTGAGCCGGGTGCAGTTGTTGCCAGGTTAAACGGTCCATGCGGTGAACTAACGAGGCGGAACATAATTGGCGTCACTGCAAACTCTGAATCCATCGCAATGGTTCAGCATATTTACTTATATATAAACGGAAGTCGGAAATGGAAATTCGCCTCCTCCGCCCAAATCAAACCGGAATGCCAAAAAACCGGGGTTCTGCCCCAGAGGCTGTATCGCCATCTGCTGAAAGTCAGACGGCGATACAGCCAATGGGTTCCAAGAATGTGGCTAACATAACTAATGCTTAGTATGCTTTTATTTTGATTGATTGATCGGGGCAGCGTTCAGTCAAAAATGGTGGCTGCGCTGTAAGTGCTCCCTCTTGTGGCTGTCAATTATCAGTGTCATCTCTTGTCATTGTAACCTGTTTGATCCAGTGACGGTAACAGCTGATGGTGCTGATGAGAAGACGGGAAGAAAGAATCATGTAGCAGAGACACACCAGTGACATCATCTCTTTCAAAGCATTTAACCTTGATGTTACTGTCACGAGGATAGTGATCATTTTCATTATCAGGCCAACTGTCAAGAACGTTAACTGATCACCTGACAGAGGTAAATGTAGGCTACTAAAGGGACTGATAATTCCATCTGTCGTGTAAATTACTAATTATTGTGACATCTATCAATACATGCCCTATATCACTCCTAGCCATGCCTTACACAGCACTGCACCCACCCCAAAACAGTTACAGTTAGCTAACACCTCAGTTTGACCCCCTAAGCATATTCAATCAGTGTATCAACAAAGTAGTGGTGGTGGAAATGAACAAAGTACATTACGACTTAGGTCCTGTACTTAAGTATCATTTTGATGTACTTGTACTTTACTTGAGAATAACTCGTTCATCAAGATGTGGGATTTAAGTGTGCTTTAAGATCTTGCAAACTAAGTTTTCTCACAGTGTTTGAGACTGTGAAATTGATTGCAACCATCCTCTTCCTCATTTCTGTGTAAACCAACACCACCAGAGATAGTTGCAGTCAACACCACAGCGACAGCAGGTTTTATTGCTATGTTTATAATCATATGCATTTTACCTTCCAGGTTAACTACATGATATTTTAAATGCACAGCTACCCTGAAGACAATATTTCTAAAGTAATCTGTTGCTGTGTGCAGAACGTTGTGGTGTTAATGGGATGATGTTGTTGTCTAAATGTGTATGCAGCAACACATTTTGTAGGTGTGAAAAGGAAGTGAAGGAGGGTTTAATGACCTCATACTGACAGGCAGTGCCTTGGTCGTATTTTTCTCCGGCTCTAGTTGGAGACATAACATTTTAAAAAAGCAACATTTGGTGATTGATGTTTTATTTTATGATGTTTATGGCAAAGTCAAAGAAAACAATGTTTAAATTCTGGACAGAGTGCCCAGGAGACAATTTATATTTAATTAATGTTCATTTAGTCACTTCCTGTGTGTGTGTGTGTGTGTGTGTGTGTGTGTGTGTGTGTGTGTGTGTGAGATTGAACGATGCATCACAGACTCTACTGGTGCAAAAGTTAATTTTCACAATCATGTCATTTTCTATTTATGTTTACATGCGGCCCTTCTTTTAACATCCTTCTCTGAGCTTTATTGTGACAACTATCTGATCTCAGCTGTTGAGACAGTTGTATTTTCTGATTAAATTAGCATTGCATTGTACCCTGTGGTTTTTGTTTGTTTATTTCTTAATGGTCATAAAAAATCTTCCAAAACATGAAATCATCCTGATCTAAAAGTATTTTTACACCCACAACTCTGATAATACTGTAAATAGGGATTATTTCACTATAGTTCAGTTGATCATTTCCATCATTGCTCTCTGTGTAGAAACAGAACACACAACTATGAAAAATGCAAAATGCCCAACAATTATCTGTTATAATTATGAACTACTTAGTGCAATACTAGTGTTGTCTAAAATACTGTGACCGTGTGACGTCCCTGCATGCTACCTGCAGTGGTTGGGCAGGAAGTGTGGGACTGTCACCATGTTTGCAGCATGTAGTTGCTGCAGTTTACTGTGTGTGTACTGAGTTTTGTTGAGTAATAATGCAGTTGGATATGCAGGGTTTGGAGGTGTATGTGATATTAAATCCACATTAAACCTGAAGGATTGTTTCCATGTGTGTGATCCTTTGTGTCTATACTCCAGCATTTAAACAGATTAAAATCAACAAGGAAATCAAATGATTGTTGACTTTATGGCCTTTTTCGTTTTTTAATGCTTTGTCTGCTTTTTATGTGTTTTTTAGATTCTTGTTCAGCAGCATCTCTCACAGTGAGTCCTGACAGACTCCGTGTGTATCAACAAACTCAACGAGACAGACAATGGCAGCTATCAAGTTTCAGTCACTGATGGGGATTATGTTGACTCAGTGGAGAAACACATACTGATTGTTGAAGGTAAGATCTGAATGCTTTCTTTGTCTTTAGCCAGTGTATGGGTCTTCTTGGTCTGCAGATTTCATTGTTAAGGTTATTATGGCAGTCCTTATGATACATGTTTCTTTAACTTGCAGTATTTAGTGCAAGACCGCCTTCAAGATTTTCTCAAACCTTTCATGACATCAGACACCCCTTTAAATGCATACACCACATGTTTTCATTGTGACTTCAAAAAAGTTCTATCGTCCAGTTTACAAATAAAATCACATACACTGTACATTGTTACACAGTTGGCATCTGCCATTGTACATCTCTGTTTATTTTTAAATAATATGTGGAAGTTAAAGTCTCTTTTGCCTATGAATCTTTGATAAAGACCACGTGGCTTGAACCTTCATGTAAATTTTGTGTTACCAGAACCGGCTGCTGACATAGAAAGTTTAGACAAAGCCTAGGTATGCTGGGATACTGTAGGGGCACTCAATGGCTAGGGAAATAAATTTATGAAAAAATTTCTTAAACCATTCAGTTACACATGCATATGTGTGTTGTGGAGGCTTTATCTGAGTCCTGTGTTGGTACAAATTTATTGATGTTGTTATTCCTACTAGTTGCCACCAGAGGGTGCCAACAAATCACCCAATGCCTCAATCTGTCTGTTTGGGTGGGTGTTGCAGAAACTGCTCCTACACCCAGTGGCGGTTCTTGCCATAGGCGATATAGGCGGCCGCCTAGGGCACCATTCCAAGGGGGGCGCCAAAATTGCACCTGTTACAACAGCAACAACAAAAAGTTTCAGTGTGTCATCACAGTCTGTTGGCGTCTGCCACAGTCCACCCACCTGTCAGCCACAAAGCTATTGGAATAAAGAGTACACCCACCTTCTCCTCTGTAACCCACTCATCTACCTATTAGTACACCCACCTCATCAGCTATCACTACACTACTGAGAGGAGTGTATGTGGAGAGAAATAAAATAAAACACAACAACAACAACAACAACAACAGTAAATCCGTGTTGAAATCAGGAGGAGAGCTAGTTATCATTACCTCTGAGCAGCCGGTGGCCACAATGGACAGCTCCATTGATTTACATTGTGGTGCCTTCACCCTCTATTCAGTAAAAAATACTATTTGGCGAAGGTACATTACAACATTCTCATGATGTGTTCAGTGTAATCTTGTAAAATGTAGCTTTTGGAGAGAAACTTGAATAAATCCAGCTGTTTGAAGGAGAAATTTGTTGATGTTTTCACAGCAATATAAAAAAGAAATTAGAGAGGGAATTACGGCATATTATAAAAAGTTTTTTGTCACACTTACACTAACCAGAGAGCAGAGGTAACACAGCAGTTTTTGCAGTAGAACCTTATAAATGAACAAGATACAATGCTGCTCCCTTCTGTTTGTTAAGGAGGACCATCCCACCTTTTCATAGAAGATGCAATGGAGTGTGAGAAATGTACCACCTATGATGAAGTGCAGCGCTTTGTGAATCACAGAGTCAAGAGGCTTTAAGGTGGAGGAAGAAGCATGCATATATACAATATTTCCGTAATCAGGAGCAGACGTGACTGCAGATTAAAAAATAGTATTTCAATGAGCAGGAGAAAAACAAGATTTGTTTCTATACAAAAATCTAATTTTGACCTTGTATGTATTATTATTATGTTTTTTGTTTTTTTTTTAGAAAAAATTGTCTTACACCCCTTAAAATCAAGAAGGCCTCCAAACCCCCTGTGAAGTTTTGGTGACCCTTAGTGGGTGTCAGGACTCCCAGGTTGGAAACCTGTGACCTAGAGAACATAAGCTTGTTTTAAATGTACCAGAATTTAAAAGAAGCTCATGTTTGATGAGAGAGATCTGAAATATATCAGAGCAGTGTGTAGATTTTCCATGGCCTGATTAAGAGAAGAGCCGCTGACACATAAAAGCATGTCATCTGCATAAAAATGTGCACGTTTTTAGATTTCTATCAAAGAAACATACACCTAACAAAAGCATGACTTTACTGGATCACTACAATCAGAGAGAAGACAAACAAATAAACTGCTTATGTACAGGAAATCATTTAAGAACAATTAAAAACACTGGCGACAGCAAACTATTGGAACAAAAGTTTATTGATACATGAAATGGTCAACCATACTTTTAACAATACAGAAGCTATTTATAGTATACAGAAGATATTTTGGAAGATTTTTAATGACAGTTAAGAAATAAACAAACAAAAATCATAGCGTACAATGTAATGCTGATTTAATCAGAAAATACAACTGTCTCAACAGTTTAGATCACATAGTTGTCACAATAAAGCTCAGAGAAGAATATTAAAAGAAGGGCTGCATGTAAAAATAAAAAGAAAATGACATGATTGTGAAAACAGCGTAGGAATGGAGTCTTGTATGACAAGTGCATTACATTTTGAGCTACAAACCATCAATGTCTCATGATTAATATTTATTTTATATATATATAAAAAATATATATTTATTTTATTTATTAGTTAACATTTTTAACTTAAAACATGGTAAATTGAGAATGCCACCACTATACAGATCTGGAAAATAAACAGATTCTTACTTCAATATGTACCGTAGTGAAAGCATGCATATATACAATATCACCATAATCAAGAGCAGACGTGACTGTAGATTAAACAATGGTGTTTTGACTAGCTAGGAGAAAAACAAGATTTGTTTCTATACAGAAATCCAATTTTGACCTTCAGTTTGCTTGATAGTTGTTCTACATGGGTTTTAAAAGTGAGTCTAGTATCCAGGCAGAGGCCCAAATATTTATAATATTTTACAATTTCAATTGCAAACATCTCAAACTTCTGCTGTTATTTGGAACAAACTGCATCTGAAGTTGTCTACAGGAGCTTTAAAAAATGAAGTGGCTGTAAATTGTAAGAGGCAATACAACAGATAAATATTCCACAGAAACACAACAAATTATTTGAATGTATATATATGTATATATGTGTGTGTGTGTGTGTGTGTATGTATATGTGTATATATATATATATATATATATATATATATATATATATACATACAGTACAGGCCAAAAGTTTGGACACACCTTCTCATTCAATGCGTTTTCTTTATTTTCATGACTATTTACATTGTAGATTCTCACTGAAGGCATCAAAACTATGAATGAACACATGTGGAGTTATGTACTTAACAAAAAAAGGTGAAATAACTGAAAACATGTTTTATATTCTAGTTTCTTCAAAATAGCCACCCTTTGCTCTGATTACTGCTTTGCACACTCTTGGCATTCTCTCCATGAGCTTCAAGAGGTAGTCACCTGAAATGGTTTCCACTTCACAGGTGTGCCTTATCAGGGTTAATTAGTGGAATTTCTTGCTTTATCAATGGGGTTGGGACCATCAGTTGTGTTGTGCAGAAGTCAGGTTAATACACAGCCGACAGCCCTATTGGACAACTGTTAAAATTCATATTATGGCAAGAACCAATCAGCTAACTAAAGAAAAACGAGTGGCCATCATTACTTTAAGAAATGAAGGTCAGTCAGTCCGGAAAATTGCAAAAACTTTAAATGTGTCCCCAAGTGGAGTCGCAAAAACCATCAAGCGCTACAACGAAACTGGCACACATGAGGACCGACCCAGGAAAGGAAGACCAAGAGTCACCTCTGCTTCTGAGGATAAGTTCATCCGAGTCACCAGCCTCAGAAATCGCAAGTTAACAGCAGCTCAGATCAGAGACCAGATGAATGCCACACAGAGTTCTAGCAGCAGACCCATCTCTAGAACAACTGTTAAGAGGAGACTGCGCCAATCAGGCCTTCATGGTCAAATAGCTGCTAGGAAACCACTGCTAAGGAGAGGCAACAAGCAGAAGAGATTTGTTTGGGCCAAGAAACACAAGGAATGGACATTAGACCAGTGGAAATCTGTGCTTTGGTCTGATGAGTCCAAATTTGAGATCTTTGGTTCCAACCGCCGTGTCTTTGTGAGACGCAGAAAAGGTGAACGGATGGATTCCACATGCCTGGTTCCCACTGTGAAGCATGGAGGAGGAGGTGTGATGGTGTGGGGGTGTTTTGCTGGTGACACTGTTGGGGATTTATTCAAAATTGAAGGCACACTGAACCAGCATGGCTACCACAGCATCCTGCAGCGACATGCCATCCCATCCGGTTTGTGTTTAGTTGGACGATCATTTATTTTTCAACAGGACAATGACCCCAAACACACCTCCAGGCTGTGTAAGGGCTATTTGACCAAGAAGGAGAGTGATGGAGTGCTGCGGCAGATGACCTGGCCTCCACAGTCACCGGACCTGAACCCAATCCAGATGGTTTGGGGTGAGCTGGACCGCAGAGTGAAGGCAAAGGGGCCAACAAGTGCTAAACACCTCTGGGAACTCCTTCAAGACTGTTGGAAAACCATTTCAGGTGACTACCTCTTGAAGCTCATGGAGAGAATGCCAAGAGTGTGCAAAGCAGTAATCAGAGCAAAGGGTGGCTATTTTGAAGAAACTAGAATATAAAACATGTTTTCAGTTATTTCACCTTTTTTTGTTAAGTACATAACTCCACATGTGTTCATTCATAGTTTTGATGCCTTCAGTGAGAATCTACAATGTAAATAGTCATGAAAATAAAGAAAACGCATTGAATGAGAAGGTGTGTCCAAACGTTTGGCCTGTACTGTATATATAAAAGCTGCAAATACTGTTTAAACAAAGGTTTAGTTTATCATGTCATCCATTCTGTGGGTTTTGTTGATGCAGATCTCTTTATTGATCTGGAGATCTGGAAGAAAACCAAAGGAAAAGAATTAAGAGAATTAAGCTCATCTAAGAATGAATGGGTGCTTTTTGACATTCAACTCTGTTATTACACAACATGAAATGATTGTCAGTGACAGTGGCGACAACTAATTTGTGTGAGATGAGATGTAAATGTGCCATATATTAATCGGTGTAAAAAAACAAACATAAAAATAATAGTATCAAAAAGTGTAAATCTCTTGTACTTTGTAGATGAAGGATTTGACCATTGCTGACTCCTGGTGGTGCTATTAAAAACTTACAATGTGACAGGCAGCACAGCATCTAATAAAATCTTATATTATAGAAAATAGAATTACATAGAATATTTATATTTAGTACAAAGTTTATTGTACTTGACTGTACCTGCAGCTGATCCTGTCGTCACATTTGAGTATTCGTGCTCCTCTGGCTCATTATTCCTCCCTGTTAAAAGAATAAGATGAATTCATGAAAAGACAAGTTACTGTACTGTATTCAGGGTACACTGGCCTACACAAGCATCTCAACTGTTGCATGTCATTCTCACCACATAAAATGATGCACGCAACCCTCTTAGCAATCAGTGTTTTTAAGATCAATTACAGAATATGTGACAACCCTGGATTCATTTAAAATCAGTCCTTTAACCAACTCTATTATTTCTGCTCCATGTTGAACAAAAAGTATATACTGTACCATGTTCAGGTTCTTCAGAGCCTCTGATTGTTTCGTAGAGACAGACGTCACCTACAGAACAGAAAATCAAGCCAAGGTATTAAACATTTTAATCCCATTATGTAGGAATTCCCCAATCTTCTAAAACAGATAATCAAAACTGAAAATGTTAGTCTTAGATTTGATGATAAATCATAAAATGAATCAGGATTAAGGCTGACCATGGAGAAGAGAAGCATACTCTCTGCCTTGCATTTCATCCTGGTTGATCATGTGGTCTGGAGCAGGACCCTGATTGGTGCTCTGAGACCTGGTGGGTCCAAAACATGAAGTAAATACAGTGGGTTTAATAAGGAACATGTAATGTGCTGCTGTTACGTTCAGTATGAGAGAAGAGAGTGTTGGGCCGAGAGCTTTGTTCAGGCCTGGACGCTGCTATAATAAATATTATATTAATAATTACAAGTACTGACTCATAAATAAATGTACAAATATTAGAAGACATACGCTCATAAACCCTGATCACACACCATGTACATTTAGATTCACACATAAACACACAGTAAAAACTTCTCAATCTAACCTATTATTTGATGAAAACTTTTCTTTGGCTCAAAGTTAATATTCCTTTGTAATATAAAGTAATATACAGTTAATTTATTAACATGTATTTACTTTTTTATTTCTGTGTTTCATCACTTAATGCCCTAGTTTATAAAACTAATATCTAACAACAAACTTGCAGGTAAACTCAGCTGAAACTTACCCATCTTCTAATTTAGTGATGACTTTTCTAACTCAGACCGTAACACAGCTGACAAATAAAGATTGTGTTTTGAATCATACTCACATTTTACTGACATCCAACTCTCTGGTGACGTCCATCTCTGCAAACCTTGTGGTGAATCTTTTCCTTTACATTTATAAAAGCCTTCATCAGACTTTGACACTGCAGAGATAGTCAGCTCCCCTCCAGTAACACTCTGGATGAGTTTGTCATTTTTATAGAAATCCACATTATAAGGAACTTTTTCTGTCCTCAATTTGCAGCCAAGAGTGACAGAATCTCCCTCAGTAACAGGATGGACAGGGCTCACCAGCATAATATCACCGTCTGTAAAAAGATTAAAGAATACAAAGATTTGGTCGCAGAGATCAGCTGGTGCAGCTTAAACAAGCTGATGTAACATTATGACAATGAATTAAATGTTGGAATTGATTTTACAGCTGCATACAGTAACTGAGAAATCCCTGTCTTACTGTAAATGTATCTTTCTGTCATCAAACCAACAAAAAGATTATAGTACTTGTTTCAGTGTTGCTCACTGATGTACTGTAATACAGTAATTTTTCAAAACTATGTAACAGAATGTTAAAATACTTCAGAAACAACATCTTTTAAATGAATTAAGACTCACACTGTATAGTGATGTTGACTGCATTGCTGAACTGTCCTGTTTCAGACTCACACCAGTAGACTCCACTCTGCCAGTAACGGTCCATGTTACATCTGGATCCAGTCATGTTCCCCCAGGAAGAAGAGGAAGAAGAAGAAGAAGAAGAAGAAGAAGAAGAAGAAGAAGAAGAAGAAGACGAGTGTGTCGTGTAGCCATCTGCAGAAAACCTGCTCACTCTCCACTCAGCAGAGTTTCCCTCACAGCTCAGTGACACAGGCTCTCTGCTGAAGTGTTGCATTCTGTCAGGACTCACTGTGAGAGACGCTGCT
The DNA here is from genome assembly GCF_041903045.1 of Epinephelus lanceolatus. NCBI lineage: Eukaryota > Metazoa > Chordata > Actinopteri > Perciformes > Serranidae > Epinephelus > Epinephelus lanceolatus. The sequence continues at coordinate 16,275,425 of NC_135755.1, forward strand.
GAATGAGAATCTAAAAACACATAAAAAGCAGACAAAGAATAAAGATTAAAAAAGGCCATACTGTCAACAATCATTTGATTTCCTTGTTGGTTTTAATCTGTTTAAATGCTGGAGTATAGACACAAAGGATCACACCAATACAGGTATATAATAGAATTTAAAATTCCACCATGGAAACAATCCTTCAGGTTTAATGTGGATTTAATCGTTGTCATTGTTGAGGCTGAAACAATTCTTAGTCATGCACCAGTGTAACACAGTGCATGTTATGACATTAGTGCAAAGGTGACAAGTGGCAAATGGTGGAGGAATGTGCAGTTCACAGACTGCACTAATACAAGGGTGCATACCCTGCATTACTGCTCTCTGGGTACATAACCTCCATGCAAAGAAAGAAGTGCAGAAGAAGAGAGCTAACATAAAAAGTGAGTATATAACTGATGTCTAAAATGCATTTTGGAGAGAATTGTTGGATGTTAAAGTACCACAGTAAAGCACCATTATGTAGAAGTAGCAACACCAGAACAGACAAATACCCCATTACAACTAAAAGTCCTGTATTTAAAGGTTTGAGGGACAGAGAGAAGGAAACAAGCAAAGATAAACTGAAGGAGGTACCATACCATACAATACCATACCAACTTTATTTATAAAGCACTTTAAAAACCCAGTGGACCAAAGTGCTGTACACAATTAAACATAAAGTGCACAATAGGCATAAGACATAAAATATACATAAAACAAAGCAAAATAAAAACAACAAAGATAAAAACATAAAAGTGCAAGAAAATAACACAATATAAAACCACTAAAACATTTTAAGGCACAGCACATAAGTAAAATTAGTCAATAAAAAGAGTAATAGCAAATTAAAAGACATCAATTTATGCGGGATCAAAGGCCATGGAGAACAGGTGGGTTTTAAGGCGCTTTTTAAAAACATGCAGTGAAGGAACTTGTCTGATATCGAGAGGCAGGTCATTCCATAGTTTTGGTGCTACAACTGAGAAAGCGCGGTCCCCTCTGAGCCTGTTTGCCGTTTTGGGGACTTTCAGGAGCAGCTGGTCAGCTGACCTGAGAGGGCGTGTAGGAGTGTATGGCTCTAGCAGCTCAGAGAGGTATAGTGGGGCGAGGCCGTTAAGAGACTTAAAAACAAATAAAAGAATTTTAAAATGGATCCTAAAACGTATGGGCAGCCAGTGTAACGCGGTTAAAATAGGGGAAATGTGCTCATGTTTGTTAGTGCCACTTAAAAGGCGTGCGGCAGCATTTTGCACCATCTGGAGGCGGGTGACGGCGGATGCACTAACCCCTAAATATAAAGCGTTGCAATAGTCTAGCCGACTAGTTACAAAGGCGTGGATTATCATTTCTAAGTGCTGCCTTGAGAGAAGAGGTTTTATTTTTCTAGCAGCCTCAGTTGAAAGAAACTCGACTTCACAACTGCCCTAATCTGACTGTCGAGATTAAAGGGCCAGTGTGTAAAATGGGTTGAAAACAGTGACATCAGTGGTCAAATTCTAGATTGCAGGGCTCACTCGCTCACCCCTCCCGTTGGGTAAATGACGGTGGCCTCGTAGGGACAAAAAGCCTTGCGCACAAGTTTTTCAGGAGTAGGTCTATCTAGCGACGAGGTGAATGTTTATTTAGAAATCTAAGCCATGTTACGATATTGTAATGAATCCCTCACGAGCAGGAGACCAGAGGAGCGTTCGGGAAAAAGGCCCGTTTATTTGAGCACTCCAGAAACTCCGGTAACACTCCAGGGGGTAAAAGATTCCGTCCCAAACTTTGACTCTTCTAGCGTAACAGACACACTTCATAACTTTACACACATACTCATTTACCATTCTGAGTGGGGACCCCCCCTCCCCTCTCTGCTGCACCAATCTCCAGCCCGCATACTGACTGACAGCGTAGCCGGTAAACAGAGCTCAGCTGTTTATTTAGCCTAGCGATATCTCCGGACTATAGTAGCTGCAATGGACGACTTTGAACGCGATTTTGAAGAGTTTCTTGTAGCGGACACAGACCCAGAGCCATACCTGTTTGAGCTGGAGCATACAGATGAGGAACTCCATGTGTTTGATGCTGAGCGGGCGAGAAGAGAGGCTGAATGCACAGAATGGGATTCGGTGCTACTGCTACCATTATTGGGGAGATATATCATCAGGAGGAAAAGCACCGCAGAGAGTGCATCACAAGGAGTGAAGTTGCGTCTTCTTTTCCTCGCAGATGACGGTTCGGGTTCATTCTCTCCTGTTGCGTGGTAAGTGTGGTCCATTCACAAACTTTATAACTAAAAAAACTTTTCACTACTCTCTATCGACGAACTACTAACACTCTCTGCTGTTTCCTCCTCCTTCTTCCTTCCTTCCGCTTTCTTCGTTGGTTCATTTATACACGCGAAACGCGTTCTCTGGGTGGCTGGATTGTCCGCTCGGTCGGCCGTACATACATGGCGGCGCAAGATGGCGACCTCTCTAAAGCAGGGCCCTTGCTATATATATATATAAAAGCATAATTATAAGGCTACGAAAACCAAACGAATTTTATGTTATAGCGATTATACACTTATATAAACATATTAATGGGTAGAATATTCAGATTCAGATTCAGATTGACAATAAACCATCCCAAATATTACACACTGGCCCTTTAAAGTTTAAAAAGTTTAGTGCCATCCAGGCCTTTAAGTCATTAAGACACTTAAAAAGTGGTCCCAAGGAAGGTGCATTTTTCTTTTTAAGGGGCAAGTAAATCTGGCAGTCATCTGCATAGCAATGGAAAGATATACCGTATTTGCGTAAAATGGAACCCAGTGGGAGCAAATATAGAGAGAACAGAAGAGGGCCTAAGACCGAACCTTGTGGTACCCCACATGGGAGGGACGCACAAGAGGACGTGAAGTCACCAATGTTGACACTGAAGGTTTGGTCTACTAAGTAGGATCGAAACCACTCCAGTGCTGAACCCCTAATACCCACCCAGTGTTCTAGACGAGATATTAAAATTTTGTGGTCCACTGTATCAAACGCAGCCGTTAAATCTAAAAGCACAAGAATGACATTGTCACCAGAGTCATTAGCTAAAAATATGTTGTAGGTAAGAAAATACATGAAAATAAAAACAGGAAAACAGAGTAGAGGAAAGGGACGCTGAAGAAATGGATGACAGGAAAGAAAATAAATGTATCTCAGTGTTTTACAACAATACATATGAAAGAAAAACTTGATTTATTTTCCAGATCTGTGCATTGGTGGCATTCTCAATTTACAATGTCTTTAGATAAAAAGTTAACATGGAAATAAATGAATATTAATCACAAGACTTTTTTGGTTTGTGACTCAAAATGTAATGTCGTAGTCTTATAAGATTGAGTTATGGATTTCCAAAGCCAAAGATTTAAACAAATGATGTGTAAAAATGAAAAGGAGGTCATGAGATTCACTCACGTTACAATTATTAGTACAGTAGTTTGGAAAATTCAAAACAAACCCACCTCCAGACCAGACACACTTAGGTTCACTGTAATGAGTATAATACACTGGATCTCCTCTTCCAGCTCTGCACACATATCCTGCTGTGTGTGTCTGTCCATCAACAATGTAGGAATCCTGTTCAGTCCCATGGATGCTGCCAGGTATCAGCTCATAGCTGTAGGAGTCGTCTGACAGTCTGGGAACAGCCTTATACCAGAAGAACCTCCATCCTGCAGATGGATGTTCAACACTGCAGTTCAGAGTTACTGAGGCTCCAGGACTCAGCCATAATGGAGACACAGTGAGGATATGCCAGGGTTTGTCTGTTGGAAAGTGATTTCACAGAATGAAAACATGTCATGATGTATTGTTGGTGGATTACATGCACTGCTTATATATTCTCTCATTCTATCTCACAATGTGTAATACATATATGTAAACATAGACTTCACTTTTTTTAATACAGCCACAATAAAGATGACGACTCATGACATGTGACTTACAATCAGATACTCTCAATGTGAAAGCATCACTCCACTCTGTTGAAGACTTTTCATGTTTCAGTGTGCCCATACACCTGTAGTCTCCATTGTATGATGGCGAAGCACGTCTAATCATGTTTTCCTTTTGTTTTTTAAGAGTGATTGAGCTGGGTGTCGTCCATTCATACTTCCACTCAGTGTCTCCTCCATCCTCAATTTCACATGTAAGTGTGATCGTCTCTCCAGATAGTATATCTCAGGCCAGTTGGGTCGCAGGGTCACAACAGCTCTGTTTGTAACTGTTTATGCACAAGTTAGAAAAGATAAAACATAAAACATAATGTTTTCAATGTTAGTCTTAATCATAATTTATGAATACACAATGTAACCTATTGTTACTGCATTTTGTTTTTCATGTCATTTTGCCAACTAGTCATTTTTTTTCTTTACTGACTGGATCACTGTACTCTGTGTAGTGAACTAGCTTTCCTCTTCCTTCCGGACACTGACAGATACCATCTTGTGAGACACTTGTGTTTTGTTCACCATTTGTAACGATTATAGTTTCATGGGAATCTGAGGAACGTCTGAACCAGTCATATTTCCATCCAGCAGAGCCTTCCACAGAACAGGTCAGTGTCAGAGTGCCCCCTACTGGTACTGTTGTCCTGCCTGCTCTCAGAGTGGCCACAGGTCTTTGTGTTGCTTGGTTTAGAATACATTTTTATTATTCAGCTATTATTCATTATTATTTTCTAGGGAGTGAGCACGAGTTGTTTGTGTTTAACGAGACAACTGGTCGACCGTTCCTGTTGAATGTGTAAAGCCAGTCAGTGTCTGTTCCTTCTCTCATGTCACATATGAAGGTAACAGACTCTCCACTAAATAAATAGGGTGAGTTGGGTTCAATGATCAGCTCAGCGTCTGGAATCACACGCAAACATATAATAGATACTGTCAAACATTCAAACCCTAAAAAAGTGTTTGAGGAACATGTAATGACACACTCTTAATCACTGCTTTAGTCGCATCATAACTGCTACATGAAATGATACATATATTGATCAAATATAGTGAATAAATAGTGAATAAACCCCAAAACAGAAAAGACAGAAAATTGTTCAGTCACCTTCAGTGTGTCCACAGTCGAGGAGTGTATTCAGCACTGTAATAAAGACTGATACTTAAGACATTATAAACTGGCTGAACTGTCAAATACATAATAAACAAAAGCATTTAAAAACAGCTGGAGCTGGACAAACATATGATACTCTGTTCATCTCACTACATGTTCCTTAATCTGTATCTGTCAAACAAATAAAGTCACTTATGTACTCACAGAATAACAACAGCACGCAGAACAAAGTCAGCCCCATCCTCACATCGAGCACTAACACTCTGCACTCTGTTTTATTTGAAGGGGTCCGCCTCTAATAAACAGAAGGACTGACACTGTACCAGGAAGAAAAAAAGAGAACTTACGTACATTTCAAATATGTAGATACAGTACATGAGATCAGACGTTTCCCACATCTTCTTTTTCTGAGTTTAGCCCTCACAACACTTTGGGTTTGACCACATATATGTTGAACTGTCAATGTGCAAGGCTGATTTAATCAGAAAATACAACTGTCTCAACAGCTTAGATCACATAGTTGTCACAATAAAGCTCAGAGAAGGATATTAAAAGAAGGGCTGCCTGCAAATATAAAAAGGAAAGAAATGAAATTTTGCAATGTTATGATGAAATTTGTCACAACTACACACACAGGAAGTGATAACTTAACTAAATATAAATTGTCTCGTGGGCACTCTGTCCAGAATTTAGACATCCGTTTCTTGTATTTTGCTCTGTCACTGTGGTGTTGACTACTATCTCTGGTGGTGTTGATTTACTCAGAAATGAGGAACACAATCGATTTCACAATCTCAAACACTGTGAGAAAACTTGTATCTCTAGTCTGCAAGATCTTAAAGCACACATCTTGATGAACGAGTTATTCAAGGTGAAAATTTTTACTGACGTACATTGTATAATTTGTTGAGAACAAAGTGATGAAACGACAGTCAGTGGAAACTAAAATCATCAACCCACTGAGGGCTGGATTCAAATTCACACTGAAAATCAATGTAAAAAATTGACTGATGCAACTTGTGTGAATTTTATCACGGCAACTCATAATGTGACTCAGTAGTGTGTATGGCCCCTACGTGCATGTATGCACTCTTAACAACATCTGGGCACGCTCCTGTTGAGTTGGCAGATGGTTTCCTGGACAGACTGTGGCGGCAACAGATGCACTGATACATAACGTCCCATAGGTGCTCAGTTGGACTTAGGTCAGGGGAACAAGAGGGCCAGTCAATGGCATCAATGCCTTTGTCATCCAGGAACTGCCTACACACTCTGACCACATGAGGCCAGGCACTGTCCTGCACCTGGAGGAACCCAGGGCCCACTGCACCAGCGTAAGGTCTGACAGTCGCTCTGAGGATTTCATTCTGGTACCTAACAGCAGTCAGGGTACTGTTTGATAACACGAATATCACGCGGATATTCACGCCTGTCACATGTGCTCAATGAACCTGCTCTCATCTGAGAGACCGGGCCGCCAGTGGTGGACCTGCCACGTCTGGTGTGTCTGGCGAATGCCAATCGAGCAGCATGGTGCTGGGCTGTGAGCACAGGTCCCATTAGAGGACGTCAGGCCCTCATGCCACCCTCATGGAGTCTGTTTCTGACAGTGTGGTCGGAAACATGCACACCAGTAGCCTGCTGGAGGTCATTTTGTTGAGCTCTGGCAGTGCTCCTGTTCCTCCTCACACAAAGGAGCAGATACTGGTCCTGCTGCTGGGTTGATGCCCATCTACGGTCCTGTCCAGCTCTCCTCATGTAATGGCCGGTTTGTTGGTGTCTCCTCCATGCTCTTGAGACAGTGCTGGGAGACACAGCAAATCTTGTGACCACACATATGGATGTGCCATCCTGGAGTAGCTGGACTACCTGTGCAACCTGACTGGGCTGCAGGTACCACCTCATGCTACAAGTAGTGATGAGTACACACATTTTTTTGAGCAGTGTATGTTTAGCTTAAAATTCAGTTTGTAACTTCCTGTGTGTGTAGTTGTGACGAATTTCATCTTAACATGGGAACATGTGACAGACATGAATATCCACGAAATATACGTGATATGGTGCCATGATGACTGTTAGGTACCAGGATGAAATCCTCAGAGCAACTGTCAGACCTTACGCTGGTGCAGTGGGCCCTGCATTCCTCCTGGTGCAGGAGGAAGCCAGGGTCCACTGGGTTCCTCCTGGTGCAGGACAATACCCGGCCTCATGAGGCAAGAGTGTGTAGGCAGTTCTTGGATGATGAAGGCATTGATGCCATTGACTGGCCCTCTGGTTCTCCTGACCTAAATCCAACTGAGCACCTATGGGACGTTATGTATCAGTGCATCTAAAACTGCCAACTACCACCACAGATTGTCCAGGAACTCACTGATGCTCAGTCCATAGGGACTTGGGTTGGGAACTGGAGGGTCGCCTGTTCGAGTCCCCGTCCGGACCAAAATATGGAGCGTGGACTGGTGGCTGGAGAGGTGCCAGTTCACCTCCTGGGCACTGCAGAGGTGCCCTTGAGCAAGGCACCGAACCCCCCAACCGCTTGGGGCGCCTGACCAAGAGCAGCCCCCTCACTCTGACATCTCTCCACTTTGCGCATGTATAGGTCCTGTTTGTGCATGTGTGTGTCTTTCAGACCTGTGTGTAATTGACAAGCAAGAGTGAAAACACTGAATTTCCCCTCAGGGGGATTAATAAAATAAATAAACTTAAACTTAAACTTATCCAGGTCTGGGAGGCGATCCCCCAGGACACCATCCACCAACTCATCAAGAGCATGTCCAGACACTGTCAGGATTGCGTACAGGCACGTGGGTGCCATACACACTACTGAGTCACATTATGAGTTGCTGTGATAAAATTCACACAAGTTGCATCAGTCATTTTTTTACTTTGATTTTCAGTGTGAATTTCAATCCAGCCCTCAGTGGGTTGATGATTGTAGTTTCCACTGACTGTCATTACGTCATTTTGTTCTCAACAAATTATACAGTGTACATCAGTAAAGATTTTCAACTTGAATAACTCATTCATCAAGATCTGATGTGTGGTTTAAGTGTGCTTTAAGATCTTGAAGTCTAGAGATACAAGTTTTCTTTCAGTGTTTGAGACTGTGAAATTGATTGCGACCATCCTCTTCCTCATTTCTGTGCAACCAACACCACCAGAGATAGCTGCAGTCAACACCACAGTGACAGCAGGGGGGTATTCCATCAACGTAGCTAAGAATATCCAGACTAAGGTGTAATCTTGAAGTTTGACTAAACGCCAACTCCCAATCTAGCTCCAACCCGTTCCATCAAGTGAAATCAGCTGGCTCCAACTGATGCTAATTCAAGCCTCACCTGTTAAGCCTCAACTCATGCACGCGCCCAGGGAAAATAAAAAGCCCAAACTAGTTGAGTGAAGAAAATGTTGCAAAATGTCAAAAAGCAAAGGAAAGGAGCGAGCGGAGGCTTTTTCTACAGCCGAGCAAATGCTCCTTATGGAAGTGTATGAGGACTATAAGGACATAATTAAGAAAAAAGGCAATACTGCAGCGATTAATAAAGCAAGGCAGGTGGCGTGGCAGAATATCGCCGACAGGCTAAATGCGCAAGTGACAAAGAAAATTCAGCATTTCAGCATAATGTCATGTTATAGAAATCTTGACAAAATATATGTAGATAAGAACACCTATTAAATCTAACAATTCAAGAATGCCTAATTAAATGTGTAAATTAATATTAGTGAAAGACTATTTATCACATTTATCTACTGATTCCTATGTAAAGTTCAGATGATGCATTTAATCAAACTATTTTTTGTGAATCATCGCATTTTTCACAAAATTGATTGTAGATTATGACATTTCCGAAATGATCAGTTTATAGGAAATAATCACATTACATTTATCTATTGATTGTAGAAAATGACATTTAGCAAATCCATCAGCTCAGTGGAGATGAGGAAAACTATTAAGTGAATGCAGGTGATAGTGAATCAATGATCTATTTCTCATCATTTGGGAGTCAACTGTAAGCTCTATCCTTTATTATATAAAAATAAGGAAAATCCCCTTAAATGTATGGAATGTGCTATAGGATGAGGAACAGACAAACCACAATGGTGTGTGTCCCATTTTCATCCCTCACTTTTACCTCTCTGCAAACAGTTGTCTTACTTAGCCTCTCAGCATCACCAACACTATACAGGAATGTACTGCTAGCAAAGAACCTCAGTGCAATACAGACTGACTGCACAGTGGTCAGAGACGGGCTGCGGCGTGTGACCTTTATAATGTGTGGTTCCAGCAAACTGCATAGATACACTATGCTCTGCCTGCTGAACCGGTACCTCTCCCACAGATAGGAGTCCATCTGTATCAATGGGTTGGTCCTGTCCTGGAAGACCCTTGGGGCTGGTGGTGGTTGGAAGGCCCACTGGACAATGTGGGCCTCCTCATCAACAGGATCCTCGATGAAGGGGCATGCCATTATTTCCTAATTTACTCTCTCTTGCTCTGTCTCTGTGTCTCTCTGGGTGTGTCCCTCTCCTTCTCTGGCCGTTGTCAGTTGACCTTAATTGGCTGTGAATTTGCTAGCCAATTGGAAACACAGTGGGGTGGGGATGGGAGGGCAATCACATATTCATGTACAATCTTTTTTTTAATGCCTCAGTTTCATTTTATTATAGTTTTGTTTTTATTAAATTGATTTTGGCTTTACTGTTGTGTTTTTTTTAATTATCTTATTTTTATTACATTTTAATTTGTTTTTAATAGTTAATGTTTTTAGATTAATTATGTTACATGTTTTATGATCTACATATTATTTTATCATTACATGACAGGTGTGAGTGTGTAAAGCACTGGCAGAACTGTCTTGTAGGTGTCTGTTCTTGTCTATTGAACATTTTTTGATCATAGATGGAGCTAATCCTCACCTTAATCCTGCTACAGACCAGGATTGCCCGGCAGTTAACCACTTTGATGGAACGGAGTTGTGGCTCAGGTTGATGGAACGGAAACCGGAGTTTAGCTCGATGTATCAGGCTTAGCCAGAACCACGGTTTCCATGGTTACCGATGTGAGGCTAATCTTAGCCACTTTGATGGAACAGAACTCTGGCTCACATTAGCCAGACTTGGCCATTTAAGCCTGGATTTGCCTTTAGCCTGCTTGATGGAATACCCCCCGGGTTTTATTGCTATGTTTATAATCATATGCATTTTACCTTCCAGGTTAACTACATGATATTTTAAATGCACAGCTACCCTGAAGACAATATTTCTAAAGTAATCTGTTGCTGTGTGCAGAACGCTCTGGGGGGTATTCCATCAGGAAAAAGCCGCCGCTCGCTCCTTTCCTTTGCTTTTTGACATTTTGCAACATTTTCTTCACTCGACTAGTTTGGGCTTTTTATTTTCCCTGGGCGCGTGCATGAGTTAAGGTTTTGTCAGGTGAGGCTTGAATTAGCATCAGTTGGAGCCAGCTGATTTCACTTGATGGAACGGGTTGGAGCTAGATTGGGAGTTGGCGTTTAGTCAAACTTCAAGATTACACCTTAGTCTGGATATTCTTAGCTACGTTGTTGGAATACCCCCCTGCTGTTAACAGGATGATGTCGTTGTCTAAATGTGTATGCAGCAACACATTTTGTAGGTGTGAAAAGGAAGTGAAGGAGGGTTAAATGACCTCATACTGACAGGCGGTGCCTTGGCCTGCTTTTTCTCCGGCTCTAGTTGGAGCAAGACATAACATTTTAAAAAAGCTCAGAGAAGGATATTAAAAGAAGGGCTGCATGTAAAAATAAAAAGAAAATGACATGATTGTAAAAACAGCGTAGGAATGGCGTCTCGTATGACAACTGCATTACATTTTGAGTTACAAACCATCAGTGTCTCATGATTAATATTTATTTATTTCTATTAGTTAACATTTTTAACTTAAAACATGGTAAACTGAGAATGCCACCAATATACAGATCTGGAAAATAAACAGATTCTTACTTCAATATGTACCGTAGTGAAAGCATGCATATATACAATATCACCATAATCAAGAGCAGACGTGACTGTAGATTAAACAATGATCTTTCAACCAGCAGGAGGAAAACAAGATTTGTTTCTATACAAAAATCCAATTTTGACCCTCAGTTTGCTTGATAGTTGTTCTACATGGGTTTTAAAAGTGAGTCTAGTATCCAGGCAGAGGCCCAAATATTTATAATATTTTACAATTTCAATTGCAAACATCTCAAACTTCTGCTGTTATTTGGAACAAACTGCAGCTGATCCTGTCGTCACATTTGAGTATTCGTGCTCCTCTGGCTCATTATTCCTCCCTGTTAAAAGAATAAAATGAATTCATGAAAAGACAAGTTACTGTACTGTATTCAGGGTACACTGGCCTACACAAGCATCTCAACTTTTGTATGTCATTCTCACTACATAAAATGCACCCTTGTTAGCAATCAGTGTTTTTAAGATCAATTACAGAATATGTGACAACCCTGGATTCATTTAAAATCAGTCCTTTAACCAACTCTATTATTTCTGCTCCATGTTGAACAAAAAGTATCTACTGTACCATGTTCAGGTTCTTCAGAGCCTCTGATTGTTTCGTAGAGACAGACGTCACCTACAGAACAGAAAATCAAGCCAAGGTATTCATCATTTTAATCCCATTATGTAGGAATTCCCTAATCTTCTAAAACAGATAATCCAAACTGAAAATGTTAGTCTTAGATTTGATGATAAATCATGAAATGAATCAGGATTAAGGCTGACCGTGGAGAAGAGAAGCATACTCTCTGCCTTGCATTTCATCCTGGTTGATCATGTGGTCTGGAGCAGGACCCTGATTGGTGCTCTGAGACCTGGTGGGTCCAAAACATGAAGTAAATACAGTGGGTTTAATAAGGAACATGTAATGTGCTGCTGTTACGTTCAGAATGAGAGAAGAGAGTGTTGGGCCGACCTCATAAAGCATGAATCTATAACAAAAGAAAAAAAAGACATTAACTGTGACATTGTTTAGTATTGCAAATTGTTCTATTGTTACTACAGTACATGTGATTACATCACAATCTGATATCAGCAGGAAAAGATCTCACCTTTTGACTTTGTGTAGCGACACACAAACAGCAGCAGGAGAAGAATCAGTGAAACTCCACCAACCAGCCCAACAATCAACAGCACAGGAAATGGAGAGCTTTGTTCAGGCCTGGACGCTGCTATAATAAATATTATATTAATAATTACAAGTACTGACTCATAAATAAATGTACAAATATTAGAAGACATACACTCATAAACCCTGATCACACACCATGTACATTTAGATTCACACATAAACACACAGTAAAAACTTCTCAATCTAACCTGTTATTTGATGAAAACTTTTCTTTGGCTCAAAGTTAATATTCCTTTGTAATATAAAGTAATATACAGTTAATTTATTAACATATATTTACTTTTTTATTTCTGTGTTTCATCACTTAATGCCCTAGTTTATAAAACTAATATCTATCAACAAACTTGCAGGTAAACTCAGCTGAAACTTACCCATCTTCTAATTTAGTGATGACTTTTCTAACTCAGACCGTAACACAGCTGACAAATAAAGATTCTATTTTGAATCATACTCACATTTTACTGACATCCAACTCTCTGGTGACGTCCATCTCTGCAAACCTTGTGGTGAATCTTTTCCTTTACATTTATAAAAGCCTTCATCAGACTTTGACACTGCAGAGATAGTCAGCTCCCCTCCAGTAACACTCTGGATGAGTTTGTCATTTTTATAGAAATCCACATTATAAGGAACTTTTTCTGTCCTCAATTTGCAGCCAAGAGTGACAGAATCTCCCTCAGTAACAGGATGGACAGGGCTCACCAGGATAATATCACCGTCTGTAAAAAGATTAAAGAATACAAAGATTTGGTTGCAGAGATCAGCTGGTGCAGCTTAAACAAGCTGATGTAACATTATGACAATGAATTAAATGTTGGAATTGATTTTACAGCTGCATACAGTAACTGAGAAATCCCTGTCTTACTGTAAATGTATCTTTCTGTCATCAAACCAACAAAAAGATTATAGTGCTTGTTTCAGTGTTGCTCACTGATGTACTGTAATACGGTAATTTTTCAAAACTATGTAACAGAATGTTAAAATACTTCAGAAACAACATCTTTTAAATGAATTAAGACTCACACTGTATAGTGATGTTGACTGCATTGCTGAACTGTCCTGTTTCAGACTCACACCAGAAGACTCCACTCTGCCAGTAACGGTCCATGTTGCATCTGGATCCAGTCATGGTCCCCCAGGAAGAAGAGGAAGAAGAAGAAGAAGAAGAAGAAGAAGAAGAAGAAGAAGAAGAAGAAGAAGAAGACGAGTGTGTCGTGTAGCCATCTACAGAAAACCTGCTCACTCTCCACTCAGTAGAGTTTCCCTCACAGCTCAGTGACACAGGCTCTCTGCTGAAGTGTTGCATTCTGTCAGGACTCACTGTGAGAGACGCTGCTGAATGAGAATCTAAAAACACATAAAAAGCAGACAAAGAATAAAGATTAAAAAAGGCCATACTGTCAACAATCATTTGATTTCCTTGTTGGTTTTAATCTGTTTAAATGCTGGAGTATAGACACAAAGGATCACACCAATACAGGTATATAATAGAATTTAAAATTCCACCATGGAAACAACCCTTCAGGTTTAATGTGGATTTAATTGTTGTGGCTAAGTTGTGCAACAGTGTAACACAGTGCACGTTATGCCATTGGTGCAAAGGTGACGTGTGCAAATTGTGAAGGAATGTGCAGTTCACAGACTGCACAAATGCAAGGGTGCATACATTGAACTACGGCTCTCTGGGTACATAATTTCAATGTGAATCCCAAAAAAAGGGCAAGCATAAAAAGTGAGTATATATTTGATGTCTAAAATGCATTTTGGAGAGAATTGTTGGATGTTAAAGTGCCACAGTAAAGCACCATTATGTAGAAGTAGCAACACCAGAACAGACAAATACCCCATTACAACTAAAAGACCTGTATTTAAAGGTTTGAGGGACAGAGAGAAGGAAACAAGCAAACATAAACTGAAGGAAGTAACACATAAAAAGCAGACAAACAAAGAATGAAAAAATTAAACAAGGCCATACTGTCAACAATCAGTTGGTTTAACTGTGTTTTAATGTGTTTAAATGCTGGAGTTCAAACGCAAAGGATCACACCAATACAGGTATATAATAAAATGTAAGTACCACAGGGAACCATTACATAAAAGCAGCAACACAAAAACAGACAAATAACCCATTACGCCTAAAAGCCCTGCATTGAAGGGTTTGGGGGGCAGAAAGAAGGAAACAAGCAAACATAAATAGAGCGAAGTAAGAAAGTACATCAAAATAAAAATGGAAAAAAGAACAGAGGAAAGGGAAGCTGAAGAAATAGATGGAAGGAAAGAAGAAAAAGACAGTATCTGATGTTTTCATAGAATGTCCTTAACGGTAAGACTAGGTCCTCGTAAAGATTAAAGTTATTCACAAATCATCGTAGAGCTTCAAAGAGCTCCGAAGATGAAAAACTGTTAGGAGTAAAGCGGAGGACTTTTAAGAGACTTAAGAGTTTCTTAATCAGAGGAGAAAATGGTAGAAACACAAAGAGGTAGGAGAAATATTCTCCAAACACTGGATGACAGTGAGTTAATGAAGTGCTACAGATTAGATTGCGCAGGAATTATGTTTGTGGTTGATCTCATTCAGGGTACGCACACATTTTCCATCCAACACATTAATGCTATAACGTCAGACATAAAATGATCACAATAGCAAGATATTTGAAGCACTAGAAAAATGAAGCAGTGCAGCAGTGATGACTTGAGTCTGTCTCAACCTTCCATCAGCAGAGTGATCACACTAATCAATAACAACACTTTCACAGTCAGTGGTTCATTTCATTTCCACTGGGTGTCCACACCTTGCAGGCTCAAACCAATCACATCTGTTAAAAGAATGCATCATACCTAGCAACCATGTCAATTACACCTTCTCACTAAGGTAAAAGTTCCTGTCCCTTCCTCGCTCAAAGTTGCTCTGAGAACTTTCCTAAATCACTGCTAAGCTAGGACTCCTTACTAAAAGTATTTAGGCTGTTAGGAGCTCTCTGAGAGTGTTTTCAGAATGTTGTTTAATACGGCCCTTGATGTTGGTGTGAGGGAATAGTCATAACAAGTGCATGTCTACTATTGTGTCAGCATAAAAAAACTCAAACT
This sequence comes from Epinephelus lanceolatus, assembly GCF_041903045.1. Classification (NCBI taxonomy): domain Eukaryota; kingdom Metazoa; phylum Chordata; class Actinopteri; order Perciformes; family Serranidae; genus Epinephelus; species Epinephelus lanceolatus. Next base: position 16,290,779 of record NC_135755.1, read on the forward strand.
AAACCTACCTCCAGACCAGACACACTTAGGTCCACTGTAAAGAGTATAATACACTGGATCTCCTCTTCCAGCTCTGCACACATATCCTGCTGTGTGTGTCTGTCCATCAACAATGTAGGAATCCTGTTCAGTCCCATGGATGCTGCCAGGTATCAGCTCATAGCTGTAGGAGTCGTCTGACAGTTTGGGAACAGCCTTATACCAGAAGAACCTCCATCCTGCAGATGGATGTTCAACTCTGCAGTTCAGAGTTACTGAGGCTCCAGGACTCAGCCATAATGGAGACACAGTGAGGACAGGCTGAGGTTTATCTGTTGGAAAGTGATTTCACAGAATGAAGACATGCTATAATGTGTTGTTGGTAGATGACATCCACGACTTGTATTCAAATTCAAATATAAAGGTGCACTGTCTGAAAATACAGGGAACAATAATTTCTTTTTTACATTCAGCAAAACAAAAATGACGACTGATGACATGTGACTTACAATCCAAAACTCTCAATGTGAAAGCATCACTCCACTCTGTTGAAGACTTTTCATGTTTCAGTGTGCCCATACACCTGTAGTCTCTGTTGTATGATGACAACACATTTCTAATCATGTTTTCCTTTTGTTTTTCAGGTCTGTATGAGCGGGGTGTCGTCCATTCATACTCCCACTCAGCGTCTCCTCCATCTTCAATTTCACATGTAAGTGTGATCGTCTCCAGATAGTATATCTCAGGCCAGTTGGGTCGCAGGGTCACAACAGCTCTGTTTGTGACTGTTCATGATCAAGAGGCCACAAATATAAAAATTAGAAAAGATTAAACATCAAACTCATTTTAGTGTTAGTCTTAATCCTCATTCAAAAATACACAGTGTATTATTTATTGCATTTTATATTCCATATCATATTACCGACTGGATCACTGTACTCTGTGTAGTAAAGTGGATCTCCTCTTCCTCCTCTGCACCAGTAGAGTCCTCCCTGTGAGACACTGATTGTTTCATTTGAGAGGAAGACAACATCTTGTGTGGTCAGAGGTTCAGAGGCTTTATTGCCTCTGTACCAGAAGTATTTCCAACCAGATGATGATGATGATGATGATGATGATGATGGGCTCACAGAGCAGGTCAGCATCACACTGCCCCCTGATGGAAAGTGTCTGCTCAGTCTGGCCTTTGGTTGTGCTGTTTAATTTAGACAAAGACATAAAAGTGGTCATTATTTCCCTGTGAATCAGTCCAGTTTGAAAGATAATTAAAATTAATAACATAATCTCATCCAGCATTCTTGGTGGTGCTACGACTTACTGTAGAAAATGATATCACATTATTTTGATCACCTTTTTAAATCAGTATATATTATTATTATTATTATTATTATTATTTAAATTTTATATACTTTATTAATCCCTGAAGGAAAATTCAATTTTTCACTCTGTTGTCAATTACACACAGGTCCGAACACACACATGCACAAACTGGACCTATACATGCACTAAGTGGAGAGATGTCAGAGTGGGCTGCCCATGACAGGCGCTCCGAGCAGCTGGGGGGTTCGGTGCCTTGCTCAGGGGCACCTCGGCAGTGCCCAGGAGGTGAACTGGCACCTCTCCAGCTACCAGTCCACGCTCCATATTTTTGGTCCGGAAGGGGACTCGAACAGGCGACCCTCCGGTTCCCAACCCAAGTCCCTATGGACTGAGCTACTGCCGCCCCAAAGTATCGTAAACTGATGGAAATCAGTTGCAACAATGCTTCTGTTAAACATTTATTAACCACTAAAGTTGTTGCTTAAATTAACCTAAAGTGGATTAAAGTGAGCACAAACACACTTCTAAGAATGAACAACAATTTAAACACAGCTTTCTCTTTTTCCCTTTGTTAAGTGTCCACTGTGTCTGAGATAATGCAGAGAAATCATCACTCCACTTCACTCTGGAAATGCTAAAGTACATGCCTGCTGCTCTTTATCACAAAATGCCCTTAAATTTTGAGACTCTAGTATGAAAACTACTTACGTTCCATTTTGAGTTTTACTGGTTCAGATTCTTCGTCCTCAAATTTACACATGTAAGAGCTCCCATCTGAAATGACTTGAACTGTGTTTTCTGAAGACATCGCTGACTGATGGTTTGTGTCTCTTTCAATAGGTGATCCGTCTTTGTAGAAAACAGCATTCTTCTCCTTTGTCTGAGTACGATGTCGACAGCGCAGGGTCACTGATTCTCCTTCAAACACAGTGGACGCAGGACTTTCCAGGATCACATCTTTGTCTGTGGAACACAGGTCAGTAGGTGTTTCATTAAATCATCTCAACAAATGAACATATCAGTCATATGAAGATCTTGTTTGAGTCGTAGGGGACAAATTCTTGACCATCCCTGTGGATTGTGTAATAACAGTTAGAGTCTTTTTCTCAATCTAAAACTTTTTTAAACAAGATTAACAACATTCATACATTATATATTGGCACTTTGCCAAACAGGGTGATCATATCAACATGGCTGATAAACATAAATGAATACATAAAGTAATGCTTGTAGTGAACTTGGTCATGGTGGTAAAATGTATCACTTACCTGATACAGTTAGAGAAATTTTATTACTTTCTTTTCTTGAATATGGTGAGCGCTTGTGATCACCAATGCACTGGTATTCACCACTGTCGTCTGTAGACAGAGATTGTGATGTATATCTCTTATCGGGGTTGATGGGGAGAAATTCTTGATGATCCCTCTTGATTGTGTAATACCAGTCAATGTCTTTTCCCACCCTCATGTCACATATGAAGGTAACAGACTCTCCGGTAAATAAAGTGGACCAGTTTGGTTCAATGGTCAGCACAGCATCTATAAAACCAACATAAACATTGTGTTTTCTTTATTGTATTAATTAAACACTGCCGAAACAGAACACACAGAAAATGGTGAAAAGTGATGCAGTTGTTGAATATTTGTCTCGAGTGAATATATAAACAAGAAGAAGTATAATTACCTTGAGCATGTCCACAGTAGAGGAGTAAATTCAGTGCTGAGATAAAAATTGGAACTTCATCAGACATGATCAAACTTACAGGAATGATCATTTCTTTCATTAATGGCAACAATTCTTTCAAAGTCACTGATGTACTCACAGAAAACCCCCAGCACACAGAGCAGAGTGTGCCCCATCTTCACACTCACGACTGTTACTCTGCCTCTGAGAAATGCTTCTACGCTGTGTAAAGAAAAAGCTCAGAACGTGTGAATCATATGATGAAAGATCAGAAACTGTGGGATGACAGAAGATGCATTACACATAAATACTGGACAGGAAGTTTTCTCTCACTTCTTCCTCTGAATCATTGCATTCTGTACTTCCTTCCCTTTTACACGAAGCTCACCCAACCAGACTGGCTTCACCATGGCATATTTTAATGTTAGTTTTTGTTGGACTTTATTTGTTGTGACCCACACAAGACAATCTACTAATCGATTTGCAAATACACAGAACTTACTCTGTGGACATGTACTTTAATTTCACAGAAAAATATTACAGGTTTTATGAGGTTTCACATTCAGTGAATGTAGAGTCTGTAGGCAAACCCTGGAGATCTTGCCTCTGGAAGAAGAGCGGAAGAGCCCTTGTTTCCGTATGTGGTCCGCGTGATATTGATCAGTCACGTTTGAGCCGGGTGCAGTTGTTGCCAGGTTAAACGGTCCATGCGGTGAACTAACGAGGCGGAACATAATTGGCGTCACTGCAAACTCTGAATCCATCGCAATGGTTCAGCATATTTACTTATATATAAACGGAAGTCGGAAATGGAAATTCGCCTCCTCCGCCCAAATCAAACCGGAATGCCAAAAAACCGGGGTTCTGCCCCAGAGGCTGTATCGCCATCTGCTGAAAGTCAGACGGCGATACAGCCAATGGGTTCCAAGAATGTGGCTAACATAACTAATGCTTAGTATGCTTTTATTTTGATTGATTGATCGGGGCAGCGTTCAGTCAAAAATGGTGGCTGCGCTGTAAGTGCTCCCTCTTGTGGCTGTCAATTATCAGTGTCATCTCTTGTCATTGTAACCTGTTTGATCCAGTGGCGGTAACAGCTGATGGTGCTGATGAGAAGACGGGAAGAAAGAATCATGTAGCAGAGACACACCAGTGACATCATCTCTTTCAAAGCATTTAACCTTGATGTTACTGTCACGAGGATAGTGATCATTTTCATTATCAGGCCAACTGTCAAGAACGTTAACTGATCACCTGACAGAGGTAAATGTAGGCTACTAAAGGGACTGATAATTCCATCTGTCGTGTAAATTACTAATTATTGTGACATTTATCAATACATGCCCTATATCACTCCTAGCCATGCCTTACACAGCACTGCACCCACCCCAAAACAGTTACAGTTAGCTAACACCTCAGTTTGACCCCCTAAGCATATTCAATCAGTGTATCAACAAAGTAGTGGTGGTGGAAATGAACAAAGTACATTACGACTTAGGTCCTGTACTTAAGTATCATTTTGATGTACTTGTACTTTACTTGAGAATAACTCGTTCATCAAGATGTGGGATTTAAGTGTGCTTTAAGATCTTGCAAACTAAGTTTTCTCACAGTGTTTGAGACTGTGAAATTGATTGCAACCATCCTCTTCCTCATTTCTGTGTAAACCAACACCACCAGAGATAGTTGCAGTCAACACCACAGAGACAGCAGATTTTATTGCTATGTTTATAATCATATGCATTTTACCTTCCAGGTTAACTACATGATATTTTAAATGCACAGCTACCCTGAAGACAATATTTCTAAAGTAATCTGTTGCTGTGTGCAGAACGTTGTGGTGTTAATGGGATGATGTCGTTGTCTAAATGTGTATGCAGCAACACATTTTGTAGGTGTGAAAAGGAAGTGAAGGAGGGTTTAATGACCTCATACTGACAGGCAGTGCTTTGGTCGGCTTTTTCTCCGGCTCTAGTTGGAGACATAACATTTTAAAAAAGCAACATTTGGTGATTGATGATTTATTTTATGATGTTTATGGCAAAGTCAAAGAAAACAATGTTTAAATTCTGGACAGAGTGCCCAGGAGACAATTTATATTTAATTAATGTTCATTTAGTCACTTCCTGTGTGTGTGTGTGTGTGTGGGTGTGTGTGTGTGTGTGTGTGTGTGAGATTGAACGACGCATCACAGACTCTACTGGTGCAAAAGTTAATTTTCACAATCATGTCATTTTCTATTTATGTTTACATGCGGCCCTTCTTTTAACATCCTTCTCTGAGCTTTATTGTGACAACTATCTGATCTCAGCTGTTGAGACAGTTGTATTTTCTGATTAAATGAGCATTGCATTGTACCCTGTGGTTTTTGTTTGTTTATTTCTTAATGGTCATAAAAAATCTTCCAAAACATGAAATCATCCTGATCTATAAGTATTTTTACACCCACAACTCTGATAATACTGTAAATAGGGATTATTTCACTATAGTTCAGTTGATCATTTCCATCATTGCTCTCTGTGTAGAAACAGAACACACAACTATGAAAAATGCAAAATGCCCAACAATTATCTGTTATAATTATGAACTACTTAGTGCAATACTAGTGTTGTCTAAAATGCTGTGACCGTGTGACCGTCCCTGCATGCTACCTGCAGAGGTTGGGCAGGAAGTGTGGGACTGTCAACATATGTGGTCAAACCCAAAGTGTTGTGAGGCCTCAGAAAAAGAAGATGTGGGAAAGGTCTGGTTTCATGTATTATTTATACATATTAGGTATGTAAGTTCTCTTTTCTTTTGTCCAGCTCCAGTGTCAGTCCTTCTGTTTCTTGTTGAGTGCAGAGTGTCAGTGCTCGATGTGAGGATGGGGCTGACTTTGTTCTGCGTGCTGTTGTTATTCTGTGAGTACATAAGTGACTTTATTTGTTTGACAGATACAGATTAAGGAACATGTAGTGAGAGGAACAGAGTATCATATGTTTGTCAAGCTCCAGTTGTTTTTAAATGTTATTGTTTATTATGTATTTGACAGTTCAGCCAGTTTATAATGTCTTAAGTATCAATCTTTATTACAGTGCTGAATACACTCCTCGACTGTGGACACAGTGAAGGTGACTGAACAATTTTCTGTCTTTTCTGTTTTGGGGTTTATTCACTATTTATTCACTATATTTGATCAATATATGTATCATTTCATGTAGCAGTTATGATGTGACTAAAGCAGTGATTAAGAGTGTGTCATTACATGTTCCTCAAACACTTTTTTAGGGTTTGAATGTTTGACAGTATCTGTTATATGTTTGCGTGTGATTCCAGACGCTGAGCTGATCATTGAACCCAACTCATCCTATTTATTTAGTGGAGAGTCTGTTACCTTCATATGTGACATGAGAGAAGGAACAGACACTGACTGGCTTTACACATTCAACAGGAACGGTCGACCAGTTGTCTCCTTCAATACAGACAACTGGTACTCACTTAACCTGACGGCTGACTTGAGCGGTGATTATCAGTGCACTGGTCGTCACAAGGTCTCAACAAAGTTGACCAAACAGAGTAACAATGTCACTCTGTCTGTATCAGGTAAGATATCTGATTTGTTGTCACGGCCACCAAGTTCAGCATCACCTGTAGCACAGCCATGTTGAGATAATCAGTGAACTATCACAGAGACAATCAGCAGGAGTTTTAACCTGCTACACAGACTCCATGGTTGCTGCATGTAGTTGCTGCAGTTTACTGTGTGTGTACTGAGTTTTGTTGAGTAATAATGCAGTTGGATATGCAGGGTTTTGAAGTTTATGCGATATTAACTGATACTGAAATAATTAACTGGATCATTTTAACAGCCGGATGCATTGATTTGATTAATTATGTCAGCGTAAAGGTTGCTGGGTTGCTTTGCATTGCCACTGGTACAAATAAGAATCCCTTTTAAAGAGATTGTACTCAGTTTTTTACACAGTTCACCTGTTGGAGGGACACAGAGCCACACATAGAGAGGAAACATAGACTAGCTGCATTAAAACACAGAACTGCAGAGAACAGCAAGCTCAGTGTAGCAGCTTCAGTTGATTATAATGGACGTGCTCTGCTGTGGGCATGATGCAGCATATGTGTTGCTCTGCAGCTGTGTCCCATGTATTTTGGCCATAAGAGAAAAGAATCTGCATGTTTTACAATTGACTTTTGATACATGTGGGTGGCATGGTGGCACAGTGCTTAGCATTGCCCACCCTGGGCCAATGCAAGAGCAAAAAAACCAACCAAACAAACAAAAAAACTCTCAAGCAAAAAGCAAATAAGAGTTAATTACTGATGTAGTCTGCACGAAGGTGTACAGATGAGGGAAATAAACACTCAATCGATTACAGTTCATCCAGATAACAAGGCAAGGCTGCACTGAAGTAAACACTGGAGAATACTCTCTTAAAGGAAGAGAGAAATTCCCTCCAGACAGTGACGAGGCAGAAAAGACTGAAGAAATGGTTTGTTATTTTATACTTTGTTGGATGCACAAAGTCAAAGTCAAATTTATTTGTATAGAACACTTCATATGACAAGCATAACTCAATGTGCTTAAAATGAACACAACATACATATGAAATCATATAACAACAAGGAAATTACATAGTAAAAGAGCATGTAGAAACCTGATATTAACAACAATACAAAAATAATGGTACAGCTGGTTTAAACCACACAAACGTCTAAGTAAAAGCTTGTGAAAAAAGATGTGTTTTTAACCTGTTTAAAAGTAGATATTGATGCAAAAGACCTGAGGTCATGTGGTAAGGAATTCCAAAGAACTGGACCATAGTGACTAAAGGCACCATGAGCTGATCTAGAATATATTCTTGGAATAGTGAGAAGGTCTCTACTTCCAGATCTCAGGAATCTATCTGGCGTGTACTCAGCCAGCATGTCATTGATATGAGGTGGAGCTACACCATTCATAGCTTTAAAAACAACAAGCAAAATCTTAAATTCAATTCTTTGCTTTACAGGAAGCCAGTGAAGAGAAATTAAAATGGGAGTGATGTGCTCATATTTTTTTGTCCTGGTTATCACTCTAGCTGCAGCATTCTGAACAAGCTGCAGCCTGTAAAGTGCCTGTTTTGTTATTCCTGTGAAAAGTCCATTACAGTAGTCCAGCCTGCTAGAAATAAACATTTCAGCATCTGAGAGGGATATAAATGATCTAACTTTAGTTATGTTTCTAAGATGATAGAATGCAGTCTTGAATATGGAGGAAATATGCTTCTAAAAATTAAGATCAGTGTCAATAATAATGCCTAGATTCTTAACATGCTCACTAGGTTTCACAGAAAGAGGAGTCAGTAGGGAACTAATCTGCTGCTTTAAAGCTTTTGGACCAGCAAGAAGAATTTCAGTTTTGTCATCATTAAATTGTAAGAAGTTTTTGGTCATCCAGCACTTATAGGAATGATATGATATATTGTATTGACGGATTATGGAACCAAGTGGGAACATGTAGTTAAAAAGAAGAGGGCCAAGGATAGACCCTTGAGGCACTCCATATAAAAAGCTGACCTCATCTGATAGACAATCTCCCATTGAAACAGAAAAAGATCTACCTGTAAGGTAGGAAGAAAGCCAGTGTAGAACAGTGCCTTTGAAACCAAGACAATTTTTGAGGCGACTAAGCAGAATAGCATGGTCGACTGTGTCAAAAGCGGCACTGAGATCAAGCAGGACAAAGACAGAGACTTTATGATTATCAGAATTAATTTTGAGACCATTAACTGCACATAAGTTTTTTCCTTATGCATTTCAGAGTAATTTAGTTGTCAGGCATATAGATATTTACATTAGATTGATTTTATTAACAAGTGCTTGAAGTGTGCACTGAGCTGCTGTGTTATCTAAAAAAAGGATTACGACTTGATATTGGAGGATTGGAGGCAAAAAACTTCTTGGTACATCCCTAGAAAATAATAATGAATAATGAATTAATAATAAAAATGTATTCTAAACCAAACAGCAGGAAGACCTGTGGCCACTCTGAGAGCAAGCAGGACAACGATACCAGTAGGGGGCACTCTGACACTGACCTGTTCTGTGGAAGGCTCTGCTGGATGGAAATATGACTGGTTCAGACGTATCTCAGATTCCCATGAAACTATAATCGTTACGAATGGTATACAAAACATCAATATCTCACAAAACGGTATCTACCGTTGCCGGGGAGGAAGAGGAAAGCCAGTTTTCCTCACAGAGTACAGTGATGACTTTCGCACTGAGATGACTTGTGAGTGATGTAACTTTTTTTCAGTAGAGCACTTTTAATGTTTTTTCAGCTGTTAATTGTGCTTTTCTGATGTGAACAGTGTCCAATAGGATCTCTGTGACCCTGCAACACAGCTGGACTAAGGTATTCAGCGGTGAGACGATCACTCTTGTATGTAAGATCAAGACAGGTGGAGACACTGAGTGGGTGTACGAATGGAGAACAACCAGCTCACACACACCTCCAACACACCGTGAGTACAGGATCAGCAGTGTTTCTGTTTCCCACAGTGGACGCTACTGGTGTAAGGGTAGAAGGGACTCGTATTCCTCAACAGAGTGGAGTAATGCCCTCCAACTAATAGTATCATGTAAGTGAGAATGTCTTTCATTTAGTCTATGTTTTAATGTGTTTTTATCTGTCTACCTAAATGACAACAATTGCTTTTTCCTTCTCACAAAAATGAACAGCATATAGACCCAGGCCCAAAGTTATGGTACAGAAGAGAACCATATCAGAAGGTGGCAACCAAATACTGACCTGTGATATGGAGGACTCTGCTGAGTGGAAATACTACTGGTTCAGACGTACCTCTGTCTTTTCTGAAAGTCAGATCATTAGAGATGGTAAACCTGAGACAGTACTCAGTGTCTCACAAGGAGGCATCTACCACTGCAGAGGAGGGAGAGGAAATCCAGTTGTCTTCACAGAGGACAGTGATGCAGTCACTATTGAGAAAAGAGGTGAGTGTTGGTGCTTTAGTTTGGAGCGATACAGCTTGCAGAATTAGTGGTCCAAACTAGTTTCTTCTGTTTCTGCTTCTACTTAAACAGTTTCCAACAAGGCAGTCGTGACTTCGCAACCCAACTGGCCTCTGATATTTAGTGGTGAAACCATCACTGTAATCTGTGATATTCACGAAAGAGGAAACACTGTGTGGGAGTATGAGTGGAGCAAACCCAACTCAAACACAACTCTAACAGACAACAAATGCAGGATTAGCAGTGCTACTGTGTCCGACAGTGGAAACTACAGGTGCATGGGTAAAAAGAAATGGGACTTGTATTCCTCAACAGAGTGGAGCGATGTCATCACATTGACAGTTTCATGTAAGTTGATATGTGTTTATTGCATAGTGTTTCTTTGGCATTATCACACTCATATCATGACCACTTGCCAAAAGATGGCTCTATTTAAAATTTTACTTATTTTGTGGGTGTGTCTGGATTCAGTTTGTTTTGCCACTTCAGTTTAATCCAGTGGTTAGGAAGAGTGAAGCATACAAGCATTCCTATCATTACCTACAGCACTGTAGTATACCTCATACACATGTTGAGAACAGTGATTAAATGAGGATTTTGTTGTTGTTTTGATATGGTTAACAAGTGTTTTAGTGTTGCAGAAGACATTGCCTCCATGTCAGCAATAACCGTGGCAGAAGGCATTGTCTTTGGATTGTCTGTCTGTCTGTCTGTCTGTCTGTCTGATTCTCATGAGCGCAATATCTCAAGAATGCTGTGAGGGAATTTCTTCAATTTGGCACAAACATCCACATGGTATCATGGATGAACTAATCAGATTTTGGTGGTCAAAGGTCAGGGCCACATGGTGACCATGTCTGACTCATTGTCGTGAATGCGATATCTTAAGAACACCTTGAGGGAACTTCTTCAGATTTGGCACAAACGTCCACCTTGACTTAACCATAAGCTTATTAGAATCTGGTGATCAAACGTTGAGGCCACTGTGACCTCCTTATTTGCATGAACATAGTATCTCAAAAACACATAGGGAATTTCTTCAAATTTGGCACAAACATCCCCTTGGACTCAAGAATTATGACTGTATTAATAGGATATAATGATGAAGTGAGGACATTAAATATCCAGAAGGTCAAAGGTCAACCTTACTGTGACATCATAATGTTCGGCAAAAACCCCTTTTCTGGCCATTATTCAACGTCATATCTCAGGAACAGAAGAGAACACACTTAGTCACATACCGAAATGCTGACACTGATCTTGGGCATCCACCTTGAAACTGTGCTGATTGTATAGATCTTTTGTGCCACTGGGGGAAAGATGACGTGTGTGAAACATTAAGGTTTTCACAGATGGATGTAACCTGTAACTGCAACCTGACACATTCACTGAGGCATGAGTGCGAGGCAGTAATTCTAGTCTTTAAGAGGTTGAAATTGGAGTCATTTACAGGGACAGTCATGACCTTTTTTTATTGTCTTTTAATCGAACTAAACAGCACACAGACCAAAAGCCAACCTGAGTGCTGACAGCAGAGCCTTTCCAGCAGGGGGCAGTGCGACCCTGACCTGCTCTGTGAACCCACCATCATTTGGTTGGAAATACTTATGGTTCAGAGAGCAGACAACCTTTCAACACCTGACCACACAAGAATTTGTCTTCCTCTCAAATGGACAAATCAGTGTCTCACAGGAAGGACTGTACACGTGCATTGGAGGAAGAGGAGATCCAATTTACTACACAGAGTACAGTGACTCAGTCAGAATTTACAAAATTGGTGAGTGTTGCATTGAGATATGACTGTATCTATGATTGCTAATAGGGATCTGGTTGATGTTAATTTAACCTTTTTCATTTGTCATTTTTGTTTCTTTATTGGTGATTTGTGAACATGAATAGCTACAAAAGGGGCTGTAGTGACCATGCAACCCAACTGGCCTGAGTTATACTCTGGAGAGACGGTCACTCTTAGATGTGAGATCCAGGGAAGAGACACTAAGTGGGAGTACGAATGGATGACAACCAGTTCATTTAAGCCTCCAAACCAGAATGAATACAGAATTAGTTCTGTCTCTCCATCACACATTGGAGACTACTGGTGTAAGGGCAGACTGGAAAGGGCACAACAGAATTCAACAGGGTGGAGTATTTCCTTCAAACTGACAGTGTCTTATAGTAAGTCATATTATATTACATCCACACTGAAAAACTCATGAAAGCCTTGACGTTTGGGTTAAATACTTGTGGATTCTTTGCAAAGCCTTTTTACTGTATGTCTTAAATGTATAGTACCTGAGCATTTCCATATAATCCACAAACCTATCAAGAGATCAAAACCTGTTTTCTGTCTGAAAAATTCTCCCCCACAGAACCTCAGCCTGTCCTCACTGTGTCTCCATTATGGCTGAGTCCTGGAGCCTCAGTAACTCTGAACTGCAGTGTTAAACATCCATCTGCAGGATGGAGGTTCTTCTGGTATAAGGCTGTTCCCAAACTGTCAGGCAACTCCTACAGCTATGAGCTGATACCTGGCAGCATCCATGGGACTGAACAGGATTCCTACATTGTTGATGGACAGACACACACAGCAGGATATGTGTGCAGAGCTGGAAGAGGAGATCCAGTGTATTATACTCATTACAGTCAACCTAAGTTTGTCTGGTCTGGAGGTCAGTTTTTTTTTCTTTCTTCCCTCCCTCAGAAAGCTGATATTGTGCTATATCTTCAAACTATTGTCCACACTGGCATTTAATTGGATGTGCAGATTCATTCATGAAGAAATGTATGGCTTGTGAAAATATTCAGGGCTAGATTCAAAATATTTGCTAGTTGGTAATGTAGTCAGTGAATTAAAGTTACAATGTAATTACTTAAAGTTAAAGTGGAAGTCTCGAAGATTTCAGTCCTGGTTTATATGGCGACACCTGAGGGCTGTATCACAAAGGAAGTTCAACAAAGCCAGGCTCTCTTTGCCTTCAGCTGGTTCCACAAATCTTAAAGCCTCAATCAGAGATAACAGGTTCTAGGAAGGTGCTTATCAGTCTGCTCAGTTATCTCAGGCCTTCTTCTTCACGCTCTGTGAACATTGCCATAAAACCAGTCAAATGATGTGTTCAGTAGTGATGGCCAAATGAAGCCTCAGGAACCAATTTCTTTATTTTCTGACCCCACCAGATGACGCTCTTGGTTTAAAGATAAAGGCTGAAGGACCTGCAATGAAGTGTGCTTTCAAACCTTTGTTGAACAGACAGCGCCATCTGGTGGCTTCAGAAAATAAAGATAGTGGTTCTTGAGGCCTCATTTGGCCATCACTAGTTCAGTGCATCATTTGACACTTAAAAATGATCACTCTGTGCCGCCTCCTTCTGCCTTTGAAGAAGTATTACATTAAAGAGGAACATTGTTATCTTAAATTAAGGTGAGAGAGGAAAGCTGGCAGAAAATTACTAATTGTGTGAATTCACTAGTTAAAAGGATATCACTCCGTTTATGTCTAATGTGACAGCTGCACATTCTTTAGCTCTTTACTTTAAATTTGATGCAACAGATTTAAACATTAAACTCAAGAACTGCATTTACTGCCCCTTACTGAAGGAGACATGGAAATCACTTTAGTTTTGTGCAGATCTAAGTGAAATAAATGCTACTAGTTGAATATTAAAAGTGTTAAATACAAATCAACTAATCCGTCTTCTATCAGCTTTAATATATCAGCAGTGTGAGACAGACTTCAACAGATCAGGACCGAGCATAAAAACATAACCCAAAGTGGTAATGTTATCACATGGTTTGAGGGAATTTTGCCACATTTATTATGCAAGTAAACATCATACCAATTCATAATTTAGTGAACTATGTATAATGCCACTTGTGATTTTATGGACCAGAGAGCACGACATACATATTTCATACATAGTTTAATTTCAAACATAGATCAGTAAGAGCAAGAACAACTTTGCAAATACAGTAGACAATACTGACAAAAACTGGTCCTGACCAGGTTAGGTCTGCAGCATAAGTTACAGCAGTGAAATTGGCAATCTAGTTAGGTTAAAAGAGAGCCACCTTTGTAGAATAGAAAACTCTGGCTGTAGACTCAACATACCTCACTAAGCCACTACTATCGCTTCATGGTACACCCCTCTGTATTCTCGGGTGGTAATAAGAGTGGTTTAGTACTACTAGTCACAGACTTCTAGGGAACGTGAAAAACTCTTGTTGTTTTAATAAAGAAGGCAGGCAATAATTGGCATTTTTCCATCAATCTGAAAGTAACCGTGATCTTGTTAAATGCTGCACATGGCATGAATGTGCGGGCAGCAGGGCACAGTGAAAGGAATTGGTTACCTTGCTAAGTTGGAGTCGCCCGCAGTTTTTCACTGTGGCTACTCCTTCTTGTTCTTCAAAATTGTATGTTGTCCCGTTTTGTAGATGCATTTTTGCCAGTCAGCTGTCCACTGAGCTGCGGCTCACCTTGCTCTTGGAGGCAGCTACAGTTTCAGTTTACACATTCCAACAGACATGCAATTAAATGGCAACAAAAGAAACAAGGAAATATCAGTTGTGGTAATATTTTAACAGTAACAGATTGCTTATGTCATAACACACTACTCCACTGTTCATTTGGTCACTGCTGTAAAACCTTACCTTAGAGACTTTGCGACTTGCCACAGATCGCTTTGTTTATATGGAAGTAAGCCTGTTACCACGATTGCAGTGTTTACGGTACACACAAAATGGCTGCCGCTCTGATCATCCTGCCACGTTGATTTGATGTTTGTTCTACTTTTATTCCATTTCTATGGTTTAACCAAAGCCCTGCATCTTGTTGCAACACTGTCAATGCTCAGCAATTTAAAATGATTGAAACAACAAAACCAAAGGTACATTACTGTCTTTTTAACCTTATAATTTCACTTTTATTTGTTTTACTCTTCAATGTTGTTTGTCAGATGTTCGATCAGCAGCGTCTCTCACAGTGAGTCCTCATAGAGTGCAACACTTCGCAGATGACTCTGTCTTACTGAGCTGTGAGGGAAACTCTACTGAGTGGCAAGTGAAGGGGTTTTTTGAGGACGGCTACTTGCCATACTTGCCATACTGCCCTTCCAGGGGGACAATGACTGGATTCACATGCTATATAGACCCTAACCATCTCTTGGGCCGTACTGCTGTATACTGGTGTGAGTCTGGATCAGGGGAGTTCAGCAATGGCGTCAACATCACAACAAATTGTAAGTTTTCATCCCATTTCTTCTTTCACGTTTTGAGCATGTAATTTCATGTTAACATTTTAGAATTATATTTTGTACATATGCATACTGAGGACTGCACTTGTCTGTCTATTAGCAGCATGAGAAATGTATGCGACTAGTATTAACCCAAATAATTGTGGCATGTGACGCCATTCATGTGTTCACTAACAAGCTGGTTTGTCAGCCCTGTCTCATTAATAATATTTATTGGTTTTACAGATGATGTTATCCTGGTGAGCCCTGTCCATCCTGTAACTGAGGGAGATTCTGTTACACTTTACTGCAAGCTAAGGACAGAAGAATTACTTTCCAATGTCGCTTTCTACAAA
Organism: Epinephelus lanceolatus; assembly: GCF_041903045.1. NCBI lineage: Eukaryota > Metazoa > Chordata > Actinopteri > Perciformes > Serranidae > Epinephelus > Epinephelus lanceolatus. Next base: position 16,306,356 of record NC_135755.1, read on the forward strand.
AATGATGAACTGATTCAAAATAATGACAGAGTGGACCTGAATATATCTGTAGTCTCAAAGTCAGACGAAGGCTTCTACAGCTGTAAATACTCAGGAAAAGTGTCACGACAGAGTTGGATGTCAGTAAAATGTGAGTATGACTGATGCAGCCCGTTTTCATTTGTTTATGTGTGCTATGATAGCCTTAGGATCATAGCCCAGCAGGCCTTTTTCCCAGAAGATATTTCGACTTGATTTGCTCTGTCTCTGCTCCCGCTAAGCCATGACAGTCTGACAGAAAGCCAAGACCAGGACCCTTAAGGCGAAGCAGCTAGATGGAGTTGAGCCATCATTCATTTTATAATTTACATTTGTGCTTTTCTTTTGATGTCAGAAAGGTTAATGTTTTGTGTTTAAAAAAAAAAAACCTGGACAGTTATGAGGTAGTTACATTTCACAAGAAATCAGTAGGCATGTTAAAAATGGACCTCTTAATCACTGTCAGCCAAATGTTGTGGTTTATCATTTTTGGCATAAGTCTAGATATAACAGCAAATACAATTATTTTTCTTTTTTGATGGTTTTCAGCAAAATATACAAAGACATTTTTTGTAAAGCAGCTTCATTTAAAACTGGCCATTTTTTTCTGTCCCACTCTTAAATGGACGGGTTACCCCAAAATCGAAAATACATATTATTCCTCTTACATATAGTGCTATTTATCAGTTCAGATTGTTTTGATGTGAGATGCTGAGTGCTGAAGATATAGAGATATGAAGATGTCTGCCCTCTCTCAAATATAATGGAACTAGACAGCACTCAGCTTGTGGTGTGGAAAAACTCAACATCAGTGTCTATTTCCAGAAACCATGACCAGGTTACTGAAGATGATCCACAGAACTTCATGTAGGAACTGTTTTCTTTCTACCAAACTACACCCACCAACCGTTAGTGATGGCCAAATGAAGCCTCATGAGCCACTTTCTTTATTTTCTGACCCCACCACATGGAGGTCTTGGTTTAAAGATAAAGGCTGAAGGACTGGCAATGAAGTGTGCTTTCAAACCTTTGTTGAACAGACAGCGCCATCTGGTGGCTTCAGAAAATAAAGACAGTGGTTAATGAGGCCTCATTTGGGCATCACTACCAACCGTATCACTGCACAGCAGGAAACATGCATCTACTGCTAGCTCACCTAGCAACACTGAGCCAGCTAACATACAACTCAGCCCGAGGAGGACGCCATTTATGTTCACATCCTGGGCTGTCATGAGAACTAAACCTTTCATCTGTGGGTAGTTGTGTGCATCCTTCTGCCTAGTGATGTGGTTGGAGGGTGAAGTTCAGTACAAAGAAAATAGTTCCTACATGAAACTGCTCACAACAAGATCTGTGGATTATCTTGAGTTATCAGGTCATGATTTCTAGAAAGAGACATTGCTGTTGAGTTTTTCTAATGTAATTTTTGGCACTTTGAGCACCACAAGCTGAGTGCCGTCTAGTTCTATTATGTTGGAGAGAAGACAGACATCTCTACAGCCGATATCTCCAACACTCGGCAACTCACACCAAAACAATCTAGAGTGACAAATAGCACTACAGGTAAGAAGAAAAAATATATGTTTGATTTTGGAGTAACTGTCCCTGTAAGTCAATGTCTTCTTGCCTAATGCTGACATTGGTTCCCACAGTTTGCAGAAGATGAGGCCCTGGTGATACAAGTTCAAAATAGGAAAAAATAAAGGTGCTGCTGCTGTACCTGGGTCTCTATTTAAATACGAGACGGTATCACTTATGAGTATGCAATCACTGATCTGATCTGCTTTTGCCCATTAAAATAAATTAATATTTATTCTTTATAAATCCAGCATCTGGTTTTCCATTTCCTGTGCTGTTCATCGCCGGGCTGGTTTGTGGAATCACACTGATTGCTCTCCTGCCACTGCTACTATTGTGTTGGTGCAAAAAGTCAGAGGGTGAGATCTTCTCTGATTTATTTTACATAAACTACTTTCTGCTTATTAAAAAGTCACAAAGGAATTCTGATGGCACGACACAGAGCAGTAATGATTACTGTCTTTTTTACAGATACATGTTTTTGCAGGTTGGTACAACACTCTCTGGTCTCATCTGAAACAAAACATAACTTATTATTGTTATTTACTTCCTTTTTTTTTTTTTTACATACTAATACTTGAATACAGTTTATTGCTTCGTGTTTCAGGCTCATCCAGTCTCAGAGAACCAATCAGAGCTCTGCTACAGTCGAAACTGTCTACCAAGCTGGAAATCAACAGCAGCTATACTCCTCTCTTCTCCATGGTCAGCTCACACTCTTCTTTATTCCAACCCTGTTATTATTTTTATCATAACAGCAATTCCATATGATGCAGATTTGACACTGTTAAACTACATCAAGTACGACTGTATCAGCTATGATGTCTTTATTTTTATTGACTTGTAGGTGACATGTGTGTCTATGAAACAGTTGGCTCTGGAAACACTGGTGGTGGTGGTACAGTATAAATTCATGCAGCGCAGTCCAAAATGATACAGCTCTAAGTTAGGAATTAAAATTCAAGCCATTAAAAACATTGTCATTTCACGAGACCGTGCAGATGAATACAGAAATGTCACATCTCAGATTCAGCTTAAAGGTCTTGGAAGGAGGAGTGAGTACACACAATATGAAACATTCAAAATAAATTCATTGATTGTTAATACCCAAATGGACATAGTATTACATAACCAAAAGTATGTGGACAGTTGAATATTATACCCATACATGTGTGTGATTGCCAAAGTGTGAAGAGTAAGAAAGCCAGATTTTTTTTTATTATCATCATTATTATTATTATTATTTATTATTATTATTATTATTATTATTATGATTTTTAACATACTGTTTTAACAGGAATACAGGACGATGCAGTAGAGAGCTCTGACTACCATAATGTGAATCCAGATTCAATTTCAGGTACAAACACAGGGTAATGTGCATTTGAATTAATATATTAAATATATTGGACAACCATATAACTGTAGATAAGTATGTAGTTTAAAAATTTTCACTGTAGGCATCTAAACTCTTCCACTTGAAATGCATTTTAAAACAAATTGAGGAAGCTGAAGATTTCATTGACTCTTCGATTATAACTGTCAACAGCCTTGTTAGTGTTAAAGGGTTAATGTATCAAGTACTTATTTTCGTTGGCATTTATTTTGATTTTGTTTCAGGTCCATAAAAAGAAGTGCATCATCAGCAAAAAAAGAGAACCATGGACAACGAAATGATAGACAACAAGGTTCCAGACTGCAACTAAATGGTCTTATTTTGCGAACATATTTGGAGTCAGTACGAGTATTTTAACTACTCGTGCTCATGTGCGACCAGTTGTTTTAATTGTGGTAATTTAATTTATTAAAATGCTTTCCAGGCTTTCTGTAATTTATGTTCATGGTTCAACCTCCATTTTACAGGAATTCTCATGTAAATCAGCATCATATCAGTTTGCTGCTGCAGACTGCAACTACACAGGCTACAGAAATTGTATCTGACTATAAGGTTAATATTTTCAGAGGAAAAGAAAACAAGACAACAGCTTTCATCAAAGATCAGTCAGATATAGTCAGGGCTTCCTATCTGTACAGATGTTATTTTAAGAATCCACACATCCCACTGACCCCTGATCCCAAGTCTCTGTGATGCTAAATACCTCAATAATTAAAACAGTCCAATGTTTATATACTGTAGACTACATATAGTTTATGAAACAGTTAAAATGGCCAAAAATGTGAATATTTGTGTTGCAGGATGATTTAAGGTGTGCCCCTAAATTTTCTACTTACAGTGCTCTGACTAAAAAAAAGCTAGTTTGGAGCCCTGTACAACATTCATGTTTTTTTTCTTTTGTATTTATACTTATTTTGTATATTATTATTGCTATAATGTAGTAATTATGTAGGTTAGATAGCGTAGAAAAACATATGTATCATTCCATGTTAGTAACGGAGTTTGGCAGCGTGGTTTGTATGTATAACTTGTCTACACAGTTAAATGTTTATATGCATGATTTGTATTCATTTGTTGTTTTTGTATAAAGGTAGTTTGTTTTTTCTCCCTGTAGTAGTCATCAGTTGTTTACTATATTCACCATTGTAGTGCTGATGTTTAACATCTGAATAAAAGCCCATAAGTATTGTAATATTTTAATCAAACCAAACCAAAATGTGTTTACTTATTAAGGTGGACATATTTTTAAATAAAGCAGTGAGGTAAAACATTTTGGTCATTATGATACATTTCATTAAAATGACAAAATTATATACTCAGGACCGCTTACCTGAATTTCACATGTGCATGACTGATAAAAAGAGACGTCTAGACACTTCAGAATGTGGTAAGATAGTCACATTATTATCATAATAAATGCACCAGGTCCCGATAAAGAATTCTATGTACAGATTTATTTGCCAACTGGAAAAGGTGGTGATTAAAGCCTAGTGACATTGAAATAATAGTTAGCATGTTAGCCGTTAGCCTAGATACAGCCGTAGCGTCAGACCTGTTAAAACGTAATTGAACGGGCATACCTTCAAGTGCAAAGTTAGTCCACTAAACAAGCTTTTTCTCCACAAAGACCACCACATATTGTTAGGATAAATGTCAGAGAACATATAGAAAACGACATGTAAACGTGTTGTCTTACCTTACCGGTGTGCTGCCATGTTTGTTGTTTACCATTTAGCTAAGGCTGCAACCGGTCCCATTCCTTGCAACAGAGGTATTCCTCTTCTGTGGGCATTGGGGTACAGCATTCACAGGTAACGTTACACCACCAATCTCTAGAGCTAAATCCTTCCAGCAGCCATTCCTCCTCTGTTGTCCTCTAACGTTACCTGTTGTGCCTCTCTCTCTCTCCTCCTCCGCCCTTATTTATTTGAGCCAGAATACACTGACGAAGAGCTTCGTGAAATTGTAGAACGGAGGAGGAACACACAGAACACAATAGCTCAAGAACACCAAGAGGGAATTTGTGAAAATTTGGCACAAATGTCCACTTGTCACAACAATGACCTGATTAGATTATTGTGGTCAAAGGTAAGGGTTGTTGTGACCATGTCTGTCCCATTCTTATTAATGTGGTATCTAAAATACATCTTGAGCTTCCTCAAATTTGGCACAGACATCCACCCGGACTCAGCAATTAACTGATAAGAGTTTTGGTGGTCACAGGTCAAGGTCACTGTGACCATGTCAGTCTAATTATAGTGAATGTGATATCTCAAGAACAGCTTGCGGGAATTTCTTCAAATTTGGCACAAATGTTCACTTGGACTTTAAGATGAATGTTTTAAATTTGCAGGTCAAAGGTCACTGTGACCTCACAAAAGATGTTTTTGGCTATAACTTAAGAGTTCATGCTGTAATTATGACACAGTTTCACACAGATGTCTAATACGATGAAGTGATAAAGTGTTGACATTTTATAGAATTACAGCCTTGCTGTTGTATACCTCCTCAGACCACTCAAGTTGCACTTACAATTTACGTCAATGTTCGTAGAAACATGGATGCTTAACACACATCTTCCGCCCATCAGCACAGGAGGTCGATATAATCAGCACAGTTATAAGGTGGACAGGCAAGATTAGAGTCACTTATTCAATATCTGTCCAAATGCCTCCCCTTCTGTTCCTGAGTTATGACATTGACTAATGGCCAGACAAGTGTTTTTGCAGAACCTTATGATGTCAAAGTGAAGCTGCCCTTTGACCTTTGAGATGTAAACTGTAACCCCTCATCATTATATCTCATTAGACATTTGTGTAATATTTTGTCCAAATTGACATAAAAAAAATTGTTCACAGTGACCTTTTGACCATTAAAATCTAATTCCCAGTGACCATTTGTGCCAAATTTAAGGAAACTCCTTCAAGGTGTTGTTGAGATATCACATTCACAAGAATGAGATGGATGCACGGTCACAATGATCTTGACCTGTGTATACCAAACTGTAATTAGTGCATTGTTTAGTCCAAGTGGACGTTTGTGCCAAATTTTAAGAAATTTCATAAAGCTGTTCTTGAGGTATCACATTCATGAGAGTGAGACAAATGCAAGGTCACAGTGACCTTGACCTTTGACCAACAAAAGTTAATCAGTTCATTGCTGATTCCAAGTCAATGTTTTTCTCAAATAAAAAAAAAAAAATCCTCAAAGTCTTCTTGAGATGTCGCGTTAACAACAGGGTTCCTACGCAAGTATGGAAAGTATGGAAAAGTATGGAATCAATCAATCAGTTTTCAGGTATTAAAAAGTATGGAAAATGAAAAATAAAGTATGGAAAAATATTTATGTTTCCAGACTATTACCACTGTTCTAAAATACTGTTTTCTCAAATATTTTAGGTATTTCCAAAAATAATTTAATCAATCCGGATCGTGTTTTATGCCAGGCCAAGCACAGTTTGTGTGAGAGCAAACGTCTCAGAAAACATACCGCCCCTTTTACCTGACTGACAAGTGGTATGTCCACGAGTTTCACGTGGTTCACAATGGGTAGATGCAAGTTTTTGGATGGATGGCTTGACAATATCGTATGTAAATACTGGTTGGCCAAGGATTCCCAATTCACACACAGAGCTAGATGCAAGCTTTGTGTGAAATCGTTTGACATTGCCAACATGGGGGAGAAGGCGATTCTGAGCCACATGAAAGGAAAAAACACCGACGTCTCGTTACTGCATCGCTTGCACCCAGAGTCCCAACCTTTTTGCCTCAGCCCAGACATTGACCTTACCTGAGTTTTTATTTGCAATCGCCTATTAAGAATAATTAAATATGATGTGAAATATGATACACTGATATATTTACTCAGATGTCGCATATTCTCTGAAAAAAAAAAATGCTGAGAAGTCTGGAAATTGGGGTATGGAATTTTGAAATTCCACATGTGTAGGAACCCTGTAACAAGAATCACCTGCGACCTATAAACACCAATATCTACATAGTTTATCTTTGAATCCAAGTGGACGTTTGTTTAAAAAATTGAAGGTCAACTTCTCTGTGACATCTTAATGTTCTCTAAAACACCTTTCTAGCCATTTTTCAACGCCATAACTCAGGAACAGAGGGAGAGGCATTTGGTCAGATACTGAATTGGTGACACTAATCTTGGGTGTCTACAATGAAACTGGGTTGATTGTATAGATCTGTACTGCTGAGGGAAAATGTGTGCAAAAAAAATCCATGTTTTAGAATATGAAGCTTTTTTGCAGCAACATCTGTATTTCAAGAATTGTCCACTGGCATGCTTATGTATGAGTCTGGACAGGCATGGATGCACACTGTAACTTGACTGATGTGTGGAGGCATACTTAACTTACATAATTAACTAATGTAGCAGATCATGATACCCGCTAACAACCTAACAGTAGCATGTTTACTCAGCTTCCTGGTGCTTATACTTTGATCAAGATGCCCACTCTTACAACAGTAAGTTCTTTGATGGCTGAACTGTCTGATTCCGGAGCACCAGATTGAATTGCAAGGGCAGCATACTGTAGTAGTTGATTGTTCTGGTATGTGTCCCTACTGAATGCATGTGCTTTTGTTTTAGGCAGCACTGCCACCATGTGTCAAAGACATACAGTCGCAACCTCTGTTCCTTGATAAGCCTCTGCAGTTGCTAAAAAAACATAACACTATAGATTCATTTTGCCACTGTTCTCTTAAGCAGGCAGCGATACCTACACATGCATTTAAATAACTGTCTATGCAGCTGCAGGCTGAAATGTTGCCCCATGAGTGACTCTCCATCTTTGAGGCAGAGCCTTGGGAAAATACTAGTCACAGGCAGAAAACCCCCAGGTAAATAGAAGCTATCTAGCATTAGCTACACCTCACAGCGATTACCCTGACAGTCACACAGAGGCAGACACCTCAATTTTGGGGAGAATGGAAAAGTAATGTCACGAGTAGTGTAACAAATTACTGTTGGTAGAGAGTAATAAGTAAAGCAATATTACTTCTTTTTCAAGTAAAAAGCAGCCCCCAGAAAAGCAGAGGTTACAAAAATAAAGTTCAAGTTTAGAGGTGTAAATGCTCCCAAGCAACCCTTCCCTCCCCACCAGCCCCAGACCCCATCCCACATCATCCCATAGACCTTGTGAAGACACCCACAAAGCCAAAAATAATAACAAAGTGGTTATTTTAATGTCGGACTTTGCATGCCGTCTTTTCATCAGAGCAGGTTTAAAATCAAAGAAACGGCCCTACAAGATAAAAACATTATCAAAAAGAACGATGCTTGTCAGCACGCAGCTTAAAGCTAAGTTCTGTCGCCTTTTTAACAGCTAAGATCTGTCAATTGTATCTAATGTTGTGCTTATTTTTATCTAACCTCATCATCTGCAGTTATAACAAGAAGAGTGAAATGTAATCACTTCAATACAAATGTATTATTCACTAAAAAAAGACAAGTGCCGTGTCTCCAAGTGCCATCAACACAAAAGCCCCAGTTCTGACTGCTGAGGCGGATGAGGCTGGTGAATCCGTAAAGACTAGGGGGTGATGGGAACTTTAGAGTGAGACCAGATTGCCTTCACAGGGCAGCTTTTGGTGATCCTCCCTCTCTGTGGTTTTGTTATTTCTTGCAGCATCTGCTCAGTGTCACATGACACGTGGAGGAGGGTGACAGACCTTATTGTCTGTCCTCACCTCATCTGATGCAGGTTTTAATACATCTACAAGCACTCCCCCTATCAGTTTTACTCACCAGCTCTCCTGGCATGCTGAAGATGGAGTAGGATAGCTAGACAAAATCTATTTTCTTGTCACAGGGGTTAGTTGTACAGTCATCCTTACCCCTGTCAGTCAGTGTTTAGCTAGCTGTAGCAGCATTGTGGTTTGAAATGCCTCACGTTTCTTCATTCTAATCTAATGCAAATATCATAAATCTAGCTTGATATGGTTCTTATTACAGGCTTAAGTGTTGTTTTGTCATACCTTTGACTGCGTCTGTCGCCATCATCAGAAGCGTCACGTGATGTTGTGGCAACATCTCCTGTAGATGTTTTATCCAGGTTGTCATTCCGGTGCCCCCTGGTGCCAGGTGCCTATCCAACAGTCCATCAGGTGACAGGGGGCGGATGATGATGGCAATGGCGAGGGATGGGGCCCCCTCATCATCCGGTGTTCCTCCAGATGATGGGGGGTGGGCCCCCCGCCATCTGACAGTCCTACAGATGACAGGGAGCACTTCTGTAACACTCCCAGGTGTGAGATAGTTGGTATGCTCCCTCATCCTGGTTTACAGTTCTGGGAGCACACTTGAGGATTTCCACCACCTCCGCAATCCAACGGTGGTACTTGTTCCTTTCTATTCGAATGACTTTGGCCTCTTTCCAGTTCATGATGTGATTTTCCCTTTTGCAGTGGTCTGAGATGGCTGATTTCAGATTTTCCTGCTCCGCAAACAAGGAGTCAGGAATAACAACAGAGAAGAGGAAAAGAAGAAGAGGGAAACAAATAAGTTTTGTTGCATGATAGGCATGGGATCTCATATATGACATTACATTTCTTCTCGGGGTCAATCTGGTCTTTCTGATGTACAAGAATCTGGCGCAGTTTTGTGTGTGGTTTTACGGGTGTGTTTATACGGTGTTTGTGCAGAACTCTTTGAATGCGCTCTGTAACCTCCCTGATGTATGGTAGGGTGACCATGCCCCGGGTTTCCTTCTATCAGGGAGACAGTTAGGAAAATCTGAAATCAGCCATCTCAGACCACTGCAAAAGGGAGAATAACATCATGAACTGGAAAGAGGCCAAAGTCATTCGAAGGGAAAGCAACAAGTGCATTGCGGAGGTGGTGGAAATGCGCAAGCATGCACCCAGAACTGTAAACCAGGATGAGGGAGCATACCAACTATCTCACACCTGGGAGACAGTGTTACAGAAGTGCTCGCTTTTGTTTGTAGGACTGTCAGATGGCAGGGGGCCTCATCCCCCATCATCTGGAGGAACACTGGATAATGGGGGGCCACACCCCTCGCCATTTGATACACTATCTGATGGCGGGGGGGCCCTGTCGCCTGATGGACTGTTGGATAGCAGGGAACCACTCAGGTGGAATGACAACCTGGATAAAACATCTACAGGACACATGACCACAACATCACATGACGGTTCTGATGATGACGACAGACGCAGTCGTCGAAACTGTCAAGGTATAACAAAACAACACTTAAGCCTGTAATAAGAACCATATCAAGCTAAGCGTAAAAAGTAGGCTATATGAATTTGTTTGGACTATCATAAAGCAGATTGGAACAGTATCATTACTGATAAAAAATATATATACTTGGTCCACAAAAGTACTTTCATACCAAAAAATCAGCATTTGTCGGGGAACTCGAGGGGAAGGATTGAAACACACAAGGGACAACAGACAGGAGAGGACCACTCTAACTTAACACCCATGCTTAAATCATTTTGTGCAGGAAAGTTATGCAACAACCAGAATTACTGACCATTTCGGAAGCAGCAGTCGCTGACAGGGTGATGATATCTCTCTCAGGAAGGGAATCAAAATTATTTCATATCTACAGGCTGACAAATTACGTGACCTCCCCTGCACATTTAAATGTTTTTTTTCGAGCATGATATCCTATGCTTTAATCTAAATTGAGCTAATGCCTGCAGTATTAATTATCACCCACGTCTGCTCAGTATCTGCTGGAGGAGTATCAAACTGAATTCACAGGCTAGAGGTTTTTACCTAGAACATTTGAAACACTTAGGAATGTATTCTGCTGTAATATACTGTGATAAACAGAGATAAACTGTTGTGGGAAAAAAACATCTGATATGAAAATGTTGCTTCACTTGTGTTTCTCAACATTTGCTGCAGTTTCAGTGTCTCTGTCGGACATGAGGATGAGGTGCGCTTTGTTCTGTGTGCTGGGGATATTCTGTGAGTACATCATTAACATTCTGTGTTAGAACATTATTGCACTAAAATGAACAGAAATTTGACTCTTTTTTATTATTACATGTTTTTTGTCAACATCATTTTTGGAGTGGCTAGTGACTTTGCTCTAGAGTGGATTATTTTAGTGGATACATTTGAAAATTGTTTTAATTGCTATGAAAGTAATAATAATTTGATACCTATGCACTATAAAACTAAAGCTGCCAATGCCTGTGTTCATTTCTTTAATATTTCAGTCAGTTTAATCATGTCTAATTAAGTTTCAATTCTTATTTAAGTGCTGAATACACGCCTCTATGGACACGCTGAAGGTGACTGCACAATCTTTATTGTTTTTCCTTGTATTTAAATAAGATTAATCTCTACCTACCAAATTACTCTAAATCACTGCAGAAACTTAATCATATATTATAAATAGCAAAAGGGATTTGCTAAACAAGGATTCGTATTATTAAAGGTGGTTTTCACTACAAACCCTCTGATAATGTAATATAATGAGTTTTGCACTGCATCTTTGGTAATAATTACCTAAACAGCATTGCAAAAACACTGTCAAAGATGCTGATTAAACTATTTGTTCTTTATTTTTCCTCGTTGGTATTTCTTCAATGTAAACAGAGACAAAAAGGCCTGTTGTGACCTTACAACCCAACTGGCCGAGGATATACATAGGAGAGACGATCGCTCTCAGATGTGAGATAAAGAAGGGAGGAGGCACCGACTGGGAGTACGAATGGAGAACAACCAGCTCGATAAAACCTCCAAATGAAAATCCGTATAACATGAGTGCTTATGTATTTCACAATGGACAGTACAGCTGTATTGGCAGAAACACAAACAACCAGTCGTCAACAAAGTGGAGTAATAACTTCAAATTGACAGTCCATGACTGTGAGTCAATTCAAATGTAATGAATATTTGTATTATAAATACATATTATATAGTTTAGTTACAGTCCTTATGAAAACATTTTAGGACAATAAATATAAAAATGCTAAAAGTACATCATAACATGTTCTCATTCTGAATTCCTAACAGATTCACCTCAGCCTGACCTCACTGTGTCGCCATCATGGCTGAGTCCTGGAGCCTTAGTAACTCTGAACTGTAAGGTTGAACGTGCATCTGCAGGATGGAGGTTCTACTGGTATAAGGGCATTCGCAAACAGTCAGAAAATGTCTACACTTACAAGCCTCTACCTGGTAGCATTAATGGGACTGAAGAGGATTCCTACATTGTCCATGTACAGACACACACCACTAGATATTACTGTAGAGCTGGAAGAGGAGATCCAGTGTATTACACTAAGTATAGTGGACGTAGGTTTGTCTGGTCTGGAGGTCAGTATGTTCGTTTTTTGCTATGTTTCTGTCACAAAGCGGGCAAAGCTTCATTTTTAACCAACCACTCTGCATCACTGCTTTTAGTGGAACTCCACACTAATTTTACCCTCACTCCTCTGTTGCATTTAAAAATATTTGAGGATGTAGTTAATCTTTAAACTCAGTTGTAACTGTTCCAGATTAAAGTTTCACCAAAAACTGAGGAGGGTTTTTTAAACGTTCCACCTCTTCCAAATCATCATAATTGATGTATGGCTAAGTCCCGCCAGAGATACTGGATGAAGGGAGATACCCAACTGTAGGCTTATCCAATGTTAAGATAACGGTTACTCTTCCTGTCTCCTAAGTGGGCGTGGTTAGCTCTCCCTCCAATCAGAGCCTGTTCTCCCTCACAGAACTCAAACAAAGTTACCTTTCTCTTGATCTGTGCGGACGAATGATTTTCCTCATTGACGACAATACATTCAGAGCTGCCGCAAGTCTCCTACGGGGGCGTGTCGCTGACGTCACTGAATCAGGAAGTGAGCTGAGTTGGGTATCTCGCTTCATCCAATATCTCTGGTCCCGCCGGCCTGAATAGAATAGAATATAATGTCTATAGCCTTACTGTTGTGTACAGCATTTATAGACTGAGCTGAGTAGTGATGCGCTGGTCGACCCATAACCTGCGGTTCGGGCAGCAGTGATTGTCTGTTAAATCGGTCTGTAAATGATATTTTGACATTATTGGCTATTACTGTCATGGCATCCGAAGGTACTGACGTGTTGAGCAGGTGACAGTCCGCGGTCGTTTTCAAAACACACTTGTGTCACGCACTCCAAAAGAAACTTGTTGAATCTTTAAACAATAATTTATTGTACAAAACGTGGAAAACAAACGTTGACAAAAATGGTTCCATAGTTCATATTAAATTCAAAAGATAACGAAAAAACAGCTACAAGTTAGAGGGAATAGTGATAAAGTGGTAAAACTTGGCATTGATCCACAGCAACAGACGGATGCGCACAAGCGTGCCGTGCGCACAAGCTCCGTTGGTAGGTGATACTATATTTTCACATTTTTAACAATGCAGTTTAAAAGTTTTGATTTTTATTGATAACCTACATTTACCAACAACAACAACAACAAAAAAAAACTAAATACAAAAACGAATATTGAATACCAAATTTTCATAACGAATACCTACCCATAGAAACGAATATTCGAATATCCGAATATTTGGGTACAGCCCTAGTGCGTATAGCCATTCCCATACACTCGGACATTCATTGAAATGCATTACAGAAAGTCAGTTTTGTTTGGTTTTATAAGCTTTTTTGGAGATTTGAAGTTTAACAATGGTCAAATGGTGTGCATGCGGTACATACAACTCTGGCACAAGGTATCCTGAGAGGGTGGGCGACGAGGTGTATTTTTTACGCTTTCCTAAACCACATCTCAACCGAGAAAAGTGTCTCCTTTGGATAAAGTTGTGTGGTAACGTTAGACCATGCCAAAATAGTCAAAAAACACGCACATCCCAAGGTCCATTTGGAGTGGGTGCTGGATACATATGTTTAAAAGTCATGAAAAACGGAGAAAACGTACCACACACCAAGTCTCAGCTCCCATTGAAGGCTTTTTTATTTGCACTGTGACGTTTCAAGCACGAGCCTTGTGCTCGAAACGTCACAGCGCAAATAATAATAATAAAAAAAAGCCTTCAATGGGAGCTGAGACTTGGTGTGTGGTACATTTTCTCTGTTTTTTTGTAACGTTAGACCACATCAACTCAACGTGAACAATGATGTCTACATCTGTTCTAAGGTAAGTCAACATTGTGTTTGAGGCAACATATTGTCACTTTGCTGGAAAGAAATATAAAGTTATCTTTAACATTTCTAGCTAACGTTAGCTAAAGTTAGCCTAACGTTAGCTCCTAGCTGCGTTGTTCATCATGTCACCTTGTGTACTGGGAGTTCATTAGCCTATTTTGTTCTAGTTTTGTATTTTGGTGATCGTACATCATTGTTAGCTGTTGTCCAAAGGGCTCTAGTTAAGCTAACGTTAACTTCTGGAGCTTAGCTTCATTAATTTATCTGTAATCGCAGAGAAAACAAAGGTTGGCAAACGTTATGCTGAATGATTCAGTGTAAATACTGTAGCACCAAACTAATGAAGAGACACTCTTGGTAAAGATGGTAAAAAGGCTGTTATCCTTTTCTCATATTCTGAGCCAAAAACCTTAACTTCAGTGGCACTTTAACTTGTTGTCTTTGATGGCAATGGCAACGAGATGCAGTTTATCACGCTTACCCTGTGACCTGTAAATTTTGGCTTGTAATTTAAGCTTTAGTTCGACCTTCTCAACAATAAAATGATGAATATATCTCTCCAATGCGTAGTTTAGGCCCTTTTGGTTACTTCTCAATGACATCTGATCGTTATGTCTCCAAAAATCATCTATTCCCTCCTGCGAAATACCGTGTACTGTGACACGTGCCATTGCGCCGGTCACTGAATGTTGATTGTTTGTCCGAGCAAGTGGAGGGGGGCGTGGCTTAGCCATAGGTCAATTGCTGTGAACTAGTGATGGCCAAATGAGGCCTAATGAACTACTGTCTTTAATCTCTGAAGCCACTAGATGGCACTGTCTGTTCAACAAAGGTTTGAAAGCACACTTCATTGCAAGTCCTTCGGCTTTTATCTTTAAACCAAAAGCGCCATCTGGTGGGGTCAGAAAATAAAGAAAGTGGTTCATGAAGCTTCATTTGTCCGTCACTACTGTAACCCATGATTAAGTCTTTATTTTTTTAGCTTGAAAACTGAGAAAGCATTGCCCATGTAACATGCATACATGTCTGTAAATGTTACTTAAAACCCTTTCATACATAGGACAATATCTCAAACATTTTGGGTTGATTCAGTATCTTGTGTTATTTTTTTAGAGTTCAACCCAGCAGCGTCTCTCACAGTGACTCCTGACAGAGTGCAACACTTCTTCTCTGAGTCCGTCTCACTGAGCTGTGAGGGAAACGCCACCAAGTGGAAAGTGATGAGATATACTGAAACAGGCCAGCTGTCACACTGCTCTGGCTGGGGAAGAATGACTGGATCCACATGCAACATCCACAGCTTACAGTATGGTGATGGAGTGTACTGGTGTGAGTCTGGATCAGGAAAGTACAGCAACGCTGTCAATATTACTGTACAATGTATGTTTAATTATGCAGTTCTTAAAGTTTTCATATTTTTTGGCGTTTCAAGTTCCAGACGTATTGATAGACTGATCATCTCATTACAATGCAATGTTCTGCTAGGGGTTGTTTGGTGTTTGCATTCATGTGAATGCCCCTTGACACACTCCACCCATCCAAACACCACTGCTGATCAACCTCATCCCCTCATGGCAACGGCACTCCACAATGGCAGTGGGTGCCTCAGCAGGACATTGCACCATGCCACACTGCAGAAACTGGTCTGAGGAGCGTGACAAAGAGCTCAAAGCATTGACTTGGCCTCCAAATCCCCCAGATCCCAATATGATCTAGCATCTGTGGGATGAGACCCTAGAGGTCCCGTGTCCATGCCTCAACAGGTCAGAGCCAAATTCAATCCATAGTGGGCCCTCTGAACTAATGAGGCATGGACACAGCTCTCCAGTGGGTGTCCTGGGTTATCTGGCACCAAGCATTGGCAACGGATCCTTTGAGTCCTGTAGGTTGTGAGGTGGGTTACCGGCATATCCAATTGATGCTTGATTGGATTGGGAACTTGACACCTTGAGCTCTTTGTGTGTTTGTAAGTTCCTCAGGCCATTCCTGAGCAGTTTCTGTGGTGTGGCATGGTGCATTGTCCTGCTTGGCGGACACTGCCATCAGGGAGTGCCGCAGTCATAAGGGGGGGTTATTTGGTCTGCTGTATTTGGGTGGGTGGTGTGTTTCAAGTGGCATCCACATGAATGTCTGGACCCAAGGTTTCCCAGCAGAACATTGCATTGTTTCAAGGTGACTGATGTTATTCCCTTGATCTGTCAGTGGTTTTACAATTGTGGCGGATTGGTGTTATATTCATAGAAGGGAATTACGGGTTTTGCAATATTGCCCTTTGAAATGAATCAAAAACAGGGAACAACATTCACATTTACATTTTTGTAAATGTAAATAACTGATCTCAAACTACTGCCTCTATAAAACGTCCTGACCAAAAATGAAGTACAAGATTTAAAATTAGGGATGTCCCAATCACATTTTTTTGCCCCCGAGTCCGAGTCCGAGTCATTTGATTTTGAGTATCTGCCGATACCGAGTCCCGATCCGATACTTTGGCAATGCAGTAAAATTTTTTACTGTAGATTAACTGTATCATCCCACTATTTTTCTGTTCTTTGTGCTCTACTAGGGATGTAACAATATCACAATCTCACAATATTACAATACTGTACCCCAATAACAAGCCCATGACATTTATTGCAGTATTGTAAGACATGTCATGATATCAAAACCTCACTGTATGATAATAGTACAGTAGCTCCACTGTATAATATTAATTCCATTATCCATTAGTCAACAACAAGAACATTTGGTCAAAAATAAAATAGCTTATCATGCCTTTCTCAATCACCAGCCTCTTTCCCTTTATCCCTCCCTCACCTGCCTGTCTGCCCCCACCTCACTCCCCCCACCCCACCCCACCTAGCTCCTTTTCCCTCACTCATACCCTCCCTCCCTCCCTCACCCAGCTCCCCTCACTCCTTCTCCCTCTCTAACTTTAAATAAATACCTGGTTCTGTATCTGCCGTCACACAACAGTGTGAGAAGTTTAACGATGTCCGCGACATCTGCTCAGTCTGTCCGTGTGTCTGTCTCACGTGCGTTACGTCTGACTCGCTCTCAGTAGAAGCTGCAGTGACTGTTGTTGCTGCTGGGGTCTGTAGTGCTCAAACATCAACAACAACAGCTGCTTGGAAGTCAGCAGTGAAACAATTCAGCCACACACACGTACTAAACAGTCAGCTGACACGGTGACACGGACGATCGTCTCTCACACTCTCGCAAGCGCCGTCATTTCATATCGTTACATGTCCGCGACGACGCAGCCACACACACATGGACGTGCACGAAAAACAAGCGCGTTGCACCGAAGGCGCGCTGCTGGCGTCGCTTTGGGTTATGAGCGCACATGACGCACGTCTACAGTAAAAGTAATGGGTTTGAGAGTGCAAAAGAGCTACATCTGAACGCCCCCCATGCGGCCCGTCTTGCTTTAGACAAATAGGGAAAACCCTGACATGTATCTGATATGTCATAGGCCTATATCCGATCCCTGATAGGGATGTAACTTCCGATTCCGATCGAGTCTGAAACCACGTGATCGGCCCCGATTTCCGATCACGTGATCGAATCGGGACATGCCTATTTAAAATCACCAAACACATTTCATTATGTAAACTCTCTTTTTTCTGCTGTAGCCAGTGATATGTGTGATTTGTAAAACAAAAAAAAAATCATCAAAAGGTTGCTGTTATGCACAGTCAAACACGTCACACACACAGCACCGCAGCACAGCACACATACTCAATTGGAGTGGAGTTAATAGACACACTCGTAATCACCTGCATTGATGACTAAATCGAAATGCCTCCATACTGCCATTTTCCCTGCATGGTTTACGGCAGTTTTAAACTTTCCTGATAGCAAGTTTTATCTAGCGGCCTCCATTTCCGTTAGTTCAGTCTGAATATTTACCGCTTCCTGCCTGAAATGTAACTATTGGCCTGTGTTGCGTTACGGCGTTGTCACATAAATAACAAATTCTAGCACTTGCATAGGCCATAGCACAACACAGCAGCATGTGAAGTGGGCTGAACCTGAACCAAACCCGAGCAAAATTTCTGATTTGTTATCCAAACCCTGTCCAACCCATCAGATTCTAACGGGTCCCATGTGGCTCAGGTCCAGTATCCACACTCTAACGTTAGTAACAAACGTACTTATTTTAAGCCAAACCTTTATGGGGTTTTTAAACCTAATCACATACTGTTGTTCCCTAAACCTTAGTGAGTAAACCTAAATATGAAGTTTTTTGTTGTTTTTTTTTTTTTTTTTACATTCAAACTTGTTTTTGAAAATGGAAGTTTATTTTAGAAATACACAATGCGTGTAATGAGTGTAAACTGACACGTCATCCCTGAGCGTCCAAAACTGATGTCGGAGGGGTATCTAGAGCATCATAGTTTAACATGAAAGTTCACTGACCAAGCGTCTGTATTTGACAAGTTGGGAGTGTGAATATGTAGCTTCAAAACTGTTAAATCAGTAACTGATGTGTTGCAGTTATATGTTGTTTTAATAATACGGTGTCTTTCTGCAGCGCCCAAGCCTGAAGACCGTTCATTTCTTCTGCCACTGCTCACTGGGGTCCTCACTGGAGCTTTATTGGTTATCCTCCCACTCTTGCTGTATCGCTTCATGAAGTCCAATGGTGAGAGTAAAATTACTGCAGAGTTCTCATGACACTGAAGAGAATATTTTGCAATTAAAGAAAAACAAACAAAAAAACAATGTCTTTTTTTAATTTACAGATTTATGTTACAGCAGGTTGGTGCAAAGTTATTTTCTCTCACTTTGAACTCAGTAATACTTATAATGATTCCTGCTAAATGTACCGCCATTTCCATATTTTAGATCCACGCAGTGTCAGACCACCAATCAGGATGAACGAGTCCACCGGGATGAAATGCAACAGCAAACATACTCTTCTCTTCTTGAAGGTCTGAATGCTTTCACAGCTGTATCTGATATCGCTGCTGGTTATAAATGCTGCAGTCTTCAAGACTGGGCCTCATTTTTTGAAAATGTTCCTCCAAGATTACCCTCCAACAGCATTCCCTCTGCTGCAGGCTTAACACCGGTGAACTTAACTAAACCAGTGGTTAAAATGTTGCCCAAAGTCAGTCTTCAGTAGAAAAGTTTAATTTTGTATCACAGAGGTGAAGTCACTAATTTGACTTGTCTTTATTTTCAATAACCTGTAGGTGACGTTTGTATCTACGAATCAGTGGGTGGTTGTGAAGACACTGGAAAGGGTACAGTACAAACGATTTTAATGTGGAAATAATCTGTTTTATTTGTCTTTTATATGGACAAAGTTAAGAATACAATGACGCCACATTCAATTCAATCATCTCAAAGGTCTTGACAAGAGGAGTAAGCATGAGGAGCCAGTGGACACGAATGTACCATGAATCAATGTTAAACTATAGGTACGTTAACAGAAGCTGTTCATCACCTGAGTCTAAAATTTTCATTTAAAATCTATCATCATCTTTAAAATTTCATGAGCGATAATTTAAGGTAACTATGCAGTGGTTATTTGTACCACCTCAAAAATAACTGGTGCACAGCATCTATGTATTGTATTGTAGTGTGTAAAAATATTAGCTGTGGTTTCCTTCCTGTCTAAATTTGGCTATCAAAGCAATATATCTCTGTCAGACAAACTGTGAAGCTGAGTTGTGTATGTTTGTGCTGAGCAGCAGTGTCTTGGCTTGTTTCTTCTCTGGTTCATAGTTTGGCAATAATGATACTCATTACCTGGAGAGGTTGGAAGAAGATATACGTTTCTTCCCTGTTCCAAAACCAAAGTCAAACCCTGAAAAGTATAGGGTTAGCTAGCTAGCTACTGAAGATATAGCCTACTGAATGTATACACATGCTGCTTTTGGTTTTTAATGATTATAACAGTGAAACAAAGACCGACCCTGCTGTCAAGGAACCAGTGAAGGGAAGCAGGGAAACTTTGCTGATATTTAACCAGCTGTGTGTCATCTCCGTGTGTGCAGATGAACATTGTTTGGTCTCCCCCAGAGCTCTCCATCCGTCCGCAGGTGGAGGTTTGACGGCTGGTGCCACAGGGGGAAGCCAAACACTGTTCATCTGCACACAATGCGATGGACCGAGTTAGACAGCCTGGATATATCCTTCAAACACAGACTGTAGACCACTCTGTCTCCTTCTCCCTGAAATTGCTTTGTCATTTTTCCAAAAAGTTGCTAACATTTCTTCAGGGAGTGCAGTCACGCGCGGAATCCATACTCACTCCGACAGCTTGATGGACCATCACAAAGGGGCAGGGCTTAATAAAGGGTCAATTTGATCTCTGGCTCCTCCAGTTCACATGTCGAAGTATCTTTGAGCAAGACTGAACCCTATTATAGACTTGCTCCCGATGCCTGTTTCATCGGAGTGTGAGTACGTTTAAGCTGAGTAGTAGGTGTCACCTTGTATGGTAGCCTCAGCCACCAGTGTGTGAATGGGTGTGAAAGGGTGGATGTGACATGTAGCGTTAAAGTGCTTTGAGAGGTCAGAAAACTAGAAAGATGCAGTCCAAGTGCAGGTCCATTTACCATTAACCAACCCGTGTTCAGTACAGTTTTGTCTATTTTTCAGCTTTTTTAAATTTATTTATTTATTTTTATTGTGTCTTTGTTCCAGGTCCATAAAGTGAAGTGCATCATCAACAAAACAAGTGAGGCACAAATGACAACTTGAAGAACGTAATGTTTATGGTGGTTTCTGCAGTAGTCCAACTGCTCCTGAGATTTCTTAGTACTTTGTAGTCTCTTAGTACTTGTGGAGTTCAATAGTAGATTATATGAAATAATTTAACCTCCTGTTGGTGTCAGCTTAAATTGCAGGACTGTTGAGATGTTTTGCTTTTAGATTCATTGATATATCTTCTTTTTTATTATCTTCTTTTTTATTTTGTTGCCACTTAACCCCCTGAGGACATCACATTTTGGGTTTGTTTGACCTTATACTTCATTCTACTCAACTCAGAACTATTGTCCTCATTTGCTGTCCACTATTTTGTGCCATCTAGTGGTAGTAAGAGCACAATACACTAATCCATGTAAAAACAAGATGGCAGCCATCTCTGCCAAGTCAGTCTGCAAGTGGACAAGGTCCAAAACTTGATCACATTTTATGGTTAAAACTTGTTTTGTTATGATTGATAATGTTTGTAGTTTGATATGGCAACAAATTTGACCAATTATAGCAACAGTAAAAAGACAAGACATTGGAATTAGGAAGTACCCTTTGAGGACATTGAGAGTTTATTATTGTCTTGTATGACGACATTAGGACTTAATTATCACTCCACAGACCATGAATGGGACCCTGTTTTTGTGACCCTACAGAATGTTTGTTTACTTTTTTATACCCAAATGAGCTTTATTCTAACGAAATGTTCTCAGCTCTGAAACAGAAAATGTACCCATATACTCAGAACATTGCCCTGGCTACTCTCAGTGTCATCTATAACATCTTTCCTAATTCACTGTCTATGACGCAGCTCCAGACTTCATACCCTATGACAGTGGGTCCCAACTGGTGGGTCACAGTCCCAGTGTGGGTCGTGGGTTCATTCTGAATAGAATGCAAGTGACTCGCAAACATGTTAAGTTTGTAAAAACACACACTTAATTTTTTACGTACAGTGAATTTCCGGCACAAGCTTCTATGTGCTAACTTTGTGGACCTTGAACTAATGACTACGGAGAAATCTGGACCGCGTGGTTTGACCACTCGGGAATCACTGCCCTATGAAATTACAAGTTTTAGTTTTAGCACTCTAGTTTTGGGATTTTGGAGGGTTGTTCATGTTTCCCTTATATTTTTGGACTGTCTTAGACCATAGGAATAACATATAAACTGAAGCCAAAGGTGCATTTGCTACATACAAAATTTCCCAGGTGATCAGCACTGTTTCCGTACTGTGTCGCCCACACAGCAAGCACACTATAGACTTCCTTAGGTCAAGCGGTTAAAAGGATAGTGCACCCAAAAATGAAAATTCAGCCATTATCTACTCACCCATATGTCGAGGGAGGCTCAGGTGAAGTTTTAGAGTCCTCACATCACTTGCGGAGATCCCAGGGGAGAGGGGGTAGCAACAAAACTTCACCTAATGGAGGCTGGGCGCCCCAGAATCAAACGTCCAAAAAACTTGAAACCACAAAATATCTCCATACTGCTCGTCCATAGTGATCTAAGTGTCCTGAAGCCCCGACATAAAAAGTTGTTTGGAAAAACGTCATATGAACTCTGTTTTTAGCCTCATTGTAGCCTGTAGCTCTGACTGCCTCTCTGTGCACCGAGCTCACGTGTGCGCAAGACTAGCGAAAGCACATGAATGATGCATGATGTCATGCATAATGTTTAATTTGTGTTACTATGCAATACTATTTTAGATTGCTTATTAATGATGTGAAAAGAAAACTTGTTTTCATTCATTTGGGCATAAAGTGTTAATGTTCTCTTTATGTAAAAAAGGCAGCTATGCTTGTTTTCTTTTATTTAATGGTCAAATTATGTACTCATAAGTATCATTATTGCATCTTTAGATTCATTATTATGTTAAGTAGTTGTGATAGAAAGATTATTGTCAAATAAAGAAAATACACTCTCAGGAATTAATCTGGTTTGTGTTTCAGTTTTTATAAATTATATCATATAACCCTCACCAAGTACTTCCAGTCGGCTGATATGTTGATCCTACTGAATTCACAAAGGGACTTTAAAGACATCATGGACTAACCTAAAAAATAATGTTTAAATTAGACAATAATGAAGACAGACAGAGCTTCTGCAGAGACGTGCTCCAGAAGAAACACCACTATAGTATATAGTGTATATATATATATATATATATATATATATATATATATATATATATATAGTATATAGTATATATATATAGTATATATACTATGGGCTGAACAGAATTTCAGTAATGTAGAAATATCTGCCAAGATATGATTAAAGGGGCAATAAGCGAAATCGTTTAACCGCTAGGTTCGCTGTTGTGCACTGCCTGTAGAGCAAAACAAAGTGTGTCATGAGCCAAAACACAGTGGGCCATGGCCCCTCTGATACAATGCCTGGCCCTTCCACTGCCTCCATGTCAATCCTAAAATTCAGTTATGGCTTTTGGTTTGGTGTGCTACCTGAAGATTTCCCTGTAAATAAGTGCCACTGGTCACTGCGGTAAATCTAACACCTTGTAACAGATGTGGTTACTGGTTACTGCTCGTCATCACACAATGAGCAGGCAGGTAAACAACAGTGAGACAGTTTTTTGGTTCAGGGCCTTCCAAGACACAGGTTCAGTCACAAACAGCACACGAACAGTTCAAAGTGTGCAGTTTTACTGTGAGGTAGCAGACAGGAGGCGACAGCAGATGAACAGAAGGTCCGATACCAGGTGAACATAGGGAAGCCAACACACCTGTGAGGCGCCAGTTGTAGGTGGGTTGTAACTGGTGGGGAGTCGAAGAACCAGCAGTGATGAGTGGATTTTGCGGCGTGCACACAAAGGCAGAATGTGCAGACATGTGACACGGTAATCCACAGCACCGGAAATCACAGGCAGCAGAAAAGGTAAACTCACAACGGAGAGCTGACTAGCAGTCTCTCCACACAGCTATGTGAAACAGGCAAAGAGAAACCAGGAACATGGAAACAGAGTTCCTGGTTGAGGACAGAAGGCTGAGTGGTTTACCGGGGAGCAGATGAAGCAGAAGAGTCAGAGACAGGCGTGGTCGGCAACAAGATATCAGTCTGGGAACTAACACTGGAAAGACTTGCATAGAAATGACAAACAACAATCTATTGTGGCAGGGGGCAATGAGGCACAGGTGAGATAAATTGGCTTGATGAGGTGGGTGTGGTGGACCGGCAGGAGTGGAAGATGTGTGGATAGGTAGGTGTGGTGAAGAGGTAAGGTTAATGGAAATTAACTGGGTTAACTGAGAGAATGGCATGTATGGCAGGTCAGAAGTGCACACTGTGACACATTTAGTTTTTGTCACCTGCCAATAAAATCTAGTGTGATGGTAGATTTGTAAGATTAAATTTAAAACAGCTGGCTGTAAAAAAAAAAAAAAAAACTAGCTGATGATGTCTTACTCAGCTCTAATCTGTTTAACTTTTTTTTATCAGGCGTAGCCAGAGTTCAAGTTCTGCTTCCTGTCCCACTCACCGGCCATCTCTAACTTGTCAGAGAAGGAAGCAGACGTTCCCCTACCCACAAAGATGGCTGGTGTTTGCCTCCGATACGCGATCTGCCTCTTGACATACTGTGCTCTGCAGCTGTTTTGGCTCTTCCTCCATGGTGTGTATGCCTCTGCTCAGTCAGACTGTGCAGTTTTACTATTACAAGATGTATTTATTGGCCTGATGCACTCTTTCATGAGTTTAGATTTGTACAGCCAAAGCATACCGGTCAAGCTCATTGTATTTCCTGGATGTGTGTTTACAGTTACAGGCAAACTACTTTCAAGTATTATCCTACTGCATTTTTTTGACTCATGTAAAATGATGTTTTACATCTGCAAATGTTTTCATTAAGAAATCCTAATTTTTAAAAGACAAAGCCCCTTTTTCCTTCCTTCTTTCCTCTCTCTTTGTAAACATTAAAGAACATTTAGCAGCCATAATATCAAGATCAATTTTACAGTGGCAAAAAGATCAATCAATCAATTCAATCAATCAATTTTATTTATAAAGCCCAATATCACAAATCACAATTTGCCTCACAGGGCTTTACAGCATACGACATCCCTCTGTCCTTATGACCCTCACAACGGATAAGGAAAAACTCCCCCAAAAAAACCCTTTAACAGGGAAAAAAAACGGTAGAAACCTCAGGAAGAGCAACTGAGGAGGGATCCCTCTTCCAGGACGGACAGACGTGCAATGGATGACGTACAGAACAGATCAGCATAATAAATTAACAGTAATCCGTATGACACAATGAGAAAGAAAGAGAGAGACAGAGAAAGAGACAGAGAGAGAAATGCAGGTAATGACAGTAGCTTACAACAACATTATTGAAAGTAATAATATCATAGTTATAGTTCTGGCTACTGTGGTACAATATGTTGAAAGTATGTATTAATATCTGGCAGTATACATGTGTGACAATAGTCATATGTGTATAATAACAGTAGAAGTATGACTAATGACCAATGATGGCAGCAGCAGCAGGAGGCATCTGGCAGGACCATGGCAGCAGCACAAACACACACGTCACGCTGTCCAGGCACCGCTGCGGTATGAGTTAATCTGAGAGACAGTGGAGCACAAAGGCTCCGGAGAAGAAGCCGAATTAGTGACATCCAGAATGGCCGAGTTAGCAAGATGCAGTAATAGGATACGAGAGAGAGAGAGAGAGAGAGAGACCGGTGTATTATAGGGGTGTCCTCCGGCAGACTAGGCCTAAGTCAGCCTAACTAGGGGCTGGTACAGGGCAAGCCTGAGCCAGCCCTAACTATAAGCTTTATCAAAGAGGAAAGTCTTAAGTCTAGTCTTAAATGTGGAGACGGTGTCTGCCTCCCGGACCGTAACAGGAAGATGATTCCACAGGAGAGGAGCCTGATAGCTGAAGGCTCTGGCTCCTGATCTGCTTTTGGAGACTTTAGGGACCACGAGTAACCCTGCGTTCTCAGAGCGCAGTGTTCTGGTGGGATAATATGGCACTATGAGCTCTCTAAGATATGATGGAGCTTGACCATTTAGAGCTTTATAAGTTAACAGTAGGATTTTAAATTCAATTCTGGATTTTACAGGGAGCCAGTGCAGAGAAGCTAAAACAGGAGAAATATGATCTCGTTTCTTAGTTCCTGTTAGTACACGTGCTGCTGCATTCTGAATTAGCTGGAGAGTTTTTAAGGACTTACTAGAGCTACCTGATAATAGAGAGTTACAGTAATCCAGCCTAGAGGTAATAAAAGCGTGGACCAATTTTTCTGCATCTTTTCGGGTCAGGATAGGCCTAATTTTCGCAATATTACGCAGATGAAAAAATGCAGTCCGTGAGGTTTGTTTTAAATGAGAATTAAAAGACAAATCTTGATCAAAGATTATACCACTCTGTTGTTTGCTCATGTGTTTCAGATGTGGAGGCTTCCAGTTGTCAACGTGTCATCCATAAGAAAGTTGGAGACACCGTGGAGTTGTCATCCTGCTTACCAACTGAAGAGGTCATAATGGCACTCTGGAGATATGGATCGTCAATAATTGCAGAAAAAGATAAGAAACTTTCTGAAAACCATCAGTTCAAAGGCAGATTAGACTTTAACCCCACAACCTTCAGTTTAACAGTGAGAGAACTGACTCTCCAAGATTCTGGTGATTATCATTTTGCCTCTGCGGTGACTGGCAAACAGAGGGGAACAGTCATCATCACCCTGCAAGTTCACGGTAGGATTTCTCTGGTTTTGTCAAACTTTATGTTGTCAAGTAAATGTTTCAAAGTGCTATTGCTGCAATATAGCGTACTTGGAAGAAACCAATCTCCCCCATCGACATGTGCAAGGTTAATTTAAGTCCGAATTTTAAGTCAGAAACTTGACCCACGCAGAGTGACATTTTCATCATTTATATTACTTTATGTCGTGTTTGTGTTGTTAAACATTCTGTAACAATGTTGTAGCATCCACGCATGCTATTGGCTTTGGTGGTTCTAGGGGCTTACACTTGGCATCATTTACACTATGTTGAGCTGCTGTACGCTATTTTAATGAGCAACTTTGAGAAACACTAATTATATGTGCTGTTTCTTTTCTGTAATGGTGCCATGGTTACTGATGTTGCTGTAGATGCTGTAGATGAAGCTCAGAGACCTTACATAAATTTGCGGCAGGTGTCCATGTTTTCCCGAGCATACACACTGGGATGCATTTAGATTCGAAGTTGGGAATGCTGAGTCCGAGCTATCGCCTTTTTACTTTCAATGGATTGCAGCATATTTGCTAATTTAAAAGCATTAAGGGGAATTTAGTAATTTATTCTCAAAGCAACTCAGCCCAAACTGAAATGCCATTGTCCAGTTGTTTCAAAGAGGCACACAAGATATTTACTCTAACATGCTAAATTCAGAGAGGAAATTCCCCTCCAGAAGACATCTTCAGGATGTTTTTGTTACGCCCCCACTATTACTGTCTTTACTCTCTGTCCGCTGTCTCATTAGAGCCCATTACTAAAGAGCCCAACGTCTTTTTCAATTCCACCTGGCACCCCTCAAATGAATCCTGTACGGCTTTGCTGAAGTGCAGTGCACCCCCTGAAAGCAATGTCACCTACAACTGGACGGTGGGGAACCAAACTATAACTGGCTCCAGCCTGGAATACAGCATGCGACCTCAGGACGGAGAAACCAAATTCACCTGCACTATTTCCAACATTGTCAGTGAGATGTCAGCATCCAGAACCGAGAGTTGCAGCAACAATACAGCTGACCCATCTAAACCAGGTATATGCAGTGAGGTGAATATAGTTATTAGTGTTATTAGTGTCTTGGGAGTCTAATTATGTTACAGATACAGTACAGGCCAAAAGTTTGGACACACCTTCTCATTCAATGCGTTTTCTTTATTTTCATGGCTATTTACATTGTAGATTCTCACTGAAGGCATCAAAACTATGAATGAACACATGTGGAGTTATGTACTTAACAAAAAAAGGTGAAATAACTGAAAACATGTTTTATATTCTAGTTTCTTCAAAATAGCCACCCTTTGCTCTGATTACTGCTTTGCACACTCTTGGCATTCTCTCCATGAGCTTCAAGAGGTAGTCACCTGAAATGGTTTCCACTTCACAGGTGTGCCTTATCAGGGTTAATTAGTGGAATTTCTTGCTTTATCAATGGGGTTGGGACCATCAGTTGTGTTGTGCAGAAGTCAGGTTAATACACAGCCGACAGCCCTATTGGACAACTGTTAAAATTCATATTATGGCAAGAACCAATCAGCCAACTAAAGAAAAACGAGTGGCCATCATTACTTTAAGAAATGAAGGTCAGTCAGTCCGGAAAATTGCAAAAACTTTAAATGTGTCCCCAGGTGGAGTCGCAAAAACCATCAAGCGCTACAACGAAACTGGCACACATGAGGACCGACCCAGGAAAGGAAGACCAAGAGTCACCTCTGCTTCTGAGGATAAGTTCATCCGAGTCACCAGCCTCAGAAATCGCAAGTTAACAGCAGCTCAGATCAGAGACCAGATGAATGCCACACAGAGTTCTAGCAGCAGACCCATCTCTAGAACAACTGTTAAGAGGAGACTGCGCGAATCAGGCCTTCATGGTCAAATAGCTGCTAGGAAACCACTGCTAAGGAGAGGCAACAAGCAGAAGAGATTTGTTTGGGCCAAGAAACACAAGGAATGGACATTAGACCAGTGGAAATCTGTGCTTTGGTCTGATGAGTCCAAATTTGAGATCTTTGGTTCCAACCGCCGTGTCTTTGTGAGATGCAGAAAAGGTGAACGGATGGATTCCACATGCCTGGTTCCCACTGTGAAGCATGGAGGAGGAGGTGTGATGGTGTGTTTTGCTGGTGACACTGTTGGGGATTTATTCAAAATTGAAGGCACACTGAACCAGCATGGCTACCACAGCATCCTGCAGCGACATGCCATCCCATCCGGTTTGCGTTTAGTTGGATGATCATTTATTTTTCAACAGGACAATGACCCCAAACACACCTCCAGGCTGTGTAAGGGCTATTTGACCAAGAAGGAGAGTGATGGAGTGCTGCGGCAGATGACCTGGCCTCCACAGTCACCGGACCTGAACCCAATCGAGATGGTTTGGGGTGAGCTGGACCGCAGAGTGAAGGCAAAGGGGCCAACAAGTGCTAACACCTCTGGGAACTCCTTTAAGACTGTTGGAAAACCATTTCAGGTGACTACCTCTTGAAGCTCATGGAGAGAATGCCAAGAGTGTGCAAAGCAGTAATCAGAGCAAAGGGTGGCTATTTTGAAGAAACTAGAATATAAAACATGTTTTCAGTTATTTCACCTTTTTTTGTTAAGTACATAACTCCACATGTGTTCATTCATAGTTTTGATGCCTTCAGTGAGAATCTACAATGTAAATAGTCATGAAAATAAAGAAAACGCATTGAATGAGAAGGTGTGTCCAAACTTTTGGCCTATACTGTATCCATAAATGTAATGTGGCCAGTGACAATTTCTGCAATTACTATCTGACAATTACTATATAACTGCTATTGCTGTCTGAACAGTGAGAAGGACAATGTTTGAATGGTTGAAACATTAAACTAGCTATGATATATAATATATAATTTACTTTTGTATCTGTATCTTTTAAAGTATTTACAATGCATTACAGTGTGACTGCTTTTAAAAGTTTGTTTATATACTTAATTATTATTGCAGTGGCCGGCCCCTCATCTCATCTGCCGTTGATTATTGGGCGTGTTATTGGAATTTTACTGATTATTTCACTGCTGCTCTTGCTGGTTTTCTACACAAAGTCAAAGGGTAAGACCTCCTCTTGCTGATATTAGATGGGTAACACTGATTGCAACCTAGTCGACAGCAAAAATGTTGGCATTGTACGTTTCTGCAAACCACAGATACGTTACATTTGTATGTTATTATGTAGCGGCTATGTTGAAACGTTATGTTTCAACAGCACTTTGGTTAATGTGTGGTTTAGGCAAATAAACAGAAACAAAACACTAATCGTAGTTTGGAAAGGATCATGTTTTGGCTTAAAATATCTGGTTTTGGGGGCACAATCCCAGCTGAAAATGCAGCAGTGTCTTAGTAAAAAAACAACCACTTTTCATCGTTCTATCCTGGCAGAAAACACAGTGATGGCTTGATTAAGAACAACCACTTATAGTCCCGCTATCCCAACTGAGAACGCATCAGTGGCTTGGTAAGAAACAACTGTTGATAGTTCCATTATCCCAGAAGAAAACACAGCAATGGCTTGGTTAAAAACATCCGCTCTTACTTCCACTATCCCGGCAGAAAACACAATGATTGCTCCCGGCAGAAAATGCAGCGATGGCTGGGAAAAACAACCACTTTTCATTGCTCTTTCCCAGCAGCAAACACAACAATGGCTCAGTAAAAAAAATAGCTTTTTCCCCACTTTCCCGGCAAAAAATACAGCAACATCTTTTCATTGCTATATCCTGGCAGAAAATGCTATAATGTCTCATTAAAAAACAATTGTTCATAGTTCCACTACCCCAGCAAAATACACAGTGATGGCTTGGTTAAAAAGACCCGCTCTTACTTGCACTATCCCGGCAGAAAACACGACTATTGCTAGGTATAAAACATTTGCTTTTCATTGCTCTATCCCAGCAGAAAACGCAACGATGGCTGTGTAAAAAACAACCACTTTTCATTGCTCTATCCCAGCAGAAAACGTAACAATGTCTTGGTAAAAAACTACCATTTGTAGTTACACTATCCCAGCAGAAAACCCAACAATGACTGGGTTAAAAACAAATGCTTTTCATTGCACTATCCTGGCAGGAAATGCAAAGAAAACACAGAGATGGCTTGGTAAAAACAACCACTTTTTGGGACACTATCCCTGATGGAAAAACACTGGTTGATTAAAAAAAAAAAACCACATTTAGTGCCTAGAAAGCTACTTGTAAAACAGTGATGTCTCGCTAAAACCCAACAGGTGTTGTTTGTGGGTCTCAAACAGTGGGCTGTGGAATAGGTGACACGTTATCCACCAGCCCCTTCTCCTCCCCTTTAGAAACTTTGATGAGATACATAAAAATGCAAATTGAACATTTTTGTGGTTTTGCAAAAATGCACAGTGCCATCATTTCTTCTGACAGCTGTCCTGCTGATTATCCAAATGTTTACTGAATGTTTCTGAAGTCAAATTATATGCAAACAAAAAAAACTTGTAACATTTTTGTCCTCCACAGATCTTTGGTGTAACAGGTCAGGTCACTCTTCTCTGATTTACAACTTAACAAAAGCAATATACTATACATGCTCTACTGTCGTTTTTACTTTTGCTAGTTTTTTAAAATGACTCCTAATATGCATTTTTAACTACGCGTTACAGGCTCACCCAGTCTCAAGCAGTCAGCCAAGATGAAACTCAGCAGCAGGTGTACTCCTCTCTTCTCCATTGTCAGTATTCCATCCACCTCTGTTCACTTTAAATACTATTTTAAACCTTTTAACACTGTTTTTTAAAGTTAACTATTTTCTTATCGTACACCCATAGACATCTATTAATATGATCTTACCTTGATTATCTCTGACCTGTAGCTGATGGTTCTGTCTACGAAACGATGAGAGGCTCTAAAGATGCTGAAACAGGTACAGTACACAGTAAACTTTGATTAACGTGAAGCTTTTGACAACTCAGTGGTTAAAATTTAGAGATCCTGGCAAAATATGACACTTAAAATGAATGCAAAATATGAATTTAGATAACAGCGTACTCCCATAATATATTCATATACAATCTTCTAGAAATTGGGTGCAAAATGTTGTTAACTAAAAGATATGTGTGCACAGCATTCCTCCAAACTGTGACATCTGAACATACTGTATATGCTGTGGTGTTAACACTGTCTAAATGTGGCTAAGTATGGTCAACACTTTTCAGTAAAAGGGAACTGTAAAATTAACTTACATTTCTGGCTGCTCATATTTAAAGGTGCGAAATACATATGAGATCATATCTGTCATAGTTGTTTTGGGGCATTTTTGCCTTTCACGGATAGGACAGTGTAGTGTGAAATGGGGAGAGATGTATATATATGAAACATGTCAGCTAAGGGCTGATTTGTTCCCTTGCACCAAGTCTCTTTCTTTTATTTCAATGGTCTGTAATCAGCTCTGCATCTCACGCACAGCAGGTTTCGGCCCTCCCCCCTGCGTGCAGTCAGACATTCTCTATAGCTCTATATCAGAACAAACTGAGGACATCTGTTAGATTTAGATTAGATTTTGAAGTGTAATTTAAAAAAACAAACAAACTTGATAGCATTTTGTGGGTTAATGTTGCTTAAAATGGTATCACAGATATGATGTTTAATGTAACCTTGTATTAATTATCTCTGACCTGTAGGTGATGATTGTGCCTATGAAAACACGAGAGGCTCTGCAGAAGCTGGGAAAGGTACAGTATAACTTATACCACTATTCCCCCCATTTCTCTAATTCATTCCTTCAGTCGTTTCCTCTAATTTGGTTCCAGATTCATAAAGAGCGGTGCATCATCAGCAAAACGAGAGAAGCACAGATGAAAACGGAAATTCATGTTAAAGCAGTTTTGACATAAAGTAAAATGTATGTGCATTCCTCTGTCCTCAACTCAACTGTATATACATATATAGTTGTTGTAGTATATAATGGGTTGCTTTCATTTTTTTTTTACCTTTTAAAGCTCTTTTACCATGTTGTAAGCTGAATGCTGTCAGGTTTGGGTTTTTTTTTCACATTTGTAAAATGTTCTCATGCAGGTTTACATGTTTAGCCACTTGGTGGCGTAATGTGCTTGTCCTTTCAGTTACTTGCTGCTCAGTGGTTCTTGTGATCAATTATCATTGCAGATGCATCAGTGAGTACATGCATGATGGATATCTTGAAGCATGCGCACATTTATTGTGTTTGATTGTGTAATATAATTGAATAAGCATGTTTTGTAGATTATTTTCAACAATTTAAAATGTTACATTTAAAATGTTTTTTTTTTCTCCATTTGAGCAAATTCCCTTTTGGGTTTTCAAATACTATAGATGTAGGTTGTATATGTGAGTTTTTTTTCTAATTTTATTTTATTTTTTTGGTCAGTAGCTGTGATTATTGTAATTAAATTAAGATACTTTTTTTTTATGTCAGCAAACGAGTTTTATGTCAAAATGAATGAGTAGCCATAAATAAAAAAATATACACTTTTGAACTCATGGTTCATGTTTCAGAGTTTTTCAAAAGGATTTGAGACAACAGGGCGTGCTGTTAAATGTGTCGGCTACGACTTGGTTCTGTTTCTTTGATGACTCAGTGGCCAGTGTTATTTTACTGTCACTGTCTCACTTCTCCTTTCAAAAGAAATGTCAGCAAACATGTTCACGTTAGACTCCAGGATTTTACCTAGTAAAAAGTCTACTGGTACTTTTGAGAGCTCAAAGGGACGACTTAAAAATGAATGTCATCAAAATATATAAGGATGTTTGAAATACAAAATAGTGGTACAAAGAGGAAAATGCTGTATGAAATGTCCCTAAAATGGAAGCTGATACATTTGATCCACATAACGATCATGACTGCTACAAAAGGAAATGACCTAATTTTGCCCATTTGCTAACAAACTTTATCTTTTCAGCAGCTGTGTTCAGTGTTTAATGCTCTGCTCTGTTATACAGACAATGAAGAATATGTGCAGAATTGTGAATACATACATACATGGAGTGATACCTTATTCATTCCCATGGGGGAATTCTTGTATCCAGTAGCTCACATAAAGTCACATAAAAACCACAACAATAATAAATAAGGTGCCCATAGAAATGAATAAAGTAAAAAAAGGTCTTTAAGTGACTATTTATCAATTAATTGGCTGGAGTGCCACACGTTTCTGCTGAGGGGATATCAAACACTGAACTAACGGGGTAAAAGTTTAGCATGTTCACTTTAAACCAATCAAATAATTTGTCAGTCTACTATTTATTCTGTAGAAATCACCACTCGATAACTTCATATCATATCTTTTTTATCAGCATCCCTTTGGGTAGAAGCAGAAGCAAGTCTGCAGCCACATAAGCAGCTCTGTGAGGCTGAGCTAAATGCTAACATCAGCATGCTAACATGCTCACAATGACGATGCTAACATGCTGATGTTTAGCAGGCAATCTTTGCCATTGTAATTTAATGTGCTAGTATGCTAAGGTTCAGCTTCATGGCATGCCCCCAGGAAGTGCACGAGGCTTTGAAGCCAATTTTCATAGAGGCCAAACAGTGTACTTACACCATTATGTGATGCCTTATAACCCAAAAACACCTTTTCCTATTGACTTACATGGCAAAGAGATGTCTGTAAATCAGCAGATACATTTTTTTTAGTGACAACCCTCGCAACATGAATCGTTTCATTATCGAGATTTGATCCATGTTTCAAACTGATTACAATGGAAAGTCCAAAAGAGACGCACAATTGAATCGTTTTTCGCCACTGCGGAATCAGTGCTGATCATACCAGTAATTTTATACCCCACTGAGCAACTTTTAATAGGAATGAATGTGGCCCCACCTCCAATGCTGTATCCAGGTCTTTTTATACATCCATGCTTCACTGTCAGTATGAAATTTTAGATTGCATGATGAAATGCAGTTAGTGCATACAATTAGTTGTTGTATTTGACCCATTAATTACCAGAGTCAATAGGATTTTTCCTCTCAGTCCAATGAATATTGGTACCAAAATTCAACAAATAGTTGTTACTATTTTTTAATTTGCTAAAAACTAACAAACGTCAACCTCATGGTCGCACTAGAGCAAAAATCAGTGGGTTCAGCAAAGTTAACAGGCTCCATCTTCTGGGTCGTTGGAGGCGGGACCCCGTTCATTCCTATGGAAGTTGCTCATTGGCGCATAAAGGCCAAAAGGTTTGACTTCCCGAATATAAAATTACGTGGATCTTTCACATCACTGAGCTAACAGAACACACACACTGGAGATGTTAGCTGGCCGAGTGACTGATTCCTGGTTTATCCCTTGGCTAGCTTGAATGGGGATGAAATTATTTAATCATGCAGCTCTTCCAGACATTTGAAAAGTTATCGGACTAAATGGATCAAATTTTGACAGTGAAAGATGTCATTTTGAGGTGGTTGTGACGCTCAACACAATGTCTCCACTGATTTACAGACATCTTTTTCACAATGTAAAGCCCTGTTTGCACAGGACTAGTATGACCTCGGGGCCACATTTGATGTAGAAATAAGCTCCCATGCAGGGACATTAATATAGACAGATTGCACTGGGGCCCCTGGGGTGGAGGGGCCTGTAGAAAAAGAGGGCCCTTGCAAGCGATTCAGATTGCCACCTTGGAAATATGCCTGTGTGCAAAGATAAATAATAAAAAAATCTTACGTTAAAATCTGTGCCATTTTCTCATTTAAGTTAACTTTTCTTTTGTCTTTTTCTTTTTCTAAACAGTCCGTAGATTTCTAAAACACAATTATACGCTTTTTCTATAGAAGCTACAAAATCTATTAATATACTTTAAAAACTATTAAATTAAATAATTGCTTTCTTTGATATTTTTTCAGATATGCAATGATGATTGTTGGGTAATATGTACGTCAAATGTCATGTCTCTATAGCGTGCATACTGCTCCCATGTCTGTGTTCCGTGCAGCACATTCGCATGGGGTAAGTGCTGTCTGTTTTTTTACTCAGATTTACTGACATTTTCTCCGAAATATGATGCGGACAGTCATTTGTATCTCCAAAGTATAAGTTCTCTATATATCCATTCACTTCTCCTGGCCATTCCAATGGATTCAACTTTTCCCGGATGTCTAGATCTATGAGCGCTGTCACCTGACTCCAACCAATACACAGACTTACTTGACTGGATGTCTATAAGCCAATCACAGTGTGCCACATCATCTAAAATGGACTGCAGTAGAGCTACGCCCCCTTTTTTCAACAAGCATGGCTGTTTGTGAGGCAAGGAGGAAGCGTAAGTCACATTTAAGTCTATTTATGATATTGTTACAGTACATAATATGTGTTTAATGTAAACATGAGATGTTATTTTACTTCTACATGTCAAAATACCCAATTAAAAGATTTTTACTCAGGCTTTTTTTAAAGAATCCATCCATTGGAATGGACTAGGGATCTGAATGTCACCAGAAAATGAATAGGGAGACATTGGTTTGATCTATTATGACTGTCCTGAATTGATTTTCTCATGATACAAACAGCTTATGATGCAACTTATTTAGTATAGAGGTTTTTCTTTTTTCAGACAAAGAGATCTTCGAGACAGCAACAAAGCAACAAAGACACAGTGAACTGAACGCATACAAAGGACAATGAAAAAACACAGAAAGGGTTTTTTTTTGGGCGCTTTTCCCTAACCGCTGTGAGGGTCCAAAGGACAGAGGGATGTCGTATGCCGTAAAGCCCTGTGACGCAAGTTGTAATTTGTGTTATTGGGCTTTATAAATAAAATTGAATTGGAATTGAAATAAACACAGCTGTCAAACCACACACAAAACTCTG
Organism: Epinephelus lanceolatus; assembly: GCF_041903045.1. Taxonomy (NCBI): domain Eukaryota; kingdom Metazoa; phylum Chordata; class Actinopteri; order Perciformes; family Serranidae; genus Epinephelus; species Epinephelus lanceolatus. The sequence continues at coordinate 16,342,760 of NC_135755.1, forward strand.
ACAACTTCTAGTTCATCCAAAAGACAGAATAGACACGGACAAAAAATGCAACGTAATCTATGAAATACCATGTGAAAAAACACACATAGGAGAAACAGGGAGAGGCTTTAACACAAGAAAAACCGAACATAAAAAAGAATGTAAAAAGGAAATAGCAGGACGACTCACAAGATCTCAAAAAGAAAAAGCAAAACAGGAAAACTTAAAATCAGCCATGTCAGATCACTGCAAGAGAAACAATCACGTCATGGACTGGGAGAACACAAAGGTCATAGGGTCAGAAAGCAATAAACTCAAACGCTGGATCAAGGAGGCCATAGAGATCAGGAAGTGGGCCGGGGACTCCATCAACCGGGATGAGGGGGCACCAGCTGATAAAGACACGTCACGACGCACGTCAGATGACGCTTCTGAAGAAGACTGAAGTTGACAGTCGAAACATGTCAAGGTAAAGCAGCATCTCTTAATCTCTCTGTCTGAAAAAAGAAAAACCTCTATACTATGTAATTGAGTAGACAAACTGAACCTAATCGAGTTACTCGATGCAACTTATTGATTATGTACACAAAATGTTAATCTCAGGAGGTTTTGAACTTACTGTTTTCCAGAGATTCTTCAGAAATCTTACTATATAATGACGAAAACTCTGTCTGTCTGTCTCACAGTGGTAGAGGGTCATGGGAGGATGCGAATGAAGCAATATTACATCAATTGGCCAAAGGGGGGCGCTATAGCAACCAACTGAAATTGCAAACTTTGAATGGGCATATCTCATGCCCCGTATGTCGTAGAGACATGAAACTTTGCACAGAGATGCCTCTCCTCATGAGGAACAAATTTGCCTCAAGAACCCATAACTTCCGGTTATATAGATTTTCCTCCATTTTGGATTTTTTGAAAAACACTTAAAATCGATCTCTTCCTAGGAAGTTTGACCGATCTGCATGAAACTCGGTGAACATAATCTAGGAACCAATATCTAAAGTTCCCTCTTGGCAAAAGTTGGAAAACTTACTAAAACTGAGCTTCTATAAGGCAATGACTTTAACTATCTGCCTTTCAACGTGCTACCTCAACTACAGTTTTAGCCCACTAACTATCCCACTATTGGCAATGGTACTACTGTACTTTCAATAAAGCAGTCGTACTATCAAATTTGCAAAAACTCTGTCTGAATACATTGCTCTTCTTAATGGGTTCAGTTGACTATTTAATCTGCAGTTTTCTATGACCTGTATCCCAAACACACACCATGTGAAACTGTACGTGGGCAACTGTGCACTCAATGGGTGTGGACTAGCTGAGATTATTTTGAGTTGTGATGATGACTAGAACGCAAAAGATATACGCAGTGTTTTTTAAAGCATCACTTTATTCACTGACATGAGTTAACCATTCGTGAAAAATAAATAATCTCATGTTTTGTTTGGTTTATAAAGGTCTGTTTACACCATTTATTTTTCATTCATTTTTAAATAACGGGTGGTTACTCATGTTCAGATTATCCATCCATTAGAATGGACAGAGAAAAAAGTGCTTATAACTTGTAAGTGCATGTAGAGCAGTGGTTCCCAACTGGTCCAGCCATGGAATCCAGATTTCTCCTCAGTCATTAGTTCAAGGCCCACACAGTTTAATATATTCAGTGTCATGCTCACATTTGGATTCAGCTGAAGTGTGCTTTTTATAAAACTGGAAAAGTCACTTGCAGTCCACTCAGAATAGACCCGTGACCCACCAGTTGGGAACCACTGATTTAGAGTAAAAAACAAAACAAAAAACAATCCACCATTACAATTCTGAAGTGGTTACAATTTGTAGATTTGAAAAAAAAAAAAAAAAACAAGTGGCAGACATGACATGAGTAATCTGCCGTGCTGCCGTGCGGTGAGATTTTAGGACTGATCATCGATTACCCGTCATAAAAATCTTGTGAATTTGAAGTAACACCCGTGCATGGAAGTGACATATCAAATCGTGTGAAGTATCAAACACAGTTTAGCAGGCTGCTCTTTGAGTGGGCAGCATCACTACTACTTCTCTTTCACCCTGTGGGTTTCACATCAGGGTTCAACTGTGAACAGGTACATCACTTTAAATTCATAGGAAGTCAAGGTGAGTTGCAGTGCACAGACCACCTCTGCAGAAGCACCATGTAGTAAGGGACAGTTTATTGCATGGTATTGAGTGATATTTAGACAGTGGTCACCAGTGCTCTATATTTGTTGTTGTTGTCAAGACTAGTGAAACCACAGTTCCAGATAGTCTGCAGTAGCGTCAAAGGTTATGGCTCTTGCTGAGGAGTTACTCATGACATCATTTTCCTTGCCTGCTCTCATGATCCCATCCAATCCATGCATTAGAGCTTTTTAACTTCATCTATTTTTTATATTCAATACATCTCTGTCCTAATGTTAAAACTATGCAGCATGGCTATACATCCTCTTTTATAGGTGTATCGTCATTTGTTGTAGATGAGCCACAGAGACGGCCTTTATCTCGATGGTGGGTAGTTCATTTCCTTCTGTGTTCACAAGTGGTCAAGGCTGCATGAGAGACTTAGATTCTGCTAAAAATGCATGCAAGCAAAGACAGATACGCTGCAGAGTAAACAGCAGAGCACAATATTTACATATTCTGTGGAGGAAATAACACTTAAGAGAATGCAGGAAGGGCAAAAATAAATAGGTAAGAAGTTAGTTCTCTAGTTCCTATCTACCACCAACAGGGTTAGGGTTAGCTACAGTGGTTCTGGTACACATTAACTGTCAAGTCTGTGTGCTCCAACCCGGGTGTTGCTCGCATCGGGATTCTATCAGCCAGACCACATGCCGAGGTGGCCTAGCTCACATTGAGTTCAGATCTAAAGTGTGGACAACATTTGGACACAATCTGGACGACTTGTCAAATGTAAGTCTCCTGCAACATCTTCTTCTGTCCCAGGGCTTCTCTCCTGAGCAAAAGCAAAGGGATGGCCGCGGCTCGAGCACAGCTGAGACCTGTCATCTTATATATAGCACTGTGTACCAGAAGCAACATTATTCACTTGTCTCCACTGTTGACAAAGCGTGTTGCGTACATTCCTGCCATCATTACAAAATAATTCAAATCTAAAGAAAATAGGAAAGCACCAGGGATTCCATTATCCAGTAATGCAGGAAAATCTGTTGAAGTCTGACATATTCAGACCTCTCCTATCTATCAGCTGGGCCTTTACGTAAATGAAATGTACGTTTCAGCTGTGCACTGGAAATCATAGCCTACTGGAGACATAACCGCTTAAAAGACATTTTTACTGTTTAAACAGAAAGCACATGTTTTGCCTTTGCATTCTCATCCCAACTCATCAAATATCACCGCTTTGTTTGTGGACTTTCACATCTGCATATGACATGCTAGGTATCCTCCTGCGTCTGTTGTTGATGTCCTGTGACACAGCGTCAATTTACTCTTGTTACGTGCATTGTGTCTTTTCAAAATACACGTTAGTATTCACAGGACATGTACAGTTTCTGCTCATTAGATGCATACAGTCTTTTTTGAAAATAAACTTACAACGTAAGTAAAACACCTTGCATTTACATTTATTTCCTTGTGTAACAAAAGCATGTGGTTAGGTTTAGAAAAAAAACATGGTTTGGCTCAGCATTCACACAGGAAGTGAACAGCAGGCTGTAGCTGGGGGTTTGTCAGACCTGTTCACTTCCTGTCCTCACCTGCCCCAGATGGACTTTCGTGCTCCATATATTACATTGTTACCCAGAGCAATACAAAATGCTGCTGGCCAGTGCGTTTCATAACACTGTGAAACATGCCTTTGTGCGTCAGTATCTTACGCAGATGTCCACTGACATAGTGCTGGCATTTGACACCTTTGGTCGGTGGTGCGTATTATACCACCTGTAGTGGCAATCCCTTGGAATATCAAGGAAGCCACTAATGAGCTGACTGAAAAGTTGAAATTACCCTCAGTCACATGGTACAAAACTATGTGCTCGCGTGCCTAATGCAGCTCTCTGCTCAATTAACTGAAGATGACGTAAATTACAAAATAAACAGGAGCGTCGTCATCAAAATTGAACATACATGTGTTTTGGTCCTTTTACATTTTTGTACAATATTTAAGTTTTATGCAGTGTCTAGAAATTAATTTTGACATGACATTTAAATTAACTTCTACTCACATGTTGGAGCTCTTACACCACTGGTGAAAGGTGCCTTTCAGATCACTCCAAATCACTGACAAAGTGGCGGCTTTTCCTGGTGGCCAGTATGGTGTGTTGACCAGCCAATAACACAGGTAGCCTGGCCCAATGATCCATCCATCCATTTTCTAACCGCTTCATCCTCTTGAGGGTTGCGGGGGGGCTGGAGCCTATCCCATCTGACATTGGGCGAGAGGCGGGGTACACCCTGGACAGGTCACCAGACTATCGCAGGGCTGACACATAGAGACAGACAACCATTCACACTCACATTCACACCTACGGACAATTTAGAGTCACCAATTAACCTGCATGTCTTTGGACTGTGGGAGGAAGCCAGAGTGCCCGGAGAGAACTGACACAGGGAGAACATGCAGACTCCGCACAGAAGGGCTCCCACACCTGGGATTGAACCGGGAACCCTCTTGCTTTGAGGCGACAGTGCTAACCACCACACCACCGTCCTGGCCCGATGATATATTTTCTAAATTATTTTAGCCCAATCACATGTTAAACCCCTCCCCCTTTGGGCTATGTACCTTCATTAAACAGCATCTGCAACAAAAAGTGTGATAAAACACAAGGAAGACCAGAAAAATACTTCTGACCCGGACTTTTCACACCCTTTTAGCAACTTGCTGGCTGCCTCGTGTCTCCCACTCCTCTCTTGCCGTGAGCAGGCAGGCAGAAGAGAGTTACTATGGTTCAGGTCATTTTATTATGAGCCTGCCATAGTGTAAGCCATTGTGAAATGTGACTGTCTTTGTAACATGGATGTTGAAATAAATGCAGGTCTGTGTGTGTGTGTGTGTGTGTGTGTATGTTTTGGGGGGCTGAGTGACACAAGTTACAGCAGGAGACCGATGCATAAAAGGCACAAATTGGTGCGTGAAAATTCACCAGAATGCAGGAATTGAAGTGCTTGATGCTCAAAAAAGAGCCCAAGAAACCCTCTTTAATATGTGTCCCCTCAAGTGTTGAAAGAAACCAACACCTTTATATCATATAATATATTTATAACTGACATTTGTGTGAGTGATTGTGGTGGGCCTTTCTGTCCCAGTCCACCACTGCTGAAACTCCCATCTTGCTGGAGACTCTGCATTTTCTATCAGACCTATGCAACTTGTCTAAAATGCTGCTACCTCCCCGGTGTTAAATGTGTCTCTCTGTTCTATACAGTAGCCCCCTGTTGCAGCTTGAATCCAATGCAAGACCCTGCAGTACTCCTTTCTGCCTTTACGTCATGGTCAAACCCTATTGTCCAGGTAGGTAGGTAGGTAGGTAGGTACTTTATTAATCCCGAAGGAAATTGCATTTTCAGATGCTCATACATAAACATAAAAACACAAATCATACACACAGTGCATAAAGACAGAATAAAGTGCAAGAATAAATAGTAATAAAAATAGGATAAAAAAGCATGACAGTGAGATGTGCAAATATGCAAATGTGCAAATCCCCCCCGCAACTCATCTCCCTCCCCTCTCCAGTGTTGTGTTGAACAGTCTAATGGCTCTGAGCAGGAAGGACCTCTGCAGCCTGTCTGTGGAGCAGTTAAGTGAGAGCAGCCTCCCACTGAATGAGCTCCTCTGCCCCATCGCCAGTTTATGCAGTGGGTGGCAGCTATTGTCAATGATGGAGAGCAGTATGGAAATAGTTCTCCTGTCTGCCACTGACACCACAGACTCCTGCTCTGCACCAATGACAGAGGTGGCCTTCTTGATGAGTTTGTCCATCCTCTGTGTGTCCTTCTGTTTGGTGCTGCCTCCCCAACACACCACCCCATAGAAGAGGGTGCTGAATACCACAGACTAGTAGAACATCTGCAGCATTCTCCTGCAGACATTAAAGGACGCCAGTCTCCTCAGGAAATACAGCCTGGCCTGCACTTTCTTGTAGACATGATCAGTGTTAACTGACCAGTCCAGCTTGTCATCCACCTGCAGCCCCAGGTACCTGTAGGAGGCAACCACCTTAACATCATCAGGCGAGGAGACTGAGGTGGTTGCCTCCTACAGGAAGAGAGATGGGCGGCGCCTCCTGAAGTCCAGTACCATCTTCTTTGTCTTGAGCTGCAGGTGGTTCAGGTGACTCCAGGTGGTGAAATCCTTGACAAGGGACCTGTACTCTCCCTCATCCCCCCTCCTAATACACCCGACGATAGCAGTGTCATCAGAGAACTTCTGTACATGACAGAGTTCGGTGTCATGCCTGAAGTCCACTGCGTAGAGTGTGAAGAGGAGGGGGGCCAGTACAGACCCCTGTGGCACCCCCGTGCTGCTGGTCACTGTGTCAGATGTTATGGACCCCAACCTGACAAATTGAGGTCTGCCCGTGAGGTAATCCGTGATCCAGGACACGAGGGCTGGGTCAACCTGCATGGTGGTGAGTTTGTCCTTCAGGGGGACAGGCTGTATGGTGTTAAAGGTGCTGGAGAAATCTATAAAAAGAATTCTCACAGCGCCACTTTCCCTGTCGAGGTGTGTGAGGGCCCGGTGCTGGAGATACATACAGCGTCCTCAACTCCTACATTCCTCTGATAGCCGAACTGAAGCAGGTCCTGGGCCTGCTGCACCTGAGGTGTTATGATGTGCAGAATCAGCCGCTCCAGTGTCTTCATCAGATGAGGGGTGATGGCCACCGGTCTGAAGTCACTGAGGTTGTTGTGTGTGGTCGCCCCTTCTTCGGCACCAGATTGATGCAGGATGTTTTCCAGGGAGATGGAACCTTCCCCAGATGCAGGCTCATGTTGTAGATGTGCTGCAGGGGCTCAGCCAGTTCCGCAGCACAGGCCCTCAGCAGCCCTGGACAAATCCTGTCTGGACCAGCTGACTTCCCAGGGCGGAGTCTCCTCAGCTCCTGTCTGACCTGGTCTGCAGTGATGGAGATGGAGGTGGAGATGGAGGAGGAGGGGGGCGGCGCAGGCTGAGGTAGGTGGGATAGGAGACCTGGCGCAGTGGCGTGAGTGAGGGGGGTAGCAGATGTAGAGTAGAACTGGTTAAAGAAGATGTTAAGTTCATTAGCTCTCTCCCTGCTCCCCTCTGCAGCAGCACTGCCCGACCTGCAGCCTGTGATGGTCCTCATCCCCTTCCAGACCTCCCGCATGTCGTTGGCCTGTAGTTTCTTCTCCAGCTTCAGCCTGTAGGAATCCTCGGCCTCTTTTATGCAGTCTTTAAGCTTCCTCTGCGCTCTCCTCATCTCCTCGGGATCTTTATTTTTGAATGCCCTTTTCTTCCTGTAGAGTACAGCTTTCACTTCACTGGTTACCCAGGGTTTGTTGTTAACAAAGCAGTTTTGACAGGAACCACTGCATCCAAACAAAAGTTCAGATAGTCTGTGATGCAGTGGGTAGAGCCCTCAATGTCTTCCCCAAAAGAATCCAGCATGACATTCCAGTCTGTGGATTCAAAGCAGTCCCTGAGGATCTCCTCATCCCCATTTTTCCACTTCCTGAATGAGCGAGTTGTTATGGGCTGCTTTTTCACCAAAGGTGTATACAGGGGCGTGAATCAGGTTGTGGTCGGACTTTCCCAAAGGTGGTAAAGGGGATGCTGTGTATGCAGCTTTAACATTGCCATACAAGTCAGTAGTCCTGTTTTTATGGGTTGGACAGTCCACAAACTGATGGAAAGCAGCCAGAGTTGAAGTGAGAGTGACATGACTGAAGTCCCCTGAAATAGCAAGAAAAGCTTCGGGGTGCTGAGTTTGTAGCCGTGCGACTGACGTGTGTATAATCTCACATGCTGCTCCAGCGTCGGCTCTGGGAGGAATGTAAACACACACAGCTATGACGTGTGTGAACTCCCTGGGCAGGTAGTATGGCCTCATGCTTACAGCTAGTAGTTCCAAATCACGGCAGCACAGAGTGTCTTTAACAGTCACATGAGAAGGATTACACCATCTGTTGTTCACGTACAATATGAGCCCCCCTCCTTTGCTCTTACCGCATGCTTTGGTGTCCCTGTCAGCTCTCACAGATGTAAATCCCCGCAGCTCCATGTTAGCGTCCGGGATGCAGCTGGTTAGCCACGTCTCCGTGAGGGCAACCAAACTGCTCTCCTGGTAAAGCTTCTCAGTTTTCATCAAGCCCGCTAACTCATCGACTTTGTTCTGGAGCGCGTTGATATTTCCCATCAGTATGGACGGAACTGATGGCTTATATCTCCGCCGCTTACTGTTTGTTGAGCCGGTCTTCACTTTAGCTCCAGCCCTGCAGCCACGATACTTCCGCCTTAGTTCCCCGGGGATAGGGTGACGCACTCCGGCAGCTCTCCCTTTCCTCAGCGCGAGCAGATCTTCCCTCGTGTAGACAAGTTTTGTGCTGTCCCATGTCATGTTATCCATAGGATATATAAAGACAATGCTTTCACACCCACAGGAGCAATGGGGGAAAAGCATACACTAAAGAAAAAACCACAGTCATTCAATCACTCACACAGAGCGGCCAAAGGCAGCCTGCACTCTCAGGCGCCGGTATAGCACAGGAGGAATCTGTGTGACCAATGAGCCCAGTCTCACTGTGAAGTTGTCAAAATCCGGCGCTTGGGGAGTGGCTTGTGGCATCAGAAACCAACGAGAAAAGGGGTCAGTGGCGTGCACAGACTTGGGGCGAAACTTAGGGCAGGGGTGAAATGAAAAAGAAGGGCACGTACAGCGCGTTCTCGCCACTGAAGAGGGCACTAAGTTCCGCGTGTTTTCGAGGGCACTTTAGACATGTTTATATGTTATACAAATGGCACATTATATAGCCTTTAAACAGACTAACTAGGCAGACTACTCAAGTTAGTTTGTAGTTAGGATCAGCATCCACGAGAACTGTGTAGATTCAACGTTGGACTGTGAAGAACACACAGAGACATGGATGTATGAAAGAAAGAAATCCCTGGGGGGGTCTGGGGGTCCTCCCCCAGAACATTTTCAATTAAGTAGATGCCATTTCCTGTATTCTAGTGCATTTTAACACCATATTAGCACCAGATAATCCAAACTGGTTCTGTGAGATATAGTTCTGGCACAATATAGATCAAAAAAGGGCCCAACATAAAAGTCATTGCAACAGTAATGTTTTTACCACCCAAGAGGGCAGTTTATCATGTTTTAACCAGCCAAGAGAGCAGTTTAGTGTGTTTTTTGGCTCCAAAGAAGGCACTTTAGTGTGCGTTTTGGCTCCCAGGAGGGCATTTTGGCTCCCAAGAGGGCACTTTAGTGTGCGTTTTGGATCCCAGGAGAGCATTTTGGCTCCCAAGAGGGCACTTTACCGTGTGTTTTGGCTCCCAAGAGGGCATTTTAGCACATGTTTTTACCACCTAAGAGGGCAATTTATCATGTTTTAACCAGCCAAGAGAGCAGTTTAGTGTGTTTTTTGGCTCCCAAGAGGGCACTTTAGCGTGCGTTTTGGCTCCCAGGAGGGCATTTTGGCTCCCAAGAGGGCACTTTAGCACACGTTTTGGCTCCCAGGAGGGCATTTTGGTTGCCAAGAGGGCACTTTAGCGCATGTTTTGGCTCCCAAGAGGACACTTTAGCGCGTGTTTTGGCTCCCAAGAGGGCACTTTAGCGTGCGTTTTGGCTCCCAGGAGGGCATTTTGGTTGCCAAGAGGGCACTTTAGCGTGTGTTTTGGCTCCCAGCAGGGCACTTTAGTGCGCATTTTGGCTGCCAAGAGGGCACTTTAGTGTGCGTTTTGGCTCCCAGGAGGGCATTTTGGCTCCCAAGAGGGCACTTTAGCGCGCGTTTTGGCTCCCAGGAGGGCATTTTGGCTGCCAAGAGGGCACTTTAGCGTGCGTTTTGGCTCCCAGGAAGGCATTTTGGTTGCCAAGAGGGCACTTTAGCGTGCATTTTGGCGCCCAGCAGGGCACTTTACTGCGCATTTTGGCTGCCAAGAGGGCACTTTAGCGCGCGTTTTGGCTCCCAGGAGGGCATTTTGGCTGCCAAGAGGGCACTTAAGCATGTGTTTTGGCTCCCAAGAGGGCACTTTAGCGTGCGTTTTGGCTCCCAGGAGGGCATTTTGGTTGCCAAGAGGGCACTTTAGCGCATGTTTTGTCTCCCAAGAGGGCACTTTAGCATGCGTTTTGGCTCCCAGGAGGGCATTTTGGTTGTCAAGAGGGCACTTTAGCGCGCGTTTTGGCGCCCAGGAGGGCACTTTGGCTGCCAAGAGGGCACTTTAGTGCGCGTTTTGGGTCCCAGGAAGGCACTTTAGCTGCCAAGAGGGCACTTTAGCGTGCGTTTTGGCTCCCAGGAAGGCATTTTGGTTACCAAGAGGGCACTTTGGCGTGCGTTTTGGCTCCCAGGAGGGCACTTTAGCTGCCAAGAGGGCACTTTAGCGTGCGTTTTGGCTCCCAGCAGGGAACTTTAGTGTGCGTTTTGGCTGCCAAGAGGGCACTTTAGCGTGCGTTTTGGCTCCCAGGAGGGCATTTTGGCTGCGAAGAGGGCACTTTAGCGCGCGTTTTGGCTCCCAGGAGGGCATTTTGGCTGCCAAGAGGGCACTTTAGCACGTGTTTTGGTGCCCAAGAGGGCACTTTAGCATGCGTTTTGGCTCCCAGGAGGGCATTTTGGTTGCCAAGAGGGCACTTTAGCGCATGTTTTGTCTCCCAAGAGGGCACTTTAGCATGCGTTTTGGCTCCCAGGAGGGCACTTTGGCTGCCAAGAGGGCACTTTAGTGCACGTTTTGGCTCCCAGGAAGACACTTTAGCTGCCAAGAGGGCACTTTAGCATGCATTTTGGCTCCCAGAAAGGCATTTTGGTTACCAAGTGGGCACTTTAGCGTGCATTTTGGCTCCCAGGAGGGCACTTTGGCTGCCAAGAGGGCACTTTTAGCGTGCGTTTTGGCTCCCAGGAAGGCATTTTGGTTGCCAAGAGGGCACTTTAGCGCATGTTTTGGCTCCCAAGAGGGCACTTTAGCGCGCGTTTTTCAACAATTGGGCCGGAAAGGGGTCCTTTAACATCGGCGTGTTTGTCGTTGAGGGACAAAAAAACGTCAATTCGCCTTGTTGTACCGACGTAGTGTGTTTATTTCCTGTGAAAACGGAAGTGTATCTTGAAAGGAGGCAATGCGTGTCCCAGAATGTCAACAATCAACGCACCCAGGGTACCTTGCAACTCTTCTGCCTCTGGACACACCTTCTCTCAGTAGACCCTGAGGTTCTTCTTTTGTTCTGACCCCATGGTGGAGTCTCTGCCTATCAGGCTGAATACCTACCTTTAAGACTACACCTCAACAATCCTCTGGGCACTTCTACTGTAGCACTGAACATGCTCTGTGTCATTGTGAAAGAGAAATCATTTTTAGCATCTCCTCACTAAGGAATATCTGATGACAGGATGTGGTTAAGTCCTTCCTGCTCAGGGGTTTTCAGATGTGGACTTCATCGTAGTTGTTCACACATCTCACTCAGATACAGCTGCATATAGTAGTCTGTAGATGCACTGTTTTGTGCTTGAGGTATTTAAGTCTTGGAGTGAGTGGATCTAATGTGGGGTCAGGTCTATTAGAGTTTATAGCAAATAGTCAAGAAAAGCAATCTTGAATATTTGCCTTTTGTCACCTAATAGAAATAAACTTTGTGATGGTAATATGGTGCAATATAATGCATGACCACTGGCTCTCTCACTCAACTTTCATTTTTAATACTATACGATCATGTTCTGTTTTATGTGCCTACTTTTAATGTCTTCTGCTTCTCCGTTGACAGAGACCTCCCCCACTCTCCACCCTCTATTTTTTTCAGTACTGTCATGACACAGTACGATAGACCAGAAGAGGAAACAGAAGTTGTTCCTCTCCCCACAGAGATGGTTGGTGGTTGCCTGAGCTGCCTCTTCGCATACATTTTTGTGCTACTTCTCGGGGTCTGCTTTTATGGTACGTACGCCTCTGCTTGTTAAGCTTAAGTACTGTTATGGATTTTTTTTGTCATGAGTAATATATATATTTTTTTGCCTGATGCACTTTGTCATGTGCTTAAAAATAGCACATGTAGGTCAAGACTGCAGAATTTACTGGATGTGGGCACATCGGGAAATGACGTGTATTCCTTGGGAGATGCCTGCAGTCTTTGTGTCTTGTGTTTTTGCAAACGCAAGACGCCTAAGATGCACCAACGAGAAATGCAGCTGCAGGCCTAGAAACTGTCGTAGTAATATGCTGATTTAAGAGCTGGGTGGTCCAAATTAAAGAAATGAATTCAAAGCACCAACTGTGTGTGTTTAAAAAACTGTTTAAAAAGCATTAAGCTAATTGTTCTCTCCTGATAGAAAAAAAAGTCCTAATATGCTCGTGGTGCTCAACATGTATTGAAAATTTGAGCTCCCCACTTCTTTGTTTATAATTACATGAATAGACAAAATATAGTATCTTGTGGTTTTATATTTGAGGATATGTTTTGCATTTTTTTTGTGTCAGCAAATTTCCTGCTGCTTGGTTGGCTATAAACTGTATCATTATGCAACTCAGGGAAGGATCGTTTTTCTTTTCCTGTTTTTTTCTCTCTTTAAACTAAGAGGATTGGGTATATTGTTTCACCTAATAACATAATTATATACTATATTCTGATAAACATAGTCGGTCTTACGGGAAATGCTTAGACAGGAACAAGGAGGTGTGGATCCTCTCAGAATATTTGCAGAAGTAGGAAAGTGCATGTAAGTCTTTAAGAAAAAAAAAAAAAGTACTGCTTGTTTATTTGCAGCTCACAGACACATCCATCAGTGTTTCGATGTTGTATCAGTACTTAGTTAATAGCAAGAGAAATGTAGCTTCTGGTGCGATGGAACAACTTGTGAGCTTGTTGTTAGATTCACACATAACGTGACCGCAGACATGTAAGCTTTTCATTTCCAGTGTTGGGGATTAGTGACCATGTAACGTTAGTAGTAGTTTAACTACATTCCTTAATAGCTTGCTGGTTGTTCAACATTTATATTTGCATAGTGATTAAAGTGGTAAACAAAAATGTTGTGTAGTTCACTGAAACTACAAACACATTTTGATCATAAAAGGAAAGGAATCATTTAGATTTTTACTTTGCCAATGCTTCTTAATAATAATAATAATAATAATAATAATAAATTTATTTATAAAGCGCTTTCAATCAAAGTGCTGTAAAGGTGAATTACAGTCAGGTCCATAATTATTTGGACAATGATACAGTTGTCGTCATTTTGGCTCTGTACACCACCACAATGGGTTTTAAATGAAACAATGAATACCTGCTTAAAGTGCAGACTCTCAGCTTTCATTTAAGGCTTTTTTCAAAAATGTAGTATGAACCGTGTAGGAATGACAACCATTTCTTCACACAGTCCCCCAACTTTAAGGGCTCATAAGTATTTGGACAAACTAACATAATCATCAATTAAACAGTCAGTTTTAATACTTGGTTGCAAATCCTTTATAGTCAATGACTGCCTCAAGTGTTGGACACATAGGCATCATCAGATGCTGGGTTTCTTCCCTGGTGATGCTCTGCCAGCCCTTTACTGTAGCCGTCTGCACTTCCTGCTTGTGTTTTGGGTGTTTTGCCCTCAGTTTGGGCTTCAGCAAGAGAAACGCATGCTCAATTGGATTCAGGTCAGATGATATGACTTGGCCATTGCAGAACATTCCACTTCTTTGCCTTAAAAATATCTTTGGTTGCTTTTGCAGTATACTTCAGGTCAATGTCCATCTGCACTGTGAAGCATCGTCCAATGAGTTTTGAAGCATTTAGTTGAATCTGAGCAGATAATGGTGCCCCAAACACTTCAGCTTTCATCCTGCTGCTCTTGTAAGCAAGACAAGACTTCACTAGAATAAATACAGAGGGTTTATCACAAGATGCAAACCATTGGTTAGCCTTAAAAATGGAAGGCCAGATTAGAGTTTGTCAAAAACCATCTAAAAAGCCTGTACAGCTGTGGAACAGCATACTATGGACAGATAAAACAAAGATCAACTACCAGAATGATGGGAAGACAAGAGAAGGAAGAAGGGAAGGAACTGCTCATGATCCAAAGCACACCACCTCATCAGTGAAGCATGGTGGAGGTACTGTTATGTCATGGCCATGTATGGCTGCCAGTGGAACTGGTTCTCTTGTATTTATTGATGATGTGACTGCTGAGAAGAGCAGCAGGATGAAAGCTGAAGTGTTTGGGGCACCATTATCTGCTCAGATTCAACTAAATGCTTCAAAACTCATTGGACGATGCTTCACAGTGCAGATAGACATTGACCTGAAGCATACTGCAAAAGCAACCAAAGACATTTTTAAGGCAAAGTGGAATGTTCTGCAATGGCCAAGTCATATCATCTGACCTGAATCCAACTGAGCATGCGTTTCAAGCATTTAGTTGAAAGTAAAGGGCTGGCAGAGCATCACCAGGGAAGAAACCCAGCATCTGGTGATGCCTATGTTTCCAACACTTCAGGCAGTCATTGACTGTAAAGGATTTGCAACCAAGTATTAAAACTGACTGTTTAATTGATGATTATGTTAGTTTGTCCAAATACTTATGAGCCCTTAAAGTCGGGGGACTGTGTGAAGAAATGGTTGTAATTCCTACACGGTTCACACTACATTTTTGAAAAAAGCCTTAAATGAAAGCTGAGAGTCTGCACTTTAAGCAGGTATTCATTGTTTCATTTAAAACCCATTGTGGTGGTGTACAGAGCCAAAATGACGACAACTGTATCATTGTCCAAATAATTATAGACCTGACTGTAAAACAAGTACAAGTACAGGAGGAGCAAACCACCCATCACTCAAACGCAACAGTAAACAAGTGGGTCTTTAACTTTGTTTTAAAAACCTCAATCGAGCAGACCTGTCTGATGTCAAGAGGAAGACTATTCCACAGAGTCAGTGCACGGTAAGAAAAAGCACGTTCACCAAGCGTCTTCTTTTTGACTTTAGGGACAAGCAGACGGCCACTCCCCTCGGAGAGCAGAGACCGTGTAGGCACATAAATATCCACAAGTTCTGTTAAATACACAGGTGCCAGACCGTTTACAGCTTTATATGTTAGTAACAGCACCTTAAAGTCTGCTCTAACCTGAACAGGGAGCCAGTGAAGAGAGGCCAGCACTGGAGTAATATGATCATACCTAGATGATCCAGTTAAAATACGAGCTGCCGCATTCTGAACCAACTGCAGACCTCGAAAACTCTTCCTGGGCAACCCTGATAAAAGAATGTTACAATAATCCAACCTGGATGTTTTTTACATGCAAGTCAAATGAAAGGGTCTGATCAAAAAGTACACCAAGGTTCTTTACATTGTCCTTGCAATGAATGACACAGTCATCAAGAGATAGGGTGAAATGATCGAACTGGTGACTAGATTTTGACGGTCCAATAGCTATCATCTCAGTCTTAGCTGAGTTAAGTAGCAAAAAAGTTTGTTGATAGCCAGGACGTCACAGCAGCCAAACAGGCTGTAAGTTTATCAGAAACAGACCCATTTCCTGCAATGACTGCCATATATAATTGCAAATCATCAGCATAGCAATGAAAAACAATCCCGAAAGAGCACATGATCTGACCTAGTGGTGCCAGGTACACTGAAAACAACAGTGGACCTAGGACAGAGCCCTGTGGGACCCCGTGCTAAACAGAATAAGAATGGTTAATTGAACCCCCTCTGACCACAACTGGTTATTATAACGGTGGTGCAGTGGTTAGCATTGTTGCCTCTGAGCAAGAGGGTTCCTAGGGGGAACCTGGCATGGGGGAGTTTGCATATTCACCCCATGTCAGCGTGGCTTTTTTCTGGGTACGGAGTCCGGTTGTGTCCCAAAATCCAAAGACATGCAGGTTAATTGGTGACACTAAATTGCCCATAGGTGTGAATGTGAGTGTCAGCCAGTGTCAGTGCCAGTGTCAGCTGGGATAGGCTCCAGCCCCTCTGCAACCCCCAAGATAAGTAGTTAGGAAAAATGAATGAATGAATGAATGAACAAGTTTTTGCATGGTATTTTAAAAGTTAGCTAATTTAGTAATTCTGCTTGGTGTGATACCCCCACCTAGAATCTAGTTTCTGGAAGGCCAACCCAGTCGCCAGAAGAAATGTTAGCATTGTACATTTCTGTAAACCTCGTTACATTACATTTGCATGTTATATAGTGGATATATTGGAACTCTACATTTTAACAACACTGTGGTTAATGAGTGGTTAGGTTTAGGCGGAAAAAACAACTTGGTTATGCTGAGGAAAAGATCATGTTTTGGCTTGAAATACCTGGTTGAGGGGGCACAAGCCCTGAAAAGTAACAATGTCTCGGTAAAAAACAAACGCTTTCGGTGCCACTATCCCAGTCTCGCTAGAAAGTAATCGCTTCTCGTGGCACTATCCCCGTTGTAACATAGTGACAGGTTATTAAAACACACCCATATTTGGTGTCCTAAAAAGCCACTGGAAAAACAGCAAATGGTCGCTACAAAACGCCCACGTCAGGGACCTACAAAGACAATGGAAACACAGCAATGACTCGTAAAATCACAACTGGTTTTGTTGGTCTTGAACAGTGGTCTGCAGAGGTCTTACACTTGGTGGACATCTCGCCTTGGTGACGCACCATCTATCATCCCCTCCGTCACTTTAGAAAAGTCGATATGATGTATATGAAACATGCAAATAAAGAATGTTTGTGGTTTGCAGAAATGTAAACATTTTCTTCTGGCAACTCACTGAAAAGAAAGGTGTCTGACTGATGGACAGTGTATACAAAACAAAAGCAAAGTCGCTTTAGTTATATCCAAACTATACTGTCCCAGTTTTGCTGTAGTTCAGCTTCCTCCAGTGTAAAATACCTGGCAACTTATGCTCTAAATCCTCCATTAATAGCAGCAACACTGACCGAAAATGATGAACATCACTGAGGTCAGAGTGTGTGGTTCCACTGCAGTTTCTTTGGAAATGATGCCATGGTAACCAGGCCAGCTCCGCACACTTGTTGTGGTAATGAGTGTATGAGTGTTTTCCAACCTTAACCCCTAAAATTGTGGTTTATTCAGTAAACTAAAAATACTTGTTGAGGTTAGGGAAAGGTCACGGTCATGTTTACAGGAAACCAGTGATGACTGTTGACAGGAAACAAACGAAAGCTGTAAGAAGACATTGTGTTTTCTGGTGTGGTGTGTCACGTTATGATGTCATTCAGGTGATGTCATCATGCCGTGGAAGTAATTTATGCCATTTTGTGTTATGTTTTATGGTATTCTATGCTCGGCTTTTCTGTGCTACTTTATATGGAGAGTTACATGAAAGTGTTGTTTGCTCTTGTGTTTCAGATGTGGAGGCTTCCAGTTGTCAACGTGTCATCCATAAGAAAGTTGGAGACACCGTGGAGTTGTCATCCTGCTTACCAACTGAAGAGGTCATAATGGCACTCTGGAAATATGGATCGTCAATAATTGCAGAAAAAGATAAGAAACTTTCTGAAAACCAACAGTTCAAGGGCAGATTAGACTTTAACCCCACAACCTTCAGTTTAACAGTGAGAGAACTGACTCTCCAAGATTCTGGTGATTATCATTTTGCCTCTGCGGTGACTGGCAAACAGAGGGGAACAGTCATCATCACTCTGCAAGTTCATGGTAAGAGACCAAGTAACCAAATAATTGTTTATAGATGATAATTCATCATTAATTCACTATACATTTTATATTTTGCTATGTTCCCTGTGATCTCTAGACTATTTTAATGCTGGTTGTGTGTTGTACTAAAGCTAACTATGCTAGTTTATATGGATATAATGGGATGCAGCATATTTCACATCCTGAGCTCTGTGTCTTATTCCCCAACTATGAATCTGGGGGCCACTATAGAGGGTTCTTTTAACTCCAGCAGTTGCGTTTCAGAAAATCCCAGAAGCAAGAAAAATACGTGCTTTATCTATATTTGAGGGAGCAACGGCATAACTGGACTTTGAATGGTAATAACTTTATCTGTAGGCTACAGCACAACAACACAGGAAGTAACAACAATAAACACAATTAAAACAGACCAGTAAAGAAAACATTTACCTACAGTACAGGCCAAAAGTTTGGACACACCTTCTCATTCAATGCGTTTTCTTTATTTTCATGACTATTTACATTGTAGATTCTCACTGAAGGCATCAAAACTATGAATGAACACGTGGAGTTATGTACTTAACAAAAAAAGGTGAAATAACTGAAAACATGTTTTATATTCTAGTTTCTTCAAAATAGCCACCCTTTGCTCTGATTACTGCTTTACACACTCTTGGCATTCTCTCCATGAGCTTCAAGAGGTAGTCACCTGAAATGGTTTCCACTTCACAGGTGTGCCTTATCAGGGTTAATTAGTGGAATTTCTTGCTTTATCAATGGGGTTGGGACCATCAGTTGTGTTGTGCAGAAGTCAGGTTAATACACAGCCGACAGCCCTATTGGACAACTGTTAAAATTCATATTATGGCAAGAACCAATCAGCTAACTAAAGAAAAACGAGTGGCCATCATTACTTTAAGAAATGAAGGTCAGTCAGTCCGGAAAATTGCAAAAACTTTAAATGTGTCCCCAAGTGGAGTCGCAAAAACCATCAAGCGCCACAACGAAACTGGCACACATGAGGACCGACCCAGGAAAGGAAGACCAAGAGTCACCTCTGCTTCTGAGGATAAGTTCATCCGAGTCACCAGCCTCAGAAATCGCAAGTTAACAGCACCTCAGATCAGAGACCAGATGAATGCCACACAGAGTTCTAGCAGCAGACCCATCTCTAGAACAACTGTTAAGAGGAGACTGCGCGAATCAGGCCTTCATGGTCAAATAGCTGCTAGGAAACCACTGCTAAGGAGAGGCAACAAGCAGAAGAGATTTGTTTGGGCCAAGAAACACAAGGAATGGACATTAGACCAGTGGAAATCTGTGCTTTGGTCTGATGAGTCCAAATTTGAGATCTTTGGTTCCAACCGCCGTGTCTTTGTGAGATGCAGAAAAGGTGAACGGATGGATTCCACATGCCTGGTTCCCACTGTGAAGCATGGAGGAGGAGGTGTGATGGTGTGGGGGTGTTTTGCTGGTGACACTGTTGGGGATTTATTCAAAATTGAAGGCACACTGAACCAGCATGGCTACCACAGCATCCTGCAGCGACATGCCATCCCATCCGGTTTGCGTTTAGTTGGACGATCATTTATTTTTCAACAGGACAATGACCCCAAACACACCTCCAGGCTGTGTAAGGGCTATTTGACCAAGAAGGAGAGTGATGGAGTGCTGCGGCAGATGACCTGGCCTCCACAGTCACTGGACCTGAACCCAATCGAGATGGTTTGGGGTGAGCTGGACCGCAGAGTGAAGGCAAAGGGGCCAACAAGTGCTAAACACCTCTGGGAACTCCTTCAAGACTGTTGGAAAACCATTTCAGGTGACTACCTCTTGAAGCTCATGGAGAGAATGCCAAGAGTGTGCAAAGCAGTAATCAGAGCAAAGGGTGGCTATTTTGAAGAAACTAGAATATAAAACATGTTTTCAGTTATTTCACCTTTTTTTGTTAAGTACATAACTCCACATGTGTTCATTCATAGTTTTGATGCCTTCAGTGAGAATCTACAATGTAAATAGTCATGAAAATAAAGAAAACGCATTGAATGAGAAGGTGTGTCCAAACTTTTGGCCTGTACTGTACATAGCCTGCTTACTAATGGCAGAAGCACAAATATCAAGGAAAAATGTCCACATCAACAAAATCTGCAAGTCTACAAAATTGAACCAGCAAAACACTTGTGGTATGATCCCGCGCAGAGGACACAACAGCAGCTGTTGCCCATTTTAACAGCTGGATCAAGGAGAGCTGCACCAGGTGGAATTGTCCCTCCCGGCTCCCTCACAGTCAAGATGGCGGAGGAGATAACAAAAATGTGGATTTATTCATCTCCTATCATGTCTGTCTTTAGTAGATCATAACATGTTGGGTATGGATTAACCTGCAGATGCTCTGGTTCAAATGAGAAATACAAAAATACAAAAACAGGTCCACACACCAGAAGCTGCCCTTTTTGGAAATTCTAATTGTATCACCACACAATTAAAATGTCCAAAAGAACTGTCTTTGTATTTTTGTATTTGTTCTTCTGTCCAGCACCTAGTATTTACCGTTTTTGGATGTGTGGGCTGTTTTTTTGAGTCTTCTGGTTCAAAATGAGACCAAACATTTCCATGGAAGTGAGGCCTGCAACAGACAGGAACTAAGGCTTGTTGTTTTTATCTGAGCTGATTTACGAGAAAACTTGCGGCCCTTACGAGCTAGTCAAGAGGAGTGAGCAGTCAGCAGTCAGTGAAAGTATAAAACAGCTCATGAAACAGATTCTTTAACAATCATGAATCACCACAACCACAAAAAGTCCTTGAGCATGCAGTTATAAATATACACATAAAAGGCTGATTAGGTCCAGTAGTATTTGAGATTAGCTGCTGATAGACAGATTCACACAGGAACACATAGGTTTGGAATAGAGTTTGTCCAGGACCTCTTAACTGATGTAAATGATCTATTCTGTGGGCCTAGTTCTGCTATACGTGACTTTATTGGTGGTTTTCGTACACGCATAATGGATTTACCAAATTCAGACAGATCTTAAGCTGCAATGTCTACATTTAACTGTCCCTCTTTCTGTCTCTTCTCCAACTCTCTCATTAGAGCCCATTACTAAAGAGCCCGACGTCTTTTTCAATTCCACCTGGCACCCCTCAAATGAATCCTGTACAGCTTTGCTGAAGTGCAGTGCACCCCCTGAAAGCAATGTCACCTACAACTGGACGGTGGGGAACCAAACTATAACTGGCTCCAGCCTGGAATACAGCATGCGACCTCAGGATGGAGAAACCAAATTCACCTGCACTATTTCCAACATTGTCAGTGAGATGTCAGCATCCAGAACCGAGAGTTGCAGCAACAGTACAGCTGACCCATCTAAACTAGGTATATGCAGTGAGGTGAATATAGTTATCAGTGTTATTAGTGTCTTGGGAGTGTAATTATGTTACAGATATCCATAAATGCAATGTGGCCAGTGACAATTTCTGCAATTACTATCTAACTGCTATTGCTGTCTGAACAGTGAGAAGGACAATGGTTGAATGGTTGAAACATTAAACTAGCTATGATATATATATAAATGCAATAATTCTAAGTATCTCTGATTATATTGTGTGTATTATGACTGAGGTTGCCATTACATTGTGTGAAGCTCTCAATCAAATTTTGAATATCTCACAAGTTAGTTAGGTGTTTCCATTCAGTCGTCAAAACCAAAATTTACCATATCGCCAAGGTAGTTCTAACTAGTCATAATTTCAAATAAAGGTGTCTTCACTTACTCACAATTAAATATATTTCAATTGACCCTTGGCTAAGCCCCGCCCCTTTACAATGGTCCATCAAGCTGTCGGAGCTAGTATGGAGCCCACACTGTAACTAACTGCTCTCCCTGAAAAGACATTATCATTTTTTTTTTTGAAAAATGAAAAAAAGGAAATTTCTCAAAGAAGCAGACAGAGGGGTCTACAGTCTGTGTTGGAAGGATATATCCAGGATGTTGAACTGATTCCTCATGACATCCAAATAGCTAAAAAGACAAACATATTTAGAAGCTAAAGCCGAACTATAGGCTACAGATCACAGTGTAGAAGTGAACCACCACATCACTGCTGATCGACACAGAAGACAATGAATATAAAGGGAAACTTCGCTGATATTGAAATGTGGAGTTATGACCAACACTCACTTCCAGCTCGTCAAATACCAGTGCTTGGTCAGTGGCCCTGGGCATCAGATACCGACACACCATTGCGCCCCTTTAGTAGCTTTATGAGACGCACTGGGCAGCAGCATTTTTTGACACTCCGAGTAACTGTCACAGTATAAAAAGCGAAAAAAAAAAAAAATCCACATAGGGCTTGTAGGACTGGAGGTGGATTGGTCAGACTAACTCAGGACTTTCACCCAGGAGACTGCTGTTCATGTCCCATGTGAAACCACATGTCAACCGAGTTATTTTCTTAAGTTATTGTGCTAGTGTGTGTAGCATGATACACTAGGGATGTACGTCATATGAAACCTATTTATTTATTTTAAGTCTGGTGATTTTTGTTCGGACCTGTGTGTAATTGACAACAGAGTGAAAAATTGAATTTCCCCTCAGGGATTAATAAAGTATATAAAATTAAAAATTAAATTAAAATAAACTTAAGAGAGTAAAGCTATAAAATTTCTACCTGTGTTCAAAGTTTAATTTGAAAAGAGACACATTTATCAAGCGTTAACTGTACATATCCTGTGAAAATGTATGTTTATTTTGAAAAAACACAATGCATGTAATGAGTGAATTAACACGCCGTCCCTGAATATCCAACAATGACGCTGGAGGTACTTCCTCGCGCATCATATATTGTGATGCTCAACGTGCTTAGCCTGGGGGCCACTTTTGCAAAACGACAAGAGGCTGGGGGTCCGTTAACAAACAAACAAACATTAATAATATTTATCAGATAAAATGAATAAACAAGGAAAATGCAGTTGCAGGCCCCCCCGGATCCTCCCGTGACTCTCTATTTCTTAGGAAGTTTCAATGCACTCTGGCACCAATTCCCAGTGTGAATCAATTTATTTTCAGTGTGAAATTACAAAATGGTCGGCTGGCCACCCTGCAGCCTATTGCGGGCCAGATTTGGCCCACAGGCCACAACTTGAGTATCACTGTACTAGAGCCTGCACACTGAGGACAGCAATAATTAAAATATGGGTTGTCAATCTATGACAAACGAGAATTCTGAAACTCAAAATTTTGGGTGTAACCCTGTTTAATTCATTTTAGTTTATTTTAAATGAGTATTTTTTTTGCATTTGGATTATCAACAGTGACAAATCTTGTTAAGACATCTCTTCATGTGGAGCTTGTCCAGCTGTTAAATGAGATAACTGAAAAGTAAATATTCTGTATTTCACCAAAGATCATTTTTGCACTTGTAGTTTTATTCCTAATTTACAGGGTCTTAATATCTTGTGCCCTTGCACAATTGTTATAAGTATACTGTTACTAAATCATAGTAACAGTGGTAATATTATCATTTGCAGACTGGAACTTTATCATTCTTCCGAGTGCGGCGGCAGGAGGAGGTTGTCTGGTGCTAATCATAATAGTTGGAGTAGTTGTGTGTGTTTGTCACCACAAACAAAGCCAAGCAGGTAAGAAATGCTACTCTGAATAGCTGTGTGCCTTTTTAACTTTAAAATGTTCGTAGTTTTCTTTTAAAAAGATGTTCACCATTTTGTTTTTGCTTTGTTTCTTCATTAAAAACCACCAGCTATTGACTCAAATGACCTCACCGTCTACGCTGATATCACTGATGTTGCAACTGAGGATGTCAGTATGCTCATGTATTTCCTGTGCACACTTTACTTTGCACATATCATTTGCATCCACTTGAAAGAGGAATTAAATGCTTGTTTTAGAAGATGAAGTGCATGTTTTTCCAACTTCTCTTGTTTCCTCTCTCTGTGATGCATGCACATGTAAACTCCCAGGGCACTACCATGAAGCCATGCACGCTGTATGAAACCATCGATAACAGAGGCGAAACAGTCACAACTGGGGTAAGAGCAAAACTTTTATCTCTGACATTCTTGCAGATGAGATTGAATTTGAGATTACAGTACACTAAAGCATGTGACAACCAACCTCCTAATGGGGGTGTCAGAGTGTCTTTCATGGTTAATTATAACTATAACTTTATGTGATTAGTTCACACTTAAGTGTGTGGATGGGTCAAACAAACACAGACTTTCAGCCAGGAGACCTCAGGTCATGTCCGCTGTGAAACCAAAAGTCAGTGCTGTTTAAACACCAGGGTAGAACCAGAACACGCTGGAGGGATTACATATCTAATCTGGACTGTGAACACCCTGGGGTCCCTCAGGAGGAGCTAAAAACAAAGCAATAGTCATAAAAATTTATAAAAGGCCCATGTAAAATGTCTGAGGAAGCAGGTCGAGGATTAAAACAATCAACTGTCCTTATCTCGGTCTGGCGGAGTTACTCCTCCACGACAGAAGTCCACGCGTCTACAGGCAGCCTGTAATAAAGACAGCTGGCAGTCACTGGTCACTGGGATACTCACGTCATCAGGCAGAGCTCTGAACTCTGCCTGAAAAGCAGCTAAAAAGCATCATAGTGCTGTGACCGTGTTTGCTTGCCGGCTATTCCCTCTAGCTGTCCTCCCCGAGCCAATACATCTTCATGGCTGAAGCCCCCCTCTCACCACCACCTCATTGGTTGTTATCCAACACAGACTTGCCTGGTTGGGTGGCTGCAAAAGACTTTTCTGCCTGGTGCAGGTTATTTGGCACGAATAAAGTGGGACCACAGGGGGAGTAAAACTTACTTTAATCACAACAACCATGCGACTATACAATGAAAGCATGTAAATAAAAACAGCAAAACCAAGCACGATAAAAACATGCAAGATAAAACACAGCAACATATAAAAACCGAAACAATGAAACACAATACAACTAGCACTTTCGCCTTGTGACACAATCTCCGCCCATCTGTCACGTACTTGCGTCACTCAAGTGTTTACAACATGTTACAAACTTATCCATCCATCCATCCATTTTCAACCACTTATCCTCTTGAGGGTCGCAGGTGGGGCTGGAGCCTATCCCAGCTGGCATTGGGTGAGAGGCAGGGTACACCCTGGACAGGTCTCCAGACTATCACAGGGCTGACACATAGAGACAGACAACCATTCACACTCACATTCACACCTACAGACAATATAGAGTCATCAATTTACCTGCATGTCTTTGGACTGTGGGAGGAAGCTGGAGTGCCCGGAGAAAACCATACTACAGTTTTAAGTTTTAAAATACAAACTTATTCTAAAACTTATTTTTTTTTACTGAACTTAACCGAAACCATTTGACAACAAGTTTCACCTAGGGTGTGTGTCACATAAAGACATTAAAGGCTGCGTCGTAAAGAGATGCAAAAGGGTGCCTTCTGGCTTTATCACACTCAAGGGGTGGGAGCAAGTGCCCGTATTTGACGACCTGGGATAAGAACACATTGCAGCACCTGTTTTCATAGAAATAAATGGCTGTTTTCTTCATTTCAGCCCATTTTCCTTTACGTTGTTAATGGCACCTGTTAGATGATTTGCGTTTTAAGTGCAACATAGTCAACGGTGCTACACTCCACTTCTTCCGCAGCAGTAGCAAACAAATATTATAATAACTGTAAATATCAAAAAACCTTTTGGTCTTCATGAATGAATGTATGAAGTGTGAATTAGCATTTCTTAATTTATGATGTAATGACCAATTCATGACTCATGATGATACAGTGCATCATGTTGGTGAAGATTCTCAGTCATCCAGGTCATGATAATCTTAAGTGCTATATCGTAGGCAACCGGACTTGCTTGACTTTCTTGAGGACGTTTCACCTCCATCCAAGAGGCTTGTTCAGTTCTAGAAGTGCTCATACTATACTAGGACATTTTGTATGATAATTTTTTATGACATACGATACTATGGTCAGACAAGCCACACTAAAACATTTTTATGACATTCTATTGTATGAGCTCTTTATGATATTGTCTCTGACATACTGTGACTTTTTTAGTATCTTTTTTACAACATATTAAACTATGACTTTTTATGACGTTTTGACAGCATACTATGCAATGACTTCTAAATTATATTTCCATGATATTTTCTTTATAATAATACTATATTAATTCATTTGTATGCCATATTATACTATTACATTTTTCATGACATTTCTATGCCATACTATACTATTACATTTTTGATGACATACTATATTGTGCCCATCATTTGACTTGTTATGACATACTGTGACACTCCACAAAGTGAGGGCAGAAATGTATGGATACTATTATTAGAGGGTTTA
Organism: Epinephelus lanceolatus; assembly: GCF_041903045.1. NCBI lineage: Eukaryota > Metazoa > Chordata > Actinopteri > Perciformes > Serranidae > Epinephelus > Epinephelus lanceolatus. The sequence continues at coordinate 16,368,888 of NC_135755.1, forward strand.
ATATTAGTATTAACCTTCTCGGCCATTGTGTCCCTCTTACCCCTGCCTTACCTTTTCACCATCCACAAGTCAACACTAGTTAGGTGTGCCATACCACACAGGTGCTAGGGGGTGTGGCCTAGAGGAACAAAGGATAAGGAAACTGTTTAAAGGGATAGTGCACCCAAAAATGAAAATTCAGCCATTTTCTACTCACCCATATGCTGATGGAGGCTCAGGTGAAGTTTTAGAGTCCTCACATCCCTTGCGGAGATCCCAGGGTAGAGGAGGTAGCAACACAATGCCACCTAATGGAGGCTTAAGGCGCCCCAGATTCAAACGTCCAAAAACACATAAATGAAACCACAAAATATCTCCATACTGCTCGTCCGTAGTGATCCAAGTGTCCTGAAGCCCCGACATAAAATGTTGTATGGAAAAATGTTATTTGAACTCTGTTTTTAGCCTCATTGTAACCTGCAGCTCTGACTGCTAAAAACAGAGTTCAAATGACGTTTTTCCAAACAACTTTTTATGTCGGGGCTTCAGGACACTTGGATAACTCCGGACGAGCAGTATGGAGATATTTTATGGTTTCAGTTATGTGTTTTTGGACGTTTGAATCTGGGCACCGTAGGCCTCCATTGGGTGGAGTTGTGTTGCTACCCCCTCTCCCCTGGGATCTCCACAAGGGATGTGAGGACTCTAAAACTTCACCTGAGCCTCCCTCAGCATATGGGTGAGTAGATAATGGCTGAATTTTCATTTTTGGGTGCACAACCCCTAAGAAGGGAATTTGATTTGGTTTTGTAAGGATAGACTGAGAAGTGAGGTTGGAGCCACGCAGCCTGCCACGCAGAAAAAAACACATTTGGCTGTTTTTCATGCTGGTTCCTTGATACGATGAAAGCAGCAGAGAAGCCAGTGCATATGGAGGACCATAAAGATTGAGCAAGCCATCAAGCCTTTGTCTTCAAGAAGCTCCAGTTGCCTACAATATAGCACTTGAGATTCATGTATCATCACTTCATGTTGAAGTCATTATGACTTAATATAATTATCTCACACTTAACCATTACTTTTTTTGCACCTGCATCATTAGGTGTTGCATTTTGGTATTAAAATGAGTTTTACATTAACTTTGACTGACATGACATTAACATTGATGTTTTTTTGTTTAACCTCCTTTTGTCACCAGCCCCAGACCGTGTACGACAAGATCCAGTTTAATCGGGCGAGGAAGGCCTCGGTGTCGCCCTATCAGGAAGTGTCCTGAGGGGTCACAGCATGATGTATAGATGAGTTTCCTTTGAGTAAAAAGGTGTACCAAGATACTTTGCTCTGAGCAATATTGAGAAAATATTAATATAATGAAGAAAAGGCATAAAACAAGTTAAAAAAAAAAGACTTTTGTACATGATTTTGTAAATTTTCTATCTTGAGCCCTGACAGACTAAAACACAACTTACGCTACATGCTTCAGTTTTATTAACAGTGTTGTAAATTCTGTACATACAGAGATTATGTTTTTATTTGTACTGTACTATGCAAATCTTTTGTGCATGTTCCTTCTGAGGCCTGCCAAATGACTGTCTCGGCCTGTGCAAAGCCGGTCATATTAAATTACATTTATTGTCATTACTGTCACTCTGTATTTTATTTTGCAAGCATTTTGCTTTATCTAAAAATTAATTGAAATTGCTATTAATTTAACAACTATGCTTTATATGAATATATTAAGCTATTTGTGATCATTTTTGCATGGTCATTTGTCACAGGTGAAAGGTTAAACATTGCAACTGCCATATGTAACTGTCAAGTCAGCTGTAACAGTACTGGTTTGGTAAAAAAACATTTAATTAAATTCATATTACTGTTAATGCACCTTTGCTTATTCAGGATTTTCCAAAAACAATGTATAGACTCATACAAAAGTAATCCCCCTCAGTCATCACAAACAGGCATTTGCACAGTTAGACACCAGGTGGTGCTCAAGCACCTGCCCTTTTGTTCTCTGTATAGATAAATGCTCTTTTTGCAAAACCTGATAATTAATTTAACCCTTAGATGCATGACCTACCAATATCTACATTCTTCCATATGTGAATTAGAATCAATGCGTTTTATGTGATAAACTTAAGCAATTTCTTTCATTTTGGTTAAAGATGATGATTTGTATTATATTTTGGTCAACAAAAGAGTGATTTCATGTTTGACATGTTCATTTATCACTTTTTATTAACATTTTGACAACTACTGACATCACTGAATAATCAATAATAGTATAATAGGCTGGGCGGCACGGTGGTGTGGTGGTTAGCACTCTCGCCTCACAGCAAGAGAGTTGCCGGTTCGATCCTGGGCGTGGGAGCCCTTCTGTGCGGAGTTTGCATGTTCTCCCCGTGTCAGCGTGGGTTCTCTCCGGGCACTCCGGCTTCCTCCCACAGTCCAAAGACAGGCAGATTGGGGACTAGGTTAATTGATAACTCTAAATTGTCCATTGTGAATGTGAGTGTGAATGGTTGTTTGTCTCTATGTGTCAGCCCTGCGATAGTCCTGTCCAGGGTGTACCCTGTCTCTCGCCCAATGTCAGCTGGGATAGGCTCCAGCCCCCCCGCGACCCTCAAGAGGATGAAGCGGTTAGAAGATGAATGAAATGAATGAGTATAATAGGCTACCTAACGGGTTAGATTTTATTACAAGGAAGCTATAAATATCATAATAAGTCTGCTTATCTCTACACAACAAATGCGGTAATGTTAGCTAGCTTACTAGCTAACCACACACACACACACACACACACACACACACACAATAATGGTTAGATTTTATCTACAAGGAAGCTATAAATAGTAAGGCTGCTTATCTACACAAGTGCAGTAATGTTAGCTAGCTAACATTACAGTACTAACATTACATAGTAGTTAGCTAACTAGTACCTACATTGTAGTTAGCTAACACTAGCTAACTGTTAGCTAACTACAAAGGAGGCTAATTTGATGACAATAATAGTATACTTTATCACACAAAAGTCATGGATGTGGAAAATAAGTTAATATTTTATAACATCATATGTATTCCAAGATATAAAACGAATATAATACTTAGATGTATGTTGCTGTATAAAAATCCTCCTGGGTGGTGAGACTGCTGGCATTAGATGTGTAAGTGCAACAGTAAATGTATACCTGACAGTCACAGTCGATAAGAATCAAAGATTCCTAAGTCTAACCCTTGATATTCCATAGGAAATGCTTGGGGTCATTTTTGACCCCACTTATGGAAGAGTGGAGTAGTGATACAAAAACAACAATTTCTTTAAAATGTATATACATTTTTTTTAATGCAAATGGCCTCATGTCAAAAACATGTTTTATACCTGGAATATGAAATATATGAAACTTCCGTAGATATTGAAGAAAAACAACCTCTGGGGTCATTTTTGACCCCACTTATGCATCTAAGGGTTAAACAAATCTGATATGGGCTTTGGTGCTGCACACGCTGTGCGTAAAGAGTGCAGAGAAGAAGAGAAGGAGCGCTGAGCTGCAGCCGCTGCAGGTGTCAGTTCTCTGGGATTCTTTAAGAATATTTAGTCTGTTACAGAGATAATTATAAGAATTCATATGTGACTGTTCAATGAAATCACAGCGGTCTGCTCTTATACACAAACTTCACTCTACAAAATCTCAGGAGATGGATGGAATTTTAAAAAACGTAAATTAAATTGTATTTATAAACCAGCAGGACATGAAGCACCATTTGACGGCATTATTCGTCCCACAGTGGGGAAATTTACAACATTACAGCAGCAAATGGATAGTGCAAACAGGATGTATCAATAGAAAAAAAAAATACAAAGCAATATGCAAATATTTAGAGTAAGTAAACTGTACAAAAACAAAGGACAGAACAATAAGCAAACTGTATAAAAACACGAAGCAATATAATTAGGAACTATCAAAAGAAACAGATTATAATAAAGAGACAGACTGAGTAACTGATTAACATAATTGACCGAAAAGTGCAGGCACAGCACCAAACTCTTTCTCTGCCTATGCTGTTTGCAAACCATAACCGATATTCATGCACAGCTTAGGCTACCTTTCATTAGTATACCAGTAACACAAGGTCCTCCAACAACCTCCACATAAATGTATTTACAAAACGTCCGGCAAAATAGTACAAAAACATTTGACAACACAATAGTTAAAATACAAAAAGTACAAAAAGTAAATGTAGAAAATATTGCCTTTTTTCATAACAATACAAAATATAAGCATCTTTGCACCTTACACAGTTAAAAAGTATTTTGTAAAGTTCACATGTGACAGGATAAAAAAGAAGAAACACTAAAAGAGACAAGACATAAATACATCAAAACAAGATGTGATGGTTTTGCACCAGAGATGCAAAAAATGCACAGTACCCCATTATATTAATAGCTGTACAACAGTATAATACAATGTAATTACTATCGTTGTGAATCATTTGGTGCACATGTGTTGGTTCTCTGGATTTTGTGCAGCTGTTCATTATATTAGGTCCAAACTCTGCAGATTCTCTCAAAATACATTTATTTATTTAAGTTATATGTTCCTGCTTTCACTTTCACTATCTATTATCTATAATATGCAGCATGTAGTTTTCTTAATGCTGGTCTTTTTTTTTATCATTACACAATACAATCCTAAAGCTACACACATGGTGTAGACATCTTTTTATGGTGTCTTCGGTCTTACTTCTTCACTGTAGGAAAGAGAGAAAACTTGGTCATTTCTTACAACTGTGTCGCCATTTATTGCTACAAACCTTGGATAGTTATTGCACGAACAGAAGCTTACCTTTAGACGACAACATCTGTTGTTGGAGGAAACATTTTTCCTGAGAAAACAAAAGGAGAATACAAATTAATTACAAATTACAATTTATTTTAACAGCAACCATTTCAATCTAAATATAGTTATTTCAATTATTAATAGTAATGTACCTTTGAGGTGTGCAACTTTAGCTTTGATTTGTTCTGTAATTTAAAAACAACAACAAAAAACAAGGTCAATGTGTAGAATTAATTACTTTAAAGTTACAACTGGGCCATTTTATGGTAATGTTCAATCAGTTCTCAACACAGTGTGAAATCAACATCATTAGCTGCCATAAACTGTGTCAGGAAACCGTAACCTCAGGTCAAATGTTGTGTATTGTGTCTTGGTTTGATGTGTGGGCCAGAGCTCAGTGGAAAGAGGAGGGGTTATGAGACTAACTATGACTGTTAAAGGAAAGTGTTGCAAGGAAAGCAAGAGAGACCACAACCCGTAGTTTCAATCTGAATAGAGCAGAGGTGGGTGGTGCGAAGCCTGTTTGGGGACATATGCAGAATTGCCAAAAATATGCTTTAGCTCCCTCAGATCCCTACTTTGTTGTAGCACCCCCAGTATTTGTGATCGTTCCAAATCCCCAAATTTGTTATAGCATCCCAGAGTTACAAAATTTTCTATGGAACACCTAAAATTTGTCATCCCTTTTTATTACAAATTTTGTGATAATTACCCAAATTTATTTATTTTAAATCTAAAAATTTCTTAGTCGCCCGTATCACTCAAAAAATATATAAATTAATATTCCTTCTAATCCCAAAATTTGTTGTAGTGCCCCCACTCTATCAAACATTAATAGAGTGTCACCAATATTTGTTTAACAACAATCCCTTAATGTTCTAAAATAACATTGTACCCTTGTATTTATTTTTATTTTTTAATTTTTATTCATATCTTCTAATCCCAATTTCTTTTAATTTTGCTTCCAAAACTGAAACGTTAAAATAGCTCCCTTATTAATAGTATATTATGGTAATCATAAAATTTTCTTGCAGATCTGAAAGTGAGGTGTAAGCCTCCAATATTTGTCATAATACCTCTAAATTCCAACATTCAGCGTAGCACCCCTGAAAGGAGGTTATGTTTTCGCCGGTGTTGGTCTGTTTGTTTGTTTGTCTGTTTGTTTGTCTGCAAAATAACTCAAAAAGTTATGAATGGATTTTGATGAAATTCTCAGGAAAGGTGCATAATGGGCCAAGGAACAGATGATAAATTCCTTGATAATTTTGGTGGTGATCGGTTGAAGCAAAGTGGATAAAATAACAAATAAAGTCTATCATCTGACAGCCTGAGCAGCAATTCCAATTTCTAAAGACGGTGAAAATAGCGCCATCTGGTGGCCAGAAAGCATGTCTTGCTCTACTACTGTTGTATTGTTGTAATTCTAAAGTTGAAATTAATGTTCTGTGTTGGAAAAAAGAAAGTGAAAAATACAAAAAAAAACCATATTATATTCTGTGTTATCAAAATAAAAATGAAATAAATGCACTTCAGTGTCTCCATGGTGAAGGCATATATAACCTAATAATGATAGTGATGCAAATAACCTAATTGTGATGCAGGCTGCAAAATCTGATGCAGAGAGGGAGGGAATATCACCTACTTGGCGGAGGTCTGCACTCTCTGAGTGCTTTTCTAGTTTTTTTTGTTTTTTCTTGATGCCAGAATTTGGTGTTCTGTCCCTCATTTTTTTAAAAATCTTGCTCCTGGACCTCAAATATTAAGAAGAAGACATACTTCATTAATCTCCAAGGGGAAATTCAGCTTTTTCTCTTTCTTGTTATTTACAAGTTACATATACACAGGCCTGAAATACACGCTCATGCACAAACAGTACATATACACATGTATTAAATGGAGAGATGTCAGAGCAAGTGGGCATGGACAGGTGCATGAGCAGCTGGGGCTGCGATTTGGATACCTGCCCAGCTTTCAGTCCACACTCAACATTTGGTCCGGATGGGGACTTGAACTGGCAGCTCTCTGGTTCCTAAGCCATATTCCTTTGGCTCCCACAGTATCAATTACTTATTTTAAGTGTGAAAATTTGTTAAAGGGCCCCCACTCCAAAAATTTGCTATAGTATCCCCTCAAAATGTATTACGTCCTATAACTCTTGGATGGTCCTATTGATTGGTAACCGAAAGTCAAGAAGCTAAGTCTTATCAGCACTATGAGCCTGCTGGAGCTGACATTAAAGAGAGGAGGAAGAAGACGCAAACGTAAAGCTCTGATGTAATTTTATTATCAAGAATGTTCCTACAAGGATGATGTTCTCCTCTTACCTCCGAAAAAATATAATACAATCACTGTCAGTGCCCCTCCCAGGGTGCCTCCAGAGAAAAGCAGAGCAGCATTTCTTTCCCTGGACTGAGGAGGTGGCTGAGGCTTGTTATCTGAAACAACATAGGAGTGAAAACCACACAACTGAGAGATCATCTGAAATGTGTTTCTGAGAACACCATTATTGTTGTTGTCAAGATTATTTTTATTGTCATCATATTGTATCTCATTTCATGGTATCATGTTTTCTCATTTAAGTCTATTGTGACCTTACCCTCACACTTTCGTGTCACAACACTTGAGGCCTTCTCCATATTCTTGCTGGAGGTGCAGTTAAATTTGACACTGTTCTGTGTGGTGTTGAGAAACGCTAAAAGAACTGCAGAGTTGCCATCAGGATTACTCATGTTGAAGACCGTCATGCTGGAAGGTTCACCCTGCCAGGACAAGTCAACACCCTTTTCTGCTGAGGAACAACGCAGCCCCAACCAGCAACCTCCTTTTACAGAGTCATAGGCGACAGTCTCTATGATTGGCATCTGGAGGCGTTCTGCACATCGTTAAATCAAAATTGTTGATTAGTATGAAGATATTCTCAACATATTTTCGACATAAGAGACACTAACATTCAGTGGCAAAATAATTGTTTGTATCTATACAAGAAAAGCATTAAAGATCAGTCGAAGAAAAAAAATAAAGTTGCCTCATTTTGTTGAAGGTTGCTGTTGTTTTTTAAAAATGATTTACAGTAGAAACATATAAGTATCAAACTGTACTTCATAAAAGTGTTGTTAAAGTAAAAACTTGAAAATGATTGACTAACTGTGTAAATACAATGTGTGATAATTGTTTTTTCCGCGTCAACATATTCAGCTTGATGACAAAATCTATGTTTTTGTCCGTCTTGTCTCACTTACTGTGACTATGACTACAACTATGACTTACTTCATGTCATGATATACTGTAACTTTACTGATGGCATGCTATACTATGACTTTTTTATGTTATTTGATATTTTGACTTTTTTTTTACTATTTTCGACACACTGTGGCTTTTATTTTCTATTTTTATTACAACATACTATACTATGACGTTTTAAAGAAATTTTTCTGACATACTATGCTATGACCTGTTTTGTAGATTTTTTTCTGGCATACTATACTATGACTTTTTATGTCATGATTTACCATGGCTTTTTTTTTTGGATGATTTTTTTTTCTGGCATATTATACTATTATGACTAATATTTCTTCTGACATACTATTCTATATCACACAATGACTTTTTTGTGACACACTATACACTGACTTTTTTATGGCATATTAAACAATGACTTTTTGATATTTTTTCTTCCATGCTATCATATTTTTTTTTGTTCTTTTTTTACTTCATATCACACTATGACTTTTTTGACAATTTTTGTCTGACGTGCTATTATATGATTTTTAAAAAAGAAAATTCATATCATGTAATGACTTTTTTATGGCAAACTATACTATGACTTTTTTTATGATATACTATACGATTACCTTTTTTTATTGCATACTATGAAACTTTGACTTTTTTTGATGATATCTCTTATGGTAAACTATACTATGACTTTTTTTAAATGATATTTTAATGGCATATTATTTGATGACTTTTTTATGGCACACTGTATGATGACTATTTTATGGCATACTATACCATACTTTTTTTGATGATATTTTTGAGACACATTGTACTATGACTTTGTTATGGCAAACTTACGTCTCACTGTGAGTTTAATCTTGTCTCCGCTGGGCTGTCCCACAGTATTGATGAGGTCCACAGTGTATTCCCTCTCATCCTCTGTGGTCAAATTACTGATCGTCAAGTCACCTTATGAAGAAAAAGACACTGTCAAGATACGTTTGTTTTTTTTAACACTGACAGTTGATAGATTCGTCTTTTACCTGAGGAAGTTTTGAGGCTGAGTCTCCCTTTATATCGATCGACCCATTTGACGTTTTCATTCCCATTGTGAAAGGTGGCAATCCACGTGTTGTTTGAAAATATTGACCACACGATTGAGGAAAGACTCCATGATGGGTCAGCTTTTGAGAGCAAGGTGACGGTATCCCCAGGGTACCCAAAGACTTCCCTGAGGGATTTAACTAATGCCACTGTAAATAAAGTTTGAGAAAGATTCAGGGTGAAAATTGATTGCATGCATTTCATGTCACATTCAGTGGCCACAAAATTATGTCTGAGGGCTGCCATTGGCCTATTGACAACACCTTAAGATATTGATTAATAATATACGATGACTTTTTTATTCACAAAGATATTATGACGTTTTTTGACATACTATGACCTTTTCTTGTTTGTTTCATGCTATAAAATGACTTTTTTTTTAAGGATTTTTTTTCTGATGTACTATACTGCAACTTTTTTATGTGATATTATACTATGATGTTTTTACATGAATTTTGGCAGCACACTTTACTATGACTCTTTCATGATTTTTTTTGACATACAAAAGTATGACTTTTTTTTTATTCTTTTGCTATGATATTTTTATGCAACACTGTGACGTTTTAAGCAATTTTAAACGACATGCTCTACAGTGACATTTTTATGCTATTTTGAACAACATGCTATACTTTGAAGTTTGTAAGCTATTTTGAATGACATACTATACTATGAACTTTTTATGCAATTTAGAACAACATGCTATACTATGAAAATTTTACGAAATTTTGAACGACATATACTATGACATTTTTGTACCTTTTTGAATGACATACTATACTATGACATTTTTATGCAATTTTAAACAACATACTATACTATGACTTTTTTATGCAATTTTGAACGACATATTATACTATGACGTTTTAATGCAATTTTGAATGACATGCTAAACTATGACGTTTTTATGCAATTTTGAACGACATATTATACTATGACGTTTTAATGCAATTTTGAATGACATACTATACTATGACGTTTTAATGCAATTTTGAATGACATACTATAGCATGATGATTTTATGCTAATTTCAACGACATGCTATACTATGGCGTTTTTATGCAATCTTGATCAACATACTAAACTATGAAATTTTTCATGCGATTTTGAACATATTAACGATAACGTTTTTATGCAACTTTGAACGACATACTATACTATCACTTTTTTTCTGCTAATTTGAACGACATTCTATATAATGATGTTTTACCGGCAATTTTGAACGACATACAATACTATGACATTTATATGCAATTGTGAACAACACACTATACTATGACGTTTTCATGCAATTTTGAATGACAAACCATACCAGGACATTTTTATGCAATTTTGGACGACATACTTTACTATGACGTATTTACGGAAGTGTATTGCATTCACTGAGTATTTTTTTCTGTTTTTCAGAGAAATTTATTTAATTTTTCTGTTTTTTGCTGTAATTTTTTGTATTTTTCTGAGTAATTTTTTCCCCTGTTTTTCGTGGGGTTTTTTGTGTGTGTTTTTCAGGGTTTTTTTCAGTTTTTTGTGGAAATTGTTTTCTGTTTTTCGTGGTAATTTTTTTTCCTGAACGAGGAGAGGAGATACTTCAAAATCTCATGAGAAGCTCTCACCTGCACCTGCAACTGACACCTGCATCCATGGTGACTCCTGCTCATGGATGTATTTTGCATCCGTGCTCCTGCTCCCAGACAATTTCAGTTTCCCTCATCAATTGCTCTTCCTCACTTTTTTATGCAATTTTGAAGGACATACTGAATTATAACGTTTTTATACAATTTGGAACATACGAAACCATGACGTTTTTATGCGATTTTGATCAACATACTATACTATGACTTTTTTATGCTGTTTTGAACGACATGCTATACTATGACGTTTTCATGCAATTTTGAACAACATACTATACTATGACTTTTTTATGCTGTTTTGAACGACATGCTATACTATGACGTTTTCATGCAATTTTGAACAACATGCTATACTATGACTTTTTTCTGCTATTTTGATCGACATGCTATGCTATGACTTTTTTATGCAATTTTGAATGACATGCTATACTATGACGTTTTCATGTAATTTTTAACGACATGCTATACTATGACGTTTTCATGCAATTTTGAACAACATACTATACTATGAGTTTTTTCTGCTATTTTTAACGACATGCTATACTATGAATTTTTCATGCAATTTTTAACGACATGCTATACTATGACTTTTTCATGCAATTTTGAATGACATGCTATACTATGACTTTTTTATGCAATTTTGATCGACATACTATACTATGAATCTTTCATGCCTTTTTAAACAACATACTATGCTATGATGTTTTCATGCAATTTTTGACATCATACTATACTATGACGTTTGTATACAATTTTGAATGAAATATCATACCATGACTGTTTTATGCTGTGTTAAACGACATGCTATACTATGACTTTTTTATGCAATTTTGAACGACATGCTATACTATGACGTTTTCATGCAATTTTGAACAACATACTATACTATGACTTTTTCGTGCAGATTTGAAAAACATACTATACTATGACTTTTTATGCATTTTTAAACAACCTACTATACTATGACTTTTTTATGCAATTTTGAACAACATACTATACTATGACTTTTTTTATGCTGTTGGAAAAGACATACTATACTATGACTTATTCATACATTTTTAAACAACATGCTATACCATGACTTTTTCATGCAGTTTTGAATGACATGCTATACTATGACTTTTTCATGCAATTTTGACCGACATGCTATACTATGAATATTTTATGCCTTTTTAAACAACATACTATGCTATGATGTTTTCATGCAATTTTTAACATCATACTATACTATGACGTTTGTATACAATTTTGAACAAAATATCATACCATGACTGTTTTATGCTGTGTTAAACGACATGCTATACGATGACTTTTTTATGCAATTTTGAACGACATGCTATACTATGACGTTTTCATGCAATTTTGAACAACATACTATACTATGACTTTTTCGTGCAGATTTGAAAAACATACTATACTATGACTTTTTATGCATTTTTAAACAACCTACTATACTATGACTTTTTTATGCAATTTTGAACAACATACTATACTATGACGTTTTAATGCCATTTTGAACGACATACTATACAATGACTTTTTATGCAATTTTGAACGACATGCTATACTATGACTTTTTTATGCAATTTTCAACAACACGCTATACTAAGACTTTTTTATGCATTTTTAAACAACATACTATACCATGAAGTTTTTATGCAATTTTGAATGACATACTATACTATGACTTTTTTATGCAATTTTCAACAACACGCTATACTAAGACTTTTTTATGCATTTTTAAACAACATACTATACAATGACTTTTTATGCAATTTTGAACAACATACTATACTAAGACTTTTTTATACAATTTTCAACAACACGCTATACTAAGACTTTTTTATGCAATTTCGAACGACATACTATAATATGACTTTTTTATGCATTTTTAAACAACATACTATACCATGAAGTTTTTATGCAATTTTGAATGACATACTATACTATGACTTTTTTTTAAAATGATTTTTGATGTCATATTTCACTATGACTTTTTGTCATGGTTTTTGAAGACATACTATACCGTGACTTTTTTACATGAGTTTTGAAGACATACTACAACTTTTTTTAAATGATATTTGATGACACACTGTACTATGTTGTTTTTTCATAACTTTTAATAGTATACTATGACTTTTTTTCATGATTCATGACGAAATACTATTCTCTTTTTAATGTTATTTCATGACATACCATACTATGTCTGTTTATGCTATACTATTCTATGAGTTTTGATGACTACTGATATTTTTGTGACATACTTTAGTATGACTTCTTAAAATATTTTTCTGAAATGACTTTTTCCATGTCATGTTATGTCATGAGTATTTTATGATTTTTTTTTCTCCTGACATTCTACACTATGACTTGTTTAAATGATTTCTCTGGCATTTTTTATGGCATAATATGGTAAGAGTTCTTTATTGCATACTATGACAGTTTTGGGGGGGGGCTTTCTGTGGCATACTATATTATGACACTTTTAGAATATTTTTATGACAAATAATAATTAGATTTTTTAAAAAGACATGCTACAGTACGATCTGTTTACTATACTATGACTTTTTATGATATACTTTATCAGGGGTTGTTCACATTTTGATAACTGAGTGCCAATTTAGGGAGCCAGCACATGATTGAGGACCACCGGAAACAAAGCATCTTCTTCAGCCACAGCCACAACAGGCTTAGAGGTAGAGCGGGTCATCTACCAATCGAAAGGTCAGCGGTTCGATCGTGGGCTCCTCCAGTCTACATGTCGAAGTATCCTTGAGCAAGATACTGAACCCCAAATTGCTCCCGATGGCTGTTCCATTGGTGTGTGAGTGTGTTAAAAAAAACAACTGAGTAGCAGGTGGCACCTTGTATGGTAGCCTTGGCCACCAGTGTATGAATGTGTGTGTGTGAATGGGTTAATGTGACTCATAGTGTAAAAAGCGCTTTGATGACTAGAAAGGCGCTATACAAAATGCAGGTCCATCCATTTAATATCTCACTTACAAATGAAACTTCCGAGTTATCCACAAAAATCACCAACTTTAGCTAACAGCACTAGCATAAGGAAATCATGTAATTCCCATGTCACTTGCATGTCATGTGCCCCTAGTTGCCATGCAACCAGTAGCTTCCTCCAAGTTGTTATTCCTAACCTGACAGATGCTTGTCAGAGGCACACAGTTTGACACAGTAGCCAAGTGATGTATTAAATGTAAGCTATTGAAAGTGAAAGTATTGAAATTGACTGCAGATGACTGAAAAGCCAGAGAATCAACAAAGTCAGCACGAGTCATCCTCTGGGCACCTCCGATGTCTGTAGCCTACAGAATGTCATGGCAGTCCAAGTAACCATACCTTAGGGTGGACAGACTGACAGACCAACACTGACATTCCTAGAGCCACAATACTACCATGACTACAAACTATCATTTGGACATTTTCTCTGGGTACAGTATATGTAAGTATACATGTAAAAAAAAGTTTATGGTATAATGTGTGTTAACACTGAAAACTTGTTGGGGTGTAAGTTCATTTTGAAGATGATTAATATACTTGGTGAGGTACAGAGAGGTATTAAATATGAAGTTTATCACGCTATTTACACCATGTACTGTATATACTTCCTGCTTTTGTTTGTTGGTGCGTAAATGTACAAAATAACCAATAACCTTCCCTTTCTTTTAACACAGAACATTGAAGCAAACCCAAGAAAGCCATTTTAACTGATTAGTGGTTAAAAATTAAGTGAATATCATTATATTTAGCTTGTTTATTTTTTTTATTTTACTGCCCCATTCCCACAGTAGTCGTATTTCTGTCACAGGGAGTCAGGAAGTAACCAATTCTGTCCTGAACTGTCATTTTAAATATTTCAGAGTTTTGTTTTGTTTTAATTTCTGGTCATTGATTGTTTTTAGTAAAAGAAAACAGGACCTACCTTGCAGGGAAAGAGTGAACAGGAGTTGAAGGTTCATTGTTTCTAGGTTAATAGAAACGCAGACTGCGGAGACTATATGTTACTTCCTTTTTCATGGTGACGTTGGCCACGTGCTTTAAATTTCCCATGACAGCTCATCACCCCAAATTTCAAAAGAGATACTCAAATAAGCATCAGTTATTTTTTGAAAATTTCTGATCATGTATCTTCCAGGAATGACTAACTGGTTTGAGATTAGAGTCTACCCTCACCACATTTTTCATTCTAAAACAAAAAAAACCCCTAGCTGTACTTTTGGGGTACATTTCCCGTATCAGTGTCAATTTTGAAACTGTGTGTGTAGTGTAGCGTCTATAATTTATGTTTTATATAAACCATACTTTCTCTTCTTAAGTGGACAGCAATTCCTGTAGGTACAAGCTGTTGATTACTACATAGTTAAAAAGCATTGGAAATTTTTACATCCTCCTAGACTTCACACCCACAACCATACTCCCCCACACTTGAGTGTTGCTTCCTGATAACGACAAATTTTAGACAACTTGTGACACAGATGTGACGAATGCTTGGGTGAGATATTTATTTAAAAAAAACAACTCTGTCCTAAAAAACACAGTGTAACAATAAATCTCGCTTTTAAAGACAATGCTCTTCAGAGACAAGTGTTAGGAGCTTACTCAAGTACAACAAAGTGATCCATTTGAAAACAGGAAAATACAACCTTAGAAAACCACAATGAAATATACACATAAGCTGCTTCTGAGTGGAAAGGCAATCTAGCTGTAGTGTACAAAAGATATCTTTGAGTCACAAGACACAAGAAAATGTGCACACAGATCAACCCATGGCTGGATTTACCTGCTGAAGGACCCCTGTTGACCCCAATACTTATGGCACTATGGTACTCTAAAAGTGGAATGATTAGTCTGTTAATCAGTTAGCTAATCAACAGAACCTGCAACTATTTTGATTATTCATGAATTAGGATTTCTTTTAAGGAAAACAAACACACACACACACACACACACACACACACAAATCATCTGTTCTGGCTTAACATATGTTGACTTTCTATGTTGGATAATAAACTGAATATCTGTGGGTTTTGGACTGTTTTTTTTGTGTGTCAGTTACCTTGAAGCAATTAAAGGGCAAGCGCCGGGGTTTGTTTGTGAGTACTGGACAATACAACTGCGTTGTCTAAAGAGGAAGCTGTGTGAAGTCTGAGAAACGTCCTCAAGAGATGTCACTTTGAGGTAAGGACATGCACCCTTTTTCCATGACCACTTTTTAGCCGCGCCGAGTCAAGCCGATTTGTTTTTTTTTTATCGTCAGTTTAGACGTGATGTGCCGTGGACTGTCTCTGGAGTAGGTCCACAAGCACAAACGCCCACTCTAAAGTGGGTAACGGTGACGTCTCGCCAACTGAACCAACCCCTTGTTGACTCCTCTTCCCCCCTGAAACAAGCGTGTGTGGTGCGGGACTGACTTCTCACCTGTCTGCGGGAGACTAATGAGACAGGCGTTTTCAAAAGTCTCTGTGTGTTCAGTTCTCAGTATTTTTGTAGCTTCTAACTGAACGTCTTTAGTTGGAGTTTAGTTTCTGTCCTGTGTCCCGGTTTGTACTTTGGATGCATGAGTCTTGTTAAGTTACTGCTGATGAAAACCCTGCATTTCTTATTTTGCTTCTTCACAATAAAAGCGTTTACATGACAAAATAACAGGGGAATTTTATTGTGAAGAATCGAGAGGAAATGAAACGTGTTTACCACCAAATTAGTGGAACTTTGTTAGCTGCCTTTCTTCAATAAAAACTAGCTTACCAATACCGCAAGGAGGAAGATTAAAAGCAGAAACAGCCACAGTGAGATGTTATGAAGAGCTGCAGACAGGCTCTTACTCCACCTCTACAACAGCTCACCTCTGACAGATAAACTTCTTTTACCTGCCCTGCTGTGGAAAAACACATGCAGCAAAAATAATGCGGAAATTAAGACATGGATCAGCCCTCTGCTCCTTATGACACACCTTCAAGCGGGTAGCCCATTTGTAATGGAGATGCAAATCCCTGCTGTGCTGGGCTGATGGCCCAAACCCAAGCCGAGCCAGCCCATGACTGTCTAACAAAGGTAGAAAGACATCTGAAGGCTAGCTGTTTGAGGAATTGGGCTTGTTTGAGCTGAGCAGCACCTACGTTTTCCTGCACAAATTCGATTGCCGTCTTGCAGAGTGCATTGTATGATGGTTAGTAATATTGTCAGGCTTGCTCTGACAGCGCAACTGGGACATTTCAAGGGACAAAGACGCGAGCACCGCAGCTTGTCTTCTCAAGCTCTAAAAATCGAATGCTTAATGGGAAACGACGTGCCAATAGGCTGAATCACAATGTTTTTTTACAACAGCTTCTGTGCGCAATATAAAAAATAGCTCCACTGACTTTTGGTTTCACACAGAATCTACCTCTGCTCCCACCTGCCCTTTACAGACTTTCTCGGCCTTTATACCACAGCAGTTGCACAGAGCCTCAAAGAATGCTGCCTAGTGATGGCCAAATGAGGCCTCATGAACCACTGTCTATTTTCTGAAGCCACCAGATGGCGCTGTCTGTTCAACAAAGGTTTGAAAGCACACTTCATTGCCAGTCCTTCAGCCTTTATCTTTAAACCAAGAGTGCCATCTGGTGGCATTAGAAAATAAAGAAAGTGGTTCATGAGGCTTCACTTGGCCATCACTAAGCCGTCGCCCGGTGCATCTCATACCACTGCCAAAGGGTGCCTTGTTTCACCATCAGTAGCGATGCCAACGGCCACTCTCCAAGCGTTGGTATTTGATGAGTTGGGAGTGAGACCGGTTGGGAAAATGACAACAGAAGTAACCAAGTTTGCCAGTTTTACATATCTCAATTAAAATCGTTTGTCAGCTGTCTACCAGGAAGTGACAGTTGTTGTTGTTAGCATATGGTCACTGATTCAGTCTCTCGCTTACTGAGAGATTTTACCCCGTGCTACTGATAAAACTCTCAAATTGGCTTCGCAAAAGTTCTTAGTCCCCACTCGAGTTGCATTATGGGTAATTCTGGCGACATGTTTTGACCAGAAAGGAGAATGTGTGGAATAATTTTTTTTTGTTTTACTGTCCCTCGTGAGCCTAACAGTGTCATGGAAGTGCAATGCTAAATCGCGAAGTACTTTTTTAAGGTCTTGAAAAGTAGATTTTGACTCAGGGCACTTCTACAGGACAAGGCCACAAGGTTAGGTATTGAAGGACCTGTTTTAAAAGGTAGTGTCGACCATGTTCATCTTACTTCAGTGTATAAACATGCTTTTTTTTTTTAGGCTACTGACATTTGCTAATTAGCTTTAAACAAAGTACAACTGAGGCTGGTGGAAATATCTGGCAGATATTTGGTCACAAACTGGACAAATTTTGGGAAACTTCAAGGTACTTCCTGCTTTAATTGTGCATACATTCTTCTTCTATACTTTTTATGGCAGATTGCAACCATTGCGTTTGAGGTTGCATGCTGCCACCATCTACTTTACCCCGAGGCATTGTTACAGTACGTCTATAGGTCCTGACACACTAAGTTGATGGTTGGCTGTTGGTCAATGTCTGGCCACTGGTGAGCGCGTCACCCTAGATTTGACACATGGTCCTGCACCGCTGGCATAATCGGCCCTTCTTGGACCTTATTGGCCAATTAAGCATATTGAATTGGTGTCGAAGACTTGCAATTAATCAAATTACGCACATGAGGGGAACCTGGGGCTTAAGGGTCTCAGGCCACGAGGCAGTTGCCCACTTTGTCCACTTTGTGATCCAACCACACACACAAATTCACACACTCACTTTGCAAAATATCAAAAACATCAAGCTGCCAAAAAGAAGCACATTGGTGGTGCCTGGCTGTATTGTGTTGGGGCTCATTAAGTCCAATTCAAACCTCGTATGTAAAGGTGAATACATCAGCTACCAGAGATATTGGACATACAGTATACTGGTATTTACATTGTACTAACAAAAGTTATATTTCCTCCCAGTGCAGGAGTACATTTCTTTCAGTTCTCCAGAAATGAGAAGTGATTCACCAAAACCTGAGCAGGAAATAATGCAGTGCATTTTATGAAATGCTCAGTGCATTGAAAGTCAATCCAGTGTATCTTACTATATACTTTCAGTGGGAAGTATGTGTCCACTTCTCGGTGCACTATTCAGTGGAATCAAAAAAAGGGGAAGCAATTTAAAGGCAGTTTCACCCCCCTTCGATTCAGCCAGTGAATCCAATCAACATCCAAAAGACGAGAAAAGACCAGAGAACCTTTAAGTAAATGTCTGATTCTGCCCGTTTGTAGCTTTGAAAGTCCAAACAAGAAGTTCAAGTAAAAAGGGAAACGAGAATTAAGATTAGCTCTGGCAATGAGTGAGCTAAAGTGAAGCCTGTCAGGTCTGATAGTGCATTTTTAAAGGTCAGTGCACACTCAGAAGGCTTGGTACATTTACCAAAAACAGTCCACACCATGCATGGGTATATATTCTATTGAAAAATTGTTGCCTGAATAATAAATGTGGATCAAATCAAATTTAAGTGTAACTGTTTTAACCAAAGGACCAACTTTTTTCTCAAAAACACTTATTTCATTGAATGTGTAGTGAAATAGCACCAAAAGCAGCACAAATACTTCAGTGTCATGAAAACTGGAAGCAGTCTATAGTACAACATCAGAAGTTAACAGTCAGCACTTTGAGTGTCTAATCTTATGACATTTGAGGAACAAAGTCTGTGATGGGGTGTTACTGTTGCCTTGACTATTGTGATGTTATAGCCACATCATTTGGGCGTCACGCTTATGAACAGCACTATAGTTCACCACCCTCGTCCTACACAGACGTCTCTGACTGGAGCTTCATGACAAATTTGTGCCTTTTAGGATCGACGAACTCCTCGCCCAGGTGCAGGAAGGGGAGTGGCGTCACCGTGACGACCAGGGAGAAGTCCAGGCGTCTGAGTGAGAAGACCTGGCCCTGACGCAGAGCAGCAGTCACTGGCTCCTCACTCACTAGTGTCCACTGGCGCCCCCTGCTGGTGTCCAGGTATTGGAGGGTGGGACCTGGGCTGAGGTAACGCTCAAGGAAAGCCTGAGACACACACAGGAAGAATATTTGCAAGTCAGTTTATGAATAGTTGCACTGATACAATACAAGTTTGATTTGGTTTGGAGACATAATATTTTCTTTAAAAATGGCAGAACTTTTAGAGCTGCAGATAAAACAGATTTTCAACCAAATTCAGTCACGTTTACTGCTCTAACCAGATACTGTTCTGTTCACGCCAGTTTAAAGTAAACAGGCAAGATGACAGCTTAAAGGGGCTCTATGCAAAATTAAGAGTATATGAGCTATCTGGACACATTCCTCAACATGGATGTGGCTGAAATGGCAGCTAGCAGCTAACGATGCTAACTCTATTATCGATGTTGAATAAAAGTGACAGTCAGTACATTTACATGACATTGGAGAAAAATAACTGGATGAGGTAATAATGTGAATAATGTACAAGGAGACGCAGTTCATGTTTATGTTTCACCAGTGAGCCACTAGCTAACCGTAGCTAAATTATCTGTCGAATGTTTGGTCTGTGAGGTAACAGGTCCACCGGAAAAAGGTCCAATACTAACAAGTTGAAAGGGGGCATATTTCCCCCCATAGGAGCAGAGTCGGACATACTTTGGTCAATAAATTGTTTCCCCTCCTGTGTTTGTACACTGGGACAAGGACAGTAGTCCAATTCAATGGACTGGCTTAGTTGAGCTATAGCGGTAGCTTGACTTAAGTGTTCATTTAAAAGTACTTGACTGCTGACAACGCTAATAGTGTTAACCAGGGGTGAACTTTTTTTCCTTATCCACTGCGAGGGACCTAAGGACAGAGGGATGTCGTATGCAGTGATGGCCAAATGAGGCCTCGTGAACCACTGTCTTTATTTTCTGAAGCCACCAGATGGCACTGTCTGTTCAACAAAGGTTTGAAAGCACACTTCATTGCCAGTCCTTCAGCCTTTATCTTTAAACCAAGACCGCCATCTGGTGTGGTCAGAAAATAAAGAAATTGGTTCATGAGGCTTCATTTGGCCATCATTAGTCGTATGCTGTAAAGCCCTGTGAGGCAAATTGTGATTTGTGAAAAAAAAAATTGTAAATTGCCTATTAATAGATCAGTGCATACTAAATGAGACAAAGATGTAGAGTTATATATCGTTTTTCATGGGAAAAAAAAAAACACCGTACTATCTTATTTGGATGAACAGAAGTACAGTCAGGTCCATAATTATTTGGACAATGATACAGTTGTTGTCATTTTGGCTCTGTACACCACCACAATGGGTTTTAAATGAAACAATGAATACCTGCTTAAAGTGCAGACTCTCAGCTTTCATTTAAGGCTTTTTTCAAAAATGTAGTATGAACCGTGTAGGAATTACAACCATTTCTTCACACAGTCCCCCAACTTTAAGGGCTCATAAGTATTTGGACAAACTAACATAATCATCAATTAAACAGTCAGTTTTAATACTTGGTTGCAAATCCTTTACAGTCAATGACTGCCTGAAGTGTTGGACACATAGGCATCATCAGATGCTGGGTTTCTTCCCTGGTGATGCTCTGCCAGCCCTTTACTGTAGCCGTCTGCACTTCCTGCTTGTGTTTTGGGTGTTTTGCCCTCAGTTTTGGCTTCAGCAAGAGAAACGCATGCTCAGTTGGATTCAGGTCAGATGATATGACTTGACCATTGCAGAACATTCCACTTCTTTGCCTTAAAAATGTCTTTGGTTGCTTTTGCAATATGCTTCAGGTCAATGTCCAACTGCACTGTGAAGCATCGTCCAATGAGTTCTGAAGCATTTAGTTGGATCTGAACAGATAATGGTGCCCCAAACACTTCAGCTTTCATCCTGCTGCTCTTGTAAGCAAGACAAGACTTCACTAGAATAAATACAGAGGGTTTATCACAAGATGCAAACCATTGGTTAGCCTTAAAAATGGAAGGCCAGATTGGAGTTTGTCAAAAACCATCTAAAAAGCCTGTACAGTTGTGGAACAGCATACTATGGACAGATAAAACAAAGATCAACTACCAGAATGATGGGAAGACAAGAGAAGGAAGAAGGGAAGGAACTGCTCATGATCCAAAGCACACCACCTCATCAGTGAAGCATGGTGGAGGTACTGTTATGTCATGGCCATGTATGGCTGCCAGTGGAACTGGTTCTCTTGTATTTACTGATGATGTGACTGCTGACAAGAGCAGCAGGATGAAAGCTGAAGTGTTTGGGGCTACATTATCTGCTCAGATTCAACTAAATGCTTCAAAACTCATTGGACGATGCTTCACAGTGCAGATGGACATTGACCTGAAGCATATTGCAAAAGCAACCAAAGACATTTTTAAGGCAAAGTGGAATGTTCTGCAATGGCCAAGTCATATCATCTGACCTGAATCCAATTGAGCATGCGTTTCTCTTGCTGAAGCCAAAACTGAGGGCAAAACACCCAAAACACAAGCAGGAAGTGCAGACGACTGCAGTAAAGAGCTGGCAGAGCATCACCAGGGAAGAAACCCAGTATCTGATGATGCCTATGTGTCCAACACTTCAGGCAGTCATTGACTATAAAGGATTTGCAACCAAGTATTAAAACTGACTGTTTAATTGATGATTATGTTAGTTTGTCCAAATACTTATGAGCCCTTAAAGTTGGGGGACTGTGTGAAGAAATGGTTGTCATTCCTACACGGTTCATACTACATTTTTGAAAAAAGCCTTAAATGAAAGCTGAGAGTCTGCACTTTAAGCAGGTATTCATTGTTTCATTTAAAACCCACTGTGGTGGTGTACAGAGCCAAAATGACGACAACTGTATCATTGTCCAAATGATTATGGACCTGACTGTACATTTTTAGGGTTGAACTTTAAAATAGGGGCATATCGATATATATCGGTATTGATGATAACTATGATATCTAAAAATGAAATATTGATATCATGTTGATAATAAACATATGATAACATCTTGTAAATAATCCAGCACCTCTTAAATCGTTTTTTGTTTTGTTCCGATCTTGCTTTGTCTGCCTCCCATAACGTCATCGTGTTGCCTTATCACTATTCACCATTACTATGCCATTAAGTCTAATTGCTCTTTCTGTACGCTTTTTACAGTTATGGTTACTTTATTAGTCATTTGCCAAAAAACAAGAAGAAGCCCACAATAAACAAAGTTAAAGATGAATTTTACATTACAACATTACATCATTATTTTTAATTTCTTTCTTAAATGCTTTATGAATACCTTGAAACTACCCTACTTACCTTGGGGGTCATGTTGTGCATGATGCAGAACTGCAGGTGGTTGATGATGCTCTCCATGCTGTGGTAGGACTGCTGCCTGGTGGCGCGGAGGTACTTCTGCATGGCCCTCGCCATGGGGGCAAAGATGGCCTGGGCCGCCTCCCTGGGGTCCATCACCTCCCGAGGGTGTTTAGGTGAAGAGGGGATCGCCTCCTCGTCCTGGTGGCGCTTGATGTGGGTAAAGGCTTCTTCTACTGCCACCACCAATCTTGTAAAAGAACCAGCAAAGAATTATAGACCTATTTCCAAGTTACCTTTTATATCCAAAGTCTTAGAAAAGAAATGGCATCAAAGCAACTTCTCTATGTACTAGGAAATAACAGCATTTTTAAAAATAGTTTCAATCTGGCTTCCGTAAATATCACAGCACTGAAAATGCCCTACTTAAGGTTACCAATGACCTTTTAATGGCTGCTGACGAGGGCCTGTGTTCAGTGCTTGTACTCCTGGACCTTAGTGCAGCTTCTGACACCATCGATCATAACATCCTGTGACAGACTGAGGCACAGGGTGGGGATATCTGGTACAGCTTTGAAGTGGTTTTCATCTTATCTGATGAATAGGAGGTTTTGTGTCTCTGTCAACAACCACTTCTCTTCATTTTCATCTCTTCAGTATGGTGCACCTCAGGGGTCGACACTGGGCCCAATTGTATTCTCCTTGTAGATGCACATTATTCAGAGACACGGTGTCTCTTTTCATTTTTAATGCCGATGATACACAGATGTACCTGCCCGTTAGATCCACGGACCCTGGAATGATGTGTTCACTTGGTGACTGCCTTACTGATGTTAAAATCTGGAAGTCAAAATATTTTCTTCAACTGAATTGGTCTCCTATTGGAAAATATCAAACCTGTTGCAGGAAATCTTGGAGTCTGGTTTGGCAGTAATTTAAGTTTTGAGCAGTGTATCACAAAGCTTGTGCAATCATGTTTTTAATCATGTTAGAAATATTTCAAAAATACGATCCATTTTAACTTTTAAAGACACACAGTTTTACATGCCTTCATCTCTTCACGCCAGGATCACTGCAACAGCCTCTTTTCTTACCTGAATCAAGAACCTATTAATCGACTCCAGACTGTACAGAATTCAGCTGCCAGGCTTTTAACGTGGGCAGAGGCATGGCTGAAAACTAAAGGGGACAGAGTGTTTGCTGTTAGGGCCCCTGAGGCTCTGGAACAGTCTGCCCGAGGAAATGAGGTTGGCCGAGTCAGTGATCTCTTTTAAGTCCCTTCTTAAAACATACTTTTATTGGAGAGCCTTTCCTGATTTTACTTGAGTTTTAAGTTCATTTAAACTGTCTTTTATTTCCTCCGTTTTCACACACTGAAGTGTTTTTTATCAGTTCTTTTAAAAGAAGTTTTCATGTCTTGTCTGTTTCAATTATTGGTGTGTAAAGCACTTTGAAACTTTTTTGAAAAGTCCTTTATAAATAAAGATTTTTAAAAAAGATTATTACTCAGCTGACTTGTGGGGATCATTAAGCTCCATCATATCTTTCAAATTCAGTCTCTGTCTTTGTATGTGCTTTATTTGTTAAATATATAATTGTGTGGGCATGTCCTCACCTAGCCTTACGTTTGCGGACCCTCCGCTCCATCTCTGCCTCCTCGTAGTAGTATTCGTTGTGAGAGTTGTCTCTTCTCCGAGCAGCAGCTGCGATCATGGTTCTGGACTGACCTGTAGAGTTATTGGTGCTGTTCTCTGTAGACAGAAACACTGCAATTAATAATATGAAAACTATATTTACATGACACATTAAAAAACAAAAACAGGGCTGACACATAGAGACAGACAACCATTCACACTCACATTCACACCTACGGACAATTTAGAGTCACCAATTAACCTGCATGTCTTTGGACTGTGGGAAGAAGCCGGAGTACCCGGAGAAAACCCATGCTGACACAGGGAGAACATGCAAACTCCACACAGAGGGGCTTGAACCCCCTACCCTCTTGCTGTGAGGCCACACTGCTAATCATTGCACCACCATGCTGCCAACGTCAATAGAAATGACTACAAATAAAATGACCAACAACAGCAAAAGCAATAAAATAACAAAACAAAAAGGAAATAAAAAGACAACATCACACAAAAGCAAGTCTAAAAAAACGGGATTTAAGTGATTGATTCTGCGAGCCTCATCTCCTCAGGCAGGCTGTTCCAAAGCCTAAGAGCCCTGATAGTATGAGCCATCACTAGAGATGACCTATCTGCC
Source organism: Epinephelus lanceolatus (assembly GCF_041903045.1). Classification (NCBI taxonomy): domain Eukaryota; kingdom Metazoa; phylum Chordata; class Actinopteri; order Perciformes; family Serranidae; genus Epinephelus; species Epinephelus lanceolatus. The sequence goes on from NC_135755.1 coordinate 16,394,217, forward strand.
TAATCGGCAGGCAGAGCAACAACATCCTGAGCATGTCTGCCAAGTATAGCAGTTTTTTCGATGCAATGTGCACACTAATTTGCTCATTTTTAGGGGGTAAGACTCACCTGTACTATGATATTATTGTTACCACAAGCAATGTACGACAGTTGTGCCAGTGCTTCCCACCCTTGTTTAGTGTTTTGTACTAGGGGTGTAAATCACCTGTTTCATCAAGACATGATCATATATTGATTCTTTGGACAACAATATGATATTTGCTGATATTATTATTAAAAACGTTGCCTGGTCTGATGAGTCTGGATTTCTGCTGCCACATTCAGATGGTAGGGTCAGAATTTGGTGTAGACAACATGAAAGCATGGATCCATCCTGCCTTGTATCAGCGGTTCAGGCTGCTGGTGGTGGTGTAATGGTGTGGGGGATATTTTCTTGGCACACTTTGGGCCCCTTAGTACCAACTGAGCATGGTTTAAACACCACAGCCCACCTGAGCATTAAGGCAGAATTAAGGCAGTTATGAATGCAAAAGGGGGTCCAACCTGGTGCTAGCAATCTGTACCTAGTAAAGTGGCCAATGAGTTTACTTTAAATTGACTCCACTAACACATAAAATAGCACAAAATATAAGTCAGCCTTCGGGGATTTCTGTCAGAGACCTTTCTGGAAGAAATCTTTTTCATAAAACTCCAGGGTTATCTGGCGTAAAGCCCAGGAGGCAAACTTCCTTGTTGTCTTTCTCTCGGCTACTTGACACAACCGTGACAAAGAATTTCAAAACAAAGGCGTACCCTAAAGATGATGATCCATGTTTTCACTTTGCATCAATAATATAGGATTGTTCATCATTGAATCGATATGTATCGCTCCAGATCGATGGATCGTTACACCCCTACTTTGCACACATGCACGTGGTAGAATTGTTCTGATGCAGAATCGGCTGAATGGAAAAGATTAAATACACAAGATCGTTTTACCTTCCCCCAGGTTGTAGACCTTGAAGGCAGACATCTTCTTAGAGAGGATGGACTTGGGCAGGTTGAGCAGGGCGGGGTTATACACTGGGAAGTCACTGTAGTACTGGTCTAGAACCCACACTGCTGCTCGCTGAATACTGAGATGAATGACACAGAGGAAGAAACACAACGTTGTTCCCTTTAACTGGGGAATTTTAACACAAGGAGCCGTTATAGGTGTCAATTATCCATGACGACCTGACAGCTTTATGACGTTAACACGCAGATAAAGGAAGTGGTAAACCACCCGCAGCAGGAACAGACTCCCACTGGGCTGCATGCATGAGCAAAAACAGTCTGCTTTACTGTGAGAATATGGAGCCTATGAGACAGACAAAAATAGCTTTAACAAAAGGAGAGTAATTAGAAAGCACGAATGAAAAAAATTAAGCAGAATTTTCATTAATTGACAAATGCAGTCTGGTTCAGGCTTATTCTGAATTGATGACAGACTGGACAGCATTCACAGTCAGCTATTTTTGTTCTTTCAATGTTTGACAATGTTGTTATTTTGCATTGAATCATCATCACTGTGTAAAAGGACACATTTTGCAAAGTGATTCAGACACACAAACACTGAACTATCTTTAATTACTGTGTATTTATTTTGCTGCACGGCTGGCTATAGATATAAAAAGCGTAACATTTTGTAGCATCACTTCTGGGCTATTTGTTGTAATTATGTGTCACCTACATATGGTTGCATGTGCAAAGTGCACAGCTGCTATGTCGGGCAACTTTTGGTCAGCAATATGGCACCATGCTGTGCCTACAGAGGAGGAAGCGTGAGCAGCATGCCAGCAGAGCAGCAGCAGCTTCTGTCCTCCATCTGTGTTTACACAGGATGGGTTCAGGCACAGCAAAGAGTGTAGGCCGCCCTAGTTTTGGCTGTGCTCAGTTAAAATTCAAAACACAGTCAGTTTAAAATAGAAAAAAATAGATTTGAATTATAAAACTATGCTTCAGGGCAAATTTCCTTACATTTACTGGGGGGTTTAGATATTTTAGATTATCTAGATATGCTGATGACATGGCCTTAGTTGGTCTATTACAGCAGACAGACCCATCGGGTGAAGCTGCCTACCTGGCCCACACTAAGGCCCTTTAGACACAGTGTCACATCAGCAAGTGAGAAATTAACATGGCCAAGATTTAAGAATTGATTATTCACACGAAAAAAGATCTGAAGACAGAGCCAGTTTCACTCGATGGCCAACGTTTTAAAACCATGGAAAATTTTAAATACCTTGGTACTGTTCTGGACTCCCATGTGAGCTTCTCTGGAAAGACACTTAACTTTAATGCTTTTTAATATCTTTGCAAGATCATCTGAAACCAAATTTGGTTAAGTAATATGTATGCAGTCCCATGCTGTGGTAGATTTTAAGTAGGAATATGGTTATCATAGTCTGGACTTAACAATCAAACATCTGGACTTATTTTGGATTTTTTAAAACGGAAGGAGAGGAGGACTTGGGTATGACACACGTGATTTGCAAGCAGTGTCATACGGGAATAAAATACTCTGGGAATACTACAAACACAAGGGCTCACTGCGCACTCTACCATCCAGAGATAGCGTTAGCCACTGACGGCCAAGCTAATGCTAAATCCACTTCGCCAAAAAATCAATCAATACTGGATGCTTTTAGCTTGACAAAACTAGCACCGAACTCTGAGTGAGTCCATCGCCTCCTTCATGCACAAAGATCTAAGTCCATACAGTGTTGTCGAAACCAAAGGCTTTTGTCACATGCTTAAAACACTCCGTCAGTATGTGTCTCAGTCCCGATGTTTTTTTTCACTGACAAAGCCGTACCCAGGCTCTACAGAGAAGTCAAGCATAAAGCTGAGGAATCTTTGAGTACAGCAGGAAGGGTGGCGTTAACTTGTGACACCTGAACTTCGAGGTCAGTGGATTCATATGTGACTATAATGGTGCATTATCACTGGTGACTGCTGTCTCACCAAACTGGAACAGCACATGAAAGTCACAGCAAGCGTTGCAGACTTCCTGCAAAATGCAGCACAAGAATGGGGGATTGTGGTTGTAACAGACAACGCTTCTTACATGGGGGCTGCCATTCAGTCATCAGAACGCCTGCATGTGAAGTGGTTCATTCCCGCACCTACTCTGGCCTCACAGAGGGCGTTAAATCTGCCAACGGTTTTGTGACGGTGTTAGTCAGTCTGTCTGCTTTGCATCACATTTTGCCGCACTAAAAATGATTAAAGTCAGGTAAACAGACTGAAAAACGTTATATTACAAGATAAACTGACAAAGTTTGGGAAAAAAGGTAATAAATACTCAGCATATCGCAAGATCCCAATAATATCGTATCGTGACCTAATTATCAAGATTGTATCGTATGCCGAGTCCTCTGGCTAGTGATGGCTAAATGAGGCCTCATGAACCACTGTCTTTATTTTCTGAAGCCACCAGATGGCGCTGTCTGTTCAACAAAGGCTTGAAAGCACACTGCATTGCAAGTCCTTCAGCCTTTATCTTTACACAAGAGTAGTGATGGCCAAATGAAGCCTCATGAACCAGTTTCTTTATTTTGGCACTCTTGGTTTAAAGATAAAGGCTGAAGGACTTGCAATGAAGTGTGCTTTCAAGCCTTTGTTGAACAGACAGCACCATCTGGTGGCGTCAGAAAATAAAGACAGTGGTTCATGAGGCCTCATTTGGCCATCACTAAGGTCCAAGAGCGCCATCTGATGGGGTCAGAAAATAAGGAAAGTGGCTCATGAGGCTTCATTTGGCCATCACTACCTTTGGTGATTCCCATCCCTAATGTATATGCACAAGTATATATTACTCTTATCATTGTGTAGATTATGTATTTCCCTCTTAGTGTTATTTGCTCAGCCCTTCTTCTCTATCTTCTTTATTAACTACAGACACGAGTGCCCTTAATAACCACCCATAGTATAGTAAAAACACGGTTTGCATATCTACAACAGCAAGAATGCCATTTACCTGAAAGTCATCTGCTTGTTTGTTTTGTCTCGTTTTGTCTATATTTGGTCTATATCGCCTACCTCCATGTCCACACTGTCTGTCACTACCTTGCTTCTTTGTTTTTGTACTGACCTTTGCACTCATCAATAAAAAAAGGAAAGGCCCTGTGTCTTTATGAATATCTGTGTTCCTTAATTCCTAAATGACAGCTTCTATTTTGTTTTTTCTGTCATTATTAGTTATTTCTGTCTTGTAGTGGCTGTTTTAATATTGTAATCTGAATTCATACTGTCATATGATGTGTATAATAAAACAAAAAATAAAACAAAATACAAATAATAGGTGAAAATCTGTTGTAGTTTTTGAGATATTCTTTTTTTTTACTCCAATTTAAAATCTGAAATGAAAGCACAATGTAACAATTAAAAAAAGACAAATAATCCTGATACACTTACCTAAGATGTCCCACGTTGTAGAAGCGACTGGCTCCGTCTGTGGTCCTCACAACCTTGAGACAGAACGCAGGCTGCAGATGTCTGACCTCCAACAGCACCAGGGCCAGGTACTGAATGAACAGCAGCGCATCCACCAGAGATGCTGCATATCCCACAATCCCCCTGTAGTCTGTCTCTCTGGACTCCAGCACCCGCACCCCGTAGAAGAGCCAATAAGACGCAACAAAGAGGAAGACCAACGCCAGCAGCAGACAGCGGAAGATGAAGAAGCGTGGCAGAGTGGCTCTGGGTGGGCGGAAGAAAAGCGCCCAGGTGGAGATGAGGAGGATCAGGAGCTTGAAGGCCAGAGAAATGTAAAGGCCCTCACATGGTGTGCCGCAAGGTTCCAGTGTGTCCCGCCAAAGGAGCTGTGGGAGCGCCAGGAAGGCCAGAGGAGTGACCAGAGCAAAGAGCCCCAGGACGGCGCCCAATGCTGGGCCGAGGTAACGCCGGCACTCCAGCGGCGAAGAATCCTCAATGTCCTTAGAGACCCGTGTGAGGTCCTCATTGGAGATGCTGTCCACAGAGGTGCCAGTGACCACAGTCGTCGTCTCACCCCAGTTGTCATCCTGAGGAGAGAGTAGAGAGGAGTGTTGGTGACGCACGACAGAACACAGCTAACGAGGAGTGATTCAAATCTAACTCTCACCCTGTCGTCTCCTCTGGTGGACTCGGCGTCCAGCAGCGACTCTCCTGGAGCCTGGATGGTCACTGATTTGTCTCCACGGATGCTGCTGTCCCGACTCTTCGAGCGATGCCTGTCCCTTCTCTCCCTGGAGAGAAAGAAAAAGTGTAGAAGTCAGAGATGGTTTATTAACATGGATCATGTCGTGGCACGTCCTATATATAATCCTCCAGTCCCTGATATGATTATTTGATAAGCCACTGTGTTAAAGCCTAATCTAATCTCTGAACCCCAATTTCTTCTTTTACAGTTTTTCATTTGAGCATTTAAAGCCAGGACAGGTACATTTTTTATGTGATTATGGTATCTTGCCATTTTTAATATCACCACTGGAGCGCCAAAGTTTGAAATTTCTCAAGTCTCCACTCTTTAAGCATATGTGATACCTTTAATTCATGTCCTTTTGTTTCTATGCATCTATTCTAAGGCTGCAACTAACAGTTATTTTGATTGTTGATTATCGGCTGATTGGGTTCTCAATTAGACAATTATGGGGCATTTTTGCTTGAAAAAACCTGACACAAATAATCCATCATTTAAATCAGGGGTGTCAGACTCAATTTAGCTCATAGGCCAGATTCAGTCCAGTTTGACCTCAAGTGGATCAAGCGCATTATGAAAACGCTCACCCATTTACAAAACAGATGTTGAACAGTCTGAAATGTCTTAAGAAAAATAAGTTAATATTACTGATTCTCTCAAAGTCTTTGAAGCTGCATTTCATATGACATATTCTTCTCACATTTTAAACAGGCGTGCAAAGTCATCCAGTGAGCCTGGTTGGACCTAGTGATGGCCAAATGAGGCCTCATGAACCACTGTCTTTGTTTTCTGAAACCACCAGATGGCGCTGTCTGTTCAACAAAGGTTTGAAAGCACACTGCATTGCAAGTCCTTCAGCCTTTATCTTTAAAACAAGAGTGACATCTGGTGGGGGTCAGAAAATAAAGAAAGTGGTTCATGAGGCTTCATTTGGCCATCACTAGTTGGACCCTTTGGTGGGCCGATTCTGTCCTCTGTGGGCCGTATGTTTGACACCCGATAGTCATTTTCTGTCGATTGATGAAAAATGTTAGTTCTACCTTGTTCTTTTTTTAAATACTAAAATATATATAATACTGCAAATATTTCATATTTGATTAACTGCGTAAATATTTTAGCAAAAGAGCCAGATTCACTGATTTTGACTAAACACATGTAAATACTTGCCATTTTTTCTCAGTCTTTGTAAACTGAATGCAGAGCTAAACAGTAAGGATTCCCCAATTGTTCGGGGCAAGTGAAATGCTGGGCTAGTAAATCTAGCAACTCACTTGCCCAATCGGGAAAGTTCCAGAGGCGATGATGTAAATAGCTAAGGAGTGAGCCACCTTTCTTCCTTCACATCTCTGTTGAGAGTTGCACATGTGCACTACTGATCAAGCATTCACAACAATAGATAAAGCTAACGAGCTGAATTGCAGGCGACCATTTCACTTATCCTGGAAACAGGAGTTTAGCTGGGTGGTGTTAAGAGGATGTGAGCTAAACTCCAACTATGTATTGGGCAGTTTTGCCCCGTTTCCACCGAGCAGTAAAGTACGGTTCAGTTCGGTACGCTTTTTATTCTGCTTCCACTGTAAAAAGTTGTGGATGGTACCAATGGAACCGTTCTGTACCGTCCTCATTTTTGGTCACCCCTCTGTTGGGGTACCTAGCACACAGATCTGGTACTAAAAGGTGGAGCTGTGAACACTGCAGTCTGTTGATTGGTCTGTTGGACGGTCGCTCTGCTCAGGGCTGAGTTGTGGCTGGTTTTGAGGCTCATGTAACCACTGTTCATACTGTGGAGAGTTTTATTAGTAAACTAACTATAAAATTAAAGGATGTTTTGCTGCCTCTCACAGCAGCTGGAGTCGGAGTAAAATAACTTAATTCACTGGGTCTACTGCCAGCAACTTTTAAGGTGGAATGTTAACTTGTAATGTTAATTAATGCATGAGTTGATGACATGAATCAATCAACACACCTTAAATTTCACTGTGACACCTTTGACCATTACTTTAGTCTTTATATGACATACACTTTTAGTAATGAGTGGATCTTCAAGGGTTTATATATTTTAATTTAGACCTGATTATGTGAACTACATATATTCTAATCCTCACTCGGAGAAAAAAAAAAAAGTGTCATGGAGCGTTGTTCCTGTGGGCTCTGGCAACACTCAACCCCTGAGCTTGCCTGAGAAGAACTGAATGCACAAACCTGCTATTTTGAAATATCTCATGGAGAGAGACTCTCACTGCAGCCTGTTTTATTTTGTTCTAAAAATGTCGGCGTGCAGCATCGTTCTGTGGACGATAAACAAGGTGCAGACTTCCATCTGTGTCGCCAATAATGAGGAAATACAGTGAGTGCTGGAGGGAGCAGTGAGTGACAACAACCCCGCCCACATTTAAGGGTACTGTTTGCGGTGGAAACACTAGGGTCTAGGTACCATGTCTGAAGGGTTACTTCTGGTTCCAAAGATACCATACTGAAAGTGTTTGGTGGAAACAGGGCTTTTGCTGCAAGTTTGAGAGCAAGGTCAATAAAATGGGGTTGTTTTTCAAAGACACGTCAAGTTTCTGAAAAACATCGCTAGAGTGCCATAACAGGAGCTGACAGCATCTTGCTTGCATGGCAGCTTTCGTTTTTGTTGCGCTTTGAAAACCACTAATAGGTAAAACAATTTGTACGGGGCAAAATAAAAACTGACTTTGGCTAGTACAGTTGTGATCCACTTACGTACAGTACGATATGTGGTCTGGTACCTGTGTTTGCGGGAGCTTCGTGAGTGGGACGACTTGTAGGAGTAGCCCGAGTACGTCGACTCGTTGTCCATGTTGGAGGCTAGCGGTGGGCGGAGTTTCCGAGCCCCTCCTGCCCCCGGGCCGCCGCCGCCTTTCTCCCAGACCACGCCCAGCTGACTCTTACGATTGCTAATGGACTTGGTGGAGAGGGCCAAGGGGAGGCGCAGCAAGTCCACTTTACTCCTGAGGGAATCTATCTTGGAGGCCTGAGAAAATGAGGGGAGGATGGGGGAGGAAGACAGGGTGAGAGAGAAGAAGATAAATGATGAAAATGGTGAGTTTGGAAAAGGCGAAAACAGTGTGTGAGAGAAAGCGGAGAGAGGAGAGTGAAGAGAGTGGATAATTTGTCATATCAGACAAGAGTAAAAGCATCTCAGAGGGAAACATGCCAAGTAACAGCGACAAGAAGAGAGACATTGTTAAAATGTTGGCACTCTGAGGTGTGTGAAAGTGTGTGTGTCACACAGGACATAGCCGGGCTCATTCTTCCGCTTTGAGGGAGTTTTTATGAGCAGACTCAAGTGATTTGGCCCTGAGTGTGTTCACAGCCAATAAAGGGCAATTACGCCATGTTCTATTCTAGGCTACGAGTCTCCAGTGTGCACGACATGCAGGGGTGGAGGTAGAACATCAGGGCGACTTTAAAATGTTCCAGTTTCATGCATGAATGACTCAAGCAAAGCTAAAAACTGGTTGACCCTGGAGAACGTGCACAGCGTCTCATTTCTACAAACACAGAAAATATGTTTTGTTTGTGCTGGTTCATCTCCATTTTCTTTCCATGTGTGATATGTACTTGTCCAGACGCCACATTCCCCAACTGTCCCCTGTGGTCTCCAAGGGCAACAGAGCTTAACTACTACAATGGGGATGAATGGGAGGCTGGGGGTGAGAAAAGACAGGAGGGGGGTTGTTGCCACAGCAACCAGAACATCAACTCTACATCCCCCCTCCTCTCATTCTCCCTCAAATACACACCTCTGAAGACAGAGAGAGACACTAATCATTTACCAGGCTGCGATTCTGAATCCGTTTCTGTCCTCCACTTTAAAGGAATACTTCATAACCTAAATGATTATTTTAATATCAGTTACTCGGTCTGTGTTATGTTAAATTCATGAGAAAAACTTTGTTTTTCTCGCATGCCTCCATGGTGAACAATGAATCCAAAAGGGGGCCATGTTTAGCAACAGCAACACTATGTAAAAACATCTGTTAAACTCTCATACAACTCATGCTGTTTGGGAAGTACGGAGCATGCGAATGGATAAATGAGACTTGGATAATACTGCATGAGTTGTGTGAACATTTGTAAACGGATGTTCTGTTGCTCACAACCATCTCTAGGGTTTACAGAGGATGGTCCCAAAAAGAGAAAATATCCAGTGAGCAGCAGTTGTCTGGGTGAAAATGCCTTGTTGATGCCAGAGGTCAGAGGAGAATGGCCAGACTGGTTCAAGATGATAGAAAGGCAACAGTAACTCAAATAACCACTGGTTACAACCAAGGTCTGCAGAAGACCATCTCTGAACCAACAACACATCCAACCTTGAAGCAGATGGGCTACAGCAGCAGAAGACCACACCAGGTGCCACTCCTGTCAGCTAACAACAGGAAACTGAGGCTACAGTTCACACAGGCTCACCAAAACTGGACAATAGAAGATTGGAAAAACGTTGCCTGGTCTGATGAGTCTGGATTTCTGCTGCCACATTCAGATGGTAGGGTCAGAATTTGGTGTAAACAACATGAAAGCATGGATCCATCCTGCCTTGTATCAACGGTTCAGGCTGCTGGTGCTGGTGTAATGGTGTGGGGGAGATTTTCTTGGCACACAAATCAATATGTTCCGTATTCACCATGGTGGCATGCAAGAAAAACATTAGTTTCAGGAATTGTAAGTAACACAACATGACTAATTGATATACAAATGGTCATTTTCTCTGTGACGTCCTCCTTTAGGTTTGAGTTTTCAACCAGGCAGTAACATTTTTTCCCCCAAAAGGTACTTTCCGATTTGGACGTACAACAAGCACACTCTTAATCTAATACCAAAGCTCGCGCTCTCAATTTGAGCCGTGACCTCCTGTGTCCATCTTCCACATCAGACACTGCAATTTGCAGTAATGGCTTTCATGTGACTCACACATGGACTTCTCAGCTGGGACATTTTGCAAGCAGACCCATGGTAAGTACAATGCTGCACTAAAAATGATCCACTTCCAAGGATCTACAATACTTCACACAGGAGCTAATGAATCCTGATGTCAACCAGCATCACGCTGTGGGGATGCTTCTCTGCTGCAGGCCCTGCACAGCTTGTGAAAGTAGAAGGGGAATGATTGCAGCTAAATATGGAGAAATCTTGTACAAAAAACTGATGCAGTCTGTGAGAATCCTGCCACCAGGGAGACAATTTTCCAGCAAGAAAACGAGCCCATGCATGAAGCCAGAGCTACACAGGAACGGCTTAACAACAATGTTAATGTCCCGGAGTGACTGAAGAGACAATAAAACATTAAAATCACCTTTCATAGATGCTGTACGGGGGAAAACATCTCTCTACATTTTTAAAAAAGGAGACTGGGCCATTGTCACATCATCAAGCCAAGCAGAGCACTCTGCGCGCTTTCTGATTAAAAATGGAACTGACCTGAGAGCACACATTCTCTAGTGGCATGAAAACTTATCTTTGCTGCAGTTTATGAAGACTTAAAAAGCTTTTCACAATCAGGAACTGACAGTCAAACATATATATCGGTCAATCGGTCTTGGGCCAGACACAACAGAGTCAGACACAGAGCACAAGAGGAAAGATAGCGCTTTAGAGGTCCTGTGTGTGGGATTTAGGGTATACTGGCAGAAGTGGAATATAAGTAGTACGTTCTCTTCAGTGTACATCCATCCATCACGGGGGCAGCAAGCCAAGCAAAGCAACCCGAGACATCCCTCTACCCAGCCGCCCTTTCCAGCTCCTCCTGGGGGACCTCGAGGCGTCCCCAGGACAGATGAGATATGTGGTTCCTCCAGCATGTTCTTGGATCTGCCCCGGGGCCTCCTACTGCTGGGACATGGCCGAAACAGGCATCCTGATCAGATGCCCGAACCACCTCAACTGACCCCTTTCGACGAGAAGGAGCAGCGGCTCTACTCCGAGCTCTGTGCCCCTTAAGTCGTATCATGCTGTCCTTTAACTTCAGCATGATATACCGCCGGTCAACATTATAGTTTAACAGTTCTTGCTGGCGTCGGGGGGAAACGCGGCGGACAAGAACAAAAGTTAAGGCGTCGCAAGTCAAAGTAGGAAGGGTGGGTCCAACAAACACCAACTTTCACCCAAGAGAGCAGCGGTCGCGTCCCATAAGACTATAAAGCCAAACCCTGTCCTTTTTTCCTAAACCGAACCACGTGTTTTTGTTGCCTAAACCCAACCACGTGCAGTAGTTGTTTGAGGAAAACAAACGTCAATTTGTGTTGTTGTACCGACTAGGGCTGCCACTAACGATTATTTTCACTGTCGACTAATCTGTCGATTAATTCTTCGATTAGTCGACTAATCATTTCATTAAAAAATGTGTTAAAATGTTGAAAAATGTCGGTCTGTCTCGCCCAAACCCCAAAATTACATCATCTAATGTCTTGTTTCATACTCACGCCAAAGGGTTTTAGTTCACTGTCACGGGAGAGTGTGTAAAGCTGCCAATATCTGAACGTAAAAAGCTGCAGTAAGAGTATTTTGGGGTTCTTTTATAGTACTTTTTTATGAAAAATGACTCAAACCGATTAGTTGACTACTAAAATAGTCACCGATTATTTTAATAGTCGATTAGTCATCAATTAGTCGACTAATTGTGGCAGCCCTAGTACCGACGTAGTGCGTTTCCTGTGAAAACAGATGTGTATTTTGAAAGAAGACAATGCATGTAACAGGCAGAACTGTCTATATTTACGCCCCTGGGTCGGTTTGTTTCGAAGAGGACGAGACCTCTGCAAATAATTCGGCTCTTAGTAAAAACCTCCAGAGCAATGAACATTGAGGGAATTCTAATCAGGAGATCCTCACCGCTAGATGCCACTAAAACCTCCTGATTACTACACTATTACACGCTCCTTTTAAAATCTTAGCACTGAAGCAGTATTTCCAGTCATTCTCTCAACATATCAGAGCAGCAGAGTTTCTCACGGCTTCCAAACTACATTACTGTACCATAAACATAAACAAAACCAGCTGTGTTTCTCTCCCACCCTGTCTGAGACAGTCAATCCCATTGATCGCACTGACGAGCCTCTCCCACTGTAATCAATCCACCGCCGATTGATTTACCCTGGAGTCCCTGTTCAGCATCATCTGGGATGTGAGAGGTTCCACGTGCAGCGTGGAAACACACTGATCAGAACCAAAACTGCTGCCACACTATGGGTTGCAGCAATATACTGGTTTCAAGGTATACCGTGATATAAAAGTTGATGGTTATCATACCATGTACATTTTCTCATCTACCATACTGAAAAATAAAAAGAATCTCCCCTTTATTTTAGTTACTTTTAAAGGGGAGACTTTTTACACATTCTTACATTAACAAAATGGTTTCAATTATAGTAACAAAATATTTTCAACCAAAAATAACTTCCATTTTTATTCCTTTAAGGGTCATTCTGACTGATAATAATACCCCCTCACCCCCTGCATGCCACTCTAGAAAAAAACACAATAAAGCACTCAAACAATGACACGTGCAATCAGTAAAAACAAAGGCAATAAAAGAAAGTAAAACATAGAGCAAATGCAGGCCACTGAGGCCTCCAACAGAAACACACCAGGGAACAAGCACTGGACAATTTAGGGTGGGACGAAGGCTGTTTTGAAAAGATGGGTCTTCAGTTGTTTTTTAAAACTTTCTAAAGAGACTGCGGACCGTAAACCTAATGGAAGAGAGTTCCACAGTGTTGGAGCCACCATCTCAAAGGCGTCATCACCTTTTGTTTTTCAGTCTGGAGCAGGGGACTGCAAGTAGGTCGTGTTCTGAGAGATCAGTTCATTAATATAAACATGAATATTAATAAATATTCTTTTTACAATAAAAACTCGTCTCTCCTGATTGAATTGTAAGTAGTTGTTTGACATCCGACAATTAGGAAGAACTGCAAGTTTATCTGTGTTATCAGGCTTAAACCAGACATAAAGTTGAATGTCGTCAGCATAACAGTGATATGATATGCCTGTGAACTTGCTAATAATTTGACCCAGTGGAAGCATGTATAAAGCAAATAATATAGGACCCAAGACAGAGCTCTGAGGTACACCGCAGGAAAGAGCAGCAGTATCAGACCTGAAAGGACCAAGAAACTCCTATCCGAAAGATAGCAGCAAATCCAGTCAAGGGCACTCCCAGAGACACCCGCCCACTATCTAAGCTTGTCAATCATGATACTGTGATCCACAATATCGAACACTGTGCTAAGATCTAACAGCACAAAACAGAACAAACACCCACATCAGATGACATCATTAAGTAATCTGAGACTCTACGAGGAGCTGTTTCGGTGGAAATTTTCAATATCTTGATCACTTGTCAGTGTAGTGCAATATCATTTTCACAGTCATGTGGAATACTACTTGTCATTGTTACATCATATTCAATATAACATTGATTATCAGGAGCAGTCTGTTTTTCTCCACCATTTCAGTCCATTTTTAGTAACTCTTGTACTTATCATACTCCTATTGTTACTCTTTAAGGCACTGGTTTTTGCTTCTGCTACTTGAAAACACCTCTGTCTTGTATATTTGTATATTCTGCCAAACATTTATTGCTCTGTTGTTCTAAAACTGGGCCCAGTGAGTGACCCTGACCGGGGGAACCCACTGGTTGTCTGGTTGGTACTGGTTATGAATCATTAATTGTTGTTACTGTATTTAGTGTTTCTGTAATTTGAAGCATTTTCTGGCACCAGAATTTCCTTTGGGATAAATAAAGTCCTATTGAACTGGATAAACTCTGTAATACCGTGATACAATGAAACCGTGATATTTTTTTAGACGGTTCTGTACTGTGAAAATCTCATATCATTGCAGCCCTGTGCTGTAAGTTTTTCTTTGCATGAGTGTGAATCTCTGCTGATGCTGTGGGATAATGAAGCACAGCTGCACTTGTGTTATGAGGTTTGTCAAGTTTAAACAACATGAGTGCAAGTGTATTTAGTTTGTTACATGTTTCTCTTGACCTGTCAGCTCGGAGTGAAACATCTTGTTCAAATGCATGCTGCCTCAGATTCGGGTAACCAGCCTGCCTGTGTGGCTCCCGGGGGCCTCCAGGCCTCAGGGTGGCAGTGGGCCAGCAAGGCGTGGCTGCTGCCTCAATACAAACTCCTTTGAGCAACCCAAGACCAGGCTTCAAGGCCTTTACATGACAAACATACACATACATGTGTGAATTAAAGATAATGACCGACGAGTGAAGAATGAGCTGCAGCGGCCGCGCTGAGGGAGATGTAACACCAGAGGAAACAAAAGGAGTGAGACAAAGCAGAACACACCCAGGATGAAGTGATGTGCAACAGACTGGTGACCACACAGCAAACACATCACACATGAGCACGGAGACGTGGATCTACCAGACGTGGAGTGTGGAGTGTGCAGCGTTCAGTTTGGCACACGGTGCGTAAAAGCGCAAAGTGGTTAAAGTGCGCGGATAAAAACACAAAGCAAGACCCGGCAGATGAGCTCTGAGTCACAGTGAGAAGGCTCACACTGTTAGTGGTATTCAGTGTGATCGATACTGTTATCTGCCAGCTCATCAGCTCTGGCAGGCGAGCCAGCGCAAATACAGACATAAAAATGCATTCATGATGAAAAAAGAAGAAGCAAATGTTAGATTTGTAGTTTTTGCTTTAAAGCCGGTGTTTTCATATTAATGCCCACACACTAAAAAGCACATCTTACCCAGAATGCATGCAGGGGTGTTTTACCTTTCAGTCCAAAAGGAAAATGCTGCAACCTGCAGCACAAAGAGCCGAGCAGCCAAAGTGCCTCCAAATTCACTTTCTCCCGACGCGCATCTGTCCGCAGCTTCCACGCTCGGTCATCACCGGAGTGTTTTCGCGTGACGCAGTTTGTTTTTGTTTGTTTCTCGGCTGTTTAATCGCATCTTTAATCGACGCACCGAAGCCGCACATAAGGCAGCAACACGCACCTCATCCCGGCCCCGCATCCGCTGTGTGGCTGAGCTGAGCGGCTGTGTGAGGAAACCCAGCAGCACCGCACACCGGCACGGAGTGCTTTCACAGCTTCCGGTGGGGATTTTCAAAATAGTAATCTTTTATTTATAAACCGCTTTTTAAAACAGAGTTACAAGGTGCTTTACATGTCAATAATTAAAACAGACAAGACATGAAAACAACAACCTTTAAAAGAACTGACTAAAACACCTTTGCTTATACAAACTGAGGAAATAAAAGACATTTTAACTGAACTTTAAATCTCAAGTAAAAATCAGGAAAGGCTCTCTGATAAAAGTAGCTATGTTTTAACCCTTAATTTTGGTTGAAACCCGGTGACACATAATGTAGTTACAACTATGAATTTTGGGCAGTGCTGGGCCTAACACATTTGGTGCTGTAGACGCTAGGCTAATTTATACAATGTAAAATGCCATAGGCTTGTGCTAATAATGTTAGCATGTTTAGTGTAAGACAGTTGTTTTGTCAGTGAAGCTTGTGAGTTGTAATGGAGCTGAATTTTGTAACGTTACCTTTGTTAAATGTTGCTGTTGTCCCTGGCTTCATATGAGCAGAGGAAAAGTCCACTAGCTGCTAGGCTAACTTATACAATGTAAAATGCCATAGGCTTGTGCTAATAATATTAGCATGTTGTATTTGTGGGGAAAATGTGTCCAGATAAAGACAAGTGTTTGTGAATGCTGCGAGTTATAGTGAAGCTGATTTGTGTACTTGTGTTTGAAACTGTCTCTATTACGCCATATTTAATGTGTGTTTAATGTGTGTTTTGAATCAACTAATCTTTACAGCACTTCAGATATCTCTGCTGCCAACTAGTGTTTTGGAGGTGTAACTGCAGAGTGACACAGACACACCACCGCACAATTATAAATGCTCAAAACGGTGTAGGCCACGTCTGTGGGCTACGACATAGGCTCTGCATAGATTTTCTTCAATGTCCAAATACATACATTGATGGAAACCCTATATTATTTTGGTGGCATTTTTTGTCTATGTTGCCTGTAAGAAGATGCACTTCTGAATTTTTGACAAACATTAAATGGTGACATTAATTCATTTCCATAACCACTTACCCTGTTAGGGGTCGCAGGGTTGCTGGAGTCTATCCCCGCTGACATACGGTGAGAGGCAGGTCACCAGACTATCACAGGGCTGACACATAGAGACAGACAACCAGTCACACTCACATTCACACCTAGGACAATTTAGAGTCACCAATTAACCTGCATGTCTTTGGACTGTGGGAGGAAACTGGAGTACCTGGAGAAAACCCACGCTGACACTGGGAGAACATACAAAACCAGAAACCATCTAGATGTGAGGCAACAGCAAGAGGGTGCCAACCACTGCATCGCCGTGCTGCCCTAGATTTATGACAATTTCCAAAATTCAAAGATCAAAAACTCACAAACGACATTTTCATTTCCTTTATCCAGTTTCTTTTTAATCTCACAAAACACATGAATCTGAGACATGAGCTCTCTTTTCCTTCTGTGCAGCTAAACAATCTCACCAATTTTAAAAACAAGGGAGAAGAAAATAATTTATACATCCTTTTTTTTAATCATATCTACAAAAATAAAATCAAATACGAGGACTAAGGCTTTACAGAAAAAAATTAACATATATAAAACAAGTGGGTCTGATCTCTCTATATTACATGAGTGAACAAGATTTGTTTTTCCTTAAAAAAAAAAGACACAAAATAAAAAGACAATGAGATGATAGTTAAAGACGTGTGTATGCATACAGTAGTTTGCACCGTGCAGGGAAGTTTGTTTGTGCAACATCTTATTTTAAAAAAAAGAAAGGAATCAGTTATAGCTTCTTTTTTTTCTTTTTTTTTAAATTATACAGCCAGTTAGGGCCACAACGCTGATGTCAATGTACAAGATAATGTATGAAAAGAGGAAATTATGGAAGAAAGAAACTGAAGTGTAGAGGTAGAAACTGGAGATGAAAAATGCTGTAGTTAGAGATGGGAGGAAAGAAGAGGAAAGAGATGTCGAGGAGAGGAAGAGATCCTGATTCAACCAGCTCAGACCGGCATTTTTCTGTGCCAAATTCTGGACAGCACATATGTTATGTATGTGATGACTGCATGTCCATAGCTTGGCACGGAAAAGCATTAAAACGACAAAACGTCTGGTCTGAGGTGCTTGAAAATCAGCAACCGAAATGTGGAGAAAAAAACAAGCTTCCCTTCAAAACCTCTGAGGAGATATTTCACTTTGGTAGAACATTTTTACATTTTAGCACAAATTCCTCAAGTTCATATGGAGTCAGCTGCTTGTAACAGCTGCCCTGGCGATCAGTAGCTCTCATTTTACGTTGCATCTCATTATTTTGTTCGTATGTGACGGCCAAATACACTTCCCATCGACAACTCCTTCGATGTGTGCTGGCTAAAGAGTGAAAACCTTCCACCAGGCAGTGAAATATCATTTCAATGGTAATATCAGCGGCTGGTAGTGTGTAAATATACTTGGCTCCTGGTTTGGTAGAGTATTGTCAGTTTTGCTGGGTAACTCACTAAAGCGCTCCTCAGTTAGTATTTGAAACCAGCTCAAATAAAATCCAGTCCCGTGTGATTCTGCCCAGCTTGATAGGAGAAAGAAAGAACAAATGTTTAAACTGGTACAGACATAAAACTTCTCCAGAAGTTCTCTCCTTGTAACAGTTCTGTCTAGCATGTATTAGAGTAAGCTCAAAAAGCACTTGGCTTTAGTGTCAGTCTTTGCTGGTTACTCATGTCTCAACGAAGGTGTACAAAAACCAATCTGCACTTCAAGGACTTAAAATAACTCCTACACAGGATCCAAAAATAGTTGAAGGAATAGTTTGACATTTTGGGAAATACTCATTCGCTTTTTTGCTGAGTTTTAGATAAGACTGATACCACTCCACATGTCAGGTGCGGAGCTGTAGCTAGTGATGGCCAAATGAAGCCTCATGAACCACTGTCTTTATTTTCTGACCCCACCAGATGGCGCTCTTGGTTTAAAGATAAAGGCTGAATTACTTGCAATGAAGTGTGCTCTCAAACCTTTGTTGAACACACAGCGCCATCTGGTGGCTTCAGAAAATAAAGACAGTGGTTCATGAGGCCTCATTTGGCCATCACTAGCTGTAGCCAGCAGCTGGCTAGCTTAGCTTGGCGTATTGACTGGAAACAAGGGGGAAACAGCTAGCTTGGCTCTGTCTAAAGATTATAAAATCCACCTGTCACACATTTAAAGCTCACTACTTAACACCTTATATCTCATTTGTTTAATACTTACAAATACTCACAATTTAGTGTTACAGTGGAGTTATGTGCCAGACGCAGTAACCTTCTTAAGTCCTTTCGTCACTGAGCAAGACAACCCCCAGAGACTCCAAGAGCAAATGAGGGGAAGCGTGTTCATTAGTGAGCTTTACAGGTGCTGGGAGGTGAAGGTTGTAATTGTTGGACAGAGCCAAGCTAGCTGTTTCCCCTGTTTTCATTATTTTCTCTAAGCTAAGACAAGCTAAGCTAAGCAGCCACTGGCGTTAGCTTCACGTTTCAGGGTTCCCACACATGTTTACCAATTAAACTTTTTCATAATATTCTACCCCATTTCCATGACTTAGTTTAAGTAGTTTAAAACAGGTAGGTCTATTAAACATGCACACTTGAGGCATTTGTGGACAAGCAAGGTCCTAATGTAGGGCTGGGTGATATGCCGACTATGAACGATATATTGATTTTCGTGCAAGATAAAAATTTAAAACCATGAGCTGTAATGGAGCCGAATTTTGTTAAGTTACCTTTGTTAAATGTTGCTGGTGTCCCTGGCTTCATATGAGTAGAGGAAAAGTCCACTAGCTGCTAGGCTAATTTATACAATGTAAAATGCCATAGGCTTGTGCTAACAACATTAGCTTGTTGTATTTGTGGGGAAAATGTGTCCAGATAAAGACAAGTGTTTGTCTGTGAATGCTGCGAGTTATAGTAAAGCTGATTTGTGTACTTGTGTTTTAAAGTGTTGATATTAAGCCATGTTTAATGTGTGTTTAATGTGCATTCTGAATCAACTAAACTTTGCAGAAACCCCACCACTGACTAGTGTTTTGGAGGTGTAACTGTTGTGCAGCTGCATATTTATATTAAAGTGCTTGTGACATCTGAAATGTGGCTTTGACTTGAAACTGACAACATGTAGCCCATTTCGTACAAAATACCAAGATATATATTGTGTATCGCCGCTCAGCTTGTAAATACCAAGATATGAATTTTTGTCCATATCGCCCAGCCCTATCCTAGCACTTGCTAACTTTACTAGCTCGTTAGATATTTCTCCTTCCAACCACCTGCATATGCCAACAGATCAGATCAGCACATACAGGTAGTGATGGCCAAATGAAGCCTCATGAACCAATTTCTTTATTTTCTGACCCCACCAGATGGCGTTCTTGGTTTAAAGATAAAGACTGAAGGACTTGCAATGAAATGTGCTTTCAAACCTTTGTTGAACAGACAGCGCCATCTGGTGGCTTCGGAAAACAAAGACAGTAGTTCATAAGGCCTCACTTGGCCATCACTACATAAAGGTACAAAGCAAGCGCCCCTTTTTTAGGGATATAAAACCAAAGATCATATGGATGTGAATGCAATTTGACATGTATGGATTATAATTTTGACAATATAGTTTGTGACTTTGCCTAAATCTGAGCGTACATGATACCTTAATTAATTAAGGCTGACGGCCATCATGTCCCTTCAGTTCTCCCCCGTCCAAGTGGATCAATGATCCAACACACTGGCTGGAATTTGCTGATCTGGACATCTATACATATATCTGTTTGACTGAATCATGAAGAATCGTTAGGCTACGTGTTGCGTGTAAATAACCAACCTGTTAACAGCCAACTGTTTGATCGACAGCTGAGATTTAGTTGGGGACCACAGTCGGATGCGGCTATACTGTATGACTGTACTGCAGCAGCCTCCCGCTCAAGCTAACGTTAGCTATCCGTCAGTAGTGACTGTCACCAGCATCATTTACAGATTTACCACACTGGCAGTGAATATTCAGCTACCTTATGCGTCTCAAATCTCAGTGTGAACGCTTTGGTTAACCCGGTAAAGAAAAGCTTTTCAGCATCTTCCTGTTTCCCTCCTGATGTGACAGTGTGTTTCCGTTCCCCAATGTTGGGCACCGGCGTGGCAATGACATGATGCCGATGCGATCTATGTGTATCACGTGACACTTGACCTTTTAAGGATCACGCAGTGCAGCACTAGATTTTAAATAAGTATTAAAAGGAGCATAATGTTATACGTTTTGGGATTTTTATGAACATATGTTAAACAATAGCTAAAAAAAATGTATATTCAAAATTTTTCAAAAAAGTTTTTCTAATTTTATAACTTTTCCAGAAATTTAATGAACATGGGAACTCTGACATTTACCAAACAGATGTAAAAGTGGTTTCCAAAAATGTCAAACTCTTCCTTTAAATTAATATTTCCTTAATCTAGTTGCATATACAGTACTGTTTTTTGTTTTTTGTCTTGGACCATGTGCTTGAGTTTGTAAAATGTAATTTTACAAAGCTTTTTATTCCTCCCAATAAATACAAGTTGTTCTCTGTGGTGGATCTCTCACTGTAAAGCTACTTGGTGAAGAGCGCAGTCCTTTCATGGCTTTGGATGTAGGCTACATATGAACAATATGTGTGGTATAACTGCTGGAAAGGAGAAGTTGCTGGTTCACAGTATTCACCGCGATATGGACACGCACACTATACGCTGGAGAGAAAGCTAGAGAGTCGTATCTTAAAGTGTCGACAGGCAATGTCAGCGGCGATATTTGGCAGCAGTTTCGTTGAGTGACAAACAGGTTTGCAGTGAAAATTCAAGTTTCTCAGTTTGAATCTGTAGTTGTCCTCTTTCCTCACACTCGTCGTCAACATTGCCTGTCTTGAACCTCGCCCCCAAAATATCCTAAATCTCCCAAACTTAAACCTAAACAACTTTACATGATAAGAACAGCTGTGTGAATCCACTGAGCTTTGTGTTTTGTTTTGTTTTTTTTTTTAAATCGCTGAAATCCCTGTATGCCTCTGAAGCAGCGCTGAAAATAAAACCTGCCAGCATTTCAGTAGTAAACAGCGCAGTAGTGTTTCCGGAACGAAAAAATGAACAATCAATATGAACCATGTAATGATCAATAAGTCGCACTAATGGTTCCAAACAGCCGCTTAAAGGAGAACTTAAGGATATGTCAGTGTGGCTGCAACTGTTCCCAATGACAATAGTGTTTCTCCTGGTGTGAAAGGGATATGAAGGTCTGAGATGAATGATGCAGTTAAATGATGTGTGTGTGTGTGTGTGATATTGGTTTCCTTACCCAGTGCAAATAACCTGAATTATATAGACACAGTCCTTCGGCCGTGGTGGCAGGTGAACTCAGTGTAAAGCAACCAGTGGAGGTGGGGCGGGGACCCCCGGAGGCCATCTTGGCTCATAACGTCGGCCCCTAAATAAAGCCAGTGGCATCTCCAGTCCCTGATCCGTCCACTACAGAGAGGACGTACACGACAGAGGGATGCATTGTGGGTAAAGTGCAGGGGTGATGGGTCCCTCGGATTATTCCTTAAATTAACATTTCAACACTTTTCTGCTCCGTCTTTTCAACCAGCTCTTTAAAGCAACTCGACGTACGACTCCTTTTCCTTCACAAATATCCAGCTTGGTTATTTTCTTTCCAACTTTCAGTTCTTCCTACTTTTTCCTTTTCTCTTTGTCAGCCAACTTGTCTTCTGCCTTTTTCTTCCTTCATACTTTTTCCTCACTCTGTCCTGGACTCCCTCGTACTCTGGTAGAAGTCAGAAGTTGCTCTGACCTCAGAAATCCTGGTGAATCCGGCCAGCTCCTGTTCCCAGGGCAACAGGAAGCAAACAAACAAACAAAAAAAAAACAGCTACGGTCCGTCCTGGGTTCTGTTCTACTGGCCAGTGCATGCAGGGACGAGGGGCGAGGGGAGGCAGGGCTGAGGTGCCCGAGTCTGACTGTGGGTACATACATGTGCGTCCGTAAGCCAACAATCAACATTGAGTGACTGCGAGTAAATCCAGATGTCAGAATCCAGTCGACTGAATCTTGGGTTCTGCTGGACTTCCCTCTTTGCCTGGTTGGGTTCAAGAAAAAAGGGAGATATTATTTGGTGTAAAAAGTAAACTGAATCATCAGCCATTGTTTTAAGGTTTGAGATGCAAATTCAGTCCCCCTCACCGTCTCCTGAGCCACGATCCAAAGACGGTGTTCTAGAGACGGTTGCCGAGTGACACCGTTGGTCCTCTGACTCCTGATTGACAAAAGGCTCTCTGAGGGTTTTCAAAAGCTTGTGATGGGACTTTTCTATTTCCTGTAAAGGGGTGAAGATGCAGAAAATTACACAGGTAGAACAATGAGTGTAATTACACTAAAAGGTGAGAGGAGAAAGGGGGACTTTAAACTTAGACTAGTCAACTAGTCAAAAAATTAAAAATAAAAGACGCTTAAAAAAATTATCCGAAAAATTGCTGCGTATATTATGGAGGTGCTTTCAGACCTAGAGTTGTCTTGAATTGGTCTGAATCAGGGACTAATTTTGTTCCAAAGTTGCATAATTGCCTAGAGTTGGTTCGTGTTCTCATGGCAGCATTTACAAGCGGACCAGATCAAATACCTTGTGTGAGAAAGCTGCTCTTGATTGGTCAGAATTTCCATGCGGGAAAAATCCAGGAAGTAAACAACACGCTGAAGAAGAGTACACTTGCAAGATAATGTGACACTTTCTAATGTCACAATGGAGGGACAACTACGCAGGTTGATTTTAGCGCTGGTCATCGTGGACTATATTGCTGTCATTGTCCATTTTAGTCAAACCATACAGTTTGAAAACGAGGCGCGGCTCCAACTAGAAAACAATGTTTTGATGAATTGGATGTGCTGAAGCCCCTCTCTCGTTTAACCTAGTAAGAAAACATGGAGCAGGCGTGAGCGTGTGTGAGGCTCAGACATACTTCCTGGAACAATGTCCGTTTGTACCAGTCACTCACACGCGGTTCCATATATTGATTCAGAGAGCCGCATGTGAGTTTGTGCGTGTGTGTAAAAGAGAAAGAGACTGCGAGGGAGAGCAGCTGATGATCAGAACCGCCGGTTAGTTTTGCATACTGATCCAATCTCACCCGTTTCCCTCTTGATATCTTAATAATAAGCTTACCAACTAGTAATTCTGTCAACGACTAGCGAGGGTAGAAACGTTTAATCAACTAATCAAGTAATCACACAGATCCCTCGTCCTCATCCTGTTGTAAACGTAGTGGGTTAAATACGATAATATCCTGCTGCTTAGAAATGTTTGAGCCAGTTTGTTGCTTGTTGTCGTTGTTGTTGTTTTAATAGAATGGACAAAACCTCTACACCATGAAGGCATCAGTGGTGTCACAACAGAAAAACAGACATACCCTGTAGTATAATCCATTTGAAAAAAAAGAAACATTCAAGTGTTATTCTACACACACACTCATTTATTTATGACTCGATGATAAATGCTGCATTAGTTACAGTCCACTCTAAGGCTGCAGTGTTAGCTTCCCTTCCATGAAAGCTGATCCTAGTGATGGCTGAATGAGGCCTCATGTACCTGCTGTCTTTATTTTCTGAAGCCACCAGATGGCGCTGTCTGTTCAACAAAGGTTCGAAAGCACACTTCATTGCAAGCCCTTTAGCCTTTATCTTTAAACCAAGAGCGCCATCTGGTGGGGTCAGAAAATAAAGAAAGTGGTTCGTGAAGCTTCATTTGGCCATCACTACTGATCCTTGCTGTTAGCTTCGTTTTTTAAAAATTTAACACATATGTACAGCGCAGAAGGAAGGCTACTACTAGCTGATCTAGCACTACTGAACTAGCTTAAGTAACAGCTCATCAGATAAAGACGCCATTAATGTTTTTGTGTGCTGACATGAGCACGAGTATCTTGGCTTCTGAGCGGTGTCACAGTTTTGGTAGAAAGAAAATAGTTCCGACATGAAACTGCTCACAACAAGGTTAACAAGGTAACAAAAACTCACCTTCAGCTGCCGCAACTTGCTCGTTAACCCTTCAATCGTGAGGAAAATCTCATCTACATTTTTGATCACGTGGCTCTGGTGCCCAGCCTGTGATTGGCCCATTTCCTCTTCCTGTTCCGGTTGCATAGCCTCTGATTGACTGGACTCTGGACCACAGGCGGGCGTTTCCTCCTCTGGCTGCGTCTGTGGTGATATCACTTCCTCCAGAGGCTGCGGGAAGTGGCTGGCGGTGGGGGTAGGAGGGTCATTGAGGTCATCAGTGGTGGTCTCTCCCTGCTCTGTAGGCATTACCAAGTAGAAAGTGTTCCCTAGAGTGCAGAAAGTGTGGGGGTGAGTCATTTTAGGGCAAAATCAACACCAACTCTAAGATTGCAGATTATGTTCTTTATCTATTATCTTGATGAATATTATACATGGAAAAATACACATGTAGATGAAAGGATGCACAGCACCAGTTTATTCATCATTACCCTGCGTAGTGGCCTCGCCTCTCGGCTTGGACGACTGGTCGGAGGGGAGGGTGACATCAGCAGTGATGTCGTCAGGGACAGAGGAAGAAGAAGAAGGACCCGCAACCACAGCTATAGCACAGAGGATAGACGTGTGGAAGTGTTTGTGTGTGAAGGAAAGAAGAGTGAAAAGGAGTGAGGATAGATGTCGATGTAGGAGCCAAGTGTAAGATCAGTGTGTTGTGAAAAGCAGGCAGACAAAAAGACAATGAGAAGATAAAGTGTGTGAGAAACAAAATAATGAATCACAGAGTGCAGAGAAAACATGCAGAGGAAGGCTGCCACCAAGATTTTATCCAAAAAACAGACGGAAAGCAGTCAGCTGAATTCACTTTCGGTTCAGTCAACGCCAAATTAGGTCTTTTAATTTGTAATTATCTGAGAATTGAATGAACTCAGAGTGCTCAGCCAGCACTGCCGAAGAATTTAAGATGATCATCTCAGAAAAGTTTCCTCCCTCTGATCCGTTACCTTTCCGTACGACCTGAATGCTGGGTTGCTCTGCTTCTGGGGGCGGGACCTCTTCAGGCTCTGCCTCCCATTCGTTGGTGCTGAAGTTGAGGACGGTCTCCAGAGACTCTGGCCGCTGTCTCTCAGTGAACGAGCTCCTTACGTTTGCCGTCTCGTTGGTGGGCGTGTCGTCTGAGTCATGGCTCCAACCGTCCTCTTCCAAATCTTGTAATATGAGCTGCCTTAGTGTTTCAACTGTAGAGGCAAGAAAACAACAACATGAATAAATAAACAAAAAAAGGACAAACTACAATTATCGCCTTGTGGTTGTATGCCTCCGCGCACCAGTCAAGCTGCACTTGCAGTTACATTCATGTCTGTATAAACATGGATGCTTCACACACAGAAGATCGATACACAGTTCAAATGTGGACACCCAAGATTAGTGTCAACAATCCAGTATCTGATCAATTGTTCCTGAGATATGACGTTGAGTAATGGGCAGAAAAGTGTTTTTGCAGTTCATGATGTCACAGTGAAGATGACCTTTCACTTTTTGGATATATAAAATGTCATTACTTGATTTTTTTATGTTATATGACACATTTGTTATAATAATGTATGAATTCTTGAGATTTTTGGACAAAACTCAAGAATTCATACATTAATTATGCCAAAGTTTCCAAATAATGTCCAAAACATGTTTTGTGAGGTCACAGTAATCTTGACATTTGACCTTTGACCACCAAATTCTAACCAGTTCATTGTTAAGTCCGAATGGACATTTGTGCCAAATTTGCGGAAGTTTCCTCAAGACGTTCATGAGATCTAAGACGCAACCTGCTGCCACGCTCTTGAAAGCTGGCACAAAAAAGGCACAATAGTAGCACACAGCGCCCGACCTCACATTTTCCAGGTGGTTAAAGACGCAGCATGTGTACGGCCCCTAATTTCCAGGGCTGGTACCTGCGGTTATTCCACAGGCTAGTTAATAACATGTCGGGCAGGAAATCCAAAGTGTGGGATCATTTTGAGAAGGTGAAGGACGAACCCAAGGTGATATGTAAACTCATCTTCATTGGTCGACTACAAACATGACGTATCATCTGAAACATGGAAGTAGCTACATGCCCATTAGCCACTTAGCACAATCATTACTGCTTTGCCCACAGCGTCATTAACAGGCGGCTTGCTCAGTGTGTGACGTGCACTTGTAGATAAAATATAGGCCTATATTAATGAAGGTTCATTAGTACGGTTTTGTATTTCTCTGTAATGTAGCACAGTGTTAACAATGTTACTGATACTATTCTTTCTCACACCTTCAACTCAAACCACCAAAATATATAATTTAATAATCAAATTAATATCGTAAACATGTGGGCACCTAGTCGACTAATGGCCCTAAATGACGACTAGTGGTTGACTAGGAAAATTCTTCGTCAGGGGGAGCCCTATGGGCAACCAAACAAAAAAAAACAAAAAAAAAAAAAAGGCTTAAATTACACCTGTTACACTACAGGTTATTAACCCATGAAGATCAATATGATGATTACATGTTAACCATCAAATTCAAAACACTAAATAACTTTAACCTCCAACACTTTGCAGAAGTGACACAAATGTGTTTGATGTCTCACCGTCTCGTAAAGCGGCCTCTGCCACACCAACTGGTTTTCTCTCCCCACAGAGGAAAGCTCCTGATTGGTCCGTAGGTGTGTTTGCTGAGAGCTCTATGTCGTCGTTGGAGGAATGAGGCTCCATGGAATCTGACTGCTCCGTCATGGAGTTGTCTGGAATCAGAGGTTTTGTTTAATGACTTGAGCCAAAAAGATCTATTTTGTATCAGAAATATTTGCAGGCAGTTTACATATTAAGAGCTGATGTTTATAATGTGGTTATTACCTGCATAGACATTGCTGCCAGTTGACACTGGGGATGCACTGCGCAGACTGGGGGAACTACTGAAAACATACGCACGGTGGTGAGAATAAATGCATAGAGAGAAGTACATGAGAAAATGAAAATATCTAATTAAGGCTCGGGTATATTTTAAAAAATTAAAATACCAGTACCCTAAAAGTTACCCATAATGTTAATGGAGGGTAGTAAAGCCATACTTTAGAACGTTTTAGTGGCATCTCAGCACGCTTAAGTGCTCACTCTGTCAACTACCCCGCACTCGACCTTACCACACCACCTATTATATGGGTTGTAACTAATGCTGCGGGAGTGTAAGCTCTTTGCCAGGGACAGTTAAGAGTCCACTGTAACAATAAAATGAAAGGATGTTTTGCTGCCTCTCACAGCAGCTGGAGTCTGAGGAAAAATAACTTGATTCCTTGGGCCGACTGCCGTCTTTTAAGGTGGAATGTTTACTTGTAAAGTTACTCAGTGCATGAGTTAACGGCGTGAATCCATCAGCAAACCTTAAATGTCATTGTGACAACTTTGACCATCACTTTAGTTTTTATATGACATACATTTTTAGTAATGAGTGGATCTTCAAGTGTTTAAAAATATGTATTAATTTCGACGGGATTATATCCCAATCCTCACTTGGAGGAAAAAAAAAGCATTGTGGGCCGTTCTTCCTGTGGGCTCCGGCAACACTAAAACCCTGAGCTTGCCTGAGAAGGACTAAATGCACAAATCTGCTATTTTTAAATATCCCATGGAGAGAGACTCTCACTGCAGCCTGTTTTATTTTGTTCTGAAAATGTTGGCGTGCAGCCTCGTTCTGTGGACGATAAAGGAGGTGCAAACTGATAAAGGAGGAAATACAGTGAGTACTGGATGGAGCAATGAGTGACAACAACCCTGCACACATTTAAGGGTACTGTTTGCGGTGGAAACCCTAGGGTCTAGGTACCATGTCTGAAGGGTTACTTTTGATCCAAAGGTACCACACCGAAAGTGTTTGGAAGCAGGGCTAAAGTGAGAAGGCTGACTGTTCACTGTTCATCACACAGCTAACATCACCTAATGGCTATTAACAGGTTTAACGACACAGTCCAGTTTATTGTGACTGCTGAGTGGCCTGGAGTCAGATGTTAGCCACTGCTGCTATGTAAGCTTGTGCTAACTGACTGATCACTGAGAGGAGAGCAGCTCTGGAGACAGCAGCAATAGAAATTTTGCTAATCCAGCAAAGAGTCGGGATGGTCCCAGATAAAGCCCTGGCGCAAAGAGGATGAAATGTAGGTATTGTTTGACTGGAGACATTTTGATACTACTTGGGTTATTGTGGTGAATACCTTACAGGATTCCAGAGCCAATAACCAACCCTACATCCAACAGAATAAGACAAGTGTCTTTAGAGTATCCTTCTGGCAAAGGATTCCTAACACGTCACTGTGGTTATTATTTATAGACACAAGATTTACTCACGATAAAGGCATGGATCCGTGATTGATCAGGGGTGACGAACCGCCAGCTGATGAGATGGTCTTTTCAAGTGAATCTTTCCAGCTGAAAAACAAAAACACAAGTTTCTGGAGGCTGAAGAAGAGCATGGATGCTCGGTGAGTCTTCCTACCAGTTATAGAAAAGACCTTACGTGTTTTTCTCTGATGACGTCCCAGCCACCAGCTCATAGATCTGCCTCTCTGTGGTGCTGATGATGTAGAGGGCTCTGTTGTCTG
The DNA here is from genome assembly GCF_041903045.1 of Epinephelus lanceolatus. Classification (NCBI taxonomy): domain Eukaryota; kingdom Metazoa; phylum Chordata; class Actinopteri; order Perciformes; family Serranidae; genus Epinephelus; species Epinephelus lanceolatus. Next base: position 16,423,135 of record NC_135755.1, read on the forward strand.
GAGAGAAATCACAACATTAGATGCACATTTGATCACCGGACAAGCAGGAGAGAAATTAAGTGCTGCACAGTCCTACCTGTAGCCACCGAGCGGACCAGCAGAGAGTCCAGCTTGACAAGAGGGCTGAAGGAGGTCTTGCTGTCTCCGCTGCCTCCACCCAGCCAGCGGGATGGATACTTTAGCTGTAGCCGGTCGTCTGGGCCCCTCTGTAGAAGGACCAGGCAGTCTGACAGCAGCAGCGCTTGAATCTCTGATGGAGGGATACGGAGACATGCAATTAAGAGGTATGAAACCAAACCGATGAGACTGTATGTATTTACACAGAAGTACTGACCGATCTGCTTGTCTTTGCTGACTTTCCACGTCAGAGGACCTTCATGAATCATTCTCTTGGTGGTGAGGTCCAGACTCTGTGAGAGACAAAAGTAAGCATACAAATTTTGGTCATCGCAATATGAACAATGTAAACCAGAAGAAAACTTCAACTACCTTGAATACAGGGGCAGCGTCCAGCCTGCGTTGGTATTGGCTGAGGCGTTGCCGTTGTTCCGTTTCACCGACAACCTCGTTAACGACCTGCAGTATCCCTCGGCAACAAGCCTGGGCGCGCTGAAGTGAGGGGAGGTCTGACGAACCAGCTTAACGAAAAAACAAGAATATTAAAAATCGCACTTTCTTGGCATTTGGTTTTCCTGTTCTTTTACAACATGTCTCTTGATTTCTCACCCTCTGTGTGTTTAATGATGTTGTCCAGCAGCAGGGGGTACTTAGTAAGTCTCTGCATCTCTGACACCAGCAGGTCTTTGAGCTGCAGCCTCCGACAGTGAGGACTCGCTTCGCACTCCTGAACAAATGTCAAACACGCATTAGAGCACACGTGTGTAAATTCTGCAGATCGTTCTTTGTCTTTTAATCTACATGGTGAATCATAGACACGGTGACATAAAAACCAATACCAACTACAGTCTAAAAAGTCACTCTTACATATTTATGATACAATCTTTTTTTTAAGATTATTTTTTGGGCTTTAATGACAGGACAGTTCACACAGCGTCAAGGGGGAAGAGAGGGGGGATGACATGCAGCAAAGAGCCACAAGCTGGAATTGAACTTGCAGCCTCTGTGCATGGGGCACCCGCTCTCAGAGTATTTTAATCTCCTATAACACAGCTTGCAAACTGCATGTGTTATATCCAAGTCCTTCTTTTCTTTCCTTCTGTATTAAAAAAAATCCCAAATAAGTCCAGACGTTTGATTCAAACACAGATGGCGCGTTTCTGATTTCTTTCTCCAGTGCCTCCATGTTTGTTTTGATAAACTTCCTGCCAAATGCTGCTGACTGGGTCCTCTGCTGACCTCACCAGGCAAAACAAAAACATCAGCACCATCTAGTGGACTGAAAAAGCAACTGATTTTATCATTCTAGTACCAAAAGTTCTATTAAAATGTGTATTTGCAAAAATGACTTATGTTAAAAAGATCGATACTTGTCATCTACTTGATACAATAACACGATACTATGCAGTATTGATTTTCCCATAAAAAAAAAACACTGCATCTAAAGCCGTTCACAACACATGTATAATTCCCTCTTCAATACGTATTATACATTGCTGTGAAGACATCAACTAACTTCTCCTTCAACCAGCTGCATTTATTCAAGTTTATCTCCAAAATTACAATTGAACACATCATGAGGACATTATAATATACCTTCAACCCAATAGTCATATTTGAAGAATAGAGCTTGAACGCATCATGATATAACTCAATGCAACTCTGTTAGCTATTAGTTTCGGCCACTGGCTGCTACCTGCTAACGTTAACTAGCTCTCCTCAAGCCAATTCCAACCAAGTGGCAACCTCCTGGGCTGGAAAATGAAGCGAACACGTAAGTACGGAAAACTGTATTTCTTTGAATGGCCACTTGGCCATTGCGTCGTTTTATCCTGAATGTGTCCTGGGGAAGATATATGTTCATCCCAAGCAAAATTGTTGTGACATCGGCCACTGCCATTGGTGGATATCATCCATTTGTCGATAGCCTGATATCAGTCGATACCGATGTTCAGCCAATGAATCAGTGCATCCCTAATTATAAGTTAAAGCAAAAAACTTGCATATGCCTGTTGTGATGATGACAAAACTAGACCTATAATAACCACCTACATAAAACTATAAAGTCCTCACTCCTACACTGACGACAGAAATTACTTGTGTAAGTGATGTCTCCACAGGAGCATGCCTGTGTTGAGCAGACGTTTGTGTGTTAGGAACAGAAGTGTGTGTGCATACCTGGATAATGTGAGCGAAGCGAGGGTCTTTACGCTTTTTGTTCTTAATCAGCTCCACGGCCTGAGACTGCTGGCTGCACAGCTGCGACGCGTGTTCCTGAAACTCGTCTCCGGCTGCACCTTCGAACTGCAAACACACACACCGCTGTTAACATACCAAATATACACGTATGCACATAAATACCTCATTCCTCTTGTAATGTGAAAGAACATGGAAGTGATGGCAGTGATTAGTTCACTCACCCTGGCCAGCATAACGTCCCCGATGTCCTGAACGATGGGAGTTTCTCTTCGCTTCTTCATCGCTTCGCACAGACTTGCTGCAAAGGAGCAACATAAATGCAACATTAAGACTGACATTAAAAGAACCTCAACGTCTGTGGTCATCAGTTACATTATTTCAAATAGTACCAGTAAAAAAAAATTCATACCTTAAAGACATAAAAACACAAAAAATTGTCCTAGTCTAGTAAAGCAATAATAACATACCATATATTCTCGTGTTGGCTCTTTATTAAAGCCCAGAATACATATTGACTCAGTAAAGCTGCAGGCTCATATTACACGTAACAGTCACGACCTTCTCTTAGTATTTGCTTCACTTATTATTATTTACCTAGCGACATACAGCCCTGCATACATGTTGACTCACAGTACATCACCCTTTTTGTGCAAACAGAAAGAGCAGAAAGCAGTGACACTGTTACAAGAGGACAAAGTCACACACAGGAAACGTCCCTAATTTCCCCAAATGCTCACTCTTTAAGTTCGTTTTGAAAATAACCTAGAATGGTCTTGACCATGGAAACAACTTCACATTAATCCACAGCCAAAAAAATTATACTTGTATCTGTAATTACAGCAAATACAAATACTGTATGTGCAGTCTAAAAGAGACCTGGAAATGATCATGATCACACACACACACACACAGACTGACCGTGGAGTTCATAGACTTGGGGCAGGTTGGGGAAGATGCAGGCCAGCTCATCGGAGTTCAGCACAGACCTCATCTTCTGGAAAAATACCTGGTCCAGGACCCTCAAGGTCCGCAGGTGGGACACCTCAGTGGTGAATAGCTCTGATGATGAAGAGAAGAGAGGAGGAAACAGGGAGTGGTAATCAACCCTAGTGTACTGCAAGCTATCCTCTTAAAACATGTATGACACATATCAAAAGTGATGCCTAAATTTCTCGTTGTAGATTTCATATTAGTTGCCAGAGGACCAATAAAGGCTCAGGGCCAAAAGATAATTACTTGTGTCCTGTCTAAATTTTAGCTGCAGAAATTTACAAGTCATCCATTTCTTAATAGCAGTGAAGCTCTCAATCAGAGTGCTCAAACAGTTAACATTAGCTGGCTGAAAGGACAGGTAGATTTGGGTGTCATCAGCGTAAAAGTGTAACGACACTCTTACTTGAAATGACTGATAAATAGTCATGACAGTGGCGCTACAGCAACCGTCTCAGGATTAAAACTTTAAAAAACTGATAAATCAGTGGTATGTGCTGCGACTCTGCAACTTCCACCAAAATGTAGCCCTGGCTGAGCAGAAATGTTCATACACTTGGGCCTGGCAGGAATCATTAAGTCCATCGCTCTTGTTTTTTCTTCAGAAACTGTAAAAATAACTAAACATAACTCGTCCCTCATTTTTTGCTCTACTGACACCTGATTGCCTACACTGCCTCTTCAGATGGTCTTCCACAAAAAATCCAGCCAGAGCGCATTAAGAGTGATATAGTCCTAAGATAATATCATGGTATTTCGGGGTATGTTGCGATATCCATATTCTTGATGATATGGCAAATTAGTTAAAAAAAAAAAAGTACTATCAATTTAAGAAAATAGAAGTGCAACAAAATAAGTGATATAGTTTTACAGTTTGCCTTGAAATATTCAGTAAAAACTTAACGAGTAAATGATCTCTCATTTCTTTAGTTTGTGAACAACAACAGTAACTCAGAGTGAGATTCAGATTCTATAAACAATAGTTAGACAAAATAAAATCTACCACACATTTAAACAGCTCCCAAATACAAAAAATGTCCCCTGGGATCTGTATATAGAAATCAACAGGTGATTTCCTTCTTTTAATAAAATCCTGAAAATTTTATTAGTTGTTTTTTTTCCACCTGGACCTTTATGCTCTGCCATTTCTCCTCTACTCATCACATTGTAACCTGTGACAGGCTGTTATGATACCACAACTATCACACATTCACATGTATGGAGTGTTTTTGTGGAGCCACGAGCGTCATGTAGGTTTACATCACCAAAGGCTTATGACAAATCACTCAACTCCTGTGTGCGCACAGTGAGAGAGGAGAGGGAGAGACGCTATGCTGCTGCCAGAGGAGCAGCTGACTGAGTTCCCTCTGAGCGGTAAGTCGCCAAAAGAGTCTGAGAAGTCCGGGGCTGTTCATAAAACATTCAGGACGCCACAGTTTATTCCACACTACTGAAGCTGCTGTTCTTTTTGGAACCATCGCGGAGTCTGTAATAAGTTGGCTTTCAGCCATGCTTGTTGTTGCCATGGGTAACAGTATGACGTCATTGTCAACAAGTCCAAATATCTTGAGTATCACAATATGAAGTTTTTATGTGATTTTAAAAGTTACACCGGTATTATTGTGAATGAGATGATAGGAAACAGTACTGTAAATACCTACTGCAAATTCTGAATTCTATCGTCATGTTAACTATAGAAGTCAACGGAAATAAGAGCATCTTTAAACATCAGTTTGTCATTTATGGATCTTTGTGGAAATAAATGACATACACCTCTATGCTGTGTAGATGAAGTACAAAAATTCTCTTCTGTGTTTTGTAAACTGATTTTTTTTTTTTTTTTTTAACACTTATTTGAAATCTGCCCTTACAATCAACTCTGGTGCCAAAGTTATACTGTGAAGCCGATCTACAGTTTCTCACTTGGCAGGTGGCTCAACAAGATCATGACCTTTGGTGTCTAAAGTTGTGAGTCTGAGCTTGGGATAATGACACCTACTCAGGCATTGTGCTGTGTAGATTAGAGACACGTGATTTCTAAAATAACGTTGTCTTACTCCTCTTCGTCCTTCTTCTTCTCCCCCCAAGATGCCCAGCCCCAATTCACCACTGTTGAAGCTATATTTTCCACTGTTTGCTGTTAACGCGTGTGCAGAATTTGACTCCTACCATATATGACAGCCTGTCTGTCCACCTCCCTCGGACTGAGTGTGGCAAGGAGCTGCGGGGAAACGGTGTCCTGCCAGTTCTGACCATCGCACACCTCCTCCTCCAGCGCCGCAGCATCGGGCAGCAGGGCCAGCGGTGAGTCCACACTCCTACAGAGTCACGCACACACATTAACATGGGAGGTGGGCCAACATGTGTATGGACAGACAAAGAGGAAAACAAACACTTTTCTTACTAACATGGCTGCTACAGAACAAATCTAACACTACGGGGAGACTTGAAACTAAAAGATGCTGAGAGTTTTGTATGTTGGAAAGAAGTCAGCCATCTTTATTTCTTATTCCCTGCCAGACAGGAACTTAAATCACTGATCATCTATGGGGATGACACTGAAACTCACCTGCGTCTAGACCGAGGGGTGTATGGGGGTGTAGGGTTCTCTAGAGACCTGAGTTTGAGAGAGAGTGGAGAGAGAGATGCCATGAGGTGAAAAGCTGCACTTCCAGGGGTAGAGTCCCGGGTGTTTGAGATAAAGGGGTGACTGTTGATTCTCTGAAGCTTATGTGATTATTTTATCCCTGCCTAAAGTATCTCAGTATCATCTCTAAGAAATTCCAGACGACACCAAAAGTAATAAAAGCATCTGTGTGAGAACACCCAAAGGAGTCCGGATTTGTGAATCTTTACCGTGCAGAGCTGCTGGATGCAGATGATGACGTGCTGTGCTGCAGCGGCCTGAGGCCTGGCCCTTCCCTCTCCTCCCCACAGTCCTCCATGTCCACATCGCTACGAGAGCGAGGGACAGAATCCGTCCCTGAGACGACGCCCCGCCGGCGGCCTTCTCCCTGAGCCTTCAACGACTCGCTGCGTGCCAGACGCACGGAGATCGTGGGGCTGCAAGCGAGAGCGTAGAGAAAACAGATTATCAAACACTTTCAATATGTTGCTGTGCTATAGGCTGATGCTGAATATTGCCACAATATATTTCAAAGGTTTCAATATTTTCCCATTTACTCTACAATAACATGTTTGATTTAATTCTCTGACTCATACATGACAATACCAGTGTAATCACTCCAGTAAACTTACCTGAATTTAGAGGTAACACAGCTCGTACATGACAATTTAGAGAGCTTTAATTTCTAAATTCCACATCAGAAAGTCCTGATATTATCTGAGAAACACTCGTCAGACTGGTCTTTGTAAATGTATTCTTTATCATTACGTCTGACTAATTATTTACACATTTAAAATTCACATTTCCAGTAAAAGGTACTGGCAAATACTTAATGGGTATATTGCTGGCAGCAGGGAAAAGGGCCCTGACCAGAAAATGGATGATGCACGCTGGTCCTACAATAAATGACTGGATAGATGTGACAATGGAGATTTGAATGATGGAAAATGGTCACACGTTTTCATACAACTTTGGGAATAACGGGTGCAATATGTTAAACCTTTGAGACCTGAATGTCGTGTAGTGTGAACCAGAATTAATGTGATGTCAATGACGTCAAATTGGTGGGTTACTTACTACTGGTTACTAAAATTTGCGAGGAGTATCTCAATATGACGATACAGTCATCTGCCATACTGCATCTAAAGTAAAATGTGAGTATATCTGACACATCTGATACATTTCCCACCTCTACCACAGGTGATGATGTAGTTTAAGAGATCTACCTGTCCATGCTGTCTTCTCCCAGGCTGCTGGTGGAGAGCCTCTGGGGGTCGGCAGCGTCCCCTCCCTCCTCTCCTGTCTCTGTGTGATTCTCAAACTGCTGAATGATGTTCCTCACACTGCCAGGGCGGACTGCACACACAGATATCGCACAGTGTGATAAAACAGTCCACATGACAGGGTTGAAGTGTATAAAATGAGGTGGAACACAAGAAATCTTTAAACTTAATACATTCCATAAAGAAAAAATAAACTCTATTGGGTATGTTTGTTAAAAAAGCAAAACTGAACCAAAGAATAAAACGTGATATGACTTAAAATATATACCTTCGGTGGGGGACAACGGGACATGGAATGCTACAAAACCAAAATGAACCAAAAAGAAACGATGAAATCACAACAGCATGACACAATGAAAATTCTATAAATCAATAAATAAACCTGCAGAAACAATAAAAGAACAAACAGAGGGCGGAACTAAATCAATATTGTCTGACAAACACAATGACAGAGAGCATCACATGTTTGTGTTGGCGTGCCTCTAATGTGGTGTGCCAGTGTATCAATACTGTCAGCTGATAACAGGCTCATATTTGCATTGTAAATACTGATGATGTACTCATGACACCAGCGTGAAGATTACAAGAATAAACTATTCTTAAAAATCTCACATTCAATCAATCTGACAATGAATGTTTAGATGTGGTGTTATGATAATGATTTCCAGAGCTATAAGATTATCCTTTAATGAAGCCACTGGCTTGAGGCATCATTTACTTTTTATTTAATGTCCTTATTTTCTTTCCCAGTTCAATGTATGTTATGTGTGAGTGTGTTTGTATTTACTGGACTGGGATGTGGTCCGGGGTTTGCCGATGTACTTCAGGATGGGATTTCTCTTTTTATCCTCTCCATCTTTCTCTTTCTTGGTACCACTCAGCTGCGGAGAGAGGAACAAGTCTATATAATCAATGTTTATTAGGGCTGTAACGGTTTCTGTATTCGTGCCAAAATATCACGGTACAGGGGTCACGGTCCAATGCATGCAGCCTCACACAAAATATATGGTATGCAGACTGATGCATGCACTGTGAATCCGGAGGGATGGGCAGGGAACTCCAGAGAAGCCAAATAGAGTGTGCCAGTAAACCCAGAACTCCGTTAGCGCTTTTAGCACTTCCGGTTCTCTTGTCTAAAAGTCAATATGTTTTTTGAATGGGATTTTGGTAAAATGCCTCAAATAAGGTCTGTGGTTAACAAAAGCTTAAGCGAGTTTCAGGTTTTGTTCTACGACATAAAACACGTCAGTAAATACCCTACTTGTGAATTTTGAAGCTTTTACGTGTCATAAAAAAGGCAGTTCCTAACAAGTTGCTCAATATGACTACAAAACCTGTCGGGGACATTAAACATCATCACCCCCGAACAGGCGAGAGTGCTGGAAGTCCGCCATTACAGCTTCTTATTTAGCTATAAACAGTCCGATTTCCCCATTATACAATGTTTTAAAATAAAGCGGCCAAAATCAGTTGAAAGCTTGGTGGCCGTGAGGTCAAGAGTCATGCGACCGTGGAGTAGTCATGTAGACGGACTACTCCACGGTTGCATGAGTCTTAAAGCCCAACGTTAGCTTTTTACTTCTGGCGATCGCATTTAAGCTTCAAATGCGATATGAAAGGTGTTCATATGTGAAGATTATCTCGCTGAACAAAACCTGTAAGTATCATAAACTTGTGTTAGCAACAGAGCTTATTTTCTGGCATAATCCAAAACGCAATGCAAAAATCACATTCACTTTCTCTTCTGGGAACCAGCACGATGCTAAACTTCCGGGTTTTGACGTCAGCCCTGGCACACTCTATACCGTTTATCTGCACACACCGCAATGGCACACAGCTGGTTGAATATCGTTAAGTCTCCGTGTTTCCCTTCCTTGTTCCTGTAAAGCAGGGCTGGTCTTTATTTAGTGTTCTAATTATTAAAAAGCAAAAGCAGCATGTGGATACATTCAGTAAGCTATACTTTCAGAAGCTAGCTAACTACTGGTGAGCTATACTTAGGGTAGCTAGCCAGTAGGTAGCTAGCTAACTTTCAGTAGCCAGTAGCTAGCTAGCTAACTACTGGCTAACTACTGGAAATAAAGCTTACTGAATGTATGCACATGCTGTTTTTGCCAGTAGTTAGCTAGCTGGCTACTGAAAGTATAGCTTACTGAATGTATGCACACGCTGCTCTCGCCAGTAGCTAGCTAGCTAACTACTGGCTAACTACTGAAAATAAAGCTTACTGAATGTATGCACATGCTGTTTTGCCAGTAGCTAGCTAGCTAACTACTGGCTAACTACTGAAAATAAAGCTTACTGAATGTATGCACATGCTGTTTTTGCTGTTTTTCAGTAGCTAGCTAGCTAGCTACTGAAAGTATAGCTTACTGAATGTATGCACATGCTGCTCTCGCCAGTAGTTAGCTGGCTAGCTACTGGCTAGTTGGTCTTTCCAACCTCTCCAGGTAACGAGTATCACTATTACATGTGCTCCAGACAAAACGTTTAGCTCAAAATTTACAAACTAGTTGTAAAATGAAGAAAATCTGAAATCACTGCATCAGTTTCTATGGAGCACGACCATGTAGTTGTCAGACCCTTGTCGAAGCTGGCGAATGCCACACTATGGTTGGCCATTCTGCGTTTGAGGGGTGAGACTTAGCTAAGGGTCAATTTCCGACAAAAAACATGAACTTGATGTGCAAAGGCCTTTGTACTGTTTCTTTTGCTTATAATGTAATTGACCCTTCGCTAAGTCCCACCCCAGGACGCAGACTGTCCAATCATAACGCAGCACCGAGCCAACTCAGACCAGGGTGCGACATCAACACAGCTGTGCTCCACTGACTCTTTGGAGCTAAATGTTGTGCCTGGGGCAAGTCGTGTATTAATGATACTCGTTACCTGGAGAGGTTGGAAAAAGATATACGTTTCTTCCCTGTTTCAAAACCAAAATCAAACCCTGAAAAGTGTAGGGTTAGCTAGCTAGCTACTGAAGATATAGCCTACTGAATGTATACACATGCTGCTTTTGCTTTTTAATGGACCGACCCTGCTGTACAGGAACCAGTGAAGGGAAGCAGGGAAACTTTGCTGATATTCAACCAGCTGTGTGTCATCGCAGTGTGTGCAGATGAACATTGTTTGACTTCCACCAGAGATCCCTGCCCGTCTGGCGGCGGAGGTGCTGGTAGCAGCAAACACCGTTCATCTGCACACACTGTGATGCCACACAGCTGGTTCAATATCAGCAATATTCCCCTTTATATTCATTGTCTTCTGTGGCGATCAGCAGTGATGTGGTGGTTCACTTCAAACACACACTGTAGACCCCTCTGTCTGCTTCTCTCTGGAATCACTCTTTCATTTTTCCAAAAAAAAAGATAATATTTCTTCAGGGAGTGCAGTTAGTTACAGTGAGGGCTCTATGCTTATTCCCGACCATCACAAGGGGGCGTGGCTTAGCGAAGGATCAATTACAGTACAGAGTTAAAACACAAATCATACTGCAGATTATGTTCTTGCATATTTTAAAAAGAAAACAGATGTCATTGTTTACATGTGCAAGTACATTCACAACTTGCCTTGTACATTTACCACAACTTCATTTGTAGAAGTGTTGTTTCAACATAACATGACAACATTTCTTAGATTATCACTTGCGACATCTTTCCCTTCCCTCCCATCCCTGCTTTGTTCCTCCTGGAGGGCACTTACCTTTTTCGTCTTTAGGAAAGCCAGCCACTTCTCCTTCTCTGTGCTCAGACCAGGGAAGACCTTGGAGTCCCTTAGCTTGATTCCAGAATGACGCAGGTATAGATGCACGGCTGACGCCAGAGGAGAACTGAGGGAGACGAGCGAGGGGGCGGAGAGAGACAGAGAAAGAGACAGGACAAACATGGAGGGGAGGGGGAAACGTGATGAGAATAGACCACAGGGGAACACAAAGAAAAGGTGTCAAGAAAGAGGCAAATCGCTCAGACAGACTGCTGTTAAATTACATTTCACTGACAGACAAGGCATGTCTTTTACCTTCTGTCCTCTTCGTGCTTCGATCTGGAGCGGGAACAAAAAGAGAGACATAAAAAGGCTGTTAACTCGCCACACAACAAATACGAGGCTTTCAAAGAGATATCCAGTTTAATTCCTCAGAGCTGAATTCAGTCCATTCAGGTGCAAACACAGGTCTAAGAAACAGACTGTAGTGCAGCAGTCATGTGACGGGAATTGGCCCGTGTGTGTATAAAGTCAAAGGCAGAACTGTCATGTGGTTTCCAGGTTTTGTGGCTGTGGTAATGACCTTTGTTATGATAGCCTGGGTGAGCTCCTTCTGTCGCTTTGTAATAACAATTTTATTGGGCCCCGAACATCTGACCCTGTTGCTAGGCAAACCTGATACAACAGTCTGAGTGTAGGTTAATATTCACTTCATGCTTACAGCCACATGTTGAAGTAAACCACTGTATAATTACAGAGTTTGAAGTAAAATCCTGAGACGAATTTTGTTTAAAACCGATTGATTTTTGTCAGATGACGCAACAGCAGTCATAGACTCACAGTATTTCCCAGAGGGCGGTGACCTGTCTGTCCACCACCTGTCTCTCTTTCACCGGGTCTCCATCCAGCTGCTGTAGGTCTCCTTCTCCAAACAGAGAGCCCAGGCCCATCATCTGCTTGTTCCTATGAAAGCTTAACAGGTTAATATGAGCTCTTGAAAATGGTATTTATGTCACAACTGGTCATTATTCTGCCTTAACAGACATTTTGAGTCAGTCTTCAGTAATGTACCTGTAGTCCTGTATCTGGTATTGGATGTCTGGCAACACTTGCTGCTGCAGCTCAGACAGAGGTCCTCTGATGTCCTCCTGGGCGTGAAGTCGACTTTCTGAAGGGATGATGGATACAGCATCATGTCAGCTAGCGTACTTAATCACAAACTAATGTAATCATTAATTTTAATTTATATACTTTATTAATCCCCAAGGAGGAAACTCAATCAGTTACAGCCATGTGGCTCAACCTTTGCTTTGAGCATTTTTTTTCTGTCTCATGTGAGACATTAAGATCTAGTCTGGGAACCAGACAAATCTGCAAGCTCAGTTTTGATTTGCTCTGGCAGATGCGTTTGGTCCGCCTCCAGTGCAAACAGATTTCCAGCCAAGCCAATAGTTTATCTGACTTGCGGAGCCGTCACGCTTTCTGCAAAGTATGTGATGACGTCATTTTTGGCTCAAACATCCAGCAGATCCAGGAAACCAGTGTTTATGTGCCATGTGAAACTCATTGTCAACATTTAGTTATTTTGTCACATCAGTTGCTAATCACGCGAGTCAGACGTTGGTCACGTCAACCAAATCTGAACTCTTCTTTGTCATGTGAGTTGACTTAGGAGACTCACTGCCGGCCCCTTCTGCATCAAGATACAACGCAAAAGGCTGCCACTGACGCCTAGTGATGGCCAAATGAAGCCTCATGAAACACTTTATTTATTTTCTGACCCCACCAGATGGCGCTCTTGGTTTAAATATAAAGGCTGAAGGACTTGCAATGAAGTGTGTTTTCAAGCCTTTGTTGAACAGACAGCGCCATCTGGTGGCTTCAGAAAATAAAGACAGTGGTTCATGAGGCCTCATTTGGCCATCACTGCTGACACCTTTAAAATGACGCCAGAGGCTTCTGCCGTCAAAACATGACGAGAAGCGATGAGATCACGATGCACATGGAGACACGACGGTGAGTATTAACCTAGCTTAGCAAAGAGGACTGCCATTGAGACATTTCCAAGAACGACCGAGGCGGCAGCAGCTTAAGTGGGACTTTATGTAGAAGCACTATTTTCAAATTCTTACGGCAAGAACAGTAATACTCGTTAAAAAAAATATTGATGCAACACCATCGCAGCTCACAGCTGTCAACGTTGTTGCTCAACACTGTGTCATGCTTTGTTGCTCTAATTGGGATTGTAGGTTGATCCAGTTGCATCCAGAGACATTTTGGTCTACGGCCACTGATAACAGCCTCTTGGAAATCGATGTTTAACTGAGTGGAATTTGCAATTTGGCCTGGCAATGTCAGGCTAAGAAAAGTCTCTGTAAAAATGCAAAACAAATTGAGTAAGCCAACAACTCAACTAGCTTTTACTTTTCTTACCTATATCTGTGAGATACTCCTCTCGTACTTTGATTTTCAGGGGCTACAGACAAAAGACAAAAAAAGAAACTTTATTTTCAATACGAGCTGATGCAGGGCTCATAAAGGCTCCATTTTTTGTACATATTTAATATGATGTATAAGTGGTTATTTACATCAACATCAGCATCAAAACAGTGTACATTAGCAGCCAATGCTGAGATATAACAGATACAATATACATATACATATATATATATATATATATATATATATATATATATATATATATATATGTATATATATATATATATATATCTACGTATATAGATATAAAATCATTAATACTCGTTGGTACATACAGCATCTGGGTCCAGGTAATGGGAGCAGATCTGAGGTGCAAGTGCACGGGCATCTTTAGGGCTGGAGCCCAGGTAGGCCTCCACTGACAGGTAAAACAGCTGTAGACACACATACCCATAGATGTAAGCAAGAAAACCCAGATATACACATGGCAATGCCAAAAATAAGAGCTGGGCAATATGGAGACAATTAAATATTACGATATGTTTGACCAAATACCTCGTTACTAACAATGTTGCAATGATATTATGGGGTTGACTACTAATGCTACTAATGTCTAATATCACAATATTGACATAACATCGATACGTCTCCCAGCCCTCCTTTGTTCCATGAAATTTGTTCAAATTTAACATAAAGTCTTATGTAGACTGACCAGAGGGTTGGGGTCCAGAAGCTGGGTGAAGACATATCTCATGAAAACCGCCATGTGTGCCGGTCGGGTCTTCAACAACTCAATGTCCTGAAATGGACCGTCCATCTGAAAGAAAGATGAATAAAAATATGAGTGATTCTGTAAATTAAGAGAACAGCAACATGCCGCAAAGGAAAAGCATGAAAATGTAGATGGGGTATAAGAAAACTGTAAATCATATCAACACAAATCAACTTAAGCAGGGATCACCAACCTTTGTGAGACCACCTGAAGGGTAGAGAGTAATGTGGGGGGCTAGATGTTTCATCTGATTTCATCTTCCCAATAATTCAAATTTGCTCTGGTTACCGTTAAATAATGAAGGTTATGTATTTTAAAGGCTACATACATTAGGAAACGGTTGTCTGTGTTCATCGATTACTGTTAGAAATTCCTCATAATCATCATTATCAATGTTTAAATAAGTAATCATAGTTAACAACTCATATATTTAAATGCACATGTTCAAGATTTCTCTGTTCATCTCAATAATTCGTTTGTTTCAACATTTGAAAGTCAGACGATATCACATTTGTAACATTTTTGTTCCATATTACATAAGGTTGGAATACACAAGTCTGATGTTCAAGTCTCTAAACTCCTTTCTTGATGTTTTTAACGGAAACATCTGGAAGCTCCTGATTGGTTTTTACAGATGTCAATCATCCAGAAATGTATGGGATTTCTAATTTGGAACACCCAGGGTCTCCCACACATTAATTTATTTGTGGCGGCCCACCACAATTAAAACATCCGTCGCCATTGCTCATTCATTGCTCCATACTCTCGGAGCACAGAGTGTATTCCGGACACAGACGGAGCAGCAGAACATCAGCCATTTGTTGCATGCCCTTCTCATCCATGGAACTAATCTGATCAGCTCTAATTGGATCGACTGATCACTTATTGACTCTGCAAGTCAAAACTTCATTAACTGCTGCTGAGAGGGAAAAAAAGTTCATGGACCCATGAAAAACCTCGCTAGCAATACCCTAAGCTCCATTTGTGATCAGTGCCGCTAGAATGCATGAAGTATAAATGTCAGTACATGGGTGCACTATAGCATCAGCTGATTTGCGAGTGACTGCTGGCGTGACCACAGTTAGTTTTACAACGTGCCCTGTGAGCGCCTCATTGGCTCCCTGCTGGCGCACCACGTTGGCAACCCCTGGATTAGAGTCACACCAAATATCCTCCTCACCTCATTAAATGCATAGCCATCATCTTCTTCATCTTCTTCCTCGGGGCCGATGATCTGGGCCTTTCCGCCCTTTGAACACAGACGCACACACACAGATTGCAAGAAATGGAAAGCACTCAGTCACACACTGGAGGACAATGACAGCAGTTCCAAGCACACTATTTCATTGATAGACTGTGCATGCGGTGCTCAGTGCAAAAAGAGTCGGATGATGTGAAATGTGAACTGAAGGTTGCGGTGATCATTTATCCTCTCAGTCTCGCCACTCGTCTCATACATTTTTAACAGCTACGTAAGTCACAGTGACAGAAATGGAGAGGAGCAGGTGAAAAGGAAAGAACAGAGCCACGTCTCAAAGTAGGAGATTAATCTTTGTCCTGGAGGTTCAGAAAGGCACCGTGAAGGGTGCAACACAAATATGCTGCTGGTGATGCAGGCTGTGTCTCATAATGGACTTCAAATGAAGGCAACATGTGGACAGTTGTCACATCTGCAGTTACTGACTCACAACAACATCTAGGAAGTACTTTGTGTATTTTATGTGTATAACCCTCCCTAACAGAAGGAAGCTTGTGCTGCATGTCAGGATCTTGAAGTGTTGACGTCTCAGAGTGAATGCAAGTGTGTGTGTGTGTGTGTGTGTCCATCTCACCGAATCAGACAGGGTGTGTGTGTCGGAGTTCTGCCGTCGGTGGTGTGGTGTCCTGAAGGAGGATGAGGGGGAGGAGTGGGGACTCTCAAAGGCCTGGTGAGGAGGAGGAGGAGGAGGAGGAGGAGGGGAGGACGAGGGGGACGGGATGAGTGGGACCATCACATACACAAACGCACACGTACAATCTCACCATTTGATGAAAAGACTGAGCGGCCTACCTCATTGTCTCCTTCGCTTGAATCCATTGATAGTCGACCTGCCAAAGCACAGAGCAGTTTGAAACCACTTATGAAACCACTTAGGCCCTGTGTACACCTGGTATTAACATGTGTCTTTGGTAATCCGATCGCAGATGGACGACTCTAAAGCCCCGTTTCCACAAAACACTTTCCGTATGGTACCTTTGGAACCAGAAGTAACCCTTCAGACATGGTACCTAGACCCTAGTGTTCCACCTGCCAACAGCATTGAGTCTCTCCTCATCTATCGGTAGGTGCTGGGCAGGCAGGATGAGAGGAGACATTGCATTTAAATGTTTAAGTTTTTTGTATTGAATGTAATTCAGCAAAGTTGTAAAATACTTCCAAATACATGAACGATGATATAACCAATATGCAAATAAGCACATGACATCATTTGGCGACTTCTGGAGCTAGTATTAGCTACTTTCATTGGATAAGTGGCATCACGATGATGCAGTGGTTAGCATTGTTGCCTCACAGCAAGAGGGTTTCTGGTTTGTACCAAGGGTAGGGGAGCCCTTCTGCGGAGCTCACATGCTCTCCCCGTGTTAGCGTGGGTTTTCTCCAGGTGCTCCGGTTTCCTCTCACAGTCCAAAGACATGCAGGTTAACTGATGACTCTAAATTGTCCATAGGTGTGAATGTGAGTGTGAATGGTTGTCTGTCTCTATGTGTCAGCCCTGTGATAGTCTGGTGATCTGTCCAGGGTGCACCCTGCCTCTCGCCCAGTGTCAGCTGGGATAGGCTCTAGAACCCCTGCGACCCCCAACGGGATAAGCAGTTACAGAAAATGAATGAATGAATTGGAAATGAGTTGGCAACACTGCTGGCATCATAGTTAAACATTTCCAATCTGGCAACGCTGACCAAGATATTTAATTAAATGGGTAACAGATAAAGAGATACAGACCTTCTCCTGCTATGACGTAGCTCGTGGCACATTCTGATCGTGTTCCCTCCTGGAGAAGCACAACCAAGCATAATTTAATTAATTCATGTTAAATTAAGCTGTTTTGAATTATTTAAATGGGCCAATCAGGGGCCGCAGAACAGGCAGTAAACACAACACTGACATATAGATTCCATTTTAAAACCCTCTGCCAACATCTACACTCAAATTTGACATTGGTTGCAGTTACAGTGAACAAATACATCGAAGGAGCTATGTGCGACATTCGGTCCCCTGCATGTTAGTGCATGTGTGTATCCCACCGGCTAGCTCATCGCTGCCACTTTTCATTGCGCTCAAATGGCTGTTACCACTGATATCGGGACAGCACCATCACAGAGGCATAGTGCCCATCCTCCAGTTCTCGCCGGTTAACACCATTAGCTCTGTCAGCACTGTTACTGTTGTTTAGCACTGTTTATGGAGTTAGTACAGTTGCTTGCTGCCTGCTAGTGATGGCCAAATGAGGCCTCATGAACCAGTCTTTATTTTCTGGAGCCAGCAGATGGCGCTGTCTGTTCAACAAAGGTTTAAAAGCACACTTCATTGCAAGGTTCAGAAGAAGAAGATTCATCTATGCTCGATGCGGAGATGCAGAGATGGAAACAGTCGGGGCCCCTGTCCGTACTCTGCATTCATTTCATCTGTATTTGTGCACGTTTTCTGAAAGCTTACAGATACAGACGAAATGGAGCAATAAAACCAGAGATCATGAAACCAGTGTAGCGTAGTTCAAGTGAGATTCGACTGTAGGAGACGACAAAGACATGTAAATAATGTCAGAACAGAGCGAATCTGTAATAACAGTGAAACGAATTCTTCGTCCACATGTCTGGATGTATTTAATGACCTCAGAGACCACTACAGTCTACAACGCTGCCTCCACTGTTGCCTTGTTTGTTGTTGTCTGAAATTTTTGAGAGGACACTTTTGTGCTTTCTAGCTCCATCTATTGGCTGTATCTATGCCATCACGAAGGCCAAGGAAGTATAAGGGCAGTGACATTTACAACGTTTGAAACGGACGTATCTACTTTTGTACGAATTTCGTACATTTCTATCAATGAGCCTTAACACCACGTTGTCTTAAATTTAACGTGCTTTTTATGGTGACATGATTTGACCAGTGAATTTGAATGTGCTTTTATTTTTGTAAGTATTTCATCATCAAGTGGCCAGGTACGTAATTCTCTAAAACATTTCTGTAAATCAAAATTCCTATGCTGGTATGAGAAAAGGTTAACTATGTAACAGTGAATATAGAGAGACCGTTAAAAAAGGACAGATGAATGACGTCTCCTCACCAGATCTTGCTGAATCTTGACCCTGACTTGGTGAGCTCTCCTCTTGGCACTTTCTATCCGTTCCCCCAGTGACGACGACGGGTTCCTCAACTGCTCCTCCATCAGCTCCTGTAAATTGATTATCAACAGCAGGTCGTCATTCAGGGTTCGCACAGACAGGACCAAGTCAAATTCAAGGACTTTGAAGTACTTTTTCAAGCACTTCACTTTCAAGGATGAAACTGTTTTTTCCTCAGCTGCCGATCTCACTGTCAAATAGCAGAGAAATATCTTTATTTCAGCCTGAATTCTTTCTAAACCTGCAACATTAGTCTGGAGGTTTCAGCTCACGTCCTCTCACCTCCTCTTCCAGCCCCGTCAGAGGAAAATCAGCTGAGTTAAGACTGTTTACTTACAGCACAGCTACCTTCACAGATAACTGAGCCTTGAACCTGCCTGTCAAACAGCAGACAAATCCTAAACCTTCTCTAGACAATCCGGATCTGGGTGGAGTCCTGCAGGGACAGCTGTTAGGTCTGCTGCACAACTCGAACTATCGGCTAATTCTGCTCCGGTGGCAATGTCTTGCAGGCTTGCAAAACATCCTAGCGCTGACTGTTTACTGATGTTTACCAGCTCGTTGGTGCTCCGATCTCATGCCACAGCATCAGAAAATAATTGCAAGCACGCACATTCTCAGCTTCTTAGTTTCAAACATTTTTCTAATACATTTCATAAAATAATTCATGTGTTCTCTTAATTTTATTCACTTACTTTTTTCAAGGACCAAGCTAATAAAGGAATGATTTAAATACTCAGTACTTAAACTTTTGAGCCAAATTCAAGTACTTCAAGCACCTTGTAAAAACCCTTGTGTTTGTATCTGATTGTGCACATAGCACGATGCAACAAGGGGTTACACAGAACACTCCAGTATAAAATAATGTGAGACATAATTGATCCTTACATGGAAATTCTCTACTTTATTTGCATTTACAGGAGGGTGTAGTCAGGGATCAGAACTGAAGCGGGACAGCTTATTTGTTTGTGTGTACCTGCAGTTCCGCCTCTTCCTGCTCCAGCATTTTCCTGAGTATCTGAGTGGCATGTTTCTGTACTTCTGGGTCCTAAAAAACACATTAACAGCAGAATGTGCAAATCATTTTGATGACATATATCACTATTTCTTTGCTACATACTGTAAATGTTAAAGCTTGACATTTGTTTGATTTAGCAGATGCAAGATGATAGCAGCTAGGAAACGTCATCCACCCTTAATATGATGTCATTCACCTGCAGTGGTTTGGGTCCAGTGATTCTTTGGGATGGGGTGCTGCTCAGTCCAGAGGGCAGGGGTGGAGGTGGAGGGGGTGGGGCCTCCCCACCCAGCGACGTTCTTTGATTGGGTGTGAGGTCAGTGGGGAGGGGCTCTAGGGGCAGGGAGGCGGCAGAAGGAGGTGGCCCTTGTAGTGTCAGAGCTACATATGTTCCAGCTGTGGCGCAGTAAATAAATAAATAAATCAGATCCACACAAACAAAAGAACAGAAACATACCAACATGCATTTTTTGCAGCATGCATGCACAACAATTACACTTATTTTAAACTCACATTTGATAAGCTTTACCACCTCCTGATGGGACATGGAGGATACCAGCGAGCCGTTCACCTGAGAGAAGGAGACAGACGGGAAATGAGGAAAATCAACACTAAAACCAAAAAGAAACCATTAACTGTCAGATCTAGCGCACTGTGGTGGAAAGTAGTAAAAACCTTTATGATTCGGTCCCCTTCTTGGACCCCGGCCTTGACTGCTGCACCACCTGTAAAGATGAGTCCAGGCACACAGTGAAGCTCACGTAGAAGCTCATGCTACTACAAATAACAAATTCATCATCGACCTTGTCATCTAGGTCATATTACATTTTCAAAAATATTCTCTGTGGACTGTTGTATATTACTCTTCTACCCTGGACTGCAGCTGCAACATTCAGGAAAGCTTTTCAATGGCTGCCGCTGTAGTGTGCATGTTCAGCGGCATTATGGCTGCCATGGCTGTTAGTTTAGGAAGCGCTTGATTTGATAGGCAGCAGTATTTTCTATGAGCGGAGTACCATTTTTAAACGTCCAGACTGCAGTTGATCATTTTCATTTAGCTGAAATTGTGATTGAGAATGAGGGTGTGCCATATCATCTTGTTCACGGTAATACGGGGTATAATTTTTGATATCATGTGATATCTGCCTGACGAAGGTTGTAATGACCGAAACGTAGCTGCCTTGTCCCATTAAATATTTTGCAAGTTTGGCAACAGTGTGCGGGAATCTTTTTTCTTTCTTGATATCATGTGAAAAATTCATATTGTGATACTCGCGATGTTTCAACTTGTTGACAGTGACGTTATACCGTTACCCACGGCAACAACAAGCATGGCTGGAAGCGAAATTATCACAGACTCCACGGTGGTTCCAAAAAAAGGAGCAGCTTCAGTAGTGTGGAATAAACTGTGGCGTCCTAAATGTTTTATGAACAGCCCCGGACTTCTCTGACTCTTTCAGTGACTTACCGCTCAGAGGGAACTCAGTCAGCGGTTCCTCTGGCAGCAGCACAGCGTCTCTCCCTCTCCTCTCTCGTCATGCACACACGGGATTTGGTGTTGTCAAGTGATTTTGTTATAAACCTTTGGTTATGTAAACCTATGTGACGCTCATGGCTCGACAAATAACTATATATATGTGAATGTGCGATAGTTCTGGTATCATAACAGCCTGTCACTAGTGATAGCCAAATGAAGCCTCATGAACCACTTACTTTATTTTCTGGGAGCTGTTTAAATGTGTAATTTGTGACAGATTTTATTTTGTTGAACTATTAATATTGTATACAGAATCTGAATCTCACTCTGAGTTACTGTTGTTGTTCACAAACTAAAGAAATAAGAGTAAATGAGTGAATATTATTTTAGGACCATATCACCCACCCTTTAGTGAGATTAACATTTGAATAATTGTGCAGCCCTAGTTTCAGTATATGAGGAAAAACATCCTTTTATGGCAGTTGGCTGGAGCATCCATGTGTCAAATAACAGAAGAGGCATTGTAATAACATAAACACATCGACTGTGCACGCGTCTTACCTGGTCGGACATTCTGCACTAGCTTGACTCTCTCTCCACATACTGTGAAGCCGAAGCCGAGCTGGTCCTTCTGCACGACCACACATCTCTGGACAAGACCAGTGCCTTGAGGAGGACGACAGAGCGATGTTAAGGATGTCTGGCAGACATGAACTTCAGTGAATTTCTAAACTGATCCTGAAACTAAAGCATAAATCAACGTAGGAAATTGTAATTACCCGTACTCTCAGCAGGGAAGTCGACTGTTGGCTCCCTCTGCTGGGTAGCAGAGGATTTGCGCTCCGAGTCCCCGATGGTCAGACTGCTGAGCCTGGGTTTGGTGAGAGATGAGACAAAGAGACGCTTAGCGTGAAACAATACCAAACAGGGTGATTTAGAAAATGCTCTGGTGGGGCTGGTTGGACTGGGAGAGGGGGAGAGGGATAAATGACGAGAGAAAGAATCGAGATGAACAAAAAGTGACGAACCAAACCAAAGAGAAAGAGGGGAGCACAGAGCAACAAGAGGGGAGAGGATTCAAGGGATGCGCATGGTCAGATATGTGGGGTAAAGAGGGCGAGAATATGAATAGCATTACAGGCAACAAGAGAGCAGTCGAAGGGAAAACTCACCAAGCAGCAAAAGGGCTGAAAGCGAAGCATGACAGAAAAGAAGGAAATGACAGATAGAGGGGAAAAGAGACAGAGAAAAGAAATTCAACATGAAGACCAATCCTGAAGTAAACGGACACAGAGAAACTGACCAAGAGTTCAAATCATCCCAACGCCCTTTATACTCTTACAGATTGTAAATACTGAGAGCAGCCTCGACTTCCAGGAATATATTTATTTAAGGGTGTATGATGCAAGGACACGCCGAGTGTAAACACTGAAGTGATTTGGTATTATTCCAAAGAATAGATGTGCAGATAGATGTGGTGTGATTTACTAAGGTCTAGAGGTACTGAGCCAACAAATACTCGCCTAACCTCTCATGTCAATGGTCAAACACTCACTGCTTCTAGCTTCTCGAATGTGAGGAGTTGTACTTCTTTTGGGGTGTGGACTTTATGGACAGCAAAACGGGCAATATGAAAGACTTTGCCTCAGATTCTGGGAAACCAATATGTCATTTCATGGCCTGGTAAAGTTCAGTCAATATTTGTGAACATGAGCTACACTCTCTCAAAGCCAGAAACCAAAGACATGAAGGCATATTCATAGATTCCACGTAAATTTCATTATTCATTATTCATTAGGGTCGCAGCGCTATACTGTGGTATGAAAACTGGCGGTTATCGTATCGTGTACATTTGCTGATCTATGGTATTGGGGAAAAAATGCAACCAGGTGAGGAATCTCACCTTTATACAAGTTATTTTCTTTATATTTACTTTATATAGTTTAAGTTATTTAAAAAGTTTCAAAATTCAATTCTAGCAATAAAATGTTTGTTTGGCCAAAAAAGCTTCTCTTTTCATTCCTTTCATTGTAACTGATGATAATCATAATATGGATACTGTCATATCGTGAAACCACAATACTCTTCGAGATGTTTATCGTACTCCTACTGTTTCAACCCTAGTCATCATCAATTCATGCTGTAAGGGCACGCACAGACCTCTATGCCTATGTCTGCATGCAGCCAATTTTTTGTGACTGTGCAAACTGCAAGCGCTCCAGTCTCTTTAAGTCAAGTCCAAAATACTATGTTCAAGCCAGCTGAAGCTGCCGCACCATAATGAATTTAGTTTTAGGTTGGATATTTGACAAACACTCCCTCCAGTCCCAGGGGTGTCTTCTTAGCTTCAGTTTCACCCGATTTTGGCCAGAGGAGGACGGTAAGCGCACCTCCATGACCCCTGGGGACTAACGCAGACCCTCACTTAAACTCTAGCTCCTTTTATACTGCCAGATTTTCCGCGAATGTTGGGCCATTTTGCTGGCAAGCTGCAAGCGTTTAGACACACAGAGCTGGACTGGCGAGTTTTAGTGTTAAAAAGAATGGGGCGCCCTTCCACCACGGGAGGGGCTGTTGATGACTTGTGGGAGGGGCTGTTGATGACGCCGCACGTGCGACCCACTGGCGGTGGATAAACAGGAAACAGCTGATAGCAGGAATTAGCGAGCAGCTAGTAGCAAGAGGGAAACGCAAACCTGACAGACACTGTAAAGATGAGCAACTGGGGAGACAAGGAATTGCGCTCCCTCCTTGCCCTCGCAAACGAAGAGGCCATTAACCATCAGATGACGGGGACGGTGAAGAACGCGCCAACTTACGAGAGAGTTGCTGAAGGACTGACCAGCCGCGGCTTCCCTCCCACGTCACTGTTTACGTCACACACTAGTTCAATACGCACTACATTAAAAAGGACACAGCGCCGCCTATCAAGGCGTAGTCAGACGTACTTGGTCAGAAATTCGATTATCTCTTCTGCATGTATACTCAGACAAGACAAGAAGTCCGACTTGACTGATTAGCCAAGCTATGAGCTAGGGCTGCTCGATTATGGAAAAAATCATAATCATGATTATTTTGGTCAAAATTGAAATCACGATTATGCGGTGCACGTGATGACTTATATTGTTTACACGACCTCTCTTGCTCTCCCTCTGCCATTTTCCACACGCTGTTTTTGAAATCTTCCACGATTACCTGCCCCTCGCATTATTCATAGTTCACCTACTTGACTGGCTCGTGGAGTGAATAGAGGAGAGGAGGGGAGGGGCGGTATTGCGCATGCGCGGCTTTCGTAGAAGTCAATATAACAACATCTCCAGGCATCCGTGTCCAAAAATTGTTTACACTCGATTTAATTAATTTTGAAATCGTTTGACCTCAAAATCGCAATCACCAGACGATTAACTGCACAGCCTTACTATGGGCTTAGCTCGACTACTGCGTGCATGTAAACGTACTGAGTGTCATCTAGCACATCGATCCCTCTCCATCATCTATAGAGCAGCTCCAGATTTTGTACCTTGTGACATCACAAATTTGAATTTTGGCACTCTAGTTTAGAAAATTGTTTGTGTTTACTAATATTTTTGGACAGTCTTAGACCATGGGAATAACACATATGAATTCTGAAAATGGGCTTAGTTCCCCTTTAATCTACATATTAATGGAGGTATTATTGATCATGAAAAGGATCATTAGATGTAGCCAGTTATCAAATCTCAATACATCAAACCAACAACTGTCAACAACTGCAACAACAATCATTGAACTATGATACATTTTAAATGCATGACATGCCTTTTATACATATATTTTCTTCCTTCTGTAAGTGCCTGTTTGCCTACATTGCTACATCAAGCCCAAGAGCCCTGAAATAACAAGCCACTGAGAAATCTGCTGCCACAGTTGTACAATCTGTAGGTGTCATTGACCCCAACCCCTGACGTGAGCTGTCACTGGACAGCTGTCCTACCTGAACGGGTGGGCGTTTTTCTTATTGGCTGCCCTGCTGTCACGTGACACACACAGACACAGTGGTAGGCACGTGCACAAGAACACACACAGGGAAGAGAAGTCGACAGCAGGAGAGACAGGAGAGACACATGATCAAGACAAAGATGCATCTACCGGACGATCACAGCAACACAGTGCGAGGCTACATGGTGAGTGGTGATGACTGACTGTAACAAACAGGATGAAGTTACACAGAGGTAGAAAAAAAATGCTCCGAACCTTCAAGCACCCATGCTCCACTTTCAGAGCAGTTAAAACAAAATCATCACGTGCACTGGCACAACGAGCGATGATTGAAAACCCGGGAAGATGTCAACTGCTCCATCCCCAAAATGCAGCGCATTTAAAAGTAGCTTCAAGATTCATGACCCTACATGTTCAATCCCACTGTCACAACATTTTGTTTCTTGCCCAGCATTATTCAAACATATCAAATTCAAACTCTATTCAAATGTGATTCCAACTAGCTGGCATACACAGAGGGATAGACGGCGCACAGGGGAAAAATAAGTAAACATACGTGATGGTGAGCAAAACTTTACACACTGACGCATTTTAGAGCTATGTTACATCGACGGCTACAGAAAATAAATGCTGCTTTTCCATGACTGAATTGCAATGTGAAACAAAACTCTGAGTTAAGCTAACTGGTAGGGCTGCACGTGACAATTATTTTCACTGTCCACTGTTTTCTTGATTAGCTAAGTGATTATTCTGTCAATTATTTTCTCAACTATCAATCAGCTGTTTGATCTATAAAATGTCGGAAAATGCCAATCAGTGTTTCCCAAAGCCCAAGACGACGCCCTTAAGTGTCTTGTTTTGTCCACAACACAAAGATTTTCTGTTCACTGTCATAGAGAAGTAAAGAAACAAAGGAAAATATAAAAGAAGGAAAGGTCAGTGACAGTGTTTGAGGAGCCGCACTTTGAAGTCAACGGAGTGGGCACAGCAAAGCACACTACAGATTAAAAAACACACAATAGGTGATGCTAACTGATGTTTTTTAACTAATCATGTACATTATTTTTCCTTATTATTGTCTCCAAACAGATCATGTCTCTGTCCTACAGCTGCATCTCAATCCCTGTTTGCGCAAAGATAGCAAACATTACATCATAATACATAAACAAACAGGTCCAACCTGTTATTGCTGACCAGACTGCAATTATAACCAGATCAACTTATTAATGGCTCTGATTATTATTCCAGCTGGATTTAATGATATGATCTGTCAGCTAGGTAAATATTTACCAAACTAGAACTTGACCGCATGCCATAATGCCTTGTAGCTTGCCTCAGTGATTTACATTTATAGTAATATTAGCCATCTAACGTTAATTAGCTAGCACACATTTCAGTCATTACAACGGTTAAGTTTGAGAGGCTGTAACATTTGCTATCACTCACTAACAGTGGAGCTCCCTGTCTGTTTCTTTCACACCTTCACCAGGATTATCGCTTACGATCATTTACGGTTCAAATAAGTGTAGGGTGACTCAATAGAGACGTTGCTGCTGGCTATAGTTAGCTAAACAAAGTGCAAATGCAGCTTTAGTTCATTGATAAACAAGAAAGATTGGCTTCACCTCCTGACAGTAATGGGAAACATCATCTGACGTTAGCTTTCCTGAATATTATTAACTATGATTAACAGTTTGAAGTTTGGTTAGTTTTTGATAATCAAACGCATTAGGGCTGCAACGATTAGTCGACTAATTGACTATTGAAATAATCGGTGACTATTTTAGTAATCGACTAATCTGTTTGAGTCATTTTTCATAGAAAAGTACTATGAAAGTACCCCAAAATACTCTTATTGCAGCTTGTTAGCTTACACACTCTCCCATGACGGTGAACTAACACTTTGGCGTGAGTATGAAACAAGACATTAGATGACATCATTTTGGGGTTTGGGAGAGACAGACCGACATTTTTCAACATTTTAACACATTTTTCGATAAAATGATCAGTCGACTAATCAAAGAAATAATCGACAGATTAGTCGACAATGAAAATAACCGTTAGTTGCAGCCCTACAATACATATAGCCGACAGTACTACCCGCTAACAGCAGGTAGGCTAGCGATCTTGGACCCAACAGGGGCTCGAGTTGAGTTATATGCAGCTGATGGATAGTTTGGAGACCAATAACAAGAGACACAAATGCACATATTTCGATACAAAATGTCAACTGACATCAAGTAATGTGTGAATTTTAATTTGGTGGAAGGATTTTTCAGTCAAAGGTGAAACAGTACAGATATGATGGGTTACAGTGTGATTTGCAGCGCCCGCTTCATTGGCTTCGAAAGACGTGACACCAAAGTCTGGCACCGTGAATGCTGTCACTGTCGTCATGACCTTTCTTTCTTTTACATTTTCTTTGAAAGAAACCAGGAAATACTCACATTTAAGAAGCTGGGCTCAGAGAATATTTTGTTGTTTTATTTTTAATTACTTCAAATGATTAATCGATTATCACATTAGCTGGCGGTTAATGGCTGACAACAAACTGATTGGTCTTTGCAGCTCGACTAACTGGTCGTGATGAAGGTCACTTTCTGACCTGACAGGAAAATAGTGACAGAAAAAAAAAAAAAGTGTGAGCATGCAACTTATTTAATTGGAAATATGTGAATTAATGAGGAAGGATGTTACAGTCGTCTGTATCTGATTCACTGAATAAATGCTGTTGTTTCTATGTGCACTTTGAGTTTAGTAAAGCTAATAAACAAGTACATTTCCCTCGTTTGTGCCACGCAACATTATTAAGCTATAAAACCCCAAAAAACGGCTAAACTCTTGCTTTTCTTAGAGCTAAACTACAAGATAATTCAAGCGTGTGCGCGCTGTATGTCGTCCGGTCGCTGCACTGTGCTCTTGTTATTGAGTTCCGCTGTTATGGTTCCGTCAACAAACTCTATTAACAGCATACAAAAAAAATAAAATGTTGGCATTTGCGAATTGTTTCAGGATCAAATGCTGTTTGTTTTAGCATGAATTCCACGGCTTCTACTATTGTCATGCATACAGTAATTTCTTTGTTCCTAGGAGTAGTTTTATCACCTCCCAGCAAACAGCCTGTCCAACTAGTTTTTCCAGAGGCCAGACTGGACCTCAGTCACACAAAGACGTGTCAATAGGCTGATCTGGGAGCACTACATTTCTAAGCAAGGCGTTGAGATGCATCCTTAACCACAGAAACTGCCTGGGTGCAGCGGGTGTCATGTCGCGTACCTGTCCAGCGTTGAGGTGGGTTGGCGGAGACTCATGTCTGCAGCCTTTGTGACACTCCTCTGCTTCCTGGTGCGGGGAGATCAACGCTGTCACTGGGCCTCTTTTATCATCAACCCCATCATCGTCTCTTTCCTCTTCAGCTCTCAGTCCACACAATGGGGCTCTCTGTTGTGCTTTGATCAGACCTTCAAGCTACTGGGAAGCTGGTTCAGATCAGACAGGGAGCTCCTCATGTTCCCATCCACGCCAGTGGGACCTTAAACTGCTAAAACTAACACTAAAAAAATCCCTCCTCGCTGCTACATTAGTGGTTAAAAATAAATACTACGAGACAGGCTATTAGTGGCTTGGTGCAGTGTTCAGCAGCAGTAGTGGAAAATGGATAAAGGACAGTCTGCTTCCTCAAAGGTCATCAATCATGAATGAATGGCTGATATGTCTCGCTATGCTCCAGGAGGTCACAGACTCCCATGCCTTTCAGTGTCTGTGTGAAGATAATTGGTGGCACATATGTTCAAAGTAACAGCTTTAAAACGCACAACTGACGTCCAGATAACAGCACATACTCTTGATTGACACGTAGTGACACCTTGCAATGAAATAACTAACCAAAACCGTGCACACAGACTCGTTTACATGTGTGGCTGTGCCAACCTAAATAATCCCATCCAAGCTAACCTTTAATGCCGCGCATCTCTCAGTCATATGGTAGCCTGGATAATGCTAAAATCAAACACGAATGCCCACAGTGAATTTGACATTAGCTGTACTGACGTGTATGTGGCTAGTTAATGCAAATTACTCCACACACACAACAAACGTACCTTAGTTTAATAAGTGGGAAAAAAGTTAGTTACCACTCCAGCTTAGCTTCCAAACTAACTGTAACTTGTAATTTGCATGCTAGCACACTGTAAACAACAACTAACCGATAAGCTACCGTTGGCTTTACATTACTCGCTAACGAACTAGCTAGCTAATTAGCAGATGACCCGGCATTAGCTACGTGTGCTGCTGGGCGTATAAAAAATGAAAGCACCGTGCAGAATGAAAGGTAAAGGTGCTTCAAGAGTCTGAGTTTTGACTTATCTAATTAGCCGACTTGGGAATGATAACGACCATCTGAAGCGGCCTGCTGTATCCAGCTAGCGTTAGCTTCCTGAAGTTAGCTCTAGGGATGGGCCGGTTTCAACCCGCGGCATGGCGTTGGTCCTCAAGCCGACCAAAAGCGCCGTGGGTTCCGCTTGCAGCTGCGCCAACGAGTCGGTCCTTTGGGGGTAGCTAGCTAACCGGCTATGTCTGCGAGGTGAAACGCCAGCATGACTTTAACTGCATGCGAGTAGTTGGATGTTAAAGTGGTCGAGATAGTGGCAGTCCACGCAAATCCCAGCTCGATATATCCCAGAGTCTTGTTTTCGTGCAAATTCAAACACTAAAGCTGCATGTTAGCCAGCTGGCTAACGTTAAGAAGGCAATGCGATTCCAATGCAGCTCCACCTCAGGTCTTTTTTCTTCTTCTCCAAAACAAGTCACAGTGGTAAAATCCGAATCTCTCTCTCGTGGTATGCCTGAGAACTCAGAAGTTGTCGTTGCAGATATGTATTGCCTTCAAAAAAAGATCCCAGTTCTTGAAATAGAGATCTGTGCTGTGTTGTTGTCCTGCTGCCTTGACTGGCTGCTGATCCACCACCATGTCCTCAAAGATCATACGTGCAAACAGAGTGCAGCAGCGCCCCCGTGTGGATGGACTGTGGCACTGCAGCCAGTTCACTCCACCGCAATCTCGACGTTGATGACGTGCTCGGAGCCATGGACGCTACATCAACCTCCTGAAACCCAAACTTTTCTTTGGTATGCATTTTTAATTTCTTCTAGCTGTATGGGATCAGTAGGACCTGATAAGTATATAAAAAAAATGTCACCGACAATAAAGGGCCGATGTCTTCAAACGAGATGAGAATAACGTTCTAATGTCCCCAAATGAGATGATAATAAAGTCTCAGTGTCCTCAAACAAGATGATAATAAAGTCCTAATGTCCTCAGACGATAGTAAAGTCCCAGTGTCTTCAAATGAGATGACAATAAAGTCCCAATGTCCCAAAATGAGATGATGATAAAGTCTCAGTGTCCTCAAACAAGATGATAATAAAGTCCTAATGTCCTCAGACAATAGTAAAGTCCCAGTGTCTTCAAATGAGATGATAATAAAGTCTCAGCGTCCTAAAACGAGATGGTAATAAAGTCCAAATGCCCTGAAAATAGACAATAGTAAAGTCTCTTTGTCTTCAAATGAGATGATAATTAAGTCCCAATGTCATCAAACGAGACAACAAAGTCCCAGTGTCGTCAAACGAGAACATAATAAAGTCCCAATTACCTCAAAAGAGACAATAATAAAGTCTCAATATCCTCATATGAGATGATAATAAAGTCCCAATGTCATCAGATGATAATAAATTCTCGGTGTCCTCAAACAAGACAATAATAAAGTCTAAATGTCCTGGAATGAGACAATAGTAAAGTCTCTATGTCTTCAAACGAGATGACAATAAAGTCTCAATGTCCTAAAGTGAGACGATAATTAAGTCCCAGTTACCTCAAACGAGACAATAATAAAGTCTCATTGTCCTAGAACAAGATGATAATAGAGTCCCCATGTCCTCAAACCAAATGATAAAAAAGTCTGAGTGTACTCAAACAAGACAATAATAAAGCCACAATGTCCTCAGATGATAGCAAAGTCAAAATGTCCTGAAATGAGACGGTAGTTAAGTCTCAGTGTCTTCAAATGAGATGATAATAAAGTCCCAATGTCCTCAAATGAGATGATAATAATGTCTCAGTGTCCCCAAACGAGAAGATAAAAAAGTCCCATTTACCTGAAAAGAGACAATAATAAAGTCTCAATGTTCTCAAACGAGATGACAATAAAGTCTCAATGTCCTAAATTGAGACGATAATTAAGTCCCAGTTACCTCAAACGAGACAATAAAAAAGTCTCATTGTCCAAGAACGAGATGATAATGGACGCCCCATGTCCTCAAACCAGATGATTAAAAAAAAGTCTTAATGTACTTAAACAAGACAATAATAAAGCCACAATGTCCTCAGACGATAGTAAAGACCCATTGTCCTCAAATGAGATGATAATAAAGTCCCAATGTCCCCAAATTGACAAGGTCCAAAACCTGATCACATTTTATGGTTGAAAGTTGTTTATTCATGATCAATAATGTTTGCAGATGATACGGCAACAAATTTGACCAATTTTAGCAACAGTAACAAGCTAAGACGCTGTTAATTAGAAAATACTTGTTTAAAGACTTTTGGAATGCATCATCAGCTTTTTGAAAGACATCAAGACTTTATTATTGTCTGTTTGAGGACTCTGAGACTTTTTTATCGTCTTGTTTGAGGACATTGGGACTTTGTTATCATCTCATTTATGTGTCGGGATCAGCTGCAGACTGACTTAGCAGAGATGGCTGCCATCTTGTTTTTACACGGATTAGTGTATTGTGCTCTTACTACCACTAGATGGCACAAAAAGTGTCCACAAACAAGGACAACAGGTCTAAATTAAGCAGAATGAAGTAGAAGGTCCAGAAAACCCCAAATGTTAAGTCCTTAAATGAGGACACTGGGTCTCAGGAGGATAAACTGGCATAGGGAGGAGAATATCTTATAAGTACATGCAATATACAAAGTAAACACATCTGTCTTGTAAAATTATTTTAAGAAAGGCTGCATGCTGTATGAAGAGGAAAGGAAAACATTCAACTTTATTTTATTTGTGTTTTTAAATGTTACCAGATATGGCAATAATTTCCAATATATAAACTATATGAAGGCTAACTACTAGTGATGGCCAAATGAGGCCTCATGAACCACTGTCTTTATTTTCTGAAGCCACCAGATGGCGCTGTCTGTTCAACAAAGGTTTGAAAGCACACTGCATTGCAAGTCCTTCAGCCTTTATCTTTAAACCAAGAGTGCCATCTGGTGGGGTCAGAAAATAAAGAAAGTGGTTCATGAGGCTTCATTTGGCCATCACTACTAACGGCCTCCAGTAAATCCAGTATATGTTATACATCAAATATTATATCACATAGCCTAAAGCCTTTTGTCTAATGGGAGTGAGGCAGATATATGAAATACATAGACTATTACCAAATACACTTTCACAGTTCACACAAGTTATTCCTAGTGATGGCCAAATGAAGCCTCATGAACCACTGTCTTTATTTTCTGACCCCACCAGTTGGCGCTCTTGGTTTAAAGATAAAGGCTGAAGGACTTACAATGAGTAGTGATGGCCAAATGAGGCCTCATGAGCCACTGTCTTTATTTTCTGAAGCCACCAGATGGCGCTGTCTGTTCAACAAAGGTTTGAAAGCACACTTCATTGCAAGTCCTTCAGCCTTTATCTTTAAACCAAGAGCGCCATCTGGTGGGGTCAAAAAATAAAAAAACTGGTTCATGATGCTTCATTTGGCCATCACTAGCAATGAGGCGTGCTTTCAAACCTTTGTTGAACAGACAGTGCCATCTGGTGGCTTCAGAAAATAAAGACAGTGGTTCACGAGGCCTCATTTGGCCATCACTGGTTATTCCTATGATCTAAGACAGTCCAAAAATATTCGAGTGACATGAACAACTCTCTCTTAAATACCAAAAACTAGAGTGCTAAAACTCAAATTTGTGATGTCATAGTGTATAAAATCTGGCCCTCCATTGAAAGTGAACTGGAAAAAGGTGTTCTAGATGACACTGAGAGCACCCAGGGGAGTGTTATGAGTATATGGGTGCATTTTCTGTTATAGCACTGAGAACATTACAATAAAATAAAACTCAAACAGGGTCAGGGTTCAAAAGAAAAAACAGTTAGTATCGATGGCTACAACCTTGGCCTAAGAAAAATATGTGAGATTTTTACTGGAATTATTAACACATCTTGTGAACTCATTTACTCACTGAGGCACAAGCACACGCAGATGTGTGGGGACGCCAAATCACAGATCTTTCAATGATACAATTTGTATTCGTGCGTCCAGAGTGATGGGAGTTTGACAGTCTCAAGGGTATATGTAGCTATATATATATATATATATATATATATATATATATATATATATATGCTACCCAATCCAAAACACTTGGGAAGAGGAATTGCGATGACCTTATTGAGGCTTGCAGAGGGTTTCAACACTTTACCAAATATGGCCAGCGCGGGGCGTGGGATACACTGTGCTGTGAGGCATTGGTGGATGAGAGCAGGGAATGCGTCTCCAAGTACGCATGCTGTAACAGGAACTTTAAGCTTAAGACAAAAAAAACAACAACAACAAAAAATGAAACTCCGAGCCAAGAAATCGGTAAGATCCATTTCAGACTTGTGTTTTTCCTTTTGTCAGAGTTTGTATAGAAGTTAGCAGCGTTTTTTTTGTTATCATGGTCTATTTTTGGAACAGTGAGAAAGAGCTGATTGCAACGGCACAGCGCTGGGCGCGGTATGTCCGCTATTTGGGACGGAAAACCTCCTCATCACTCACTTAATATCTCAGTTAAAGTAAGCCGATTTTACCCTTAAAACTAAGTGTATCTCATCTGGTTTTACTGTAAGGCTGCTGTGTCTGCTTGGAGCATGGATTCTCCTAAAAGACGATATGACAATGCATTTCAGTGTTAGTTTTAAGAAGCTGGTCACATCCCTTTATCTCAAAGCAGTGGTAATTATTAACTAACATTTAATCTCTACAGTGATATACAGTAGCTCTCAGGATGGTTTAGGCTATGTGAAGAACTCAAGCATGCATGATACTATTTTACTAAAAAAGCAAACCAAGGTCTGGTTTCCTGTCAGCAGCGGGGCATCAGGCCACACACACCACACACAGTAACCACATGTTTCTCAGAATGTTGTTTCTCTTTTAACCCAGTTAATAACCAACATCTTTCTCAGTAATGAAACTAGGTAACCAAGTATGTTTGAACTCACAGTTTTCACCAGATATGGATTGAAGCTTGTGTTAAAGAGGAGCTTTTTTTGTATTAACAACTGAGATCTGAAAGAGCTGCATGTCTAACTCTAACTCCAGGCTGGATTGCTAAAGAGATTAAATGCTCATTTGGCTTGTGTTGCCTGTGTGGGTTCCTGCAGACGTGCTATTAGCTCATCAGAGCTGCTTCCTTTGTATGAGAGTCATTACACAAAACAGGAAGTGCGGCTCTGGAGTTAATGTCTTAAAGACAATATTCAAGGTTTGCATTAGCAGAATGACGGAGCATGCTTTCCTCCATGACCTGTAGAGTGGCACGTGTGGCTTTTCGAGGCTGTGTTAAAAGTTGAATGATCTGTAGTCATCGCATTTGCATCGAAAGCACACCAGAGTATTATCAGTTTGTCAAGCACCAGACATGCTCTTCATAATTCTGCATGTTTGGACAACATCTGGCATTGCTGTGCAGCCCCTGTGACAAAACATGCATTGCCTCCTTTCAATATATTCTGTGAATGCAAACATAATTGGTGCCATGTGTAAGAATATATGGAGGTCAAAAGCTGCCAAAGTAAATAAATACATAAACACATGTATTTAAAAATGAATTTAAAAAAATAAAATTGAAAACTAAATAGGAAAGTAAATAAATTAATGTTAAGGTAAATAAATAAAGCAAATTAAATTATGTTTTATGTCACATTTGATCAATTAATTGATACCCACATTCATTTTTAAAATTATTTTTGCTATATTTAATGGCATAGTAGCCTTTTAAAAACAGATGTCCCATGTTGGAGCCTGGTCTCACTCTGAAGTCGCCAAAATCCGGCGTTTGGGCAGTGACCTGAGGCGTCAGAAACCAATGACAAAAGGCATCCTGTAACATTGGCAACACACACGGCCAGTTGCTGTTATAGTTTTACAACACCTAGTGGTAGTGATGGCCAAATGAAGCCTCATGAAACAGTTTCTTTATTTTCTGACCCCACCAGATGGCGCTCTTGGTTTAAAGATAAAGGCTGAAGGACTGGCAATGAAGTGTGCTTTCAAACCTTTGTTGAACAGTCAGCACCATCTGGTGGCTTCAAAAAATAAAGACAGTGGTTCATGAGGCCTCATTTAGCCATCACTACCTGGCGGCGTCAGAAGGAGACGTGGTGGGACAAGGACGAAAGTTAAGGCTGACTAGGGCGGGCAAATACTGACTTTCACCTGACAGAGCGGTGTTCGTGTCCCGTAAGATTCTAAAGCCAATCTCTGTTCTTATTTCCAAAACCTAACCACGTGTTTTTGTTGCCTAAACCCAACCACGTTTGTTTGTTGTTGAAGGTGTGTTTATTTTGAAAGAGACTGTATTTAAGTGTTACATTTCCTGTGAAAACGAAAGTGAATTTTGAAAGAAGACAATGCATGTGACAGGCAGAACTTGACACTGTGTCCGAAAACGTCAACAGCTAACGCACCCAAGGTACCTTTCATGTCGTATCTGGACGTGGACAGTCCATGACCAAACGTCGATGTGTGACGAGGTCAGAGTGACAATGTGTTGCGTGGACAGCTGGGGGACATAGCTGTTTGCATGACACTTTAATTCAATCTAAATTAAGAGCCATAATAGATAGAGCATTCATTCATTTTGCATTAGAAAGCTCAGGCTTCTGTCTTTCCCATCATCATGCCATTACCTTACCTTACCTTACCTTAAATGTGGTGCAAACGTGGTATATTCCAGTAATTCTGCTGGCATTTCCCTGTAAGGGCCACAGGACATTCTTGTTTGCATAATCCTGTATATATTAATCCAAAATAAGAACCATAATGGCCAAAACATGTATTGTTTTTGCAGCAGAAAGCTAAGGCCTCTTTCTTCCATTTCACCATCTTGTACGCCCTTGATGACATCATTACGCTACTTGTGGGTGGTGCAAAACCGTGAGAAAATGTGCGGTGGCGCCAGAGGAATAAATGATTAATCTATTACAACAACCCTTTGGAATCTGCTCATGAAAATGAGCGTATCTCAAAAACACTTCAAACATCAATTAAAAGTCTAGTCCCAATTTAACGCCCAGTCCCTTTTACTAGCCTGGTGTGGCTACACATTTTGACAAATACAGGCCTGTCTCAATTAGAGGCTGGGTCTGGTTACCAAGCAGTTCATTTTTATTTCTTTGGACATATAAAACCAGGTTGTTGGCTACCTCAAGTTATGTTTCCATACCTTGATTACCCTGTGAGTTATTCATATTCCTTAGTCCGTAAGGGTCCTCAGATGAAAAGAATCAAAAGGGTTTTTCATAAAAATTAATACAAGTTGTGAGGATTGTTTTAACTGGATAGAGTGGTGTTGTGTCGATATGCCGGCAGCCATAATCCTCAAGTGCCGTAACTCGCTCTATCTGTCTGTCAGAGCTAGATCAAGGTTGTGCAGATTTTAGAGGAGATGAGGCATTTTAAGATACTCCAGGAAATTACATCACAATAAGCAAAAAATACCGGTGTATGCACTGATAAACAATTTCTGTTGAAGAGTTGAAAGGGTTAATTTATTTATTTTTTATTCTGGCAGCTTCCTGGCTCCATAAGAAAAAGCCAGTCCCTCCTCCTCCCAAAGTTAAGTGTATTAAACTGTGGAAATGGAGGAAGGACCCCTCCCTTGTTGCTCCTCGTGAGGTTTCAACACCTTTTTTCTTTTTTTTTTTTTTTTTACCCAGGCAAAGTTTTTCCTTATCTCACCTTATCTTAGAAACACTTGGGAATTCATGTTTAAGTAACACATGCAACTGGCACAGAAGCTTAAGACAGAAATGGGTTTCTTATGTCGGAACAAATCATGTTTCCATTGTGACGATGGGAAAATAATTATACAGTCAACCATCATGTCTGTGCATGACTATGATGACATTCTTTATCCTCATGCTGCTCACTCTACCTTAAAGCAACCTGATACAGTTTATTGGTGCAGGAGAATATCATCCTCATCACTGTGCATTATATGAAAAAGCCAACTGGTCCTTATTGGAAACAAAAAGAGAACTTAATTCTGTACTGTCTCCTGCTAAAGCTGCTACAGCATATGGCTTCTTGAATTTTAAGCCACTGCTCAGCAAAAACAGAACATGGGCCTTCTTAAATCTAATACTGAACTTGGGAAGACTGCCTTCTATTACTTTGCATCTACAAATGGCATGAATTACAGATCACTTTAAAAATATCTCATCTCGTTACATCCGGTGCATCATTTATTTTGTGCATCCTTTTCTAATTGGCTGTTATTTTCTAAATCTGCTGTTCTTTCTTGCAAAAGAGATCTTGATTGCATTAAATTATACCTGTTCCAGGGATGTAGATGGGGTTGCATCTTTAACAAAGTGTATAGCTCTCTGAGGCAAAAAGCCTTCACTAAAACCAACAACCTTTTGGACACTAGAGGGCACCAACATCACACTGTTTAGTGGAACGTGCACTTACGTTTTGGACTGAGGGACTTTCCAACTCCTTCACATTTAAGCACACAAACTTCCACTTCTTGCCCTGCACAGGTCACAGCTTGAGCAGGTTCCTCAAACATTAGTCAGTCTTTTACACAATGTAAGTGTGAGCCTGGACACGTCAGTCAGGGATGATCAGGTTATTGCTAATGAAATTAGCAGCTCAGATGTTGCAGTTTCTCACCATTTGACATCATTATTTTTTATAGTCATTAAGAAGACCACTTCCCCAATACATTAGGCTCTGATTAGCCGATAGACAAACATGCCTGTTGCTAGTGATGGCTAATGAGGCCTCATGAACCACTGTCTTTATTTTCTGAAGCCACCAGATGGCGCTGTCTGTTCAACAAAGGTTTGAAAGCACACTTCATTGCAAGTCCTTCAGCCTTTATCTTTAAACCAACCAATCTGGTGGGGTCAGAAAATAAAGAAAGTGGTTCATGAGGCTTCATTTGGCCATCATTACCTGTTGCTAACATTAAAGGGACAGTTCACCTCAAAATCAAAAACATATTTTTCCTCTTACCTGTAGTGCTATTTATCGATCAAGATTGTTTTGGTGTGAGTTGCCAAGTGTTGACAATATCGTGACAATATATGTCTGCCTTCTCTCCAGAATAATAGAACTAGATGTCACTCAGCTTGTGGTGCTCGACGCATTAAAAATATACATTTGAAAAACTCAACATCAGTGTCCAGAAATTATGACCCGGTTACTCAAAATAATCCAAAGACCTTGTTGTAAGGCAGTTTCATGTAGAACTATCTTCTTCCTATCGAATTATACCCGCCAACCGTATCAATGCACAGAAAGAATCTGCTACTCACCTAGCACCACTGAGCTTGCTAATGTTTCAGCTCAGCCAAGCAGGACTCCACTAATGTTTACATCTCGCGCTGTCACGAGCATGAACCTCTCTGCCCATGAGTAGATGCACGCCTCCTTCTGCACGGTAATATAGACGGCGGGTGTGGCAATAAGTCGTACCCTGAAACTGCTCACAACAAGGTCTTTGGATTATCTTGAGTAACCAGGTCATGATTTCTGTAAAGAGACATTGCTGTTGAGTCTTTAAGTTGTATTTTTGTGGGCGCTTTGAGCACCACAAACAGAGTGCCATCTAGTTCCATTATATTTGAGAGAAGGCGGACATCTCCAAGGCAGACTTCTCAAACACTCTGCACCTCACACCAAAACAGTCTAGATTAATAGTACCAATAGATTTAAGAGGCAAAAGTATGTATTTTTGATTTGGGGGTGAACTGTCCCTTTAAGCAAAATATGTGATACCAATAAAGAATGTTTTTTTCTACATCTACATATTTCAAAATCACATCATCTTCTCACCAAACTTCTGCTTTAATTTATTCTGATTATTCTCTTTTTTTATTGTCTTTCAGAATATGTGAAAAACATCGACAGAGTGTGTGACAAGCAGCCAATACAACATCTCACATTTACCCTCACTAGACTACAGAGGCCACTTTCAACACCTGAGTGATTGTGATATCCCATCATGCCACTGATTGTGTTTCCCACCTCCCAGCTTCTATGGGTGCGTGTAGCCGCCCTGGTGTTCACTTGCGTGGCGTTCAGTGTCGCAGCACACGGAGCCTCTCATGGAGGTATGGCTGACTGGTGCATCTTCTGCTGGGCGTTCAGCTTCACCTGCACCCTGCTGGTCCTGCTGGTGGAGCAGTGTGGCCTCCAGGCCCGAGCCCCAGTGTCTTGGTCCAATTTCCCCATCACAGTTGCCTGCTACGCCGCCTTGCTCTGCCTCTCTGCCTCTGTCATCTTCCCACTTTTTTTCCTTAAGGACCAGCAGCGGATCTCCAAGGATACTCGCGACTATAACATCGCCGCCACTGTCTTCTCCTGCCTGGCAGCGGTGACCTACATGGTGGAGGTGAGCCTTACGAAAGCGAGGCCAGGAGAAGTGGCGGGTTACATGGCTACAGCTCCAGGCCTGATGAAGGTGTGCCAGACCTTTGTGGCCTGTATTATCTTCATCCTGGTCAGCAACCCTGTGTCATATGATCACCATCCGGCTCTGAAGTGGTGCATGGCCGTGTACTGCATCTGCTTCATCCTCTCCATGGCTGTGGTAGTGCTGTGTGTGGGCGAGTGCACCGGCTATCTCCCCATCCCCTTCTCCAAGTTCCTGTCAGCTTACGGGCTCCTGGCTGTTATCATGTACCTTACAGCTACCATCATCTGGCCCATATTCCAGTTTGACAGAAAGTACCAGTATGGAGGCCAAGTGTCGTCAAAACTGATCGCTGTGGCAGTGCTCACTGCCCTCAACTTCCTGCTTTACCTCGCTGACCTGGCCTACACTGCCAGACTGGTGTTTGTCAGTGCCTGAGAGGAACAGAGAAGAAGGAGGGAGACACACTGAGTGACAAAGGACAGAAATAAAGATGCTAAGAGCTTGAGTAGCTTTGCAGTAAATTGTAGCTGCTGTTGAATTTCTGACAAAAAATACACATCTCTTCCCTTTTTTGTGTTTAATTGTAAAATGTTATGTTGATACAAGGAAAAAAATCCCAAACTCACTAAGAGTGTGTCTATATGTACACGTTTGCAGCAGTGGCGCCTCCACTTATCACAAAAACATTTGGAGGCCTCTGCGTGGTATTTTTAAACTTCAGAAGGTTTGTTACAAGTCAATGTTTTGTTCTTTACAGTCAGTGGACTCCTTTGAATTAAAGCTGTATATTTTTTCTTTTAAAAGAAAAGGACAACCAGCCTGTTTTGAAGAAACACTTATTGCTCAGGCCACACTGCCCGCGTGAGCAGCGATGACATCTACCTTGCTTGTAGTGTTTACACAGACGGCGTTGCTGCTGCGGGGCAGTACTTAATTTTCACAATTAAAAGCCAGTATTCCACAAATTTATAGAGCTGTGGAAGCTACTGCTTTGTCAACAACACAGCCCTGCAAATGTTTCACAGTAAAAAGATTTGGATTCTGTCCACAGACACATTGTCAGAGGGCTTTTATTTTGAAACAGTATTAGGAAAGGTTTAGTTAAAAATAAATAAAGCAATTTTTCATGATTATGACTGATATATAAATTGAAACTGTAGTGAAGGGTGGCTATCTGTTTTTGCTAAAAACCGCGCACGTCATGCAGAAAAAAGTAGGGAAAACTCCAAATCTCTAAGTGTTCCACAGCAGACCAGCACTGCTCACGCGGGCAGTGTGGCCCAGACACGTTAAAACAGAATGGTTACAGAACTCAAAATGTTTACTGTGTCAGTATTAGTCTGTGCACATCAGATAACAGTAATATTAACTGTAAAATGAGAAAGCAAAGTATTTGTAAGCGATTCTTTAACTCACCACATTGACATAGCTTTCAACAAGCCCTTAAACTTCACCAGTATAACCGAATTCCTTAAATTCAGTCATGGATTTGGGTTTTGGTGTGCCACCCAAAGATTTTCAGTGGCCCCATCTGGCCACCCCTGTGAAATATTTCTGGGGGCACCACTGGTTTGCAGATATCTGCAATGAAAGTATTTTACCTCTAATGTGAATGGGCCTGTGTTAAATGTGCAACACAAGTATTACATTAACAAAAGTGGGATTTTTCACGATGATACAACAAAACCTAAGTCGGCTGTTAATGCTGTTAAAATCCAAACAAGTCAACACACTGGAACAGCAGAAGGGAGAAGAAATGTATTTACTGTATCTGAGACACACCGGCACTCTGGCTGCTGATGAGGAAGAATCTTGTGCAAGAAAATGGGCACTCTCACGACAACCTGTCAAAGATTTGTTCCGTATCTGTCTCATAATCTTTTGTTAATGTGGGTTTGAAAAAGCTGTCATTTTGTCCTGATAACAAAGCATCAGTATTCAAACATCAAAGAATGTAACTTGAGCAAGTACAGTTTTTGTGAACCAATAAATATTTTATTTTAAAGCATGTGATGGCATGTGGTATGTGCTGTTATTATTATTATTTTACAACCTGTTGTGGCTAGCTTTGACCCTTTATACATAATTTTTGGTATACCATTTTTGGCCCCCCCTCTGTTGGGGTACCTAGCACACAGATCTGGTACTAAAAGGTGGAGCTGTGAACACTGCAGTCTGTTGATTGGTCAATAGATAGAGTTGTGGCTGGTTTTGAGGCTCATGTAACCACTGTTCATACTGTGGAGAGTTTTATTAGTAAACTGTAACTATACAATCAAAGGATGTTTTGCTGCCTCTTGCAGCAGCTGGAGTTGGAGAAAAAAACAACTTAATTCACTGGGCCGACTGCTGATGACTTTTAAGGTGGAACATGTAATGTTACTCAATGTATGAGTTGACGATGTGAATCAATCAGCACATCTTGAATTTCACTGTGACAACTTTGACCATCACTTTAGTTTTTATATGACATACACTTTTAGTAATGAGTGGTTCTTCAAGTGTTCAATATCTTACTATATAATGACGAAAACTCTGTGTTTGTGTGTGTGTCTCTGTTCCACATTTTTCTCCTCACTGACTTGGTCAATCCATGTGAAATTTGGCACAGTGGTAGAGGGTCATGGGAGGATGCAAATGAAGCAATATTACATCAGTTGGCCAAAGGGGGGCGCTATAGCAACCGATTGAAATTGCAAACTTTGAATGGGCATATCTCATGCCCCGTATGTCATAGAGACGTGAAACTTTGCACAGAGATGCCTCTCCTCATGAGGAACAAATTTGCATCAAGAACCCATAACTTCCGGTTATATAGATTTTCCACCATTTTGAATTTTTAGAAAAACACTTAAAATCGATCTCTTCCTAGGAAGTTTGAGCGATCTGCATGAAACTGGGTGAACATAATCTAGGGACCAATATCTAA
The DNA here is from genome assembly GCF_041903045.1 of Epinephelus lanceolatus. Classification (NCBI taxonomy): domain Eukaryota; kingdom Metazoa; phylum Chordata; class Actinopteri; order Perciformes; family Serranidae; genus Epinephelus; species Epinephelus lanceolatus. Next base: position 16,465,752 of record NC_135755.1, read on the forward strand.
AGTTCCCTCTTGGCAAAAGTTTGAAAACTTACTAAAACTGAGCTTCTATAAGGCAATGAATATTGCGGAGGGCATGGCTCATCACATAAAGGTGTATAACATCTCAAGGGTTTCACCCATCACCACGCAACTTTGTAGGCATATGACCACACATAATCTGAGGGGACCCCTCCATTATTGACCCCATCAAACAAAATGGGGGCGCTAGAGAGCTAATTTCTTATCTAGGCCTAATCGCCATATTGATTTTTACTAAACTTGGTAGATATGTAGAACAGGACGCCTCAAGATGACTGGAGAAATTTAACTCTAATTGGCAACTGGGTGGCGCTATAACAACAGAAAAATGCTTAAAAATGGCTAAAATGTGACCGATCGTTGTGGCTCCCCCTGTGGACCAATGTTGTTGTTTTCTAATTTTTGGTATGACTAAGTCATGATATGGTATGCTGTACATAATCACGGAAACTGTCAGTGTGTCATTCTGTCTGTCCCACGTTTTTCTACTCACTGATGTGATCAATCTATGTGAAACTGCACATAGGCACTGAGGATTGGCATAGGTAGAAGGTGACAAAGCTACCAATGGGTATGGACTAGTGTATATTAATTTTCAAACAGGTTATGTGAACTGCATATATTCTAATCCTCACTTTGGGGGGGAAAAAAAAGCGTTGTGGAGCGTTGTTCCTGTGGGCTTCCTGTACTTTTTACCCCCTACATCTGCCCCCTTTTGCTAAGACCACATCCATCTTAAACCTCATCCTTTATTTTGATCTCAATTGCACACTTGTAAAGTTTCTGAGCTGCATTTTGCATGATTGTGACACTATCGCACTGACAAAATCTGTCAACAGACAGAGAGGCATGTGGGTATTTTTTTTAGCAGCCTAGGCTGCGGTTGGTATGTTAACATGCACTCCTGGTTTCTTTGATGCAGACAGATATGGGACACAGACAGACAGATACAATTGTTCGGAAAATTTCTCAGAAATGTGCTTGAACTACTGATGAAGCCATCAAGATTAAACAGACTTATCATGGTAAAAAATTAACAGGTACACGATTCTGTCACATTAAAAAGCAGCAGACAAACAGTTGATGAATTATTTAATCAACCTGTAGATATGTTCACAAGATGTTTCCCTTCTTTCATTTTCAACCCGCTGCTCATTATGTTTCATTACGGATGATGTTCATGAAGAAATGCTCTGTACTAGGAAGGCAAATGTGATTGTGAAAATTTCCGTCAGTAGTGATATACTTGGAATAATGCTATTTGACCATATTAACCAATTAGATAATCTAAATAATCTAAAAATCCAGGTAATGACAGGCACTGCACACAAGGGGGTAGATAAAGCCAGGAATATAGGCAAGATGGGACAAACAGGGCAACACAAAAACAAACAACAAACAAACAAAATATAGTCAGGTATAACAGTACTCTTGATATTACTGATATGTAGCGATGGTGAAATGAAGCCTCATGAACCACTTTCTTTATTTTCTGACCCCACCAGATGGCGCTCTTGGTTAAAGATAAAGGCTGAAGGACTGGCAATGAAGTGTGCTTTCAAACCTTTGTTGAACAAACAGCGCCATCTGGTGGCTTCAGAAAATAAAGACAGTGGTTCATGAGGCCTCATTTAGCCATCACTGCTGATATGCAAACTGGTTGTTTTTACTATACCATAGGTGGTTACTACGGGCACTAGTGTGTATGTCTGTGGCTGATAAATAACAAAGAGAAGAAGGGCTGAGCAAATTACACAAGGAGGAAATAAATAATATAAAAATGAAAAGTGTAATGTATAATTCTACATAAACACAATAATGGATATAATAATATTACAAAAAATAAAAATCACATTGATAAATGAAGAGAGAAAAAAAAAAAGACAGTGAAGTTGGCACCTCCAGTCACATTCCAAGGTCTTGAGGGGATACTTGTGCTCAGGTGGAGATCAGTTGTGCCGTGCTTGGTAGTAGTAGCAATAGAAGTAGTAATGGTAGAAGTAGTAGTAGAAGTAGAAGTAGAAGTAGTGGTAGTGGTAGAATTAGTCGTGGTGGTATGGAAAGGGCTTTCCATATGGGAGAAGAAGAAGAAGTAGAAGTAGCAATAGAAGTAGTAGTGGTAGAAATACTAGTAGTACTAGAAGTAATAGTAGTAGTCAAAGTAGTAGTAGTATTTTATTACATTTATTACCTCCCTTTGAGAGTGACAGAGGCCCACACATTGATGGATTTTAAGCTTCATAACAAGGTCTGCAAATTCATTTAGTGAAAACCAGTCCAACAAGTTTCTCTATGTTTTCACAATAACCAAATCATTTAATCTAAAACGTGACTAAATGCCGCACGTGCGTGAAAACATGTTCAGTATGCTTTTTTATTGGACTCTATTGTGAAACACGTCAGAGAGGTAAACTAGCGACAGAGAAGTCAGAGAAGATACAACAAACATATTCACAAACACTCTGGCAGTCGTGTGACTCTGACTTATTGTTGCACCTGTTATTTCATTATTGACAACATGGGTGGTAAGTTAATTTCTTTCAATTATTTCTGTCAGGACTCAAAACTGCACACTGAAATATGAATAATAGCTATTTGTTTTAAATATATTTTACAGTGCACAGGTGCTATTAGTAGATGGCTTCTATAGATCTGTTTTTTCTTCCTTCTTTTTCTCATATTGTTGAACAGTGACAGATTTTCTTCAGAATCAGAATCACTTTATGCTCCAAATGTACAATGTACAGAGACATTTGACTTAAAGTGTCGTGAAACAAGGAGTTAAAGGGGTTACACTAATGTAGAGGATGATGATGACAGTTACTGGATAGAAGACGATATTCAGATCCTTCACTAAAACTACAATTCCTTTCAGAAATGAGTCAGAAATGGAAGTTTAGTGCCTAGTTGACCTTACAACATGGCCTGGAGACGCCACAGAGAAGGACTTAGGAGGAGTTCAGGACCCACACCTTAATTTTACCCACACACTGTAGTTAGTAGTTTAATTAACCTTTCACTTATAAAGACTTTTGATCTTGTGATTTGTGTTTGTATAAATGTCCGCTCACTGTACACCAGGAAAAAGAACTTTGTAGCAGCCTTCAGTTTATGAGACCACATTAATTAATTAGGCAATTGGCTATCGACCTGTTTATTTTGATGGGTGGTGCTCCAAGGTTAAATTCTGTCATTTAATGGAGTAATAAAAATGCTGCATAATGCTACATTAGCACATATTGCACAGTCCATGGCCGGGGTTATACAGTCCTACACAGTGTGTGTGTGTGTTTGTGTCAGTCAAAGAGGATTTTTATTGTAACTGAGCTCATGTGTCTCTTCTTACACCTGCAGACAGCTTAAAGACAAATGTAAACTGTTACTGATGAGTATTATGTATTTATCATCTAACAACATGGATGGTGAGTTATTGTTACTTCTTATGGTTATCATCGTTGATCACTGTTCATTACTCTACAACATATGGCATTCTGGGACATCATATTTTGGCTAAATTATTCTTCAAATGATCACATTAAATACTGAAATCAAATCACTATTGTCTGCTGTAAAATGTAGCAGCCAGGTATGTAGCCTCCTGTGTGAGAGGGCGAGTCACCTGCATCAACCACTGGTCAATAACATCTCAGCAGAATATCCTGTGTCATCTGTATCTGAGGAAGACTTGCTGAGAGTTTTGACTGTTTCACTCACGTTACCTCTCTGGTAAATACTGAGCTGTAGACTGAAGATCGTCTTCCAGTGCCTTGCACCTGATAAATTCAAAGACTTACAGAGGATTTAAAACTGAATGTCTCATCCATTTGAGATAGTATCTCATTATTTTGACTTAGTATCTCATTATTTTGAGTTATTAGATCTTATTTTTTTTCCATCAAGTGGCGGACATGGGCTTCCATACTCTTTGGCCATGATTCTTTTTTCTTTCTGCTTTTTTTTCTTGTTACAGAGATCTTGACACTAGAGGGCACCAAGTCAGACTGTTTACATATATTTCTTTAATTCTTCCACGGGAAGTTCTGACAAATGTTTCAGAATAAAAGCCTATTTAGAAAATGGAGGGATTCTCTAGCCGAGGTTATAAGGGGCTTTTAATTTGAAGCAAGTGTTGAGTTTGAAATGACGGTGCGATATGTTAACTTTACAAAGACAACGGAGCAGATAAAAAGTAAATATATAAACACACAGAGGGATTAATAAATAACGGACCGTCTATAATGTAGTTTGTTTCAAATGAAGCTGGTAGCCTCTGCAGTTGTGGTGAGTAAAAGCCCCGCCGCCATTTGTTAGTTATTACTTTATGTCCGACCGTGAGGATGTAACATTGTTTGCTAGCTTGATGCTAATGATAGTAACGTTAACTCAGCGGGTTGACAAAGTGCCTCTGCTGTTTCACACCATCATTTCCCCCTTTTACTCTGTGTGGTAACATCCCTAGAGGAAATATTAAAAATGCTGGGGTGTTGTTGTCATACAGTTGTCTACGGCAGCAGATCGTTCTGTTTCTACTGGTCAAAGTGACGGCTGTGATGGGAGAATTGGATCTCAGTGAAGGGCAAGTGGTCCATAACTTTAATTTTGGAGACAAAAAATGTAGGCTTAGCGCCCTGTGGTCCATTGCCCAATAGGAAATGTAGAATACTCAAAAGTGCTTTAAAAGTGCTTGAGTTACTTTTCTCAGGGAGTAACATTGGAAGTACTTTTAAAGTAATTGAGTTACTTTATTCAGGGAGTAACACAGTAAAGTACTTTGGTTACTTTTTAAAAAAAGTAATGCAGTAACGTACTTTGATTACTTTTAAAGTAACCCTTACCCAACACTGGTTGACAGACAATAAATATAAAATATTAGGATAAAGTAAGCCAATTATTAAATTGAAGATTTTGCTCAGATTAATATTATTTATTGTTTTCAGTTTAGATAAAAAATCATTGTTTAAAACTGTGCCATCTCATTATCTTCTTCTGTTTCTGCAACTTTCCTTCTTGTAAATAGGGTAGGCAAAAATAAGCTGTTGCTTCAGCCTACGCCTTTTCACCCATATTTAACATAGAAATCCTAATTGTATGTATGTATATACCATGTTCTGTTGAATGGACGAATAAATTACTACGACTACTACTAATGGATTTTAACGTAAAATAACTTGAAATGTATTAAGCAATGGCTTTTTTTCCTGACAAAACAAACAAAATAAAAACAAAACAACAGAAAAACAATTGGCATCACAGAGGACTAAAATGCACAACTGTTTATTACAGCAATATGTACAGTATTTAAGGTCAAAACATTAGAATGAATAAAACAATAGGTCTGAAAATAAATGGTTAAAACCAATTTTTACTTTACATTTTCAAATTCAACCAAATGTTGCTTACCTTACTAGTTGAAGAACTACATACCGTTTCATTTATTTCCAGACCACCACCCAACTATGATAAATGCACTGTGCTACAAAGTGGAACTCAAATAACTCCAATGGAAACCTGTCTGCAGTGATGACACAGTATAAAGAGCAAGAAAGTGCATGCAGGGAGGGAGGGGTGGTGGATGGGTCAAACAAACAAGAGACTTTGACTCAGGAGACCAGTGTTCACGTCCCATGTAAAATGTTGAGATTTTTTAGCTTGGTTACGTAGTGAAGGTCACGTGACGAACATCACAACATAGTTGCAAACTAACTTAAGATACACAACAAAGGCTCTTATTTTAAGCCACACCATGATTTTTTTTTCTAAACATAACCAACTGGTTTTGTGGCCTGTGTCCTGTGAACACTGACGTTTATTTGGAAAAGACTGCCTGTAATGAGCAGAAATTGGCACGCTGTCCCTTAGCTTTAAAAACAGATGCTAGAGGGGTACCGCAAGTGTCATAGGTTAAAGCACAGGGCCACTGACTGAGCTGCCATATTTAATGAGTGTGACAATTTGAGTCAAGATAAAGGCTGGAATTAAAAATAACATAGATGATTGAGTAGTCTACAGCTGTCATTTTATCTGTCTGTCTTTCATCTGTGCCAAATAAACATTAAGGTTTGGGTAAATGTAAGTATGAGTCTGGAGTCTGTGCCAGATACCCAATATTAAAGGACTCTGATCGGGATCATGTTGGTTTCTTTTTATGTATTGACACCACTCTTAATTCTCTTATAATGATAATTACGTTGTTTTGTGAATAACTTATTTTTGACCAATGACAATTTTAGATAAGTTAATGTGTATCTTCTTATTTATGTGAAACAACCAAAATATAAATGTACAATGTATTGATGGACATTATTCTCTTTCAGTGTCAGACAGCAGAGTTGTCATTCTGGGAAAAACAGGAGTTGGGAAAAGCAGCCTGGCTAACACCATATTTGGAGAGAAACCATTCAAGGTCGACCACAGTCTCAACTCTGAAACAAGGAAATGTCAAGCAGAAACCAGATCTGTCAATGGAAGAAACATCACTTTGGTCGACACTCCTGGTTTCTTCGACACAGAGAGATCTGAAGAGGAGCTGAAGCCTGAGATACTGAGGTGCATCATAGAGTGCGCTCCTGGGCCTCATGCTTTTCTCATTGTACTTAAAGTGGAGAAATTCACCAAGCAGGAGCAGGATGTCATCAACAAAATACACCAATACTTCTCTGAAGAAGTCTTCAAATATGCCACAGTTGTCTTCACTCATGGTGACCAGCTCAAGGGACAGACAATTGAGGAAACTGTCCGTAGGAATAAGGCATTGAGTGATCTAGTGAAGAAGTGCGGGGGCCGCTGCCATGTCATTGACAATGAATACTGGAAAGACAACCAACAGGATGAATACAGGAGCAACAAGTACCAGGTGGAGAAAATACGAAACACAATAGTTGAGATAACAAAAGCAAACAAAGGAAGGTGTTACACCAATGAGATGCTCCAAGTAGCACAGGAAATAATTGAACAAAAGAAGACGCACATTAGAGAGTCATCGGAAAACATGTCAGAGGAAGAGATCACACGGCAGGCTAAAGACAGGGCATATAAGGAGATCTGGATCAGACTGGCAGGTGTTGGAACAGGTGTATTGTTAGGAGCTTTGTTTGGTGTAGTAGCGATGGTTGGAGTAGCTGTCTTCACTTTAAAGAAACTAGTGCCTGCGGCCAAAACAGTCATAGCAGGAGCAGCTGGTGCAGGAGGAACAACAGCAGCAGGAGCAGCAGCCACAGGAGCAGCAGCAGGAGCAATTGGTGCAGGAGGAACAACAGCAGCAGGAGCAGCAGCAGCAGCAGCAGGAGCAGCAGCTGCGGGAGGAACAGCAGCAGCAGCAGCAGCAGGAGGAGGAGCAGCAGCAGCAGGTGCAACAGCAGGAGGAGTAGCAGTAGCAGGGGGAGTAGGAGTAACTGGAACAACATTAATCGCAGCTGCAGGGGTATCTGCTGCAGTGGGAGCAGTAGTGGGAGGTTATACAGGATATCATGCAGCTGAGGGAGCAGACACGCCATGGGACGCAGCAAAGATGACAGCAGCTGCTGTCAAGGAGGGAGCCCAGTCTATCATAGATGGAGTGAGCAGCTTGAATGTTTCAAGCAAACCAACATATTCAAAGTTAAAAGAGAGTTAAAACCTACAATGAGCTGTGACTCCTGAAGACAGGGAGGAGAATATATCAATAAAGTCATGTCTACCTGTAGATCACATGAAAATCTTTTTAACCCATCGTTAACCATTGAGCTGAAGTATGTTTATTCATATGTGATATGTCACAGGTTTTATCTTGTCTGTGCTTCAAGTGCTTTTTCCTGTTTCACAATCTATCTTTGTGCCTCCACACCAGTGAAAGGAATTATGATTTCAGGTTGTCTGTCCTTCCATCCATCCATCCGTCTGTCTGTCCCTCCCATTCTTGCTAACGTGGTATCTCAAAAGAATGCCAAATTTGGCGCCAATGTCCACTTGGACACAACCATGACCTGATTAAATGTTTGTGGTCACTGGTCAAAGGCCAAAGTCAATGTAACCTTGCATCAGTCTCAATCTCATGAACACGACTCCTCTGGAACGCCTGGATGGAATTTTTTTGAATTTGGCAAAAATATCCTCTTAGACTGAGGAATTTGGTGGTCGAAGGTCAAAGGTCAAAGTCAGTGTCACCTCACAATACACATTTTGGTTATAACTCAAGAATTCCTACACTAACTATATGACATAAATGTCTAATAGGATAAAATGATGAATTGAAGACATTGTATATAAAAAAGGTCAAAGGTCAGCTTCACTGTGACATCATAATGTTCTGTATAAAACAGTGTGTTGCCCGGGGGAAGATGTTTGTGAAGCACCGGTGTTTTCACAGATGTGGACGTGATCCAAACTGCATTGTAAATATTTGGATTTGCACCTTATTTTTATTGTATATGATATTTTTTCACTGTTTCTTACTTTGTATTGTAACTGCTGCACAGCAAGTTGCAAATTTATCTTAACCACAGACTCTGTGTTTGATGTGTTGTTAAGTGCATATACTATAAACCAGTGGGACTCAACTCATGGCCCATGGGCCACATTTGGCCCACGACAGGGTGCCAGGTGGTCGACCAACCACTTACTAGTTCACAATGGAAAAAAAATGATTCAAATTGGATTTTTTTTGTGCTTTGAATCTAAATTAGCTGCCAGAGTGCAAAAAAGCATCAAAATAGAGCTTGTTTTCTGAGGTCAGGGCCACGCCCCCAATGTCCTCAAGTCCTAAAAAACACCTCCACGTACAGCAAACGTCAGGGGTTGAAAACAGGCAACACATTTGTTATATTTACTGATAAATATTTTAATGTTTCTTTATTAACTGGTTGTCCTTTTGCAAAAGTTGCTCCTGAGCACAGCAAGTTGAGTATCCCTGCTGTAAACTGAAGCTACAAACCACAAATATAAAATTGTTTTAACATATTTTATGTCTGAGATCTTTTAAAAATGCTGTAATCAAATCAATGTACTCATTGTTCACTGTTCTCTGTTGCAAAAGCTAACCAGCAAATATCATTTAATCTATGTACAACATCATTTTGTTAGAATAGCTGTGATTGTTAGTGAATTAAAATGTATGACCAAGATAAATATGAATAATCAATAAACTCAAATTTGTGGAAAAAAAATTGATTTGAGCAAAAAGTTTTTACTTGGTAAAGTTAGTTAGTTGTGGTGGAAGAAGAAGAAGTCGCAATAGAAGTAGTAGTGGTAATAGTAGTACTAGTAGTAATAGTAGTAGTCAAAGTAGTATTTTATTATATTTATTACCTCCCGTTAAGAGTGACAGAGGCCCACACGTTGATGGATTTTAAGCTTCATAACAAGGTCTGCAAATTAATTTAGAGAAAAGCAGCCCAACAAGTTTCTCTGTGTTTTCACAATGACACAATCATTTATCCTAAAACGTGACTAAATGTCGTGAAAACACGTTCAGTATGCTTTTTTTTGGACTCTGTTGTGAAACACGTCAGAGAGGCAAACTAGTGACAGAGAAGTCGGAGAAGATACAACCAGAGCTGAGTAGGGGTTACTTTAAAAGTAATCAAAGTATTTTAGTGTGTTACTTTTTTAAAAAGTAACCAGTTACTTTACTGTGTTACTCCCTGAGTAAAGTAACTCAAGCACTTTTAAAGCACTTTTGAGTATTCTACATTTCCTATTGGGCAATGGACCACAGGGCGCTAAGCCTACATTTTTTTGTCTCCAAAATTAAAGTTATGGACCACTTGCCCTTCACTGAGATCCAATTCTCCCATCACAGCCGTCACTTTGACCAGTAGAAACAGAACGATCTGCTGCCGTAGACAACTGTATGACAACAACACCCCAGCATTTTTAATATTTCCTCTGGGGATGTTACCACACAGAGTAAAAGGGGGAAATGATGGTGTGAAACAGCAGAGGCACTTTGTCAACCCGCTGAGTTAACGTTACTGTCATTAGCATCAAGCTAGCAAACAATGGTACATCCTCACGGTCGGACATAAAGTAATAACATTAACGAATAGCGGCGGGGCTTTTACTCACCACAACTGCAGAGGCTCCCAGCTTCATTTGAAACAAACTACATTATAGACGGTTATTTATTAATCCCTCTGTCTTTATATTTTTACTTTTTATCAGCTCCCGTTGTCTTAATAAAGTTAACACATCGCTCCGTCATTTCAAACTCAACACTTCCTAAATTTCCTTCAAATTAAAAGCCCCTTATAACCTCAGCTGAGAGAATTCCTCCTTTTTCTAAATAGGCTTTTATTGTGAAACATTTGTAAGAACTTGGTTGTGGAGGATACAGTAGCTTTTATGTTTACGTACGGTACTTCAGATGTAGCTCCTGCCATCTGCTGGCGCTTTTAGGTGACTACAACAACATTTGGGCTGGCACATGAACACACACAGTGACTCAAATAATAGTGAAAGTAATAAAAATAGGACAAGAATAACCCGATGACATCACACACGCCGTGAAAGACGACCGGGGATAATTGGTGAGTACCATCATGTAGTGTGTCATGTCTGTGGGCCAAGTCACGGCACGATTTTATGACTCCATAATCGTATAATGTGACATAGTGACTTTCAAAACAGGCAGAAAAGTCATGTAGTGTGTACCAGGCATAATGCAAGTCCTGAGTCTGACCTGTCTGTCAGCGAGTCCTCCTCCACCCTTTTTTTGTAACGCGTTATACCCAACTCTGGATACAACAAACATATTCACAAATGCTCTTGGAGTCGTGTGACCCTGACTCATTGTTGCACCTCAGTTATTTCATTATTGACAACATGGATGGTAAGTTAATTTCTTTCAATTATTTCTGCCGAGACTCAAAACTGCACACTGAAATATGAATAATAGCTAGTCATAACTTCTGCCCCTTGCTCAGACCACATCCATCTTAAACCTTGTCCTTCATTTTGATCTTAACTACACACTTATAAAGTTTCTGAGGTGTATTGGCATTGTGACACTATCGCACTGACAAAATCTGTCAACAGACAGAGAGGCATGTGGGTATTTTTTTAGCAGCCTAGGCTGCGGTTGGTATGCTAACATGCACTCCTGGTTTCTTTGATGCAGACAGATATGGGACACAGACAGACAGATACAATTGTTCGTAAAATTTCTCAGAAATATGCTCAAACTACTGATGAAGCAATCAAGATTAAACAGACTTATCATGGTAAAAAATGAACAAGTACATGAGTCTGTCACATTAGAAAGCAGCAGACAAACAGTTGATGAATTATTTAATCAACCTGTAGATATGTTCACAAGATGTTTCCCTTCTTTCATTTTCAACCCGCTGCTCATTATGTTTCATTACGGATGATGTTCATGAAGAAATGCTCTGTACTAGAAAGGTAAATGTGATGTAAATTAAAATTCCCATCAGTAGTGATATACTTGGAATAATGCTATTTGACCATATTAACCAATTAGATAATCTAAATAATCAAAAAATCCAGGTAATGACAGGCACTGCATACAAGGGGGTAGATAAAGCCAGGAATATGGACAAGATGGGACAAAACAGGGCAACACAAAAACAAACAAACAAAAGATAATCAGGTATAACAGGATTCTTGATGTCACTGATAAGCAAACTGGTTGTTTTTACTATAACAAAAGTGGTTACTACGGGCACTAGTGTGCATGTCTGTGTTTGGTAAATAACAGAGAGAAGAAGGGCTGAGCAAATTACACTAGGAGGAAATAAATAATATAAAAAATGAAAAGAGTAATGTATAATTCTACATAAACACAATAATGGACATAATCATATGACAAAAAATATAAATCACATAAAAAATACGGAGAGAAAGAAAAAGACAGTGAAGTTGGCACCTCCAGTCACATTCCAAGGTCTTGAGGGGATACTTGCGCTCAGGTGGAGATCAGTTGTGCCGTGCTTGGTAGAAGTAGCAATAGAAGTAGTAATGGTAGTAGAAGTAGCCTAGTAGAAGTAGTAGTAGTTGTAGAAATAGTAGGAGTAGTAGTAGAAGTAGTCGTGGTAGAAGAAGAAGAAGTAGAAGTAGCAATAGAAGTAGTAGTGGTAGTAGTAGTAGTAGTAGTAGTAGTTGTTGTAGAAATAGTAGGAGTAGTAGTAGAAGTAGTAGTAGTAGAAGTAGTCGTGGTAGAAGAAGAAGTAGAAGTAGCAATAGAAGTAGTAGTAGTAGTAGTAGTAGTAGAAGTAGTAGTAGTAGTAGTAGTAGTAGTAGTAGAAATAGTGGGAGTAGTAGTAGAAGTAGTTGTGGTAGAAGAAAAAGAAGAAGTAGAAGTAGCAATAGAAGTAGTAGTAGTAGTAGTAGTAGTTGTAGAAATAGTAGTAGTAGTAGTAGTAGTAGAATTAGTCGTGGTAGAAGAAGAAGAAGTAGAAGTAGTAGTTGTAGAAATAGTAGTAGTAGTAGAATTAGTCGTGGTAGAAGAAGTAGAAGTAGCAATAGAAGTAGTAGTGGTAGTAGTAGTAGTTGTTGTAGAAATAGGAGTAGTAGTAGAAGTAGTAGTAGTTGTAGAAATAGTTGTGGTAGTAGTAGTAGAAGTAGTAGTAGTAGTAGAAATAGTAGGCGTAGTAGTAGAAGTAGTAGTAGTTGTAGAAATAGTAGGCGTAGTAGTAGAATTAGTCATGGTAGAAGAAGAAGAAGTAGAAGTAGCAATAGAAGTAGTAGTAGTAGTTGTTGTTGTATAAATAGTAGTAGTAGTAGTAGAAGTAGTAGTAGTTGTAGAAATAGTTGTGGTAGTAGTAGTAGTAGTAGAATTAGTCGTGGTAGAAGAAGTAGAAGTAGCAATAGAAGTAGTAGTAGTAGTAGTAGTTGTTGTAGAAATAGTAGGAGTAGTAGAAGAAGTAGTAGTAGTAGTAGTAGTTGTAGAAATAGTAGTAGTAGTAGTAGAATTAGTCATGGTAGAAGAAGTAGAAGTAGCATTAGAAGTAGTAGTGGTGGTAGTAGTAGTGGAAATAGTAGTAGTAGAAATAGTAGGAGTAGTAGTAGAAGTAGTAGTAGTAGTAGAAGTAGTTGTGATAGAAGAAGTAGAAGTAGCAATAGAAGTAGTAGTGTAGAAGTAGTACTAGTAGTAATAATAGAAATAGTAGTAGTAGTAGTAGTAGTAGTAGAAGTAGTAGTAGAAATAGTAGGAGTAGTAGTAGAAGTAGTAGTCGTAGTAGTAGTAGTAGTAGTAGAAGTAGTAGTCGTAGTAGTAGTAGTAGTAGTAGAAGTAGTAGTAGTAGTAATAGAAGTAGTTGTGGTAGAAGAAGAAGTAGAAGTAGCAATAGAAGTAATAGAGGTAGAAATAGTAGTAATAGTGATAGTAGTAGTAGTAGTAGTAGTGGTAGTAGTAGTAGTAGTAGTAGTAGTAGAATTAGTCGTGGTAGAAGAAGTAGAAGTAGTAGTGGTAGAAATAGTTGTAATAGTGATAGTAGTAGTAGTAGAATTAGTTGTGGTAGAAGAAATACAAGTGGCAATAGAAGTAGTAGTGGTAGAAATAGTAGTAATAGTGATAGTAGTAGTAGTAGAATTAGTTGTGGTAGAAGAAATAGAAGTGGCAATAGAAGTAGTAGTGGTAGAAATAGTAGTAATAGTGATAGTAGTATTAGTAGTGGTAGTAGTAGTAGAATTAGTCGTGGTAGAAGAAGAAGTAGAAGTAGCAATAGAAGTAGTAGTAGTAGAAATAGTAGTAGTGGTAGTAGTGGTGGTAGTAGTAGTAGTAGTAGTAGTAGTAGAATTAGTCGTGGTAGAAGAAGTAGAAGTAGTAGTGGTAGAAATAGTTGTAATAGTGATAGTAGTAGTAGAATTAGTTGTGGTAGAAGAAATAGAAGTGGCAATAGAAGTAGTAGTGGTAGAAATAGTAGTAATAGTGATAGTAGTATTAGTAGTGGTAGTAGTAGTAGTAGAATTAGTCGTGGTAGAAGAAGAAGTAGAAGTAGCAATAGAAGTAGTAGTTGTAGAAATAGTAGTAATAGTGATAGTAGTAGTAGTAGAATTAGTTGTGGTAGAAGAAGTAGAAGTGGCAATAGAAGTAGTAGTTGTAGAAATAGTAGTAATAGTGATAGTAGTAGTAGTAGAATTAGTTGTGGTAGAAGAAATAGAAGTGGCAATAGAAGTAGTAGTGGTAGAAATAGTAGTAATAGTGATAGTAGTAGTAGTAGAATTAGTTGTGGTAGAAGAAATAGAAGTGGCAATAGAAGTAGTAGTGGTAGAAATAGTAGTAATAGTGATAGTAGTAGTAGTAGAATTAGTTGTGGTAGAAGAAATAGAAGTGGCAATAGAAGTAGTAGTGGTAGAAATAGTAGTAATAGTGATAGTAGTATTAGTAGTGGTAGTAGTAGTAGAATTAGTCGTGGTAGAAGAAGAAGTAGAAGTAGCAATAGAAGTAGTAGTAGTAGAAATAGTAGTAATAGTGATAGTAGTAGTAGTAGTGGTAGTAGTAGTAGTAGTAGTAGTAGTGGTAGTAGTAGTAGTAGTAGTAGTAGTAGTAGTAGAATTAGTCGTGGTAGAAGAAGTAGAAGTAGTAGTGGTAGAAATAGTTGTAATAGTAATAGTAGTAGTAGAATTAGTTGTGGTAGAAGAAATAGAAGTGGCAATAGAAGTAGTAGTGGTAGAAATAGTAGTAATAGTGATAGTAGTAGTAGTAGTGGTAGTAGTAGTAGAATTAGTCGTGGTAGAAGAAGAAGTAGAAGTAGCAATAGAAGTAGTAGTAGTAGAAATAGTAGTAATAGTGATAGTAGTAGTAGTAGTAGTGGTAGTAGTAGTAGTAGTAGTAGTGGTAGTAGTAGTTGTAGTAGTAGTAGTAGTAGTAGAATTAGTCGTGGTAGAAGAAGCAGAAGTAGTAGTGGTAGAAATAGTTGTAATAGTGATAGTAGTAGTAGTAGAATTAGTTGTGGTAGAAGAAATAGAAGTGGCAATAGAAGTAGTAGTGGTAGAAATAGTAGTAATAGTGATAGTAGTATTAGTAGTGGTAGTAGTAGTAGAATTAGTCGTGGTAGAAGAAGAAGTAGAAGTAGCAATAGAAGTAGTAGTAGTAGAAATAGTAGTAATAGTGATAGTAGTAGTAGTAGTGGTAGTAGATCGACCTGGACATACAGCATAACACCTACCTGTGGATTAAGGACTTCCTGACAAACCGGCCACAGTCAGTCAGGATGGGCCCTCAATGCTCCTCCACTCTGACACTCAGCACAGGAGCCCCACAAGGCTGCGTGCTGAGCCCCTTCTTCTACTCTCTGTACACTCATGACTGTGTACCATCTCACAACGCCACCACTGTAGTTAAATTTGCAGATGACACGACTGTGGTGGGGCTGATCACTAAAGGCGATGAGTCGACCTACAGAGAGGAGGTACAGGGGCTGACAGTGTGGTGCAGAGAAAACAATCTGACTCTGAACATCAGAAAAACAAAAGAACTCATAATTGACTTCAGGAAGAAGCAGGATGTCCATTTGCCACTGTACATCAATGGGGAGAGGGTGGAGAGGGTGTCCAGCTTCAAATTCCTGGGCACACACATTACAGAGGACCTCACATGGACAGTTAACACTACAGCACAGGTCAAAAGGGCCCATCAACGACTGTACTTCCTGAGAACGCTCAGGAAGATAAACCTGTCCCTGCAGCTCCTGAGGTCATTCTACTGCTGCTCAACTGAGAGCATCCTCACCCATGGAATCCTGGTGTGGTATGGTAGCAGCTCTGCAGCAGACAAAAAAATCCCTGCAGAGAGTCATAAAAACCGCACAAAACATCATAGGACACCAGCTACCTGCCATAAAAGACATTTTCACCTGCCGCTGCCTGAAGAAGACACACAACATCCTAAAGGACTCACTTCACCCTGCCCATCACCTGTTTGAACTGTTACCCTCCAACACACGCTACAGGTCCATCAGAACACGCACCACACATTTTATGAACAGTTTCTATCCCAAAGCCATCACCATAATGAACTCTGAACTGACCTGGATCACATCACAACAAAATGTGCAATAATTTCTTAATGTGCAATAATTGTATGAGCACTTTATTTTATCTCTTTTAACTGCATATGTTGGCATGATGAGTGTACGGTCTGTCTACTGTGTAGATGAGAGTATAAGTGATGGATGAATTTATTTATTTATTTATTCTTACTTTTCATTTATTTTTATTGAGTCTGAACTTGAATGCAACTGAATTTTGTTGTATGTTCTGTACAATGAGAATAAATTAATCTAATCTAATCTAATCTAATCTAATCTACTAGAAGTAATAGTAGTAGTCAAAGTAGTAGTAGTATTTTATTACATTTATTACCTCCCTTTGAGAGTGACAGAGGCCCACACATTGATGGATTTTAAGCTTCATAACAAGGTCTGCAAATTCATTTAGTGAAAACCAGTCCAACAAGTTTCTCTATGTTTTCACAATAACCAAATCATTTAATCTAAAACGTGACTAAATGCCACACGTGCGTGAAAACACGTTCAGTATGCTTTTTTATTGGACTCTATTGTGAAACACGTCAGAGAGGTAAACTAGTGACAGAGAAGTCAGAGAAGATACAACAAACATATTCACAAACGCTCTTGCAGTCGTGTGACTCTGACTTATTGTTGCACCTGTTATTTCATTATTGACAACATGGGTGGTAAGTTAATTTCTTTCAATTATTTCTGTCAGGACTCAAAACTGCACACTGAAATATGAATAATAGCTATTTGTTTTAAATATATTTTACAGTGCACAGGTGCTATTAGTAGATGGCTTCTATAGATCTTGTTTTCTTCCTTCTTTTTCTCATATTGTTGAACAGTGACAGATTTTCTTCAGAATCAGAATCACTTTATGCTCCAAATGTACAATGTACAGAGACATTTGACTTAAAGTGTTGTGAAACAAGGAGTTAAAGGGGTTACACTAATGTAGAGGATGATGATGACAGTTATTGAATAGAAGACAATATTCAGATCCTTCACTAAAACTGAAATTCCTTTCAGAAATGAGTCAGAAATGGAAGTTTAGTGCCTAGTTGACCTTACAACACGGCCTGGAGACGCCACAGAGAAGGACTTAGGAGGAGTTCAGGACCCACATTGACACTTTATAGTTACGACTCTTTTGGGGCAAGGCCCTGAAAACTAAACTTCTTTCAAAGACTCAATGAAAAGCCAGGAACCAGAGGAGGATTGGCAATTGATGATCAGAGCAGCTTTGAAACTCCCAACATGCTGCATTTTTCAGAACCCACACGTTAATTTTACCCACACACTGTAGTTAGTAGTTTAATTCACCTTTCAGTTATAAACAGGGCCAGTTCTTGGCATAAGCCATATAGGCGGTCGCCTAGGGTGCCACATGCTGGCGGGGGTGCAGCTGCAAGCCCTCAAAAAAATAAAATAAAATAGAATAAATAAAATAAAATAAAATAAATAAATACTAGTAATAATTTGCAGCCCCAACTGGTGCCCTTTCCTCATGCTCTGTCTTGAAAAAAAGAACAAATAAAGAAAAAGTAAACAACAACAACCCCCCTGTTGTTTGTCATTATTTGACCTGGCCCTGAACCTGTCCTGCACCGTGCTCAGTCACGTCACTGTGGGAGAGAGGGGTGGGCCGAGTTATCTGTGCGCATCTCAGGTAGGTAGGTTGTGACTGATAGACAACAAGAGGTCATAATTTGTCAAATTATTGGGTTAACATCATGAAAAGACCTCCAACCCCTCAGGTGTGACATACAGAAAGCGGAGAAAAGAGGAGGCGGAGGTCCCAGTATCGAAGTATGTCGTCTTTTATAACATTAAAAAATGCTGTTTGACTTTTCATTTGTACGAGCTAGCAGCTTGCGAAGCTGAAATAAAGCAAAGTTGCCTAATAATGCTACTGTAGATAATGATGTGATCGCTGCTAAGGATTGAGTTAAGCTGCTGAGCTGGTTTATTGCTGTTTGTATCTGGTGAACTACTGGCTGCTTAGTGCTCCTCCCTTAGCACATTAGATATTGTGCTGAAATTTGATAACAAATAGGGACAACTGTGAAATTAATGTGTGACTATATAATTGTAGTGCTGCCTCTTTTATTTTAGTAATGCACAATCACAACTAGATAATAATTCATGTTATGTTGAACACATCACTGGTGCAAGTAGTAGTCTGTCTGCTGCAGCTACATGTTTTGCTTGTACTGTACAGTAAGAGGCAAATCTACTCTACATCTGTCCAGATGCACTGAGAAAATATTTGAACGGGAAAACCCAAGAAGCTGCTGCAGAGGGGCCTTCTCTGACGTCTCCTCCACTCAATGAAGAATGTAAGTTTAGCCAATTATTTGTGGTCTCTGATACACTGCTATGTTGTCATTTTTATCATTATTTTTGTTGTTGTTATTAAAATTATTATTATACTGTCATTATTATTACTGTTGAATGTTCCAGTTTAACCTTGTTACTAATTACAGTAAATGTAGGTCAAATAAAATAAAGTCTGTTTGTACAGTGCCTACTTTATATGAAGTAGAATGACACAACAGACTTAAAGCAGTGGTGTAACAGTATGGATGTACTGTATGTTTGAATACAGCTACAAGTCACGCAACAAGCAGCAGCACGGCTGGATTCAGCACACCACCTCACTACCTCACGACTTCCAGTGAGACACAGCCTGAATCAGTCTATTTTTACAATGTCAACAAGCTGGCCAAGCCTTTAAACATTTATAAACCTCCATAGTGATGGAACCCCAATCCTGCCTAGGGCACCAAAGTGGCTAGAGCCAGCTCTGCTTATAAAGACTTTTGATCTTGTGATTTGTGTTTGTATAAATGTCCGCTCACTGTACACCAGGAAAAAGAACTTTGTAGCAGCCTTCAGTTTATGACACAACATTAAGTAATTAGGCAATTGGCTATCGACCTGTTTATTTTGATGGGTGGTGCTCCAAGGTTAAATTCTGTCATTTAATGGAGTAAGAAAAATGCTGCAAAATGATACATTAGCACATATTGCACAGTCCATGGTCGGGGTTATACTGTCCTATACAGTGTGTGTGTGTGTTTGTGTCAGTAGGTGTATGTGCGTGCATGCATGCAGGAGGAAGACAGGGGGAGCTGTCCATAATATGCCTGGGGGCCTCTCTCTGTGTATTGACAGCATTCTTCATTCCCGTATGCCGCTAACTGATTTCCTCTTTCATTGTGATTTTTGACCAAAGAGGATTTTTATTGTAACTGAGCTCATGTGTATCCCCTTACACCTGCAGACAGCTAAAGGTCAAATGTAAACTATTACTGACAGACATTATTCTCTTTCAATGTCAGACAGGAGAGTTGTCATTCTGGGAAAAACTGGAGTTGGGAAAAGCAGCCTGGCGAACACCATATTTGGAGAGAAACAGTTTAAGGTCTATGATACTTCCAAATCTGGGCTTGTCGAGCAGAAAGCAGATCTGTCAATGGGAGACTCACCACTTTGATCGACACTCCTGGTTTCTTTGACACAGATAGACCTGAGGAGGAGCTGAAGTGTGAGATACTGAGGTGCATCATAGAGTGTGCTCCTGGGCCTCATGCTTTTCTCATTGTGCTTAAAGTGGACAAATTCACAAAGCAGGAGCAGGCTGTCATCAACAAAATCAATGAATGCTTTTCTGAAGAAGTCTTCAAATATGCAACAATCGTCTTCACTCATGGTGACCAGCTGGAGGAAGGACAGACAATTGAGGAATTTGTCTGTCAGAATAAGGCATTGAGTGATCTGGTGAAGAATTGCGGAGACCGCTGCCACGTCATTGATAATAAACACTGGAACAACCAACAGGATGAATACAGGAGCAACCGGTTCCAGGTGAAGAAGCTACTTGACACACTAGACAAGATAACTGAGGCAAACAAAGGAGGCTGCTACACCAATGATATCCTACAAGCAGTGGAGAAAGAAATACAGAAAGAGGAGGAGCTCATTAGACAGTCATCAGGAAACATGTCAGAGGAGGAGATCACACAGCAGGCGAAAGACAGCGTATGGAAGAAGCTTTGGATCAAACTGGCAGGTTTTGAATTAGGTGTATTGTTGGGTGCTTTGTCTGGTGTGGGAGTGAGTCTTATATTCATATTGCTGAAGATGAGGTAGGACCATCACTTAAAAGAATGGCAGGAAGAACAAAAGAAGCAAGAGAAAGAGCGGCACTAACAGTAGCAATAACAGGACTAGATGCAGCTGAAGGAGCAGACACACAATATGGAGTGCAGTGAAGATGGTTGAAGGATGAAGCACTATCTGCCTTTGATAAAAACATGACGCAGCACATGATGATTGCCTTAAAATCTTGTTCTATACAACCTTTGATCATTGATCTGATGATGTTTATTCATGTGTGATATTAACCATACATACACACTTGCACTTACCTAATACTCAGATGTAATATTTTACGTACATGTCTATATGCATCCCACCTGGAATGATCCTCACCATTTGCCTCTTTATATCTGATGATCTATACTGGTAACCTGTTTTGGCATTGTACGTATTTTGTATATGTTTTGAATCTGTGCCTTATTGTTATTTTATATGTTTACTCTTTCCTACATTGTATTGAAACTGACAGCAATGACAGCAATTTCCTGAGGACTAAAGTTTTATCTCATATTAAGCCCAGAGTGTCTTTTCGATGTGTTGTTAAGTGCATCTGCTGTAAACTGTAGCCACAAACCACTCATATAAAATGGTTTTAACCTCTGTTATGAATAAGATCTTATAAATATAATAAATATATTTAATAATAATAATATAATAATAAATAAATAAAAAAATAAATATAAAATAAATTAAAATTAAATCAGTGTATACTGTTGGCTGTGGTTCTGTCTTGGCGAGGTTAATCTCCTTTCCCATCACACACACACACATGGTTATCATTACTGATTACTGTTCATTACTCTATAACATATGGCATTCTGGGAAATCTTACTTTGGCTAAATTATCCTTCAAATGATCACATTAAATATTGAAATCAAATCAGTATTGTCTGCTGTAAAATGTAGCAGCCAGGTGTGTAGCCTCCTGTGTGAGAGGGCGAGTCACCTGCATCAACCACTGGTCAATAACATCTCAGCAGAATATCCTGTGTCATCTGTATCTGAGGGAGACTTGCTGAGAGTTTTGACTGTTTCACCCACGTTACCTCTCTGGTAAATACTGAGCTGTAGACTGAAGATCGTCTTCCACTACCTTGCACCTTATAAATTCAAAGACTTACAGAGGATTTAAAACTGAATGTCTCATCCTACTGGCTGATCTTTAAAGATTAACTTTGAATTTATATAAACTTGTCTGTGATTGTCTCTGATGCCATGTGCTCTTGTTATGTCTGGTGTGTTATATTTTTAGTGTTTGTATTTGTCCTTTTCTATTTGGCCATGTTTTTTTCTTTCTGCTGTTCTTTCTTGTTAAAGAGATCTTGACACTAGAGGGCGCCAAGTCAAACATGCAATGCTCCTAACTTCATTTTAGACTGTGGGACTTTCCACCTCCTTTGAGTTTAAACAAACAAACATCCTCTTCCTGTGCATGTCCCTCACACATTCCTCAGTCTTTATATAACTTTAGTTTGAGATAGAGCTGGCATAGTGTGAGATTTTCATTACACGGTTTGAAAATAATAATAATAGTTTTAAAGCCATCAGTCAAATTCATTTTTAATTTTGTGCATTTTGTTTCTTTTTTCAGTAAATTAATTCAGCTAAAAATATGAGTGTCTGGAGGTGGAGAGGGAGACAAACTGAGAACTAATGGACATGAAAGTAATTAAAGAGGTGCTGGATTATTTACACAATAATATCATATGTGTATTATTAACATGTTTCCTTTTTAAATATCATGGTTATTGTCGATACTCATTTATCACAGCATGCCTAGTTTGCAGTAAACATGTCAGTCTTGCTGATCATGAAATTAGCGGCTCTGATGTTGCAGTTGCTCACCATTTCATATTAATTATAGGTATATCTAAATAATCAAGAGAATATTCGAGGACCCTAAGTGATTTTTATTCCTCCTCCACTTTTGAGGGGCTTAACATGCTCAAAAGCTACAAAGCCAAAAAATGACTCAAATTTTGATGAAACAGCCCCCGAAGCAACTTGTAGCATGTGCGAAAATTGGTAGATACCTGTAAACTCCCAAGACATACAAAAAAGTCTCTTAGACCCATGATCTTACCCTGCAGGAAGTCGGCCATTTTGAATTTACGGTGCCACTTCCAGGGGTCGTACCTTGACAAGCTCCCATTTTGCCAAAACACAACAATTGGCATTAACTTCAGTGTACTTGGTTCAATAAGCCTGAAACTTCACACGCTCCTTAATAGTGCAGGCCAGGATGCATGATAAGAGTTTAATCGATGGGCGTGGCAAAATGGCTTGGCCACACCCTTTAAAGAGCATCCCCTGCAGCATGTTTCACCAACATGCACAAAAATTGGTAAACATGTATCATGCCCTGACACACAAAAAAAGCCTTTTGCACCCATAGGCCAAACCCAACAGAAGTCAACAGTATTGTGTCAGAAGAGGTAAAATGCCAACTTTCTTTGTTCATATGAATCATGTGTTTGGCAGGATGGTCATTTATTTATTTGTTTGTGTTGTTTTGCTTTGTTTCATTTTGTTTGGTTGCTCATTTAGTATTGTTTCATGGTTGATACAGTTGCTTTATTCATACTTTAGTTCAGTATTATTTTGTCTTTTGTTATATTAGGTGGTCTCTGTTAGTTTCTTTTCTTTTTTTTTTTTATCTTAGCCCTTCGGACATTTTATTGCTTTCTCCCAAGAAATTTGACATACATTATTGCAGCAGTTCTGTGTGTTTTTAACACGCTCTTTGTTGGTCTTTTTCTTTGCATGAGTGCTGCAGGACTGGTGATAGCGTGGCAGCCTGGACGGTGAAGGGAGTGGTGTTCAGAGTTCTTCAACCGAGCTTCACACCACCTTAAACATGTATCTTGCACGTCATTCACACTTTATAGTTTTCCCTTATAGTTTGGTTATTTTGCTGTGTGTGTGCATGTGTTGGGCACGGAGCGTGGTGAGTACTCTGTCCCCATTTAAATTTTTCCTTCCCCGACGACGGCTACGTCCAGCTGTCCTGTAGTGCTCCTGCCTGTATTTTAAATCAGTTAGGTTAATTAAAGTTTGGTCTTTTTTTCTTTTTTTTAAATGTGCTGCTGATTGTAATAAAGTTTGTAATCTTGGGGGAAGCCCTTTGTCCTTGACCATTATTTGACCATCATCTGTATCATTTTGAGGGATCTGTGGCCTTCTAGATGGTTTAAGTGGGTCTTATAAATTGGAGTAATTTAAAGTAATCAAAAACTAATCTGAGCCCTGCCACGGAGCAGGCCGCATGTGACGTGCATTATACCGAGTAGCAAAACAAAATGGAGGTGTGTGGTGATTATACTGTGTCGAAAAACAAAACGGATGCATGTAAAAACACCTACAGTCACTTTTTTTGGGCACGCTATGTAGTCAGGAAGTGAGAGTGGCGGCCAAACTCAGAGAGAATACAGGAAACCTATTCACACTCAGGCAGTCTTGTCAGTCACTCTGACTAACTGTCGCCTCACTGTAACTTCATTTTTGACAACATGGACGGTAAGTTTATTTCTTTCAGTTATTTCTGTCAGGACTGAATGTTGTACATTGCGCTGTGAGATGCAGAGCTTTTCATAATAGCTTTGTTCATTTTAAATCGTCATTTCCAGCATGCAGTTGCTACATTTAGATGAGGTACTAATAAAATATTTACCAATTCCCACTAGTACTTAACTGTAGGTACAGTGGAAGATAAGACTTTGGGGAACAAGGGAGTAATTACCATTTTAGAGAAAGGAGAAATAAATTATTTTTGCAAATACTGGCGAAATCTGTGGTGTAATGGAAGCTGATGAGGAGGGTGTACTACTAAGTAGATGGGTAGGTTTCCAAGGTGGAAGTGGGTATACTCTCCTAAATATTCCCATGACTTTTTGGCTACCAGAGCTAAAAGCAGTGTTAGGGCAGAATGCAGCTCTTCTCCCCCTCACCACGCCTCAATCTGTCCTGTACATTAAAGGCAAAAAGCCTGAAAAAATAATCTTAAAAAGAATACACACAGTCACACAAAAACAAAACAACACATAAATACAAAATAACATCTAACCAAACAACAAAATCCATGCCGATGGCACACCTGCAGACTTTTAGCAGACTTTTTATGAATCTGTTAAAACTCTGTTGCTTAATGCCTTCAGTTATTCATATGGGGAAAGAAAACTCACAGAAACTCAACAGGAAGGTTTGATATAACTGTAGTTAAACAAGATTCATGTGGAAGGTATAAGGACCTACCTGTATTAATATAACTAATTATATTACAGTGTAAATATGTTAGCTAAATGTCTTGCAAATAGATTGAAAAGGTATTATCAAATATAATACATCCAAATCCACAAGGTAGTCACATCAGTAATAACATCAGACATATATATATTTCATTCTTTTAGCTGATTTTAAGAAAAGCATTTGATAAAGTATGCTTGGGTTTTATTTATACAGTTTAAGAATATTTTAATTTTCGAGACTTAATTATTAGTTTGTTGACAGTAATGTATTTCAGCGTAAAATAACTTGAAATGTAAAATATTAAGCAATGGCCTTTTTTTTCGGACAAAACAAACAAAACAATAAAAAACAATTTGCATCATAGAGGACTAAAATGCACAACTATTTATTACAGCAATATGTATTTAAGGTCAAAACATTAGAATGAATAATACAATAGGTCTGAAAATAAATGGTTAAAACCAATTTTTACTGTATGTGGACGAATTAAATTTTCAAATTCAACCAAATGTTGCTTATCTTACTGGCTGAAGAACTACATACCTTTTCATTTATTTCCAGACCACCTCCCAACTATGATAAATGTGCTGTGCTACAAAGTGGAACTCAAATACCTCAGATGGAAACCTATCTGCAGTGATGACATAGTATAAAGAGCAAGAAAGTGCATGCAGGGAAGGAGGGGTGGTGGATGGGTCAAACAAACAAGAGACTTTGACTCAGGAGACCAGTGTTCATGTCCCATGTAAAATGTAGAGATTTTTTAGCTTGGTTACGTAGTGAATGTCATGTGACGAACATCACGACAAAGTCACTAACTAACTTAAGATACACAACAAAGGCTCTTATTTTAAGCCACACCATGATTTGTTTTCTAAACATAACCAACTAGTTTTGTGGCCTGTGTCCTGTGAACACAGACGTTTATTTTGAAAAGACTGCCTGTAATGAGCAGAAATTGGCACGCTGTCCCTTAGCTTTAAAAACAGATGCTAGAGGGGTACCCCGAGTGTCATAGGTTAAAGCACAGGGCTGCTGACTGAGCTGCCATATTTAATGAGTGGGACAATTTGAGTCAAAATAAAGGCTGGAATTAGAAATAACATAGATGATTGAGTAGTCTACAGCTGTCATTTTATCTGTCTGTCTTTCATCTGTGCCAAATAAACATTAACGTTTGGATAAATGTAAGTATGAGTCTGGAGTCTGAGCCAGATACCTAATATTAAAGGACTCTGATCGGGGTCATGTTGGTTTCTTTTTATGTATTGACACCACTCTTAATTCTCTTATAACGATAATTCTGTTGTTTTGTGAGTAACTTATTTTTGTCCAATGACCAAGTTAATGTGTATCTTCTTATATATGTGAAACAACCAAAAGCTAAATGTACAATGTATTGATGGACATTATTCTCTTTCTGTGTCAGACAGGAGACTTGTCATTCTGGGGAAAACTGGAGTTGGGAAAAGCAGCCTGGCTAACACCATACTTGGAGAGAAACCATTCAAGGTTGATGATACTTCCAACTCTGGAACAAAAGAATGTCAAGCAGAAACCAGATCTGTCAATGGAAGAAACATCACTTTGATCGACACTCCTGGTTTCTTTGACACAGAGAAATCTGAGGAGGAGCTGAAGTGTGAGATAGTGAGGTGTATCACAGAGTGCGCTCCTGGGCCTCATGCTTTTCTCATTGTACTTAAAGTGGAGAAATTCACAGAGCATGAGCAGGATGTCATCGACAAAATCAATGAATGCTTTTCTGAAGAAGTCTTCAAATATGCAACAATCCTCTTCACTCATGGTGACCAGCTGGCGGAAGGAGAAAAAATTGAGGATTTTGTCTGCAAGAATAAGTCCTTGAGTGATCTGGTGGAGAAATGCGGAGGCCGCTGCCATGTCATTGATAATAAATACTGGAAGAACAACCAACAGGATGAATACAGGAGCAACAAGTACCAGGTGGAGAAACTACTTAACACAATAGATGAGATAACAAAAGCAAACAAAGGAAGGTGTTACACCAATGAGATGCTCCAAGTAGCACAGGAAATAATTGAACAAAAGAAGACGCACATTAGAGAGTCATCGGAAAACATGTCAGAGGAAGAGATCACACGGCAGGCTAAAGACAGGGCATCTAAGGAATTCTGGCTCAGATTGGCAGGTGTTGGAATAGGTGTATTGTTAGGAGCTTTGTTTGGTGTAAAACTGTTAGGTAGAATAGTTTTCAACATTTTAAAGGGACTAGTGACTGTGGCCAAAGCACCTGTAGTAGCAGTACCAGCAGCTGCAGGAGAAACAGCAGCAGGTTCAGCAGCAGGAGGAACAGCAGCAGCAGGGGGACTAGGAGTAACATTGATCTCAATTGGGGTATCTGCTGCAGTGGGAGCAGCAGTGGGAGGTTATACAGGATATCATGCAGCTGAGGGAGCAAACACGGCATTGGAAGCAGCAATGATGGCAGCAGCTGCTGTCAAGGGGGGAGCCCAGTCTATCGAATTGATCAAAGATGGAGTGAGCGATTGTTTGAATGTTTCAAGCAAACTAACATATTCAAAGTTAAAAGAGAGTTAAAACCTACAATGAGCTGTGACTCCCAAAGACAGGGAGGAGAATATATCAATAAAGTCATGTCTCCCTGTAGATCACATGAAAATCTTTTTAACCCATCGTTAACCTTTGAACTGAAATATGTTTATTCATATGTGATATGTCACAGGTTTTATCTTGTCTGAGCTTCAAGCGCTTTTTCCTGTTTCACAATCTATCTTTGTGCCTCCACACCAGTGAAAGGCGGCCAGAGGCATTATGATTTCAGGTTGTCTGTCCTTCCATCCATCCATCCATCTGTCTGTCCCTCCCATTCTTGCTAACATGGTATCTCAAAAGAATGCCAAATTTGGCACCAATGTCCACTTGGACACAACCATGACCTGATTAATTTTTTTGTGGTCATTGGTCAAAGGCCAAGGTCAGTGTAACCTTGCATCAGCCTCAATCTCATGAACACGACTCCTCTCGAAGACCTGGATGGAATTTTTTGAATTTGGCAAAAATATCCACTTAGACTGAAGAATTTGGTGGTCGAAGGTCAAAGGTCAAAGGTCAAAGTCAGTGTGACCTCACAAAACACATTTTGGTTAAAACTCAAGAATTCCTACACTAACTATATGACACAAATGTCTAATAGGATAAAATGATGAATTGAAGACATTGTATATACAAAAGGTCAAAGGTCAGCTTCACTGTGACATCATAATGTTCTGTATAAAACAGTGTGTTGCCCGGGGGAAGATGTTTGTGAAGCACCAGTGTTTTCAGATGTGGACGTGATCCAAACTGCATTGTAAATATTTGGATTTGCACCTTATTTTTATTGTATATGATATTTTTTCACTGTTTCTTACTTTGTATTGTAACTGCTGCACAGCAAGTTGCAAATTTATCTTAAGCTGTGTTTGATGTGTTGTTAAGTGCATATACTATAAACCAGTGGTACTCAACTCATGGCCCATGGGCCACATTTGGCCCACGACAGGGTGCCAGGTGGTCGACCAACCACTTACTAGTTCACAATGGAAAAAAACTGATCCAATTGGATTTTTTTGCGCTTTGAATCTAAATTAGCTGCCAGAGTGCAAAAAAGCATCAAAATAGAGCTGTTTCTGAGGTCAGGGCTACGTCCCAAATGTCTTCAAGTCCCAAAAAACACCCCCACGTACAGCAAACATCAAGGGGTTGAAAACAAGCAACTCATTTGTTATATTTACTAATAAATATTTTAATGTTTCTTTATTAACTAGTTGTCATTTTGCAAAAGTTGCCCCTGAGCACGGCAAGTTGAGTATCCCTGCTGTAAACTGAAGCTGCAAACCACAAATATAAAATTGTTTTAACATATTTTATGTCTGAGATCTTTTAAAAATGTTGTAATCAAATCAATGTACTCATTGTTCACTGTTCTCTGTTGTAAAAGCTAACCAGCAAATATCATTTAATCTATGTACAACATCATTTTGTTTGAATAGCTGTGATTGTTAGTGGATTAAAATGTATGACCAAGATAAATATGAACAATCAATAAACTCAAACTTGTGAAAAAAATTGATTTGAGCAAAAAGTTTTTACTTGGTAAAGTTAGTTAGTCGTGGTGGAAGAAGAAGAGGTAGAAGTCGCAATAGAAGTAGTAGTGGTAGTAGTAATAGATAAACTTTATTCCAGACTCAAGTCCATATAAAATACATATAAAAACACAGACAATACATACAAAAACAACACAACAAGTAAGTTTAAAACACATACAGGCATCTATTCCAGTGCTTCCAGAAGTATGACAAATATTTTGTGTCACTTTGTGCAGGCACCACTAGGGCCATAATGACACCATTCTTTGACTGGCTAAGTCGACACATAAAACCGTAAATAAACTTTCTAAGAACAGCATGAAAAGTGGGCACATCACTGCTTACAAACATATGGCTTGCACTTGTCCATCTTGGATGCCTGAGTAAAATCCTAAATGCATCATTATATGCCACCTGGATTTTTTTCATTTTTGCAGCACTGTACTTACAAGTAGTATACAAAGAAGTACAATATGACCTAAACAAAGCTATCTTGACATCATCAGTACACTTATGAAGTTTTCGTGCAAGCATGTTGGCTTGTGCATAGAGTTTGCAGCACTGACACTGGATGTCATCATCATCATCATCATCACATAAATCATCTCTGATTATGAGGCCAAGATATCTAAATTTGTTCACAACTCCAAGCACTTGGTCTGCTAGAACAAAGGAAGGAAAGTTTGACTTCTTATCCTCCTTGGTTTTCACAATTAAAATAACACTCTTTTTCAAATTAAACATAATATCATACTGCACACCGTAGCAGGAACAGATTCTAAGCAATTGCTGCATACCAACACTAGAGGGAGACATAATGACCAGATCGTCAGCATATACCAGGTGATTGATAAGCCTCTCTCCCAACATACATCCAGTTCTACACTGGTTTAGCTGTCTAGACAGATCATCCATATATACATATAAAATTCCTCCTTGTCTCAACCCATTGGTCACTAGGAAAGGTGCAGATGTACTTGTACCCCATCGAGCATGCATTGTTTGATGTGTATACCAGCACTGTAATATTCTTATCATATAAGGTGGAACCCCTCGCTCCTGAAGTTTGGCAAATAGCTTTCCATGATTGACTCTGTCAAATGCTCTGGATGCATCCAAGAAACATAAAAACATTGTACTATTTTTTTCTTCTATACATACTAACCATCTCTTTCAGTGCATAAATACAAAAATCTGTGCCATGCTTACTTTTAAAACCGAACTGGTTGTCAGTGGTGATTATATATTGTTGGAGTCTATCGAAAAGAATTTGCTCCAGCACTTTGGAAAGTACACTTGCCAAAGCAATGGGTCTATAATTTCTAGGCTGGATTTGATTTTGATTTTATTTGGATCTCTTTTAGCCATTGGCTAATCTTCCAAGAGTCCACATCAAGATTAAAAACAATTAAACATACAGTAATCATAACACTTAAACATATAATCATATACATACATAGATTCACTCACTCACGCACACACACACACACACACACACACACGCACCCACACACCCACACACACACACACACTCAGCCAAAATACATTAGCACAATTTGAGTACCATATATGTCTACATATATACACACATTCATTCAAACAAATGCATGTATGAAATGAAATATTCATGTGAATGAGATATTCATTCACAGAAATACCACTACTGTGCAAACCTACTTGCAATATAATATTGTGATAATAACAACATTTAAAATACAAATACAAATCCTACAGTCAACAATCCAACTGCCAAACCACTCCTGAGTAATTATTGTAATGAATTCCATAATTTAATGGTTCTGAAAATGAAAGTCCGCCTTCCCATTTCAGTTTTTATTTTTGGTAATACATAATGATTTTTATATCTTATTCTAACGTTGACTTGATGTTTTTCACGCACTAATAACAACTTGTCCTTGATACTCACTGGCTTGCTAAACTTTTGAATCTTTGAAATTAGTGCAATAGAATGTTGTCTCACATGCTCTACTACTGTGGGCCATCCCATCATAGCATGAAGTTCACTTACTGCTTTTTCAAACCCACATCTTAAGACCATTCTAGCTGCCTTGTTTAATGTAATCTGTAGCCTCCTCATATCTCTCAGAGCTGCATTACCCCACACTGCACAGCAATAACTAATGTGACTATAGATTAGACTATGACATATTACCTTAAGAGTGTCTTTAGATAAAAACTTTACAATTCGTCCAATCATTCGTGCCATTTTCATCACTCTTTTAGAAAGATCAGTAATATGAGCTGCCCAAGAGAGATTGTTTTGTATTTTGACCCCCAATAACTTTACTTCTGTAGCCTCTTCGATGTGAACACTGCCATATGTTAAGTGCCATGGCTTCAATTTCCTCCTCTTTCGTGTAGTGCATATAATCATATACTTTGTTTTAATTACATTTAACACTAATTTATTATTTTCCACCCATTTGATAACGGATTTAAAATCATTAGACAAATATTCATACAACCGAGTTTGTGAGTCTGCTGCTGCAGTGATGGTTGTATCATCCGCAAACATATGTGCATTTGAGTTGGCTAACACTAAGGGAAAATCATTCGTGTATATAATAAACAATAATGGCCCTAGGCAACTCCCTTGTGGAATACCACATGTAAGTGTACGTGGGGAAGAAAAGGAGCCATTAACATAGATGGATTCCTTTCTACCATTTAAGTAGGAACTCATCCAATTGATAGCATTCTCACTGAAACCATAATGAGTCAACTTTTTCAGTAGAATAGTGTGATCTATCAAATCGAATGCTGCAGTAAAATCAAGAAGTAATAAGGACACTAGTTTACCTTGATCAAGGGCACTTAGCCACTCATCTGTCATATCTATCAATGCAGTTTCAGTAGAATGATTTTTACGATATGCATGTTGAGCACGGGTTAAAAGGTTATTAGATTCCATATATTTCCAAATGTGGTCACTAACAACTCTTTCTAAAATTTTACTTAAAGAGGAGAATAAGCTAATTGGACGACTGTTGCTTGCAGTGAAAGATATTTTAGCATCTTTAGGAATGGGGCAGATTTTTGCATGTTTCCACTCTGTGGGAAACACTCCTTGTTGCAGAGAAAGGTTAAATAGATATTTTACAGGTCTCATAATATATGGTGCGGCATATTTCAACAGTTTATTGTCAATAAGATCATACCCTGGGGATTTATCATCAGGAAGTGAACTCAAAATTTTCTCAATTTCATCTACTGATGTGTCAGGTAACAAAAAACTGCAGTTTTTCCCTTTCATAATCTTATTGTCTATTTTGCCCACCGATAACTCGTTTGATACATTACTGATCATATGGGACCTGAGATCATTTATCTTTGATTCAAAATAGTCTGCAAAATGATTTGCAATATCCATTGGTTTTGTGCTGATCTTCCCATCAACCTCAACACTCACAGGACTAACACTATTTGACCTACCAAGTAAACCATTCACTGTGTGCCATATCTATTTTGAATTGTTTCTACATTCCTCGAAAGCTGTATTGTAATATAGGGTCTTTTTCTGACGATTGAGTTTTACAACAAAATTTCTGCATTTTCTATATATCATAATATCTGAATCCAATCCTGATCTAGATGCTATAATTTTTGCCTCATCCCTCTGGGATATTGCTTCTCTCAGTTGGTGGTCAATCCAGGGGGATGGTTTGGCTTTAATTGTGCATTTCCTTATAGGAGCATGAAGCTCAATCACATTTGTAAACAATTTCGTAAAACAATCAACAGCACAATCCAAGTCATCTTCAAGATACACAAGGTCCCAAGGAACAGCAGCCAAATTTCCCTGATAGTCTTCTAGGACAAATTTTTTAAAGCTCCGTTTAACAATCACTCTAGGAGGTCTTTTTGGTACTTTGGTGTATTTAGTAATGTACACAATATTATGATCTGTCCAGGACACCAGGGCAGACTTGGCATTCGAGCACTTATTTGGAACATTGCTGAATATCAGATCAATAATGCTTTCAGTTTTATGCCCAAATTTGTTTCTTGAGGACCTCGTGACATCCTGTACCATTTGATATAAATTACGACTCTCTATATATTGAGTAAACTTAGTCTTATTACCATCAGAATGGAATGGATATCTTTCCAGTTTTGTCTTTGACAACAGGTACTAATACTACAGCAAGCATAGAGTCTGGTAATATTCCATGCATTAATAATCCAGTAAAACATAAAGCAATCAACACTGAGACTCCACTGCTAGCATACACTGCCTGGCCAAAAAAAAAGTCACCACCAAAAAAAAAGGTCATACACTCTAATATTTCGTTGGACCGCCTTTAGCTTTGATTACGGCACGCATTCGCTGTGGCATTGTTTCGATAAGCTTCTGCAATGTCACAAGATTTATTTCCATCCAGTGTTGCATTCATTTTTCACCAAGATCTTGCATTGATGATGGTAGAGTCTGACCGCTGCGCAAAGCCTTCTCCAGCACATCCCAAAGATTCTCAATGGGGTTAAGGTCTGGACTCTGTGGTGGCCAATCCATGTGTGAAAATGATGTCTCATGCTTCCTGAACCAGTCTTTTACAATTTGAGCCCGATGAATCCTGGCATTGTCATCTTGGAATATGCCCGTGCCATCAGGGAAGAAAAAATCCATTGATGGAATAACCTGGTCATTCAGTATATTCAGGTAGTCAGCTGACCTCATTCTTTGAGCACATACTGTTGCTGAACCTAGACCTGACCAACTGCAGCAACCCCAGATCATAACACTGCCCCCACAGGCTTGTACAGTAGGCACTAGGCATGATGGGTGCATCACTTCATCTGCCTCTCTTCTTACCCTGATGCGCCCATCACTCTGGAACAGGGTAAATCTGGACTCATCAGACCACATGACCTTCTTCCATTGCTCCAGAGTCCAATCTTTATGCTCCCTAGCAAATTGAAGCCTTTTTTTCCGGTTAGCCTGACTGATTAGTGGTTTTCTTAAGGCTACACAGCTGTTCAGTCCCAATCCCTTGAGTTCCCTTCGCATTGTGCGTGTGGAAATGCTCTTACTTTCACTGTTAAACATAGCCCTGAGTTCCACTGTTGTTTTTCTTCGATTTGACCTCACCAAACGTTTAAGTGATCGCAGATCACGATCATTGAGGATTTTTTTCCGGCCACATTTCTTCCTCGAAGACGATGGGTCCCCACTATCCTTCCAGTTTTTAATAATGCGTTGGATAGTTCTTAACCCAATTTTAGTAGTTTCTGCAATCTCCTTAGATGTTTTCTCTGCTTGATGCATGCCAATGATTTGACCCTTCTCAAACAGACTAACATCTTTTCCACGACCACGGGATGTGTCTTTCGACATGGTTGTTTAGGAAATGAGAAGCAACTCATTGCACCAGTTGGGGTTAAATAACTTGTTGCCAGCTGAAAGATAATCGCCCATGCAGTAATTATCCAATAGGAGGCTCGTACCTATTTGCTTAGTTAAATCCAGGTGGCGACTTTTTTTTTGGCCAGGCAGTGTATTTTAGATGCTCTGCCACTATTTGATCAAGGCCACATGCTTTATTCAGTGATAATTTCTCTATAGCACACAATATCTCATCTGGTCTTATAACCACACCATCATGGTGAGAAACATCTCCCAACAATAAATGCATCACCTCTAACACAATTAATAATATCACAATAATGTTTCTTCCATAGCTCAGCAACATTCTCAGATCCAGTTATACCAGAGATGCTAGATGGTAGAGGCATCTTGTTGTTAAAAGCTTTAACTTCCTTCCAAAATTCATATGTTTTATTCTGCTGAAGCTTTCTGGCCATTGAATTAGACCTCATTGCATCCTCATTTCTTTTTATATTTTTCTTTTCTTTTTAATCGTACAGCATACTTAAATCTAGCATTCGCCAGTTTCTTTCTTTCGCACTCTGGGCCATGCCTTGCCTTTCCTGATGTCACCCAGTTATTGAAGGCTTCTTTAGCTTCCGCATGTAATTCACGCACATATTCATTCCACCCAGGCCTCGTATTATGTTTAATCCTTTTTTGACAGAATGATTTACTGCCGTTAACGAGACACTTCACAATGGTTTCATACATGATACACAGATCCTTATTGTGTTTTTGGTTCTTACAGTTAATGTTACCACATATTATAGCCTCAATTGGTAGATCAATGTCATTAAGGCTATAATCAGTCAGTGACCTGTAATGTCTAAGGTCATCATCTGTAAGGCTCATCCAGTGTAATTTCCCACTCTGCTCATGGTTATTAATACTGTTACATTCAGATAGACTACCAACATTTAACATCATGGAAACAGGGATATGATCTGTTGTAGCCAATCCATACAATATTTCAACATTTTCTAAACTGTCATGAGCATCGGCTGTACACATAATGTGATTGAGCCAGGACGTTGTGTGCCATGCTTCACTAATGTACAGTACAGGCCAAAAGTTTGGACACACCGTCTCATTCAATGCGTTTCTTTATTTTCATGACTATTTACATTGTAGATTCTCACTGAAGGCATCAAAACTATGAATGAACGCATGTGGAGTTATGTACTTAACAAAAAAAGGTGAAATAACTGAAAACATGTTTTATATTCTAGTTTCTTCAAAATAGCCACCCTTTGCTCTGATTACTGCTTTGCACACTCTTGGCATTCTCTCCATGAGCTTCAAGAGGTAGTCACCTGAAATGGTTTTCCAACAGTCTTGAAGGAGTTCCCAGAGGTGTTTAGCACTTGTTGGCCCCTTTGCCTTCACTCTGCGGTCCAGCTCACCCCAAACCATCTGGATTGGGTTCAGGTCCGGTGACTGTGGAGGCCAGGTCATCTGCCGCAGCACTCCATCACTCTCCTTCTTGGTCAAATAGCCCTTACACAGCCTGGAGGTGTGTTTGGGGTCATTGTCCTGTTGAAAAATAAATGATCGTCCAACTAAACGCAAACCGGATGGGATGGCATGTCGCTGCAGGATGCTGTGGTAGCCATGCTGGTTCAGTGTGCCTTTAATTTTGAATAAATCCCCAACAGTGTCACCAGCAAAACACCCCCACACCATCACACCTCCTCCTCCATGCTTCACAGTGGGAACCAGGCATGTGGAATCCATCCGTTCACCTTTTCTGCGTCTCACAAAGACACCGCGGTTGGAACCAAAGATCTCAAATTTGGACTCATCAGACCAAAGCACAGATTTCCACTGGTCTAATGTCCATTCCTTGTGTTTCTTGGCCCAAACAAATCTCTTCTGCTTGTTGCCTCTCCTTAGCAGTGGTTTCCTAGCAGCTATTTGACCATGAAGGCCTGATTCGCGCAGTCTCCTCTTAACAGTTGTTCTAGAGATGGGTCTGCTGCTAGAACTCTGTGTGGCATTCATCTGGTCTCTGATCTGAGCTGCTGTTAACTTGCGATTTCTGAGGCTGGTGACTCGGATGAACTTATCCTCAGAAGCAGAAGTGACTCTTGGTCTTCCTTTCCTGGGTCGGTCCTCATGTGTGCCAGTTTCGTTGTAGCGCTTGATGGTTTTTGCGACTCCACTTGGGGACACATTTAAAGTTTTTGCAATTTTCCGGACTGACTGACCTTCATTTCTTAAAGTAATGATGGCCACTCGTTTTTCTTTAGTTAGCTGATTGGTTCTTGCCATAATATGAATTTTAACAGTTGTCCAATAGGGCTGTCGGCTGTGTATTAACCTGACTTCTGCACAACACAACTGATGGTCCCAACCCCATTGATAAAGCAAGAAATTCCACTAATTAACCCTGATAAGGCACACCTGTGAAGTGGAAACCATTTCAGGTGACTACCTCTTGAAGCTCATGGAGAGAATGCCAAGAGTGTGCAAAGCAGTAATCAGAGCAAAGGGTGGCTATTTTGAAGAAACTAGAATATAAAACATGTTTTCAGTTATTTCACCTTTTTTTGTTAAGTACATAACTCCACATGTGTTCATTCATAGTTTTGATGCCTTCAGTGAGAATCTACAATGTAAATAGTCATGAAAATAAAGAAAACGCATTGAATGAGAAGGTGTGTCCAAACTTTTGGCCTGTACTGTACATGTAACTGTCTACAGGCAAGAGTATTTTTCTGGAGAGAGCCAGCTTGCTATCTTGACAAAACTGTATTAAGTGCTGACCAAAAAGAGACTTTTCATCTGAAATATCAGCATTCCTGTCACCCATCACGTATATGTTGGTACATGCACTTTCCTCAATGAATGAGCCTATAAACGCTAATCTATCTAGGTATTCCTCCTCATTTCTGTGACAATCATATGGAGTGTATACATTTAAAATAATAAAAACATTCATATTATGTACGACTTTAATTGCTATACACCAGTCCACCTCAAGCCTGACAACAGTGATCAGTGGGTCATAGTTTTTGCGCCACAGAATGGCCACACCGCCAGGTATTCTGCCACTCACTATTCCCATGCTTAGGTCCGTTGTGGACTCTCCTGTCCCATGAAAATCATTGTGGACAGAATTAAGTTTATCCAAGTCTTGTTTGGCTAAAAAAGTCTCTTGTAAACAAAGAATGTCCGTGCTCTCCAGGAGCTGGTCAATAACAACACGACGCGCTCTGTCCCCAGCACTTTGTCCCAGGCGCAGGCCTCACAAGTTATATATGACACAACTCTGAAAGCCATGGCTTCTACATGGCATCGGACGACCCAGCCTCCGGTACAGGCACACTCCCTGCCGGTGTCAATCCCACCGGAGCCTTGGGTCTGCGTGCCTCATAGAAGCGCAGCACAAAGGCACCTTCAGGCCAGAGCATTGGATCGAACATTTCAGCTACCTCCTTGCACTCGGCGGTTACTTTAAAGGAGCTGAACCGGCTCTGTACAGTGTCTAACTTTTGACAGGTTACCTCACGACCAAGTTTGTCTTTCAAGTAGCTGGCCAGAGTCTCCGAGTCTAAAGTAGGCGAGAATTTTTTCGCAAAAACACTCACCAGCTTTGTCTTTATAACTCGAATGCTCCCACCAGCACTAGTTCCAACAATGCCGCCTATCTTCTTCTCCCTGAGGGGATTCAGAAGGGGTTTGTGCTTTGCCCTAGTATCTCCTGTGACATGTTTCAGCCGGTGGCCCACCTTGACTACACTGGACCAAGTTGGGGAGACTCCTGTTGCTGCGCTGCTTGGCACATCCAGGCTCGAGGCTGAGCTCTCCACCCTCCGGCTCGAGTTTTCCTCACTGGTTTGGACCTCCACGCTGCCCCGGGTCTCCTCACTGGCTTGTGAAGCGGGCGCTCTCCCTCCGCTTGTACCAGGCTGTTCAATAGCACCCAGCTGTAGGTTTATATCAGCGGTTACAATACGCAGATCGTTACAGACACTTGTCTGCATAGACAAAGCCTGTTTCATGGCGTGAACGTCTGCACCTAGACACTCCATGTTCGCCAGAAGGCAAGAAACGTCGAGGCTATTGAAAGTCAGGTGGTAATTCATCCAGGAAGTGAGAGACAAAGCAAGGAGCGTCCTCACCCACCTCGTTGAATAACTTGAGGCAACTCTGGATGTTTTTCGCGTCTTTTTGCGCCCCCGTATGTGCTACAAGCTTATGAGTGGTGCTTGGGCAAAGTTCAAAAAGCACTTTGGTAGAGTTCACAATCCACTCCGACCTGAAGTGGTCGACAGCCACTGCAACGATGTCATCCTGGCTCAGAGTTTTCATTTTAACAGCTAGGAAATTCAGAAGTTCATCTTCCACAATAATTTCCCCCGTGTCTGTTCGGTAGAGTTTTACTCACACCAGTAGCACCTCTGGCAGCACCATCCACCATCTTGCTTCCCCGTTATTGTAATAGTAATAGTAGTACTAGGAGTAGTAGTATTTTATTATATTTATTTTTTGCCTCCCCCTTGAGACCTCCCCTTGAGAGTGACAGAGGCCCACACGTTGATGGATTTTGAGCTTTCACCATGACACAATCATTTAATCTAAAACATGATTTAATGTCCCATGTACGTGAAAACACGTTCAGTATGCTTTTTTTTGTTTCTCTATTGTGAAACACGTCAGAGAGGCAAACTAGTGACAGAGACAGAGATATGAATAATAGCTATTTGTTTTAAATATATTTTACAGTGCACAGGTGCTATTAGTAGATGGCTTCTATAGATCTGTTTTTTCTTCCTTCTTTTTCTCATATTGTTGAACAGTGACAGATTTTCTTCAGAATCAGAATCACTTTATGCTCCAAATGTACAATGTACAGAGACATTTGACTTAAAGTGTCGTGAAACAAGGAGTTAAAGGGGTTACACTAATGTAGTGGATGATGATGACAGTTATTGAATAGAAGACAATATTCAGATCCTTCACTAAAACTGAAATTCCTTTCAGAAATGAGTCACAAATGGAAGTTTAGTGTCTAGTTGACCTTACAACACGGCCTGGAGACGCCACAGAGAAGGACTTAGGAGGAGTTCAGAACCCACACCTTAATTTTACCCACACACTGTAGTTAGTAGTTTAATTAACCTTTCACCAGGAAAAAGAACTTTGTAGCAGCCTTCAGTTTATGACACAACATTAATTAATTAGGCAATTGGCTATCGACCTGTTTATTTTGATGGGTGGTGCTCCGAGGTTAAATTCTGTCATTTAATGGAGTAAGAAAAATGCTGCAAAATGATACATTAGCACATATTGCACAGTCCATGGCCGGGGTTATACTGTCCTATACAGTGTGTGTGTGTGTTTGTGTCAGTCAATGAGGATTTTTATTGTAACTGAGCTCATGTGTATCTTCTTACACCTGCAGACAGCTTAAAGACAAATGTAAACTATTACTGATGACTATTATGTATTTATCATCTAACAACATGGATGGTGAGTTATTGTTACTTCTTATGGTTATCATCGTTGATCACTGTTCATTATTGTATAACATATGGCATTCTGGGAAATCTTACTTTGACTAAATTATCCTTCAAATGATCACATTAAATACTGAAATCAAATCAGTATTGTCTGCTGTAAAATGTAGCAGCCAGGTATGTAGCCTCCTGTGTGAGAGGGCGAGTCAC
This sequence comes from Epinephelus lanceolatus, assembly GCF_041903045.1. Classification (NCBI taxonomy): domain Eukaryota; kingdom Metazoa; phylum Chordata; class Actinopteri; order Perciformes; family Serranidae; genus Epinephelus; species Epinephelus lanceolatus. The sequence continues at coordinate 16,505,323 of NC_135755.1, forward strand.
CTGCATCAACCATTGGCCAATAACATCTCAGCAGAATATCCTGCGTCATCTGTATCTGAGGAAGACTTGCTGAGAGTTTTGACTGTTTCACCCACGTTACCTCTCTGGTAAATACTGAGCTGTAGACTGAAGATCGTCTTCCACCTTGCACCTTATAAATTCAAAATCTTAAAGAGGATTTAAAACTGAATGTCTCATCCTACTGGCTGATCTTTAAAGATTAACTTTGAATTTCACATGTCTGTGATTGTCTCTGATGCCATGTGCTCTTGTTATGTCTGGTGTGTTATATTTTTAGAGTGCGCTCCTGGACCTCATGCTTTTCTCATTGTGCTTAAAGTGGAGAAATTCACCAAGCAGGAGCAGGATGTCATCAACCAAATACACCAATACTTCTCTGAAGAAGTCTTCAAATATGCAACAGTTCTCTTTACTCATGGAGACCAGCTCAAGGAAGGACAGACAACTGAGGAATTTGTCTGTCAGAATAAGGCATCGAGTGATCTGGTGAAGAAGTGCGGAGGCCGCTGTCATGTCATTGATAATAAATACTGGAAAGACAACCCAAAGGATGAATACAGGAATAACCAGTTCCAGGTGAAGAATCTACTTGACACACTAGACAAGATAACTGAGGCAAACAAAGGAGGCTGCTACACCAATGATATCCTACAAGCAGTGGAGAAAGAAATACAGAAAGAGGAGGAGCTCATTAGACAGTCATCAGGAAACATGTCAGAGGAGGAGATCACACAGCAGGCGAAAGACAGCGTATGGAAGAAGCTTTGGATCATACTGGCAGGTGTTTCATTGTTATGTGCATTTCGAGCTTGTTTTGGTAAAGGCGCGAGTGTACTACTTTTGATACAAACTTTTAATGCCAATAACTAAATAGACAATAGCATCAATGTCTTTGTCATCCAGGAACTGCTGACACTCCAGCCACATGAGGCCAGGCATTGTCATGCATCAGAAGGAACCCAGGGCCCACTGTACCAGCATATGGTCTTACAATGTGTCTGAGGATCTCATCCCGGTACCTAACAGCAGTCAGGGTACCTCTGGCTAGCACATGGAGCTCTGTGTGACCCTCCAAGGATATGCCTCCCCAGACCATCACTGACCCACCACCAAGCCGGTCATGCTGGAGGATGTTGCAGGCAGCAGAATGTTCTCCATGGCGTCTCCAGACTGTCATGTCTGTCACATGTGCTCAGTGTGAACCTGCTCTCATCTGTGAAGAGAACGAAGCGCCAGTGGCGAATCTGCCATTTTCGGTGTTCTGTTGCAAATGTCAATCAGGCTGCACAGTGCTGGGGTGTGAGTACAGGCCCCACTTGTGGACGTCAGGCCCTCATGCCACCCTCATGGAGTCTGCTTCTGACAGTTTGGGCAGAAACATGTACACGAGTGGCCTGCTGAAGGTCATTTTGTAGGGCTCTGGCAGTGCTCCTCCTGTTCCTCCTTGCACAAAGAAGCAGATAGTGGTCCTGCTGCTGGGTTGATACCCTCCTACAGCCCTGTCCAGCTCTCCTGGTGTACAGGCCTGTCTCCTTGTATCTCCTCCATGCTCTAGACACAGCAAACCTTCTGGTCACTGCACGTATGGATGTGCCATCCTGGAGTAGCTGCACTACCTGAGCAACTTCTGTGGGCTGCAGATACTGCCTCATGATACCACTAGTGGTGAGGGCACTGGACAAAATGCAAAACTAGCCCAGAAACAACCAGAAAGGAAGTAGAGAGGGAAATGGTCTGTGGCCACCACCTGCAAAACCATTCCTAAATAGGGATTGTCTTGGTAATTGCTTCTCCTTTCCACCTGTTGTCTGGCCAATTTGCACAGCATGTGAAATTGATTCACAATCAGTATTGCTTCCTAACTGCACAGGTTGATGTCCCAGGAGTTTGACTTTGAGTTACACTGTGATGATTATGTGTTCCCTTTATTTTTTAAGCAGTGTATTTAAAGATTAGGTAGGACCATCACTTAAAAAATGACAAGGAGAGAAGAACAAAAGAAGCAAGAGAAAGAGCGGCACTAACAGTAGCAATAACAGGACTAGATGCAGCTGAAGGAGCAGACACACAATATGGAGTGCAGTGAAGATGGTTGAAGGATGAAGCACTATCTGCCTTTGATAAAAACATGACGCAGCACATGATGATTGCCTTAAAATCTTGTTCTATACAACCTTTGATCATTGATCTGATGATGTTTATTCATGTGTGATATTAACCATACATACACACTTGCACTTACCTAATACTCAGATGTAATATTTTACGTACATGTCTATATGCATCCCACCTGGAATGATCCTCACCATTTGCCTCTTTATATCTGATGATCTATACTGGTAACCTGTTTTGGCATTGTACGTATTTTGTATATGTTTTGAATCTGTGCCTTATTGTTATTTTATATGTTTACTCTTTCCTACATTGTACACACACACACACACACACACACACACACACACACACAATATAAAGTGAAACTAGTGAGAGGACAGGAGAAAAGGCACACAGGATAGTGATCTGGTAGATCCAAATACTTTCAGTCTTCACTTATTCATCATCTAACAACATGGATGGTGAGTTATTGTTACTTCTTATGGTTATTGACATTGATAAGTGTTCATTACTCTATCACAGATGGCATTCTGGGAAATCATATTTTGGCTAAATTGTCCTTCAAATGATCACATTAAATATTGAAATCAAATCAGTACTGTCTGCTGTAAAATGTAGCAGCCAAGTATGTAGCCTCCTGTGTGAGAGGGCGAGTCACATGCATCAACACTGGCCAATAACATCTCAGCAGCAGGCATTTCTCCGTTTCCCGTTAAAGGTTTTTTTGGGGGGAGTTTTTCCTTATCCGCTGTGAGGGTCCAAAGGACAGAGGGATGTCGTATGCTGTAAAGCCCTGTGAGGCAAATTGTGATTTGTAATATTGGGCTTTATAAATAAAATTGAAAGAAACATGAAATATTTACATCTAAGATCATAGAAAAATAGTCAACCAAGTGCAATGATGTCCTCCAACATAATATTTGCCACTTTGTTTGCAGTAAAAAAAAAAATTGGGGCATGGGACGGGACGTGTCCCCCTCAATGTATATGGTGACTACGGCCCTGTCAGCATGCATAATTAGGCTGCAGTTGTCTGGGTGCGCAAAGGTGAAGTGGCTGGTCTTGTCATACAAAGTTTGATGGAGTGTCAACTGGACAATATGGAGATATTTGCATCTTGAAAGCCGGACTACAAATGTGGATAGACAGGGAGAAACACACGCAAGCCTAAGACGTGGTAAGATACGATATTCCTCACTATATGAAGTGACTGATAACAAGATCTGTATAATGGGTTGTAAAGAAATTCGTCAGGTTTTTATTTTGTAGACAATTAATCTGGATTTATAGCGTGATGGGATGACAGCATAATGATGTGTGGTATCACTGGCATTTCTGTGCGACCCTGCATTAGCGAGTAATCCATCCAAGAGTAATGTGTGTGCAGAGCTGTATGAAAGCTCTGTTATACATAATTTTAGTGTAACTTTAGCATTTTTTTTTCGATGTGAAAACATTGGACTACCGACAAGTGCTTGGTCTTGTCGGAAAGCTACAGTTCCGCTCACGGTCGCGGAGAAAATCAATAGAGAAGAACAGGTGTGAATTTGGACGCACTATGCATAGCTCGGGCCCATAGGGTTAAAGATAACCTAAGACAGACGACATACTTCTATATCGGACTTTCTTTTCCTCCTCCTGCACCTGAAGGCTTGGACCTTTTCATTATTATGAAATGCAGGTAAAAGGTAAATACCTGCCTATCTTGACCAGATTTTGACACAGACCCCACTCTCAGTGCGCACAGTACAGGTGCAGCGGCAGGGCAGATGAAAAATTTTGAGGAACAGGGATGCAAAGTGTATTTCTTCTTTCTTTCTTACTTGCTTTCTCTCTTTCTATCTTTTTTTCTGTATTTGTTTATTTGTTACTTCCAGAAAAGAATAGGATGGGTGCCCACTGGCGAACTTTTATTATTATTATTTTTTATTTTATTTTCATATATTTCCCCGCGCCCACCAGACAATGTGGCGCCCTAGGCGACCGCCTATATCCCTATGCCTTAATGCCGGCCCTGGCGAGTCACATGCATCAACCACTGGCCAATAACATCTCAGCAGAATATCCTGTGTCATCTGTATCTGAGGGAGACTTGCTGAGAGTTTTGACTGTTTCACCCACGTTACCTCTCTGGTAAATACTGAGCTGTAGACTGAAGATCGTCTTCCACCTTGCACCTTATAAATTCAAAGACTTACAGAGGATTTAAAACTGAATGTCTCATCCTACTGGTTGATCTTTAAAGATTAACTTTGAATTTATATAAACTTGTCTGTGATTGTCTCTGATGCCATGTGCTCTTGTTATGTCTGGTGTGTTATATTTTTAGTGTTTGTATTTGTCCTTTTCTATTTGGCCATGACTTTTTCTTTCTGCTGTTCTTTCTTGTTAAAGAGATCTTGACACTAGAGGGCACCAAGTCAAACATGCAATGCTCCTAACTTCATTTTAGACTGTGGGACTTTCCACCTCCTTTGAGTTTAAACAAACAAACATCCTCTTCCTGTGCATGTCCCTCACACATTCCTCAGCCTTTATATAACTTTAGTTTGAGATAGAGCTGGCATAGTGTGAGATTTTCATTACACGGTTTGAAAATAATAATAATAGTTTTAAAGCCATCAGTCAAATTCATTTTTAATTTTGTGCATTTTGTTTCTTTTTTTCGGTAAATGAATTCAGCTAAAAATATGAGTGTCTGGAGGTGGAGAGAGAGACAAAGTGAAAACTGATGGACATTAATGCAATTTAAGAGGTGCTGGATTATTTACACAATAATATCATATGTGTTTTATTAACATGATATCAATGTTTCCTTTTTAAATATCATGGGTATTGTCAACACTTGTTTATCACAACACCCCTAGTTTGCAGTAAACATATCAGTCTGAGATTAACAACTTACTGATCATGAAATTAGCAGCTCTGACTCTGATGTTGCAGTTGCTCACCATTTCATATTAGTTATAGTCATATCGAAATAATCGAGAGAATATTCCATACAAGTACAAATAAAAACGTCTCATTGTTAACGTGTGATATTATTGGTAGAATGTTATTAAGTGGGAGCAGTTTGCCCTGAAGGAAACTATACAGGAGACATCTAATCTATACATCCTCCATGTATAGGTTAGCCACAGAGCCTTGAACTCCTTTGAAGGAACAGCACCAAGCCACTGGTTCAGATATGTGGATGACACATGGGTTAAAATCAAAACTCAAGAGGTGCAAGCTTTCACGGAACACATCAACTCAGTGGACAGAAACATCAAGTTCACAAGAGAAGATGTTAAGTTTGCCCTTCTTGGATTGTGACGTTCACATTACAGAGGACAGAGGCCTCCACATTGGGGTATACAGGACCAATACTTACTGTTCGATTCTCACCGTACCTACCAGTACTCAGGCCCAAGGGAAAGAGCATGAACATCTGAGGGAGGCTCTAAAAACTTGTGGTTATCCCAGTTGGACCTTTGTGAAAACAGCAGCCCGTTCCAGAAAGAACACCAGTAAGGTGGGTGATGAAGAAAAGAACAAACACAATAACATTGTCATCCCCTATGTGTGTGGGGTATCTGAAAAACTCAGGATGATCTTCAACAAACACCACATCTCTGTGTATTTCAAACCCAGTAACACACTCAGACAAAGACTGGTACGTCCAAAAGACCGTACACCACACACCCAGAAGAGCAACCTAGTGTACGCTGTCTAATGCAGTGAGGAATGCCCAGACTTGTACATTGGTGAAACAAAACAACCACTAAACAAATGCATGGCCCAATACAGAAGGGCTAACTCGTCAGGGCAAGACTCAGCTGTCTATTTACACCTCAAGGAGAAAGTATACTCCTTTGAAGACAGCAATGTGCACATTTTGGACAGGGAAGACAGATGGTTTGAAAGAGGTGTAAAAGAAGCCATCTATGTGAAACTGGAAAAACCATCTCTCAATAGAGGAGGAGGTCTGCGACACCACCTGTCCCCCACCTATAATGCTGTCCTTTCATCCTTGCCCAGGAGATTTAACAGCTTGACCTCTAAAAACAATGGTCGTTCACAAATGGCCTCATGTGACTCTAACAACGCCAAAGTACTTTCAGCATTACTCCCTCAGAAGAGTAACTCAAGCACTTTTAAAGCACTTTTGAGTATTCTCCATTTCCTATTGGGCAATGGACCACAGGGCGCTAAGCCTACATTTTTTGTCTCCAAAATTAAAATTATGGACCACTTGCCCTTCCGTGAGATCCAATTCTCCCATCACAGCCGTCACTTTGACCAGTAGAAACACAGAACGATCTGCTGCCGTAGACAACTGTATGACAACAACACCCCAGCATTTTTAAAACTTCCCCTAGGGATGTTACCACACAGAGTAAAAGGAGTAAAAGGAGCACTTTGTCAACCCGCTGAGTACGCCATTTGCAAACAATGTTACATCCTCACTGTCGGACATAAAGTAATAACATTAACAAATAGCGGCGGGGTTTTTACTCACCACAACTGCAGAGGCTCCCAGCTTCATTTGAAACAGACTACATTATAGACGGTCCGTTATTTATTAATCCCTCTGTCTTTATATTTTTATTTTTTATCCGCTCCCGTTGTCTTTGTAAAGTTAACACATCGCGCCGTCATTTCAAACTCAACACTTCCTGAATTTCTTTCAGATTAAAAGCCCCTTATAACCTCGGCTGAGAGAATCCCTCCATTTTCTTTCTTTTAGGTGACTACAACAACATGTCAGCTGGCACATGAACACACACAGTGACTGAAATAATAGTAAAAGTAATAAAAATAGGACAAGAATAACCTGATGACATCACACACACCATGAAAGACGACCGGGGATAATTGGTGAGTACCAGTGTGTAGTGTATCATGTCTGTCGGCCAAGTCACGACACGATTTTATGATTTCACAATCGTGTAATGTGACATAGTGACTTTCAGATCAGTCATGAAAAGTTATGTAGTGTGTACCAGGCATAATGCAAGTCCTGAGTCTGACCTGTCTCTCAGCGAGTCCTCCTCCATCTATTGAGTCGTTGGGATTTTACTGACAATCCTGCGGAATGTTTTAGTCTCCACCGTAGACAACGGCAGCATTTCTCCGACCACGTAGCGAGCCACGAGCTCTGTGGCTTCTTTCAGACTGATAGGTTTAACGTTATCTCCGTTATTAGAACCAAACGACAGCTGTTGCTGTTTCGGAGCTGAAGGACCAGCGTTCTAAAAGTAACGGAAGTAACTGATGTCTTGTTTGAAAATGTACTCAAGTATTTGATTACTCAAACAGCAAACTAACACGTTAGGTTACTCGTTACTGCAAAAAGTAATCAAAGTACTTTGTAATGCGTTATACCCAACTCTGAGTGTTACATAGGCTATATTGTAACTGTTTATTGTGATTTTGTAAAGTGTTATGAAATTTTGAGCTCGTGAATGGTTATTGCAATGTTGCAGATTATTGCAGATAATATGTTGACTCCATGGCTACAGCCTTGATAGACACTGATGATGGACAACTTAGGAGAAACCGCACACACATACGCACACTACACCAGCCATCACAACACCAGAGATACCTGTAGCAACCCCAGAGCCAGGTAACACTGAAACACACTCACATCACCAGAGAGACAAATACCCACAAACACACTGACACAACCAACACGCCATATGTGAAAAGAAGAAGAGACCTTTTGTAAAATAAATAAATAAAATGCAGTCTATAAATGTTCAGTGAGATGTTCTATTCAGTAATACAATACAGGTCAATCTGAGTTACCTCTGAGAGGGTTTGATAAGTTATCAGAGGGGGTTTTACTTAAAAGGGGAGGTGTTCTGTAAAAGGAAATATAGCTGAGCAGTGTTGTTTCCCCACAGACCTGGTGGTATAATGTGACACACTTCCTGTTATGAAGTAAACGTGCTTGCAGTGTACTGGCTTGTTTCCCGTCTTTGTTACCATGTACAAAGTCTCACTGTTAACATAAAGGGCTGTGGCTCTATGTCAGTGAGGTTAATCTCGTTTCCCATCTCACACACATACTCACACACACACACACACACACACACACACACAAACACACACACACAATATAAAGTGAAACTAGAATAAAAGCAGACTGAGAGGACAGGAGAAAAGACACACAGGACAGTGATCTGGTAGATCCAAATACTTTAAGTCTTCACTTATCCTCATCTAACAACATGGACGGTGAGTTATGGTTACTTTTTATACAACAGTGTCAAGTAAAGTTGCTTACAAATATTGGTAGTCACGGGTTGCATTTTTTTGGGCTTGTTTCTAAAGTGGAGTTGCTTATTTGGGCTTGCCCTCTAAACGTCGGCTTTTGTCCATCTAATAAGTTAATTAAACGCATGATAGTGTGTCTGACTGCAGGATGTTTCCACAGCTCCGCTCCCTCAGTCAGTCAATGAGACTTTTCACATTTAAATTGCACGATTAATGGAGGTTCTTCAACTATTTCGCTAACAAGTGGGCGAAATATGGAAAGAATACAATAATTTGTAGAAAGAGAGAGGATTAAAAGATTCGACTTCAAGAGGGGGACGATTCAAAGGCAGTTTGCAGATTCAGATTCTGTGTTAAATATGTATTCATCATTCAGATCTTGTTCAGCATACCAGCACTGTTACAGTGAAAGTAAAATGGCTGGTTATATGCAACTTCTTTACTTTCATTTTCATTCATTAATTTATTCTTTCCACGTTTTTGGTCGGCTAGCTGGTTTGGTAGAGTTCAAGGGCAGTAAATATAATGTATTTGTAAAGTAATTTTGGTTGCTGGTCCTGGTTGCCTGTTTTTCTCCCAAGATCTGGCAACACTGAACCCAATACAGCGTGGAGTGAGTAGCAAGTATGAGTGCGGATAGCGGGGAAATAGTCGAGTAGTAGTTTTTATACCATCTTGTGTATGTTCATTTATTTGAGTGTTTTGGTTTTTTTGGGTTTTTTTTCACATCTTAATTTTTATTTGTGTCACACTCACTTGACACCAAAAGGGGCATACAAAAATGTAATGATATATGAGTCATTATTTTTATTATATTAAAAAAAATACCTTTTGATGTGTGTTTTTTTACTATATTTACATTGTCCCTGGGCCAGATTTGGGCATTTAACTCTGCTTAACTTTGAATTTATTTATTTATTTATTTTTTATTTGCAAACATTTAACAAGACATACAAAGGAGTAAAGATGACAATAACAAGAGACAAAAACAAATCAGAACAATACAAACAAGAAATAAGAAAAAAAAAAAAACAACAACAGATGACAATAACAAGAGACAAAAACAAATCAGAAACAACAACAACAACAAAAAATCAATAATAATAGTAAAACTAAAAAAGGTAAACAGAACAAGTAATAAAACACAAATGAGACAGGAGTAGGGAGTATCAGTCACAAGTATTCAGAATGTATGATAAGGAATACTGTTGCTTGAGTGTGTGGATGAGTAAAATGTATGAGGTTTAAGGGCAAAACCTTATGTAGAATAAAAAAAAACAATAAAGAAAAACTAATAGGCAATTGAAAAAGAAGGAAAATAAGATAAAATAATAAATAAAAAAAAAAAAAAATAACAAAAACGTTAATGAGGGGCGGCACAGTGGTGTGGTGGTTAGCACTGTCGCCTCACAGCAAGAGGGTTGCCGGTTCGATCCCGGGTGTGGGAGCCCTTCTGTGCAGAGTTTGCATGTTCTCCCCGTGTCAGCGTGGGTTCTCTCCGGGCACTCCGGCTTCCTCCCACAGTCCAAAGACATGCAGGTTGGGGACTAGGTTAATTGATAACTCTAAATTGTCCGTAGGTGTGAATGTGAGTGTGAATGGTTGTCTGTCTATATGTGTCAGCCCTGCGATAGTCTGGCGACCTGTCCAGGGTGTACCCTGCCTCTCGCCCGATGTCAGCTGGGATAGGCTCCAGCCCCCCCGCGACCCTCAAGAGGATGAAGCGGTTAGAAGATGAATGAATGAATGAATGAAAAACGTTAATGCTTTTAAGACATCACTTGTCAGGTTGGGGGCACGGGCTCACAGGCAGCAAGTGTAGGGCTCTGAGAAGAAGAGGGGTCCAGGTTGCTTCAAAGTAATGAGTTTGGTCTTGGAGAGCGGCTGAGAGCTTTTCCATAGATATGTATTCTGTAAGGATATTTAACCAGTGTGATATGCTGAGTTTGTGTCTTGTTTTCCAGTTCCTGAGTATGGTCTTTTTGGCAGTGGTTATGGCTATAAGTATAGGTCTGGTAATATTGGGTGCTGGGTTAATTACTGTGAGGTCTCCAAGTAGACAGAGTGAGGGGGATAATGGAAGGTTGCATCCCAAGAGATCTGACATTTTTTCAGTGACCCCCTCCCAGAAAGTTTGTACTGGGGGGCAGAGCCACATGGCATGATAGTAATTGTCTACAGTGTTTAGTGTACATGATGAGCAAATGTCTGTGTCTATGAGTCCCATTTTATGTGTTTTATGTGTGGTGAGGTGATTTCTGTGGATGACTTTATACTGTATCAGATGTATATTTGTATTTTTTGACATTGTGAAGGTGTTCCGGCAAATTTATGACCAGTAATCAGTATTGGGACTGACCAGTAGGTCATTTTCCCATTTTTGTGTGGGAAGTGATATGATTGTGTCTTGGTTTAGTAATAGTCTGTATAATTTGGATAGTAGTTTCTTTGTGTTTTTAATCTCTAATAATTCTTCTGTCAGTACTGGAGGTTGTAGGTTAGTATTAGTTATACTGATTTTGGCTTTGAGAACTGATTTTAATTGAAAATACTGAAGATACTGGTCAGTCCCAATGCCATAGGTGTGAATGAGATTTTCAGATGAGATTAGTTTATCATTATGGAAGATGTGGTGTAGGTGTGTGATTCCTTTTTTTTCCCCAGGTGACCACCAAGCTGTCAGAGTTGTCAAGATTACTGTATTGTTAAATGTGCTGTGAAGTTTTAAACTTGTGTTGAGAAATGGGAGGTCAGATATTACGATGGGTTTCCATTGTGCTTGTTCTAGTTCTGTCCATGAGTGAGGCTGTGTTGTGTGATTAATCCATTTATAAATATACTGTAACTGGTTGGCGAGAAAATAACAATGAAAATTGGGTGCCTCTAGACCGCCTGCTATTTTACTTTTTTGTAATGTTGTGAGTTTGATCCTTGGTTTTTTATTTTTCCAATAGAATTTGTGTGTTATAGAGTCCAGTGATTGAAACCAGTTGGTAGTATAGGTTGGATTGGGATCATTGTAAAAAGATAATTGATTTTGGGTAATACTGACATTTTGACTGCAGCTATTCTACCGGTGAGAGAAAGTGGCAAGTTCATCCAACGGTTGAGATCGTCTTCAATGGTTTTGAGTAGTGGGGTGAAATTTAATTTGAACAGCTCTGACAGCTTGGGGAAAATGTTTATACCTAAGTATTTAATGTTGCCAACAGGTAAGGGAGGGGGTGCTTGTGAGGATGCAGCCATCCAGTCCCCCCCACTCAATGGCAGGATGGTAGATTTGGTCCAATTTATTAAGTAATTTGATATTTATGAGAACTGATTAATGAGCTTTATGACTTCTTGCAGTGAATTGGATGTGGACTGGAGGTACAATAAAATGTCATCTGCATATAAGCTAATCTTGTGATGGTAATTGGAAACACGGATGCCTTGGATATTGTGATTCTGGCGTATTGCAACTGCTAAAGGTTCAATGAATATGGCAAATAGTGATGGAGAGAGTGGGCATCCCTGTCTTGTTCCTCTATGTAGAGCAAATGGTTTTGATATAATTCCAATGGTGATGACAGTGGCCATGGGTGAAGAGTATAGTGTTTTAATCCAGTGTACAAACGATTCTCCAAAACCAAATTTTTGTAGTGTTGAAAAAAGAAATGTATGATGAACTCTGTCGAAAGCTTTTTCAGCATCAAGGGAGGTGATAATGGTTTTAAGGTTGTTGGATCCAGAAATGGTTATCAGGTTAAAAAGTCTGTGCGTGTTATCTGAGGAATGTTGTCCTTTAATGAAACCGGTTTGATCAGGATGTATTATATGAGGGATTACTTTATTCGATGCGGATGGTCAGGGCTTTGCTTATTATTTTAACGTCTGTGTTGATTAGTGATAGAGGCCGGTAATTGGAGCATTGAGTCGGGTCTTTGCCTGGCTTTGGCAGTACTGAGAGGAGAGCAGTATTCATGTGTTGGGGAATTTTGGAGGTATGTTTGATTTCTTGGCACATTTTCATGAATAGTGGTGAAATAGTGTTCCAGAAATGTTTGAAGAATTCAGCAGGGAGGCCGTCCGGACCAGGTGCTTTATTGTTTGGCATTTGGTTGAGTGCCTTAAAGTATTCATCTTGTGTAAATGGTTTGTCCAGGATATTTGCTTGATCAATTATTATTTTGGGAAGGTTGAGAATGTCTAAAAATGAATCAATTTCTGATACGTCTGGTTCATGATCACAGGTGTATAGTTTACTGTAAAATGATTGAAAAGTGTTGTTGATGTCTTGGCCTGAGAACATTGGCCTCCTTGCTGAATCCCTCACTATGGATATTATGGATTTTTCTTTGTTACGTTTTAGTTGGTTTGCCAGGTATTTCCCATTTTTATTGTTATATTCAAATTTATCATGTCTTAATCTTTCTATTATAAACTGAGTTTTTTTTAAGTATTTTGTCTAGTTGGAATTTAACTTAGTCTTAGTTCATTGTGAATAACTTCTGATGGGTTATTTGCATATGAGTCGTTCAGCTGTTTGAGTTTTCTCTCTAGTTCATTTTCGATCTTCATGTCTTTTTTCTTCTTGTATGATGAGTATGATATTATTTTTCCTCTCATTACTGCTTTTGCCGTTTCCCACAGAGTTGTTGGTGAGGTGTCTGGAGAATCGTTTATATCAATCAGGGATGCCCGCTCTCTTTTGAAGTAAATGTTGAAATCTGGATCTTTAAGGAGAGAGGTTTTTTTTTTTTGTTTTTTTTTTTAACTTTATTTTTTCATGTTTTTTTGTACAAAACATGGGCAGCATCACTGTAATGAACAAAAGTAGGTACGGTTACAATATGATGCGGCTAAGTAATGCAGATGCTAGCCATGTGGTGCCCTTATAGACACAAAAGAAACAACAAAAAAGGAGAGAGGAACAAAAGGTATATGTACACATATGCCTGTGCACCTGATCTCACGAGTGCACATGTTCACTTACACCCTTTTGTCTAAATAGTCATACACAATCATACACAGGTGCACACATACATATGAACACTCATAGGAACGAAACATGAGAGAACCGTGGGGTTGCGAGTAGGTCGTATGTCACATACATTACAGCAATATATTTGCAATATTGTTTTTCTTAAAACCAAAATATATAAAGCATTAAGGTTGGTTATCACCTCTTTTTGTAATATAAGTGCTCCATTTTTCCCAGAGGGCATCACCTTTGTCCCTTTGTAATCTGAGACTAAACGTCAGTAGTTCCATTGTTTGGATGTCTTTAATTATGGCCTCCCACTGATTAACCGTGGGAGGTTCTGTGTTGAGCCATCTTCTTGTTATGGCTTTTTTGCTGGCAGCCATGAAGAGGTTTAGGAGGTATCTGTCTTTTTTTGGTAATTCTGTGTCCATATTGCCCAGGTAGAATGATAAACAAGTGAAATTAAAATTATACTGCAAGACTTCACTGATAATACTTTGAACTCCCTCCCAGAAGGATTTAAGCGTGGGACAGCTCCAAAATATGTGTGTATGATCTGCCATACTGTGTCCACACCCTCTCCAGCATGTGGGTTGTAGTCCTGTCTGTTTAGACTTTTGCTTTGGTGTTATGAAGAATCGGATATAGTTTTTCCAGGAAAAATCTCTCCATAGTTGTGAGGCTGTAGTAGTGATTTGTGTGTTAATTACATTCGTCCAGTCTTCAGAAGTGATTACGATTCCCAGCTCTTTTTCCCATTTCGCCTTAATATAGTTTGTTGAATGGCCTCTTAATTCAGCTATATGTCTATATAGTTCGCCAATGAGCTTTCTGGACAGTTTTGTATTATAGGCTTTGATAAACATTTTGGTAATACCTGATATATTTTCCTGTATAAGTCCTTTAATGTTCTTATCAAAGTAGTGCCGGAGTTGGAGGTACCTATAGAAATCCTGCCGAGCAAGGCCGTATTTATCAGATATGGTCTTGAAGTCTATAAATTCCTGGTTTTCGATGAATAGACATAATGTGGAGAGTCCTTTTCTCGTCTATTGAGTGAAGCCTCTGTCATTCATACCTGGTTTGAAATCTGGGTCATGGGTTGGCCACATTAAAATTCGAATTTCTTCCTGAATGTTAAGTTGTTTCACCAAGCCAAACCAGGTTTCTATAGAGAATCTAACCCACTGGCTCTGGATATCATGTTGTTTAGCCACCACTGGGCTTCCTAAAAAACTCTGTATAGGCCTGTCTGACAGTGATAACTCAACATCTTTCCATTTTGCGAAGTAGTCTTTATTGCACCAGAGCAGCAGTGGTCTTATTTGTGCCGCTAAATAGTAATCTTTGAGCCTCGGTAAGCCCATCCCCCCACTATGCTTTGGCAACTGTAAAGTTTTGTATCTCACCCTGGGAGCTTTTCCATTCCAGATGAAGCGGGATATCATCTTATCCCATTCTCTAAACTGACTATCAGGGACACAAATGGGTAAGGACTGAAACAGATAGAGTAATCTGGGTAAAATATTTGTTTTTATTGTCATAATTCTGTTACCAAGATCTAGGGGCAGAGAGGCCCATCTGTCTAGATCTTCCTTTATATGTGAATTTATTCTCACATAATTTTCAAAGAATAACTGTGGTATATCCTTAATTAATTTAACGCCTAAGTATTTAATAGAGGTGGAGTCCCAGTTAAACCTGTACTTGTTTTTAAGTTCTAATGATGGTACAAAATTAAACGTCAGGGCTTGTGTTTTATCAACGTTAAGGGAGTAGCCTGACAGGTGTCCATACACCTGCAGGGAATCCATTAATCTTGGGATTCCTGACTCTGGGTTTTTTAGGCTGACCAACACGTCATCCGCATAAAGACATATTTTGTATTCTATACCTTTTATTGTGATGCCCTCAAGGTCAGGATTCTGTCTTACAACCTGAGCGAGAGGTTCAATGAAAAGGTTAAAGAGCACTGGGCTGGCTGGGCAGCCCTGGCGACAGCCGCGTTGCAGGTGGATAGTTTCTGAAAGGCCTACGTTTATCTTAATTCTGGCTACGGGGGACGTATATAGTGTTTTGATGCCTTTAATGAACTTCTCATGGAAGCCAAATTTTTCCATGACTGTATAAAGAAATTCCCACCCCACCGAATCAAATGTCTTTTCCGCATCCATACTAAGTAAAATAGCTCCAATTTTTTCCTTTTTTATGTGTTCAATGATGTAGAGGGATCTCCTTATGTTGTCCTGTGTTTGTCTACATTTAATAAATCCAGTTTGATCTTCGTCAATCAAAAAAGGGATCACTTCCTCCATTCTTTTAGTTAAAATAGTTGCATATAATTTATAATCTTGATTTAAAACACTGATAGGTCTGTAAGAGCCGCATTCTTTCGGGTCCTTGCCCTCTTTTGGAATCACCGAGATGGTAGCCTCCCTCTGAGACGGGGGGATGACTCCCTCTCTCAGGGTGTAATTGAAGCTTTTATGCAATATTGGTATTAATTGCTCCCTCAGTGATTTATACCATTCCCCTGGAAATCCGTCTGTCCCTGGAGACTTACAAGACTTCAGGGAGGAGATCGCCTTGTCGATTTCTTCAGCTGATATTTCTTTTGTTAATTTTTCATTTTGCAATTTCCCCAAGGAGGGCAGATCCAATTGGCTCAGAAACTCTTCTACTTTAGCAGGTTTGAACGGTGTGGGTTGGGTATACAGGGTCTGGTAAAATTTCTCGAATGCTTTCTGTATTCCCTCTAGTTTATATGTAACTTTTTTAGTGGCAGGATCCCTAATCTTATAGACTGTATTTTCTGATTGCTGTTTTCGCAGCCTCCAGGCTAACAGCTTGGATACTTTCGAGCCTGCCTCGCAGTATCTCTGTTTTGTAAACCTGAGATTTTTCTCTACTTCATCACAGTAAATCTTATCTATTTCTTGTTTGAGTGGTCTCATCTGTAGAAGTAATTGTTGGTCTTTACTTTTACTATGTTGTTGTTCCAGTTCTTTTTGTTGTTTTTGCAGGTTTAACAGTTTTTGAGTTTTCATTTTTTTTATGAATGCAGATTCTGATATAATTTTCCCCTGCAGGACTGCTTTGGCAGCGTCCCACAACATTACTGGGTTCACATTACCGTCATCATTGTCTTCCAAATATGTTTTTAATTCTTTCTTTGTTTTCCCTTTAAACTCAGGGCTGTTTAACATGCTTACATTTAATCTCCACGTTGTCACTTTGGGTCTAGTATCTAGATGTAACTTCAAGTGGACACTAGAATGATCTGAAATATCTCTCTGGTTTATCTCACATTCCTTTAGCCTGTGCCTCTCTGAGTTATGCATAAGTAGGTGGTCAATTCTTGAATATGCATTGTGACGATTTGAATAGAAAGTAAACTGCCTATCTTGATGGTGGAAATCCCTCCAGACATCTATCAAACCCAGGTCCGGTAGATTGGAATGCTATTAAATCAAATATTCTCTTGAAAAATGTTTTGTTGCTGCCTGGGGGCGCATATACATTCAACAGGGTCATGTCCTTATCATCTAATTTGCCCTTTACCATTATAAACCTGCCCTCCTTGTCTTTAATCTCTGACTGGAATTCAAAATGAACCTTGTTTGGTATCAAAATAGCCATGCCCCTCTTGCGTCCTGCTTTAAAAGATGAATAGTAAGTATGTTTAAAACCCATACTCTTTATCTTTTCATGCTCCTTATCTGTTAGATGGGTTTCTTGCCAAAATATAATTTGTGCCTTTTCCCTTTTTATTTTGGATATTGCTTTGCTTCTCTTGACAGGAGTCGACAAACCATTGACATTTAGGGTGACAACCTTAAATTCTTTGGTACTCAGCTATAAACCGGTATTCTCCTGGACACTCACTTGCTTCCCCTGAGAACAGCAAATAAGAAACATGAACAGTAATAACAGAACAGTCAAGATAGTAAAACATTACAATAAACAAAAAAAGGTCTTCCATGAAAGAGGTAATCCCTGAACCTCTTGTATAGGGGGATGTTTCAGCCGCTGGGTTGCGGGGCCCCCTCAGGTTGTTTGAGTGGGTGGCTGTCATTCAAACACTACAGACCAACTGCCTAATTCTTAAACTAAAGTGATACAGAAGTATTGGCCTATGAAAATTGAAAAAGTCTCCTGTATTATGTTAAGGCGCACTGCATGTAAAATAAACACTAAATTGGTGATGTAGGTCCAGACTAACCATATTACTGACATAATCAGAGTGGCATTCAATGGAAAACCTACATACATTGAAAGAAATGTGCTCAATAGTGTACTTAACTAACTTACTCTGCCCTTAAATATGACTTTAAAATATTGCATACGTGCGCTTTAATATGTATTGTTAAACAGATAACGGAGTGAAAGCTATTGATAAGGGCTGAGGGATGTAGCCTACCGTCTCTGTCCAATAACAAATAATAGAGGTGAAAACGTCACCGGGTGTACAAGAAAGCTGGTGTTATGATGGGGTGATATGAATTAACAGTCCTCAGCTTCTGTGTCAGTCCCCCGATGAAACTCGCGGAGCTTGTCCCGGATCCTTTGCTGATATTCCCTGCCGTCTGTGCGCCGGGGTCTTTTCACCTGTTCCCAGCTGAAGTGGGGCCGTGACATTTCCCTCGATCTGCCCTCAGGTCTCGGAGGAACCGGGAACCCTTTTGCTCGTAGACCATCTCTGGCTTGATCCGCGTTATCATATGTAACTGTCCCCGAGTCTAGGAAAACACGCATTTTTATCATCGGTGTGCGGAACTTGATTCCCTTCTCTTTCAATACTTTCTTAATCGGCAGGTATTCCCTCCTTTTTTCCATTACAGCTGTTGCGTAGTCATGGTCGAAAAAACCCTATTCCCGTCCACCGTGATGGTTTTTTTCCACGCCACGCTGATGATCCACTCTTTGGTTGAATATTTCAGGAATTTAACCATCGTTGATCTTGGGGGGGCATTGTCAGCTGGTTTGGGACCGAGAGCTCTGTGTGCACGTTCAATACCAAGTTCGTTTGGGCCGGTGCCCTCACCCAGTTCAGTTTGAATAAGGTTCTCCACGAAGCGAATCATTGAGGTGCCCTCGGCTCCTTCTTTTATCCATAAATCCTTATGTTGTTGCGACGGGAATGCCCTTCGAGTTCAGTTAGTTTTGATTTCAGATCGAGTTGCGTCCTCTGCATCTGGTTTAAAGTTTCATGCACTTCAATACTGAACGTCTCCACCTCTCCTACCCGTTGCTCTGCTTCCCCCAGTCTCTGTGACACCACTTCAATTTTCTTCACGGTCTCCTCCATCTTCAGATTAATATCCGATCTCATTTCGCCAAGTTGTTTTTTGATATTCTCTTGAATGTTGCTCTGGAAGCCTGTGAACTGTTTAGAGATATTGTTCTCCAGTTCAGACGTAGCACTAGCCATGGCTTCATTTATGGCGTTACGGATGGAAGCTAACGAGACCGCACCTAGAATAGCCACCTCGTCGCTACAGCCTGCGTTTTCCGTATCAGCTTCCTTTTTTTTGCTTCTTAGAGACATACTGAGGCCACGTTCGTCTCCCCCCAACATTAGTTTATATTACTGAACTCCTATAAGGTAAATCTCCTGTATTATATGGGGGTTTGCGGCAGTGCGGTCGGGAGCAAAGTTCTCACGCAGCCATCTCCACCCTCGTGCAACCAGAAGTTCAAGGAGAGAGGTATTGAAGCACCATCTTGAGCAGAAAGGTTTGATAGGATGATTGGTGTTCAGGGAGAAAGATACAGGGGCATGGTCACTTATTACAATGGGATGGATGTTTGTATCACAGATAATGTCACAATCCCTGTCTCTCAGTCCTCTCCTGCCACTCTGCTGCAGTGTTTTTCCACTCCCCCTCCCTCTGCTTCACTCTACCTGCCAGCCGCGCCCACCTCATCAGCCCAACTCTGCTCACCTGCCTACACAGCTGCAGCTCATCAACCAGCCCTGCATATAAGCCTCTCCAGCACCTTCACTCACTGCCAGATTGTTCTTTAGCATTATGCGAGACTCTCCAGCGTTCTTCTCCTGCCTGATCTCCCGGTGCCAACTCTGCCTGTCCCCGACCTGCTCCCCTCGTCTGCCTCCCGGTAAACTCACCTGCCTTCTGTCCCCGACCTCGTGCTTTGCTTCAGCGTCTCTGGTTTCTGCCTGCTCGTCTGGTCTCGACTCCTCCGCCCGGCCTCGTCTACCCTCCTGCCTGCTCCTCAACGGTGCTTCTGCCTTCGCTGACGGCTCTTCTAGCTACGACCCCCCCACCGGCTCCCGACCTCGCCTCAGCTCACTCCTCGTCGGCTTCTCAGCACGATCAGCCGGCACTTCAGCCTACGGTGCGTCTGCCTCGCCACCTTTGGCTGCCGTAAGCTTGATCTCTTTCCCTCATCTGAGCCTCAGAGACTGTGTGAGGGCAACTTGCCCGAAGAACGAACTTTATTCTGTGTTTATTCTGCCTGCTGCATTCCCTGTTTGCTGTGGTGCTAATAAAAGTCATTACCAACTGTTCCTGCGAGCCTGGTACTGCATTTGGGTCCACAAACACACCCGTTTCAGATAATGGATATGATAGAGTTGCTTACGAGAAAGAAATCTATGCGTGAGAAGGATTTATGAATGTGTGAGTGATAGAAATATTCCCTGGATGTTAGGTTGTGTAGTCGCCAAATGTCTCCAAGACCAAACTCATTCATGTGTTGTTTTATTATTTCAGATGAGGTCCATGGTTTGAAGGTGCTTGGGGCGTACGATCTGTCGAGTGTGTGGTCTATAACTGTATTAAAATCTCCTCTGATTATTAAAGGTAAATCAGGCATGTTATTGAACAAGGAGAAGAATGTGGGATCATCATTGTTTGGGCCATAGACATTTGCAGTTATGTAATTTTCACTGAAGAGAGAGGCATGGATAATGTAGCGTCCCTCTGGATCTATTATTGTTGACTTCATAATGAGTGGAATAGTTTTGTTAATTAGAATTGAGACCCCTCTTTTTCTAGAGTTGTATGTGGCTGAATAAACTTGGTTGTATTGTGAGGATTTTAGTTTGTGTTG
Organism: Epinephelus lanceolatus; assembly: GCF_041903045.1. Taxonomy (NCBI): domain Eukaryota; kingdom Metazoa; phylum Chordata; class Actinopteri; order Perciformes; family Serranidae; genus Epinephelus; species Epinephelus lanceolatus. The sequence continues at coordinate 16,525,766 of NC_135755.1, forward strand.
TTCAGATGGGCAGAGGTGGGTCTCTTGTAATAGACAAATATCTGCTTGCAGTTTGGTTAAGTGGTTAAGGACCTTGGTCCGTTTGGCTGGAGAGCCTATGCCCCGGATATTCCAGCTATCAAACTTAATTTTATTTCTTTCTTTTTCCTAATTAAGTGAAAAAGATGATCAACACTTGAGTGATACTGATACTGATTTAAGTTGTATTTCATTATTGTTATCCTAAGTGACACCAAAATAGACAAAAATAAGCACAATAAGCGAAGAGCACTTTTTTTGTTCATGTGAGTTCATGTTTAACGGAGGTGGTTGTTGTTCAGCCAGGTGGTCACGTTTCGATCACGGTACAGTTTCCCATCTACGTACAGTTTATTCACAGATATGATGGCGCGTTTTCCTTCCTGAATGAGACGTTTCCGGATAGGGTACAGCAGTTTTCGTCTGTCTTGTATTTCCCTTGGGAATTGGTCGTTAAGACCAAAGCGGGTGCCTTTCAGTTCTTTGCCCAGAGTTTTAACAAATTCTTTGTCCTTGAAATGTTCAAATTTAGCCACGATGGGTCTCGGTCTGGTGCTGTCTGTCTTGATATTGCCGATCCGGTGAACGCGATGGAAAGTGATGCGTTTGTTTTTTTCCAGCAGCAGTTTGAGGTGAGTTTGCATGAAGTCCATAAGCGTCTTTTTGGGATTTTCCTGTGTGTTTTCTGGTATGCCTGAAAACACCAGGTTGTCGCGCATGCTGCGGGCTTGGAGATCCACTATTGTTTCTTTCATTTCTTTGTTTTCTTTGGTGACTTGTGAGAGCTGAGTTTCGAGGGTTTTGACAGAGGTTTCGAGAGTTTTATTGGATTTTATGAGAGTCGTTATTTTTTTCTGACTGAATTCCAGGCTTTGTCTCAGACCCTGGAATTCTTTGTGTAGCAGTTCAATGAGGTTAATGCGTGCATCGAGTGAGGAGAGTGTGGTATTTATGTTTGCAAGGAGGGGACCAACCTGGTTGCTGTCAGAGGGGATATCCTCTGTGTCTGTGGAGGAGTTCCTGTGACGCTTGGCACTGGGGGTTTCCATGGCGCAGAGCTGGTCGAAACACTCGTCAATGTAGTCCTCAAGCGACTCCAGTGTACAGACGTTTAAAAATTTGGTAGTAATCCGATTTCTTAAATGTTGGTTGTGTTATGCCGGCAAGTTCAGGGCGCCACCATGTTGCCGTAAACCCTCCGCTCCTGCCTCCTCTCGCACTCTATTTGAGTGTTTTCTAATGGTTGTGTTGACATTACATTTTCCTCCGTGTGCCTTGACTGATGACCGTTTTTGAAATCAGAAGAAAGCTATTGAGTTTAAAATAAATCTGTTAAAATGTATTTATTTTCTCCTGGTCCTTATTTTAAATAGGTTATAAAAAAAATTATCAATAATTATCGTAATCGATCAATATGAACCAGCTATATCGTGATATACTTTTCGGCCATATCACCCACCCCTATTCTGGAAAATCTTATTTTGGCTTAATTATCATTCAAATAAAATGGAGCAGCCAAGGATGTAGCCTCCTGTGTGAGAGGGCGAGTCACATGCATCAACCATTGTCTTAATAATCTGGTCAATAACATCTCAGCAGAATATCCTGTGTCTTCTGTATCTGAGGGAGACTTGCTGAGTTTTGACTGTTTCACCCACCTTTACTTCTCTGGTAAATACTGGACTGTAGACTGAATATCGTCTTCCACTACCTTGCACCTTACAAATTCAAAGTCTTACAGAGGATTTTAAACTGAATGTCTCATCCTACTGGCTGATCTTTAAAGATTAACTTTGAATCTATTTAACCTTGTGTTATCTTTCTGCTCACTTTGCAATGACTTTGCTCCCAGGTCAAACTGACCCAGGTTTATTTGGCTGTTTATAAAGCTTAAAGTATAAATCATCATCCAATTATGCATTTTATTTTTTGCATGTGTGTGTGTTTGTGTGTGTGTGTGTGTGTGTGTGTGTGTGTGTGTGTGTGTGTGTGTGTGTGTGTTCGTGTGTGAATGTCTCTGTTGTGTGTGTGTTGTCTGGAAAGAAGCTCTGATCCATTATGTAGGCAAAGGTTGTTTTCGAAATTTAGTTTACTCACCTGTAGTTTGAAGTTGTGCTTTTAAGTGCGTCTGTGTGCGTGCATGTGTGTGAGTGTGTATGCGTGTTGGGTTGTGTGTGTGTTGTCCAGAATGATTCATTATGTAGGCAAAAGTTGTTTCTGAAATTTGGTTTACTCACCAGGAAGGCACAAGGTGTTGCTAACTTGAGTAAAACCATGTACCACAACATGTCAGTCAGGGATACACATATTGATGATGATGAAATTAACAACTCTGATGCTACAGTTTCTCACCATTTTACATGACAGTTTTGTTTGTCCTGCAGAAAATAATTCACAACATAGTTTCAGAAGACCATTTCCTGAATACAGTAGGCCTTCATTAGCCAATGAACAAATGTGCTTGCTGATAACATTAGGAAAAATATGTGACACCAGTATAGTAGGTTTTTGAGAATACATAAAACAGCAGTTTAGACAACTGAGCATTTCTTCACTATGGGCTGCAGGTCTAAAGGATGCATCATTAATATGGTTACAGCATTTTTAAGACTAATCTCTAGTATAAGCATCATATGTGTTCAGTATATTTCATCAAATAAAGTTTTTAATAAACAAGTAACTATTTTATTGTATGTGATGGCTTGTATCGATTTGTGTCCATGTAGCGGTGTGCGTTGTTTATTGTTGAGCTCAACAATAAAGTGAGACACTGCGTAAATGTAAGTGTGCGGAAATCTTTTTCTACCAGTCTGGACTCATTGATGTTTTCAGCACCAAGACTGAGCCGGGTCGAGTGGTAGCTATTCTACATTACCTTTTTATCAGAATAAAAACATCTTGAGTTTGTTTTGCATTCCAGGACGTCAGCTGTTTCACATAAATACACACAATTACAAAAACACAAGACAACACATAAATACAAAATAACATCTAACCAAACAACAAAATCCATGCCGATGGCACACCTGTAGACTTTTATCAGACTTTTTATGAATCTGTTAAAACTCTGTTGCTTAATGCCTTCAGTTATTCATATGGGGAAAGAAAACTCACAGAAACTCAACAGGAAGGTTTGATATCACTGTAGTTAAGCAAGATTCATGTGGAAGGTATAAGGACCTGCTTATATTAATATAACTAATTATATTACAGTGTGAAAATGTTAGCCAAATGTCTTGCAAATAGATTGAAAAGATATTATCAAATATAATTCATCCAAATCCACAAGGTAGTCACATCAGTGATAATATCAGACATATATTTATTTCATTCTTTTAGCATTTGATAAAGTTTGCTTGGATTTTATTTATACATTTTCAGAATATTTTAATTTTGGAGACTTAATTATTAGTTTGTTGACAGTAATATATTTCAATGTAAAATAACTTGAAATGCAAAATATTAAGCAATGTTTTTTTTTTGGACAAAAACAAACAAAACAAAAACAAAACAATAAAAAAACAACAATTAGCATTATAGAGGACTAAAAATGCACAACTATTTATTACAGCAATATGTATTTAAGGTCAAAACACTAGAATGAATAAAACAATAGGTCTGAAAATAAATGGTTAAAACCAATTTTTACTGTATGTGGATGATTTAAATTTTCAAATTCAACCAAATGTTGCTTACCTTCCCAGTTGAAGAACCTTTTCATTTATTTCCAGACCACCTCCCAACTATGATAAATGTGCTGTGCTACAAAGTGGAACTCAAATAACTCCAATGGAAACCTATCTGCAGTGATGACACAGTATAAAGAGCAAGAAAGTGCATGCAGGGAGGGAGGGGTGGTGGATGGGTCAAACAAACAAGAGACTTTGACTCAGGAGACCAGTGTTCATGTCCCATGTAAAATGTTGAGATTTTTTAGCTTGGTTACGTAGTGAATGTCACGTGACGAACATCACGACATAATTGCAAACTAACTTAAGAAACACAACAAAGGCTCTTATTTTAAGCCACACCATGATTTGTTTTCGAAACATAACCAACTAGTTTTGTGGCCTGTGTCCTGTGAACACAGACATTTATTTTGAAAAGACTGCCTGTAATGAGCAGTAATTGGCACGCTGTCCCTTAGCTTTAAAAACTGAAGATATGTTTGGAGATTACTACATCCTGATCTGTTTCTCCTAACACCCCCCTAAGGAGAAATAGGACATAGGTTTGGACAGAGCTTTGCTACTCCTTTGACCACATAAAGCACTTGCACATTACTTGTTATATTTATCTATACGGTCATACAGGACGACTGCTCTACTGCCTGAGCCACAGCTGCCCTGAAATAATCACCAGGGGTTCTTTTGCTGTGGTCACTGGCTGCTCATGTGTCTCCATAACAACCGTATGGAGCTACAAATAGAAATTATGTCGATCTCAATATTGTCTAACTTGGTATTTTAAGTATGTCTTATTTATTTCTGATAAATGATTTGGGCACAGTAATTTAAAAGCAAGGGGTAGAAAATGTGTGGAGACATCAAGGAGAACCGACCATAATGCACAAAATCTTCATCTGAAATTTAAAAGAAATGCAAATAAAACACTTAAACAATCAATACAATGTGCACTGAAAAGGAAAATAAAAAGTAAACAGCGAAAATCACAGTGCCATTTTACTCTGCAAATGTACACTTAACACCTGTTTCAGCATAGGCCCAATAGTTGGGTGTTCACTTAACACTGTCAAATTATAAGATATACACTCCAAATCTGAAGTTACAATTTGAAGACTTGGAGGGTGCAAATGTACTCTATAATTGTTCTTTTTTGACACTGTATCAGTGCTTTACAATAACTGCAGTGTAAACCTAGAACCCTTAGTGAGTACAAAATATACATGTACATTTTAAGAAGATTATTTATTTCTGTAATTTGTCTTTTAATTGCTTTCCTTGCATGTAGTTGTAAAGAAACCTCTGACAAGCCTGTGAGCACAGCAAAAACGATGGGGTGGGGGGGTGGTTAGGAGAAACCAACCTGGTCTCACTCCAAAGTTGTCAAAATCTGGCGCATGGTAAGTGATTTCCGGTGTCGAAAAAGAGCCGTCCTTTCACATCGGCATAATATGCGGCTGATAGCGGCCATTGTTTAATGGTGCCTGGCAGCATCAGGGGGAAAAGCAGTTGGACAACAACATAAGTGTAGGGCGAGTAGGGCGAGGGCGAGGGGTGGTGGATGGGTCCAACAACCACTGACTCACCTAGGAGAGTGATGTTTGCTTCCCGTAAGATTATAAAGCCACACCTTGTTCTTTTTTCCTAAACCCAACCACATGCGTGTGCTGGCATTTTTTGTTTAAGGAAAAAAAAACATTAATTTGCAGTGTTGTACTGACGTGGAGTTTATTTTGAAGGAGACTGTATGTAAATGGTACATTTCCTGTGAGAACAGAAGTATATTTTGAAATCAGACAATTCATGTAACAAGCTGAAGTTAACATGGCGTCCCAGAACGCCAACAACCAATGCAACCAATATGTAATGAGGTCCGAGTGAGAATGTGTTGGAGAAACAGATCAGAATTTAGTAATCTTCAAATAGGAAGACGATAAGATGATAGGACAAAGAAAACACTGTGGGGAGCAGCCAGTTTTCCTCTGAGGAGACAGGAGGACAGCCATTTCTCAGGACCTGAATTTAAGAAGTATGAGAAAATGGTCAAAATCTCATATTGATAACAAATTGAGCTCAGTTATTTCTCAGAGAAAAAGAGTTGGACAAAGACGAGATCTGATTTTGAATTTTCCTTTCCTCCTTTTTAAAGTGTGTAAAAATTCTTGTAGCACAATAAATGAAATGGAGAAAAACACACAACCAAGGGTACTGTATTAATTTATTATTCTCTTCTAGTGCCAAACACAAGAAGGATTGTCCTACTGGGAAAAACTGGAGTTGGAAAGAGCAGCCTGGCTAACACCATACTGGGAGAGGCTAAATTCAAAATAAACAATTTGAATGATTTGGAAACACAGTGTTCTCCTGCCGAGACCAAAACTATCAATGGAAGAAGCATCACTGTGATCGACACTCCTGGTTTCTTTGACACAGAGAGATCTGAGAAACGTGAGATAGTGAGGTGTATCACAGAGTGCGCTCCTGGGCCTCATGCTTTTCTCATTGTGCTTAAAGTGGAGAAATTCACAGAGCAGGAGAAGGCTGTCATCACGCAAATATGTGAATATTTCTCTGAAGATGCTCTAAACTATGCTGTAATTGTCTTCACTCATGGTGACCAGCTCCCTGAAGGAATGAAAATGGATGAGTATGTCAAGCAAAGTGAGGGTTTGAGTGGTCTGGTGAAGAAGTGTGGAGGCCGATGCCACGTCGTCGATAATAAATACTGGAAGACCAACAAAGAGGACGAGTACAGAAGCAACCAGTTCCAGGTGGAAGAGCTGCTCAAGACCATAGACAAGATGGTGATGGAAAACAACGGAAGATACTACACGGATGAAAAGCTACAAGAAGTGGAAAGGAAAATACAGAAAGAGGAGGAGCGCATTAGAAAGTCATCAGAAAACTTGTCAGCGGAAGAGATCAGGAAGCAGGCCAGAAGCAACGTCTTTAAGAAGCAGGTGAACAATGGAGTCTGGGCATGGATTAGAAGTTTAGTGGGTTTTGCGGTTGTAGCTGGATTACTTGCAACTGCCTCAGCTATGTTGATCAATTCAAAAATTTTTAGGGTATTAAGGGAAGCACCACTATTAAATGAAGAATTAACAGCACCAGCACTGGCAGAAGTGGTGGAAGAACAAGCTGAGGCAGCATTACAGTAGGACAGGTATTTGAGTTTTTGGACAAACTTTACAAATTGTTTGAAAGAACATACAATCCTACAAATCTAATTGAATGAATCAAATAAAACAGTAGGTGTCTTAAAAGAGGTTCATAATGACATATGACATGACATGTTGCAATCCTAAACAGCTCATATAAAATTATCATTTTTGCTAAACGTGTAAACCGATGGTTCTCAACCAGCAGTCTGGGGACGCCCACTGGTCCTTGAAGGTGTCCCATGGGTCCCCAGAAAAATGGTAAATAGATTATTTCAGCCTGTTCCCATTCTGAAGTCATCACATACTGCTGCTTTGTCAGTGATTTAGGCATATGACACTTGATGCCAAACACCACCTTTTGTAGCAGTATAATGCACCACCAGGCAACATCAGTTTCACATGCGGCCAGATGGAACCTTTCCCAGTGTTGTGATATGCAACTGGTCAGCTGGACAGCATCTTTTGCGGCAGCATGATACGTTGACATGTGGCGTCAGTTCATAACGCAGCTGGATGCAACTGTAGCAGTGGTTTGATACCCTGCTGTACGGCGACAGGTTGAAATGCTGCCAGTAACAAGGAGCTGGAACATCCCTGTAGGGTGGGTGGGAGTGGTGGTGGATGGGTCCAACAAACCCACAGACTTTCACCCTGGAGCCCAGTGTACACTTCCTGAATGAATGTAGAGCTAAAACACAACGTTTTTTTTTTCTAAACCTGACTACATGCTTTTGTTACCTTAACCTAACTCTGTGCTGTTGTTGATGTCCCGCAAATTCAACAGCAGACAAAGGAGGATACCTAGCTCGTAATATGTAGACATGAAAGGCCACTGACAAAGCTGCAATATGTGATGACTTGAGATGAGAACATGTTGTTTATTGTCATTGTTTAATTCACTCTAAAAGTGAGCTCAATGTGAGAAAGAGTCATAAGAGTAACTATTGTGATCATAGGTTTCACTTCCTCCATGGTTATCTCCTCAATTACAGAATTCTCGTCTTAATCATATTTGACAATCAAAATCTTTTCAGAAGGAGGTCCCTGAAGCCAAATCTCACCAAATTAGAGTCCAAGACCTAAAGTGTATCAATTTAGTGTATCAATCAATTGATCGTGGCACACCGCCACGGCAAAATAAAAGCCGCCATGCCTTCAGAATGATGAATATTTTTTTTCAAATGTTAAAACAATGTCAAGTATATTGTATGAATGGATACATATATACATATAGCCTATATTTGTGCACATACACTTGCCATAATCAGAGTTTGAAATGATAATTTAAATATCATGAAATGTTATGTGACACTACGCTGCAATTAACTGTATTTTGAAAAACGAACACCAGAGTCATCACCTGTCCGTCTGGCTGTACTGCGGCGCGCTCAAGAGTAAAGGGAAGGCAAAGAGACGACAGTCCGAAGTAGAGGGAGAGAAAAGGGCGAGAGAAAGGTACCTAAGCAAGGTTAAGTTTGATGCATATTTTGTTCAGCCCTGTGAAAACGACCCTAATGTTGATGTTAACGTTAATATTGCATTGTTAACAACAGTAACGTTTAACGTTAAGGATGCATAGTTTGGCCTTCACGCATTACGTTTCAGATACGTTTTAAACAGCACAACATAGCTTAATGTCAGGTAATTTTCTGTTATGACTCATTTCTGGTTGCATTTTCAGATGAGTATATTAAAGTATTTTCAAAAGAAGAGGAAGGTTCCCGAGGAAGAGAGTCAGGTAACGTTAGATAAAGGAGAGGCTCAATGTTCTTGATTTATTGTGACGTTGTTCCCTCAAGTTCTGAGGAATAGAAATGATACTGATGTGTACCGTGACAAGTGTAATATTTAAATGTTCCTAACGTTACCTGCCTGATATTGGTGATGTGAAAGAATCTAACACTCGTTCCCAATTATATTAGACAAGTACACAGGCAGAAATAGTGGTCATCGCCGGAGCCCTCCCCCTCAAGCCCTCCCCCACAGTTTCAAAAAATTCTGGAGGAAACCCTGCAATGTACAATATAAGAATTGTGAAACCTGGCATGATTTATACTGCAGCAAAAAAGTCTGAAAATCTCAGTCTCTGCTGTGATTTTTTCTTTATATGCCTCTTGTAAGTACCCAAAACTTTATAGAAGTGCAATACTAAATCATGGGTGTACCCTTTAATGGTGATGATTTTCTGTTTTCTCAGTATATTTTGTGTTAATATGTGTCACTTTGTTATAAATGATTTATGTAACAATAAAACCTCTGACTGGTCATAGGCTTTTGTTTTCTTTTTTCATAGAATCCTCCACATGCGCTGTCAAAAGATAAGGCTGATGATACTCATACTTTCTTATAGTCAAGAAATTCCATTAAAAGACCAAAACCAACAATAAATTGCTTTTGCTAAAAAGACTATGCAGCCAAAACCTGATATAGCCTACAGAGCTCCTTTGCTGGCCAAAAACTATGGGAAACCGTTGCGGTGGGTGAACTGTTCCTTTATCATCCCGACCACGGGCACTGTACTTTATTTTGAGTCAACCCCACATACCGTAAAACTTCAATTAGTTTAAATTGCTGAACTCAACTGACCTTTATTTGGGACAGGCCTTCAGTTCCTCTCACACAAACTGTTGCTCAGCAAGGATGGGAAAACAAATTGTTTATTTGTATCAGTATGAATATTACTTGTTTAAAAATTAGGCTTCAGATGACATACTAAGTTCATCGATCCAGCTCCGACAGAAAAGGCATCAAAGAGACAGTGAGTTACGGCACCTGAGGATTATGGCACCAGGCATACCGACACACTACCACTTTACCCTATTAAAACAATACTCACAACTTTCAGATTCTTTTGATCTGAGGATCCTTAAGAACTAAAGGAATATGAATAACTCAAAGGGTAATCAAGGCATGGAAACATAATTTGAGGTAGTCGACAACCCAGATTTAATACATCTGAAGAACTAATACATCCATATCTAATGGAGACATGCGTTTATTTGTCAAAATGTGTAGCCACACTGGGCTAGTGAAAGGGACTGGCATCTAATTGGGACTAGGCTTTTAAATTAAGTTATATGGTACATCATCCTGCTGCTGTAAATACTTACAAGAGCAACAAATGGGTATTATATTATTCTGAAAATACAGAAGTCCCCAATAAATGAACTATATGCTCCTTTTAAAGACCCTTTTGATATAAAATTGCCAAGGAAAGTTAATAAGCCTTTTGTACAAATTACACTTTATTTATTACCTTATTTTAAGAAATCTTCTGTGGGAACAAATGTGCTCGGTGCTGATTGGATCTGTGTTAATGTGCCACAAACATGGTAGGGAAGGTGTTAAATGGTTTTATTATTTCTTAACAAATAGGACCCAACATTTTAATTTTTAATCATTCTTTTCAGAGCACAGGTGCTACATTTAGAAGGCTGCCACTGATCATTGAGAACACTTTATATTAAAGCCTGTGCCTCACAGTGTCATTGTGTTGTATGAATGAGGTACTAATCAAATATTTACCTGTTCCCACTGGTTCTTAACTGAAGGTGCAGTAGCAGATAAGACTATGGGGAACAAGAGAGTGATAAATCAACATTTTAGAGGAAAGGAGAAATAGTAAATACTGGCTAAATCAGTGGTGTAGTGGTAGCTGATGAGGAGGGTGCACTACTAAGTAGATGGGTAGGTTTCAGAGGTGGAAGTGGGTATACCTTCCCCCACACCATTGGGCTAAATATGTAACTGGAAAACAAAACCAGTGTTTGGGAATAAAGTAGTGATGGCCAAACGAATCGTCATGAACCACTTTCTTTATTTTCTGACCCCACCAGATGGCAGTTTTGGTTTAAGGATAAAGGCTGAAGGACTGGCAATGAATTGTGTTTTCAAACCTTTGTTGAACACACAGCGCCATCTGGTGGCTTCAGAAAATAAAGACAGTGGTTCATGAGGTCTCATTTGGCCATCACTACCATAAAGTATTAGGCTACATAACATTCATAAGCAGTGGGCAAAAGCAATGTTTTTTATTCTGTAGTCAATTCAAAGAACAAAAACTGTCAGCTAAGCTGCCTGTAATTTAGGTTGATGTTTAACCCATAGAAAATGTATTTTCCATTCAAATAAACAAAGCAGGACAGTCAGACCATTTTTCTGTGTAACATTGCCATAGCAATTGCAAAAATTGTAGTGGGCTAACTTCCATAGAAACTTCTGTAGAAACAAACCAACTTGCGGGAAGTCCCAAACTCAGGTGAAGTTTTGAATTAATGACCAAACAAGCAGTGAAGTGGTCACGTTACGTTTTCAAATAAGCAATCACTTACTTTTTAAAATATTATTATCACAGTCATTTGCCTGTTTCTTTTGTAGCCAGTAATTTCATGTTTGCTGGAACATGATGTAACGTTACTGTTGCTGCCTCTGAAGAATGAGTGCAAGCTAGACATGGATGTCTCTGGTGGCATCATTTGTGTAGCTGCAGGCAAAGACAGACATGCATGCACATGGCTATGTACCCACTGTTGCTTGAAATATAAAACAATATTGGTAATACTGAATACCAATACCATACAATGCAAGAGTGATTTGCAATAATAATAATGCAACACATTTTCACAATAAACAAACCAACTTAACTCTGACAAGTAGCTGAGTCATCAGTAGCAGGTTGCCTGCCATCTTCCTTACCCCTTATCATCACGACTGTGACTGAATGAGTAATTAAACCCCAGATTTTGACCTTAGTTCTTCCTCCCCCAACTGTGACGCAGTGTGTCAATATAGGGGGGGCTGGGAGGGGGCTAAGACATGCCCAGTCACTTAATTTTGCCACCTCTCGACCTGCAGCCCCTCTCAACCCCCAGAAATACACAAACCAAACATAAACACAAACATAAACACACACAAGCGTACTGATTAGCAAAGTTGGCAATGAGCGATGATACCAGCTCTGTTCTAATCAAATGTAGAGCTCTCTCTCTGTTTGCTCTGTGTGTGTGTGTGTGTGTGTGTGTTCTGACTGAGTGAACATTGGTAAACAAAGGCCTACCTGATCAACACTAGCCATACATGATCAAACTGTTATTTTTCTGGTATGTCATTCTTCATGCCATCTGCATATGTTTTATTTAAACATTTGCTGATCTCAGCAGGATGAAGGATCTCAGCACAGAAACTTTAACTGTATTCTGACAAAAAAGCAAAGAACCTATGTGCAAAAATTAATAATAAAATAAAATTGAAATGAATCACACTCGTGCCTTCATGTAGGCCTAAATGATTATAAACATGACAATGTGTATTACACGGAAGTATAAACACTTAAACAACAGATTCACATAAATAAAAATAAGTAAGTATAGCCTACATAGCATGAAATGTGCAATGAAATTCACACTTTAAATGAAATATTAGGAATTCCCTCTGTAAGTATGACTGTTTTCTTTGTACATTTTTTCCAGTAATAAACAAAATTGATCAAAAAAAAAAAAAAAAAAAGAATTCCCTCTGCAGCCAAACAAATTTACCCTCTAGAAGCAGACTCAATAGGTCCCAAAATCATCTCTCCTCCTTTCATTTCCCTGAAGATATTGCTGAGCACTAAAATAACAACATTAAAGATATTGACCTACAGTCTAGAATGCTGTTATTTTACATTTAGCCTACTTCAGGTAAGTCCAAATGCCTTCTTATTATTGTCAGACTAGCTACTCAACATTACAAAACAAATATTTGCCACATCTGGGAAAGTCAACAGGCAACAGGCATAGGATATTTACATCTTTTGGTTCTTGAAAAAAAACGCTGTGATTATTTTTCTTTCTTCTCTGGCTTCATGTGGCAGAAAAATCACCAGCTCAGTCATTAGACAGTTGTATATGATCACTATGGTTACCACTAAAGGCACAGGCACAGCTACCAACTCCTCTTAGGACCCCGGGGTCGAGAATCGTGCCTTATGGTGCGTTACATTTACATTGGAAGTCGGAACTCAGAGCTCCAAACAACGTAACCTCCAAACTGAGTGCTTCCCAGTTTAAAAACTGGGACATGGAACATGGAATTTGAAAAAAAAAAAAAGGACAGTTAATGAAATGAAACGAAAACCCCAACGTTTATGCTTGTAGATGCTAGATTTCAATGCTTTTCCGACTTCACAACTCCGACTTACGAGTACAACTGAACGCACCATTAGTCGTAGCACAAACACCGGGCTATCAATGGATCAGCTGTGCATTGTTATTAACCGAGAATTACGTGGAAAATTGAACACCTTGCTTTCCCAACTCAGCAAGGATCTGCTCCAGCCTTTCCCCTTCTTGAATCGGTGTAATGTGGATTGATCACTGACAAGGCTACTGTCGCTGCCATTTCAACTTTGTGCTGCAATGTCAGTTAGCCTAACTAACAGAACACTGATCCTCTTTTTTACCTATGTGTGGGGGGACAGTGGGGCGGACGCATCAGGGTCACTATAAATCTGGGGGGGATATGTCCCCCCCGTCCCCACTGCCATCTGTGCGCATGTGTGTGAGGTCATGCTATACTCCAGATGAAATTACACCTCTAGTTCTTCACATAGCAATTTTTTTAATTCCTTCAATCTAGAAATGATGAATTTCGCTTATTGCTCCTTTAAGCTCCATGAAATGCAACAACACTTTGCCCCGGGAGAGTCAGCGCACTTCGATAAGAAGGGAGTGTCTGGTGCTCCTCATCCTCGCACAGCTGCGCAAAGATTCGTTTGTTGACTGGGTGAGCTTTAAGAAAGTTTATCATTTTTACCACAGTCCTTAAGAAAGATTAAGTTCAGGTCTTCACGGAGATGTCTGCTTGCCAATGTGTGCCTGTATCATGCAATGAAACACTAAGCAGTGTGGTGACTTCTCCATCAAGAGGCTGTTAAAGCCCTCATTTTTCCCCATCATTGCAGCGGCTCCAACTGTGCAGCATGCAACTAAATTATTATAGGGAATACTGTGCTTTGTGTGGTACGTGTCAACAACCTTGAAAATATCATCTCCTCTTTTGGTGGCTGTGAGGTTTACAGACATGAGAATGTCTTGTTGAAGCTCACCTTTCTCAATGTGCTGTAGCCAGGCTATAAAATGAGTATTGCCTCCTCCGCCACAGTGGAGTAGTTTCATCCAGCTGGACTGCAAACGGACTTGTCAGGATTTTTTCGATGAGCGTGTTCCCAACATTTCCTGCCTTTGTGTCAATTTTGTCATTTACTGTGTTGTTGGACAGTGGTACAGTTTTAAATTTGTAAGCCACCTGCGGTCCACACAGTATTGCAGCCATTTTAATGCATGCAGGTTTAATCAGCGTTTCACCAGTGTTGTGTGGCTGTTTTGGCCTGGGCAATAAGGAGAGAGCACTCAAAAGATGCAATCGTTGCCAGTCCGGGCAAAACCGTCCTTACTGTTTTGGGGCCTGTTTGTGACAATGAGTTCCCTTTTACTGAGGAAAATCTGTTTGGGTTTACCCACCATCTCAGGGTTTTTAGTTGTCTGGTGTAGCTTAAGCTTGCAGGGTTTCAAACTTTCATTTGCCAGTTTCTCACCGCAAAACATGCATTCGGCTCTAATTTTGTCAGCTGCTTCTATGAAGCCAAATTCAAGATAACTCTCTTGGTACCCTGTCTTTCACCATCTTTCACCTCTCTCACCATCAGCAGTTTCCTCCGCTTACCTCTGTGTGTGAACTGCAGAGGGCATTTTTTTTTCACATTACACATGCCCATATTCTCACGATACGTATTTTAAAAAAAATTCTATACAAATTTATTTATTTATTTTTACTAAATAAAATAAGCTTTTAATATAACCCTTACATTTATACGTTTTTGACACATAAATAAAATAAATTTTGACACATAACACATTAAAATTGTTACACCCCTTAAAATCAAGAGGGCTTCGCGACCCTCCATGGATCTTTGGCGCCCCCCTAATGGGGTAGATAAATAGATCCTTTGGTAATTAATATTCTGGCCTGCATATGTTACAGGTCACGAAATATGAGGCTATTTAATAAGCTATCAATGAATATATTTATTTGGCAAATTTCCCACTGGACATTTTGGCCATTGATATTTTCATCTGATTGACAATTACACGTGATACTGATTGGTGATAGAGTGGTGACAGGGTCTTGGTTTGTGACGAAAGCTGGCCCTTTTGGCACCAGATCAGCAAATAGCAACATTCAGTTGCAAGAGCAAGGTTAGGTTTCAACCTGTAGAGGGCAGTCACTATGCATATTTAGAAACAATATGTAGAATTTCAATATTTTGCACTCAAATGTCAAGATCTGAACCTGAATCAATCCACAACACAACACTACTTAATACCCATATATATTACTTTTCAACTGAAAAACAAGATGGCAGCATGCAGCATGCAGCAGTGCAGCGGCTTCTCAGCTAGCAGCAACTGGCATATTTACTAACTTGGTAAAGTGTGGAGTGAGGTACAGCTTGACTGAACTTCTACAACTCGCTGTTCTCAGCATAGCGATCAAACCAGAGCTAAAAGCAGTGGTAGGGCAGAATGTGGCTCCTGAGGACAGTGGCCTGGAGGAAACACCGGCTCAGGGGGAAGAGGAAGCACTGTGCACATAGACAGAGGAGAGGCCAGCAGGCCAGCTTGCTAGCTAGGCTAAAGGCCAGCAACAGACCTGCTCTTCCAACACTAACGTCCGCTTGTTTAACAGCAAGATGGACCTAATGCGACTCCGACTGAGTAGCTACAGAGAAATGCAGAACTGCTGTGCATTTCTCTGAACGGAAACATAGCTCAACAACAACATGCCGGACTCAGCTTACCAGATTGACAGGCTACTCCTTTACCTAGCTCACTGTAACCACCTGTTTTCTTTCAACATCTTCCCTCTTCTGCTTTTTCCCCTGTGCACCAGATGGCTTGGACCTCTTATCATTAATGAAAAAGTTATTCATATGGGGAAAGAAAACTCACAGAAACTCAACAGGAAGGTTTGATATCACTGTAGTTAAGCAATATTCATGTGGAAGGTATAAGGACCTACCTATATTAATATAACTAATTATATTACAGTGTGAAAATGTTAGCCAAATGTCTTGCAAATAGATTGAAAAGGTATTATCAAATATAATACATCCAAATCCACAAGGTAGTCACATCAGTGATAACATCAGACATATATTTATTTCATTCCTTTGGCTGATTTACAAAACAAACAAACATTTGATAAAGTATGCTTTGATTTTATTTATACATTTCTAGCATATTTTAATTTTCAAGATTTAATAATTAGTTTGTTGACAGTAATGTATTTTAATGTAAAATAACTCGAAATGTAAAATATTAAGCAATGGCTTTTTTTCAAACAAAAACAAACAAAACAATAAAATGCACAACTATTTATTACAGCAATATGTATTTAAGGTTAAAACATTAGAATGACTAATACAATAGGTCTGAAAATAAATGGATAAAACCAATTTTTACTGTATGTGGATGATTTAAATTTTCAAATTCACCTGTCTGCAGTGATGACACAGTATAAAGAGCAAGAAAGTGCATGCAGGGAGGGAGGGGTGGTGGATGGGTCAAACAAACAAGAGACTTTGACTCAGGAGACCAGTGTTCATGTCCCATGTAAAATGCTGAGATTTTTTAGCTTGGTTACGTAGTGAACATCACAATATAATTGCTAACTAACTTAAGAAACACAACAAAGGCTCTTATTTTAAGCCACACCATGATTTTTTTCTAAACATAACCAATTAGTTTTGTGGCCTGTGTCCTGTGAACACTGACGTTTTTTTTTGAAAACACTGCCTGTAATGAGCAGAAATTGGCACGCTGTCCCTTAGCTTTAAAAACAGATGCTAGAGGGGTACCGCGAGTGTCATAGGTTAAAGCACAGGGCCACTGACTGAGCTGCCATATTTAATGGGTGGGACAATTTGAGTCAAGATAAAGGCTGGAATTAGAAATAACATAGATGATTGAGTAGTCTACAGCTGTCATTTTATCTGTCTGTCTTTCATCTGTGCCAAATAAACATTAACGTTTGGGTAAATGTAAGTATGAGTCTGGAGTCTGTGCCAGATACCCAATATTAAAGGACTCTGATCGGGGTCATGTTGGTTTCTTTTGATGTATTTATTTTGTATTTAATTTTATTGTATTTATTTTTGACCAATAACAATTTTAGATAAGTTAATGTGTATCTTCTTATATATGTGAAACAACCAAAAGATAAATGTATAATTTATTGATGGACATTATTCTCTTTCTGTGTCAGACACAAGGAGAGTTGTCATTCTGGGAAAAACTGGAGCTGGGAAAAGCAGCCTGGCTAACACCATATTTGGAGAGAAACTGTTCAAAGCTGATAATACTGCTAACTCAGGAACAAAAGAATGTCGAGCAGAAACCAGATCTGTCAATGGGAGACTCACCACTTTGGTCGACACTCCTGGTTTATTCGACACAGATAAATCTGAGGAGGAGCTGAAGCGTGAGATACTGAGGTGTATCACAGAGTGCGCTCCTGGGCCTCATGCTGCTCTCGTTGTATTTAAAGTGGATAAATTCACAAAGCAGGAGCAGGCTGTCATCAACAAAATACACCAATACTTCTCTGAAGAGGTCTTCAAATATGCAACAATCGTCTTCACTCTTGGTGACCAGCTGGAGGAAGGAGAAACAATTGAGGAATTTATCTGTCAGAATAAGTCATTGAATGATCTGGTGAAGAAATGCGGAGGCCGCTGCCATGTCATTGATAATAAATACTGGAAAGACAACCCAAAGGATGAATACAGGAGCAACAGGTACCAGGTACCCAAAATACTTAACACAATACATAAGATAACTGGGGCAAACAGAGGAGGCTGCTACACCAATGAGATGCTCCAAGTAGTACAGGAAATAACTGAACAAAAGAAGATGCACATTAGAGAGTCATCAGGAAACATGTCAGAGGAAGAGATCACACGGCAGGCTAAAGACAGGGCATATAAGGAGATCTGGATCAGACTGGCAGGTGTTGGAACAGGTGCATTGTTAGGAGCTTTGTTTGGTGTAGTGGAGATGGGTAAAGAAGTTGTCTCGGCTTTAAAAACAGTTGCTGGGGCAAGTGGTGCAGCAGGAGCAGCAGCTGTGGGAGTAACAGCAGCAGGAGGAACAGCAGTTGCAGGGGTATCTGCTGCAGTGGGAACAGCAGTTGCAGGG
This sequence comes from Epinephelus lanceolatus, assembly GCF_041903045.1. Taxonomy (NCBI): domain Eukaryota; kingdom Metazoa; phylum Chordata; class Actinopteri; order Perciformes; family Serranidae; genus Epinephelus; species Epinephelus lanceolatus. The sequence goes on from NC_135755.1 coordinate 16,543,865, forward strand.
GTATCTGCTGCAGTGGGAGCAGCAGTTGGAGGTTATACAGGATATCATGCAGCTGAGGGAGCAGACACGGCATGGGAAGCAGTAAAGATGGCAAAAGCTGCTGTCAAGAGGGGAGTCAAGAGGCGTCATGAGTCCAATATGGACTCATGACGCCTCTTGGATAAGAGGTGAAACGTCTTCTAAGACAAAACTTAGTCCAGTTGCCTTGAGATATCAGTAAAGTCCGGTCTCCCTGCTGATCACGTGAAAATCTTGTTTTAACCCATCGTTAACCTTTGAGCTGAAGTATGTTTATTTATGTCACAGGTTTTATCTTGTCTGAGCTTCAAGCACCTTTTCCTGTTTCACAAGCTATTTTCATGCCTCCACGATAGGCGGCCAGAAGCATTATGATTTCAGGTTGTCTGTCCTTCCATCCATCCATCTGTCCGTCCCTCCCATTCTTGCTAACATGGTATCTCAAAAGAATGCCAAATTTGGCACCAATGTCCACTTGGACACAACCATGACCTGATTAATTTTTTGTGGTCATTGGTCAAAGGCCAAGGTCAGTGTAACCTTGCATCAGCCTCAATCTCATGAACACGACTCCTCTCGAACACCTGGATGGAATTTTTTGAATTTGGCAAAAATATCCACTTAGACTGAGGAATTTGGTGGTCGAAGGTCAAAGGTCAAAGGTCAAAGTCAGTGTGACCTCACAAAACACATTTTGGTTAAAACTCAAGAATTCCTACACTAACTATATGACACAAATGTCTAATAGGATAAAATGATGAATTGAAGACATTGTATATACAAAAGGTCAAAGGTCAGCTTCACTGTGACATCATAATGTTCTGTATAAAACAGTGTGTTGCCCGGGGAAAGATGTTTGTGAAGCACCAGTGTTTTCAGATGTGGACGTGATCCAAACTGCATTGTAAATATTTGGATTTGCACCTTATTTTTATTGTATATGATATTTTTTCACTGTTTCTTACTTTGTATTGTAACTGCTGCACAGCAAGTTGCAAATTTATCTTAAGCTGTGTTTGATGTGTTGTTAAGTGCATGTACTATAAACCAGTGGTACTCAACTCATGGCCCATGGGCCACATTTGGCCCACGACAGGGTGCCAGGTGGTCGACCAACCACTTACTAGTTCACAATGGAAAAAAACTGATCCAATTGGATTTTTTTGTGCTTTGAATCTAAATTAGCTGCCAGAGTGCAAAAAAGCATCAAAATAGAGCTGTTTCTGAGGTCAGGGCTACGTCCCAAATGTCTTCAAGTCCCAAAAAACACCCCCACGTACAGCAAACATCAAGGGGTTGAAAACAAGCAACTCATTTGTTATATTTACTAATAAATATTTTAATGTTTCTTTATTAACTAGTTGTCATTTTGCAAAAGTTGCCCCTGAGCACGGCAAGTTGAGTATCCCTGCTGTAAACTGAAGCTGCAAACCACAAATATAAAATTGTTTTAACATATTTTATGTCTGAGATCTTTTAAAAATGTTGTAATCAAATCAATGTACTCATTGTTCACTGTTCTCTGTTGTAAAAGCTAACCAGCAAATATCATTTAATCTATGTACAACATCATTTTGTTTGAATAGCTGTGATTGTTAGTGGATTAAAATGTATGACCAAGATAAATATGAACAATCAATAAACTCAAACTTGTGAAAAAAATTGATTTGAGCAAAAAGTTTTTACTTGGTAAAGTTAGTTAGTCGTGGTGGAAGAAGAAGAGGTAGAAGTCGCAATAGAAGTAGTAGTGGTAGTAGTAATAGATAAACTTTATTCCAGACTCAAGTCCATATAAAATACATATAAAAACACAGACAATACATACAAAAACAACACAACAAGTAAGTTTAAAACACATACAGGCATCTATTCCAGTGCTTCCAGAAGTATGACAAATATTTTGTGTCACTTTGTGCAGGCACCACTAGGGCCATAATGACACCATTCTTTGACTGGCTAAGTCGACACATAAAACCGTAAATAAACTTTCTAAGAACAGCATGAAAAGTGGGCACATCACTGCTTACAAACATATGGCTTGCACTTGTCCATCTTGGATGCCTGAGTAAAATCCTAAATGCATCATTATATGCCACCTGGATTTTTTTCATTTTTGCAGCACTGTACTTACAAGTAGTATACAAAGAAGTACAATATGACCTAAACAAAGCTATCTTGACATCATCAGTACACTTATGAAGTTTTCGTGCAAGCATGTTGGCTTGTGCATAGAGTTTGCAGCACTGACACTGGATGTCATCATCATCATCATCATCATCACATAAATCATCTCTGATTATGAGGCCAAGATATCTAAATTTGTTCACAACTCCAAGCACTTGGTCTGCTAGAACAAAGGAAGGAAAGTTTGACTTCTTATCCTCCTTGGTTTTCACAATTAAAATAACACTCTTTTTCAAATTAAACATAATATCATACTGCACACCGTAGCAGGAACAGATTCTAAGCAATTGCTGCATACCAACACTAGAGGGAGACATAATGACCAGATCGTCAGCATATACCAGGTGATTGATAAGCCTCTCTCCCAACATACATCCAGTTCTACACTGGTTTAGCTGTCTAGACAGATCATCCATATATACATATAAAATTCCTCCTTGTCTCAACCCATTGGTCACTAGGAAAGGTGCAGATGTACTTGTACCCCATCGAGCATGCATTGTTTGATGTGTATACCAGCACTGTAATATTCTTATCATATAAGGTGGAACCCCTCGCTCCTGAAGTTTGGCAAATAGCTTTCCATGATTGACTCTGTCAAATGCTCTGGATGCATCCAAGAAACATAAAAACATTGTACTATTTTTTTCTTCTATACATACTAACCATCTCTTTCAGTGCATAAATACAAAAATCTGTGTCATGCTTACTTTTAAAACCGAACTGGTTGTCAGTGGTGATTATATATTGTTGGAGTCTATCGAAAAGAATTTGCTCCAGCACTTTGGAAAGTACACTTGCCAAAGCAATGGGTCTATAATTTCTAGGCTGGATTTGATTTTGATTTTATTTGGATCTCTTTTAGCCATTGGCTAATCTTCCAAGAGTCCACATCAAGATTAAAAACAATTAAACATACAGTAATCATAACACTTAAACATATAATCATATACATATATAGATTCACTCACTCACGCACACACACACACACACACACACACACACACACACGCACCCACACACACACACACACACACAGACACACACACACTCAGCCAAAATACATTAGCACAATTTGAGTACCATATATGTCTACATATATACACACATTCATTCAAACAAATGCATGTATGAAATGAAATATTCATGTGAATGAGATATTCATTCACAGAAATACCACTACTGTGCAAACCTACTTGCAATATAATATTGTGATAATAACAACATTTAAAATACAAATACAAATCCTACAGTCAACAATCCAACTGCCAAACCACTCCTGAGTAATTATTGTAATGAATTCCATAATTTAATGGTTCTGAAAATGAAAGTCCGCCTTCCCATTTCAGTTTTTATTTTTGGTAATACATAATGATTTTTATATCTTATTCTAACGTTGACTTGATGTTTTTCACGCACTAATAACAACTTGTCCTTGATACTCACTGGCTTGCTAAACTTTTGAATCTTTGAAATTAGTGCAATAGAATGTTGTCTCACATGCTCTACTACTGTGGGCCATCCCATCATAGCATGAAGTTCACTTACTGCTTTTTCAAACCCACATCTTAAGACCATTCTAGCTGCCTTGTTTAATGTAATCTGTAGCCTCCTCATATCTCTCAGAGCTGCATTACCCCACACTGCACAGCAATAACTAATGTGACTATAGATTAGACTATGACATATTACCTTAAGAGTGTCTTTAGATAAAAACTTTACAATTCGTCCAATCATTCGTGCCATTTTCATCACTCTTTTAGAAAGATCAGTAATATGAGCTGCCCAAGAGAGATTGTTTTGTATTTTGACCCCCGATAACTTTACTTCTGTAGCCTCTTCGATGTGAACACTGCCATATGTTAAGTGCCATGGCTTCAATTTCCTCCTCTTTCGTGTAGTGCATATAATCATATACTTTGTTTTAATTACATTTAACACTAATTTATTATTTTCCACCCATTTGATAACGGATTTAAAATCATTAGACAAATATTCATACAACCGAGTTTGTGAGTCTGCTGCTGCAGTGATGGTTGTATCATCCGCAAACATATGTGCATTTGAGTTGGCTAACACTAAGGGAAAATCATTCGTGTATATAATAAACAATAATGGCCCTAGGCAACTCCCTTGTGGAATACCACATGTAAGTGTACGTGGGGAAGAAAAGGAGCCATTAACATAGATGGATTCCTTTCTACCATTTAAGTAGGAACTCATCCAATTGATAGCATTCTCACTGAAACCATAATGAGTCAACTTTTTCAGTAGAATAGTGTGATCTATCAAATCGAATGCTGCAGTAAAATCAAGAAGTAATAAGGACACTAGTTTACCTTGATCAAGGGCACTTAGCCACTCATCTGTCATATCTATCAATGCAGTTTCAGTAGAATGATTTTTACGATATGCATGTTGAGCACGGGTTAAAAGGTTATTAGATTCCATATATTTCCAAATGTGGTCACTAACAACTCTTTCTAAAATTTTACTTAAAGAGGAGAATAAGCTAATTGGACGACTGTTGCTTGCAGTGAAAGATATTTTAGCATCTTTAGGAATGGGGCAGATTTTTGCATGTTTCCACTCTGTGGGAAACACTCCTTGTTGCAGAGAAAGGTTAAATAGATATTTTACAGGTCTCATAATATATGGTGCGGCATATTTCAACAGTTTATTGTCAATAAGATCATACCCTGGGGATTTATCATCAGGAAGTGAACTCAAAATTTTCTCAATTTCATCTACTGATGTGTCAGGTAACAAAAAACTGCAGTTTTTCCCTTTCATAATCTTATTGTCTATTTTGCCCACCGATAACTCGTTTGATACATTACTGATCATATGGGACCTGAGATCATTTATCTTTGATTCAAAATAGTCTGCAAAATGATTTGCAATATCCATTGGTTTTGTGCTGATCTTCCCATCAACCTCAATACTCACAGGACTAACACTATTTGACCTACCAAGTAAACCATTCACTGTGTGCCATATCTATTTTGAATTGTTTCTACATTCCTCGAAAGCTGTATTGTAATATAGGGTCTTTTTCTGACGATTGAGTTTTACAACAAAATTTCTGCATTTTCTATATATCATAATATCTGAATCCAATCCTGATCTAGATGCTATAATTTTTGCCTCATCCCTCTGGGATATTGCTTCTCTCAGTTGGTGGTCAATCCAGGGGGATGGTTTGGCTTTAATTGTGCATTTCCTTATAGGAGCATGAAGCTCAATCACATTTGTAAACAATTTCGTAAAACAATCAACAGCACAATCCAAGTCATCTTCAAGATACACAAGGTCCCAAGGAACAGCAGCCAAATTTCCCTGATAGTCTTCTAGGACAAATTTTTTAAAGCTCCGTTTAACAATCACTCTAGGAGGTCTTTTTGGTACTTTGGTGTATTTAGTAATGTACACAATATTATGATCTGTCCAGGACACCAGGGCAGACTTGGCATTCGAGCACTTATTTGGAACATTGCTGAATATCAGATCAATAATGCTTTCAGTTTTATGCCCAAATTTGTTTCTTGAGGACCTCGTGACATCCTGTACCATTTGATATAAATTATGACTCTCTATATATTGAGTAAACTTAGTCTTATTACCATCAGAATGGAATGGATATCTTTCCAGTTTTGTCTTTGACAACAGGTACTAATACTACAGCAAGCATAGAGTCTGGTAATATTCCATGCATTAATAATCCAGTAAAACATAAAGCAATCAACACTGAGACTCCACTGCTAGCATACACTGCCTGGCCAAAAAAAAAGTCACCACCAAAAAAAAAGGTCATACACTCTAATATTTCGTTGGACCGCCTTTAGCTTTGATTACGGCACGCATTCGCTGTGGCATTGTTTCGATAAGCTTCTGCAATGTCACAAGATTTATTTCCATCCAGTGTTGCATTCATTTTTCACCAAGATCTTGCATTGATGATGGTAGAGTCTGACCGCTGCGCAAAGCCTTCTCCAGCACATCCCAAAGATTCTCAATGGGGTTAAGGTCTGGACTCTGTGGTGGCCAATCCATGTGTGAAAATGATGTCTCATGCTCCCTGAACCAGTCTTTCACAATTTGAGCCCGATGAATCCTGGCATTGTCATCTTGGAATATGCCCGTGCCATCAGGGAAGAAAAAATCCATTGATGGAATAACCTGGTCATTCAGTATATTCAGGTAGTCAGCTGACCTCATTCTTTGAGCACATACTGTTGCTGAACCTAGACCTGACCAACTGCAGCAACCCCAGATCATAACACTGCCCCCACAGGCTTGTACAGTAGGCACTAGGCATGATGGGTGCATCACTTCATCTGCCTCTCTTCTTACCCTGATGCGCCCATCACTCTGGAACAGGGTAAATCTGGACTCATCAGACCACATGACCTTCTTCCATTGCTCCAGAGTCCAATCTTTATGCTCCCTAGCAAATTGAAGCCTTTTTTTCCGGTTAGCCTCACTGATTAGTGGTTTTCTTAAGGCTACACAGCTGTTCAGTCCCAATCCCTTGAGTTCCCTTCGCATTGTGCGTGTGGAAATGCTCTTACTTTCACTGTTAAACATAGCCCTGAGTTCCACTGTTGTTTTTCTTCGATTTGACCTCACCAAACGTTTAAGTGATCGCAGATCACGATCATTGAGGATTTTTTTCCGGCCACATTTCTTCCTCGAAGACGATGGGTCCCCACTATCCTTCCAGTTTTTAATAATGCGTTGGATAGTTCTTAACCCAATTTTAGTAGTTTCTGCAATCTCCTTAGATGTTTTCTCTGCTTGATGCATGCCAATGATTTGACCCTTCTCAAACAGACTAACATCTTTTCCACGACCACGGGATGTGTCTTTCGACATGGTTGTTTAGGAAATGAGAAGCAACTCATTGCACCAGTTGGGGTTAAATAACTTGTTGCCAGCTGAAAGATAATCGCCCATGCAGTAATTATCCAATAGGAGGCTCGTACCTATTTGCTTAGTTAAATCCAGGTGGCGACTTTTTTTTTGGCCAGGCAGTGTATTTTAGATGCTCTGCCACTATTTGATCAAAGCCACATGCTTTATTCAGTGATAATTTCTCTATAGCACACAATACCTCATCTGGTCTTATAACCACACCATCATGGTGAGAAACATCTCCCAACAATAAATGCATCACCTCTAACACAATTAATAATATCACAATAATGTTTCTTCCATAGCTCAGCAACATTCTCAGATCCAGTTATACCAGAGATGCTAGATGGTAGAGGCATCTTGTTGTTAAAAGCTTTAACTTCCTTCCAAAATTCATATGTTTTATTCTGCTGAAGCTTTCTGGCCATTGAATTAGACCTCATTGCATCCTCATTTCTTTTTATATTTTTCTTTTCTTTTTAATCGTACAGCATACTTAAATCTAGCATTCACCAGTTTCTTTCTTTCGCACTCTGGGCCATGCCTTGCCTTTCCTGATGTCACCCAGTTATTGAAGGCTTCTTTAGCTTCCGCATGTAATTCACGCACATATTCATTCCACCCAGGCCTCGTATTATGTTTAATCCTTTTTTGACAGAATGATTTACTGCCGTTAACGAGACACTTCACAATGGTTTCATACATGATACACAGATCCTTATTGTGTTTTTGGTTCTTACAGTTAATGTTACCACATATTATAGCCTCAATTGGTAGATCAATGTCATTAAGGCTATAATCAGTCAGTGACCTGTAATGTCTAAGGTCATCATCTGTAAGGCTCATCCAGTGTAATTTCCCACTCTGCTCATGGTTATTAATACTGTTACATTCAGGTAGACTACCAACATTTAACATCATGGAAACAGGGATATGATCTGTTGTAGCCAATCCATACAGTATTTCAACATTTTCTAAACTGTCATGAGCATCGGCTGTACACATAATGTGATCGAGCCAGGACGTTGTGTGCCATGCTTCACTAATGTACATGTAACTGTCTACAGGCAAGAGTATTTTGCTGGAGAGAGCCAGCTTGCTATCTTGACAAAACTGTATTAAGTGCTGACCAAAAAGAGACTTTTCATCTGAAATATCAGCATTCCTGTCACCCATCACGTATATGTTGGTACATGCACTTTCCTCAATGAATGAGCCTATAAACGCTAATCTATCTAGGTATTCCTCCTCATTTCTGTGACAATCATATGGAGTGTATACATTTAAAATAATAAAAATATTCATATTATGTACGACTTTAATTGCTATACACCAGTCCACCTCAAGCCTGACAACAGTGATCAGTGGGTCATAGTTTTTGCGCCACAGAATGGCCACACCGCCAGGTATTCTGCCACTCACTATTCCCATGCTTAGGTCCGTTGTGGACTCTCCTGTCCCATGAAAATCATTGTGGACAGAATTAAGTTTATCCAAGTCTTGTTTGGCTAAAAAAGTCTCTTGTAAACAAAGAATGTCCGTGCTCTCCAGGAGCTGGTCAATAACAACACGACGCGCTCTGTCCCCAGCACTTTGTCCCAGGCGCAGGCCTCACAAGTTATATATGACACAACTCTGAAAGCCATGGCTTCTACATGGCATCGGACGACCCAGCCTCCGGTACAGGCACACTCCCTGCCGGTGTCAATCCCACCGGAGCCTTGGGTCTGCGTGCCTCATAGAAGCGCAGCTCAAAGGCACCTTCAGGCCAGAGCATTGGATCGAACATTTCAGCTACCTCCTTGCACTCGGCGGTTACTTTAAAGGAGCTGAACCGGCTCTGTACAGTGTCTAACTTTTGACAGGTTACCTCACGACCAGTTTGTCTTTCAAGTAGCTGGCCAGAGTCTCCGAGTCTAAAGTAGGCGAGAATTTTTTCGCAAAAACACTCACCAGCTTTGTCTTTATAACTCGAATGCTCCCACCAGCACTAGTTCCAACAATGCCGCCTATCTTCTTCTCCCTGAGGGAATTCAGAAGGGGTTTGTGCTTTGCCCTAGTATCTCCTGTGACATGTTTCAGCCGGTGGCCCACCTTGACTACACTGGACCAAGTTGGGGAGACTCCTGTTGCTGCGCTGCTTGGCACATCCAGGCTCGAGGCTGAGCTCTCCACCCTCCGGCTCGAGTTTTCCTCACTGGTTTGGACCTCCACGCTGCCCCGGGTCTCCTCACTGGCTTGTGAAGCGGGCGCTCTCCCTCCGCTTGTACCAGGCTGTTCAATAGCACCCAGCTGTAGGTTTATATCAGCGGTTACAATACGCAGATCGTTACAGACACTTGTCTGCATAGACAAAGCCTGTTTCATGGCGTGAACGTCTGCACCTAGACACTCCATGTTCGCCAGAAGGCAAGAAACGTCGAGGCTATTGAAAGTCAGGTGGTAATTCATCCAGGAAGTGAGAGACAAAGCAAGGAGCGTCCTCACCCACCTCGTTGAATAACTTGAGGCAACTCTGGATGTTTTTCGCGTCTTTTTGCGCCCCCGTATGTGCTACAAGCTTATGAGTGGTGCTTGGGCAAAGTTCAAAAAGCACTTTGGTAGAGTTCACAATCCACTCCGACCTGAAGTGGTCGACAGCCACTGCAACGATGTCATCCTGGCTCAGAGTTTTCATTTTAACAGCTAGGAAATTCAGAAGTTCATCTTCCACAATAATTTCCCCCGTGTCTGTTCGGTAGAGTTTTACTCACACCAGTAGCACCTCTGGCAGCACCATCCACCATCTTGCTTCCCCGTTATTGTAATAGTAATAGTAGTACTAGGAGTAGTAGTATTTTATTATATTTATTTTTTGCCTCCCCCTTGAGACCTCCCCTTGAGAGTGACAGAGGCCCACACGTTGATGGATTTTGAGCTTTCACCATGACACAATCATTTAATCTAAAACATGATTTAATGTCCCATGTACGTGAAAACACGTTCAGTATGCTTTTTTTTGTTTCTCTATTGTGAAACACGTCAGAGAGGCAAACTAGTGACAGAGACAGAGATATGAATAATAGCTATTTGTTTTAAATATATTTTACAGTGCACAGGTGCTATTAGTAGATGGTTTCTATAGATCTGTTTTTTCTTCCTTCTTTTTCTCATATTGTTGAACAGTGACAGATTTTCTTCAGAATCAGAATCACTTTATGCTCCAAATGTACAATGTACAGAGACATTTGACTTAAAGTGTCGTGAAACAAGGAGTTAAAGGGGTTACACTAATGTAGAGGATGATGATGACAGTTATTGAATAGAAGACAATATTCAGATCCTTCACTAAAACTGAAATTCCTTTCAGAAATGAGTCACAAATGGAAGTTTAGTGCCTAGTTGACCTTACAACACGGCCTGGAGACGCCACAGAGAAGGACTTAGGAGGAGTTCAGAACCCACACCTTAATTTTACCCACACACTGTAGTTAGTAGTTTAATTAACCTTTCACCAGGAAAAAGAACTTTGTAGCAGCCTTCAGTTTATGACACAACATTAAGTAATTAGGCAATTGGCTATCGACCTGTTTATTTTGATGGGTGGTGCTCCGAGGTTAAATTCTGTCATTTAATGGAGTAAGAAAAATGCTGCAAAATGATACATTAGCACATATTGCACAGTCCATGGCCGGGGTTATACTGTCCTATACAGTGTGTGTGTGTGTTTGTGTCAGTCAATGAGGATTTTTATTGTAACTGAGCTCATGTGTATCTTCTTACACCTGCAGACAGCTTAAAGACAAATGTAAACTATTACTGATGACTATTATGTATTTATCATCTAACAACATGGATGGTGAGTTATTGTTACTTCTTATGGTTATCATCGTTGATCACTGTTCATTATTGTATAACATATGGCATTCTGGGAAATCTTACTTTGACTAAATTATCCTTCAAATGATCACATTAAATACTGAAATCAAATCAGTATTGTCTGCTGTAAAATGTAGCAGCCAGGTATGTAGCCTCCTGTGTGAGAGGGCGAGTCACCTGCATCAACCACTGGCCAATAACATCTCAGCAGAATATCCTGCGTCATCTGTATCTGAGGAAGACTTGCTGAGAGTTTTGACTGTTTCACCCACGTTACCTCTCTGGTAAATACTGAGCTGTAGACTGAAGATCGTCTTCCACCTTGCACCTTATAAATTCAAAATCTTAAAGAGGATTTAAAACTGAATGTCTCATCCTACTGGCCGATCTTTAAAGATTAACTTTGAATTTCACATGTCTGTGATTGTCTCTGATGCCATGTGCTCTTGTTATGTCTGGTGTGTTATATTTTTAGAGTGCGCTCCTGGACCTCATGCTTTTCTCATTGTGCTTAAAGTGGAGAAATTCACCAAGCAGGAGCAGGATGTCATCAACCAAATACACCAATACTTCTCTGAAGAAGTCTTCAAATATGCAACAGTTCTCTTTACTCATGGAGACCAGCTCAAGGAAGGACAGACAACTGAGGAATTTGTCTGTCAGAATAAGGCATCGAGTGATCTGGTGAAGAAGTGCGGAGGCCGCTGCCATGTCACTGATAATAAATACTGGAAAGACAACCCAAAGGATGAATACAGGAATAACCAGTTCCAGGTGAAGAATCTACTTGACACACTAGACAAGATAACTGAGGCAAACAAAGGAGGCTGCTACACCAATGATATCCTACAAGCAGTGGAGAAAGAAATACAGAAAGAGGAGGAGCTCATTAGACAGTCATCAGGAAACATGTCAGAGGAGGAGATCACACAGCAGGCGAAAGACAGCGTATGGAAGAAGCTTTGGATCATACTGGCAGGTGTTTCATTGTTATGTGCATTTCGAGCTTGTTTTGGTAAAGGCGCGAGTGTACTACTTTTGATACAAACTTTTAATGCCAATAACTAAATAGACAATAGCATCAATGTCTTTGTCATCCAGGAACTGCTGACACTCCAGCCACATGAGGCCAGGCATTGTCATGCATCAGAAGGAACCCAGGGCCCACTGTACCAGCATATGGTCTTACAATGTGTCTGAGGATCTCATCCCGGTACCTAACAGCAGTCAGGGTACCTCTGGCTAGCACATGGAGCTCTGTGTGACCCTCCAAGGATATGCCTCCCCAGACCATCACTGACCCACCACCAAGCCGGTCATGCTGGAGGATGTTGCAGGCAGCAGAATGTTCTCCATGGCGTCTCCAGACTGTCATGTCTGTCACATGTGCTCAGTGTGAACCTGCTCTCATCTGTGAAGAGAACGAAGCGCCAGTGGCGAATCTGCCATTTTCGGTGTTCTGTTGCAAATGTCAATCAGGCTGCACAGTGCTGGGGTGTGAGTACAGGCCCCACTTGTGGACGTCAGGCCCTCATGCCACCCTCATGGAGTCTGCTTCTGACAGTTTGGGCAGAAACATGTACACGAGTGGCCTGCTGAAGGTCATTTTGTAGGGCTCTGGCAGTGCTCCTCCTGTTCCTCCTTGCACAAAGAAGCAGATAGTGGTCCTGCTGCTGGGTTGATACCCTCCTACAGCCCTGTCCAGCTCTCCTGGTGTACAGGCCTGTCTCCTTGTATCTCCTCCATGCTCTAGACACAGCAAACCTTCTGGTCACAGCACGTATGGATGTGCCATCCTGGAGTAGCTGCACTACCTGAGCAACTTCTGTGGGCTGCAGATACTGCCTCATGATACCACTAGTGGTGAGGGCACTGGACAAAATGCAAAACTAGCCCAGAAACAACCAGAAAGGAAGTAGAGAGGGAAATGGTCTGTGGCCACCACCTGCAAAACCATTCCTAAATAGGGATTGTCTTGGTAATTGCTTCTCCTTTCCACCTGTTGTCTGGCCAATTTGCACAGCATGTGAAATTGATTCACAATCAGTATTGCTTCCTAACTGCACAGGTTGATGTCCCAGGAGTTTGACTTTGAGTTACACTGTGATGATTATGTGTTCCCTTTATTTTTTAAGCAGTGTATTTAAAGATTAGGTAGGACCATCACTTAAAAAATGACAAGGAGAGAAGAACAAAAGAAGCAAGAGAAAGAGCGGCACTAACAGTAGCAATAACAGGACTAGATGCAGCTGAAGGAGCAGACACACAATATGGAGTGCAGTGAAGATGGTTGAAGGATGAAGCACTATCTGCCTTTGATAAAAACATGATGCAGCACATGATGATTGCCTTAAAATCTTGTTCTATACAACCTTTGATCATTGATCTGATGATGTTTATTCATGTGTGATATTAACCATACATACACACTTGCACTTACCTAATACTCAGATGTAATATTTTACGTACATGTCTATATGCATCCCACCTGGAATGATCCTCACCATTTGCCTCTTTATATCTGATGATCTATACTGGTAACCTGTTTTGGCATTGTACGTATTTTGTATATGTTTTGAATCTGTGCCTTATTGTTATTTTATATGTTTACTCTTTCCTACATTGTACACACACACACACACACACACACACAATATAAAGTGAAACTAGTGAGAGGACAGGAGAAAAGGCACACAGGATAGTGATCTGGTAGATCCAAATACTTTCAGTCTTCACTTATTCATCATCTAACAACATGGATGGTGAGTTATTGTTACTTCTTATGGTTATTGACATTGATAAGTGTTCATTACTCTATCACAGATGGCATTCTGGGAAATCATATTTTGGCTAAATTGTCCTTCAAATGATCACATTAAATATTGAAATCAAATCAGTACTGTCTGCTGTAAAATGTAGCAGCCAAGTATGTAGCCTCCTGTGTGAGAGGGCGAGTCACCTGCATCAACACTGGCCAATAACATCTCAGCAGCAGGCATTTCTCCGTTTCCCGTTAAAGGTTTTTTTGGGGGGAGTTTTTCCTTATCCGCTGTGAGGGTCCAAAGGACAGAGGGATGTCGTATGCTGTAAAGCCCTGTGAGGCAAATTGTGATTTGTAATATTGGGCTTTATAAATAAAATTGAAAGAAACATGAAATATTTACATCTAAGATCATAGAAAAATAGTCAACCAAGTGCAATGATGTCCTCCAACATAATATTTGCCACTTTGTTTGCAGTAAAAAAAAAAATTGGGGCATGGGACGGGACGTGTCCCCCTCAATGTATATGGTGACTACGGCCCTGTCAGCATGCATAATTAGGCTGCAGTTGTCTGGGTGCGCAAAGGTGAAGTGGCTGGTCTTGTCATACAAAGTTTGATGGAGTGTCAACTGGACAATATGGAGATATTTGCATCTTGAAAGCCGGACTACAAATGTGGATAGACAGGGAGAAACACACGCAAGCCTAAGACGTGGTAAGATACGATATTCCTCACTATATGAAGTGACTGATAACAAGATCTGTATAATGGGTTGTAAAGAAATTCGTCAGGTTTTTATTTTGTAGACAATTAATCTGGATTTATAGCGTGATGGGATGACAGCATAATGATGTGTGATATCACTGGCATTTCTGTGCGACCCTGCATTAGCGAGTAATCCATCCAAGAGTAATGTGTGTGCAGAGCTGTATGAAAGCTCTGTTATACATAATTTTAGTGTAACTTTAGCATTTTTTTTTCGATGTGAAAACATTGGACTACCGACAAGTGCTTGGTCTTGTCGGAAAGCTACAGTTCCGCTCACGGTCGCGGAGAAAATCAATAGAGAAGAACAGGTGTGAATTTGGACGCACTATGCATAGCTCGGGCCCATAGGGTTAAAGATAACCTAAGACAGACGACATACTTCTATATCGGACTTTCTTTTCCTCCTCCTGCACCTGAAGGCTTGGACCTTTTCATTATTATGAAATGCAGGTAAAAGGTAAATACCTGCCTATCTTGACCAGATTTTGACACAGACCCCACTCTCAGTGTGCACAGTACAGGTGCAGCGGCAGGGCAGATGAAAAATTTTGAGGAACAGGGATGCAAAGTGTATTTCTTCTTTCTTTCTTACTTGCTTTCTCTCTTTCTATCTTTTTTTCTGTATTTGTTTATTTGTTACCTCCAGAAAAGAATAGGATGGGTGCCCACTGGCGAACCTTTATTATTATTATTTTTTATTTTATTTTCATATATTTCCCCGCGCCCACCAGACAATGTGGCGCCCTAGGCGACCGCCTATATCCCTATGCCTTAATGCCGGCCCTGGCGAGTCACATGCATCAACCACTGGCCAATAACATCTCAGCAGAATATCCTGTGTCATCTGTATCTGAGGGAGACTTGCTGAGAGTTTTGACTGTTTCACCCACGTTACCTCTCTGGTAAATACTGAGCTGTAGACTGAAGATCGTCTTCCACTACCTTGCACCTTATAAATTCAAAGACTTACAGAGGATTTAAAACTGAATGTCTCATCCTACTGGTTGATCTTTAAAGATTAACTTTGAATTTATATAAACTTGTCTGTGATTGTCTCTGATGCCATGTGCTCTTGTTATGTCTGGTGTGTTATATTTTTAGTGTTTGTATTTGTCCTTTTCTATTTGGCCATGACTTTTTCTTTCTGCTGTTCTTTCTTGTTAAAGAGATCTTGACACTAGAGGGCGCCAAGTCAAACATGCAATGCTCCTAACTTCATTTTAGACTGTGGGACTTTCCACCTCCTTTGAGTTTAAACAAACAAACATCCTCTTCCTGTGCACGTCCCTCACACATTCCTCAGTCTTTATATAACTTTAGTTTGAGATAGAGCTGGCATAGTGTGAGATTTTCATTACACGGTTTGAAAATAATAATAATAGTTTTAAAGCCATCAGTCAAATTCATTTTTAATTTTGTGCATTTTGTTTCTTTTTTTCGGTAAATGAATTCAGCTAAAAATATGAGTGTCTGGAGGTGGAGAGAGAGACAAAGTGAGAACTGATGGACATTAATGCAATTTAAGAGGTGCTGGATTATTTACACAATAATATCATATGTGTTTTATTAACATGATATCAATGTTTCCTTTTTAAATATCATGGGTATTGTCAACACTTGTTTATCACAACACCCCTAGTTTGCAGTAAACATATCAGTCTGAGATTAACAACTTACTGATCATGAAATTAGCAGCTCTGACTCTGATGTTGCAGTTGCTCACCATTTCATATTAGTTATAGTCATATCGAAATAATCGAGAGAATATTCCATACAAGTACAAATAAAAACGTCTCATTGTTAACGTGTGATATTATTGGTAGAATGTTATTAAGTGGGAGCAGTTTGCCCTGAAGGAAACTATACAGGAGACATCTAATCTATACATCCTCCATGTATAGGTTAGCCACAGAGCCTTGAACTCCTTTGAAGGAACAGCACCAAGCCACTGGTTCAGATATGTGGATGACACATGGGTTAAAATCAAAACTCAAGAGGTGCAAGCTTTCACGGAACACATCAACTCAGTGGACAGAAACATCAAGTTCACAAGAGAAGATGTTAAGTTTGCCCTTCTTGGATTGTGACGTTCACATTACAGAGGACAGAGGCCTCCACATTGGGGTATACAGGAAACCCACTCACACAGACCAATACTTACTGTTCGATTCTCACCGTACCTACCAGTACTCAGGCCCAAGGGAAAGAGCATGAACATCTGAGGGAGGCTCTAAAAACTTGTGGTTATCCCAGTTGGACCTTTGTGAAAACAGCAGCCCGTTCCAGAAAGAACACCAATAAGGTGGGTGATGAAGAAAAGAACAAACACAATAACATTGTCATCCCCTATGTGTGTGGGGTATCTGAAAAACTCAGGATGATCTTCAACAAACACCACATCTCTGTGTATTTCAAACCCAGTAACACACTCAGACAAAGACTGGTACGTCCAAAAGACCGTACACCACACACCCAGAAGAGCAACCTAGTGTACGCTGTCTAATGCAGTGAGGAATGCCCAGACTTGTACATTGGTGAAACAAAACAACCACTAAACAAATGCATGGCCCAATACAGAAGGGCTAACTCGTCAGGGCAAGACTCAGCTGTCTATTTACACCTCAAGGAGAAAGTATACTCCTTTGAAAGCAGAAATGTGCACATCTTGGACAGGGAAGACAGATGGTTTGAAAGAGGTGTAAAAGAAGCCATCTATGTGAAACTGGAAAAACCATCTCTCAGAGGAGGAGGTCTGCGACACCACCTGTCCCCCACCTATAATGCTGTCCCCAGCGTTTTTAATATTTCCTCTAAGGATGTTACCACATAGAGTAAAAAGAGTAAAAGGAGCACTTTGTCAACCCGCTGAGTACGCTACTGTCATTAACAAACAATGTTACGTCCTCATAATGGAGTCGGATATAAAGTAATAACATTAACAAATAGCGGCGGGGCTTTAACTCACCACAACTGCAGAGGCTCCCAGCTTCATTTGAAACAAACTACATTATAGACGGTCCGTTATTTATTAATCCCTCTGTGTGTTTATATATTTACTTTTTATCCGCTCCCGTTGCCTTGATAAAGTCACATCGTGCCGTCATTTCAAACTCAAGACTTCCTGAATTTGTTTCAAAATAAAAGCCCCTTATAACATCGGCTGAGAGAATCCCTCCATTGTCTAAATAGGCTTTTATTGTGAAACATTTGTAGGAACTTGGTTGTGGAGGATACAGTAGCTTAAATGTTTACGTACGGTACTTCAGATGTAGCTCCTGCCATCTGCTGACGCTTTTAGGTGACTACAACAACATGTCCTCTGGCACATGAACACACACAGTGACTCAAATAATAGTAAAAGTAATAAAAATAGGACAAGAATAACCCGATGACATCACACACGTCATGAAAGACGACCAGGGATAATTGGTGAGTACCAGCATGTAGTGTGTCATGTCAGTCGGCCAAGTCACGGCATGATTTTATGACTCCACAATTGTGTAATGTGATATTTTGGCCTCTAGTTTCGCAGACCGGGCGCAGCGGAGGCGCAGCGCACCTGCGCTTGGCCAACTGAGTGTGGCCAGGCAGATTTTCTAAGTTTGGCACACCGTGCACGCTGGCACAGCTGCTCCTCTTTCCCACCTCCGTCCCTCCTACCTGCGCAAGTCGGAAAGAGGGAGGAGAGAAGGCGTGGAGTGGGTTTTACACACATCACACCAATCAAATGAGCCCCTCTCCTCACCCTTAAATGCGCCGCACGAAGGCGTAATGAGAGTTTACTCAATTCGCCATGGCAGAAGAGAGCAGCAGCGTTAGACGGCCAAACTTCTCCCAGGAGGAAACTGATGTTTTGGTCCGGGAGTGTCCGAATATACGGAACTGCGAGCAGACCTCCACGGGCTGATGATGCAAAGGTAGCCTGGGAGGAGGTCACCACAATTGTAAATCAATGTTGCGTTTCTCTCGTGCGCGCGCTCTCTCTCTTTCTCTCTCGCAGTCTCACTCTGTTTCTTTTCTTTTGACTTTTCTAAGATGACAGATGCTGAATATATACTCCCTATCTGATGCTGTGGCTGTTTGTGGTTGGCTGAGAGGGATGTGAACTCATTAGTTTGCAGCTGTTTAATCAAATCAGGTTGGGTTTCCATTACGCGTGCCAAACGTGCCAATCCCCTTTGATCTGACATCAGATGTGACGGGACAGTCGATATAGAGATACATTTATGTGCTGATTGCAGATAGTTGCATTGAATAGTGGTTTTGTGGGTATTTATTGCATCGTTAATGTGCCTGATATTCTGGAAACCTGCCTGTGAGGTTTTGGTGACGTGTGCGCACTGTCTGCCGGTCAGCCAAACTTCGGCTTACACCGGCTGCGCTCCGCCTGCGCTGACAGTAGACCTGGTTTCAGCTGGCGAGCCTTTTGGCACGAAACTGTCACTGTTTCGTGACATACTTCCTGTTATGAAGTAAACGTGCTTGCAGTGTACTGGCTTGTTTCCTATCTTTGTTACCATGTACAAAGTCTCATTGTTAACATAACAGGCTGTGGCTCTATGTCAGTGAGGTTAATCTCTTTTCCCATCACACACACACACACACACACACACACACCCCCACACACACACACACACACACAATATAAAGTGAAACTAGAATGAAAGCAGACTGAGAGGACAGGAGAAAAGACACACAGGACAGTGATCTGGTAGATCCAAATACTTTAAGTCTTCACTTATCCTCATCTAACAACATGGACGGTGAGTTATGGTTACTTTTTATACAACAGTGTCAAGTAAAGTTGCTTGCAAATATTGGTAGTCGCAGGTTGCATTTTTTTTGGGCTTGTTTCTAAAGTGGAGTTGCTTATTTGGGCTTGCCCTCTAAACGTCGGCTTTTGTCCATCTAATAAGTTAATTAAACGCATGATAGTGTGTCTGACTGCAGGATGTTTCCACAGCTCCGCTCCCTCAGTCAGTCAATGAGACTTTTCACATTTAAATTGCACGATTAATGGAGGTTCTTCAACTATTTCGCTAACAAGTGGGCGAAATATGGAAAGAATACAATAATTTGTAGAAAGAGAGAGGATTAAAAGATTCGACTTCAAGAGGGGGACGATTCAAAGGCAGTTTGCAGATTCAGATTCTGTGTTAAATATGTATTCATCATTCAGATCTTGTTCAGCATACCAGCACTGTTACAGTGAAAGTAAAATGGCTGGTTATATGCAACTTCTTTACTTTCATTTTCATTCATTAATTTATTCTTTCCACGTTTTTGGTCGGCTAGCTGGTTTGGTAGAGTTTAAGAGCAGTAAATATAATGTATTTGTAAAGTAATTTTGGTTGCTGGTCCTGGTTGCCTGTTTTTCTCCCAAGATCTGGCAACACTGAACCCAATACAGCGTGGAGTGAGTAGCAAGAATGAGTGCAGATAGCGGGGAAATAGTCGAGTAGTAGTTTTTATAAAATCTTGTGTATGTTCATTTATTTGAGTGTTTTCTAATGGTTGTGTTGACATTACATTTTCCTCCGTGTGCCTTGACTGATGACTGTTTTTGAAATCAGAAGAAAGCTATTGAGTTTAAAATAAACCTGTTAAAACGTATTTATTTTCTCCTGGTCCTTATTTTAAATAGGTTGTAAAAAAATATATATATCAATAATTATCGTAATCGATCAATATGAACCAGCTATATCGTGATATACTTTTCAGCCATATCACCCACCCCTATTCTGGAAAATCTTATTTTGGCTTAATTATCGTTCAAATAAAATGGAGCAGCCAAAGATGTAGCCTCCTGTGTGAAAGGGCGAGTCACATGCATCAACCATTGTCTTAATAATCTGGCCAATAACATCTCAGCAGAATATCCTGAGTCTTCTTTATCTGAGGAAGACTTGCTAAGAGTTTTGACTGTTTCACCCACCTTTACTTCTCTGGTAAATACTGGACTGTAGACTGAAGATCGTCTTCCACTACCTTGCACCTTATAAATTCAAAGACTTACAGAGGATTTTAAACTGAATGTCTCATCCTACTGGCTGCTCTTTAAAGATTAACTTTGAATCTATTGAACACATTGTGTGTGTTTGTGTGTGTGAGAGTGAGTGTGTGAATGTGTCTGTTGTGTGTGTGTTGTCTGGAAAGAAGCTCTGATCCATTATGTAGGCAAAGGTTGTTTTTGAAATTTAGTTTACTCACCTGTAGTTTGAATTCGGCAGGTGCCAAAAAATTTCCCTTATTTTCAAATCCAAAACTTGACAGGTATGGGTTACAGATGCCGTATTCCTGTCAAATACGCCGCAAGATAAGGATTACCAGCGAAGGGGAAGTCCGGCTCCAGGTCCAATAATTTCCTCTTTGTTGATTTCATGACTGCCCAGAAATACCTGAACACCAGTATAGTAGGTTTTTGAGAATACATAAAATTGCAGTTTAGACAACTGAGCATTTCTTTACTGTGGACTGCAGGCCTAAAGGATGCATCCAGGGCCGTTGCAACCGGACAGGCAAACTAGGCAATTGCCTAGGGCCCCGAGCTGGAAGTGGGCCCCCAGAGACGGCGGACATTGGTCCTTATCAATAACAATATGATGGAACCCCTATAGACACTGCAAAAACGACAACACATTGGAATCCCCCCTAATGGGGCCCCCTACTAGCTGCTGCTTGCGAGTGGCTAAGTAGGGTGACCAGACGGACTGCACAGCATTTCTGTCTCTTTTCATGTGTCACGCAAATTGAAACCATGATTGGTTGCCACCCGCGCTAGCATTGTTGGAGTACCGTACCTCACGGTACCGCTACTGTGGGATAAGTTCAAAGTCCAATCGCAAGAGGGTGAGTGTCCATGCACAACGGCGCATGGACGTATGAGAGGCCCTTTGAGACATAATTCATACTTGGTTTCACATGTAACATCATACTCTCATACATACACCACTATACTCTTACACAAACACTACTATACCCTCTTACATGCACAATCATACTCTCATACATACACCACTATACTCTTACACAAACACTACTATACCCTCTTACATGCACAATCATACTCTCATACATACACCACTATACTCTTACACAAACACTACTATACCCTCTTATATTTAGCATCATGTTTTCTTTTATTTACTGTCATACTCTTAGTGTAACAGAGGATAATATTATATGTATGTAAGTATGATAGTATGTACATGAAAGTAACAGTATATGTAAAACAAAGCTCTAATATACATATGAGAGAATAATATTATATTTGAAACAGAATAATAGCATATGTAAGAGAAATTAGTTGTACATGTGATTGCAAATAATCATGTGTAAGGAACAAAATGACAGTGAATGAGAATAGTCGTTTGTATGAGAGAGTTTGATTGAAACGGAAATAAGACTGAATTCTCAGTTCCTGATTGGTTATTTTTGATGAAGCGAGAAGAAGGCCCGCCTTCCCAATCAAAATATGAAAAGATGGCGGACCTTGAGCGACTCAGTGAAGCTGTTGGCCTCTGACTGTCCACACAGGCCGCTGAGCAGAGCGGAGTGCCCGCGGAGGCTCGCGCACTGCAGCGCTTCATGGCCTGGACACACCGGACGCGGAACCGAAGCGCAGCGCCCAGCAGCGGCAGTCTTCAATCGGCGCCCTTGACTGTCCACACACTGAATGAATAGGGCATATTGTTCTGACCATTTTATTTATGGCTGTAGGCTTGGTGACACAAAATTAAAATAGTAATGAAGTGATTAGGATATTGAAAAATGTGTCCGGTTATGCATTGTTGTGTTATTTTAAATTATAAACACGGTATTTTCTCCTCACGTTCCACAGTGCGTGCTGTTGTTATTTTATTTTGAAAATTGGTCGGATTCTCTCGTCTTTTCTGTGTCCGACTTCCTGTTTGGTACGATCCGCTCTATCCAGCTTGACAGAAGCGCTCGCGGCTCGTGTGAAAAATAGACCAGACGCAGAACTGAAGCGCTGCAGTGCGCGAGCCTCCGCGGGCGCTCTGCTCTGCTCAGCGGCCTGTGTGGACAGTCAGAGGCCAACAGCTTCACTGAGTCGCTCAAGGTCCGCCATATTTTCATATTATGATTGGGAAGGCGGGCCTTCTTCTCGCTTCATCAAAAATAACCAATCAGAAACTGAGAATTCAGTCTTATTTCCGTTTCAATCAAACTCCCTTCCGTTTCAATCAAACTCTCTCACACAAACAACTATTCTCATTCACATACCCTATCATTCTGTTTTACATTCACTGTCATTTTGTTCCCTACACATGATTATTTGCAATCACATGTACAACTAATTTCTCTTACATATGCTATTATTCTGTTTCAAATATAATATTATTCTCTCATACGTATATTAGAGCTTTGTTTTACATATACTGTTACTTTCATGTACATACTATCATACTTACATACATATAATATTATCCTCTGTTACACTAAGAGTATGACAGTAAATAAAAGAAAACATGATGCTAAATATAAGAGTATAGTAGTGTTTGTGTGAGAGTATAGTGGTGTATGTATGAGAGTATGATTGTGCATGTAAGAGAGTATAGTAGTGTTTGTGTAAGAGTATAGTGGTGTATGTATGAGAGTATGATTGTGCATGTAAGAGAGTATAGTAGTGTTTGTGTAAGAGTATAGTGGTGTATGTATGAGAGTATGATTGTGCATGTAAGAGAGTATAGTAGTGTTTGTGTAAGAGTATAGTGGTGTATGTATGAGAGTATGATGTTACATGTGAAACCAAGTATGAATTATGTCTCAAAGGGCCTCTCATAGAATCCTGCCAGTTGTGGGTTGAACAGAGGTTACAGCATACCTGTCAAGTCTCCCGTTTTGGCTGGGAAACTACCGTATTTTACCCCTCTTTCCCGCCGTCCTCCCGTATTAGTATTTTCCCGTAAATCTCCCGTATTATAATATAATTTTAAAAAAAAAACCCAAAACATTCCTCTGCCTCTCCAAACTGAACTCTGTCACTAGCCTCGCTAGAACTGCTACCTGCAGTAGCCTGGGTGGCAGTTGTCGCGAGGTTAGTGTCGACAGCGGGTCTGGTTGACTAGTGGTTATTTTAGATTTCCTGTACACCCAGGGACGGGTTTTGCTACGGGCAATGTGGGCGACCGCCCAGGGTGCAATCTATGTGAGGGCGCACGAGCGCCCGCCGCCCTCCAAAACAAAAAAAACAAACAAACAAAAAAAAAAAACTCGCCAGTTTTCTAGACTACCGCTCATTTCCACGTCAAGTTAGTGGAGTGGGTGCTGGGGCGCCCCTATTATCACGCTTCAACCAGCAGCAGAAAGGAAAGGCAAATCGTGGCTGTTGTGGGTTGAACGGGGGTCACAGACAGGAATACGGCGGAGGCTCATAGTGCTCTGCGGCGCAAGATAACGGTCCAGTAATTTCCTCTTTCGTTGGCGTCATGACTGCCCAAAAGTACCTGAACAGCCGAGCCGTGGCGGCACACAGGTGTCATGTGTCAGAGGAGAAACGAGCCGTTCACATTTCTCTCTTTGTGGCAGTAACGGCCCCAAACCTCACCGCACTTTAGGGACTGTTCTTTACTTATGAAGGGACTGTCAGGGGAGGAGGGTGGCTGGTTGATTTTTATTTATTTATTTTATTTTGATCCCCCCTATGTTAATCACTTATTGATGCTGTTTTTGAAGTATGAATAAGTCAATAAGTAATTTATTCCATTGAAATATCATTGATGTATTATTGAAAAGTGATTTATCTTTTTATAAATGACAAAAGGCACATCTGCCTCATTTTTGCCGTGACTAGACTAATCTCTAGTATAAGCATCATATGTGTTAAGTATATTTCATCAAATAAAGTTTTTAATAAACAAGTATCTATTTTATTGTGAGTATGTGATGGCTTGTATCGATTTATGTCCATGTAGCGGTGTGCGTTGTTTATTGTTGAGCTCAACAATAAAGTGAGACACTGCGTAAATGTAAGTGTGCAGAAATCTTTTTCTACCAGTCTGGACTCATTGATGTTTTCAGCACCAAGACTGAGCCGGGTCGAGTGGTAGCTATTCTACATTACCTTTTTATCAGAATAAAAACATCTTGAGTTTGTTTTGCATTCCAGGACGTCAGGTGTTTCACATAAATACACACAATTACAAAAACACAAAACAACACATAAATACAAAATAACATATAACCTAGGCTGACCAAACATCCTCTTTTGCCCGGACATGTCCACTTTTCACGTCCTGTCCGGGTCGTCCGGGGGGTGTTTATAAATTGATGATAATGTCCAATTTTTCTTGTGTGTGTGCGTAATCCCCGAGAAGCTGCCTTATCGGCGGATCTCTAACACTCACAACGAGGAAGCAGCAGACACCCGCGGCGCAGCATTATTCTAAGCTCCAAAGATGCCAAAGCGCAAGTGCAGCTTCACAGATGAACTGCAGAAAAAATTCTCAACTTACTGTCCCGACCCGGTCAGGACATATGGGAGGCTGAGTGCACCGTGTGCAAAGCTGGCACATATGATTCTGTGTCTAATAAAGGTGCCGGGGAGCTCAAAGTTGAATTTTCAAATGCATAAGAGGTATTATTTAGAACATTATTTCATAATATTTAATTATTTATTTGTCCAGTAAGACTTGAAAAGATAGCTATTATTTTACAAGTTGATTTTTCTAATACAGAAGAGACATTATTTCTATCATTATTTCATTCCAGAGATTTTACATTTATTTTACATTTATATTTACACTGCCTGGCCAAAAAAAAAGTCATCACCAAAAAAAAAGGTCATACACTCTAATATTTCGTTGGACCGCCTTTAGCTTTGATTACGGCACGCATTCGCTGTGGCATTGTTTCGATAAGCTTCTGCAATGTCACAAGATTTATTTCCATCCAGTGTTGCATTAATTTTTCACCAAGATCTTGCATTGATGATGGTAGAGTCTGACCGCTGCGCAAAGCCTTCTCCAGCACATCCCAAAGATTCTCAATGGGGTTAAGGTCTGGACTCTGTGGTGGCCAATCCATGTGTGAAAATGATGTCTCATGCTCCCTGAACCAGTCTTTCACAATTTGAGCCCGATGAATCCTGGCATTGTCATCTTGGAATATGCCCGTGCCATCAGGGAAGAAAAAATCCATTGATGGAATAACCTGGTCATTCAGTATATTCAGGTAGTCAGCTGACCTCATTCTTTGAGCACATACTGTTGCTGAACCTAGACCTGACCAACTGCAGCAACCCCAGATCATAACACTGCCCCCACAGGCTTGTACAGTAGGCACTAGGCATGATGGGTGCATCACTTCATCTGCCTCTCTTCTTACCCTGATGCGCCCATCACTCTGGAACAGGGTAAATCTGGACTCATCAGACCACATGACCTTCTTCCATTGCTCCAGAGTCCAATCTTTATGCTCCCTAGCAAATTGAAGCCTTTTTTTCCGGTTAGCCTCACTGATTAGTGGTTTTCTTAAGGCTACACAGCTGTTCAGTCCCAATCCCTTGAGTTCCCTTCGCATTGTGCGTGTGGAAATGCTCTTACTTTCACTATTAAACATAGCCCTGAGTTCTACTGTTGTTTTTCTTCGATTTGATCTCACCAAACGTTTAAGTGATCGCCGATCACGATCATTGAGGATTTTTTTCCGGCCACATTTCTTCCTCGAAGACGATGGGTCCCCACTATCCTTCCAGTTTTTAATAATGCGTTGGACAGTTCTTAACCCAATTTTAGTAGTTTCTGCAATCTCCTTAGATGTTTTCTCTGCTTGATGCATGCCAATGATTTGACCCTTCTCAAACAGACTAACATCTTTTCCACGACCACGGGATGTGTCTTTCGACATGGTTGTTTAGGAAATGAGAAGCAACTCATTGCACCAGTTGGGGTTAAATAACTTGTTGCCAGCTGAAAGATAATCGCCCATGCAGTAATTATCCAATAGGAGGCTTGTACCTTTTTGCTTAGTTAAATCCAGGTGGCGACTTTTTTTTTGGCCAGGCAGTGTATTTTTGTACAAATGAAACTTGCAAAAAGATTATTATTTTAGGCATAATAAAATCAAGTTGAGTAACCTCTGAGAAGCCTATCCAAATTTCTGTCTTTGAGAGATATTATTTTGTAATATAACTGAATTTTCTATCCATACATATAAACTTTAAATATATTAAAATTATAAGGCATCTTTGAGTAAACTGCAAGTATCATTTAAGTAGCCTATCTCGTGGCTGGGGCAAGTGTCCTCTTTTTTGGAAATCAAAATATGGTCACCCTAATCTAACCAAACAACAAAATCCATGCCGACGGCACACCTGTAGACTTTTATCAGACTTTTTATGAATCTGTTAAAACTCTATCGCTTAAAGCCTTCAGTTATTCATATGGGGAAAGAAAACTCACAGAAACTCAACAGGAAGGTTTGATATCACTGTAGTCAGGGCCGTGCCTGACCAATACCCTAGGCAAGATATTTGCTTACCCCCCACCCCCGACTCACGGTTTGGTTCAAACCTCGGTTTTCAAAAACTACTGAAGATAACATTTCAAAAACTTCCTAAAAAAATGTCTGGATTTTATTAATTATTAACCAAATGCATTTGCAATAAAGAACATGAACATTACTTAAGTTATATTAACTTACAGTTCACAATAAATAAAAAAAACTTGTTAATCTCTTAACAATCTACATTCTCTAAATAATCTTATTTCTTCACTGGCAGTTTATGTGGGAGGGAGATGCAATTGAGGCTGCATCACTTGGTGCTGAGGTGGATGAGGTGGCTACAGTTACATTAGAAGGCCCAGGATTTGCAGAGGTGGGGGACAAATACTTCAGAAGTGCATCTAAAAAGAGGAGATACGTATATTTGACAAACTGGGCTTTTACAATATATTAATCAAATAACTGTTGATTGTGAAACCATCATGGAATAACCATAATAGCACCTAACATTACAGCCTGCCTTGATCTAATGACATTTTCAACACAGCAAACAGCCAAAATATAAAAAATGCAACTGTAACATCACAAATCTGAAAATTGGAAAACATAAATATACAGTATATGAATATATGCCTAGTTGGTAAACAGTGAGTGGTTTGTGCAGCAGCAGACTAACATTAAAAGAAAACATAGGCCAATATATTAAATTATGTTGCTTAATCATTCCCCCAAACACTTTGAGTCTTTCTTTCCAACTTTCTCTAAGATGGGAGCAACATTAAATGACATTGGGCCTCATTCACTAATATCTGCGCAGAAATGTTCTTACTCTCCGCAAAAAATAAGTACTTGCGCAAAATCACCGTCGGATTCATGACACGTGCGTACCGGCCAATTTTGTTCTCACCACCGTGCGTATGTTAGTAAATCAGAACCATTCTAAACTGACAGGCGCGTGTCCGCGATCTGCAATCAGCATACTACCACGCCCCCATTTCTCCATATAGGGAAACCGCTTGCCTAGAGTTGATTCATGAATGAAGAAGCGGTTACGCGAGGAGAGAAGTAGTAAATTTCACAGTTTGTTAGAAGCAATGGCGCCGGGTCTTACAGGAATGCCATGGGTCATTGCAAGATTGTGGAGGACACAGCATGCCAGGATGATCTTGCACACCTTCTCAGGGGTATAAAGTAGTTTGCCACCGGCCGTATCTGATCCAAACACATCCAACGGCCCTTAAGCACGCCAAAAGTGCGCTCTACGGCGCGTGTGTGGGCATGTATGTTATTATAGCGCACCTCTTGAGGGGTTTCAGGGTTTGCGTATGGTATCATCAGCCATGTTTTAAGGCCATATGCCCGGTCACCCAAACAATATAACATTTTAACATTAACGGAATAGAGACTTACTGAAAATACTAACTTAAAACAATTGAAATAAAAGACTAGAACAAAAGATGCTCACCAAGAAGCCATCCACTTCTCACAGCCCGTGCCTCCAAACGCATTCCCACTGTACTGTTTTGCAAAATAAATGAGTCGTGGGTGCCTCCTGGCCAGCGGGCCACAGCCTTAAGGATATGGCAGTCGGCATTACAGATCATCTGCACGCTGATGGAGTGATAGTTTTTCTGTTCATGTTGTTGTTAATATTTTAAATGTCACAATGATGAGGGTAAACGTGTGTCAATTTCATGGTAATTTAATCCATTTGGCCAGTATATTAGTAAATTAATTATTTTAAAAAATGTTAATTAAATCTCTTTTTCATGAATGTGGTTTTATAGACTCTACATGTACTTAAAAGGTATGTTTGCATTTTCTAAGTCAATTCAGCCTTCCTCATTTGTGCGTACACATGGTCTGAGGTAGTTCTAAATTTGTTCGCAGAGTAAGAACAAATTCGGGTAAGAAAATATTGATGAATCCCGGATTTTTGTGCGTCAAACAATCGTACGCACAGTTTAAGCACAGATTTGTGCGTACGCACTGTTTGTGAATGAGGCCCATTAACTCTAGCTGAATGCTGAAAGTATTCCTAAAACAAGTGGCTGATCAAGTCGCAGTAACATTGACTTAGTGGTCGAAAATCACTCTTAAGGGGTGGGGAGGCATATGCAAATATACATACTAAAGCAAGCAATATGTATTTAAGGTTAAAACACTAGAATGAATAAAACAATAGGTCTGAAAATAAATGGTTAAAACCAATTTTTACCGTATCTGGATGATTTAAATTTTCAAATTCAACCAAATGTTGCTTATCTTACTGGTTGAAGAACTACATACTTTTTCATTTATTTCCAGACCACCACCCAACTATGATAAATGCACTGTGCTACAAAGTGGAACTCAAATAACTCCAATGGAAACCTATCTGCAGTGATGACATAGTATAAAGAGCAAGAAAGTGCATGCAGGGAAGGAGGGGTGGATGGGTCAAACAAACAAGAGACTTTGACTCAGGAGACCAGTGTTCATGTCCCATGTAAAATGTCGAGATTTTTTAGCTTGGTTTCGTAGTGAATGTCACGTGACGAACATCACGACAAAGTCGCTAACTAACTTAAGAAACACAACAAAGGCTCTTATTTTAAGCCACACCATGATTTTTTTCTAAACATAACCAATTAGTTTTGTGGCCTGTGTCATGTGAACACAGACGTTTATTTTGAAAAGACTGCCTGTAATGAGCAGAAATTGGCACGCTGTCCCTTAGCTTTAAAAACAGATGCTAGAGGGGTACCCCGAGTGTCATAGGTTAAAGCACAGGGCCGCTGACTGAGCTGCCATATTTAATGGGTGGGACAATTTGAGTCAAGATAAAGGCTGGAATTAGAAATAACATAGATGATTGAGTAGTCTACAGCTGTCATTTTATCTGTCTGTCTTTCATCTGTGCCAAATAAACATTAACATTTGGGTAAATGTAAGTATGAGTCTGGAGTCTGTGCCAGATACCCAATATTAAAGGACTCTGATTGGGGTCATGTTGGTTTCTTTTTATGTATTGACACCACTCTTAATTCTCTTACAATGATAATTCCATTGTTTTGTGAGTAACTTATTTTTGACCAATGACAATTTTAGATAAGTTAATGTGTATCTTCTTATATATGTGAAACAACCAAAAGATAAATGTACAATGTATTGATGGACATTATTCTCTTTCTGTGTCAGACACAAGGAGAGTTGTCATTCTGGGAAAAACTGGAGCTGGGAAAAGCAGCCTGGCTAACACCATACTTGGAGAGAAACCATTCGAGGTTGATGATACTTCCAACTCTGGAACAAGAGAATGTCGAGCAGAAACCAGATCTGTCAATGGAAGAAACATCACTTTGATCGACACTCCTGGTTTCTTCAACACAGAGAGATCTGAGGAGGAGCTGAACCATGAGATAGTGAGGTGTATCACAGAGTGCGCTCCAGGGCCTCATGCTTTTCTCATTGTACTTAAAGTGGATAAATTCACCAAGCAGGAGCAGGATGTCATCAACAAAATACACCAATACTTCTCTGAAGAAGTCTTCAAATATGCAACAGTTGTCTTCACTTATGGTGACCAGCTCAAGGGACAGACAATTGAGGAATTTGTCCATCAGAATAAGTCATTGAGTGATCTGGTGAAGAAGTGCGGAGGCCGCTGCCACGTCATTGATAATGAATACTGGAAAGACAACCCAAAGGATGAATACAGGAGCAACAAGTACCAGGTGGAGAAAATACTAAACACAATAGATGAGATAACAAAAGCAAACAAAGGAAGGTGTTACACCAATGAGATGCTCCAAGTAGTACAGGAAATAATTGAACAAAAGAAGACGCACATTAGAAAGTCATCAGGAAACATGTCAGAGGAAGAGATCACACGGCAGGCTAAAGACAGGGCATTTAAGGAGATCTGGATCAGACTGGCAGGTGTTGGAACAGGTGCATTGTTAGGAGCTTTGTTTGGTGTAATAGTGATGGTTGAAGTAGTTGTCTTAGCTTTAAGGAAAGCAGAAGTCGCAAGAGCAGCAGTTGTAGTATCTGCTGCAGTGGGAGCAGCAGTTGGAGGTTATACAGGATATCATGCAGCTGAGGAAGCAGACACGCCATGGGAAGCAGTAAAGATGGCAAAAGCTGCTGTCAAGAGGGGAGTCAAGAGGCTTCATGAGTCCATCATGGACTCATGAAGCCTCTTGGATAAGAGGTGAAACGTCTTCTAAGACAAAACTAAGTCCAGTTGCATTTGATTCAATTGCCTTGAGATATCAATAGAGTCCTGTCTCTCTGTTGATCACGTGAAAATCTTGTTTTAACCCATCGTTAACCTGAAGTATGTTTACTTATGTCACAGGTTTTATCTTGTCTGAGCTTCAAGCACCTTTTCCTGTTTCACAAGCTATTTTCATGCCTCCACTATAGGCGGCCAGAGGCATTATGTTTTCGGGTTGTCTGTCCTTCCATCCATCCGTCTGTACGTCCCTCCCATTCTTGCTTATGTGGTATCTCAAAAGAATGCCAAATTTGGCACCAATGTCCACTTATCTTAACCACAGACTCTGTGTTTGATGTGTTGTTAAGTGCATATACTATAAACCAGTGGGACTCAACTCATGGCCCATGGGCCACATTTGGCCCACGACAGGGTGCCAGGTGGTCGACCAACCTCTTACTAGTTCACAATGGAAAAAAAAAGATTCAAATTGTATTTTTTTGTGCTTTGAATCTAAATTAGCTGCCAGAGTGCAAAAAAGCATCAAAATATAGCCTGTTTTCTGAGGTCAGGGCTACGTCCCAAATGTCCCCAAGTCCCAAAAAACACCCCCACGTACAGCAAACGTCAGGGGGCTGAAAACAAGCAACTCATTTGTTATATTTACTGATAAATATTTTAATGTTTCTTTATTAACTGGATGTCATTTTGCAAAAGTTGCCCCTGAGCACGGCAAGTTGAGTATCCCTGCTGTAAACTGAAGCTGCAAACCACAAATATAAAATTGTTTTAACATATTTTATGTCTGAGATCTTTTAAAAATGTTGTAATCAAATCAATGTACTCATTGTTCACTGTTCTCTGTTGCAAAAGCTAACCAGCAAATATCATTTAATCTATGTACAACATCACTTTGTTTGAATAGCTGTGATTGTTAGTGGATTAAAATGTATGACCAAGATAAATATGAACAATCAATAAACTCAAACTTGTGAAACAAAATTGATTTGAGCAAAAAGTTTTTACTTGGTAAAGTTAGTTAGTCGTGGTGGAAGAAGAAGAAGTAGTGGTAGTAGTAGTAGTAGTATTTTATTATATTAATTTTTTCCCTCCCCCTTGAGAGTGACAGAGGCCCACATGTTGATGGATTTTGAGCTTTCACAATGACACAATCATTTAATCTAAAACGTGACTAAATGCCGCACGTGCATGAAAACATGTTCAGTATGCTTTTTATTGGACTCTATTGTGAAACACGTCAGAGAGGGGAACTAGTGACAGAGAAGTCAGAGAAGATACAACAAACATATTCACAAACGCTCTTGCAGTCGTGTGACCCTGACTTATTGTTGCACCTGTTATTTCATTATTGACAACATGGGTGGTAAGTTAATTTCTTTCAATTATTTCTGTCAGGACTCAAAACTGCACACTGAAATATGAATAATAGCTATTTGTTTTAAATATATTTTACAGTGCACAGGTGCTATTAGTAGATGGTTTCTATAGATCTTGTTTTCTTCCTTCTTTTTCTCATATTGTTGAACAGTGACAGATTTTCTTCAGAATCAGAATCACTTTATGCTCCAAATGTACAATGTACAGAGACATTTGACTTAAAGTGTCGTGAAACAAGGAGTTAAAGGGGTTACACTAATGTAGAGGATGATGATGACAGTTATTGAATAGAAGACAATATTCAGATCCTTCACTAAAATTGAAATTCCTTTCAGAAATGAGTCACAAATGGAAATTTAGTGCCTAGTTGACCTTACAACACGGCCTGGAGACGCCACAGAGAAGGACTTAGGAGGAGTTCAGAACCCACACCTTAATTTTACCCACACACTGTAGTTAGTAGTTTAATTAACCTTTCACTTATAAAGACTTTTGATCTTGTGATTTGTGTTTGTATAAATGTCCGCTCACTGTACACCAGGAAAAAGAACTTTGTAGCAGCCTTAATGGATGGATGTTTAATGGAGTAATAAAAATGCTGCATAATGATACATTATCGCAGCTAGCACAGTTCATGGTCGGGGTTATACTGTCCTATACAGTGTGTGTGTGTGTGTTTGTGTCAATCAGTGAGGATTTTTATTGTAACCGAGCTCATGTGTATCTTCTTACACCTGCAGACAGCTAAAAAACTATTACTGATGAGTATTACGTTACTTCTTATGGTTATCATCATTGATCACTGTTCATTACTCTACAACATATGGCATGCTGGGAAATCTTACTTTGGCTAAATTATCCTTCAAATGATCACATTAAATACTGAAATCAAATCAGTATTGTCTGCTGTAAAATGTAGCAGCCAGGGCCCGTATTCCTAAAGATTCTGAGAATCCTCTCAGAGAGCTCCTAACTTAGCCTAAAAATTCCCAGCAAGGAGTCTTAGCTTACGAGTGATTCCAGAACACTCTCAGAGAACTCTGAGCAAGGAATGGACAGAAGCTCCTATCTTAGTGAGGAGGTGTGGTTGACCCCGTTGCTAGGTATGAGTCATCATTTCCAAAGCTGTGATTGGTTGATCCTAAAAGCTGGATAAAAAACTTACTTTTGGTGATAATTGATAAACTCAATTATGGAATCTAATCTTATGAAGACTGTGTAATTGTAAATAACATATCACATAAAAGAAAATACATGTTAAATGAATAGTAAACTGTACTATAAAATAATCCTACTGAATGCCCACATATTCACATAGTGATGGTTATATTAATTTGCTTTTATTAATTGCATGCTTTTGTACTTTCAACTATCAACATCTCAACTTAATTTGGTATTAACGAGTGTAACACAGCACAGCTTTCATCAATGTCCTTGATTGCTGACAGGTGTATAAGAAGTAGGCTTGTCTGACTTTTACATCTGCTACAAACTAGTGAACAACAATGGAGAGAAAAAGAACAAGAAAACCCAACTGGACCGAGGAACAGTGTTTGCTTTTGGCTCAATTGATCAATGAGCATAAAAGTGTTTTGAGGGGTAAATTTAGCCCCAGTGTTACAGTGCAAGCCAAGAAGCAAGCCTGGGACACTATAGCACAACAGATAAATGCCTCCTTTCCGTTGGTTGTGCGCACAAGTGAGGATTGCGAGAAGCGGTGGTATGTGTTGCAGTCAAAAGCAAAAGAGGAGATTGCGGAACAAAAACGTGAAGCTCCACGCACAGTTGAGTGATATACCACTTCCTTACACCTGCTGGCAAAGTTAATTGAAATGCCTAATTATTGTGTATATATTGATTTACTGGATTTCCTTTTAGGGGGTGGACCACCTTCTAAGCAGCTGTCCCAGGTTGCAGAAACAGTATTTGATATACTGGGGCAGTCAGAAGTTGGCATCACCGGGCTGAGGGAAGGCATTGACTCCTCAATGTTGCAGGCCATTGAAATGCAACAATGGTAGAACAAATGAGTTTTCATATATCAAGAGGCAGGAAAACAAAATATTAAGCACAGTGTTTATACATTGCATAAACCATTTAGCGTATTGCTTGTGCATGTTCCTTCTACTAAATCAATTAAAACAAAACAATAATTAAACTAAATGTGTTCCCCTTTCTGTAGCATGGAGCGATCAGAGGAACCGGGCCCCTCAACATCACAGGTGTACGACCATCAGACAGAGTCCAGCCTGCCCGCTGCTGCCGCTCAAACACCATCCCTGCCTGCTGCACCTGCTGCTCCAACACCATCCCTGCAGGACAGAAGATTAGAGTTGACGATGGATGTCTTAACGCAGCAGAAAAGAGTTCTCTGCCTACAGGAGGAGTACTATAGACTGAAAATTCAGTTCCTAAAAAATAAATTGAGTGACAAATAGATATTGTGTCTTTGAGTAATGTGTCATGTATGTAACTATTGTAAGTGATGTTTGGTAAAACTATGTGGTACATTGATTAAATGCATTCACACATTTTCTAATTACATATATTTTCTAATTACATATACTGTAACTTGCCTGAAATTTAATTTGTAAAGTGGCCTCTGTAACATAGTCCACTTTGAGCCAAGTTCCCCTGTGGAAAGTCAGTGTTTTCTTCACCACCATCATCATCGCTCTCCTCGTCACCATCACCCTCAAGAGGTTCTGCAATCTGCCGAGCCTTGCAAATGTTGTGCAGTATTGCACAGGCCACGATGACTTTGCAGACTTTATCAGGGGTCAGCCGCACCTCTCCATGGAGGACATGAAAGCGTCTCTTCATTTGGCCAATGCCACGCTCCACAACTGCCCTTGTTCTCTTATGGGCCCTACAGACATAATTAAACATTATACATTATGTACATTATTTGATGGAAATATCTAGGATAATCCAACATGCAATTTACATTTTATGTCCATGCATAATTCTATATTGTTTGGGTTACCTGTTGTAGTTTAGTTGCGGCCCTTGGTGTGGCTGGAGGTAAGGTGTTAGGAGCCATGGTTTGCATGGGTAGCCACTGTCCCCTAACAAGTGGCAATTGGCTGGCACATAATGTCCCTCGAAAAGCTGTCTGAGACCACTCTCAGAGAGCATTCTGGCATCATGTGTTGAGCCTGGCCATTTAGCAACAATGTCTAAAATTTTGTAGTCAGCACTGAAAACAAGCTGAACATTGATGCTGTGAAATCTTTTCCTGTTCACAAAGATGGCTTCATCTTCTGATGGTGCAATTATTCTGACATGTGTCCCATCAATTACACCCACAACACCAGGGAATCCTGCAATATCCATAAATGCCCTTTTGTGGGCTTGCAAAGTGCGGGCATCCAGTGGAAATTTAACAAATTGTGTCACAATGTGAGGTTGTGACAATGCTGTCAATGTTTGATTGATGACCCTGCTGATGGAGGGTTGTGACAGACCCAAGTCATCACTGCTGCATTGTTGCATTTTCCCTGTTGCCAAATACCTCAAGGTTGTGATTACCTTCATTTCAGGTGATATGGCATTGTGGCGTTGGGTAGGAGAAGTCAGTGCATCTCTAATGAGATCGACCACAAAAACAATGCCGGCGCGATCCAATCTGTAGCGTTTTAATAATTCACCGTCTTCCAGTGTTTGGAGAATATCTCTCCTGCCTCTTCCCTCCGCCATTTTGTCCTCTGCTTAGGGAACTCCTAAGCTGCTTAAAAGTCCTCTTCCCTGCTCCTAATAGATCTCACCTTAGGAGCACTCTTGGGAGCTAGGATTCTTTTGGAATAGCTTTTATCTTTACTAGGATCTACTCTTAATTTTTAGGAGAAATTCTAAGAAAACACCAAGATTCTAAGAATTTTCTTAGAATTTGGCCACTAGGAGCAACTCTTTGCACTAAGAATCTTTAGGAATACGGGCCCAGGTATGTAGCCTCCTGTGTGAGAGGGCGAGTCACCTGCATCAACCACTGGCCAATAACATCTCAGCAGAATATCCTGTGTCATCTGTATCTGAGGAAGACTTGCTGAGAGTTTTGACTGTTTCACCCACGTTACCTCTCTGGTAAATACTGAGCTGTAGACTGAAGATCGTCTTCCACCTTGCACCTTATAAATTCAAAGACTTACAGAGGATTTTAAACTGAATGTCTCATCCTACTGGTTGATCTTTAAAGATGAACTTTGAATTTATATAAACATGTCTGTGATTGTCTCTGATGCCATGTGCTCTTGTTATATGCTGCTGTTCTTTCTTGTTAAAGAGATCTTGACACTGGAGGGTACAAACATCAAACTGTCCACATATATTTCTTTAATTCTTTTAGATGATTTTTTTTAAAAAAGCATTTGATAAAGTATGCTTTGATTTTATTTATACATTTTTAGAATATTTTAATTTTAGAGACTTAATTATTAGTTTGTTGACAGTAATGCATTATAACGTAAAATAACTCAAAATGTATACGGCTTTTTTTCTGACAAAAACAGACAAAATAAAAACAAAACAACAAAAAAAAACAATTTGCATTTATAGAGGACTAAAATGCACAACTATTTATTACAGCAATATGTATTTAAGGTCAAAACATTACAATTGATAATACAACAGGTCTGAAAATAAATGGTTAAAACCAATTTTTACTGTATGTGGATGATTTAAATTTTCAAATTCAACCAAATGTTGCTTATCTTACTGGTTGAAGAACTACATACCCTTTCATTTATTTCCAGACCACCTCCCAACTATGATAAATGCACTGTGCTACAAAGTGGAACTCAAATAACTCCAATGGAAACCTGTCTGCAGTGATGACATAGTATAAAGAGCAAGAAAATGCATGCAGGGTGGGAGGGGTGGTGGATGGGTCAAACAAACAAGAGACTTTGACTCAGGAGACCAGTGTTCATGTCCCATGTAAAATGTTGAGATTTTTTAGCTTGGTTACGTAGTGAATGTCACGTGACGAACATCACAACATAGTTGCAAACTAATTTAAGATACACAACAAAGGCTCTTATTTTAAGCCACACCATGATTTTTTTTTCTAAACATAACCAACTAGTTTTGTGGCCTGTGTCCTGTGAACACTGACGTTTATTTGGAAAAGACTGCCTGTAATGAGCAGAAATTGGCACGCTGTCCCTTAGCTTTAAAAACAGATGCTAGAGGGGTACCCCGAGTGTCATAGGTTAAAGCACAGGGCCACTGACTGAGCTGCCATATTTAATGGGTGGGACAATTAAAGTCAAGATAAAGGCTGGAATTAGAAATAACATAGATGATTGAGTAGTCTACAGCTGTCATTTTATCTGTCTGTCTTTCATCTGTGCCAAATAAACATTAAGGTTTGGGTAAATGTAAGTATGAGTCTGGAGTCTGTGCCAGATACCCAATATTAAAGGACTCTGATCGGGGTCATGTTGGTTTCTTTTTATGTATTGACACCCCTCTTAATTCTCTTATAATGATAATTCTGTTGTTTTGTGAGTAACTTATTTTTGACCAATGACAATTTTAGATAAGTTAATGTGTATCTTCTTATATATGTGAAACAACCAAAAGATAAATATACAATGTATTGATGGACATTATTCTCTTTCTGTGTCAGACACAAGGAGAGTTGTCATTCTGGGAAAAACTGGAGTTGGGAAAAGCAGCCTGGCTAACACCATACTTGGAGAGGAACCATTCGAGGTTGATGATACTTCCAACTCTGGAACAAGAGAATGTCAAGCAGAAACCAGATCTCCAAACGGAAGAAGCATCACTTTGATCGACACTCCTGGTTTCTTCAACACAGAGAGATCTGAAGAGGAGCTGAACCATGAGATAGTGAGGTGTATCACAGAGTGCACTCCTGGGCCTCATGCTTTTCTCGTTGTATTTAAAGTGGTGAAATTCACAGAGCAGGAGCAGGATGTCATCAACAAAATACACCAGTACTTCTCTGAAGAGGTCTTCAGATATGCAACAATCGTCTTCACTGTTGGTGAGCAGCTCAAGGGACAGACAATTGAGGAATTTGTCCACAGGAATAAGTCATTAGCCATTTCTCAGTACTCAAGTTCAGCAGTTCGGACTTGTGGACTTGGCAAGTTCAGACTTGGTAAGTTCACGCGAGAGTCCTGACTTCCCAAGAACGTGAGGACAGGAGTACAGTCATTTCTGCTTTTGGAACAGCAGCAAACTTGATGATGTCACCACCTCCGCTCGCCTCGGCTGTTGTACTGTGTTGTAGGTCTATACGTGTATTTAGAATAAAACTATATAAACACAGCCCAGCCCTGCGTCATTGTAAGAAATTAATGTGTATATGTTTTTAACGTTTCAACATATATTACTGACATACAAAAATACATAAATAGCCAAAATATTTTCATGAAATGTCTTATAAAACCTTTTCCCCGCAGCTGGCTTTTGATCATATTTAATCTATATCCAATTCCCGCAACTAGCTTCAGATCATGTGTAATCAAAAGTCAGGTGCGGGGGGGAAAGTTTGTGGAGAGTTGGTGGTTATTGTAAGCATGAGCACTGGCGAGTTAAATCAATAATTGACATGGATCGGAGAAGGTGTCTTTGTGCAGTTATTGCAGCAGGATTGCTGTACCTGCAGGCTGAGGAGGAGGCTGCCCAGCTGAGGAGGCAGATCCAAGAAAGACAGCGGAGACTGAGGCGGAGGATGAGGATGAGACGTGCTATGCTTGCATGTCTATTATTTGGTATTTACCCAGGAAAAGTAGTAATATCACAACAAAGAACAAAAACTCAGTCACAAGTAAAAGTGCTGCAAATCTGACTTGAGTAAAAGTATCGTCAGCAAAATGTAGGCCTGCTTAAAGTTAAAAGTTAAAAGTACTCATTATGCAGAGTGACCCAATTTAATCATACATGAATATGTATTGAGTATTAATTGATCAATTTACGCGTAGGCTACATGTAAGCAGCATTTAAATGTTGTCATGGTAGAACTAATTTTAACACCTTTCACTGGTGTACTAGTCTAATCTATAACAACACACAGCAACTTGTAAATATGAAACTTACAACATATAAAACAAACTATCTGAAAAGTAACTATGGCTATCAAATAAATGTAGTTTGAGCAGAATGTACAGTATTTCCCTCCAAGTAAATGGAAATACCCAAAGTACAAGAACATCAAATTTTAAGTACAGTAGCTACTTGAGTAAATATACTTAGTTATTGTCCATCACTGCATTTGTCTCATCATTATGCATTCTGTCTACATTTTTATGTAGACTTGACTGTTAACTTGGTACACCTAGAAAAAAATAATTAATCTTTAAATACAATAAATGAATTACAATAAATTCTTAAATTAAAATCATTATTGAATGGTAAAAACACATAAATAAGCAAAAGAACACAAAGAACAACAATTAAATGAACAATGTTACAACATTTAATAATATATCTTATATACTGAGACTGAATATTGCCCATTAGACATTCCCCAAACGAATTACATTTCATATTTAACCACTACAGAGATATCAGCGATGAATTTAAAAGGACTACCCGAGAGAGGCTGCTCTCAGTGGGGCAGCCTGAGCGCTCATACACACATGTTTATTATCTATGAGCGCTGACAC
Source organism: Epinephelus lanceolatus (assembly GCF_041903045.1). Taxonomy (NCBI): domain Eukaryota; kingdom Metazoa; phylum Chordata; class Actinopteri; order Perciformes; family Serranidae; genus Epinephelus; species Epinephelus lanceolatus. The sequence goes on from NC_135755.1 coordinate 16,584,072, forward strand.
CGCTGTCATCTAGCGGGACCTCAGTCACATTCAAGTGGGCTCTATATTAATACATCGACCACGGGTTTGAAGTTTAAACTATGCATGAAAACACTGCATTCCGTGACAAAACAACAGTCACATATCGGCTTTCCCTCACTCGCCATTTCCGATGATTGTTGCGAAATGCATGCTGGGATACCTGGCTGTCTGAAGTCCACACAAGTCTGCTCCAATGCATCCCTGGTAAAAGGGGCATGGTGGGAACACATCTGGGCATTTGGACTGAACTTTGCTAGATGTGAACTTTGAATTGTAACAGTACTTGGGCTGTGACTGATGACGTGTCACAAGTCCACAAGAACACAAGTCCGCACAAGAACGCACATTGAGAAATGGCTGTTGAGTGATCTTGTGGAAAAAGTGTGGAGGCCGCTGCCATGTCACTGATAATAAATACTGTAAGAACAACCAACAGGATGAATACAGGAGCAACAAGTACCAGGTGGAGGAGCTGCTCAAGACAATAGATGGGATAACTGAAGCAAACAAAGGAAGGTGTTAGACCAATGAGAGGCTCCAAGTAGTACAGGAAATAATTGAACAAAAGAAGATGTGCATGAGAAAGTCATCGGGAAACATGTCAGAAGACGAGATCACATGGCAGGCTAAAGACAGGGCATATAAGGAGATCTGGATCAGACTGGCAGGTGTTGCAACAGGTGCAGTGTCAGGAGCTTTGTTTGGTGTAGTAGTGACGGTTGGAGTAGTTGTCTTAGCTTTAAAGGAACTAGTGCCTGTGGCCAAAACAGTTGTACTAGCAGCAAAAGGAGCAGCAGCAGGAGCAGCTGGTGTAGGAGGAACAGCAGCAGCAGGAGGAGCAGGAGGAGCAGGGGGAGCAGGAGCAGCTGGAATAACATTAATCTCAATTGCAGGGGTATCTGCTGCAGTGGGAGCAGCAGTGGGAGGTTATAAAGGATATAATGCAGCTGAGGGAGCAGACACGCCATGGGACGCAGCAAAAATGTCAGCAGCTGCTGTCACGGGGGGAGCCTTCTCTATCATAGATGGAGTGAGAGATTGTTTGAATGTTTTCAGCAAACCACCAGATTCAAAGTTAAAAGAGAGTCAAAACCTACAGTGAGCTGTGACTCCTGAAGATGGGGAGGAGAATTTTTCATTAAAGTCATGTCTCCCTGCAGATCACATGAAAATCTTTTGTATTTCCTCAAATAAAGTTTTTAGTAAACAAGTAACTATTTCATTGTGGGCATGTGATAGCTTGTCCTGATTTGTGTCCATGTAGGATCCCATCTCTCATAGCAACAACAGTAGTGCAAGTGACCTGACCCAGAGCGATAGATAAGAACAGAGTGGCGACACTCCCATAGGACTCCGTTGTAAAACATGGCGGACAGAACTTCCGGGTTATGGAGCCCTCTATAGTTCCAAACATTCCTCCCGTGGAGTCGGACCCCGTTTATTTCAATGGCCGCATGACGAGAAACTCCTGAGGTAAGGTGATGAAATATCGACCAATTTTAAGTCATTACGTGAGTTTATTATATCGGAGGTCCTTTATTATGTAGATATCGATTATTTTTGTATGTAATGTAATTATGGTTTTTTTTTGAGTCAGGAATTATGATTGGTTTTCAGCCATTGCCTCCTAGTTCGTTAGCTCGACGTCGCCAGCTGTGTAGGTTTAGCACCGTTTAGCACCTAACATTTGTGGTGTTTTTGTTTGATTAATGAATCACAGACAAATCACATATAGTTGGGATGATTACTAAGGGGTTTTATTTAGATTTTATCATCCGAACCTGACGGTGTTAGCTAAGGGTAACATTAATCGGATGTGTTAAGTTAGCTTTTATTAGTTTTCTGAACTGTTCCATAAGAAGATAATGTAGGACAGGCGCACATACTTCTGCCTGAGCCTTTATCAAATACCTAACGTTACGTACGGTGTATTCTTTTAATGTTTACATAAGAGTGTTATTATCTCATAATTTAATTCCTGTTTATATGTATGCCGTGGGATGACAGACTAAAATAGGACTACTACTTCACTACTACTACTACTTCTGTCAGCATTTAAGGCATATATTATGTTTAACTTGGAACTATGTCACAGTCACACTATAGAGGCTAGACAGCTTAAAAATGCTATTTCAGCTTGTCTTTGAATGTTACATTCATAAACTTAATCGTACAAGAGCAAAACATTGCACAGTGGTTTAAACACTACGGGAGTATATCACAACACCTGTTGTGATATACTCCCGTAGTGTATCACAACACCTGTTGCCACTGAATTAATATTATTTACCTCTGATTTAAAAATATTACGTTTATATGGAACGTTGAGTTTAATTATTTTAAATTGTGTCTTTTAGGTGATCCTGAAAGAGCCCTGTGAAGTTTCTGCTGTCAAAAGACTCCACAAGTGAGGTAGCTAAAAATTACATGAGCAGCAAATTATTTTGTGGCTGTTCTTTTTCTTAGTTGTGTATGTGTGTCATGTTTTCTTCTTGCAGGGTTTGCTGTTCCTAAAGCTATGCCTTTTCCAGCTCCAGGGATGGGAACAAAGTGACCACCCTTTGCTGAGTCATTTTTTTTAAATTGTACTTCTTTCTTAATCCCAAATTTATTCTATTTTGTTGTGCAAGAGCCCTCTCTGCTCTCTTTCTTAGGAGTGTCTCCATCCTAAGTTGCTTCCTTCAGTCCTCCACACTCACCCTGTCATGACTGGCCCCTAGCACACTGGTCCCTGGATCACCTTCCCCTGTAGAAGTGGCTTCTTCAGTGGCAGCCCCTGACTGACTGGCCCCTGGAAGTCCGCTGACCTCTCCTTCATCCTCTATCTGCAGACTGCCTCCTGGTACTTCCCTATCATTTTCAGATTCTGCCTCAATTTCTCCCTCATTCTCTGTAATAATAACAATGTGTTGTTGCAGTTAATATGCATTTATGGTGCCTTTACATTAGCACCTACTTTCGTCTCCTGTTTAAGGGTACGCGACACTCCAATTAAACAAAACTGTATCTTTATGTGAAACAAATCATCTGCCACACTCCTGGACTAACAACATGTACATAAAGTTTATTTTTTTTAGCAATAGATGACGATGCCTGTAGATTATCCATGACATTGCCCGGTTCACTCTGCAATGGATATGGAAATAGGATCCAGCCAATCTGGCCATAACATTATGTGTAAATGGAGATACTGTATGGAGTGTTCATGTTTATGTTGTTTTAAGTGTGGAATGACGTGTATTTTTTCCCCCACTGCAAATCAATTTCCTTGTAATAAAGCCAACTTACTTTTACACCAGATACGCCTCTTTTTTAAATTGTTCCTGTTCAGGGAAGTCAGAGTGGGTCAAACACTACACTGATCAAATATTAAAGGTTTAAGGGTCCCTCCTGCCTCTTAGCAGGAGGTTGCATTGTCAGGCACTTTTAAGAGTAATCTTAGTCAAGTCAAGTCAAATTTATTTGTATAGCACATTTCATATGACAAGCATAGCTCAATGTGCTTAAAACAAACACAACATACATATAAAAACAAACACATAACAGCAAGGAGATTACACAGTACAAGAGCATGTAAAAACCTGATAACAACAAAAACACAAAACAATGGTAATGGTACAGCTGGTTAAAACCACACACACACACACACACACATCTAGTTAAAAGCTTGTGAAAAAAGATGTGTTTTTTTAAAGCTTTTGGACCAACGAGAAGAATTTCCATTTTATCATCATTGAGTTGTAAGTTTTTTGTCATCCAGTGCCTAACCTCATTAATGCACTGGATGAGATCTTAGTACCAGGTACTACAGTAGTGTTACTGTTTTTACAGAATATGTGCTCATATTCTCTGTAAGCGTGTAAAAGGAGCTTGTGTTCCACTAGCGTGAGATAAGTTGCTCTTTGTTTATCTGGTGTTGCTATGGTGAATCGGGGCATACAAAGGATAACATACTCAGAGTTTATTCAACCAATTCAGATCAGCTGTTCTAGAACTGGATACTCAGTTTCCCATATTCAGAGTTCATTGTTAGACTGAGAGTTTATAATGCTGACTGTTGCTATTCCTCAACCAGGCATCTCAGACCATCATTGGGTCCTTCACTAAAGATGTGAATGGCAGATGAGATAAGAATAATAACAATAAGAATAACTTTATTCAATTGTCTGTCAGCTCATTTATTATTTGCAAAAGAATTAAAAAGTGTGATGGCTGTAGATACGTAATATCTTCTGTATCTCTCTGTCCTGCCTCGAAGAGAGAGGAGCCGTCCACCGCTGTTTTGTTTTTTTGTTCCATCAAGGTGTTATGGAGTGGATGAACTGGGTTATTCATGATGGCCTTGAACATCTTCAGTGTGCATCTCTCCACCAGCTCTCCAGTGTGTCCAACCACAGCTTGAAGAGTTGTGTACATAGTTGTGCCTGCAGTAAATCTCATATGGCTTTTTTAAACATTTCATAGCCCCACCTTTGTTCTGCTGTCCTAATGCTGGAATATGATCTCTGTTAAATAAAATTGTTCTTCCTTAATGTCAAATTTATCATTTTCTGTGATGTAAGAGCCTTCATACATTGTCTTTTAATTTTTTCTTGTTCTCACAGACACACAATTGCTCTTATTGTCACAGTCATCATTTAAATACATAAAATGTTTAACAGAAAACCATCATTTATCATCATTGTCCAATGTCAGGGAGTATTCACAAATAGCCTACATTAATCCCATGTAGCTATATAAGAGATGCATTGCACCAGATTACAGTTTAGTTGCTAATTTATCTGTAGTCCATGAAGCTAACACAAAGCTCCCCCCCCCAAAAAAAAAACACACAGAAAAACTTGTCTAATTACGCTTTTAGTTGTCATCCAGCCACTCAATACACATAACTGACATTGGTGTATACACAGTAATTCAATAAGAGTTGTATATGTACCTTTGTACGGTTTATTTTAATATTTACCTTTCAAAAGCGAGCTCACTGCTGTCTGTCCCATAGAAGAACATGTCAACGGAGGCTGTGTATAGAACTATTGAGGCTTACATGTACGTGACCGCTCTGGCGGCGACATCAAAGGCTGTCACCACTCTGTTCTTATCTATCGCTCTGACCTGACCTTGACCAAATTTGTGTATGTGTAAGCAAAAGGAAGTGAATGTTAACATTTTATAAAAAGCAAATCTGCTATCTACAGTCTGATTTGGTTCCTACAACAGATAGAAAACAATTGGGTGTCTGGGTCGAGATAATCTTGGCTAAATAACAACAACTAGCATTTTATGTAATGGAAACCCTTTTTTGAATGTCTATGTACAGAAAGGCTTGTAGGGGTGTCACATATTTGGCTTTCTTGTGAGTGAACCCTCAAATGTGCAAACCTGAGTTCTGAGTTTCATTTATTCTAATTTATTCCACAACACAAGCTGCTTGAGTACAGTTAGGTACTTTGTTTGGGCTATGATGATTTTTTTCATCATGGATATTAAGCTGTCTACCAAGGCCTGCAAATGCATTTCAAAAATGACTCACATGTTTTTCTGTGTTTCCACAATCAGATAATGCCCTCAGGTGAGGCATACAAAATGGATGTGCTTGGAAACGCCTATACAGGTATTTTAATTGTCTGCCACGAATCAGAAAGTAAAACTAACAGCAAATGTCTCTCTCACACTCTGGCAGCCTTCACACTCAGACCGATTGTCACTAAACAGCAACTTTACTTTTGACAACATAATGGGTAAGTTTATTTCTTTCAGTTATTTCTGTCAGGACTGAACACTGTATATTGCGTTGTGAGATGCAGAGCTTTTCATAATAGCTTTGTTCAATTTAAATCATCATTTCCAGCATGCAGTTGCTACATTTAGATGGCTGCCATAGATCACAGCCTGCGCTTTACAGTGTTATTTTGTTGTATGAATGAGGTACTAATAACTGTAGGTACAGTGGAAGATAAGACTTTGGGGAACAAGGGAGTAATTACCATTTTAGAGGAAAGGAGAAAGAAATTATTTTTGCAAATACTGGCTAAATCTGTGGTGAAGTGGAAGCTGATGAGGAAGGTGTACTACTAAGTAGATTGGTAGGTTTCCAAGGTGGAAATGGGTATACTCTCCTAAATATTGCCATGGCTTTTTGGCTACCAGAGCTAAAAGCAGTGTTAGGGCAGAATGCCGCTGCTAAGGACAGTGGCCTGGAGGAGCAAGAAACACCAGCTCAGGGGAAAAAGGAAGCAATGTGCGTTGTTTATTGTTGAGCTCAAAAATGAAGTGAGACTCTACGTAGATTAAGTGTGCGGAAATCTTTTTCTACCAATTTTTTTCTGACCCCACCAGATGGCGCTCTTGGTTTAAAGATAAAGGCTGAAGGGCTGGCAATGAAGTGTGCTTTCAAACCTTTGTTGAACAGACAGCGCCATCTGGTGGCTTCAGAAAATAAAGACAGTGTTTCATGAGGCCTCATTTAGCCATCACTAGTTTTAAGCACCGTGCCAAGACTGAGCCGGGTCTTGTGGTAGTTATTCTACATTACCTTTTTATCAGAATAAAAACATCTTGTGTTTGTTTTGCGTTCCAGGACGTCAGCTGTCTCACATAAATACACACATTTACAAAAACACAAAACAACACATAAATACAAAATAACATCTAACCAAACAACAAAATCCATGCCGATGGCACACCTGCAGACTTTAATCAGACTTTTTATGAATCTTTTAAAACTCTGTTGCTTAAAGCCTTCAGTTATTCATATGGGGAAAGAAAACTCACAGAAACTCAACAGGAAGGTTTGATATAACTGTAGTTAAACAAGATTCATGTGGAAGGTATAAGGACCTGCTTATATTAATATAACTAATTATATTACAGTGTATAATAGAAAGTGTAAATAGATTGAAAAGGTATTATCAAATATAATTCATCCAAATCCACAAGGTAGTCACATCAGTGATAACATCAGACATATATTTATTTCATTCTTTTAGCTGATTTTAAATAAAGCATTTGATAAAGTATGCTTGGGTTTTATTTATACAGTTTAAGAATATAAGTATCATTTTTATAATATATTAGAATATTTAAATTTTCAAATTCAACCACATGTTGCTTACCTTCCCAGTTGAAGAACCTTTTCATTTATTTCCAGACCGCCACCCAACTATGATAAATGTACTGTGCTACAAAGTGGAACTCAAATAACTCCAATGGAAACCTGTCTGCAGTGATGACATAGTATAAAGAGCAAGAAAGTGCATGCAGGGAGGGAGGGGTGGTGGATGGGTCAAACAAACAAGAGACTTTGACTCAGGAGACCAGTGTTCATGTCCCATGTAAAATGTTGAGATTTTTTAGCTTGGTTACGTTGTGAATGTCACGTGACGAACATCACGACAAAGTCGCTAACTAACTTAAGATACACAACAAAGGCTCTTATTTTAAGCCACACCATGATTTGTTTTCTAAACATAACCAACTAGTTTTGTGGCCTGTGTCATGTGAACACAGACGTTTATTTTGAAAAGACTGCCTGTAATGAGCAGAAATTGGCACGCTGTCCCTTAGCTTTAAAAACAGATGCTAGAGGGGTACCCCGAGTGTCATAGGTTAAAGCACAGGGCCACTGACTAAACTGCCATATTTAATGAGTGGGACAATTTGAGTCAAGATAAAAGCTGGAATTAGAAATAACATAGATGATTGAGTAGTCTACAGCTGTCATTTTATCTGTCTGTCTTTCATCTGTGCCAAATAAACATTAAGGTTTGGGTAAATGTAAGTATGAGTCTGGAGTCTGTGCCAGATACCCAATATTAAAGGACTCTGATCGGGGTCATGTTGGTTTCTTTTTATGTATTGACACCACTCTTAATTCTCTTATAATGATAATTCCGTTGTTTTGTGAGTAACTTATTTTTGACCAATGACAATTTTAGATAAGTTAATGTGTATCTTCTTATATATGTGAAACAACCAAAAGATAAATATACAATGTATTGATGGACATTATTCTCTTTCTGTGTCAGACACAAGGAGAGTTGTCATTCTGGGAAAAACTGGAGCTGGGAAAAGCAGCCTGGCTAACACCATATTTGGAGAGAAACCATTCAAGGTTGATGATAGTGCTAACTCTGGAACAACTGCATGTCAAGCAGAAACCAAATCTGTCAATGGAAGAAACATCACTTTGATCGACACTCCTGGTTTCTTTGTCACAGAGAAATCTGAGGAGGAGCTGAACCATGAGATACTGAGGTGTATCACAGAGTGCGCTCCTGGGCCTCATGCTTTTCTCATTGTACTTAAAGTGGAGAAATTCACAAAGCAGGAGCAGGCTGTCATCAACAAAATACACCAATACTTCTCTGAAGAGGTCTTCAAATATGCAACAGTTGTCTTCACTTGTGGTGACCAACTCAAGGGACAGACAATTGAGGAATTTGTCCGTCAGAATACGTCATTGAGTGATCTGGTGAAGAAGTGCGGAGGCCGCTGCCACGTCATTGATAATGAATACTGGAAGAACAACCAACAGGATGAATACAGGAGCAACAAGTACCAGGTGAAGGAGCTGCTCAAGACAATAGATGAATTAACTGAAGCAAACAAAGGAAGGTGTTACACCAATGAGATGCTCCAAGTAGTACAGGAAATAATTGAACAAAAGAAGATGCACATTAGAAAGTCATCAGGAAACATGTCAGAGGAAGAGATCACACGGCAGGCTAAAGACAGGGCATTTAAGGAGATCTGGATCAGACTGGCAGGTGTTGCAACAGGTGTATTGTTAGGAGCTTTGTTTGGTGTAGTAGCGATGGTTTTAGTTGTTGTCAGCGCTTTAAAGGAACTAGTGCCTGCAGCCAAAACAGTCATAGCAGGAGGAGCAGCAGGAGCAGGGGGACTAGGAGCAACTGGAATAACATTCATCTCAGCTGCTGCAGTGGGAGCAGCAGTGGGAGGTTATAAAGGATATCATGCAGCTGAGGGAGCAGACACGCCATGGGAAGCAGCAAAGATGACAGCAGCTGCTCTCAAGGAGGGAGCCCAGTCTATCATATCGACCATAGATGGAGTGAGAGATCGTTTGAATGTTTCAAGCAAACCAACATATTCAAAGTTAAAAGAGAGTGAAGAGCTGTGACTCCTGAAGACAGGGAGGAGAATATATCATTAAAGTCATGTCTCCCTGTAGATCACATGAAAATCTTTTTAACCCATCGTTAACCTTTGAGCTGAAGTATGTTTATTCATATGTGATATGTCACAGGTTTTATCTTGTCTGTGCTTCAAGCGCTTTTTCCTGTTTCACAATCTATCTTTGTGCCTCCACACCAGTGAAAGGAATTATGATTTCAGGTTGTCTGTCCTTCCATCCATCCGTCTGTCCGTCCCTCCCATTCTTGATAACGTGGCATCTCAAAAGAATGCCAAATTTGGCACCAATGTCCACTTGGACACAACCATGACCTGATTAAATGTTTGTGGTCACTGGTCAAAGGCCAAGGTCAGTGTAACCTTGCATCGGCCTCAATCTCATGAACACGACTCCTCTCGAACGCCTGGATGGAATGTTTTTGAATTTGGCAAAAATATCCACTTAGACTGAAGAATTTGGTGGTTGAAGGTCAAAGGTCAAAGTCAGTGTGACCTCACAAAACACATTTTGGTTATAACTCAAGAATTCCTACACTAACTATATGACACAAATGTCTAATAGGATAAAATGATGAATTGAAGACATTGTATATACAAAAGGTCAAAGGTCAGCTTCACTGTGACATCATAATGTTCTGTATAAAACAGTGTGTTGCCCGGGGGAAGATGTTTGTGAAGCACCGGTGTTTTCACAGATGTGGACGTGATCCAAACTGCATTGTAAATATTTGGATTTGCACCTTATTTTTATTGTATATGATATTTTTTCACTGTTTCTTACTTTGTATTGTAACTGCTGCACAGCAAGTTGCAATTTTATCTTAACCACAGACTCTGTGTTTGATGTGTTGTTAAGTGCATATACTATAAACCAGTGGGACTCAACTCATGGCCCATGGGCCACATTTGGCCCACGACAGGGTGCCAGGTGGTCGACCAACCACTTACTAGTTCACAATGGAAAAAAACTGATTCAAATTGTATTTTTTTGTGCTTTGAATCTAAATTAGCTGCCAGAGTGCAAAAAAGCATCAAAATAGAGCTTGTTTTCTGAAGTAAGGGCTACGTCCCAAATGTCTTCAAATCCTAAAAAACACCCCCACGTACAGCAAACGTCAAGGGGTTGAAAACAGGCAACTCATTTGTTATATTTACTGATAAATATTTAAATGTTTCTTTATTAACTGGTTGTCATTTTGCAAAAGTTGCCACTGAGCACGGCAAGTTGAGTATCCCTGCTGTAAACTGAAGCTAAAAACCACAAATATAAAATTGTTGTAACATATTTTATGTCTGAGATCTTTTAAAAATGTTGTAATCAAATCAATGTACTCATTGTTCACTGTTCCCTGTTGCAAAAAGCTAACCAGCAAATATCATTTAATCTATGTACAACATCATTTTGTTAGAATAGCTGTGATTGTTAGTGGATTAAAATGTATGACCAAGATAAATATGAACAATAAACTCAAACTTGTGAAAAAAAATTGATTTGAGCAAAAAGTTTTTACTTGGTAAAGTTAGTTAGTCGTGGTGGAAGAAGAAGAAGTAGAAGTTGCAATAGAAGTAGTAGTGGTAGTAGTATTTTATTATATTAATTTTTTCCCTCCCCCTTGAGAGTGACAGAGGCCCACACGTTGATGGATTTTGAGCTTTCACAATGACACAATCATTTAATCTAAAACGTGACTAAATGCCGCACGTGCATGAAAACATGTTCAGTATGCTTTTTATTGGACTCTATTGTGAAACACGTCAGAGAGGGGAACTAGTGACAGAGAAGTCAGAGAAGATATAACAAACATATTCACAAACGCTCTTGCAGTCGTGTGACCCTGACTTATTGTTGCACCTGTTATTTCATTATTGACAACATGGGTGGTAAGTTAATTTCTTTCAATTATTTCTGTCAGGACTCAAAACTGCACACTGAAATATGAATAATAGCTATTTGTTTTAAATATATTTTACAGTGCACAGGTGCTATTAGTAGATGGTTTCTACAGATCTTGTTTTCTTCCTTTTTTTTCTCATATTGTTGAACAGTGACAGATTTTCTTCAGAATCAGAATCACTTTATGCTCCAAATGTACAATGTACAGAGACATTTGACTTAAAGTGTCGTGAAACAAGGAGTTAAAGGGGTTACACTAATGTAGAGGATGATGATGACAGTTATTGAATAGAAGACAATATTCAGATCCTTCACTAAAATTGAAATTCCTTTCAGAAATGAGTCACAAATGGAAGTTTAGTGCCTAGTTGACCTTACAACACGGCCTGGAGACGCCACAGAGAAGGACTTAGGAGAAGTTCAGAACCCACACCTTAATTTTACCCACACGCTGTAGTTAGTAGTTTAATTAACCTTTCACTTATAAAGACTTTTGATCTTGTGATTTGTCTTTGTATAAATGTCTGCTCACTGTACACCAGGAAAAAGAACTTTGTAGCAGCCTTCAGTTTATGAGACAACATTAATTAATTAGGCAATTGGCTATCGACCTGTTTATTTTGATGGGCGGTGCTCTGAGGTTAAATTCTGTCATTTAATGGAGTAATAAAAATGCTGCATAATGATACATTATCGCATATAGCACAGTCCATGGTCGGGGTTATACTGTCCTATACAGTGTGTGTGTGTGTTTGTGTCAATCAATGAGGATTTTTATTGTAACTGAACTCATGTGTATCTTCTTACACCTGCAGACAGCTAAAAGACTATTACTGATGAGTATTACGTTACTTCTTATGGTTATCATCATTGTTCATTACTCTACAACATATGGCATTCTGGGAAATCTTACTTTGGCTAAATTATCCTTCAAATGATCATATTAAATACTGAAATCAAATCAGTATTGTCTGCTGTAAAATGTAGCAGCCAGGTATGTAGCCTCCTGTGTGAGAGGGCGAGTCACCTGCATCAACCACTGGCCAATAACATCTCAGCAGAATATCCTGTGTCATCTGTATCTGAGGAAGACTTGCTGAGAGTTTTGACTGTTTCACCCACGTTACCTCTCTGGTAAATACTGAGCTGTAGACTGAAGATCGTCTTCCACCTTGCACCTTATAAATTCAAAGTCTTACAGAGGACTTTAAACTGAATGTCTCGTCCTACTGGCTGATCTTTAAAGATGAACTTTGAATTTATATAAACATATCTTCTTATATATGTGAAACAACCAAAAGATACACTGCCTGGCCAAAAAAAAAGTCGCCTCCTGGATTTAACTAAGCAAATAGGTACGAGCCTCCTATTGGATAATTACTGCATGGGCGATTATCTTTCAGCTGGCAACAAGTTATTTAACCCCAACTGGTGCAATGAGTTGCTTCTCATTTCCTAAACAACCATGTCGAAAGACACATCCCGTGGTCGTGGAAAAGATGTTAGTCTGTTTGAGAAGGGTCAAATCATTGGCATGCATCAAGCAGAGAAAACATCTAAGGAGATTGCAGAAACTACTAAAATTGGGTTAAGAACTGTCCAACGCATTATTAAAAACTGGAAGGATAGTGGGGACCCATCGTCTTCGAGGAAGAAATGTGGCCGGAAAAAAATCCTCAATGATCGTGATCGGCGATCACTTAAACGTTTGGTGAGATCAAATCGAAGAAAAACAACAGTAGAACTCAGGGCTATGTTTAATAGTGAAAGTAAGAGCATTTCCACACGCACAATGTGAAGGGAACTCAAGGGATTGGGACTGAACAGCTGTGTAGCCTTAAGAAAACCACTAATCAGTCAGGCTAACCGGAAAAAAAGGCTTCAATTTGCTAGGGAGCATAAAGATTGGACTCTGGAGCAATGGAAGAAGGTCATGTGGTCTGATGAGTCCAGATTTACCCTGTTCCAGAGTGATGGGCGCATCAGGGTAAGAAGAGAGGCAGATGAAGTGATGCACCCATCATGCCTAGTGCCTACTGTACAAGCCTGTGGGGGCAGTGTTATGATCTGGGGTTGCTGCAGTTGGTCAGGTCTAGGTTCAGCAACAGTATGTGCTCAAAGAATGAGGTCAGCTGACTACCTGAATATACTGAATGACCAGGTTATTCCATCAATAGGTTTTTTCTTCCCTGATGGCACGGGCATATTCCAAGATGACAATGCCAGGATTCATCGGGCTCAAATTGTGAAAGACTGGTTGAGGGAGCATGAGACATCATTTTCACACATGGATTGGCCACCACAGAGTCCAGACCTTAACCCTATTGAGAATCTTTGGGATGTGCTGGAGAAGGCTTTGCGCAGCGGTCAGACTCTACCATCATCAATGCAAGATCTTGGTGAAAAATTAATGCAACACTGGATGGAAATAAATCTTGTGACATTGCAGAAGCTTATCGAAACAATGCCACAGCGAATGCGTGCCGTAATCAAAGCTAAAGGCGGTCCAACGAAATATTCGAGTGTATGACCTTTTTTTTTGGTGGTGACTTTTTTTTTGGCCAGGCAGTGTAAATGTACATTATTGTCTTTCAGTGTCAGACACAAGGAGACTTGTCATTCTGGGAAAAACTGGAGCTGGGAAAAGCAGCCTGGCTAACACCATACTTCGAGAGAAACCATTCAAGGTTGATGATACTTCCAACTCTGGAACAACTGCATGTCAAGCAGAAACCAGATCTGTCAATGGAAGAAACATCACTTTGGTCGACACTCCTGGTTTCTTCGACACAAAGAGATCTGAGGAGAATTTGAAGCGTGAGATACTGAGGTGTATCACAGAGTGCACTCCTGGGCCTCATGCTTTTCTCGCTGTATTTAAAGTGGCGAAATTCACAGAGCAGGAGCAGGCTGTCATCAACGAAATACACCCGTACTTCTCTGAAGAGGTCTTCAAATACGCAACAATCGTCTTCACTCTTGGTGAGCAGCTCAAGGGACAGACAATTGAGGAATTTGTCCACAGGAATAAGTCATTAGCCATTTCTCAGTACTCAAGTTCAGCAGTTCGGACTTGTGGACTTGGCAAGTTCAGACTTGGTAAGTTCACGCGAGAGTCCTGACTTCCCAAGAACGTGAGGACAGGAGTACAGTCATTTCTGCTTTTGGAACAGCAGCAAACTTGATGATGTCACCACCTCCGCTCGCCTCGGCTGTTGTACTGTGTTGTAGGTCTATACGTGTATTTAGAATAAAACTATATAAACACAGCCCAGCCCTGCGTCATTGTAAGAAATTAATGTGTATATGTTTTTAACGTTTCAACATATATTACTGACATACAAAAATACATAAATAGCCAAAATATTTTCATGAAATGTCTTATAAAACCTTTTCCCCGCAGCTGGCTTTTGATCATATTTAATCTATATCCAATTCCCGCAACTAGCTTCAGATCATGTGTAATCAAAAGTCAGGTGCGGGGGGGAAAAGTTTGTGGAGAGTTGGTGGTTATTGTAAGCATGAGCACTGGCGAGTTAAATCAATAATTGACATGGATCGGAGAAGGCGTCTTTGTGCAGTTATTGCAGCAGGATTGCTGTACCTGCAGGCTGAGGAGGAGGCTGCCCAGCTGAGGAGGCAGATCCAAGAAAGACAGCGGAGACTGAGGCAGAGGATGAGGATGAGACGTGCTATGCTTGCATGTCTATTATTTGGTATTTACCCAGGAAAAGTAGTAATATCACAACAAAGAACAAAAACTCAGTCACAAGTAAAAGTGCTGCAAATCTGACTTGAGTAAAAGTATATGGGTATTGTCAGCAAAATGTAGGCCTACTTAAAATGAAAAGTTAAAAGTACTCATTATGCAGAGTGACCCAATTTAATCATACATGAATATGTATTGAGTATTAATTGATCAATTTACGCATAGGCTACATGTAAGCAGCATTTAAATGTTGTCATGGTAGAACTAATTTTAACACCTTTCACTGGTGTACTAGTCTAATCTATAACAACACACAGCAACTTGTAAATATGAAACTTACAACATATAAAACAAACTATCTGAAAAGTAACTATAGCTATCAAATAAATGTAGTTTGAGCAGAATGTACAGTATTTCCCTCTAAGTAAATGGAAATACCCAAAGTACAAGAACATCAAATTTTAAGTACAGTAGCTACTTGAGTAAATATACTTAGTTATTGTCCATCACTGCATTTGTCTCATCATTATGCATTCTGTCTACATTTTTATGTAGACTTGACTGTTAACTTGGTACACCTAGAAAAAAATAATTAATCTTTAAATACAATAAATGAATTATAATAAATTCTTAAATTAAAATCATTATTGAATGGTAAAAACACATAAATAAGCAAAAGAACACAAAGAACAACAATTAAATGAACAATGTTACAACATTTAATAATATATCTTATATACTGAGACTGAATATTGCCCATTAGACATTCCCCAAACGAATTACATTTCATATTTAACCACTACAGAGATATCAGCGATGAATTTAAAAGGACTACCCGAGAGAGGCTGCTCTCAGTGGGGCAGCCTGAGCGCTCATACACACATGTTTATTATCTATGAGCGCTGACACCGCTGTCATCTAGCGGGACCTCAGTCACATTCAAGTGGGCTCTATATTAATACATCGACCACAGGTTTGAAGTTTAAACTATGCATGAAAACACTGCATTCCGTGACAAAACAACAGTCACATATCGGCTTTCCCTCACTCGCCATTTCCGATGATTGTTGCGAAATGCATGCTGGGATACCTGGCTGTTTGAAGTCCACACAAGTCTGCTCCAATGCATCCCTGGTAAAAGGGGCATGGTGGGAACACATCTGGGCATTTGGACTGAACTTTGCTAGATGTGAACTTTGAATTGGAACAGTACTTGGGCTGTGACTGATGACGTGTCACAAGTCCACAAGAACACAAGTCCGCACAAGAACGCACATTGAGAAATGGCTGTTGAGTGATCTTGTGGAAAAAGTGTGGAGGCCGCTGCCATGTCACTGATAATAAATACTGTAAGAACAACCAACAGGATGAATACAGGAGCAACAAGTACCAGGTGGAGGAGCTGCTCAAGACAATAGATGGGATAACTGAAGCAAACAAAGGAAGGTGTTAGACCAATGAGAGGCTCCAAGTAGTACAGGAAATAATTGAACAAAAGAAGATGTGCATGAGAAAGTCATCGGGAAACATGTCAGAAGACGAGATCACATGGCAGGCTAAAGACAGGGCATATAAGGAGATCTGGATCAGACTGGCAGGTGTTGCAACAGGTGCAGTGTCAGGAGCTTTGTTTGGTGTAGTAGTGACGGTTGGAGTAGTTGTCTTAGCTTTAAAGGAACTAGTGCCTGTGGCCAAAACAGTTGTACTAGCAGCAAAAGGAGCAGCAGCAGGAGCAGCTGGTGTAGGAGGAACAGCAGCAGCAGGAGGAGCAGGAGGAGCAGGGGGAGCAGGAGCAGCTGGAATAACATTAATCTCAATTGCAGGGGTATCTGCTGCAGTGGGAGCAGCAGTGGGAGGTTATAAAGGATATAATGCAGCTGAGGGAGCAGACACGCCATGGGACGCAGCAAAAATGTCAGCAGCTGCTGTCACGGGGGGAGCCTTCTCTATCATAGATGGAGTGAGAGATTGTTTGAATGTTTTCAGCAAACCACCAGATTCAAAGTTAAAAGAGAGTCAAAACCTACAGTGAGCTGTGACTCCTGAAGATGGGGAGGAGAATTTTTCATTAAAGTCATGTCTCCCTGCAGATCACATGAAAATCTTTTGTATTTCCTCAAATAAAGTTTTTAGTAAACAAGTAACTATTTCATTGTGGGCATGTGATAGCTTGTCCTGATTTGTGTCCATGTAGGATCCCATCTCTCATAGCAACAACAGTAGTGCAAGTGACCTGACCCAGAGCGATAGATAAGAACAGAGTGGCGACACTCCCATAGGACTCCGTTGTAAAACATGGCGGACAGAACTTCCGGGTTATGGAGCCCTCTATAGTTCCAAACATTCCTCCCGTGGAGTCGGACCCCGTTTATTTCAATGGCCGCATGACGAGAAACTCCTGAGGTAAGGTGATGAAATATCGACCAATTTTAAGTCATTACGTGAGTTTATTATATCGGAGGTCCTTTATTATGTAGATATCGATTATTTTTGTATGTAATGTAATTATGGTTTTTTTTTGAGTCAGGAATTATGATTGGTTTTCAGCCATTGCCTCCTAGTTCGTTAGCTCGACGTCGCCAGCTGTGTAGGTTTAGCACCGTTTAGCACCTAACATTTGTGGTGTTTTTGTTTGATTAATGAATCACAGACAAATCACATATAGTTGGGATGATTACTAAGGGGTTTTATTTAGATTTTATCATCCGAACCTGACGGTGTTAGCTAAGGGTAACATTAATCGGATGTGTTAAGTTAGCTTTTATTAGTTTTCTGAACTGTTCCATAAGAAGATAATGTAGGACAGGCGCACATACTTCTGCCTGAGCCTTTATCAAATACCTAACGTTACGTACGGTGTATTCTTTTAATGTTTACATAAGAGTGTTATTATCTCATAATTTAATTCCTGTTTATATGTATGCCGTGGGATGACAGACTAAAATAGGACTACTACTTCACTACTACTACTACTTCTGTCAGCATTTAAGGCATATATTATGTTTAACTTGGAACTATGTCACAGTCACACTATAGAGGCTAGACAGCTTAAAAATGCTATTTCAGCTTGTCTTTGAATGTTACATTCATAAACTTAATCGTACAAGAGCAAAACATTGCACAGTGGTTTAAACACTACGGGAGTATATCACAACACCTGTTGTGATATACTCCCGTAGTGTATCACAACACCTGTTGCCACTGAATTAATATTATTTACCTCTGATTTAAAAATATTACATGTTTATATGGAACGTTGAGTTTAATTATTTTAAATTGTGTCTTTTAGGTGATCCTGAAAGAGCCCTGTGAAGTTTCTGCTGTCAAAAGACTCCACAAGTGAGGTAGCTAAAAATTACATGAGCAGCAAATTATTTTGTGGCTGTTCTTTTTCTTAGTTGTGTATGTGTGTCATGTTTTCTTCTTGCAGGGTTTGCTGTTCCTAAAGCTATGCCTTTTCCAGCTCCAGGGATGGGAACAAAGTGACCACCCTTTGCTGAGTCATTTTTTTTAAATTGTACTTCTTTCTTAATCCCAAATTTATTCTATTTTGTTGTGCAAGAGCCCTCTCTGCTCTCTTTCTTAGGAGTGTCTCCATCCTAAGTTGCTTCCTTCAGTCCTCCACACTCACCCTGTCATGACTGGCCCCTAGCACACTGGTCCCTGGATCACCTTCCCCTGTAGAAGTGGCTTCTTCAGTGGCAGCCCCTGACTGACTGGCCCCTGGAAGTCCGCTGACCTCTCCTTCATCCTCTATCTGCAGACTGCCTCCTGGTACTTCCCTATCATTTTCAGATTCTGCCTCAATTTCTCCCTCATTCTCTGTAATAATAACAATGTGTTGTTGCAGTTAATATGCATTTATGGTGCCTTTACATTAGCACCTACTTTCGTCTCCTGTTTAAGGGTACGCGACACTCCAATTAAACAAAACTGTATCTTTATGTGAAACAAATCATCTGCCACACTCCTGGACTAACAACATGTACATAAAGTTTATTTTTTTTAGCAATAGATGACGATGCCTGTAGATTATCCATGACATTGCCCGGTTCACTCTGCAATGGATATGGAAATAGGATCCAGCCAATCTGGCCATAACATTATGTGTAAATGGAGATACTGTATGGAGTGTTCATGTTTATGTTGTTTTAAGTGTGGAATGACGTGTATTTTTTCCCCCACTGCAAATCAATTTCCTTGTAATAAAGCCAACTTACTTTTACACCAGATACGCCTCTTTTTTAAATTGTTCCTGTTCAGGGAAGTCAGAGTGGGTCAAACACTACACTGATCAAATATTAAAGGTTTAAGGGTCCCTCCTGCCCCTTAGCAGGAGGTTGCATTGTCAGGCACTTTTAAGAGTAATCTTAGTCAAGTCAAGTCAAATTTATTTGTATAGCACATTTCATATGACAAGCATAGCTCAATGTGCTTAAAACAAACACAACATACATATAAAAACAAACACATAACAGCAAGGAGATTACACAGTACAAGAGCATGTAAAAACCTGATAACAACAAAAACACAAAACAATGGTAATGGTACAGCTGGTTAAAACCACACACACACACACACACACATCTAGTTAAAAGCTTGTGAAAAAAGATGTGTTTTTTTAAAGCTTTTGGACCAACGAGAAGAATTTCCATTTTATCATCATTGAGTTGTAAGTTTTTTGTCATCCAGTGCCTAACCTCATTAATGCACTGGATGAGATCTTAGTACCAGGTACTACAGTAGTGTTACTGTTTTTACAGAATATGTGCTCATATTCTCTGTAAGCGTGTAAAAGGAGCTTGTGTTCCACTAGCGTGAGATAAGTTGCTCTTTGTTTATCTGGTGTTGCTATGGTGAATCGGGGCATACAAAGGATAACATACTCAGAGTTTATAAAACCAATTCAGATCAGCTGTTCTAGAACTGGATACTCAGTTTCCCATATTCAGAGTTCATTGTTAGACTGAGAGTTTATAATGCTGACTGTTGCTATTCCTCAACCAGGCATCTCAGACCATCATTGGGTCCTTCACTAAAGATGTGAATGGCAGATGAGATAAGAATAATAACAATAAGAATAACTTTATTCAATTGTCTGTCAGCTCATTTATTATTTGCAAAAGAATTAAAAAGTGTGATGGCTGTAGATACGTAATATCTTCTGTATCTCTCTGTCCTGCCTCGAAGAGAGAGGAGCCGTCCACCGCTGTTTTGTTTTTTTGTTCCATCAAGGTGTTATGGAGTGGATGAACTGGGTTATTCATGATGGCCTTGAACATCTTCAGTGTGCATCTCTCCACCAGCTCTCCAGTGTGTCCAACCACAGCTTGAAGAGTTGTGTACATAGTTGTGCCTGCAGTAAATCTCATATGGCTTTTTTAAACATTTCATAGCCCCACCTTTGTTTTGCTGTCCTAATGCTGGAATATGATCTCTGTTAAATAAAATTGTTCTTCCTTAATGTCAAATTTATCATTTTCTGTGATGTAAGAGCCTTCATACATTGTCTTTTAATTTTTTCTTGTTCTCACAGACACACAATTGCTCTTATTGTCACAGTCATCATTTAAATACATAAAATGTTTAACAGAAAACCATCATTTATCATCATTGTCCAATGTCAGGGAGTATTCACAAATAGCCTACATTAATCCCATGTAGCTATATAAGAGATGCATTGCACCAGATTACAGTTTAGTTGCTAATTTATCTGTAGTCCATGAAGCTAACACAAAGCTCCCCCCCCCAAAAAAAAAACACACAGAAAAACTTGTCTAATTACGCTTTTAGTTGTCATCCAGCCACTCAATACACATAACTGACATTGGTGTATACACAGTAATTCAATAAGAGTTGTATATGTACCTTTGTACGGTTTATTTTAATATTTACCTTTCAAAAGCGAGCTCACTGCTGTCTGTCCCATAGAAGAACATGTCAACGGAGGCTGTGTATAGAACTATTGAGGCTTACATGTACGTGACCGCTCTGGCGGCGACATCAAAGGCTGTCACCACTCTGTTCTTATCTATCGCTCTGACCTGACCTTGACCAAATTTGTGTATGTGTAAGCAAAAGGAAGTGAATGTTAACATTTTATAAAAAGCAAATCTGCTATCTACAGTCTGATTTGGTTCCTACAACAGATATAAAACAATTGGGTGTCTGGGTCGAGATAATCTTGGCTAAATAACAACAACTAGCATTTTATGTAATGGAAACCCTTTTTTGAATGTCTATGTACAGAAAGGCTTGTAGGGGTGTCACATATTTGGCTTTCTTGTGAGTGAACCCTCAAATGTGCAAACCTGAGTTCTGAGTTTCATTTATTCTAATTTATTCCACAACACAAGCTGCTTGAGTACAGTTAGGTACTTTGTTTGGGCTATGATGATTTTTTTCATCATGGATATTAAGCTGTCTACCAAGGCCTGCAAATGCATTTCAAAAATGACTCACATGTTTTTCTGTGTTTCCACAATCAGATAATGCCCTCAGGTGAGGCATACAAAATGGATGTGCTTGGAAACGCCTATACAGGTATTTTAATTGTCTGCCACGAATCAGAAAGTAAAACTAACAGCAAATGTCTCTCTCACACTCTGGCAGCCTTCACACTCAGACCGATTGTCACTAAACAGCAACTTTACTTTTGACAACATAATGGGTAAGTTTATTTCTTTCAGTTATTTCTGTCAGGACTGAACACTGTATATTGCGTTGTGAGATGCAGAGCTTTTCATAATAGCTTTGTTCAATTTAAATCATCATTTCCAGCATGCAGTTGCTACATTTAGATGGCTGCCATAGATCACAGCCTGCGCTTTACAGTGTTATTTTGTTGTATGAATGAGGTACTAATAACTGTAGGTACAGTGGAAGATAAGACTTTGGGGAACAAGGGAGTAATTACCATTTTAGAGGAAAGGAGAAAGAAATTATTTTTGCAAATACTGGCTAAATCTGTGGTGAAGTGGAAGCTGATGAGGAAGGTGTACTACTAAGTAGATTGGTAGGTTTCCAAGGTGGAAATGGGTATACTCTCCTAAATATTGCCATGGCTTTTTGGCTACCAGAGCTAAAAGCAGTGTTAGGGCAGAATGCCGCTGCTAAGGACAGTGGCCTGGAGGAGCAAGAAACACCAGCTCAGGGGAAAAAGGAAGCAATGTGCGTTGTTTATTGTTGAGCTCAAAAATGAAGTGAGACTCTACGTAGATTAAGTGTGCGGAAATCTTTTTCTACCAATTTTTTTCTGACCCCACCAGATGGCGCTCTTGGTTTAAAGATAAAGGCTGAAGGGCTGGCAATGAAGTGTGCTTTCAAACCTTTGTTGAACAGACAGCGCCATCTGGTGGCTTCAGAAAATAAAGACAGTGTTTCATGAGGCCTCATTTAGCCATCACTAGTTTTAAGCACCGTGCCAAGACTGAGCCGGGTCTTGTGGTAGTTATTCTACATTACCTTTTTATCAGAATAAAAACATCTTGTGTTTGTTTTGCGTTCCAGGACGTCAGCTGTCTCACATAAATACACACATTTACAAAAACACAAAACAACACATAAATACAAAATAACATCTAACCAAACAACAAAATCCATGCCGATGGCACACCTGCAGACTTTAATCAGACTTTTTATGAATCTTTTAAAACTCTGTTGCTTAAAGCCTTCAGTTATTCATATGGGGAAAGAAAACTCACAGAAACTCAACAGGAAGGTTTGATATAACTGTAGTTAAACAAGATTCATGTGGAAGGTATAAGGACCTTCCTGTATTAATATAACTAATTATATTACAGTGTATAATAGAAAGTGTAAATAGATTGAAAAGGTATTATCAAATATAATTCATCCAAATCCACAAGGTAGTCACATCAGTGATAACATCAGACATATATTTATTTCATTCTTTTAGCTGATTTTAAATAAAGCATTTGATAAAGTATGCTTGGGTTTTATTTATACAGTTTAAGAATATAAGTATCATTTTTATAATATATTAGAATATTTAAATTTTCAAATTCAACCACATGTTGCTTACCTTCCCAGTTGAAGAACCTTTTCATTTATTTCCAGACCGCCACCCAACTATGATAAATGTACTGTGCTACAAAGTGGAACTCAAATAACTCCAATGGAAACCTGTCTGCAGTGATGACATAGTATAAAGAGCAAGAAAGTGCATGCAGGGAGGGAGGGGTGGTGGATGGGTCAAACAAACAAGAGACTTTGACTCAGGAGACCAGTGTTCATGTCCCATGTAAAATGTTGAGATTTTTTAGCTTGGTTACGTTGTGAATGTCACGTGACGAACATCACGACAAAGTCGCTAACTAACTTAAGATACACAACAAAGGCTCTTATTTTAAGCCACACCATGATTTGTTTTCTAAACATAACCAACTAGTTTTGTGGCCTGTGTCATGTGAACACAGACGTTTATTTTGAAAAGACTGCCTGTAATGAGCAGAAATTGGCACGCTGTCCCTTAGCTTTAAAAACAGATGCTAGAGGGGTACCCCGAGTGTCATAGGTTAAAGCACAGGGCCACTGACTGAGCTGCCATATTTAATGAGTGGGACAATTTGAGTCAAGATAAAAGCTGGAATTAGAAATAACATAGATGATTGAGTAGTCTACAGCTGTCATTTTATCTGTCTGTCTTTCATCTGTGCCAAATAAACATTAAGGTTTGGGTAAATGTAAGTATGAGTCTGGAGTCTGTGCCAGATACCTAATATTAAAGGACTCTGATCGGGGTCATGTTGGTTTCTTTTTATGTATTGACACCACTCTTAATTCTCTTATAATGATAATTCCGTTGTTTTGTGAGTAACTTATTTTTGACCAATGACAATTTTAGATAAGTTAATGTGTATCTTCTTATATATGTGAAACAACCAAAAGATAAATATACAATGTATTGATGGACATTATTCTCTTTCTGTGTCAGACACAAGGAGAGTTGTCATTCTGGGAAAAACTGGAGCTGGGAAAAGCAGCCTGGCTAACACCATATTTGGAGAGAAACCATTCAAGGTTGATGATAGTGCTAACTCTGGAACAACTGCATGTCAAGCAGAAACCAAATCTGTCAATGGAAGAAACATCACTTTGATCGACACTCCTGGTTTTTTTGACACAGAGAAATCTGAGGAGGAGCTGAAGCGTGAGATACTGAGGTGTATCACAGAGTGCGCTCCTGGGCCTCATGCTTTTCTCATTGTACTTAAAGTGGAGAAATTCACAAAGCAGGAGCAGGATGTCATCAACAAAATACACCAATACTTCTCTGAAGAGGTCTTCAAATATGCAACAGTTGTCTTCACTTGTGGTGACCAACTCAAGGGACAGACAATTGAGGAATTTGTCCGTCAGAATACGTCATTGAGTGATCTGGTGAAGAAGTGCGGAGGCCGCTGCCACGTCATTGATAATGAATACTGGAAGAACAACCAACAGGATGAATACAGGAGCAACAAGTACCAGGTGAAGGAGCTGCTCAAGACAATAGATGAATTAACTGAAGCAAACAAAGGAAGGTGTTACACCAATGAGATGCTCCAAGTAGTACAGGAAATAATTGAACAAAAGAAGATGCACATTAGAAAGTCATCAGGAAACATGTCAGAGGAAGAGATCACACGGCAGGCTAAAGACAGGGCATTTAAGGAGATCTGGATCAGACTGGCAGGTGTTGGAACAGGTGTATTGTTAGGAGCTTTGTTTGGTGTAGTAGCGATGGTTTTAGTTGTTGTCAGCGCTTTAAAGGAACTAGTGCCTGCAGCCAAAACAGTCATAGCAGGAGGAGCAGCAGGAGCAGGGGGACTAGGAGCAACTGGAATAACATTCATCTCAGCTGCTGCAGTGGGAGCAGCAGTGGGAGGTTATAAAGGATATCATGCAGCTGAGGGAGCAGACACGCCATGGGAAGCAGCAAAGATGACAGCAGCTGCTCTCAAGGAGGGAGCCCAGTCTATCATATCGACCATAGATGGAGTGAGAGATCGTTTGAATGTTTCAAGCAAACCAACATATTCAAAGTTAAAAGAGAGTGAAGAGCTGTGACTCCTGAAGACAGGGAGGAGAATATATCATTAAAGTCATGTCTCCCTGTAGATCACATGAAAATCTTTTTAACCCATCGTTAACCTTTGAGCTGAAGTATGTTTATTCATATGTGATATGTCACAGGTTTTATCTTGTCTGTGCTTCAAGCGCTTTTTCCTGTTTCACAATCTATCTTTATGCCTCCACACCAGTGAAAGGAATTATGATTTCAGGTTGTCTGTCCTTCCATCCATCCGTCTGTCCGTCCCTCCCATTCTTGATAACGTGGCATCTCAAAAGAATGCCAAATTTGGCATCAATGTCCACTTGGACACAACCATGACCTGATTAAATGTTTGTGGTCACTGGTCAAAGGCCAAGGTCAGTGTAACCTTGCATCGGCCTCAATCTCATGAACACGACTCCTCTCGAACGCCTGGATGGAATGTTTTTGAATTTGGCAAAAATATCCACTTAGACTGAAGAATTTGGTGGTTGAAGGTCAAAGGTCAAAGTCAGTGTGACCTCACAAAACACATTTTGGTTATAACTCAAGAATTCCTACACTAACTATATGACACAAATGTCTAATAGGATAAAATGATGAATTGAAGACATTGTATATACAAAAGGTCAAAGGTCAGCTTCACTGTGACATCATAATGTTCTGTATAAAACAATGTGTTGCCCGGGGGAAGATGTTTGTGAAGCACCGGTGTTTTCACAGATGTGGACGTGATCCAAACTGCATTGTAAATATTTGGATTTGCACCTTATTTTTATTGTATATGATATTTTTTCACTGTTTCTTACTTTGTATTGTAACTGCTGCACAGCAAGTTGCAAATTTATCTTAACCACAGACTCTGTGTTTGATGTGTTGTTAAGTGCATATACTATAAACCAGTGGGACTCAACTCATGGCCCATGGGCCACATTTGGCCCACGACAGGGTGCCAGGTGGTCGACCAACCACTTACTAGTTCACAATGGAAAAAAACTGATTCAAATTGTATTTTTTTGTGCTTTGAATCTAAATTAGCTGCCAGAGTGCAAAAAAGCATCAAAATAGAGCTTGTTTTCTGAAGTAAGGGCTACGTCCCAAATGTCTTCAAATCCTAAAAAACACCCCCACGTACAGCAAACGTCAAGGGGTTGAAAACAGGCAACTCATTTGTTATATTTACTGATAAATATTTAAATGTTTCTTTATTAACTGGTTGTCATTTTGCAAAAGTTGCCACTGAGCACGGCAAGTTGAGTATCCCTGCTGTAAACTGAAGCTAAAAACCACAAATATAAAATTGTTGTAACATATTTTATGTCTGAGATCTTTTAAAAATGTTGTAATCAAATCAATGTACTCATTGTTCACTGTTCCCTGTTGCAAAAAGCTAACCAGCAAATATCATTTAATCTATGTACAACATCATTTTGTTAGAATAGCTGTGATTGTTAGTGGATTAAAATGTATGACCAAGATAAATATGAACAATAAACTCAAACTTGTGAAAAAAAATTGATTTGAGCAAAAAGTTTTTACTTGGTAAAGTTAGTTAGTCGTGGTGGAAGAAGAAGAAGTAGAAGTTGCAATAGAAGTAGTAGTGGTAGTAGTATTTTATTATATTAATTTTTTCCCTCCCCCTTGAGAGTGACAGAGGCCCACACGTTGATGGATTTTGAGCTTTCACAATGACACAATCATTTAATCTAAAACGTGACTAAATGCCGCACATGCATGAAAACATGTTCAGTATGCTTTTTATTGGACTCTATTGTGAAACACGTCAGAGAGGGGAACTAGTGACAGAGAAGTCAGAGAAGATATAACAAACATATTCACAAACGCTCTTGCAGTCGTGTGACCCTGACTTATTGTTGCACCTGTTATTTCATTATTGACAACATGGGTGGTAAGTTAATTTCTTTCAATTATTTCTGTCAGGACTCAAAACTGCACACTGAAATATGAATAATAGCTATTTGTTTTAAATATATTTTACAGTGCACAGGTGCTATTAGTAGATGGCGTCTACAGATCTTGTTTTCTTCCTTTTTTTTCTCATATTGTTGAACAGTGACAGATTTTCTTCAGAATCAGAATCACTTTATGCTCCAAATGTACAATGTACAGAGACATTTGACTTAAAGTGTCGTGAAACAAGGAGTTACAGGGGTTACACTAATGTAGAGGATGATGATGACAGTTATTGAATAGAAGACAATATTCAGATCCTTCACTAAAATTGAAATTCCTTTCAGAAATGAGTCACAAATGGAAGTTTAGTGCCTAGTTGACCTTACAACACGGCCTGGAGACGCCACAGAGAAGGACTTAGGAGAAGTTCAGAACCCACACCTTAATTTTACCCACACACTGTAGTTAGTAGTTTAATTAACCTTTCACTTATAAAGACTTTTGATCTTGTGATTTGTCTTTGTATAAATGTCTGCTCACTGTACACCAGGAAAAAGAACTTTGTAGCAGCCTTCAGTTTATGAGACAACATTAATTAATTAGGCAATTGGCTATCGACCTGTTTATTTTGATGGGCGGTGCTCTGAGGTTAAATTCTGTCATTTAATGGAGTAATAAAAATGCTGCATAATGATACATTATCGCATATAGCACAGTCCATGGTCGGGGTTATACTGTCCTATACAGTGTGTGTGTGTGTTTGTGTCAATCAATGAGGATTTTTATTGTAACTGAACTCATGTGTATCTTCTTACACCTGCAGACAGCTAAAAGACTATTACTGATGAGTATTACGTTACTTCTTATGGTTATCATCATTGTTCATTACTCTACAACATATGGCATTCTGGGAAATCTTACTTTGGCTAAATTATCCTTCAAATGATCATATTAAATACTGAAATCAAATCAGTATTGTCTGCTGTAAAATGTAGCAGCCAGGTATGTAGCCTCCTGTGTGAGAGGGCGAGTCACCTGCATCAACCACTGGCCAATAACATCTCAGCAGAATATCCTGTGTCATCTGTATCTGAGGAAGACTTGCTGAGAGTTTTGACTGTTTCACCCACGTTACCTCTCTGGTAAATACTGAGCTGTAGACTGAAGATCGTCTTCCACCTTGCACCTTATAAATTCAAAGTCTTACAGAGGACTTTAAACTGAATGTCTCGTCCTACTGGCTGATCTTTAAAGATGAACTTTGAATTTATATAAACATATCTTCTTATATATGTGAAACAACCAAAAGATACACTGCCTGGCCAAAAAAAAAGTCGCCTCCTGGATTTAACTAAGCAAATAGGTACAAGCCTCCTATTGGATAATTACTGCATGGGCGATTATCTTTCAGCTGGCAACAAGTTATTTAACCCCAACTGGTGCAATGAGTTGCTTCTCATTTCCTAAACAACCATGTCGAAAGACACATCCCGTGGTCGTGGAAAAGATGTTAGTCTGTTTGAGAAGGGTCAAATCATTGGCATGCATCAAGCAGAGAAAACATCTAAGGAGATTGCAGAAACTACTAAAATTGGGTTAAGAACTGTCCAACGCATTATTAAAAACTGGAAGGATAGTGGGGACCCATCGTCTTCGAGGAAGAAATGTGGCCGGAAAAAAATCCTCAATGATCGTGATCGGCGATCACTTAAACGTTTGGTGAGATCAAATCGAAGAAAAACAACAGTAGAACTCAGGGCTATGTTTAATAGTGAAAGTAAGAGCATTTCCACACGCACAATGTGAAGGGAACTCAAGGGATTGGGACTGAACAGCTGTGTAGCCTTAAGAAAACCACTAATCAGTCAGGCTAACCGGAAAAAAAGGCTTCAATTTGCTAGGGAGCATAAAGATTGGACTCTGGAGCAATGGAAGAAGGTCATGTGGTCTGATGAGTCCAGATTTACCCTGTTCCAGAGTGATGGGCGCATCAGGGTAAGAAGAGAGGCAGATGAAGTGATGCACCCATCATGCCTAGTGCCTACTGTACAAGCCTGTGGGGGCAGTGTTATGATCTGGGGTTGCTGCAGTTGGTCAGGTCTAGGTTCAGCAACAGTATGTGCTCAAAGAATGAGGTCAGCTGACTACCTGAATATACTGAATGACCAGGTTATTCCATCAATAGGTTTTTTCTTCCCTGATGGCACGGGCATATTCCAAGATGACAATGCCAGGATTCATCGGGCTCAAATTGTGAAAGACTGGTTGAGGGAGCATGAGACATCATTTTCACACATGGATTGGCCACCACAGAGTCCAGACCTTAACCCTATTGAGAATCTTTGGGATGTGCTGGAGAAGGCTTTGCGCAGCGGTCAGACTCTACCATCATCAATGCAAGATCTTGGTGAAAAATTAATGCAACACTGGATGGAAATAAATCTTGTGACATTGCAGAAGCTTATCGAAACAATGCCACAGCGAATGCGTGCCGTAATCAAAGCTAAAGGCGGTCCAACGAAATATTCGAGTGTATGACCTTTTTTTTTGGTGGTGACTTTTTTTTTGGCCAGGCAGTGTAAATGTACATTATTGTCTTTCAGTGTCAGACACAAGGAGACTTGTCATTCTGGGAAAAACTGGAGCTGGGAAAAGCAGCCTGGCTAACACCATACTTCGAGAGAAACCATTCAAGGTTGATGATACTTCCAACTCTGGAACAACTGCATGTCAAGCAGAAACCAGATCTGTCAATGGAAGAAACATCACTTTGGTCGACACTCCTGGTTTCTTCGACACAAAGAGATCTGAGGAGAATTTGAAGCGTGAGATACTGAGGTGTATCACAGAGTGCACTCCTGGGCCTCATGCTTTTCTCGCTGTATTTAAAGTGGCGAAATTCACAGAGCAGGAGCAGGCTGTCATCAACGAAATACACCCGTACCTCTCTGAAGAGGTCTTCAAATACGCAACAATCGTCTTCACTCTTGGTGAGCAGCTCAAGGGACAGACAATTGAGGAATTTGTCCACAGGAATAAGTCATTAGCCATTTCTCAGTACTCAAGTTCAGCAGTTCGGACTTGTGGACTTGGCAAGTTCAGACTTGGTAAGTTCACGCGAGAGTCCTGACTTCCCAAGAACGTGAGGACAGGAGTACAGTCATTTCTGCTTTTGGAACAGCAGCAAACTTGATGATGTCACCACCTCCGCTCGCCTCGGCTGTTGTACTGTGTTGTAGGTCTATACGTGTATTTAGAATAAAACTATATAAACACAGCCCAGCCCTGCGTCATTGTAAGAAATTAATGTGTATATGTTTTTAACGTTTCAACATATATTACTGACATACAAAAATACATAAATAGCCAAAATATTTTCATGAAATGTCTTATAAAACCTTTTCCCCGCAGCTGGCTTTTGATCATATTTAATCTATATCCAATTCCCGCAACTAGCTTCAGATCATGTGTAATCAAAAGTCAGGTGCGGGGGGGAAAGTTTGTGGAGAGTTGGTGGTTATTGTAAGCATGAGCACTGGCGAGTTAAATCAATAATTGACATGGATCGGAGAAGGTGTCTTTGTGCAGTTATTGCAGCAGGATTGCTGTACCTGCAGGCTGAGGAGGAGGCTGCCCAGCTGAGGAGGCAGATCCAAGAAAGACAGCGGAGACTGAGGCGGAGGATGAGGATGAGACGTGCTATGCTTGCATGTCTATTATTTGGTATTTACCCAGGAAAAGTAGTAATATCACAACAAAGAACAAAAACTCAGTCACAAGTAAAAGTGCTGCAAATCTGACTTGAGTAAAAGTATCGTCAGCAAAATGTAGGCCTGCTTAAAGTTAAAAGTTAAAAGTACTCATTATGCAGAGTGACCCAATTTAATCATACATGAATATGTATTGAGTATTAATTGATCAATTTACGCGTAGGCTACATGTAAGCAGCATTTAAATGTTGTCATGGTAGAACTAATTTTAACACCTTTCACTGGTGTACTAGTCTAATCTATAACAACACACAGCAACTTGTAAATATGAAACTTACAACATATAAAACAAACTATCTGAAAAGTAACTATGGCTATCAAATAAATGTAGTTTGAGCAGAATGTACAGTATTTCCCTCTAAGTAAATGGAAATACCCAAAGTACAAGAACATCAAATTTTAAGTACAGTAGCTACTTGAGTAAATATACTTAGTTATTGTCCATCACTGCATTTGTCTCATCATTATGCATTCTGTCTACATTTTTATGTAGACTTGACTGTTAACTTGGTACACCTAGAAAAAAATAATTAATCTTTAAATACAATAAATGAATTACAATAAATTCTTAAATTAAAATCATTATTGAATGGTAAAAACACATAAATAAGCAAAAGAACACAAAGAACAACAATTAAATGAACAATGTTACAACATTTAATAATATATCTTATATACTGAGACTGAATATTGCCCATTAGACATTCCCCAAACGAATTACATTTCATATTTAACCACTACAGAGATATCAGCGATGAATTTAAAAGGACTACCCGAGAGAGGCTGCTCTCAGTGGGGCAGCCTGAGCGCTCATACACACATGTTTATTATCTATGAGCGCTGACACCGCTGTCATCTAGCGGGACCTCAGTCACATTCAAGTGGGCTCTATATTAATACATCGACCACGGGTTTGAAGTTTAAACTATGCATGAAAACACTGCATTCCGTGACAAAACAACAGTCACATATCGGCTTTCCCTCACTCGCCATTTCCGATGATTGTTGCGAAATGCATGCTGGGATACCTGGCTGTCTGAAGTCCACACAAGTCTGCTCCAATGCATCCCTGGTAAAAGGGGCATGGTGGGAACACATCTGGGCATTTGGACTGAACTTTGCTAGATGTGAACTTTGAATTGTAACAGTACTTGGGCTGTGACTGATGACGTGTCACAAGTCCACAAGAACACAAGTCCGCACAAGAACGCACATTGAGAAATGGCTGTTGAGTGATCTTGTGGAAAAAGTGTGGAGGCCGCTGCCATGTCACTGATAATAAATACTGTAAGAACAACCAACAGGATGAATACAGGAGCAACAAGTACCAGGTGGAGGAGCTGCTCAAGACAATAGATGGGATAACTGAAGCAAACAAAGGAAGGTGTTAGACCAATGAGAGGCTCCAAGTAGTACAGGAAATAATTGAACAAAAGAAGATGTGCATGAGAAAGTCATCGGGAAACATGTCAGAAGACGAGATCACATGGCAGGCTAAAGACAGGGCATATAAGGAGATCTGGATCAGACTGGCAGGTGTTGCAACAGGTGCAGTGTCAGGAGCTTTGTTTGGTGTAGTAGTGACGGTTGGAGTAGTTGTCTTAGCTTTAAAGGAACTAGTGCCTGTGGCCAAAACAGTTGTACTAGCAGCAAAAGGAGCAGCAGCAGGAGCAGCTGGTGTAGGAGGAACAGCAGCAGCAGGAGGAGCAGGAGGAGCAGGGGGAGCAGGAGCAGCTGGAATAACATTAATCTCAATTGCAGGGGTATCTGCTGCAGTGGGAGCAGCAGTGGGAGGTTATAAAGGATATAATGCAGCTGAGGGAGCAGACACGCCATGGGACGCAGCAAAAATGTCAGCAGCTGCTGTCACGGGGGGAGCCTTCTCTATCATAGATGGAGTGAGAGATTGTTTGAATGTTTTCAGCAAACCACCAGATTCAAAGTTAAAAGAGAGTCAAAACCTACAGTGAGCTGTGACTCCTGAAGATGGGGAGGAGAATTTTTCATTAAAGTCATGTCTCCCTGCAGATCACATGAAAATCTTTTGTATTTCCTCAAATAAAGTTTTTAGTAAACAAGTAACTATTTCATTGTGGGCATGTGATAGCTTGTCCTGATTTGTGTCCATGTAGGATCCCATCTCTCATAGCAACAACAGTAGTGCAAGTGACCTGACCCAGAGCGATAGATAAGAACAGAGTGGCGACACTCCCATAGGACTCCGTTGTAAAACATGGCGGACAGAACTTCCGGGTTATGGAGCCCTCTATAGTTCCAAACATTCCTCCCGTGGAGTCGGACCCCGTTTATTTCAATGGCCGCATGACGAGAAACTCCTGAGGTAAGGTGATGAAATATCGACCAATTTTAAGTCATTACGTGAGTTTATTATATCGGAGGTCCTTTATTATGTAGATATCGATTATTTTTGTATGTAATGTAATTATGGTTTTTTTTTGAGTCAGGAATTATGATTGGTTTTCAGCCATTGCCTCCTAGTTCGTTAGCTCGACGTCGCCAGCTGTGTAGGTTTAGCACCGTTTAGCACCTAACATTTGTGGTGTTTTTGTTTGATTAATGAATCACAGACAAATCACATATAGTTGGGATGATTACTAAGGGGTTTTATTTAGATTTTATCATCCGAACCTGACGGTGTTAGCTAAGGGTAACATTAATCGGATGTGTTAAGTTAGCTTTTATTAGTTTTCTGAACTGTTCCATAAGAAGATAATGTAGGACAGGCGCACATACTTCTGCCTGAGCCTTTATCAAATACCTAACGTTACGTACGGTGTATTCTTTTAATGTTTACATAAGAGTGTTATTATCTCATAATTTAATTCCTGTTTATATGTATGCCGTGGGATGACAGACTAAAATAGGACTACTACTTCACTACTACTACTACTTCTGTCAGCATTTAAGGCATATATTATGTTTAACTTGGAACTATGTCACAGTCACACTATAGAGGCTAGACAGCTTAAAAATGCTATTTCAGCTTGTCTTTGAATGTTACATTCATAAACTTAATCGTACAAGAGCAAAACATTGCACAGTGGTTTAAACACTACGGGAGTATATCACAACACCTGTTGTGATATACTCCCGTAGTGTATCACAACACCTGTTGCCACTGAATTAATATTATTTACCTCTGATTTAAAAATATTACGTTTATATGGAACGTTGAGTTTAATTATTTTAAATTGTGTCTTTTAGGTGATCCTGAAAGAGCCCTGTGAAGTTTCTGCTGTCAAAAGACTCCACAAGTGAGGTAGCTAAAAATTACATGAGCAGCAAATTATTTTGTGGCTGTTCTTTTTCTTAGTTGTGTATGTGTGTCATGTTTTCTTCTTGCAGGGTTTGCTGTTCCTAAAGCTATGCCTTTTCCAGCTCCAGGGATGGGAACAAAGTGACCACCCTTTGCTGAGTCATTTTTTTTAAATTGTACTTCTTTCTTAATCCCAAATTTATTCTATTTTGTTGTGCAAGAGCCCTCTCTGCTCTCTTTCTTAGGAGTGTCTCCATCCTAAGTTGCTTCCTTCAGTCCTCCACACTCACCCTGTCATGACTGGCCCCTAGCACACTGGTCCCTGGATCACCTTCCCCTGTAGAAGTGGCTTCTTCAGTGGCAGCCCCTGACTGACTGGCCCCTGGAAGTCCGCTGACCTCTCCTTCATCCTCTATCTGCAGACTGCCTCCTGGTACTTCCCTATCATTTTCAGATTCTGCCTCAATTTCTCCCTCATTCTCTGTAATAATAACAATGTGTTGTTGCAGTTAATATGCATTTATGGTGCCTTTACATTAGCACCTACTTTCGTCTCCTGTTTAAGGGTACGCGACACTCCAATTAAACAAAACTGTATCTTTATGTGAAACAAATCATCTGCCACACTCCTGGACTAACAACATGTACATAAAGTTTATTTTTTTTAGCAATAGATGACGATGCCTGTAGATTATCCATGACATTGCCCGGTTCACTCTGCAATGGATATGGAAATAGGATCCAGCCAATCTGGCCATAACATTATGTGTAAATGGAGATACTGTATGGAGTGTTCATGTTTATGTTGTTTTAAGTGTGGAATGACGTGTATTTTTTCCCCCACTGCAAATCAATTTCCTTGTAATAAAGCCAACTTACTTTTACACCAGATACGCCTCTTTTTTAAATTGTTCCTGTTCAGGGAAGTCAGAGTGGGTCAAACACTACACTGATCAAATATTAAAGGTTTAAGGGTCCCTCCTGCCCCTTAGCAGGAGGTTGCATTGTCAGGCACTTTTAAGAGTAATCTTAGTCAAGTCAAGTCAAATTTATTTGTATAGCACATTTCATATGACAAGCATAGCTCAATGTGCTTAAAACAAACACAACATACATATAAAAACAAACACATAACAGCAAGGAG
This sequence comes from Epinephelus lanceolatus, assembly GCF_041903045.1. Taxonomy (NCBI): domain Eukaryota; kingdom Metazoa; phylum Chordata; class Actinopteri; order Perciformes; family Serranidae; genus Epinephelus; species Epinephelus lanceolatus. The sequence continues at coordinate 16,619,011 of NC_135755.1, forward strand.
ATTACACAGTACAAGAGCATGTAAAAACCTGATAACAACAAAAACACAAAACAATGGTAATGGTACAGCTGGTTAAAACCACACACACACACACACACACATCTAGTTAAAAGCTTGTGAAAAAAGATGTGTTTTTTTAAAGCTTTTGGACCAACGAGAAGAATTTCCATTTTATCATCATTGAGTTGTAAGTTTTTTGTCATCCAGTGCCTAACCTCATTAATGCACTGGATGAGATCTTAGTACCAGGTACTACAGTAGTGTTACTGTTTTTACAGAATATGTGCTCATATTCTCTGTAAGCGTGTAAAAGGAGCTTGTGTTCCACTAGCGTGAGATAAGTTGCTCTTTGTTTATCTGGTGTTGCTATGGTGAATCGGGGCATACAAAGGATAACATACTCAGAGTTTATTCAACCAATTCAGATCAGCTGTTCTAGAACTGGATACTCAGTTTCCCATATTCAGAGTTCATTGTTAGACTGAGAGTTTATAATGCTGACTGTTGCTATTCCTCAACCAGGCATCTCAGACCATCATTGGGTCCTTCACTAAAGATGTGAATGGCAGATGAGATAAGAATAATAACAATAAGAATAACTTTATTCAATTGTCTGTCAGCTCATTTATTATTTGCAAAAGAATTAAAAAGTGTGATGGCTGTAGATACGTAATATCTTCTGTATCTCTCTGTCCTGCCTCGAAGAGAGAGGAGCCGTCCACCGCTGTTTTGTTTTTTTGTTCCATCAAGGTGTTATGGAGTGGATGAACTGGGTTATTCATGATGGCCTTGAACATCTTCAGTGTGCATCTCTCCACCAGCTCTCCAGTGTGTCCAACCACAGCTTGAAGAGTTGTGTACATAGTTGTGCCTGCAGTAAATCTCATATGGCTTTTTTAAACATTTCATAGCCCCACCTTTGTTCTGCTGTCCTAATGCTGGAATATGATCTCTGTTAAATAAAATTGTTCTTCCTTAATGTCAAATTTATCATTTTCTGTGATGTAAGAGCCTTCATACATTGTCTTTTAATTTTTTCTTGTTCTCACAGACACACAATTGCTCTTATTGTCACAGTCATCATTTAAATACATAAAATGTTTAACAGAAAACCATCATTTATCATCATTGTCCAATGTCAGGGAGTATTCACAAATAGCCTACATTAATCCCATGTAGCTATATAAGAGATGCATTGCACCAGATTACAGTTTAGTTGCTAATTTATCTGTAGTCCATGAAGCTAACACAAAGCTCCCCCCCCCAAAAAAAAAACACACAGAAAAACTTGTCTAATTACGCTTTTAGTTGTCATCCAGCCACTCAATACACATAACTGACATTGGTGTATACACAGTAATTCAATAAGAGTTGTATATGTACCTTTGTACGGTTTATTTTAATATTTACCTTTCAAAAGCGAGCTCACTGCTGTCTGTCCCATAGAAGAACATGTCAACGGAGGCTGTGTATAGAACTATTGAGGCTTACATGTACGTGACCGCTCTGGCGGCGACATCAAAGGCTGTCACCACTCTGTTCTTATCTATCGCTCTGACCTGACCTTGACCAAATTTGTGTATGTGTAAGCAAAAGGAAGTGAATGTTAACATTTTATAAAAAGCAAATCTGCTATCTACAGTCTGATTTGGTTCCTACAACAGATAGAAAACAATTGGGTGTCTGGGTCGAGATAATCTTGGCTAAATAACAACAACTAGCATTTTATGTAATGGAAACCCTTTTTTGAATGTCTATGTACAGAAAGGCTTGTAGGGGTGTCACATATTTGGCTTTCTTGTGAGTGAACCCTCAAATGTGCAAACCTGAGTTCTGAGTTTCATTTATTCTAATTTATTCCACAACACAAGCTGCTTGAGTACAGTTAGGTACTTTGTTTGGGCTATGATGATTTTTTTCATCATGGATATTAAGCTGTCTACCAAGGCCTGCAAATGCATTTCAAAAATGACTCACATGTTTTTCTGTGTTTCCACAATCAGATAATGCCCTCAGGTGAGGCATACAAAATGGATGTGCTTGGAAACGCCTATACAGGTATTTTAATTGTCTGCCACGAATCAGAAAGTAAAACTAACAGCAAATGTCTCTCTCACACTCTGGCAGCCTTCACACTCAGACCGATTGTCACTAAACAGCAACTTTACTTTTGACAACATAATGGGTAAGTTTATTTCTTTCAGTTATTTCTGTCAGGACTGAACACTGTATATTGCGTTGTGAGATGCAGAGCTTTTCATAATAGCTTTGTTCAATTTAAATCATCATTTCCAGCATGCAGTTGCTACATTTAGATGGCTGCCATAGATCACAGCCTGCGCTTTACAGTGTTATTTTGTTGTATGAATGAGGTACTAATAACTGTAGGTACAGTGGAAGATAAGACTTTGGGGAACAAGGGAGTAATTACCATTTTAGAGGAAAGGAGAAAGAAATTATTTTTGCAAATACTGGCTAAATCTGTGGTGAAGTGGAAGCTGATGAGGAAGGTGTACTACTAAGTAGATTGGTAGGTTTCCAAGGTGGAAATGGGTATACTCTCCTAAATATTGCCATGGCTTTTTGGCTACCAGAGCTAAAAGCAGTGTTAGGGCAGAATGCCGCTGCTAAGGACAGTGGCCTGGAGGAGCAAGAAACACCAGCTCAGGGGAAAAAGGAAGCAATGTGCGTTGTTTATTGTTGAGCTCAAAAATGAAGTGAGACTCTACGTAGATTAAGTGTGCGGAAATCTTTTTCTACCAATTTTTTTCTGACCCCACCAGATGGCGCTCTTGGTTTAAAGATAAAGGCTGAAGGGCTGGCAATGAAGTGTGCTTTCAAACCTTTGTTGAACAGACAGCGCCATCTGGTGGCTTCAGAAAATAAAGACAGTGTTTCATGAGGCCTCATTTAGCCATCACTAGTTTTAAGCACCGTGCCAAGACTGAGCCGGGTCTTGTGGTAGTTATTCTACATTACCTTTTTATCAGAATAAAAACATCTTGTGTTTGTTTTGCGTTCCAGGACGTCAGCTGTCTCACATAAATACACACATTTACAAAAACACAAAACAACACATAAATACAAAATAACATCTAACCAAACAACAAAATCCATGCCGATGGCACACCTGCAGACTTTAATCAGACTTTTTATGAATCTTTTAAAACTCTGTTGCTTAAAGCCTTCAGTTATTCATATGGGGAAAGAAAACTCACAGAAACTCAACAGGAAGGTTTGATATAACTGTAGTTAAACAAGATTCATGTGGAAGGTATAAGGACCTGCTTATATTAATATAACTAATTATATTACAGTGTATAATAGAAAGTGTAAATAGATTGAAAAGGTATTATCAAATATAATTCATCCAAATCCACAAGGTAGTCACATCAGTGATAACATCAGACATATATTTATTTCATTCTTTTAGCTGATTTTAAATAAAGCATTTGATAAAGTATGCTTGGGTTTTATTTATACAGTTTAAGAATATAAGTATCATTTTTATAATATATTAGAATATTTAAATTTTCAAATTCAACCACATGTTGCTTACCTTCCCAGTTGAAGAACCTTTTCATTTATTTCCAGACCGCCACCCAACTATGATAAATGTACTGTGCTACAAAGTGGAACTCAAATAACTCCAATGGAAACCTGTCTGCAGTGATGACATAGTATAAAGAGCAAGAAAGTGCATGCAGGGAGGGAGGGGTGGTGGATGGGTCAAACAAACAAGAGACTTTGACTCAGGAGACCAGTGTTCATGTCCCATGTAAAATGTTGAGATTTTTTAGCTTGGTTACGTTGTGAATGTCACGTGACGAACATCACGACAAAGTCGCTAACTAACTTAAGATACACAACAAAGGCTCTTATTTTAAGCCACACCATGATTTGTTTTCTAAACATAACCAACTAGTTTTGTGGCCTGTGTCATGTGAACACAGACGTTTATTTTGAAAAGACTGCCTGTAATGAGCAGAAATTGGCACGCTGTCCCTTAGCTTTAAAAACAGATGCTAGAGGGGTACCCCGAGTGTCATAGGTTAAAGCACAGGGCCACTGACTAAACTGCCATATTTAATGAGTGGGACAATTTGAGTCAAGATAAAAGCTGGAATTAGAAATAACATAGATGATTGAGTAGTCTACAGCTGTCATTTTATCTGTCTGTCTTTCATCTGTGCCAAATAAACATTAAGGTTTGGGTAAATGTAAGTATGAGTCTGGAGTCTGTGCCAGATACCCAATATTAAAGGACTCTGATCGGGGTCATGTTGGTTTCTTTTTATGTATTGACACCACTCTTAATTCTCTTATAATGATAATTCCGTTGTTTTGTGAGTAACTTATTTTTGACCAATGACAATTTTAGATAAGTTAATGTGTATCTTCTTATATATGTGAAACAACCAAAAGATAAATATACAATGTATTGATGGACATTATTCTCTTTCTGTGTCAGACACAAGGAGAGTTGTCATTCTGGGAAAAACTGGAGCTGGGAAAAGCAGCCTGGCTAACACCATATTTGGAGAGAAACCATTCAAGGTTGATGATAGTGCTAACTCTGGAACAACTGCATGTCAAGCAGAAACCAAATCTGTCAATGGAAGAAACATCACTTTGATCGACACTCCTGGTTTCTTTGTCACAGAGAAATCTGAGGAGGAGCTGAACCATGAGATACTGAGGTGTATCACAGAGTGCGCTCCTGGGCCTCATGCTTTTCTCATTGTACTTAAAGTGGAGAAATTCACAAAGCAGGAGCAGGCTGTCATCAACAAAATACACCAATACTTCTCTGAAGAGGTCTTCAAATATGCAACAGTTGTCTTCACTTGTGGTGACCAACTCAAGGGACAGACAATTGAGGAATTTGTCCGTCAGAATACGTCATTGAGTGATCTGGTGAAGAAGTGCGGAGGCCGCTGCCACGTCATTGATAATGAATACTGGAAGAACAACCAACAGGATGAATACAGGAGCAACAAGTACCAGGTGAAGGAGCTGCTCAAGACAATAGATGAATTAACTGAAGCAAACAAAGGAAGGTGTTACACCAATGAGATGCTCCAAGTAGTACAGGAAATAATTGAACAAAAGAAGATGCACATTAGAAAGTCATCAGGAAACATGTCAGAGGAAGAGATCACACGGCAGGCTAAAGACAGGGCATTTAAGGAGATCTGGATCAGACTGGCAGGTGTTGCAACAGGTGTATTGTTAGGAGCTTTGTTTGGTGTAGTAGCGATGGTTTTAGTTGTTGTCAGCGCTTTAAAGGAACTAGTGCCTGCAGCCAAAACAGTCATAGCAGGAGGAGCAGCAGGAGCAGGGGGACTAGGAGCAACTGGAATAACATTCATCTCAGCTGCTGCAGTGGGAGCAGCAGTGGGAGGTTATAAAGGATATCATGCAGCTGAGGGAGCAGACACGCCATGGGAAGCAGCAAAGATGACAGCAGCTGCTCTCAAGGAGGGAGCCCAGTCTATCATATCGACCATAGATGGAGTGAGAGATCGTTTGAATGTTTCAAGCAAACCAACATATTCAAAGTTAAAAGAGAGTGAAGAGCTGTGACTCCTGAAGACAGGGAGGAGAATATATCATTAAAGTCATGTCTCCCTGTAGATCACATGAAAATCTTTTTAACCCATCGTTAACCTTTGAGCTGAAGTATGTTTATTCATATGTGATATGTCACAGGTTTTATCTTGTCTGTGCTTCAAGCGCTTTTTCCTGTTTCACAATCTATCTTTGTGCCTCCACACCAGTGAAAGGAATTATGATTTCAGGTTGTCTGTCCTTCCATCCATCCGTCTGTCCGTCCCTCCCATTCTTGATAACGTGGCATCTCAAAAGAATGCCAAATTTGGCACCAATGTCCACTTGGACACAACCATGACCTGATTAAATGTTTGTGGTCACTGGTCAAAGGCCAAGGTCAGTGTAACCTTGCATCGGCCTCAATCTCATGAACACGACTCCTCTCGAACGCCTGGATGGAATGTTTTTGAATTTGGCAAAAATATCCACTTAGACTGAAGAATTTGGTGGTTGAAGGTCAAAGGTCAAAGTCAGTGTGACCTCACAAAACACATTTTGGTTATAACTCAAGAATTCCTACACTAACTATATGACACAAATGTCTAATAGGATAAAATGATGAATTGAAGACATTGTATATACAAAAGGTCAAAGGTCAGCTTCACTGTGACATCATAATGTTCTGTATAAAACAGTGTGTTGCCCGGGGGAAGATGTTTGTGAAGCACCGGTGTTTTCACAGATGTGGACGTGATCCAAACTGCATTGTAAATATTTGGATTTGCACCTTATTTTTATTGTATATGATATTTTTTCACTGTTTCTTACTTTGTATTGTAACTGCTGCACAGCAAGTTGCAATTTTATCTTAACCACAGACTCTGTGTTTGATGTGTTGTTAAGTGCATATACTATAAACCAGTGGGACTCAACTCATGGCCCATGGGCCACATTTGGCCCACGACAGGGTGCCAGGTGGTCGACCAACCACTTACTAGTTCACAATGGAAAAAAACTGATTCAAATTGTATTTTTTTGTGCTTTGAATCTAAATTAGCTGCCAGAGTGCAAAAAAGCATCAAAATAGAGCTTGTTTTCTGAAGTAAGGGCTACGTCCCAAATGTCTTCAAATCCTAAAAAACACCCCCACGTACAGCAAACGTCAAGGGGTTGAAAACAGGCAACTCATTTGTTATATTTACTGATAAATATTTAAATGTTTCTTTATTAACTGGTTGTCATTTTGCAAAAGTTGCCACTGAGCACGGCAAGTTGAGTATCCCTGCTGTAAACTGAAGCTAAAAACCACAAATATAAAATTGTTGTAACATATTTTATGTCTGAGATCTTTTAAAAATGTTGTAATCAAATCAATGTACTCATTGTTCACTGTTCCCTGTTGCAAAAAGCTAACCAGCAAATATCATTTAATCTATGTACAACATCATTTTGTTAGAATAGCTGTGATTGTTAGTGGATTAAAATGTATGACCAAGATAAATATGAACAATAAACTCAAACTTGTGAAAAAAAATTGATTTGAGCAAAAAGTTTTTACTTGGTAAAGTTAGTTAGTCGTGGTGGAAGAAGAAGAAGTAGAAGTTGCAATAGAAGTAGTAGTGGTAGTAGTATTTTATTATATTAATTTTTTCCCTCCCCCTTGAGAGTGACAGAGGCCCACACGTTGATGGATTTTGAGCTTTCACAATGACACAATCATTTAATCTAAAACGTGACTAAATGCCGCACGTGCATGAAAACATGTTCAGTATGCTTTTTATTGGACTCTATTGTGAAACACGTCAGAGAGGGGAACTAGTGACAGAGAAGTCAGAGAAGATATAACAAACATATTCACAAACGCTCTTGCAGTCGTGTGACCCTGACTTATTGTTGCACCTGTTATTTCATTATTGACAACATGGGTGGTAAGTTAATTTCTTTCAATTATTTCTGTCAGGACTCAAAACTGCACACTGAAATATGAATAATAGCTATTTGTTTTAAATATATTTTACAGTGCACAGGTGCTATTAGTAGATGGTTTCTACAGATCTTGTTTTCTTCCTTTTTTTTCTCATATTGTTGAACAGTGACAGATTTTCTTCAGAATCAGAATCACTTTATGCTCCAAATGTACAATGTACAGAGACATTTGACTTAAAGTGTCGTGAAACAAGGAGTTACAGGGGTTACACTAATGTAGAGGATGATGATGACAGTTATTGAATAGAAGACAATATTCAGATCCTTCACTAAAATTGAAATTCCTTTCAGAAATGAGTCACAAATGGAAGTTTAGTGCCTAGTTGACCTTACAACACGGCCTGGAGACGCCACAGAGAAGGACTTAGGAGAAGTTCAGAACCCACACCTTAATTTTACCCACACACTGTAGTTAGTAGTTTAATTAACCTTTCACTTATAAAGACTTTTGATCTTGTGATTTGTCTTTGTATAAATGTCTGCTCACTGTACACCAGGAAAAAGAACTTTGTAGCAGCCTTCAGTTTATGAGACAACATTAATTAATTAGGCAATTGGCTATCGACCTGTTTATTTTGATGGGCGGTGCTCTGAGGTTAAATTCTGTCATTTAATGGAGTAATAAAAATGCTGCATAATGATACATTATCGCATATAGCACAGTCCATGGTCGGGGTTATACTGTCCTATACAGTGTGTGTGTGTGTTTGTGTCAATCAATGAGGATTTTTATTGTAACTGAACTCATGTGTATCTTCTTACACCTGCAGACAGCTAAAAGACTATTACTGATGAGTATTACGTTACTTCTTATGGTTATCATCATTGTTCATTACTCTACAACATATGGCATTCTGGGAAATCTTACTTTGGCTAAATTATCCTTCAAATGATCATATTAAATACTGAAATCAAATCAGTATTGTCTGCTGTAAAATGTAGCAGCCAGGTATGTAGCCTCCTGTGTGAGAGGGCGAGTCACCTGCATCAACCACTGGCCAATAACATCTCAGCAGAATATCCTGTGTCATCTGTATCTGAGGAAGACTTGCTGAGAGTTTTGACTGTTTCACCCACGTTACCTCTCTGGTAAATACTGAGCTGTAGACTGAAGATCGTCTTCCACCTTGCACCTTATAAATTCAAAGTCTTACAGAGGACTTTAAACTGAATGTCTCGTCCTACTGGCTGATCTTTAAAGATGAACTTTGAATTTATATAAACATATCTTCTTATATATGTGAAACAACCAAAAGATACACTGCCTGGCCAAAAAAAAAGTCGCCTCCTGGATTTAACTAAGCAAATAGGTACAAGCCTCCTATTGGATAATTACTGCATGGGCGATTATCTTTCAGCTGGCAACAAGTTATTTAACCCCAACTGGTGCAATGAGTTGCTTCTCATTTCCTAAACAACCATGTCGAAAGACACATCCCGTGGTCGTGGAAAAGATGTTAGTCTGTTTGAGAAGGGTCAAATCATTGGCATGCATCAAGCAGAGAAAACATCTAAGGAGATTGCAGAAACTACTAAAATTGGGTTAAGAACTGTCCAACGCATTATTAAAAACTGGAAGGATAGTGGGGACCCATCGTCTTCGAGGAAGAAATGTGGCCGGAAAAAAATCCTCAATGATCGTGATCGGCGATCACTTAAACGTTTGGTGAGATCAAATCGAAGAAAAACAACAGTAGAACTCAGGGCTATGTTTAATAGTGAAAGTAAGAGCATTTCCACACGCACAATGTGAAGGGAACTCAAGGGATTGGGACTGAACAGCTGTGTAGCCTTAAGAAAACCACTAATCAGTCAGGCTAACCGGAAAAAAAGGCTTCAATTTGCTAGGGAGCATAAAGATTGGACTCTGGAGCAATGGAAGAAGGTCATGTGGTCTGATGAGTCCAGATTTACCCTGTTCCAGAGTGATGGGCGCATCAGGGTAAGAAGAGAGGCAGATGAAGTGATGCACCCATCATGCCTAGTGCCTACTGTACAAGCCTGTGGGGGCAGTGTTATGATCTGGGGTTGCTGCAGTTGGTCAGGTCTAGGTTCAGCAACAGTATGTGCTCAAAGAATGAGGTCAGCTGACTACCTGAATATACTGAATGACCAGGTTATTCCATCAATAGGTTTTTTCTTCCCTGATGGCACGGGCATATTCCAAGATGACAATGCCAGGATTCATCGGGCTCAAATTGTGAAAGACTGGTTGAGGGAGCATGAGACATCATTTTCACACATGGATTGGCCACCACAGAGTCCAGACCTTAACCCTATTGAGAATCTTTGGGATGTGCTGGAGAAGGCTTTGCGCAGCGGTCAGACTCTACCATCATCAATGCAAGATCTTGGTGAAAAATTAATGCAACACTGGATGGAAATAAATCTTGTGACATTGCAGAAGCTTATCGAAACAATGCCACAGCGAATGCGTGCCGTAATCAAAGCTAAAGGCGGTCCAACGAAATATTCGAGTGTATGACCTTTTTTTTTGGTGGTGACTTTTTTTTTGGCCAGGCAGTGTAAATGTACATTATTGTCTTTCAGTGTCAGACACAAGGAGACTTGTCATTCTGGGAAAAACTGGAGCTGGGAAAAGCAGCCTGGCTAACACCATACTTCGAGAGAAACCATTCAAGGTTGATGATACTTCCAACTCTGGAACAACTGCATGTCAAGCAGAAACCAGATCTGTCAATGGAAGAAACATCACTTTGGTCGACACTCCTGGTTTCTTCGACACAAAGAGATCTGAGGAGAATTTGAAGCGTGAGATACTGAGGTGTATCACAGAGTGCACTCCTGGGCCTCATGCTTTTCTCGCTGTATTTAAAGTGGCGAAATTCACAGAGCAGGAGCAGGCTGTCATCAACGAAATACACCCGTACCTCTCTGAAGAGGTCTTCAAATACGCAACAATCGTCTTCACTCTTGGTGAGCAGCTCAAGGGACAGACAATTGAGGAATTTGTCCACAGGAATAAGTCATTAGCCATTTCTCAGTACTCAAGTTCAGCAGTTCGGACTTGTGGACTTGGCAAGTTCAGACTTGGTAAGTTCACGCGAGAGTCCTGACTTCCCAAGAACGTGAGGACAGGAGTACAGTCATTTCTGCTTTTGGAACAGCAGCAAACTTGATGATGTCACCACCTCCGCTCGCCTCGGCTGTTGTACTGTGTTGTAGGTCTATACGTGTATTTAGAATAAAACTATATAAACACAGCCCAGCCCTGCGTCATTGTAAGAAATTAATGTGTATATGTTTTTAACGTTTCAACATATATTACTGACATACAAAAATACATAAATAGCCAAAATATTTTCATGAAATGTCTTATAAAACCTTTTCCCCGCAGCTGGCTTTTGATCATATTTAATCTATATCCAATTCCCGCAACTAGCTTCAGATCATGTGTAATCAAAAGTCAGGTGCGGGGGGGAAAGTTTGTGGAGAGTTGGTGGTTATTGTAAGCATGAGCACTGGCGAGTTAAATCAATAATTGACATGGATCGGAGAAGGTGTCTTTGTGCAGTTATTGCAGCAGGATTGCTGTACCTGCAGGCTGAGGAGGAGGCTGCCCAGCTGAGGAGGCAGATCCAAGAAAGACAGCGGAGACTGAGGCGGAGGATGAGGATGAGACGTGCTATGCTTGCATGTCTATTATTTGGTATTTACCCAGGAAAAGTAGTAATATCACAACAAAGAACAAAAACTCAGTCACAAGTAAAAGTGCTGCAAATCTGACTTGAGTAAAAGTATCGTCAGCAAAATGTAGGCCTGCTTAAAGTTAAAAGTTAAAAGTACTCATTATGCAGAGTGACCCAATTTAATCATACATGAATATGTATTGAGTATTAATTGATCAATTTACGCGTAGGCTACATGTAAGCAGCATTTAAATGTTGTCATGGTAGAACTAATTTTAACACCTTTCACTGGTGTACTAGTCTAATCTATAACAACACACAGCAACTTGTAAATATGAAACTTACAACATATAAAACAAACTATCTGAAAAGTAACTATGGCTATCAAATAAATGTAGTTTGAGCAGAATGTACAGTATTTCCCTCTAAGTAAATGGAAATACCCAAAGTACAAGAACATCAAATTTTAAGTACAGTAGCTACTTGAGTAAATATACTTAGTTATTGTCCATCACTGCATTTGTCTCATCATTATGCATTCTGTCTACATTTTTATGTAGACTTGACTGTTAACTTGGTACACCTAGAAAAAAATAATTAATCTTTAAATACAATAAATGAATTACAATAAATTCTTAAATTAAAATCATTATTGAATGGTAAAAACACATAAATAAGCAAAAGAACACAAAGAACAACAATTAAATGAACAATGTTACAACATTTAATAATATATCTTATATACTGAGACTGAATATTGCCCATTAGACATTCCCCAAACGAATTACATTTCATATTTAACCACTACAGAGATATCAGCGATGAATTTAAAAGGACTACCCGAGAGAGGCTGCTCTCAGTGGGGCAGCCTGAGCGCTCATACACACATGTTTATTATCTATGAGCGCTGACACCGCTGTCATCTAGCGGGACCTCAGTCACATTCAAGTGGGCTCTATATTAATACATCGACCACGGGTTTGAAGTTTAAACTATGCATGAAAACACTGCATTCCGTGACAAAACAACAGTCACATATCGGCTTTCCCTCACTCGCCATTTCCGATGATTGTTGCGAAATGCATGCTGGGATACCTGGCTGTCTGAAGTCCACACAAGTCTGCTCCAATGCATCCCTGGTAAAAGGGGCATGGTGGGAACACATCTGGGCATTTGGACTGAACTTTGCTAGATGTGAACTTTGAATTGTAACAGTACTTGGGCTGTGACTGATGACGTGTCACAAGTCCACAAGAACACAAGTCCGCACAAGAACGCACATTGAGAAATGGCTGTTGAGTGATCTTGTGGAAAAAGTGTGGAGGCCGCTGCCATGTCACTGATAATAAATACTGTAAGAACAACCAACAGGATGAATACAGGAGCAACAAGTACCAGGTGGAGGAGCTGCTCAAGACAATAGATGGGATAACTGAAGCAAACAAAGGAAGGTGTTAGACCAATGAGAGGCTCCAAGTAGTACAGGAAATAATTGAACAAAAGAAGATGTGCATGAGAAAGTCATCGGGAAACATGTCAGAAGACGAGATCACATGGCAGGCTAAAGACAGGGCATATAAGGAGATCTGGATCAGACTGGCAGGTGTTGCAACAGGTGCAGTGTCAGGAGCTTTGTTTGGTGTAGTAGTGACGGTTGGAGTAGTTGTCTTAGCTTTAAAGGAACTAGTGCCTGTGGCCAAAACAGTTGTACTAGCAGCAAAAGGAGCAGCAGCAGGAGCAGCTGGTGTAGGAGGAACAGCAGCAGCAGGAGGAGCAGGAGGAGCAGGGGGAGCAGGAGCAGCTGGAATAACATTAATCTCAATTGCAGGGGTATCTGCTGCAGTGGGAGCAGCAGTGGGAGGTTATAAAGGATATAATGCAGCTGAGGGAGCAGACACGCCATGGGACGCAGCAAAAATGTCAGCAGCTGCTGTCACGGGGGGAGCCTTCTCTATCATAGATGGAGTGAGAGATTGTTTGAATGTTTTCAGCAAACCACCAGATTCAAAGTTAAAAGAGAGTCAAAACCTACAGTGAGCTGTGACTCCTGAAGATGGGGAGGAGAATTTTTCATTAAAGTCATGTCTCCCTGCAGATCACATGAAAATCTTTTGTATTTCCTCAAATAAAGTTTTTAGTAAACAAGTAACTATTTCATTGTGGGCATGTGATAGCTTGTCCTGATTTGTGTCCATGTAGGATCCCATCTCTCATAGCAACAACAGTAGTGCAAGTGACCTGACCCAGAGCGATAGATAAGAACAGAGTGGCGACACTCCCATAGGACTCCGTTGTAAAACATGGCGGACAGAACTTCCGGGTTATGGAGCCCTCTATAGTTCCAAACATTCCTCCCGTGGAGTCGGACCCCGTTTATTTCAATGGCCGCATGACGAGAAACTCCTGAGGTAAGGTGATGAAATATCGACCAATTTTAAGTCATTACGTGAGTTTATTATATCGGAGGTCCTTTATTATGTAGATATCGATTATTTTTGTATGTAATGTAATTATGGTTTTTTTTTGAGTCAGGAATTATGATTGGTTTTCAGCCATTGCCTCCTAGTTCGTTAGCTCGACGTCGCCAGCTGTGTAGGTTTAGCACCGTTTAGCACCTAACATTTGTGGTGTTTTTGTTTGATTAATGAATCACAGACAAATCACATATAGTTGGGATGATTACTAAGGGGTTTTATTTAGATTTTATCATCCGAACCTGACGGTGTTAGCTAAGGGTAACATTAATCGGATGTGTTAAGTTAGCTTTTATTAGTTTTCTGAACTGTTCCATAAGAAGATAATGTAGGACAGGCGCACATACTTCTGCCTGAGCCTTTATCAAATACCTAACGTTACGTACGGTGTATTCTTTTAATGTTTACATAAGAGTGTTATTATCTCATAATTTAATTCCTGTTTATATGTATGCCGTGGGATGACAGACTAAAATAGGACTACTACTTCACTACTACTACTACTTCTGTCAGCATTTAAGGCATATATTATGTTTAACTTGGAACTATGTCACAGTCACACTATAGAGGCTAGACAGCTTAAAAATGCTATTTCAGCTTGTCTTTGAATGTTACATTCATAAACTTAATCGTACAAGAGCAAAACATTGCACAGTGGTTTAAACACTACGGGAGTATATCACAACACCTGTTGTGATATACTCCCGTAGTGTATCACAACACCTGTTGCCACTGAATTAATATTATTTACCTCTGATTTAAAAATATTACGTTTATATGGAACGTTGAGTTTAATTATTTTAAATTGTGTCTTTTAGGTGATCCTGAAAGAGCCCTGTGAAGTTTCTGCTGTCAAAAGACTCCACAAGTGAGGTAGCTAAAAATTACATGAGCAGCAAATTATTTTGTGGCTGTTCTTTTTCTTAGTTGTGTATGTGTGTCATGTTTTCTTCTTGCAGGGTTTGCTGTTCCTAAAGCTATGCCTTTTCCAGCTCCAGGGATGGGAACAAAGTGACCACCCTTTGCTGAGTCATTTTTTTTAAATTGTACTTCTTTCTTAATCCCAAATTTATTCTATTTTGTTGTGCAAGAGCCCTCTCTGCTCTCTTTCTTAGGAGTGTCTCCATCCTAAGTTGCTTCCTTCAGTCCTCCACACTCACCCTGTCATGACTGGCCCCTAGCACACTGGTCCCTGGATCACCTTCCCCTGTAGAAGTGGCTTCTTCAGTGGCAGCCCCTGACTGACTGGCCCCTGGAAGTCCGCTGACCTCTCCTTCATCCTCTATCTGCAGACTGCCTCCTGGTACTTCCCTATCATTTTCAGATTCTGCCTCAATTTCTCCCTCATTCTCTGTAATAATAACAATGTGTTGTTGCAGTTAATATGCATTTATGGTGCCTTTACATTAGCACCTACTTTCGTCTCCTGTTTAAGGGTACGCGACACTCCAATTAAACAAAACTGTATCTTTATGTGAAACAAATCATCTGCCACACTCCTGGACTAACAACATGTACATAAAGTTTATTTTTTTTAGCAATAGATGACGATGCCTGTAGATTATCCATGACATTGCCCGGTTCACTCTGCAATGGATATGGAAATAGGATCCAGCCAATCTGGCCATAACATTATGTGTAAATGGAGATACTGTATGGAGTGTTCATGTTTATGTTGTTTTAAGTGTGGAATGACGTGTATTTTTTCCCCCACTGCAAATCAATTTCCTTGTAATAAAGCCAACTTACTTTTACACCAGATACGCCTCTTTTTTAAATTGTTCCTGTTCAGGGAAGTCAGAGTGGGTCAAACACTACACTGATCAAATATTAAAGGTTTAAGGGTCCCTCCTGCCCCTTAGCAGGAGGTTGCATTGTCAGGCACTTTTAAGAGTAATCTTAGTCAAGTCAAGTCAAATTTATTTGTATAGCACATTTCATATGACAAGCATAGCTCAATGTGCTTAAAACAAACACAACATACATATAAAAACAAACACATAACAGCAAGGAGATTACACAGTACAAGAGCATGTAAAAACCTGATAACAACAAAAACACAAAACAATGGTAATGGTACAGCTGGTTAAAACCACACACACACACACACACACATCTAGTTAAAAGCTTGTGAAAAAAGATGTGTTTTTTTAAAGCTTTTGGACCAACGAGAAGAATTTCCATTTTATCATCATTGAGTTGTAAGTTTTTTGTCATCCAGTGCCTAACCTCATTAATGCACTGGATGAGATCTTAGTACCAGGTACTACAGTAGTGTTACTGTTTTTACAGAATATGTGCTCATATTCTCTGTAAGCGTGTAAAAGGAGCTTGTGTTCCACTAGCGTGAGATAAGTTGCTCTTTGTTTATCTGGTGTTGCTATGGTGAATCGGGGCATACAAAGGATAACATACTCAGAGTTTATTCAACCAATTCAGATCAGCTGTTCTAGAACTGGATACTCAGTTTCCCATATTCAGAGTTCATTGTTAGACTGAGAGTTTATAATGCTGACTGTTGCTATTCCTCAACCAGGCATCTCAGACCATCATTGGGTCCTTCACTAAAGATGTGAATGGCAGATGAGATAAGAATAATAACAATAAGAATAACTTTATTCAATTGTCTGTCAGCTCATTTATTATTTGCAAAAGAATTAAAAAGTGTGATGGCTGTAGATACGTAATATCTTCTGTATCTCTCTGTCCTGCCTCGAAGAGAGAGGAGCCGTCCACCGCTGTTTTGTTTTTTTGTTCCATCAAGGTGTTATGGAGTGGATGAACTGGGTTATTCATGATGGCCTTGAACATCTTCAGTGTGCATCTCTCCACCAGCTCTCCAGTGTGTCCAACCACAGCTTGAAGAGTTGTGTACATAGTTGTGCCTGCAGTAAATCTCATATGGCTTTTTTAAACATTTCATAGCCCCACCTTTGTTCTGCTGTCCTAATGCTGGAATATGATCTCTGTTAAATAAAATTGTTCTTCCTTAATGTCAAATTTATCATTTTCTGTGATGTAAGAGCCTTCATACATTGTCTTTTAATTTTTTCTTGTTCTCACAGACACACAATTGCTCTTATTGTCACAGTCATCATTTAAATACATAAAATGTTTAACAGAAAACCATCATTTATCATCATTGTCCAATGTCAGGGAGTATTCACAAATAGCCTACATTAATCCCATGTAGCTATATAAGAGATGCATTGCACCAGATTACAGTTTAGTTGCTAATTTATCTGTAGTCCATGAAGCTAACACAAAGCTCCCCCCCCCAAAAAAAAAACACACAGAAAAACTTGTCTAATTACGCTTTTAGTTGTCATCCAGCCACTCAATACACATAACTGACATTGGTGTATACACAGTAATTCAATAAGAGTTGTATATGTACCTTTGTACGGTTTATTTTAATATTTACCTTTCAAAAGCGAGCTCACTGCTGTCTGTCCCATAGAAGAACATGTCAACGGAGGCTGTGTATAGAACTATTGAGGCTTACATGTACGTGACCGCTCTGGCGGCGACATCAAAGGCTGTCACCACTCTGTTCTTATCTATCGCTCTGACCTGACCTTGACCAAATTTGTGTATGTGTAAGCAAAAGGAAGTGAATGTTAACATTTTATAAAAAGCAAATCTGCTATCTACAGTCTGATTTGGTTCCTACAACAGATAGAAAACAATTGGGTGTCTGGGTCGAGATAATCTTGGCTAAATAACAACAACTAGCATTTTATGTAATGGAAACCCTTTTTTGAATGTCTATGTACAGAAAGGCTTGTAGGGGTGTCACATATTTGGCTTTCTTGTGAGTGAACCCTCAAATGTGCAAACCTGAGTTCTGAGTTTCATTTATTCTAATTTATTCCACAACACAAGCTGCTTGAGTACAGTTAGGTACTTTGTTTGGGCTATGATGATTTTTTTCATCATGGATATTAAGCTGTCTACCAAGGCCTGCAAATGCATTTCAAAAATGACTCACATGTTTTTCTGTGTTTCCACAATCAGATAATGCCCTCAGGTGAGGCATACAAAATGGATGTGCTTGGAAACGCCTATACAGGTATTTTAATTGTCTGCCACGAATCAGAAAGTAAAACTAACAGCAAATGTCTCTCTCACACTCTGGCAGCCTTCACACTCAGACCGATTGTCACTAAACAGCAACTTTACTTTTGACAACATAATGGGTAAGTTTATTTCTTTCAGTTATTTCTGTCAGGACTGAACACTGTATATTGCGTTGTGAGATGCAGAGCTTTTCATAATAGCTTTGTTCAATTTAAATCATCATTTCCAGCATGCAGTTGCTACATTTAGATGGCTGCCATAGATCACAGCCTGCGCTTTACAGTGTTATTTTGTTGTATGAATGAGGTACTAATAACTGTAGGTACAGTGGAAGATAAGACTTTGGGGAACAAGGGAGTAATTACCATTTTAGAGGAAAGGAGAAAGAAATTATTTTTGCAAATACTGGCTAAATCTGTGGTGAAGTGGAAGCTGATGAGGAAGGTGTACTACTAAGTAGATTGGTAGGTTTCCAAGGTGGAAATGGGTATACTCTCCTAAATATTGCCATGGCTTTTTGGCTACCAGAGCTAAAAGCAGTGTTAGGGCAGAATGCCGCTGCTAAGGACAGTGGCCTGGAGGAGCAAGAAACACCAGCTCAGGGGAAAAAGGAAGCAATGTGCGTTGTTTATTGTTGAGCTCAAAAATGAAGTGAGACTCTACGTAGATTAAGTGTGCGGAAATCTTTTTCTACCAATTTTTTTCTGACCCCACCAGATGGCGCTCTTGGTTTAAAGATAAAGGCTGAAGGGCTGGCAATGAAGTGTGCTTTCAAACCTTTGTTGAACAGACAGCGCCATCTGGTGGCTTCAGAAAATAAAGACAGTGTTTCATGAGGCCTCATTTAGCCATCACTAGTTTTAAGCACCGTGCCAAGACTGAGCCGGGTCTTGTGGTAGTTATTCTACATTACCTTTTTATCAGAATAAAAACATCTTGTGTTTGTTTTGCGTTCCAGGACGTCAGCTGTCTCACATAAATACACACATTTACAAAAACACAAAACAACACATAAATACAAAATAACATCTAACCAAACAACAAAATCCATGCCGATGGCACACCTGCAGACTTTAATCAGACTTTTTATGAATCTTTTAAAACTCTGTTGCTTAAAGCCTTCAGTTATTCATATGGGGAAAGAAAACTCACAGAAACTCAACAGGAAGGTTTGATATAACTGTAGTTAAACAAGATTCATGTGGAAGGTATAAGGACCTGCTTATATTAATATAACTAATTATATTACAGTGTATAATAGAAAGTGTAAATAGATTGAAAAGGTATTATCAAATATAATTCATCCAAATCCACAAGGTAGTCACATCAGTGATAACATCAGACATATATTTATTTCATTCTTTTAGCTGATTTTAAATAAAGCATTTGATAAAGTATGCTTGGGTTTTATTTATACAGTTTAAGAATATAAGTATCATTTTTATAATATATTAGAATATTTAAATTTTCAAATTCAACCACATGTTGCTTACCTTCCCAGTTGAAGAACCTTTTCATTTATTTCCAGACCGCCACCCAACTATGATAAATGTACTGTGCTACAAAGTGGAACTCAAATAACTCCAATGGAAACCTGTCTGCAGTGATGACATAGTATAAAGAGCAAGAAAGTGCATGCAGGGAGGGAGGGGTGGTGGATGGGTCAAACAAACAAGAGACTTTGACTCAGGAGACCAGTGTTCATGTCCCATGTAAAATGTTGAGATTTTTTAGCTTGGTTACGTTGTGAATGTCACGTGACGAACATCACGACAAAGTCGCTAACTAACTTAAGATACACAACAAAGGCTCTTATTTTAAGCCACACCATGATTTGTTTTCTAAACATAACCAACTAGTTTTGTGGCCTGTGTCATGTGAACACAGACGTTTATTTTGAAAAGACTGCCTGTAATGAGCAGAAATTGGCACGCTGTCCCTTAGCTTTAAAAACAGATGCTAGAGGGGTACCCCGAGTGTCATAGGTTAAAGCACAGGGCCACTGACTAAACTGCCATATTTAATGAGTGGGACAATTTGAGTCAAGATAAAAGCTGGAATTAGAAATAACATAGATGATTGAGTAGTCTACAGCTGTCATTTTATCTGTCTGTCTTTCATCTGTGCCAAATAAACATTAAGGTTTGGGTAAATGTAAGTATGAGTCTGGAGTCTGTGCCAGATACCCAATATTAAAGGACTCTGATCGGGGTCATGTTGGTTTCTTTTTATGTATTGACACCACTCTTAATTCTCTTATAATGATAATTCCGTTGTTTTGTGAGTAACTTATTTTTGACCAATGACAATTTTAGATAAGTTAATGTGTATCTTCTTATATATGTGAAACAACCAAAAGATAAATATACAATGTATTGATGGACATTATTCTCTTTCTGTGTCAGACACAAGGAGAGTTGTCATTCTGGGAAAAACTGGAGCTGGGAAAAGCAGCCTGGCTAACACCATATTTGGAGAGAAACCATTCAAGGTTGATGATAGTGCTAACTCTGGAACAACTGCATGTCAAGCAGAAACCAAATCTGTCAATGGAAGAAACATCACTTTGATCGACACTCCTGGTTTCTTTGTCACAGAGAAATCTGAGGAGGAGCTGAACCATGAGATACTGAGGTGTATCACAGAGTGCGCTCCTGGGCCTCATGCTTTTCTCATTGTACTTAAAGTGGAGAAATTCACAAAGCAGGAGCAGGCTGTCATCAACAAAATACACCAATACTTCTCTGAAGAGGTCTTCAAATATGCAACAGTTGTCTTCACTTGTGGTGACCAACTCAAGGGACAGACAATTGAGGAATTTGTCCGTCAGAATACGTCATTGAGTGATCTGGTGAAGAAGTGCGGAGGCCGCTGCCACGTCATTGATAATGAATACTGGAAGAACAACCAACAGGATGAATACAGGAGCAACAAGTACCAGGTGAAGGAGCTGCTCAAGACAATAGATGAATTAACTGAAGCAAACAAAGGAAGGTGTTACACCAATGAGATGCTCCAAGTAGTACAGGAAATAATTGAACAAAAGAAGATGCACATTAGAAAGTCATCAGGAAACATGTCAGAGGAAGAGATCACACGGCAGGCTAAAGACAGGGCATTTAAGGAGATCTGGATCAGACTGGCAGGTGTTGCAACAGGTGTATTGTTAGGAGCTTTGTTTGGTGTAGTAGCGATGGTTTTAGTTGTTGTCAGCGCTTTAAAGGAACTAGTGCCTGCAGCCAAAACAGTCATAGCAGGAGGAGCAGCAGGAGCAGGGGGACTAGGAGCAACTGGAATAACATTCATCTCAGCTGCTGCAGTGGGAGCAGCAGTGGGAGGTTATAAAGGATATCATGCAGCTGAGGGAGCAGACACGCCATGGGAAGCAGCAAAGATGACAGCAGCTGCTCTCAAGGAGGGAGCCCAGTCTATCATATCGACCATAGATGGAGTGAGAGATCGTTTGAATGTTTCAAGCAAACCAACATATTCAAAGTTAAAAGAGAGTGAAGAGCTGTGACTCCTGAAGACAGGGAGGAGAATATATCATTAAAGTCATGTCTCCCTGTAGATCACATGAAAATCTTTTTAACCCATCGTTAACCTTTGAGCTGAAGTATGTTTATTCATATGTGATATGTCACAGGTTTTATCTTGTCTGTGCTTCAAGCGCTTTTTCCTGTTTCACAATCTATCTTTGTGCCTCCACACCAGTGAAAGGAATTATGATTTCAGGTTGTCTGTCCTTCCATCCATCCGTCTGTCCGTCCCTCCCATTCTTGATAACGTGGCATCTCAAAAGAATGCCAAATTTGGCACCAATGTCCACTTGGACACAACCATGACCTGATTAAATGTTTGTGGTCACTGGTCAAAGGCCAAGGTCAGTGTAACCTTGCATCGGCCTCAATCTCATGAACACGACTCCTCTCGAACGCCTGGATGGAATGTTTTTGAATTTGGCAAAAATATCCACTTAGACTGAAGAATTTGGTGGTTGAAGGTCAAAGGTCAAAGTCAGTGTGACCTCACAAAACACATTTTGGTTATAACTCAAGAATTCCTACACTAACTATATGACACAAATGTCTAATAGGATAAAATGATGAATTGAAGACATTGTATATACAAAAGGTCAAAGGTCAGCTTCACTGTGACATCATAATGTTCTGTATAAAACAGTGTGTTGCCCGGGGGAAGATGTTTGTGAAGCACCGGTGTTTTCACAGATGTGGACGTGATCCAAACTGCATTGTAAATATTTGGATTTGCACCTTATTTTTATTGTATATGATATTTTTTCACTGTTTCTTACTTTGTATTGTAACTGCTGCACAGCAAGTTGCAATTTTATCTTAACCACAGACTCTGTGTTTGATGTGTTGTTAAGTGCATATACTATAAACCAGTGGGACTCAACTCATGGCCCATGGGCCACATTTGGCCCACGACAGGGTGCCAGGTGGTCGACCAACCACTTACTAGTTCACAATGGAAAAAAACTGATTCAAATTGTATTTTTTTGTGCTTTGAATCTAAATTAGCTGCCAGAGTGCAAAAAAGCATCAAAATAGAGCTTGTTTTCTGAAGTAAGGGCTACGTCCCAAATGTCTTCAAATCCTAAAAAACACCCCCACGTACAGCAAACGTCAAGGGGTTGAAAACAGGCAACTCATTTGTTATATTTACTGATAAATATTTAAATGTTTCTTTATTAACTGGTTGTCATTTTGCAAAAGTTGCCACTGAGCACGGCAAGTTGAGTATCCCTGCTGTAAACTGAAGCTAAAAACCACAAATATAAAATTGTTGTAACATATTTTATGTCTGAGATCTTTTAAAAATGTTGTAATCAAATCAATGTACTCATTGTTCACTGTTCCCTGTTGCAAAAAGCTAACCAGCAAATATCATTTAATCTATGTACAACATCATTTTGTTAGAATAGCTGTGATTGTTAGTGGATTAAAATGTATGACCAAGATAAATATGAACAATAAACTCAAACTTGTGAAAAAAAATTGATTTGAGCAAAAAGTTTTTACTTGGTAAAGTTAGTTAGTCGTGGTGGAAGAAGAAGAAGTAGAAGTTGCAATAGAAGTAGTAGTGGTAGTAGTATTTTATTATATTAATTTTTTCCCTCCCCCTTGAGAGTGACAGAGGCCCACACGTTGATGGATTTTGAGCTTTCACAATGACACAATCATTTAATCTAAAACGTGACTAAATGCCGCACGTGCATGAAAACATGTTCAGTATGCTTTTTATTGGACTCTATTGTGAAACACGTCAGAGAGGGGAACTAGTGACAGAGAAGTCAGAGAAGATATAACAAACATATTCACAAACGCTCTTGCAGTCGTGTGACCCTGACTTATTGTTGCACCTGTTATTTCATTATTGACAACATGGGTGGTAAGTTAATTTCTTTCAATTATTTCTGTCAGGACTCAAAACTGCACACTGAAATATGAATAATAGCTATTTGTTTTAAATATATTTTACAGTGCACAGGTGCTATTAGTAGATGGTTTCTACAGATCTTGTTTTCTTCCTTTTTTTTCTCATATTGTTGAACAGTGACAGATTTTCTTCAGAATCAGAATCACTTTATGCTCCAAATGTACAATGTACAGAGACATTTGACTTAAAGTGTCGTGAAACAAGGAGTTAAAGGGGTTACACTAATGTAGAGGATGATGATGACAGTTATTGAATAGAAGACAATATTCAGATCCTTCACTAAAATTGAAATTCCTTTCAGAAATGAGTCACAAATGGAAGTTTAGTGCCTAGTTGACCTTACAACACGGCCTGGAGACGCCACAGAGAAGGACTTAGGAGAAGTTCAGAACCCACACCTTAATTTTACCCACACGCTGTAGTTAGTAGTTTAATTAACCTTTCACTTATAAAGACTTTTGATCTTGTGATTTGTCTTTGTATAAATGTCTGCTCACTGTACACCAGGAAAAAGAACTTTGTAGCAGCCTTCAGTTTATGAGACAACATTAATTAATTAGGCAATTGGCTATCGACCTGTTTATTTTGATGGGCGGTGCTCTGAGGTTAAATTCTGTCATTTAATGGAGTAATAAAAATGCTGCATAATGATACATTATCGCATATAGCACAGTCCATGGTCGGGGTTATACTGTCCTATACAGTGTGTGTGTGTGTTTGTGTCAATCAATGAGGATTTTTATTGTAACTGAACTCATGTGTATCTTCTTACACCTGCAGACAGCTAAAAGACTATTACTGATGAGTATTACGTTACTTCTTATGGTTATCATCATTGTTCATTACTCTACAACATATGGCATTCTGGGAAATCTTACTTTGGCTAAATTATCCTTCAAATGATCATATTAAATACTGAAATCAAATCAGTATTGTCTGCTGTAAAATGTAGCAGCCAGGTATGTAGCCTCCTGTGTGAGAGGGCGAGTCACCTGCATCAACCACTGGCCAATAACATCTCAGCAGAATATCCTGTGTCATCTGTATCTGAGGAAGACTTGCTGAGAGTTTTGACTGTTTCACCCACGTTACCTCTCTGGTAAATACTGAGCTGTAGACTGAAGATCGTCTTCCACCTTGCACCTTATAAATTCAAAGTCTTACAGAGGACTTTAAACTGAATGTCTCGTCCTACTGGCTGATCTTTAAAGATGAACTTTGAATTTATATAAACATATCTTCTTATATATGTGAAACAACCAAAAGATACACTGCCTGGCCAAAAAAAAAGTCGCCTCCTGGATTTAACTAAGCAAATAGGTACGAGCCTCCTATTGGATAATTACTGCATGGGCGATTATCTTTCAGCTGGCAACAAGTTATTTAACCCCAACTGGTGCAATGAGTTGCTTCTCATTTCCTAAACAACCATGTCGAAAGACACATCCCGTGGTCGTGGAAAAGATGTTAGTCTGTTTGAGAAGGGTCAAATCATTGGCATGCATCAAGCAGAGAAAACATCTAAGGAGATTGCAGAAACTACTAAAATTGGGTTAAGAACTGTCCAACGCATTATTAAAAACTGGAAGGATAGTGGGGACCCATCGTCTTCGAGGAAGAAATGTGGCCGGAAAAAAATCCTCAATGATCGTGATCGGCGATCACTTAAACGTTTGGTGAGATCAAATCGAAGAAAAACAACAGTAGAACTCAGGGCTATGTTTAATAGTGAAAGTAAGAGCATTTCCACACGCACAATGTGAAGGGAACTCAAGGGATTGGGACTGAACAGCTGTGTAGCCTTAAGAAAACCACTAATCAGTCAGGCTAACCGGAAAAAAAGGCTTCAATTTGCTAGGGAGCATAAAGATTGGACTCTGGAGCAATGGAAGAAGGTCATGTGGTCTGATGAGTCCAGATTTACCCTGTTCCAGAGTGATGGGCGCATCAGGGTAAGAAGAGAGGCAGATGAAGTGATGCACCCATCATGCCTAGTGCCTACTGTACAAGCCTGTGGGGGCAGTGTTATGATCTGGGGTTGCTGCAGTTGGTCAGGTCTAGGTTCAGCAACAGTATGTGCTCAAAGAATGAGGTCAGCTGACTACCTGAATATACTGAATGACCAGGTTATTCCATCAATAGGTTTTTTCTTCCCTGATGGCACGGGCATATTCCAAGATGACAATGCCAGGATTCATCGGGCTCAAATTGTGAAAGACTGGTTGAGGGAGCATGAGACATCATTTTCACACATGGATTGGCCACCACAGAGTCCAGACCTTAACCCTATTGAGAATCTTTGGGATGTGCTGGAGAAGGCTTTGCGCAGCGGTCAGACTCTACCATCATCAATGCAAGATCTTGGTGAAAAATTAATGCAACACTGGATGGAAATAAATCTTGTGACATTGCAGAAGCTTATCGAAACAATGCCACAGCGAATGCGTGCCGTAATCAAAGCTAAAGGCGGTCCAACGAAATATTCGAGTGTATGACCTTTTTTTTTGGTGGTGACTTTTTTTTTGGCCAGGCAGTGTAAATGTACATTATTGTCTTTCAGTGTCAGACACAAGGAGACTTGTCATTCTGGGAAAAACTGGAGCTGGGAAAAGCAGCCTGGCTAACACCATACTTCGAGAGAAACCATTCAAGGTTGATGATACTTCCAACTCTGGAACAACTGCATGTCAAGCAGAAACCAGATCTGTCAATGGAAGAAACATCACTTTGGTCGACACTCCTGGTTTCTTCGACACAAAGAGATCTGAGGAGAATTTGAAGCGTGAGATACTGAGGTGTATCACAGAGTGCACTCCTGGGCCTCATGCTTTTCTCGCTGTATTTAAAGTGGCGAAATTCACAGAGCAGGAGCAGGCTGTCATCAACGAAATACACCCGTACTTCTCTGAAGAGGTCTTCAAATACGCAACAATCGTCTTCACTCTTGGTGAGCAGCTCAAGGGACAGACAATTGAGGAATTTGTCCACAGGAATAAGTCATTAGCCATTTCTCAGTACTCAAGTTCAGCAGTTCGGACTTGTGGACTTGGCAAGTTCAGACTTGGTAAGTTCACGCGAGAGTCCTGACTTCCCAAGAACGTGAGGACAGGAGTACAGTCATTTCTGCTTTTGGAACAGCAGCAAACTTGATGATGTCACCACCTCCGCTCGCCTCGGCTGTTGTACTGTGTTGTAGGTCTATACGTGTATTTAGAATAAAACTATATAAACACAGCCCAGCCCTGCGTCATTGTAAGAAATTAATGTGTATATGTTTTTAACGTTTCAACATATATTACTGACATACAAAAATACATAAATAGCCAAAATATTTTCATGAAATGTCTTATAAAACCTTTTCCCCGCAGCTGGCTTTTGATCATATTTAATCTATATCCAATTCCCGCAACTAGCTTCAGATCATGTGTAATCAAAAGTCAGGTGCGGGGGGGAAAAGTTTGTGGAGAGTTGGTGGTTATTGTAAGCATGAGCACTGGCGAGTTAAATCAATAATTGACATGGATCGGAGAAGGCGTCTTTGTGCAGTTATTGCAGCAGGATTGCTGTACCTGCAGGCTGAGGAGGAGGCTGCCCAGCTGAGGAGGCAGATCCAAGAAAGACAGCGGAGACTGAGGCAGAGGATGAGGATGAGACGTGCTATGCTTGCATGTCTATTATTTGGTATTTACCCAGGAAAAGTAGTAATATCACAACAAAGAACAAAAACTCAGTCACAAGTAAAAGTGCTGCAAATCTGACTTGAGTAAAAGTATATGGGTATTGTCAGCAAAATGTAGGCCTACTTAAAATGAAAAGTTAAAAGTACTCATTATGCAGAGTGACCCAATTTAATCATACATGAATATGTATTGAGTATTAATTGATCAATTTACGCATAGGCTACATGTAAGCAGCATTTAAATGTTGTCATGGTAGAACTAATTTTAACACCTTTCACTGGTGTACTAGTCTAATCTATAACAACACACAGCAACTTGTAAATATGAAACTTACAACATATAAAACAAACTATCTGAAAAGTAACTATAGCTATCAAATAAATGTAGTTTGAGCAGAATGTACAGTATTTCCCTCTAAGTAAATGGAAATACCCAAAGTACAAGAACATCAAATTTTAAGTACAGTAGCTACTTGAGTAAATATACTTAGTTATTGTCCATCACTGCATTTGTCTCATCATTATGCATTCTGTCTACATTTTTATGTAGACTTGACTGTTAACTTGGTACACCTAGAAAAAAATAATTAATCTTTAAATACAATAAATGAATTATAATAAATTCTTAAATTAAAATCATTATTGAATGGTAAAAACACATAAATAAGCAAAAGAACACAAAGAACAACAATTAAATGAACAATGTTACAACATTTAATAATATATCTTATATACTGAGACTGAATATTGCCCATTAGACATTCCCCAAACGAATTACATTTCATATTTAACCACTACAGAGATATCAGCGATGAATTTAAAAGGACTACCCGAGAGAGGCTGCTCTCAGTGGGGCAGCCTGAGCGCTCATACACACATGTTTATTATCTATGAGCGCTGACACCGCTGTCATCTAGCGGGACCTCAGTCACATTCAAGTGGGCTCTATATTAATACATCGACCACAGGTTTGAAGTTTAAACTATGCATGAAAACACTGCATTCCGTGACAAAACAACAGTCACATATCGGCTTTCCCTCACTCGCCATTTCCGATGATTGTTGCGAAATGCATGCTGGGATACCTGGCTGTTTGAAGTCCACACAAGTCTGCTCCAATGCATCCCTGGTAAAAGGGGCATGGTGGGAACACATCTGGGCATTTGGACTGAACTTTGCTAGATGTGAACTTTGAATTGGAACAGTACTTGGGCTGTGACTGATGACGTGTCACAAGTCCACAAGAACACAAGTCCGCACAAGAACGCACATTGAGAAATGGCTGTTGAGTGATCTTGTGGAAAAAGTGTGGAGGCCGCTGCCATGTCACTGATAATAAATACTGTAAGAACAACCAACAGGATGAATACAGGAGCAACAAGTACCAGGTGGAGGAGCTGCTCAAGACAATAGATGGGATAACTGAAGCAAACAAAGGAAGGTGTTAGACCAATGAGAGGCTCCAAGTAGTACAGGAAATAATTGAACAAAAGAAGATGTGCATGAGAAAGTCATCGGGAAACATGTCAGAAGACGAGATCACATGGCAGGCTAAAGACAGGGCATATAAGGAGATCTGGATCAGACTGGCAGGTGTTGCAACAGGTGCAGTGTCAGGAGCTTTGTTTGGTGTAGTAGTGACGGTTGGAGTAGTTGTCTTAGCTTTAAAGGAACTAGTGCCTGTGGCCAAAACAGTTGTACTAGCAGCAAAAGGAGCAGCAGCAGGAGCAGCTGGTGTAGGAGGAACAGCAGCAGCAGGAGGAGCAGGAGGAGCAGGGGGAGCAGGAGCAGCTGGAATAACATTAATCTCAATTGCAGGGGTATCTGCTGCAGTGGGAGCAGCAGTGGGAGGTTATAAAGGATATAATGCAGCTGAGGGAGCAGACACGCCATGGGACGCAGCAAAAATGTCAGCAGCTGCTGTCACGGGGGGAGCCTTCTCTATCATAGATGGAGTGAGAGATTGTTTGAATGTTTTCAGCAAACCACCAGATTCAAAGTTAAAAGAGAGTCAAAACCTACAGTGAGCTGTGACTCCTGAAGATGGGGAGGAGAATTTTTCATTAAAGTCATGTCTCCCTGCAGATCACATGAAAATCTTTTGTATTTCCTCAAATAAAGTTTTTAGTAAACAAGTAACTATTTCATTGTGGGCATGTGATAGCTTGTCCTGATTTGTGTCCATGTAGGATCCCATCTCTCATAGCAACAACAGTAGTGCAAGTGACCTGACCCAGAGCGATAGATAAGAACAGAGTGGCGACACTCCCATAGGACTCCGTTGTAAAACATGGCGGACAGAACTTCCGGGTTATGGAGCCCTCTATAGTTCCAAACATTCCTCCCGTGGAGTCGGACCCCGTTTATTTCAATGGCCGCATGACGAGAAACTCCTGAGGTAAGGTGATGAAATATCGACCAATTTTAAGTCATTACGTGAGTTTATTATATCGGAGGTCCTTTATTATGTAGATATCGATTATTTTTGTATGTAATGTAATTATGGTTTTTTTTTGAGTCAGGAATTATGATTGGTTTTCAGCCATTGCCTCCTAGTTCGTTAGCTCGACGTCGCCAGCTGTGTAGGTTTAGCACCGTTTAGCACCTAACATTTGTGGTGTTTTTGTTTGATTAATGAATCACAGACAAATCACATATAGTTGGGATGATTACTAAGGGGTTTTATTTAGATTTTATCATCCGAACCTGACGGTGTTAGCTAAGGGTAACATTAATCGGATGTGTTAAGTTAGCTTTTATTAGTTTTCTGAACTGTTCCATAAGAAGATAATGTAGGACAGGCGCACATACTTCTGCCTGAGCCTTTATCAAATACCTAACGTTACGTACGGTGTATTCTTTTAATGTTTACATAAGAGTGTTATTATCTCATAATTTAATTCCTGTTTATATGTATGCCGTGGGATGACAGACTAAAATAGGACTACTACTTCACTACTACTACTACTTCTGTCAGCATTTAAGGCATATATTATGTTTAACTTGGAACTATGTCACAGTCACACTATAGAGGCTAGACAGCTTAAAAATGCTATTTCAGCTTGTCTTTGAATGTTACATTCATAAACTTAATCGTACAAGAGCAAAACATTGCACAGTGGTTTAAACACTACGGGAGTATATCACAACACCTGTTGTGATATACTCCCGTAGTGTATCACAACACCTGTTGCCACTGAATTAATATTATTTACCTCTGATTTAAAAATATTACATGTTTATATGGAACGTTGAGTTTAATTATTTTAAATTGTGTCTTTTAGGTGATCCTGAAAGAGCCCTGTGAAGTTTCTGCTGTCAAAAGACTCCACAAGTGAGGTAGCTAAAAATTACATGAGCAGCAAATTATTTTGTGGCTGTTCTTTTTCTTAGTTGTGTATGTGTGTCATGTTTTCTTCTTGCAGGGTTTGCTGTTCCTAAAGCTATGCCTTTTCCAGCTCCAGGGATGGGAACAAAGTGACCACCCTTTGCTGAGTCATTTTTTTTAAATTGTACTTCTTTCTTAATCCCAAATTTATTCTATTTTGTTGTGCAAGAGCCCTCTCTGCTCTCTTTCTTAGGAGTGTCTCCATCCTAAGTTGCTTCCTTCAGTCCTCCACACTCACCCTGTCATGACTGGCCCCTAGCACACTGGTCCCTGGATCACCTTCCCCTGTAGAAGTGGCTTCTTCAGTGGCAGCCCCTGACTGACTGGCCCCTGGAAGTCCGCTGACCTCTCCTTCATCCTCTATCTGCAGACTGCCTCCTGGTACTTCCCTATCATTTTCAGATTCTGCCTCAATTTCTCCCTCATTCTCTGTAATAATAACAATGTGTTGTTGCAGTTAATATGCATTTATGGTGCCTTTACATTAGCACCTACTTTCGTCTCCTGTTTAAGGGTACGCGACACTCCAATTAAACAAAACTGTATCTTTATGTGAAACAAATCATCTGCCACACTCCTGGACTAACAACATGTACATAAAGTTTATTTTTTTTAGCAATAGATGACGATGCCTGTAGATTATCCATGACATTGCCCGGTTCACTCTGCAATGGATATGGAAATAGGATCCAGCCAATCTGGCCATAACATTATGTGTAAATGGAGATACTGTATGGAGTGTTCATGTTTATGTTGTTTTAAGTGTGGAATGACGTGTATTTTTTCCCCCACTGCAAATCAATTTCCTTGTAATAAAGCCAACTTACTTTTACACCAGATACGCCTCTTTTTTAAATTGTTCCTGTTCAGGGAAGTCAGAGTGGGTCAAACACTACACTGATCAAATATTAAAGGTTTAAGGGTCCCTCCTGCCCCTTAGCAGGAGGTTGCATTGTCAGGCACTTTTAAGAGTAATCTTAGTCAAGTCAAGTCAAATTTATTTGTATAGCACATTTCATATGACAAGCATAGCTCAATGTGCTTAAAACAAACACAACATACATATAAAAACAAACACATAACAGCAAGGAGATTACACAGTACAAGAGCATGTAAAAACCTGATAACAACAAAAACACAAAACAATGGTAATGGTACAGCTGGTTAAAACCACACACACACACACACACACATCTAGTTAAAAGCTTGTGAAAAAAGATGTGTTTTTTTAAAGCTTTTGGACCAACGAGAAGAATTTCCATTTTATCATCATTGAGTTGTAAGTTTTTTGTCATCCAGTGCCTAACCTCATTAATGCACTGGATGAGATCTTAGTACCAGGTACTACAGTAGTGTTACTGTTTTTACAGAATATGTGCTCATATTCTCTGTAAGCGTGTAAAAGGAGCTTGTGTTCCACTAGCGTGAGATAAGTTGCTCTTTGTTTATCTGGTGTTGCTATGGTGAATCGGGGCATACAAAGGATAACATACTCAGAGTTTATAAAACCAATTCAGATCAGCTGTTCTAGAACTGGATACTCAGTTTCCCATATTCAGAGTTCATTGTTAGACTGAGAGTTTATAATGCTGACTGTTGCTATTCCTCAACCAGGCATCTCAGACCATCATTGGGTCCTTCACTAAAGATGTGAATGGCAGATGAGATAAGAATAATAACAATAAGAATAACTTTATTCAATTGTCTGTCAGCTCATTTATTATTTGCAAAAGAATTAAAAAGTGTGATGGCTGTAGATACGTAATATCTTCTGTATCTCTCTGTCCTGCCTCGAAGAGAGAGGAGCCGTCCACCGCTGTTTTGTTTTTTTGTTCCATCAAGGTGTTATGGAGTGGATGAACTGGGTTATTCATGATGGCCTTGAACATCTTCAGTGTGCATCTCTCCACCAGCTCTCCAGTGTGTCCAACCACAGCTTGAAGAGTTGTGTACATAGTTGTGCCTGCAGTAAATCTCATATGGCTTTTTTAAACATTTCATAGCCCCACCTTTGTTTTGCTGTCCTAATGCTGGAATATGATCTCTGTTAAATAAAATTGTTCTTCCTTAATGTCAAATTTATCATTTTCTGTGATGTAAGAGCCTTCATACATTGTCTTTTAATTTTTTCTTGTTCTCACAGACACACAATTGCTCTTATTGTCACAGTCATCATTTAAATACATAAAATGTTTAACAGAAAACCATCATTTATCATCATTGTCCAATGTCAGGGAGTATTCACAAATAGCCTACATTAATCCCATGTAGCTATATAAGAGATGCATTGCACCAGATTACAGTTTAGTTGCTAATTTATCTGTAGTCCATGAAGCTAACACAAAGCTCCCCCCCCCAAAAAAAAAACACACAGAAAAACTTGTCTAATTACGCTTTTAGTTGTCATCCAGCCACTCAATACACATAACTGACATTGGTGTATACACAGTAATTCAATAAGAGTTGTATATGTACCTTTGTACGGTTTATTTTAATATTTACCTTTCAAAAGCGAGCTCACTGCTGTCTGTCCCATAGAAGAACATGTCAACGGAGGCTGTGTATAGAACTATTGAGGCTTACATGTACGTGACCGCTCTGGCGGCGACATCAAAGGCTGTCACCACTCTGTTCTTATCTATCGCTCTGACCTGACCTTGACCAAATTTGTGTATGTGTAAGCAAAAGGAAGTGAATGTTAACATTTTATAAAAAGCAAATCTGCTATCTACAGTCTGATTTGGTTCCTACAACAGATAGAAAACAATTGGGTGTCTGGGTCGAGATAATCTTGGCTAAATAACAACAACTAGCATTTTATGTAATGGAAACCCTTTTTTGAATGTCTATGTACAGAAAGGCTTGTAGGGGTGTCACATATTTGGCTTTCTTGTGAGTGAACCCTCAAATGTGCAAACCTGAGTTCTGAGTTTCATTTATTCTAATTTATTCCACAACACAAGCTGCTTGAGTACAGTTAGGTACTTTGTTTGGGCTATGATGATTTTTTTCATCATGGATATTAAGCTGTCTACCAAGGCCTGCAAATGCATTTCAAAAATGACTCACATGTTTTTCTGTGTTTCCACAATCAGATAATGCCCTCAGGTGAGGCATACAAAATGGATGTGCTTGGAAACGCCTATACAGGTATTTTAATTGTCTGCCACGAATCAGAAAGTAAAACTAACAGCAAATGTCTCTCTCACACTCTGGCAGCCTTCACACTCAGACCGATTGTCACTAAACAGCAACTTTACTTTTGACAACATAATGGGTAAGTTTATTTCTTTCAGTTATTTCTGTCAGGACTGAACACTGTATATTGCGTTGTGAGATGCAGAGCTTTTCATAATAGCTTTGTTCAATTTAAATCATCATTTCCAGCATGCAGTTGCTACATTTAGATGGCTGCCATAGATCACAGCCTGCGCTTTACAGTGTTATTTTGTTGTATGAATGAGGTACTAATAACTGTAGGTACAGTGGAAGATAAGACTTTGGGGAACAAGGGAGTAATTACCATTTTAGAGGAAAGGAGAAAGAAATTATTTTTGCAAATACTGGCTAAATCTGTGGTGAAGTGGAAGCTGATGAGGAAGGTGTACTACTAAGTAGATTGGTAGGTTTCCAAGGTGGAAATGGGTATACTCTCCTAAATATTGCCATGGCTTTTTGGCTACCAGAGCTAAAAGCAGTGTTAGGGCAGAATGCCGCTGCTAAGGACAGTGGCCTGGAGGAGCAAGAAACACCAGCTCAGGGGAAAAAGGAAGCAATGTGCGTTGTTTATTGTTGAGCTCAAAAATGAAGTGAGACTCTACGTAGATTAAGTGTGCGGAAATCTTTTTCTACCAATTTTTTTCTGACCCCACCAGATGGCGCTCTTGGTTTAAAGATAAAGGCTGAAGGGCTGGCAATGAAGTGTGCTTTCAAACCTTTGTTGAACAGACAGCGCCATCTGGTGGCTTCAGAAAATAAAGACAGTGTTTCATGAGGCCTCATTTAGCCATCACTAGTTTTAAGCACCGTGCCAAGACTGAGCCGGGTCTTGTGGTAGTTATTCTACATTACCTTTTTATCAGAATAAAAACATCTTGTGTTTGTTTTGCGTTCCAGGACGTCAGCTGTCTCACATAAATACACACATTTACAAAAACACAAAACAACACATAAATACAAAATAACATCTAACCAAACAACAAAATCCATGCCGATGGCACACCTGTAGACTTTAATCAGACTTTTTATGAATCTCTTAAAACTCTGTTGCTTAATGCCTTCAGTTATTCATATGGGGAAAGAAAACTCACAGAAACTCAACAGGAAGGTTTGATATAACTGTAGTTAAACAAGATTCATGTGGAAGGTATAAGGACCTACCTGTATTAATATAACTAATTATATTACAGTGTATAATAGAAAGTGTAAATAGATTGAAAAGGTATTATCAAATATAATTCATCCAAATCCACAAGGTAGTCACATCAGTGATAACATCAGACATATATTTATTTAATTCTTTTAGCTGATTTTAAATAAAGCATTTGATAAAGTATGCTTGGGTTTTATTTATACAGTTTTAGAATATAAGTATCATTTTTATAATATATTAGAATATTTAAATTTTCAAATTCAACCAAATGTTGCTTACCTTCCCAGTTGAAGAACCTTTTCATTTATTTCCAGACCGCCACCCAACTATGATAAATGTGCTGTGCTACAAAGTGGAACTCAAATAACTCCAATGGAAACCTGTCTGCAGTGATGACACAGTATAAAGAGCAAGAAAGTGCATGCAGGGAGGGAGGGGTGGTGGATGGGTCAAACAAACAAGAGACTTTGACTCAGGAGACCAGTGTTCACGTCCCATGTAAAATGTAGAGATTTTTTAGCTTGGTTACGTTGTGAATGTCACGTGACGAACATCACGACAAAGTCACTAACTAACTTAAGATACACAACAAAGGCTCTTATTTTAAGCCACACCATTATTTGTTTTCTAAACATAACCAACTAGTTTTGTGGCCTGTGTC
The DNA here is from genome assembly GCF_041903045.1 of Epinephelus lanceolatus. NCBI lineage: Eukaryota > Metazoa > Chordata > Actinopteri > Perciformes > Serranidae > Epinephelus > Epinephelus lanceolatus. Next base: position 16,654,317 of record NC_135755.1, read on the forward strand.
ATGTGAACACAGATGTTTATTTTGAAAAGACTGCCTGTAATGAGCAGAAATTGGCACGCTGTCCCTTAGCTTTAAAAACAGATGCTAGAGGGGTACCGCGAGTGTCATAGGTTAAAGCACAAGGCCACTGACTAAGCTGCCATATTTAATGGGTGGGACAATTTGAGTCAAAATAAAGGCTGGAATTAGAAATAACATAGATGATTGAGTAGTCTACAGCTGTCATTTTATCTGTCTGTCTTTCATCTGTGCCAAATAAACATTAAGGTTTGGGTAAATGTAAGTATGAGTCTGGAGTCTGTGCCAGATACCCAATATTAAAGGACTCTGATCGGGGTCATGTTGGTTTCTTTTTATGTATTGACACCACTCTTAATTCTCTTATAATGATAATTCCGTTGTTTTGTGAGTAACTTATTTTTGACCAATGACAATTTTAGATAAGTTAATGTGTATCTTCTTATATATGTGAAACAACCAAAAGATAAATGTACAATGTATTGATGGACATTATTCTCTTTCAGTGTCAGACACAAGGAGAGTTGTCATTCTGGGGAAAACTGGAGCTGGGAAAAGCAGCCTGGCTAACACCATACTTGGAGAGAAACCATTCAAGGTTGATGATACTGCTAACTCTGGAACAACTGCATGTCAAGCAGAAACCAAATCTGTCAATGGAAGAAACATCACTTTGATCGACACTCCTGGTTTTTTTGACACAGAGAAATCTGAGGAGGAGCTGAAGCGTGAGATGTGCTTTTCTCCTTGTACTTAAAGTGGAGAAATTCACCAAGCAGGAGCAGGCTGTCATCAACAAAATACACCAATACTTCTCTGAAGAAGTCTTCAAATATGCAACAGTTGTCTTCACTTATGGTGACCAGCTCAAGGGACAGACAATTGAGGAATTTGTCCATCAGAATAAGTCATTGAGTGATCTAGTGAATAAGTGAGGAGGCCGCTGCCATGTCATTGACAATGAATACTGGAAAGACAACCCAAAGGATGAATACAGGAGCAACAAGTACCAGGTGGAGAAACTACTTAACACAATAGTTGAGATAACAAAAGCAAACAATGGAGGCTGCTACACCAATGAGATGCTCCAAGTAGTACAGGAAATAACTGAAGAAAAGAAAAAGCACATTAGAAAGTCATCAGGAAACATGTCAGAGGAAGAAAACACACGGCAGGCTAAAGACAGGGCATTTAAGGAGATCTGGATCAGACTGGCAGGTGTTGGAACAGGTGCAGTGTTAGGAGCTATATTTGGTGTAGTAGTGATGGGTGAAGTAGTTGACTTAGCTTTAAAAAAAATATTGCCTGTGGCCAAAACTTTACAAGCAGCAAAAGAAGCAGCAGCAGCTGCTGGTGCAGGAGAAACAGCAGCAGGACCAGTAGCAGCAGCAACAAGAGCAGCAGTAGAAGGGGGACGAAGAGCAACTAGAAAAACATTGATCTCAATTGCAGGGCTATTTGCTGCACTGGGAGCAGTAGTGGGAGGTTATACGGGATATCATGCAGCTGAGGGAGCAGACACGCCATGGGAAGCAGCACAGATGACAACAGCTGCTGTCAAGAGGGGAGCCTGGTCTATTGTATCGACCATAGATGGAGTGGTAGCTTATTTTAATGTTTTCAGCAAACCACCAGATTCAAAGTAAAAAGGGAGTTAAAACCTATAATGAGCTGTGACTCCTGAAGACAGGGAGGAGAATTTATCAATAAAGTCGTGCCTGTGGATATTCTCATTTATCCAGGTCATAGTTTTCTCAAGGCAATTGAATCGAACGCAACTGGACTTAGTTTTGTCTTAGAAGTCGTTTCACCTCTTATCCAGGAGGCTTCATCAGTTCATGCTGATATCAGTAAAGTCTGGTCTCCCGGTTGATCACGTGAAAATCTTGTTTTAACCCATCGTTAACCTTTGAGCTGAAGTATGTTTACTTATGTCACAGGTTTTATCTTGTCTGAGCTTCAAGCACCTTTTCCTGTTTCACAATCTATCTTTGTGCCTCCACACCAGTGATAGGCCAGAGGCATTATGATTTCAGGTTGTCTGTCCTTCCATCCATCCATCTGTTTGTCCCTCCCATTCTTGCTAATGTAGTATCTCAAAAGAATGCCAAATTTGGCACCAATGTCCACTTGGACACAACCATGACCTGATTAAATGTTTGTGGTCACTGGTCAAAGGCCAAAGTCAATGTAACCTTGCATCAGCCTCAATCTCATGAGCACGACTCCTCTCGAACGCCTGGATGAAATTTTTTTGAATTTGGCAAAAATATCCACTTAGACTGAGGAATTAGGTGGTCGAAGGTCAAAGGTCAAAGTCAGTTAACTGCCAGAGTGCAAAAAAGCATCAAAATAGAGCTTGTTTTCTAAGGTCAGGGCTACATCCCAAATGTCCTCAAGTCCTAAAAAACACCCCCGCGTACAGTAAACGTCAGGGGGTTGAAAACAGGCAACTCATTTATTTTATTTATTGATGAATATTTCAATGTTTCTTTATTAACTGGTTGTCATTTTGCAAAAGTTGCCCCTGAGCACGGCAAGTTGAGTATCCCTGCTGTAAACTGAAGCTACAAACCACAAATATAAAATTGTTTTAATATATTTTATGTCTGAGATCTTTTAAAAATGTTGTAATCAAATCAATGTACTCATTGTTCACTGTTCTCTGTTGCAAAAGCTAATCAGCAAATATCATTTAATCTATGTACAACATCACTTTGTTCAAATAGCTGTGATTGTTAGTGGATTAAAATGTATGACCAAGATAAATATGAACAATCAATAAACTCAAACTTGTGAAAAAATTTGATTTGATTTACTTGGTAAAGTAACCCACACACTCTCACACAGCTCACTAGATGTCCCTCGATCACAAAATATCTCCTTCTGGTGTCCAAGAGCCAAAGACTTCTGTTTAATCTTAATCAGTGCAAATCATCTGTTAATCTGTACACTCATATTCTGTATTAATTATTAACTTTACTTCATCCTTCAGTCTCTCCTGATTGAAATACAACTGTGAAAGGAGGCTTTTGGCATCAGCGTTTGACAAATCCCTGACTGAATACTTGACAAAGCAGCAGTATTTGACGATTTAGGAATGGGAACATTTTGACGAGTCACATGTTTGGTTGTTGTTACACACAGACAATTGTGTTAATCATCTAGCCAATAAAATCTGAGCAGAGTATACCATGTCATCTATATCTGAGGAAGATTTGCTGGGAGTTTTGTCACGTCCTATAAAGTATTTATGAAGAGAAACCGCCAGAAAACACCAAGCTGTGTCACACTGCAGTGTAGTCCAGTAACCTCTAGATGGCAGCACAGAACAGTATTAGTTGAAGAAGAGATTTTGGCCACTGACAAGTTTAAGTTCAATGTTCTGTCTCCTTCACCAACTGATGAGAGCAGTGGTGGAAGATAAATACATTAACTCAAGTACTGTACTTAAATACAATTCTGACATACTTGTACTGGACTTTTGTACAATTTTGATTTTGTCTTTCTTTATACTTACTTACTAATCTACCCAGTAGCATAAATAAGTATCACGATCAATCACCCTCAACTCTGAAATAAAAATAATATCAAGCAGAAACCAAATTTGTTAATGGAAAAAGCATTAATTTGATCAACACTCCCGCTTTCTTCAATGCAGATAGATCTAAGGAGGAGCTGCAGCAGAGTAGTTTGCTTGCTTTACAGCTTGTTATATCAGTATCAGAGTGCGCTCCTGGGCCTCATGTTTTTCTTGCCAACAGTTGCAACATGCCTTTGCTGTTCCCTCTTTCACTTTAAATACAATTAGAATGAAATGGGTGGCAAAAATTAAAAGGTGTGTCGCAGAAAACAGGAAACATACAGAGAAGAGGAATGTGGTAGCGCTACTGCCAAAACTGTCAAGGTGTGTAGCAGGGTTGTCAAGGTATAAGAAACCAAACTGGTAGATTCGGCAAACACTTTCACACACATTCTAACCGTCTCAACTCTGTGATATATTGTCGTGAGTTACTTCACTTGTGACAACATGGACGGTAAGTTACTGTCTTTCAGTTTTTTTCTGTCAGGACTGAACACTGCACACTGAAATTTAGATAAAAGATATTATGTATGAAATCATTTTTACAGTGCACAAGTGCTACACGTAGATGACTAGAGATAAAGAGATAAACTAGGTATGATGTTGTTGCTTATTAATCTGCTCGTGGGCCTCTTTTTATGTACTGATACCATTCTTCATTTCCTTATTATGCTAATGAAGCTTTCCTTTGTTAAATGTTGCTGTTGTCCCTGACCTCATATGAATAGAGGAAAAGTCCACTAGCTGCTAGGCTAATACAATGTAAAATGCCACACGCTTATGCTAAAAACATTAGCATGTTGTATTTGTGGGGAAAATGTGTCCAGCAAAAGACAAGTGCTTTGTCTGTGAATGCTGCGAGTTATAGTGAAGCTGATTTGTGTACTTGTGTTTGAAATTGTCTCTATTAAGCCATGTTTAATGTGTGTTTTGGGTGTTTTGAATCAAATTAACAAGTAAAAATCCCCCTTAAAACCATCACAGTATAAACCAAAAATGTGGTACTGTTCTTAGTCTGTCAAGCGGCACTTTTGAAAAGTGTTTCGCCCAAGCATAACTCAGGCTCTAGAACAGATTAGAATTGTTTGTGGTTATGAATCTGCTTGTTGGCCTCTTTTCATGTATTGACACCATTCTTCACTTCCTTATTATGCTAATGAAGCTACCAGTGCTAACTGCTTTCTGACCAGTGTGGATTTTAATTGTAATTGAGTTCATGTGTATCTTCTTAAACATGAAAACAATCAAAAGTAGAATGTACATTATGATTGATGGACATTGTTCTCTTTCAGTGTCAGACTGGAGACTTGTCATTTTGGGAAAAACTGGAGTTGGGAAAAGCAGCCTGGCAAACACCATATTTGGAGAGAAACTGTTTACAGTCAACAACACTGCTAACTCTGGAACAAGAGAATGTCGAGCAGAAACCAGATCTGTCAATGGTAGAAGCATCACTTTGGTCGACACTCCTGGTTTCTTCGACACAGATAAATCTGAGGAGGAGCTGAAGCGTGAGATACTGAGGTGCATCATAGAGTGCGCTCCTGGGCCTCATGCTTTTCTCATTGTGCTTGAAGTAAAGAAATTCACAGAGCATGAGAAGGCTGTAATCAACAAAATACACCAATACTTTTCTGAAGAAGTCTTCAAATATGCAACAATCGTCTTCACTCATGGTGAGCAGCTCCCTGAAGGAGAGAAAATTGAGGATTTTGTCTGCCAAAATAAGTCTATGACCGATCTGGTGAAGAAGTGCGGAGGCCGCTGCCATGTCATTGATAATAAATACTGGAACAACCAACAGAATGAATACAGGAACAACCAGTTCCAGGTGAAAGAGCTACTCAAGACAGTAGAAAAGACATTGCTGGCAAACGAAGGAGGCTGCTACACCAATGAGATGCTACAAGCAGTGGAGGAAAAAATACAACAAGAGGAGAAGCGCATCAGAAAGTCATCAGGAAACATGTCAGAGAGAGAGATCAGAAAGCAGGCTAAGAGCAGAGCATTTGAGGGGCTTTGGATCAAACTAGCAGGTTTTGTAACAGGTGCATTGTTAGGAGCTTTTTTGGGTTTAAACAAAGGGCAAAAGATAGCCAAAATGGCAGCAGCTTTAGGGTCAGCAGCAGGAGGAAAAGCAGAGACGGTATTAACCACACTTGCAGTGGCATCTGCTGCTGTAGTGGAAGCAGTGAAAGGAGGTTTACAAGGATATGAGGCAGCTGAGGGAGCAGACACACCCTGGGAAGCAGCTAAAAGGGCAGCAGAGGCTGTCATGAAGGATGAAGGTTTGGGGGAAAGCCAATCACAGCCAGCGTTGAAACAGAGTCAGAATCTGAAGTGAATGAAAATGAGCTGTGACTCTACAAGACAAGGGACATAATGTATCTTTAAAAAGTCAACTATTGAGTTGATTATGTTTATTCATATGTAATAAGTAAGAGGTTGTTCTTAGCTGACCTTAACCACTGAGTGTCTGTTTGATGTGTAGTTAAGTGCTTTAATTGTAAACTGTAGCCACAAACCACAAATATAAATTGTTTTAACATCTTTTACACATTAGTCCTTTCAAAATGTCAAACCAGTGTACACTGTTGGCTGCATTTCTGTCTTTAGTTGATATATCGACAATTGTTCCCAGTCGAGAAAGCTAACCAGAAAATATCACTTAATTCAAGTATGTACGATATCATTTTGTCAGACAGGTCTTCTGATGCTTCTGCAAAAATAGCTGTGTTTCTTTGTGGGTTGCACTGTATCACCAAGGCAAATATGAACAAGCAATAAAGTGAAATTTATGGAAAAATGTGATTTGAGTGATTAAAGTTTTTACTTGGTAAGGTAAAGCTGCCTCATCTCCACCATACACACACACACTTGGTAAACTAGAATAAACGCAGAATGAGAGCACAGGAGAAAAGACACCACTGGCACAGAAACCACTGGCAGGTGAAGTGAATAACATTGATCATCTTGTTACAATGCAGTGTTCTGCTGGGAAACTTTTGGCTCCTGACATTCATGTTGATACCACTTGACACGCAGCACCCACCCAAACACCACTGTGGACCTAGTACACCCCCCCAGTGGCAACATTGCCTCACTGCAAAAACTGCTCAGGAGTGGCCCGAAGAACGTGACAGAGAGCTCAACACATCGACCTGGCCTCCAAATTCCCCAGATCCCAATCTGGTTGAGTATTCGTGGGGCGTGCCAGTAACCCAGACGTACCCCAATCTACAGTGGGGTCTTCTTGGATTGGACTTGGCTCTGACATGTCAAGGCATGGACACGGGACCTCTAGGGGGGGCTTTGGAGTCTGGCACTGGGGCGTTGGCGGTGGATACTTTGAGATCTGTCGGTTGTGAGGTGGGGTACTGGCACGTCCTACAGATGCTTGATCAGATCGAGATCTGGGGAATTGGAGGCCCGGTTGATGCCTTCTTTGTCATGTTCCTTGGGCAATTTCTGAGGGAGTTGGTCCGCAGCAGTCAAGTGGCATCCACATGAATGCCAGGACCAAAGGTTTCCCAGTAGAGCATGGCATTGTGACGAGATGGTCAGTATTGTTCATGTCATCTGTCGGTGGTTTTAATGTTTTGGCAGCACAAGAACAAGCACTTAGTACAAGATCAATAGAAGCAGGGGTCTACCACTCCAGACAGGACCACAGGTGCAGGCTGTGCAAAGATGCTCCTGAGACAGTTCAGCACATAACAGCAGGCAGGGAGAGCGTACATAGAACGCCATAACCAAGTGGCTGGCATAGTGTACAGGAACATCTGCACTGAGTATGGGCTGAAAGTCCCAAGGTCAGAATGACAGACATCTCCTAAGGTGGTTGAGAATGACCGAGCCGAGATCCTGTGGGACTTCCAGATCTAGACTGACAAACTGGTGAAACCAACTGGACATTGTGCTGATCGACAAACAACAGAGGAAGGCATTAGTGATAGATGTAGCAATCCCGAGCGACAGCAACATCAGAAAGAAGGAACACAAGAAGCTTGAAAAATATATGTACAGCTGTTTGAGGGAAAAACACCAAACACTAAAACTACCCACTAAAACTGTCTACAGTTTGAACACTAGGGGGCACCAGCATCAAACTGTTTAGTACATCCTTGAGTTAGACATGCACAACTCATACTTCACTTCTAGACTGAGGGACTCTTCAACTCCTTCAAGTTGAACAGACAAACTTCTACTTCCTGTATACATACCCTGCACAGGCGCCGGCGCCAGCTCAAACAGGTTCCTCACACATTCCTCAGTCTTTACATAACTTCAGTGTGAGATAGAGCTGGGACAATATCAGAGGCCTACACGGTTGATCCCTTCACAGTTATCATGGCCCAAAGAATTCATGATAGCAATATTATCGCGATTAACGATAGAACATATTTTGTAAATGAAATACACTAAAAATATGAGTGCAGGGAGGTGGAGAGGGAGACAAAGCTGGGACGAAAAGAAACTGGATTATTTACAGGACACTATCATATGTGTACTATTAACACAAAATCAATATTTCATTTTTAAATATCACAGTTATCATCAGTAGTTATCTATAACAACACCCCTAGTTTGTGGTAAATATGTCGTTCAGGGATAAACAAGTTAGCGCGAATGAAATGAGCAGCTCTGATGTTGCAGTTCTTACCATTTCATATTAGTTTTGTTTGTCCTGCAGAAAATTATTCATGATTCAGAGGACCATTTCCTCTTATATCCCATCGTTTCCCACCTTTCAGCTTCTATGCGTGCTGTGCTGTTTACCTTCATGGCGTTCAGTGCTGCAGTACACGGGGCCTCGCTGCGCTACGGAGGCATGGCTGGCCGGTGCGTCTTCTGCTGGCCATTTAGCTTCATCAACTGCCAGACTGGTGTTTGTCAGTGCCTGAGAGGACAAGAGATGAAGGAAGGAGACACACTGAGTGACAGAGAACAGAAATATAGATGCTAAGAGCTTGAGTGGCTTAGCAGAAAAATGTAGCTGAACTTCTGACAAAAAAAATGAATGACTCTTCCCTATTGGTGTTTCATTGTAAAATACTGACATAACAAAAACCATAAAATCCAAACAAGTCAACACACTGGAACAACAGCCGCATGGATGGATTACTGAATGAGTCTACCAGGCACAGGTCCGGGTGGCCCTGCAAAATGTTACTCAAATTAACACGTACTGATGATGAAGGGACACAAAATGGTCTCAAAATGACACAAGACAACCAGAAAAAAACGACACAAAATAAACTCAAAGTTACACAGAATGACTACAAAGAGACGCAAAGCTAGAACAAGGAGACAAAACCACCACAAAGTGTCCAGGGGCCTTTTGTCTCATAATACACCCATGAGCACAAGAGATTTATTCATTTAAGAGAGAAGAAATGTATTACTACATCTGAGACACACCAGCTCTCTCGCTGCTGATGGGAAAGCCTCTTATGCAATCAAAGGGCACTCTCATCACAACCTAACAAGGTGTTAAGTAGCCTGTGGGTCTTATTTTATTTATTTATTCATTTTTGCCACTAAGGCTTTGAAAAAAAATACTTAAGCTGTCATTTTGTCCTTATAACAAAGTTTAGTATCAAAATGTGTGAGAGCAAATAAATGTTTTTGTAAAACTGATTAACATTGAATTTTAAAGCATGTGTTGGGGAGTAGTGTGTGCTGTGATTGTGATTGAATATGTTGTGGCTTTCATAATGTAGTAAACAGCTGCAACATGCCTTTGTTGTTCCTGTTGTCACTTTGTATTCAGCAAAGAAATCAAACAAGCAATAAATGAGTAGTTATATTTTTTAACACAGAACTGATATCTAAATTATCAAATGATATGTTCATTTCAAGTACAGGTAAAAAAACCTGTTGTTGTTAATGTGAATGTTATCAGGAAAATGTTATTAAGTGGGAGCTTTGCTTGGTTTGGGAAAGAGAGGTGGATTTATTTGACTTTTACTTAAATGAAAAGAATAGCAGCAGCAGCAGCTGGTTTGTTATTAGGAACAGTCAGGTATGTCTGCTGCAGCCCCTGAGTGAGCTGAGCGCAAAGGCACATGACATCACATTTGTCCATTGAAGCCCTGCCCACAGTTTTATACACAGGAACCCGTCAATCATAGCAACAAGCTGCTGGAGAGAATATGTTTAAAGTACTCTTTCTTTGTAGTCAACATGTACGTATTTCACCAGGGTAAACCTGAAGTCACTCCACATGTGCTCCTAAAGTTCCCTTCTCATCAGCTCGACTGCCCCTCAGGTCTGAGCAGGTGGGCTACTTTTAATAAGTTCCTCTTGACTTACAGCTGAACTGCTTATTGTTTGACAGAGTGAAATACTTGTTTATATTCATTGTTTGAATTTACAGTTTCTGTTGTAAAGTTAACAAGACCAAGAAAACTGGAAGTCAGGATTTGAAGAGAGAGAACCACATCATGGTCTGGGAGGACGACAGAATTGTTTGTGACGTCTCTGAGGAATGTGGTAGAGCTACTGCCGAAAGCGTCAAGGTGTGACAGGGTTGTCAAGGTACAAAAAAAACCCAACACACACTCTTGCAGCATTCACACTGACTAACTGTCGCTCCAGAGTTACTTTGCTATTGACAACATGGCCGGTAAGTTATTTTCTTTCAGTTTTTTCCTGTCAGAACTGAACACTGCACACTGAAATTTAAATATTAGCTATTTTGTTTTTACTTCTTTTTACAGTGCACAGGTGCTTCACTTAGATGGCTGTCTACTTCCTTGTCTTTTTCATATTGTCGAACAGTCACTGGTACTGTTAAAAATGATTTATGCTTGGGCACGCAACACTTTTGATGAGTGTTGCTCGACAGAAATGAGAGAATTTCAACAGAAAAAAGAGTTGTGTGAAACTCTCCTTTCATGTCATGCACCTGGAGAATTTTAAGTCACGAATTATGTCATATTTTGTCATGCAATATGATTGGTAGGGTTTCTGTTGTCTTCATGGAGATAGTAATTTTTAATCCACACCGACTCTGACCTGCATTCAGCGTCTCAGTCCATAGAGTCAGGTTTCTGTCAGAAGGAGCTCCTTTACAGCTGAGAGGACAGAGGCTGGCCAAACTGCCCTCACCAGGCTGACTGACAGCAGACATTCACTGAATCAGAATATTTTTCATGTCAGCGCCATAAGAAGAAATTGAGTGTTTATATTTATTGATTCAACGATTTTATTTCCCTGCCCACTGCAGTGAGGGGGATCTGCTGCTCACACAAACATTGAGGGCTGATCAATGTAGATACAGTTAATAAGTTAAAAACACATATTTGTGGGATTGTAAAAAGCTGTTTTAGGCTTTATTAATAAACATGACAGAAATAGGGTTGTAGCATAAAAAAACTCAGGGTGTCTGTGGTTACTCTGGAGAATACTAATGCAGGATTTATACCTCTGCATCGGATCAACAACGTACCTATGACATAGGCTCTGCCACATGGAGCGTACGCTGTACCATACGCTGTAGTCTGACATCCACGTCCCCAGAAATTTAACTACACATTGCGGCGACGCAGACCTGTCTATTTTTGTAAGCTGAAACCATTTCCCTCAGTGGAAAAGAAGCTTTTATTTGTTTTAATTTCACAGATAAGAAACAATAAATAGTGAAGACAATAAAGCCTCCACAAGCATTTTAAGTCTTGTGTGTGATTTATCCTGACTTCATATGAGCAGAGGAAATCTCCGCTTAGCGCTTGGCTAATTTATACAATGTAAAATGCCATAGGCTTGTGCTAATAACGTTAGCGTGTTATATTTGTTTGGAAAACGTGTTTAGTATAAGACAGTTGTTTTGTCGGTGAACCCTGTGAGCTGTAATGGAGCTGAATTTTGTAACGTTTCTTTTGTTAAATGTTGCTGTTGTCCCTGGCTTCATATGAGTAGAGAAAAAGTCTGCTAGCTGCTAGGCTAATTTATACAATGTAAAATGCCGTAGGCTTGTGCTAAAAGCATGTTGTATTTGTGGGGAAAATGTGTCCAGATAAAGACAAGCGCTGTCTGCGAATGCTGCGAGTTATAGTGAAGCTGATTTGTGTACTTGTGTTTGAATTTGTCTCTATTAAGCCATGTTTAATGTGTGTTTAATGTGTGTTTAATGTGTGTTTTGAGTCAACTAAACTTGACAGCACTTTACAGAAACCCCAATGCCCACTAGTGTTTTGGAGGTGTAACTGCAGAGTGACACAGACACACCACCACACAAATATAAATGCTCACAACGGCGTAGGCTACAGCGTAGGGTCTGCCACACAAGTATAAATCCCCCTTAAAACAGTCAAAGCATAAACTAAAAATGTGGCACTGTTCTTAATATAGGTGTATCTGTCAAGTGGCCCTTTTGAAAAGTGTTTCGCCCAAGCATAACTCAGGCTCTAGAAGAGATCAGAATTGTTTGTGGTTAATCTGCTTGTTGGCCTCTTTTTATGTATTGACACCATTCTTCACTTTCCTTCTTATGCTAATGAAGCTATAAATGCTAACTGCTTTCTCACCAGTGATGACTTTATTACAATTTAGTTCATGTCTATTCTCTTATACATGAAAACAACCCAAAGACAATAGTTCAGTATTACTGATGGACATTATTCTCTTTCAGTGTCAGACAGGAGAATAGTCATTTTGGGAAAAACAGGAGTTGGGAAAAGCAGCCTGGCTAACACCATATTTGGAGAGGAACTATTCAATGTTGACCACAGTCTCAACTCCGGAACAAGAAAATGTCAAGCAGAAACCAGATCGGTCAATGGAAGACGCATCACTGTGATCGACACTCCTGGTTTCTTCGACACAAATAGACCCGAGGAGGAGCTGAAGCGTGAGATAGTGAGGTGTATCACAGAGTGTGCTCCTGGGCCTCATGCTTTTCTCATTGTGCTTGGAGTAGAGAGATTCACAGAGCACGAGCAGGATGTCATCAACAAAATACACCAATACTTCTCTGAGGAAGCTTTGAAATATGCAACAATCGTCTTCACTCATGGTGACCAGCTCGATGAAGAACAGACAATTGAAGATTTTGTCTGCAAGAATCAGTTTGTGACCGATCTGGCGAAGAAGTGTGGAGGTCGCTGTCACGTCATTGATAATAAATACTGGCAGAACAGCCAACAGGATGAATACAGGAACAACCACTTCCAGGTGAAGGAGCTACTGAAGACAATAGACAATGTAACTGGGGAAAACAAAGGAGGCTACTACACCAATGAGATGCTACAAGCAGTGGAGGAACTAATACAACAAAAGAAGGAGCACATTAGAAAGTCACCACAAAAACTCTCAGAGGAAGAGATCAGAGAGCAGGCTAAGGGTAGAGTGTCAGAGAAGATTTCAATCAAACTGGCAGGTGCTGCAACAGGAGCACTGTTAGGTGCTTTATTTGGTTTTAATATCACAGCAGCTGTAGGAGCAGCAGTAACTGAAGCTGCAGTGGTAAAGGCTGCCAGGACAGGAGGTTTTGCAGGATATCACGCAGCTGAGGCAGCAGACACAGCAATGAAAGCAGCCAAGATGGCAGCAGTGTCTGTCTTAAAGAGAGCACATGATGTTTTGGACGAACTATCACAGCCAAAGTTAAAGCAGAGCAAATAACCCCCAAAATGAGCCGTGGCTCTAAAGTGGTGACGAAACAGTACAGAGTAGAACGGTTCTATTACCATCATCCACCACTTTTGACAGCAGAGACATAAAATAGATAATGTGATGTGTATGAAACTGAACTGAAGTGAACTGGACTGCTGGGTGGAAAAGAGGCATTACAGAAAGGGGAGATAATGTTTTGATTTATCGCAAAAGAGTCATGCCTCCCTGTAGATTGCATGAAAATCTTTATAAACTATCGTCAACCATTGAGTTGGTTATGTTGATATGTTCATATGTAATAATTAATAGGTTGTACTTTTTGTCTGAGCTTCAAACTTATTCCTGTCTTACGGGTTTACAACGAAATAGTGGTTTGATGTGTTGTCCAGTGCATGTAGCCTGCAAAAAAATACATATATATATATCATTTGTATCCTTTAATAGATAAGATTTTATTACTATTATCATCATTTTATCAATCCAGTGTACCCTGTAAGCTGTATTTCTGACTTCCCTTGAAACATTGCACACTGTTTGTTGTTGCAAAAGCTAAATAGAAAATATCATTTACTGTGTGTACAGCATCATTTTTGGGGAGATTTTAATATATAACCAAGGTAAATGTGAAGAATTAATTAACTGAAACATGTGAATTTCTTGTACTTGAGTAAATAAAGTTTAATTTGATCAAGTAATCAGTTTCTGAATGGTGCATGGTGATAGCAGAAGAATCCAAAAATGTTTATCATGGATGGATGGATGGATGGATGGATGGATAGATAGATAGATAGATAGATAGATAGATAGATAGATAGATAGACAGACAGACAGACAGACAGATAGATAGATAGTCACTGAAACACGGCCAGACGACAACGTAAGCTATAAAGGTGAAAAGTGGAGGACTTCGACCCAGGAGGCTGGTGTTTGCTTCCTGTAGGAATGTAAAGTCAAACCATGATGTTTTTTTCTCAACCTAACCACGTATATGTGTTGGCTAAACGTTACCACATGCTTTTGTTGTCAAAGGAAGAAAACGTCAATCTTTGTGCCAACATACCTTAATTATTAAAAAGATTGTGCGCATCTGACACAATGCACGTAACCAGCTCAAGTTGGCACGGCATCCCAGAACCTCAACAACAGACGCACCCAGGCTACCTTGCACGTCATATGCAGGCGTTGAAAGTCCGCGACCAAGTGGCAAAATGTGACAAGGTCGGAATGAGAATGTGTTGTGCTTTATTGAACAGGGGGGAAAAAATCACCACTTTGTTTGATCTGTTGTAATCTTAACAAATGAAAAAAATGCAGTTAATCAGTTAATGTTTAATCATAGATATTTCATCAACTATTTCAATGTGCGGACGACTGTAGTACTGTCCCTATGGGTCTTCGTCAAGAGTATTTCTACACTTAGTGTAGAAGGTGACATTTCCAACTAAAGGTGGGATGCCCATTTATTTGGTGAAACTTCTGAGATCGCCACAATTCAAGGAAATGCATTGAGGTCAAGGTAAAACTGACCAAGAAAAAATAAGCAATCGATTGAAATTTGCAAATGAACATCCAGTGGTGCCACTGTAGCAAATTCAGTAGCATAATTTTATTATATTTTGTTTACCAACTGTGATAATTATTTAATTGGTGCAATCCTGAAGTGCTATGTAGATTTTTTTTAAAATATGTTTTTGTTATAAATGCTGCTGTAATGCAGGAAAGGAAACCTGTGTTTGTTTTTTAAAATAGTGAACACATATTAAAAAACACACAAGAACTCATAGAGGAAACGTGTAAAATGTCATACAATATAAATGTTATCAAAATAGATGAGGAAAAAGAAAACAAGATTAAATTAAATATGGTGATGTGAAGCCTCTCACTGCCTCAGCTGCCAAACAAAGATGAAAACAGGCATTGTAAAAGCCTGACATTATTCTCCCTTTGCAGTGTAAAAACTAAAATAATATTAGTAATAATTATAATAATAGTACAAACCCCTCATGATCACTGAAATATGACGGTAACACTACTGAATCTATATTAAATTGTGTTGTTTTCACACACATATGGTCAATTAATGTGCCTGTTCCTGGGTAGTTTGTTTGACAACTGCACATACCCTTTTTCTGCATATTGTTTCAAAAATGTCATCATTAGTGAATTCTCCCGTGACAGCAACTGCGTCACATATTGGATCTAGCCAATCAAATAACTTGCCGAAATGTTCTTCAAACAAAAACATGGCTCAGGATGATGGTCTGTAAATCACTGCTATTACTGTGTTTTAAGTCACGCACTCGCAGACTAAACTTCAATGACATCTGCTGTTGTAAGAATGCTGTATGTCAAGTCTCTGCACTATACATGCCAATGGGCTTGCAAAGCAACCAATGTAGTGTTGTTGCCGCTCTATGATGAACTTCGAGCAGAACTATCAAATGTATCGCTACTGATGTTTACAGGCCCAATGAGTGAGTAGCAGCCATTTTCTTTAACAGGAAAACAGTTAAGCTGCAAATGTTGTGTATATGGTCGAATCTGCAGCGTGTCATGTCATATTTTGCGTGCAATTCGTGTTCTGTCCTATTTTCACAGAGAAAACCTGGCATGCACTGAATTGCTTTTGAATGTCATGGGTGGCTTTGTCTTCAAAGTCTCAGTCATTCTGCTAAACTTGTTACACGGGTTCATGCCACACATGCCTGTCCTGCAGCAGGTAGTTTCCTATGTGACACAACAGTAATTCCTTGTACTTTATATACTGTACGAACCCAAGCCAGTTTAAAGGAAAACTGCAAAACAATCCACGTTTACAAGTGATCCTATCCTCTTGCGTCTTCACCAGTTTCACGCCTCTTCAACAAATCTGCGTTACTTGCTTACAGTGGCGTTCCTTTTAAATGTGTCCTCAATGTATTAAGAAACTCTGCAAAGACAGCATCTTTCTGTCTAACAATAGTCCTTAATTGGACAACTATAAATACGCTGTACCACAGGTTCACACCTACATTGTCAACATGCATATAAATTGGTTGAGAGAGTGAACTTTCAGCGAACTGAATAAAAAATCAAGTGAAGGCTCTCTGAGGCCACTCACACCCCCAACACACAATACATTCCTGTTTTCAAAGGAAATGTACAGTTTCTGCTCGTTACATGCAGACAGTCATTTTCAAGATAAACATAGGATTCCCTTAAGTTAGGCAACAAAAGTCCCTGGTTACGTAAGGCTAGGGTTAGGGTAAGGGTTAAAGGATAACTTCGGTATTTTTCAGCCTGGGCCCTATTTCCCCATGTGTATGTGTGCGTATGATTCATAGGTACAACTCACTCTAAAATTGCTTCAGTATTGAGGGAGCCGCATGCAGGGGGCAAATGCGTCCCATATAAATTTGCGCATTAAAAGTGCTTTTTTCGCCACTGACCAGTTCAGATCGCCAGTGTTATCTCTGTAAATAGCATACTAAGCGTTTCCCTTACCCTTCACCTCTTCCTGGCCGTGACGTCATCTCGCGAGAACTTTGCTTGTTGCCGGAAGAAAACAGAGGAGCCATGCTGAGCGCCGCTCCGAATGGCACTGGTTGTCCCGGAGTACAGCTGAGAGTTTTACTGCATTGATTGAAAACAATGGTTTGTGTTTGTGGTTATCCGAATTGCAATAACAGGATGTCGCGCAACACCCCGTACAGCTGTCATAGGCTGCCTTTGTCGGACGGCGAGATGCTGTGGCTAGTTGTGCTACAAATGGATGCTAACACTCCTGTCCAGACACTGCGCCTTGCAGACCATCGGGTCTGCAGTGCTCACTTCTCCCAAGATGACTACTGCCAGCCGAAGAAGAGAAGACATCCAATCCCGAAACACCTCTTCTTCAAGAAAACAGCTGCCCCACGAGTAGAGAGAGCTACAGACACAGTGGAGCAAAGCTCTCGTGAGATGACGTCACACAGCCCAGAGGTAAGGGAAACGCTTAGTATGCTATTTACAGAGATAGCACTGGTGATCTGAACCGGTCAGTGGCGAAAAAAGCACTTTTAATGCGCAAACTTATACGGGACGCATTTGCCCCCTGCATCCGCCTCCCTCAATACTGAACCAATTTTAGAACGAGTTGTACCTATGAATCATACGCACACATACACATGGGGAAATAGAGCCCAGGTTGAAAAATACAGAAGTTGTCCTTTAATAAAAAAAAGTACGTGTTTAGGTTGAGAAAAAAACATGGTTCGGCTTAAAATAAGTATAAATGTCATGTCACGTGACACAGTCCACCTTTACTAGAGAGCCTTTCTGGAACAGTAGGTGTAGAGGTCACTAAATGGCCTGAGGCGTCCTCTGTATGGTCCTTTGGGTGCCAACTTGATGATCATCAAATTGAATGGACATTGTTTGAGGAAAAGTATCAGCAGCTCAGAGCACAGAGCTCATTAATAAGTCCATCAATCACATTCATATTTTTAGTCAACATGATAGGTGTATTTCCCCCCAGAACCAGCTTCTCAGCTAAACATGTATTATACACTTTAGTATGATGTGCATGCATTAACTCAAGTTTCCCTGTTTTCTTATTATATCCAAAATCCTGAGCATCTATTTCTACCTATTCTTGACATGTTTTCAATAAATGCCCAATTATTAATAACTTGAACATTTGCTGGGCAAATTATGCACAAAGACGAACTGTCTTCACCAGTTTCATGCTTCCTCAACAAATCAATGACACTCGCTTACAGTGGCGTTCCTTTTGAATGTGTCTACGTTGTAGTTAATAGCCTTGTAAACACAGCGTCTTTCTGCTTCACAAAAGTTTTTAATTGGACAACTTTAAATACACTCACAACGTCAACATTCGGTGGCTTCCCATTTACTGGAGGCAACTGGAAAAAAATCTCCAATAGCAACCACGCTTACATTACAACCCTGTCTCATTCTGAAGTCGTCCTGTATTGCCGCTTGGTCAGTGATTTCAGCATCAGACACAGACAAAGAAAGTTGTCCTTTCACGGTGGTGTGCTATGCGGCCAGGTGGCGTCAGTGTGAAATGGCGCCTGACGGTGTCAGTGTGAAACACGGCCGGACGACAACGTAAGCTAAAAAGGTGAAAAGTGGAGGACTTCGACCCAGGAGGCTGGTGTTTGCTTCCTGTAGGAATGTAAAGTCAAACCATGATGTTTTTTTCTCAACCTCAGCACGTATATGTGTTGGCTAAACGTTACCACATGCTTTTGTTGTCAAAGGAAGAAAATGTCAATCTATAGTGCTGTGCCAACATACCTTAATTATTAAAAGGACTGTGTGCATCAGACACAATGCACGTAACCAGCTCAAGTTGGAACAGCATCCCAGAGCCTCAACAACAGACGCACCCAGGCTACCTTGCATGTCATATGCAGGTGTTGAAAGTCCGCAACCAAGTGGCAAAATGTGACAAGGTCGGAATGAGAATGTGTTGTGCTTTATTGAACAGGGGGGAAAAAATCACCACTTTGATTGATCTGTTGTAATCTTAACAAATGAAAAAAATGCCATCAGTTAATGTTTAATCATAGATATTTCATCAACTATTTCAATGTGCGGACGACTGTAGTACTGCAAACTATTTATCTGTTCCGCACCCAAGGGCGTGTAAGATCTATTCATATCTGCCAAATGCCAAATGTCTTGTGAATAGTTGAAGCATGTAAATTGTATGCAGCAATGCCGGTCAGAGCAGTTAACAAAAGACAAACAAGACAAACATCCTCAGGGTGACGACACACTGTCATTAGTAATCTTGATGCCTCAAACTGTAGCGCTCTAATGAAATGGCTCTTTCCTGTCCCTCTCTGTATACATATACTGTATATGTACATATATATATCTGCTGAGGTGTTCAGTGGTGTTTTTTCTAAAAATGTCTTCAACTGAAAAAGTTGCTAATGATAAGTGTACTATACACATACAATGTAATGTATACAACATAATGTGAACTTTTTGTTGCAATAAAAAAAAAAATCTATTACACTGTTGGTACTTCTTACATTATGGTGGGTGCTCCCAAAATTTTGCTGGTGCTCCTAACTTCAAAAAGTTAGGAGCACCAGTGCTACCATGTAAAAAAGTTAATTTCAAGTCCTGAGTAAGGAAATGAAGCAGGCGATTAAAATAAGATGAGGTGTTGGAGACAACAGGAAACATACTCCCAGTCAGGTTTAGTAGCAGATTCAGGCAACTTTTCTCTTTGAAAGAAGTCACTGCAGCAGCTGTTGTTGTAAGCTACTGTCATTACCGTCTGTCCTGCATCTCTCTCTGTCTCTCTTTCTGTCTCACTGTGTCATGCGGATTACTGTTAATTTATTATGTTGATCTGTTCTGTACGACATCTATTGCACATCTGTCCGTCCTGGAAGAGGGATCCCTCCTCAGTTGCTCTTCCTGAGGTTTCTTACGTTTTTTTCCCCGTTAAAGGGAGTTTTTTGGGGAGTTTTTCCTTATCCGCTGTGAGGGTCCAAAGGACAGAGGGATGTTGTATGCTGTAAAGCCCTGTGAGGCAAATTGTGATTTGTGATATTGGGCTTTATAAATAAAATTGATTGATGGATTGACTGCAGCAGTAGCAGCAGCTGGTTAGCATTAGACACAGTCAGGTGTGTCTGCTGCACCCACTGAATGGGTTTTATCAGATTTGATTTTCAGTGGCAACGTGAGCAAACAGTCCCATTGTCATCACCAGAATTGTTTGTGATGTTTGAGGAATGTGGTAGAGCTACTGCTGAAGCATCAAGGTTAGACAGGGTTGTCAAGGTATAGAAAGAAAAAAACAAAAGTGGCAGATACAGCAAACACATTCACACATGCTTTGGCAGTCGCGTCACTGTGAGTAATTGTCACTCCAAAGTAACTTCGCTTTCGACAACATGGACGGTAAGTTGTCTTTCGGTTATTTCTGTCCGGACTGGACATTGTGCATTTAGTTGCAAGACACAGAAATTTTGATAATAGCTGTTTTGTTTAAAATCATTTTTTACAGTGCACAGGTGCTACACGTAGATAGCTGTCTTTTTCCCTCTCTTTTTTAAGTGTTGAACTTTTTTGATTGGTACTGTTGGAAGATTATAAGATTACTGTTGGAAGAGATAATTTACGCAAGATGTTCTTGGTTATTAATCTGCTCGTTGGCTTCTTTGTTTGAATCAACACCACTCTTCATTCATTTCTTGCTAATGAAGCTATAAGCAGGGGTGTGGCAGAAAGAATTGTGACTGATTACCTTAGACCCAAAGGGGAGGGGGCTAAAAAACTTGGAATGAAAAGTTTAGTTTTGTTTGCAATTCTTTATTTCAAATCAGTTGAGAGAGTGAACACTGGAAAATGAGGAGTGGAGGGTCTCTGACCCCCAATTTCCACCAGATGCATGCTGGTTGCGTCTGCGGTCCGGCATGGCAGCGGAGCCGATTACATTCAATTCTAGTCAATGTGTGTGTTTCCACCGGCTCCGGCTGTGCTACGTTCCGGCTCCGTCTCAGCTCCGGCACTCCAGAGCCCTCCGCAACAGATACACAGGACTTCTATTTTTGCTGGACGCCGGAGCACAACACAGCAATTCAGCACAGAGCAGATCGTGCGGGGCAGGAAGTCGTGCACAGAAACAAAATAAAACATTTGGTTAATTTTCAAAATAAAGTACATAGTGTTCACGGCGGATCATATTTCCCTGCACTACACCTTGAAAACTGCATAACGGGCAGAGGCAGGCCTGAAGTCAACAGGTCAGAGGTTTTCAGACGTCATTTAACCCTGTTGACACCATGGACGAGGAGATATTCATCATGGCAGTGCACCGAGATGTCTTCCGGCGGAGCTGCACCGCTCCGCACAGCAAACGCAGCTGGTGGGTATTGACGGATGGCGGAGCACGCAGCGGATATCCAGCACTGCCGTTCCGCAACGGACACGCATCCAGTGGAAATCCGGCATGAGGCTCCTCGCACCCCTGCAAAAAGTGCAAAATGGTTTACTCTCTAAAGCAGACCACCAGAAACGCTAAGCTTTGCAGCTAATTCTTCCCAGTGGCCACTCGCAGTATTGCAGCAAAAAATTCCCCATGGCCCAAAAAGCATTTTGTAAAACTAGTCACAGGACACCTTGAACTCGAGCACGCTAATACCAGCAGTTGCTTAGACTGAAGACATTCAGCTTGAAGCATATGTACATAAACATAAATTAATCCAACCACTTCTCATTCCAATTCGTCAAATACTGCCGCTTCGTCTGTGTCCTAAATGTCAAAATATGATATGAATATAGGTAGCCTCCTGCGGTGGTTTTCAGCGTTCACGGACGGTGTCTCAATTGATGCTTGTGACATGCATTGTGTCTTTTCAAAATACATTTCTGTTTTTACAATGCATTTGCAATTTCTGCCCATTACCTGCATACAGCCTTTTCAAAATAAACTTACTACATAGGTAATAAGCTTCGCTGTTATGTTTAGTTTTAAAAAAAATACATGGTTTGCATCAAAATGGGTACAGCAGGCTCCCAGGTTAAAGTTTGGTGTTTGTCGGACCCCTCTACCTTCCCTCCCACCCACCCTATACAGACTTTCTCGCTCTTTATACTACAGTAATGGTCAGTTCCGTCACAAATAGGCGTTGGCTGATGCTACAAAGAGTGTCTCTGTGCATTGGTATCTGGTGCCAACATCCAACAAAGTTCAGTTGGTGGTGGTGGCGTCAGAAATAGCCGCTGCCCGGTGTGTATCTTTCCACTGCAAAAGATACATTGGCATCTGACAACGTTATTGACAAAGTGGCGGTACTTGATGCATATGGAGTGAGAATGGGCCGATTAGAATCATAAATTGGCATCAATACTACAATGTTGTGTGGTATTTTATCTATCAACAGTCAACTAGCAAAGCTTAATCTTGACCATATGACCCTCTGTTTCAGAAACAGCCACAACGAGTGGAGGAACAACAGCAGGTCCCTCAAAATCCACTGTTACTAAGAAAAAGACACAAGGTGAGCTCATGAAAAAAAAAAATCTAAAAATCTAAAAAAAATCTAAATCTTTTTTTTTTTTTTTTTGGCCAATTTGTGGTATATTTCTTATCAAGTTGCTCATTGCCTCCCCCCCGCCCAAAGCTTCACATCATGAACCATATATGAGCCTCTGTTTCAGGAACAACCACAAAGAAAGGAACAACAGCAGGTCCCTCATCATCCACTGTTACTGAGGACAAGGCACAAGGTGAGCTCATGAAGAAGCTACTACAAGTGAAGCAATCATGTGACATCGAGGTTTCACAGATCTTGCGCAAAAAACAGTTCAACTTTGAAGCAATATTTAGCCCCTTTCCCAGTAATCCAGCATGGCATGTTTGGTGTCACTGCATTCACTGCAATGTTAAGATTCATATGATACCACTGGCTTTGGGCTCAGCTTAAAAACCTCCATGCCTTTACAAATACAGAAATGTTAATGCTAGATGATCCGTAGGAAAAGAGTAACGCACACCGCAGATTGTCTTGTTGAGGTGCTGGCGATAGAGCAGAAAAATTGAAAAAAGAGGGAACGCTGCACACTCAGCTCCAAGTAAAAAGGGAATTTTATTTAGGACAACGTTTCAGCACAGGGCCTTTGTCAAGTCTTAACACGCTACCTTAAGACTTGACAAAGGCCCTGTGCTGAAACGTTGTCCTAAATAAAATTCCCTTTTTACTTGGAGCTGAGTTTGCAGCGTTCCCTCTTTTTTCAATGCTAGATGATCCACCATACTTTTCAGATAATTAAAAGTAAAACACTGTCATGTGACATTATCTAATAATATTACCCAGCAAAGCTTCACATCATGAACCATATATGAGCCTCTGTTTCAGAGCCAACCACAAAGAAAGGAACAACAGCAGGTCCCTCATCATCCACTGTTACTGAGGACAAGACACAAGGTGAGCTCATATTGTGAAATCTAAAAACTTTGAAACAGTCATTTGTAGCAGATTCAAGTGAAAGGAGATTAGTGAGACTATCATCAAGTAGCCTGTTTTACTGTATGTTAGAGACTACTTATGCATAGGGCCCAGAATTTAGTGCAACACCCCCACCCATAAGTAGTGATGGCCAAATGAAGCCTCATGAACCACTGTCTTTATTTTCTGAAGCCACCAGATGGCGCTGTCTGTCCAACAAAGGCTTGAAAGCACACTTCATTGCAAGTCCTTCAGCCTTTATATTTAAACCAAGAGCGCCATCTGGTGGGGTCAGAAAATAAAGACAGTGGTTCCTGAGGCCTCAATTGGCCATCACTACCTATAAGTAGTAACTAACTGCTTTCAGACCAATGAGAATATTGTAGTTTAGGTGATGTGTATCTTGAAAACAACCCAACGATAAATGTACAATGCTACTGATGACCATTATTCTGTTTCAGTCACAAACACGAAGAGAATAGTCATCTTGGGTAAAACAGGAGCTGGGAAAAGCAGCCTGGTTAACACCATATTTGGAAAGAAACTGGTCAAGATCGATCATACTTTCAGCGCAGGAACAAAAGAATGTCAAGCAGAAACCAGATCTGTCAATGGAAGAAACATCACTTTGATCGACACTCCTGGTTTCTTCGACACAAATAGACCCGAGGAGGAGTTGAAGCGTGCGATAGTGAGGAGTATCGTAGAGTGCGCTCCTGGGCCTCATGCTTTTCTCATTGTGCTTAAAGTGGAGAAATTCACAGAGCACGAGGAGTCTGTCATCAGCAAAATAAAAAACAGCTTTTCTGATGATGTCTTCAAATATGCAACAGTTGTATTCACTCATGGTGACCAGCTCAATGAAGAACAGAGAATTGAGGATTTGGTGTGCCAGAATCAGCTTGTGAGTGATCTGGTGGAGAAGTGTGGAGGTCGCTGTCACGTCATTGATAATAAATACTGGAATGGAAAGCCAGAGGATGAATACAGATGCAACCAGTTTCACGTGGAGGAGCTACTGAAGACAATAGACAACATAACTGAGGCACACCAAGGAGGCTGCTACACAAATGAGAATCTAAAAGCAGTGGAGAGGGAAAAACAACAAGAGGAGGAGCACATTCGACAGTCATCAGGAAACATTTCAGAGGGAGAGATCAGAGAGCAGGCTAAGGGCAGCGTGTTTAAAAAGCTTTTGAAAAAACTGGCACATATTGCAACAGGGGCATTGTTAGGAGCTTTTTATGGGGTACTAGGGAGCACAATTTTAACTCAAGGAACATCTTTCCAAGCAGCTGGAACTGGATTAGGCACATTTGCTGCAGGGGGAGTGGGAGCAATGTTTGGAGGTATTGCAGCATATGATGCAACTGATGAAGAAGACACACTACAGGGAGGTACAGAAAGGGCAACACAGACTGTCACAGATGGAGCCCTATTTCTCTTAGATAAAGTACAGGAGGTAGTGGACAAAGTATCAAAGATAAAAAAGAGTCAAAAATGAGCCATGACTCTTGAAGGGGAAGATAATTTAGCAGTTAAAATTCATGTCTCCCTGTTAGATTACTTGAAATCTTGTTCTAGACCATCCTGAGCTGAAGTGCATTTCTTAACTTCAAACGTAAGTTGCTTGTTTCACAAGTGTGTGGGCAGCTGTGGATCAGGAGGTAGAGCAGCTTATCCACTGATCAGAAGATCGACTGTTTGATCCCTGGCTTCTCCAGTCCACATGTTGGACTAAATCCCATATTGCTGTGTGAGTGTGTGAATGCCTAAACTAAGTAGTGGGTGGCACCTTGTACATTAGCCAGGAGTGTGTGTGAATGGGTGAATTTGACCCTGTATTGAAACAGTGGATCTACACAGAGCCTATGCACTTGGCCTACACATTTGTAAGTTCGTCAAACACACATTAAACATGACTTAATATCAACCATAAATACACCAACTGGCTTCACTGTAACTTGCAAGGCTGAAAGACAAAAGACTTGTCTTTTGCTGGACACATTTTCACCACAAATAAAACATGCTAACATTATTAGCACAAGAATATGATATTTTACATGCATAAATTAATTAATAAATTAGCATGGCAGCTAGCGGACTTTCCTCTACTCACATGAAGCAAGGAACAACAGCAACATTTCACAAAATTAACATAAAAAAATAAGGTTCCATTGTAACTCGCACAGTTTACCGGCAGAACAATATTTTTTTACTTGACATGTTTTCCCCACATAAACATGCTAACATTATTAGCATAAGGCTATGACATTTTACATTACATAAATTAGCCTAGTGGCCAGCAGACTTTCTTCTGCTCATAAGAAGTCAAGATTATTCACACACAGGACTTAAAATGCTGTTATGTGGGGGTTTGTGGTCTTCATAATTTATTACTTCTTATATGTGAAATTAAAGTAAATTAAAGTTTTGTTTCCACTGAGGGAAATGGTTCTCAGATTATGCAAAAAAACAGAAGGTCTGCATCGTGACAACGTGCAGTTACATTTTTGGGGAGGTGAATAGCAAGCTACGGCACAGGTACGCCGAGTCTACACTGTAGGTACGGTGTGGATTCAATGCAGAAGTTTTAAACCTGCTTTATGGTGCTTTGAGTTATGGTGCTATACAAGTGCAAATCCATTTACAAACCAATTTGTGTTTTGTTTTTCAAATACTAAACTTTAAATACCATATTGTACATACATGTCCAATCCTTTCTGTTAACCTGTTTACATCTTATGATCCATACTGGTGATTTGTTTCAGCATTGTATATATTTTGGATTAGATTTTATATATTTCATATTTACATTCTTTCTAATGTTGTATTGCAGCTGCTGCACAGCAATTTCCTGGGGGATAAATAAAGTCCTGTCTTATCCTTATTACAGACTGTCTGTTTGATGTGTTGTTTAATGTAAACTGTAGCCTAAAACCCACAAATATAAAATAGTTCTAGAAGCTTTCATATATAAGCTCTTTAAAATATATTGTCATTAAATCAGTGTACACTAATGGCAGTATTTCTGTTGTCTGTTGAAACTGTACTCACTGTTTCCTGTTGCATAAGCTAATCAGGAAATTTTACTAAATGCATGTGCAACATTTTGTTAGACAATAGTTGTGGTTCTTTGCAGATCACAGTGTATCTCCAAGACAAATATGAACAATAAAAAGTTGAACCCTTTAAAAACAATGTTATTTGAGCAAATAAAGCTTTTACTTGATAAAGACCCCTCCTTCCACCACACACACACACACACACACACACACACACACACTTCAACCAGTGACTGAAAGTGAAAGTAGAAAAAGCAGAGTGGGAGTGCAGGGAGAAAAGACTCACAGGATGGGGGTCTGCTAGATCAAAGTGATTTTATTCTTCACTTAATTCTCTTCTAACAACATGGAAGGTGAGTTAAAGCCACTTATTTCACATTTTAGACTTTGTTGACACTGATCACTCTGTTATTCTTGAACATATGCCTTTCCTCGGAAAATGAAGAAATGACCCGCCCTTCTCTTCCTATGATTGGCTAGTACTCATTGCCTTCATTGGTTGGATTGGTTAGATTTCAGCAAGAGCAGTAGGATTGGTTAGGGCTATGGAAAATATGTGAGGGTAAGCAAATCAGAGGCTGAGTAAGGCAGGCCATTTCTTAGCTAGAATTAACGCTTTTGAAACATGCTGATGGCAAACTATTGTAATCAAATCAGTATGCAGCATGCATGCAGCCTCCTGTCTAAGAGGATGAGTCACATGTTTGGTACGCGCTGACTGTGTCCCGGAAATAGTGATGGCTAAATGAGGCCTCATAAACCACTGTCTTTATTTTCTGAAACCACCAGATGGCGCTGTCTGTTCAACAAAGGTTTGAAAGCACACTTCATTGCAAGTCCTTCAGCCTTTATCTTTAAACCAAGAGTGCCATCTTGTGGGGTCAGAAAATAAAGACAGTGGTTCATGAGGCCTCAATTGGCCATCATTACCCAGAAACACTAAGCTGTGAGGCAATGCAGTGCACAGACATACAGTATATACACTGCCTGGCCAAAAAAAAAGTCGCCACCTGGATTTAACTAAGCAAATAGGTACGAGCCTCCTATTGGATAATTACTGCATGGGCGATTATCTTTCAGCTGGCAACAAGTTATTTAACCCCAACTGGTGCAATGAGTTGCTTCTAATTTCCTAAACAACCATGTCGAAAGACACATCCCGTGGTCGTGGAAAAGATGTTAGTCTGTTTGAGAAGGGTCAAATCATTGGCATGCATCAAGCAGAGAAAACATCTAAGGAGATTGCAGAAACTACTAAAATTGGGTTAAGAACTGTCCAACGCATTATTAAAAACTGGAAGGATAGTGGGGACCCATCGTCTTCGAGGAAGAAATGTGGCTGGAAAAAAATCCTCAATGATCGTGATCGGCGATCACTTAAACGTTTGGTGAGATCAAATCGAAGAAAAACAACAGTAGAACTCAGGGCTATGTTTAATAGTGAAAGTAAGAGCATTTCCACACGCACAATGCGAAGGGAACTCAAGGGATTGGGACTGAACAGCTGTGTAGCCTTAAGAAAACCACTAATCAGTGAGGCTAACCGGAAAAAAAGGCTTCAATTTGCTAGGGAGCATAAAGATTGGACTCTGGAGAAATGGAAGAAGGTCATGTGGTCTGATGAGTCCAGATTTACCCTGTTCCAGAGTGATGGGCGCATCAGGGTAAGAAGAGAGGCAGATGAAGTGATGCACCCATCATGCCTAGTGCCGACTGTACAAGCCTGTGGGGGCAGTGTTATGATCTGGGGTTGCTGCAGTTGGTCAGGTCTAGGTTCAGCAACAGTATGTGCTCAAAGAATGAGGTCAGCTGACTACCTGAATATACTGAATGACCAGGTTATTCCATCAATGGATTTTTTCTTCCCTGATGGCACGGGCATATTCCAAGATGACAATGCCAGGATTCATCGGGCTCAAATTGTGAAAGACTGGTTCAGGGAGCATGAAACATCATTTTCACACATGGATTGGCCACCACAGAGTCCAGACCTTAACCCCATTGAGAATCTTTGAGATGTGCTGGAGAAGGCTTTGCGCAGCGGTCAGACTCTACCATCATCAATGCAAGATCTTGGTGAAAAATTAATGCAACACTGGATGGAAATAAATCTTGTGACATTGCAGAAGCTTATCGAAACAATGCCACAGCGAATGCGTGCCGTAATCAAAGCTAAAGGCGGTCCAACGAAATATTAGAGTGTATGACCTTTTTTTTTGGTGGTGACTTTTTTTTTGGCCAGGCAGTGTACATGTCTCTGTAGCTGTGTTGCAGTGTATGTCTGCAATCCTTAGATGGCAGCATAGAGCAACATTAGGTAGAGCAGAAATTTGGGCCAACTGCCGAGTCCATTATTCTCTCTTTGACCGACTGATGAGAGTAGAAAGAAGGAAATGCGGCTGCAGTGCAACATCTGAAAGAGGGAAAATCTATGATGAGAGGTTCAGCAGAGCCTCATCCAATAATATCAGTGTTTTAATTTCACCCAGACTCACTACTCCCTCATGCAAAGACTTTTATTCAGTGCAGAGATGAAACAAACACAAAGGGACTGTTTTGTATTTATCAGAGGAGGGGCGCAACTTTATTATTGTTGCTGTTGTATTTTTGACCCTCCCTAAATATTTCTTTCTTGAGTCTCCCTGTGTGACAGGTGAAAGGGGGGGGGGGGGGGGGGGGGATTTGTATACAAAATGTACAGAAAGGTAAAATCATCAAGTTTTGAAAAAGTATTGCAATTTAATTTTGTCTTTAATGTTATTAAATCTTATATTATCTTTGTAATATGATTACCTTATATAATGTTATTACTATCCTAAAACATTCTCCAGGTCCTCTGTAACTCTGCAGGACTTATTTCCACCCTGCCCAGCAGCAGTACTGTGGCGAACGGTCCCTAACTACGGGGAGAATGGAGCAGACCACAATTGTAAATCAATGTTGCGTTTCTCTCGTGAGCGCGCTCTCTCTTTCTCTCTCGCAGTCTCACTCTGTTTCTTTTCTTTTGACTTTTCTAAGATGACAGATGCTGAATATATACTCCCTATCTGATGCTGTGGCTGTTTGTGGTTGGCTGAGAGGGATGTGAACTCACTAGTTTGCAGCTGTTTAATCAAATCAGGTTGGGTTTCCATTACGCGTGCCAAACGTGCCAATCCCCTTTGATCTGACATCAGATGTGACGGGACAGTCGATATAGAGATACATTTATGTGCTGATTGCAGATAGTTGCATTGAATAGTGGTTTTGTGGCTATTTATTGCATCGTTAATGTGCCTGATATTCTGGAAAACTGCCTGTGAGGTTTTGGTGACGTGTGCGCACTGTCTGCCGGTCAGCCAAACTTCGGCTTACACCAGCTGCGCTCCACCTGCGCTGACAGTAGACCTGGTTTCAGATAGTGAGCTTTTAGCGCACCTTCGGCGAAGCCTTTTGGCACGAAACTGTCACTGCGCCAGGCTGGATCTGTCGACACCTCCTCCTGCTGCGCCACCATACCCATCTCAGCGCACCTCGGTCTGCCAAACTACCAAACTGAGCGCACCTCGGGTTGCGCTGCTCGAAACTAGCTCTGTGCGGGGTTCGCCACCCTGCACCACCCTGCGCTGCGCCGGGAAACTAGAGCCCTTTGACTTATTTCCACCCAGCCGACAGTGGGACTTAGATTCATTGTGCCGACAGTGGCTTGGAAAACCCCCCATAACCGTGTCACACGGGGAAGAGGGAAGGCGGCTGGAGTTCCTCCAACATTTGCGGTTAGATTATCATATATTTTCATTCATATATTTTATTGACAAAAATATAGGCTGCTTGGCTGATTTTTTTTTATGCGCACATGTGCCCCTAAATATTTTTTACAGTTCGCACACACGTATTTTTAGTGGAGTGAAACGCTCCCACTGTCGAGCGCTGGATCTGACAGCCTGAGCACATCGGCACAAAACGCTACGGCGTTCGAGATATTATTTATATCATGAGAAGTCAATACTTTCGGCAGCCTAAATCTTTCATTTAGAAACTATGGCGGGTCAAATTAAACTATGCGGACCGCCATAGTTTCTTTAATTAATGGGAAACACTGAAGTCTACAGCCATGCTAGCAGCTCCTTCAGACTGTACTGAAGCTCAGTGGTGCTTAAGCTAATCGCTAAAATCAGCATGCTAACAAGCTCACAATGGCTCGGCAAATATGTTGATGTTTTTTGGTAAATAATGTTTACCTAGTTCACCATCTTACTTTTTAACTTTTGCAGTTTAGCATGTTTGTGTCACCAGAAGGTGTCGCTAGATGAAAAGTCAAAGAGTCTCTAAAGTTATTGCCATTGATCCTGAAGGAAACATACTGGTAGATGCATGTACCTAGTTTCATAGTAGTCCATTCAATGGTTGTCAATATTTCACTCGAAACCACAAATATAAACCTCAGGGTGGAGCAAGATAAAAAGTCAGGTGATTACCAAAGTGGACCTGGAGAAGGCTTACAACCACGTCCCTCGAGGGGTCTTGTGAGTGGAGTGAGTGAGTTTTTAGTCTCACACTGTCACACTGACTACAGCTAGATTCCTTTCCCTTTAAAAAATGTGACTACCAATTTTTCATCTGTCCAAAAAAACACATAACTCTAAAGACAAGATAAAAGGTGTCACAACAGTATGATTGTCAATCCAGCATCTGCATAATCCATAAATATGGATGGGAGGAGACTGTGAACCATTTCAAAAATTAAGACTCGACACTAATAAAAGAGCCAGCTAGTGGATCACACACATACTGAATTTAACACTGACTCTGGTTCACTCCACAACTTCACCAGCCTGGTAGCCACTTTTAAAAGTAATTGTTGAGCCCTTGATGCCCATGTATGAATTGAAGACACCTTGTTCTTGTTGATTTAAGTATTAGCTTTGTTTTTGTTAGTGTTCTTGCTATTATCGAAGGTTAACAACCACCCAATGTCTGTAAATGGCAAAGTATCAGCAATTACTCTGGTAGGGAAACAAAACAAATTGGTTGGCTTAAAAAGGGGCGCTGTAACATCAATTTTTATGCTTCCACACCAGTGATAGCTGTAGCCAAAGGCATCATGTTTTTGGGTTGACCATATGTACGTACGTTCATCCATCTGTTGCATTCTCATGAAAGCCATATCTGAAAACTCCCCAAATAATTTTTTTCAAATACATTTTGGTGGTCAAAGGTCAAGGTCACTGTGACCTCATCTGTCTAATTTTGTAAACGTGATTTCTCAGGATTATTTTGAGAAAATGTCTTCAAATTTGGCACAAACATCCCTTTTGGACTCAGCAATGAACTAACCAGATTTTGAGGGTCAAAGGTCAAGGTCACCTTGTCTGTCTAATTTTTGTTAACGAGATATCTCAGGGTCATCATAAGAGAATTTCTTAAAATTTTGCACAGATGTCCACTTGGACGAAAGAATAAACTGATTAGAATTTGGTGGTCAAAGGTCAAAGGTTAAAGTGAGTGTGACCTCACAAGGAAAAAATGAATAGATAGGATAAAATTACATGAAGTGATGACATTTTATATCCAAAAGGTCAAAGGTCAGCTTCACTGTGACATCATAATGTGCAAAAACCCTTTTCTGGCATTACTCAACATCATATCCCAGGAACAGAAGGGGAGACATTTGGTCAGATACTAAGTTGGTGACATTAATCTTGGGTGTCCACTTTGAAACTGTACTGACTCAGCGGACTTCAAGACAAGGGAAATGTCTGTTGACTCTATAGGTCTTCTGTGCTGCTGGGTTCAAAATGTGTTCAGAGCATCCATATTTTAAGACATGGATGTAAACTGTAAGAGAAACTAACTGGTGTGTGGAGGCATACAAATACCAGGTGGTATTTCTAGTTTTAATTTTATTTCTATTAAGTGTGAGACTTACTACAAATGTATTACTTATCCTATTATTAATACAAACATTTATATTTTTTAAAAAGTACACTGTATTTTCGGGGTGTATAACATACACTGTAAACTGTAACACAGACCAGAGATCAAATGATTATTATGTCTATTATAGGCAAGATATTCAATAAATGTAAATCAACAAGTGTGTGCTATGTCTGTCTGCCCTTTAAAAATCAGTCATTGTATCCTTTTGAAAAAGCTCCACCCATCCCCCAACTCCACAAACACACACACACACACACACACACACACACAAACACTCAAAAAGCAAAAGTGAAACTGGAATAAAGCTGCGTCAGAGCACATGCAAAAAGACACACACAACGGTCATCTTGTAGATTCAACCGATTTTTACTCTTCACTGATTCCTCTTTTAACAACATGGACGGTAAGTTAAGTTTACTTCCTCTGGTTATTATCATTAAGCATTCGAGAGAGCTTCAAGCAGCAATACCACAGGCCAACCAATTAGAGTTGTTGTTCTGAACAGGCAGGTTTTGAACAGGTACTGCACACGAAACCTGCAAATGTGCATGTATAAAAAAAACCCCAATATATTTATATATACGCAGAAATTTGAGAAATAAATCTAACTAAAATGGAAGGAGTCTCTGTCTGTATGCCCTCTGATTTTAACACTTTAGACTTGGAGGGTGTATTGCTGAGGACTCAATAAAATGCAGTGTTAGCTACTGAGATCTACTGAGATCTACAGGACATATTTATCAATCGTGCATTATGCACACAGTGTGTAGAGTATTGAGAGGAGACCCCTCTTAACTGTTACTTGCTACAATACATTAAACAACAGATGAAGAAAGAGAGGCCGGAGATGTTGCTTTGTGGCAAACTTCAACATTTCAAGTATCCCTGATCAAATTTTTGGAATTATCACTTTTGTTCCGGGAAATAGCCTGGTCCCAAATAGCTAGCTGTTAGCAAATGAGGCATATACTAGTGATGGCCAAATAAAGCCTCATGAACCACTGTCTTTATTTTCTGACCCCACCAGATGGTGCTCTTGGATTAAAGATAAAGGCTGAAGGACTTGCAATGAAGTGTGCTTTCAAACCTTTGTTGAACAGACAGCGCCATCTGGTGGCTTCAGAAAATAAAGACAGTGGCTCATGAGGCCTCATTTAGCCATCACTAGCAGTGCCACTAAACTTTTGATAAAGCACTGTTTTGATTTGCTGTGTCAAGCAAACATCTCTGACACTTTAAAGACACTCATTACATTAGTGGCTGCAATCTGTATACAGTAAGTCTGCACAAAATCACAGTTTCCAGTGAGAAGCTGCTGTTAAGTAAACACCTTAGGCACATATAGCAAGCAGCAGCAGTGACCCATCATCCAACAGCGGCACACCGTTAGGATGGAAACAGAGGGCTCTGCAGGGATGGAGCACCTGCCGCAGCAAGCAAACACACCATCTGTGGTTACTTTGACTTAACCAGTGGACTTCAAGACAAGGGAAATGTCTGTTGGAATAGGTGACCAGCCTTAGGTTCTAAAACAAGCCGCCGGTGATTTGACCAGATGAGTTGCAGGTGAAACCATCAGCCGGCTTGAGTTGAGCTCAGACAGCCAGTTCAGACGGCGGCAACTTTTCTCTGCAACATTCTATGATGGTTTTGTCTCATTGTGAATCATTGGCCTGAACTGAGCTTTAGTTCTCTTAACTTTCTCAAACAAATAGAAGAATGTCCAGACACAAATGTACGATCTTAGTTATACATTGCCATTTGTCTTCTATAGTGCGGACAACAGGGAGCCAATCAGCAGGAAGCATGCCAAAGGAAGAGACCAGCGATAAGGCTAACAACAGTGTCTCCAAGAGCACGTGGATCAAACTGAAAGGCCCTGCTGCAGAATCACTGTCAAAAGCTTTCTTTGGGCCAGCTGTTGTAGTTTTGCAGGAAAACAAGGGAGCGAGAAGAGTAGCAGAAGCAGCAGAAGAAGACACAGCAATAGTGCCAATAGCACCAGTACGAGAGGCTGAAGGAGGAGGTGTGGTCATAACTGGAAGAGGAGGAACAACCGTGTCAGGTAAAAGGTGCTCACTGTTAGAGCAAAAAAAATAATGGAAGCATTTTTGTGACATTTTGCCCACAAGTCAAGCTAATTCTGAACAACAAAAAATCTAATAATCTAGCCACATGCTTATGTTGACGTCTTGTCCCAGAACGTCAACATCAGACATCGAAGGATACCTAGCACTTAATATGTAGATGAGAAAGTCCACTGACAAAGCTGCAATATGTGATGACTCGGGATGCGCACGATAAGTTGTCTAAACGATAAAACGTCCGCCCCCTCGGTAGTCCACACCAGAAATATTAGTTGGTTAAACCAACTAGTGCTTTATTCATACACTGTCATGCAACTGCCCGCCACTGGTGGGGGCTACAGAGCTGTCAGACAGCAGTCCCCCTCCCTGCAGTGATGTCTGGCAAGATAGCAGCCCATCACGGCAATGACCTCACAAGATATGCTTCCACTTAACTTTTTTGAAGGTAAAGGCTTTAGGAACTTAATGCAATATTTTGAGCCTGAATGTTAATGTTTACATTCACACCATACAGTGCAAAGTGTCCTGTACTTCAGCGGCATTTAAAATCCAACATGGTTGTTAAGGATTGCGATTAAAGGCTTCAAAGGGGTCTTAATGCACACAATATTATTTGGGACAATGTTTCAAATACTTAACAATAAATTGTGCTAAATGTTGACTGTTTTCTGAGTGTTTTCCTTATTTAGACTAGTCGACCAGTCTTAATTAAAATTTTCGTTCAGTCAACAGGGAAATTAGCCGCCAGGAATATCCCTAGTGACTACTCCAAATGAGAACATGTTGGATTAAGTGATGTTCATGAAAACCATTTCTTGAATTGGCTGACCAGTGGAGCTACCCTTGCATTGTGCAGGGATTTTCAGTGACAACATAAATGAAAGGTCCAAATACTTCAAAAACTAACAGGACAGTGTAATAGAAGATGCAAATAAGCCAAAAGCAAATACACTGTTCCCTATTAGTTACTCTCTATTATTTTTTTTCCCTTTAGTGTCCCCAGCAAGGATTGTCATTGCAGGAACATCTGGAGCTGGGAAAAGTATCAAAGGTAAAAACATATTTGAAACACGTTTTTCTTTTTTTTTTAAAAAAAAAAAGATGAGTAACAAGTGCTTTAATTCCAGGCACAGTTCAAACCGTCTTTGATTAACACACCAGAATTCTTTGACAAAAGAAGATAGAGCCTGACATACCTTTCTCATTGTGAATAAAATGGAGAAAATCAGTGAGCTGGGACTTGATGCATGAAACTGTGTAGATTTACAACTTAAGATGTGTGTGCACAAGACAAGAATATAAATTTTTTTCTGTGACATTTATAAAGCTGTGCATACGCATGCCAGTTTTTTAAAACTGAGAAATGTCCCCAGGCTCCTAGTGGCAAGGTAATAGAACCAACACCACCAAATGCACAGTATTAATATTACATCATTATTCTTCTCTAGTGCTAAAAACACGCAGTATTGTCCTGCTGGGAAGAACTGGAGCAGGGAAAAGCAGCCTAGCAAACACCATATTTGGAGAGGATGTGTTCAAGATTAAGCATTCCTCCACCTGTGGAACAAGAGAATGTCAAGCAGAATCCAAATCTGTTCATGGACGAAGAATTACCCTGGTTGACACTCCTGATTTCTTTCAAACAGACAGACCTGAGGAGGAGCTGAAGCGTGAGATAGTGAGGAGTATCACAGAGTGCGCTCCTGGGCCTCATGCTTTTTTCATTGTACTTAAAGTGGGAACATTCACCAAGTATGACGAAGCTGTCGTCACAAAAATGTTTCATTATTTTTCTGAGGAAGCTTTGAAGTATGTGGCTGTTGTCTTCACTCATGGTGACCTGCTCCCAGAGGGAGTCAAAATTGAGGAGTCTGTTAATCAGAGTAAATGTCTCAGCGACCTGGTGAAGAAGTGCGGTGGCCGATGCCACGTCGTTGATAATAAATACTGGAAAAACAACCAACGGGATGAATACAGGAGCAACTGGTTCCAGGTGGCAGAGCTGCTCAACACAACAGACAAGATACTGATGGAAAACAAAGGAGGCTGCTACACCAATGAGATGCTAAAAGCAGTGAGCAGAGTAATACAGGAAAAGAGCAACAGAACAGCCTTAGGAAACATGCCACAAGGACACACCAGCAGTAAGGCTGACAACAGTGTCTCCAAGAATGTGTGGATCAAATTAACAGGCCCTGCAGCAGAATCCTTGGGGAAGGCTTTACTCCACACGACTGTCATAGATTTGAGGGGAACTGGGGGAGAAAACAGAGGAGGAGAAGTAAAGGAGGAAAGAGAAGAGGAAACAGAAACAGAAGAAGAGGCAACAGAAACAGAAGACGAGGCAGAGGAAGCAGCAACAGAAACAGAAGACGAAGCAGAGGAGGCAGCAACAGAAACAAAAGACGAAGCAGAGGAAGCAGCAACAGGAACAGAAGACGAAGCAGAGGAAGCAGCAACAGGAACAGAAGATGAAGCAGAGGAGGCAGCAACAGAAGACAAAGCAGAAGAAGCAGCAACAGGAACAGAAGATGAAGCAGAGGAGGCAGCAACAGAAGACAAAGCAGAAGAAGCAGCAACAGGAACAGAAGATGAAGCAGAGGAGGCAGCAACAGAAGACAAAGCAGAAGAAGCAGCAACAGGAACAGAAGATGAAGCAGAGGAAGCAGCAACAGGAACAGAAGATGAAGCAGAGGAGGCAGCAACAGAAGACAAAGCAGAGGAAGCAGCAACAGGAACAGAAGATGAAGCAGAGGAGGCAGCAACAGAAGACAAAGCAGAGGAAGCAGCAACAGGAACAGAAGATGAAGCAGAGGAGGCAGCAACAGAAGACAAAGCAGAAGAAGCAGAAAAAGAAGAAGCTGCAACAGAGCCAGAAGCAGCTACAGATAAGGATGCAGAAGAAGTAACAGAAAGGAAGAAAGCAAAACAGGGACAACAAGCAGGAGGTGGCGGATTTCTAGGTAGTCTATTTGGGTTATTTTTTGGGACAGTAGCTGCAGCAGCAGGAGGAGCAGCAGGAGCAGGGGGTATAACCACAGCAGCAGGGGGAGTAGCCACAGCAGTAGGAGTAGCAGCAGTAGATGGTGTAGCCACAGCAGTAGGAGTAGCAGCAGATGGTGTAGTCACAGCAGCAGGAGGAGAAGCAGCAGCAGCAGCAGCAGCAGCAGCAGAAGGAGGAGCAACAGCAGGAGGAGGAGCAGCAGCAGCAGCAGCAGAAGGAGGAGCAACAGCAGGAGGAGGAGCAGCAGCAGGAGGAGGAGCAGCAACAGCAGGAGGGGGAGCAGCAGCTGCAGGATGGGGAGGAGCAGCAGCAACGGTCGGAGCAGCAGCAGCAGGAGTAGTAATAGGAGCAGTAGCAGCAGCACTAGGCATAAAAACATTGGTAAAATCAAAACTTAAAGGCATCCTTAAGGACCTGCAGCAACATAGGGGAATCATATTGCTGGTGGCTGTCTTCTACTTAATGCTGCTACTATCATTCTGGGAGCAAGTACAAATGTTTGGGGTAATATTACTGTGTTTGTTGTTAGTGTTACTATTGCTGCTTAGCTAGTACTATCACAGAAATGTCTAACCATCAGGTTTACAACAACCCAACTTCTGTGAATGGTAAAATATAGCAATTACTTTGGAAGGAAAACAAACAAAATCGTTTGGCTTGATAGTGGTGCTGTAACCAGTGATGACCAAATGAGGCCTCGTGAACCACTGTCTTTATTTTCTGACCCCACCAGATGGCGCTCTTGGTTTAAATATGACGGCTGGAGGACTTGCAATGAAGTGTGCTTTCAAGTCTTCGTTGAACAGACAGCTCCATTTGGTGGCTTCAGAAAATAAAGACAGTGGTTCATGAGGCCTCATTTGACCGTCACTGGCTGTAACATCAGTTTTTACCAGTCATTAATATTTGGAACTTAGACCTAAATTTATGTTTCTCCTTTAAGGCAGGGATCATCAACTGGTGGCCCAGGGCCACATTCAGCACACAAAATGATAATTAATTCAGAGAATACAGGGAGGAAAAAAAGTGAAATACAGTATTATGGATATCAATTTTTTTTTCTATATTGAAACAACCCCTTCAACAGTCAAGATGGAAACAATTTTATTAGGAATGATTTAAGATAATATTAATAAAGTCATAAAGTTGTCTGAATAAATGTACAAGCTCTACATATATGTGACTGATCCAGGGGTACTAAAGATGTTATAAATCCAGTTGTCAGCTTATTATCAGTGGTAAAGATGTAAGCTCACTGGAAAAATATTAAATTATCAAAAGTGACAAAGCAGCACCCTGAATAAGATGTTAACAACCTGCAGAAACATTGCGTGCAGTAGACCTAGTTCACTTTCTACCAATTTAATTTAGCTGACAAATACTATGACGAAAATAATTTGTCAACAACTTCTTTTCCATGAGAAAAATTAGACGATGAGCTAAAAATAGATCGTGACAATAAAAACTAAGACGAAATCTATTTTTCCTTTTCGTTGACGAGATGTGATGAAAATGTCAGTAGTGGACAATCAGACATCAAAAGCTTAAAATAGTCGTGCTTGCAATTATCTACAAATGCCATATAAGCAACAGGTAAAATAGTAGTAAATAGTCTGCACCAGGATGTTTTGCTAGACAACAAAAACACTCACACCGGTGCAGCGTCGGCCATCAACGAGAGTTGTGAGCTAATTCAGTAGTAAATAATCAGCCGTGTGTGTCTGACTGTGAAGCTGTTGAATGGATTTGTGGCGTTTGTTTGTTGCAATGGTGGCTGTCAGCAGCTCCGCTTGTTAGCCACTAAATGGCAGCAGAGCAAGTAGCCACATGTGGCTGGTCTTTACATCTGATCCCCGCAGGACTCCACTCAGTCCAGACTGTCTTGGGAAGGTTCATGGTTTGATGCTGTTTGACAGGCAGGTAGGAGGCTCAGTTATCTGTGAGCGTAGCTGTGCTATAAGTCTAGTCTGAAGTAAACAGTTTGGTTCTAATTTCTAATACATGATTTACATGAAGTAATGACTAAAAGTTGACAAAAATGTCTTGAATTTTTGTCAACTAAAACTAGACTAAAGCTATGAAGGATTAAAAATGATCACAACGTGACTAAAACAGACTAAATCTAATAGCTGCCAAAATTAACACTGCGGCACTCAGTCTGTGATGTCTTTGTGTCTCTGTCCTCACTCTTGATTTGTGCTACTATAATGCATAATAATGAATATAATGCGGCTCTGGTTGGGTTCAGGTGGTTGATTAACCCATAATTTGCTGGTTGCTAGCTCTTATTGAACTTTTTCTTTCACATTATCTTATTTACCATTTTATTTTTTAATCATTAACATTTATTTAATCAATTCATTGTTGTATCACTTTGCCACACCACTTTCTATGTTCATTAAATAGTCACATATATTATTTTCTGTTTTATATTCTCTACTTTATAATTTAAAAAAGTGAGTTGTGGAGAAAATGTGTTTCTTTCTTGATTTTTTTTAATCTGAATATGTTATACATTTATCCAAGCATTCGAAGAAATTGAAGAAAACAGCGACATTTTTCTTGTAGCTGATGTGCAGCTTTTTAAAATGCAACAGAACTTGTGCCTTTTTATGAATGCAAAACATTTGTGTAACAAAAGAAGTACACTGAGTTTTTAGAGTATTGTTTGCTTTTAACAGGGTCAGTGTTGCTACAGTTTGTCTAAATACTGTTTTATTGTGGAATTTTAACTGATGAAAATGGATTAAAGTGCAGAATAACAGGATTAATGGAAGGGAGAGAGGGACAGTGGTGTACAACAAAAGAACTGTTGAATGAAATGATACTCTGAAACTGATGGATGAAGACTTTGTGACACATCAGAGAATAATTTTCCATTTTATTCTCGTAATCCTTTGTATTCTGAAAACTTTCTGATCAAATGTAAAAACCAAATCAAACAATAAAACACTGGATTAGACTCAACTCCGGTCTGGTAGTTTATTCCCCCTTCTCCACTGACACTCACTGTAAGACTGAAAACTCTTGCTTATCAGCTATAGTTAAGTCATAGACCAACACAAATAAACTATTTGATTATTAAAGGTCTCATAAAGGATTATGACTGAAGTGACTTTCTAAAGGAGATATTACATAAATTAGGCCCAAACAAGAAACTATCTGAGGGCACTTTAAATGCTGCAGTTGCATCACCTGCCCACTAGAGAGCAGCTTGATATCATGATTCAGTAAGTTAAACCTGAAGTCAAAAAGCAAATATAACAGAATGCCAAACATCACTGCACAACGAAATGTCATTTATATATTGTATCTAAATAGTTCCACCCTGAATTGAGTTATTTGATAACCACAGTGCAGCCATATATTCACCCCAAATTCATGTGAGGTTTCTAAAATCATGTGGTTTCACTGTGTACTATTCAACGGACTAATCTGACTGGCCACATTTACATTTATGGTGAAACACAGCTAATTGATTGACTTTAGCTGAGAAAGCAAAAGTTGCTCCAGTCTGTTTTGAATTATAATAATAAGGGCGAAGAATTTCATTTGTGATATTGGTATTTGATTGGGTTGTCCCTTTTAGCATAACAAATCCACAACAGTGTCAGTCTGATTTGGCAAAAGTAGGACGATTGTATTGTTTACATGACTGTACAAGAATCAAGGTATCTTATTAAACTGTCTCAATATTATATTATTCTTATATCATAAATGTCTTATCTTACAACTTATTTAACTAAATCCAAAATACCAACCCATTCTCACTCCGAAGTCATCAAACATCGGACTTTTACCCAGGAGCTCGATGTGTTTTTCCTGTTTGAGTGCTGAGCCAAACCATTATGTTTTTTTTCTAAAACCTAACCATATGCTTTTGTTGCACAAGGAAATAAATGTAAATACATGGTGTTTTACCGACTTGTGAGTTTATTTTGAAAAAAGACTGTATGCATCTAACAAGCAGAAACTGTACAGCTCCTGTAAAAAAAGTAAATGTTTTTTTTTTTTTTTAATGACACAGTGATGTAACAGGCGTAAATTGATTCTGCGTCCAGGAACATCAACAACCCCAGGATACCTTGCACGTCATATGTAGACGTGAAACTGACCAAACTGTGATATTTAATGAGTTGGGAGTGAGAAGGTGTCGAAAATACATATTTTTCATCTTATCTGTCGTGCTATTTATCACTCTAGATTGCAATTGATGAGT
This sequence comes from Epinephelus lanceolatus, assembly GCF_041903045.1. NCBI lineage: Eukaryota > Metazoa > Chordata > Actinopteri > Perciformes > Serranidae > Epinephelus > Epinephelus lanceolatus. Next base: position 16,695,789 of record NC_135755.1, read on the forward strand.
GTTGGAGATATCTTATGTAACTAAATTGTTGAGAATAAGTTGCATGCAACAGAGCTGATGCTCATTATTGTGTAAAAATAGAAGTGCACTATGACATATGCTCATCCCATTAGCCTGCTGCCAAGAAACAAGTCAGACGGGTTGCAAAACAAAGTGAAAGGCAAAAGAAAAGACATGCAGTCACAACATCCTCAAGATCCGAGTACTTTTTTTAACTGATTTCTATTTTTTGAAAGCATGATGGGTAAGTAGAAGTTACTTATTCTGATTTATTCTGTGCAGATAGAATTTAGTGTTTTCACTGGTTTGTGTACACTTTTTTAATTCTCACGATACTTGAATGAAAGTGAAGTGTTTCTTCTTATGTTTTCACTGATTGGTATTGATACTGTTTTAAATAAGAGTTCACAAGAGTCATCTCAGGTTTGTATATAAGTGAAAACAAATGGTCCATTTTACCCACTGCACTAAATTAAAATGAGTTACTATAAAGATCAGTTTTATTTTGAAGAGTACCTGCATCTGATATAATCAAGACTGCAAGTATGAGTATGAGTAACAGAGCAATTTTCATTACAACAATGACAAATGCACTAAGGTTGGCTGCTAATTATCATGGATGGATTACTGAATAGGCCTACCAGAAACCCCAATTTAGTAACCTCGAACCAACCACATGCATTACAGTGTAACTTGTGAAGAACAGTAACACCAACAGTTTCCAGTGATTTGATTTAAAATGGATGAGTTCAAATATTTTCAACCCCCTGCTCAAGTGAGAATTTACACAAATAGGACCTGTTTGGCTCAGGATTTTTACTTATTTCTTACATAATTTTGTGTAAAATCCAAACACAGAAATCAGATAACAATAGCTGATCACATTTGAAACATTGTCAGTTCGCCAATCACAGCACAGGAATGAACAGGCGTTGATAAATGTAGCAGCTGAAAACAATAGTCATTTAGATCCTGCCCCAGTATATTCTCAGTTCAAAGGCCTTGCCCCGAGAGTTTACAATATGGAGGGGCTTAGTATTGTCAGGAAGAGAGATTTCTTTGAGTTAGAAATAGAGACACTGACGTCTTAGCGTCAAATTTAACCAACTGGTTCTGGCAGCCAGAAAAGTGGCATCAAAGGAAGTCAGAAAAATGAAGTAGGGAAATCAAGTGTTGCAGTGGAAAATGGACCGTTTAATGTGCATGTACAGATCAATAGCCTACATACATTAATAATATTAGCCTATATAATACTGATACTGCTATAATATTTACATGAATGCTTATAATCGTTCAAGACCGAGGAATGCGTGTATGCATGTATCGGGTCTACTTCCATTTGGTGGTGGAGGAGACACACGTGTGTGTCTAAGCTGGAGCGGTAAAAATGTAATCACCTATGCTATTAGTATTAAAATAATCACCCTGTATTTATTTTTAACAATGTTTAAATAATAAATGATATAAACATGCATTGGCTTGTCAGTGTTTGAAAAAAAAAGTTTTAGATATATTACAGCTGGACATCAGTGGTGTTCATCCTTCAGTCAGCCTGGAGCCAGCCCCAAAGAGTCTGGCAACCACAAGCTGTGAATGAGAGCAAACATCCATGTGACAGCTAAAAAAAAAAAAAAAAACTTATGGTCTATGGTCTAATAGACCCTTTTAGAGCCGGCGTCATTTTATTAGCTGGAGGCAAAACAAGACTCTCCACCACAGGGCTGTAGGCTACATAGGAGTCTTAAAATGTCCTCTTGTTGTGTTATTGGGAGCCAGAATAGAAGGAGTCATGGCTCAAAACTTATTTTATCTCATACCAGCCGCCACTGCCGGTCAACAAAAACAAAGACAACTATGGTTAAATGCAATAAGACAAAAGAACTGGATGGAGGCGATGATCAAAAATGCTCACACTTCATATCAGGTTAGGGAAAAAGTATTTCCTGTTGTAGGGATGAATAACGTTATGTGTATCAAGGGGTTTCATGTTCGCCTAATCAGAAATTGGGGAGGTATTAAAAGGAATATTGGATTTCTCTGTAGCGCATTAGCTAACGTTAGCTAATGCGCATTAGCTAACGTTAGCTTCGACAGCAAAACTAACTGGAAGAAACCGTTCAAGTGTCGTCCTCCTTTGTAAGATTGGCATAGTAATCAACCACAAAGCTTCCTGTGACATCATCCATCCACTGAGTGAGAGTGTACGGGTCGGCCAGTCTGGTCCTGTTGGTCAGTGTTTTCTTTTTCTGACACTCTACACTAAAATGACAGAGCATTATATTTATACGAATTAACAAACAGTTAAGTTAATCACATATTCACTCTGCTCGGTGCTCTGCTGCTCCATCTCCTCAGACAGACTGTGTTTGTTTACTAACAGTAAAAGGGTCTATTATGATTCATGTCCACACTGACTCAAACTTGTGTACACAAGTTAAGACCTGATATTGATAAATGCAAAGCTTTGCATGGAAGTGACCATACGCCTAATTTTCTGTTGTATGTTCATTTATAAATGAGGGCCATCGTGTATATTATTACTGGGGATGATCCTATCCATGAATTGCCCTGACTTTTAAACAGAGGTTAAAACTAATTAACTAGTCTAAAAGGTAAAAACACTTAGAAAACAAGTTCAAACCAAGCACAGTTTAATTTACGGTTAAACATTATCAGAAAGACATACTGCCTATATGATATTATTTGAACTTGTTAATCACATTAAACCAAAACCTATTTAAAATGCCGCTGAATTTTCTGACACTTTGCATTATGAACATTGCACATTATCCTAAAAAACATGACAACTAACAAAATAAGGTTAACAAAGAACATTTACCGAAAATAATATACCTTAGTAACTGCAATCACATAGAATAATAAAAAGTTTATAAGACTAATATCTCTGGTGCCGATTCAACTAATCACGCACATTCCTGATTAATCCTTTAATATATTACATATATACATCAATATCATATATGTTGCAGATATTATTTCAATTTTCAAAGGTAAGACAGCAATCTATTTAACCCTACAATATTCATGTCCAAAGATATAGACATGTAAGCCTCATCTGAACACTTAGTTCAGATTATCGAGGTGATTGTCAGCAAAGTTGACCTACTTTTGAGTTACTTTTCTTACTGTATTTTTACTGCAAATCCAGAGACAAACTAGAGTAATGACTATCACTGACACAGAGTCATTATTGTCTTCTAGCATCATCAAGAAGGATTGTGGTCTTGGGAAAAACTGGAGCTGGGAAGAGCAGCCTCGCCAACACAGTATTTGGTGAGACTGTGTTCAAGACAGACGATGGACCTAATTCCGGAACAAGTAAATGTCAAGCAGAGACGAAATCAGTCAATGGAAGACGCATTACGTGGGTAGACACTCCTGGGTTTTTTGACACCGAGAAATCTGAGGAGAGGCTGAAACCTGAGATATTGAAGTGCATCACAGAGTGCGCTCCTGGGCCTCATGCGTTTCTCATTGTTCTTCAAATGCAGAAATACACAGAGCAAGAGAAGGACATCATCAACAAACTGCAGCAATATTTCTCTAAAGATGCTCTAAAATATGCCACAGTTCTCTTTACTTATGGTGACCAGCTTCCTGAGGAAATGACGATCAGGCAGTGGGTCGATCAAAATGCAGGTCTGAGTGATCTGGTGAAGAAGTGCGGAGGCCGCTGCCATGTCATTGATAATAGACACTGGAAGAACAACCCACAGGATGAATACAGGAACAACAAGTACCAGGTGAAGGAGCTCCTCAAGACAATAGATAAGATGATTGAGGATAATAATGGACACTACTACACCAATGAGATGCTACAAGAATGTGAGAGACAAATACTACAAGAGGGAGTAAAAATTAAAGATTCATTTCCCGAGATGTCACAGGAAGCAATCAGAGCGCAGGCTAAAAGCGCAGTTCTGAAGCGTTGGGTCTTGGCAATAGTGGGTGTTACAGCAGTAGTATTGTTGGGAATTTTCCTTGGTGGGAAAAAGATGAAAGAAGGACTTACAACTGCATTAGTACTAGTGATGGGAACAGAAGCAGGACGTGCAGTAACTTAACATGCTACTGCAGCAATGAATCCTGGGGAATACCAGCAGCAGCAGCAGGGGGTTTTATATGAAGTGATAGAGCTAACAAAGCTGATTCACAGCAGAGGCAGCTGAAATTGCAAAGCCGAAGCACACATCTGTAAGGTAAAAAGAGGTTTGGGACTAAATACCAGATTTCTAAGAATCACCTAAATGATTTCTATATCATGTTCTGTTATGGGGTTATTGTTTTATTAATGGTTAACTGGTCATTGCTTCAAAAAGTTACGGTTAATTGCAAAAGTTGCTGTATTCACAGAATCACTACAATTACGAACAACAATGAGAACTGGGACTGAAATGCATTTTATACTCTTCTTTACGTCAGACTTCAGCACATGTTCACACAGCCCAGTCGCCAGTTGTGGCATGTTGGCATTGTACGTTTCTGCTAACGATTGATGCATTACATTTTATATGTATCAAATCAACGTGTCCACAGAGATGTAGTTATATGTATATGGGGCAGATCTGTCACTGTGAGGTGTAGGGGGAAAACAAAATACAAATGTTACATATAGGGTTTGCATTAAGATTCAATGCCGACATTTATTCTGATGATTGGGTTTGTTTAAACACAAGACGTCTGCCATGAAAGTTTTTGTTGCAGGCTGACTGTTAAAATATGAACGCACTGTATATTGAATTTGTTATATCTACTGTAGTTTGACAAATATTGATAGAGTACTATTCATTTGCTTTCTTTCTTTTTTGTATTAACATACCTCTGTGTGTGATTTAAGGAAAAGCCATTGTGTTATTATTCATTCTTCAGTATATCTCAGAGATAATGATGATAAATTGTCTGGGCCATAACTGTAAGGTTACTTTTGATTCTCTTTTTTGGTATGTTTTCTTTGTTACAGAGTTAACTATTAATCAATAAATCAGCAAATTCCACCTGTGTTTCCAAGTGCCTTTTTTTTATTAAACCATCTTCATTCATCCCTCAGCTAAGGGCACCCATTTTTATAAAAGGAGTTTAGTCCACGTGAATTTTGTACAGTGACAGAAACTAGACTAATGAATGGATCAACCATCGCACACACCTGTTTGTTTGTTTTTGCTTTAAGTTACTATGGATACAAATCTGATTTAACACATGATACTGGGTTGCAGTTGGTTGCAGAGAAGGTTGAAAATTACAGCCAACATTAATTAATTAGTATCAACACTTAAATAAACTTTTTCACAATTTCAACTCTTTTTCAAAATGTTAAAGCCATATATTCACAAGTGTGTTTACAAGGCTCTGTATGCATTTAAGAAAGCCTATGCATGTTCAAAAGTTAAATTACACTTGTGCAAAGGATGACCATCATGGACACCATTTTCAGGGTGACATTATTGCTTTCCTTGACAAAAAAACCCCATAAACACTCAAACATTTGGTCAAATTTTCAACAACTGCTGAACATTTCTGTCCCATATTGTGACAACGTTTTTGTTATGTAGCCATTTATGGGGGACCATTCCTATTTCTGGTGCTTAAGTTGCAGTAAATCGATGCCTACATGACTTACTTCAATGAAAAACAGGTGCAATGTGTGTTAATCATCCCATCAGCCCGAAGCCAAGAAACAAGTCAGACAGGTCAGAAAAAAACAAAGCAAGAGGCAAGTCAGAGCGAGAAAACAAGAGAAAAGACTCACAGTAGAGACGTCTCGTGGATCTGGGTCCTTTTTTGCGCTGATTTCCACCATTTACAGCATGGACGGTAAGTTAAGCTTATTGTTTTCTGCTATTGTGTTGACAGTGAGCACCAAATACTTTCTCATACATTCTCAAACTAATCCTAACTAACTAATCCTAAATCTATAGAGGCAGTCATTTTATATTTTAGCTCGAAAAGATAAAATACCTTTTTGTTTTGTTTGTTTAATATCATTTCTGTCACATCTGTTTGTACATTATTTGGAACTGTATGTCCACTGGCAAACAAACTTTTACCTGCCTGCAGCCCTGGAGCTTTCAAACTAATATTTATTGACAATTGTTGATACCCACAACAGTCCGTAGGGTTGGATAGACCATTTAATTGTCTATTTTACACGCATCATATGAGCACTCAGGTCAAATCATGAGCTTTGGCTATAAATCCCCGATGATTTACTCATACAGTGGGAGTTGGAACTAAACAACATTTAAAACAGGCCAAAATAGAACAGAATTTTCCAAAATATGAAACAGAGTCAGGTAGCCACCATCTTGGAAATATGCAAATTAAGAGGTTATGGCGCATCCAATCATAAAAATAAGTATTCCAATGTTTTTCTTATGGTCAAAACCCATAAAATAGACACCAAGCATGCATTTGTGTCTCATCTAATTCAAATGTTATAGCTGAATCGGGGTGGTTAGGAGAAACCAACCCTGTCTCACTCCGAAGTTGTCGAAACCTGTCGCGTGGTCAGTGTCGGAAAAAAAGCCGTCCTTTCACATCGGCATAATATGCAGCTGGTAGCAGTTATTGTTTAATGGTGCCCGGCAGCATCTGGGGAAAAAGCAGCAGGACAACAATGAGAGTGGAGGGGGCGGAAGTTTGAGTAGGGCGAGGGGTGGTGGATGGGTCCAACAACCACTGACTTTCACCTAGGAGAGGCATGTTTGCTTCCCGTAAGATTATAAAGCCAAACCTTGTTCTTTTTTCCTAAACCCAACCACATGCGTGTTGGCAAAATGTAACCACATGCATTTTTTGTTTAAGGAAAAAAAAACATCAATTTGAGGTGTTGTAACGATGTAGTGAGTTTATTTTGAAGGAGACTGTATGTAAATGGTACATTTCCTGTGAGAACATAAGTATATTTTGAAATCAGACAATGCATGTAACAGGCTGAGGTTAACATGGCGTCCAAGAACGTCAACAACCAATGCAGCTAGGTTACCTTTCACATCGTATGTGGACATGGAAAGTCCATGACCAAACGTCAATATGTGACGAGGTTGGTGTGAGAATGTGTTGGCGAAACAGATCAGAATTTAGTCATCTTCAAATAGGAAGACGATAAGATGATAGGACAAAGAAAACATTGTGGGGAGCAGCCAGTTTTCCTCTGAGGAGACAGGAGGACAGCCATTTCTCAGGAGCTGAATTTAAGAAGTATGAGGAAATGGTCAAAATCTCATATTGATAACAAATTGAGCTCAGTTATTTCTCGGAGAAATAGGATGGACAAAGACGAGATCTGATTTTGAGTTTTCCTTTACTCTGGGTATTTTAAAGTGTGTAAAAATTCACAAAAAATGAAACAGAGAAAAACACACAACCAAGGGCACTGTAATAATTTATTATTCTCTTCTAGTGCCAAACACAAGAAGGATTGTCCTACTGGGAAAAACTGGAGTTGGAAAGAGCAGCCTGGCTAACACCATACTGGGAGAGGCTAAATTCAAAATAAACAATTTGAATGATTTGGAAACACAATGTTCTCCTGCCGAGACCAAAACTATCAATGGAAGAAGCATCACTGTGATCGACACTCCTGGTTTCTTTGACACAGAGAGATCTGAGAAACGTGAGATAGTGAGGTGTATCACAGAGTGCGCTCCTGGGCCTCATGCTTTTCTCATTGTGCTTAAAGTGGAGAAATTCACAGAGCAGGAGAAGGCTGTCATCACGCAAATATGTGAATATTTCTCTGAAGATGCTCTAAACTATGCTGTAATTGTCTTCACTCATGGTGACCAGCTCCCTGAAGGAATGAAAATGGATGAGTATGTCAAGCAAAGTGAGGGTTTGAGTGGTCTGGTGAAGAAGTGTGGAGGCCGATGCCACGTCGTCGATAATAAATACTGGAAGACCAACAAAGAGGACGAGTACAGAAGCAACCAGTTTCAGGTGGAAGAGCTGCTCAAGACCATAGACAAGATGGTGATGGAAAACAACGAAAGATACTACACGGATGAAAAGCTACAAGAAGTGGAAAGGAAAATACAGAAAGAGGAGGAGCGCATTAGAAAGTCATCAGAAAACTTGTCAGCGGAAGAGATCAGGAAGCAGGCCAGAAGCAACGTCTTTAAGAAGCAGGTGAACAATGGAGTCTGGGCATGGATTAGAAGTTTAGTGGGTTTTGCAGTTGTAGCTGGATTACTTGCAACTGCCTCAGCTATGTTGATCAATTCAAAACATTTTAGGGTATTAAGGGAAGCACCACTATTAAATGAAGAATTAACAGCACCAGCATTGGCAGAAGTGGTGAAAGAACAAGCTGAGGCAGCTTTAGGCATGTCTCCGCCAGCCAGTACAGTAGGACACTTATTTGAGTTTTTGGACAAACTTTTCAAATTGTTTGAAAGAACATACAATCCTACAAATCCATTTGAATGAATAAAATAAAACAGCAGGTGTCTTCAAAGAGGTTCAAAATGACATATGACATGACATGTTGCAATCCTAAACAGCTCATTTAAAGTACTATCATTTTTGCTGAACGTGTAAACCAATGGTTCTCAACCAGCGGTCTGGGGACGCCCACTGGTCCTTGAAGGAGTCCCATGGGTCCCCAGAAAAATGGTAAATAGATTATTTCAGCCGGTTCCCATTCTGAAGTCATCACATACTGCTGCTTTGTCAGTGATTTTGGCATATGACCACCTTTTGTATAATGCACCACCAGGCAACATCAGTTTCACATGTGGCCAGATGGCACCTTTCCCAGTGTTATGATACGCAACTGGTCAGCTGGACAGCATCTTTTGCGGCAGCATGATACGCTGACATGTGGCGTCAGTTCATAATGCAGCTGGATGCAACTGGAGTGGTGGTTTGATACCCTGCTGTATGGCGACGGGTTGAAACGCTGCCAGTAACAATGTAATATAAGGAGCTGGAACATCCCTGTAGGGTGGGTGGGAGTGGTGGTGGATGGGTCCAACAAACCCCGGACTTTCACCCTGGAGCCCGGTGTACACTTCCTGAATGGATATAGAGCATGACAGTTTTTTTTTCTAAACCTAACCACATGCTTTTGTTGCCTAAACCTAACTCTGTACTCTTGATATCCCACGTTGGTTGTGGCGTCCCGGAAAGTCAACAGCAGACAAAGGAGGATACCTAGCTCGTAATATGTAGACGTGAAAGGCCACTGACAGAGCTACGATATGTGATGACTTGAGATGAGAACATGTTGATTATTTTCATTGTTTAATTCACTCTAAAAGTGAGCTCAATGTGAGAAAGAGTCATAAGAGTAACTGTTGTGATCATAGGTTTCACTTCCTCCATGGTTATCTCCTCAATTACAGAATTCTCGTCCTAATCATATTTGACAACCAAAACCTTTTCAGAAGCCAAATCTTATCAAATTTGATTCCAAGACCTAATGTGTATCAATTCAGGGGCCCTTGACATGAAAAAGGTTGAGAAACACTGGTGTAAGCTACAAAATGAATGAAAAAATCAAATAAGTCATTGCATCTGTGCTTTAAACTTTGTACTAGTTCCTGTCAACTGAAAAGAGAGCCACTTTGAAGCACTGAGTGAATAAGCAGGGGTAGCAAACAATATTCAGACAATGTATTAGAAATGTAAATATATATGTTTCTGGCACATTCAGTTTGATCACGACTCTAAAATAATTGTTGGGTCATGGTGTTTTAAAGGGGCATGTCAATAACTGTACATGTGTAATTCAGTTTACTCGTCTTATGGAGCACTACTCAGACTGTAAAAATTGTTGTACGATGTCTTCCGTGTATAGAAGAGTTTTCAAAGTGTGAAAAATAATTGTTTTTGCTTGATACTTAAAATGCTCGCATTACAAACTGGAGGTGTGGGGTTTAAAGATGTGGACATTTAGAGGGCAAGGAGTGCCTTTATTGAAAGACTCATGACTCATACTGCAGACAAGAAGTCTGACGATCTCTGTCTCTGCTTTGATTTTTTTTAAATCGGTCTCTTGTAAGTCCTCAAAACTTTATAGAAGTGCAATACTAAATCATGGGTGTACCCTTTAATGGTGATGATTTTCTGTTTTCTCAGTATATTTTGTGTTAATATGTGTCATTTTGTCATAAATGATTTATGTAACAATAAAACCTCTGACTGGTCATAGGCTTTTGTTTTCTTTTTTCATAGAATCCTCCACATGCGCTGTCAAAAGATAAGGCTGATGATACTCATACTTTCTTATAGTCAAGAAATTCCATTTAAAGACCAAAACCAACAATAAATTGCTTTTGCTAAAAAGACTATGTAGCCAAAACCTGATATAGCCTACAGAGCTCCTTTGCTGGCCAAAAACTATGGGAAACCGTTGCGGTGGGTGAACTGTTCCTTTATCATCCCGAACATGGGCACTGTATTTTATTTTGAGTCAACCCCACATACCGTAAAACTTCAATTAGTTTAAATTGCTGAACTCAACTGGCCTTTATTTGGGACAGGCCTTTAATTCCTCTCACACAAACTGTTAATCAAGTCATGGAAACATAATCTGAGGTAGTCGACATCCCAGATTTAATACATCTGAAGAGCTTCTATAAAAACATGACCTGTTTGGCAGACCAAATATCTAATGGAGACGTGTTTATTTGTCAAAATGTGTAGCCACACTGGGCTAGTGAAAGGGACTGGGCATCTAATTGGGACTAGGCTTTTAAATTAAGTTTTATAGTACATCATCCTGCTGCTGTAAATACTTACAAGAGCAACAAATGGGTATTAAATTATTCTGAAAATACCCCAACAAATGAACTAATAGCTTTTTAGTCAGAGAACATAGTCACCTGCAATGTAAACGCAATCTGAATTCCTGAGGTTGCCCAAAAAACAGTCAACAACTATAATTTTTATTTTGTGATATTCTTACAAACCAGAATAAATTAAACCCCTTTCATTATTTAACAAGAAAGAAGTCATGTGGCTACATGCCACACTTTAAACACAAAGGCCTTGTTGTTTTCAGTCTGTTTCCTTGTACAGTTGATTCCCTGCAGGTGGGTGCTGCCAAAAAAAATCAGATAAAAATTCCTTTCAGCTGTCTCACTCACAGATGAAAACACTCCACCCTAATCAGGTATGAAAAGGGTGCAGCTGCCATCCTCTTTTTTTTGTTTATACAAGAAATGTAATAGACTGAGTGATCTATTATATATGATATTCTTGATGCCTTGAACAAGACACCTAATGCTGCAGGATATTTAAATGTAAAATGGCCTCATGACACTTAGTTGTTGTTTTTTTTTCACCCACAATATTTTTATGCAAAATTTTAAAAGCAATAAAAGGAGCAACAAAAAATTGCTGTGTTAACTTTTTAAGCACCCATCGCTTCTTTTCTTAGTGGCTTTTAAGGCACTAAATGTAGATGTTTGGCATGAAAAGTGGTTGTTTTTTGGCAAGACATTGCTGCATTTGCTGCCAAAATTGTGCTCCCCCAAACTGGGTATTTTAAGCCAAAACATGATCTTGCCCGACAGAAAAAGCTTAGAATGCATTAAGATTAGTTTTGAAGTACTCTCCTTGATGAAAACGCTTACTTCTTCCCAACACAGAGTTTTAAATCATACTTAGTGATGGGAAATATGGAGCTTTGAAGGCAGTGAATGTAGCTATGCTTGTGAGGGACCCACATTATCTCTATTGTACCTGGATTTACTTGTTGCCAATGGTTTTCTGTAAAATGACCACAAATTATGCAATTACATCCCGGTCAAAATCTGTCAGCTGACTTGCAGAGTCAGACCGCTTCAGTTAATGCCATGTTATTCTCGTTACACACCCTGTTTATGCTGGCCAGCTGAATACAACTGTTGCCATTAATTAACTAATTCAAATAACATTCTTTTCTACCTGTACTTTCCCAACCACAGTCACTACCGTTAACAGCTGACAGCAAAGTCTGATTGGCCTCTGCATCACAAGAGGTTCCACTTAAACCTGCTTATCTGGAAACTGTCATTCATGCACTCATTACCTTGTTCTATTTATGTAATGCCATGTTTACTGGAATCAGTGAAACACTTCTTCCGTGTCTGAGGCTTGTTCAAAATAGCGTAGAATGAATTATAACTGCGACGGAAAAACAACTACATTTACCAAACCTTGCACCCTGACACCGGCTTCCAATTTGCCTTTAGAAGTGATTTTAAAGGGGACCTGGTATGCTTTTCCGTATTTGGTGTTTTATGTACGGTATCTCACAAAAGTGAGTACACCCCTCACATTTCAGCAACCATTTTATTATATCTTCTCAAGGGACAATGCTATAGAAATGAAACTCGGATATACTTTAGAGTAGTCAGTGTACAGCTTGTACAGCAGTATAGATTTCCTTTCCACTGAAAATGACTCAACACACAGCCATTATTGTCTAAACAGCTGGCAACACAAGTGAGTAGACCCCTAGTTATACCCCCAATATGCCAGTATAAAATAACTTATTTGGCCAATAACTGCAACTGATATCGATATATCCACTATTTACCCTACCTAATTTTAAGTGATCATCAAGTCTCTTTTGTAGTGGAATTAACATCATATTATGGATGCATACTCTTCTTATGATGGCCCACCAGCAGATGGAGACATGAAACAGAACGCTTTCTCAACGTATATAAAATTCACTCATTGTGCAAACCAAGAAAAAACATGTTGGCCAATTCATTTTAAAGCCGACATCAGTCGAGACCGATGACGTGCCAATATTATCATGTATCCCTCTAAAACATATATTATAATACATAAAATATAATTCATTTTATACAGTAGAAATTCATGTTTTTAATCGGCCTCTGGCTCCAAACTGCAGCCATGGGTCGAGCTTGGACAGAAACTGTGAAGGCTCATGTAGGGTCAGGGCTTACTTTTTAGGCACAGTCAGAACTCTCGCTGCAATGACGGTGCAGAGATGCTGGGATATGAAAGACCTGGAAATGCTGACCAATCACAGCAGACTTGGCTTTCTAGGGAACGGGGATTAAAGAGACAGGCGCTGACAGAGCCCTCTCACATAGGGAGAATACAGGTGTGCCAGCACAGACAGTATAAGGAAAATAAAGTGTTTTTTGAACATTAAAGCCTGTAAATGTGTTCTATTAAAACTTAAAATACAGATATGGCACTGAAAATGAACATAATAGGTCTCCCTCTTCTTTAAAGCTCTAATTGGTTGCGCTGCTGAGCGGTCAACCCCCTATATCACCTTTCCAACCCATCAATCTGCAAATCTTTCACTCATGGTTAATTCTTTCCTATTTTCCTTTTTTATTTAGTTTTATTACCTTAGTAATTAAAAAAAATGCCATTTAATAATTTGTTTTTGAATGAGTAATATATATATACAGTATAATGTGTAAAACTAAAACAGTTAATTGCATTTAACACGAATTTGATCATTTTTGCATATTCTTTGACATATTTTGTATCATCATGGTCTGCATCAGGTGCTTCATATGTAACATGCTCCACTGCTCGGGTCCGGCTGATCAACAAGTCAAACCGGTAGAAAATAATAGTACAGTCAAACTACAGCAAGAGAGCAGGAGGAGACACATCCAGCCAGGACATTCAGCACCCTGAGGGACGACAGTGATTTCTGTTTTTGGCAACATGGACGGTGAGTTAAGCTCATTTCTTTACTGTATGTAGTAAAAGAAGCAATATCACAATGTAAAAATACTTAATTACAAGTCTTGTGTTGAAACTGTTTCTTAAGTGAAAGTGTGTAAGTATTAACAGCAAAACGTACTTAAAGTAGAAAAAACAATATCTGGTTATCAGTTAATCGTTACTGGTGATGAATGAATGTGTAAGCAGCATTTTACCGTTGTGGCTGGTCGAGGTGGAGCTGCCATTAATTACTGTGTGTAACGTTGGGTAACAGTGCATCATAATTTCATAGTGTTTTGTTAGGTCAGATGCATGTGGTGGAGTAAAAAGCACACTATTCATCTACTTAACTACATTTCAGCGGGAAATAAAGTAGAATGAAATGAAATAAAAATTTAACTAAAATTGTACTTATGAAAAGTGCTGAAGTAGATGAACTTAGTTTCATTTATAACATGTTATCAGTGTCAACACTGAGTGACATGCTGTACAAGATTCTGCCACATATTCAGAAAAAGAAACCGATACTTCAGTTTAAGATGTTTAGTTTCAGATATTTGAGCAGGGAATTGTAATCACTTTGATGATCCCTTAACTTTTCATGTGGCGCCATCATCAGGCCAAAATCTAACTTGATCAGTAATGTGGTTTATGACATTCCCATCAACCTCAGCTGTACTCTGGATGATTTCAAACACCTAAACAAAAATTAACAAGTGAACATATAAGACATATTGTTATGTGTATTTCCTTTGTACGATATATAAAGCTAAATAATTGTCTTTAACCTATGTTTTTCATGTATTTATAACAGAGTAAATGCATACATACAGAGGAAAAACCTGTAACCATGAGCAATGTATTTTACTGTATTTATGTTAGATTTGTGTTCATTCAGATTCTCTCTCATACTTAAATGACAGAATGGGTCAATTTCCACTGATTTCGAAAACAATAAATATCACCATTCTGTCGCAGTTTCCAACACATACTTAACGTCATAAAACAGTCCTCCCAGACTACCTGATTAGGTTTAGGCAACAGAAATATTCTGTTAGGTTTAGGAAACACATCATGGTTTGGCATTTAATAAGTACGTTGTTTCGCTAATGCAACATGATGTATGTCATGTGACAGACATTACATAAGACATGTCACATGTCACTTGCAAGGACGTTCCTGGTGACAAATTTCCCTGTCGACTAAACGAAACTTTTAATTAAGACTAGTCGACTAGTCTTAAAAAACAGGAAAACACTCATTTTATGGTGAATGTGCTCCAACCTGACTGCTGTCTGATGGCTCTGTAGCACCCACTAGTGGCGCACAGCTGCAGGACAGTTAAGTAGCCTTGTACATGAATAAAACCTTATTGGTTTAATCGACTAATATTTCTGGTGCCGACTAGCGAGGGGGCCGACATTTAATCGTTTAGACATCTAATCGCATGCATCCCTAGTCACCTGCGTAGCATGTTAGACATACTAGCATACGAGGCTACACTGTTATTTACAAAAGACAACGATGAGTTTGGGGCACAGACACTGGTTTCCCGGGTGAAAGTCCCAAGTCTGACTGACCTATCTACCACCCTCCCACACAGCTAACATGGGCTTTTTCTTCTTCGTAAAACATTACGCAGACTTTGTTGCTTTTAATGCTTTTTACAGTTTGAACGGGTTAACGACGCTAATGACAGTTCGGAAATGTCCGACAACATATTTTGCCAACACTAGATATCAAACAAAAGCCAGAGACTGTGTCATATTTAATTGGTGTGCGCTGTAAATTCACCACCTCTAAGCAGAAAAGATAAAGTTACCTAGGGAGCCTCACCATGTAAAGTTTCTCCTCCTCTGAGCTACTGCATCTGTATCAAAGAGTGTCATGAATGTCAAGAGCGCTCACTTCGCAGCAAGATCTGGGGACCAAAACGTTCCCACAACGAAAAGAGAAAAAAAACCTGCTAAAATTGAAGCAATCTCACTCGACTGAGGGGTCTTCAGCTGATGATATGAATCTCCAACATGCTAGGTCATGTCACCTTCTCTTCTGCTCCTGTAAAAATTACTGCAGCCACTAGAGGATACATCCTTAAATTAAAAAGTATGGGGCATAATAAGCTGCTTGCACAAGCTTTGTCGACCTATATGGTCTTCAATTTTTTTTGGCGAGAGCAGGCTGGTTAATTTAGGCGTTAAAATATTACATACTGTACTTTGTGTTTAGTGCTAACACATTAAAGTAAGATGTCACCATGATAAACACTGTGACCTGCTAAACATCAGCATGATGACTTTGTCACTGTAAACATTTTGGCATGCTGATGGTAGCTTTTGGCTTGAATCACCGCTTGGCATTTATATCTGTTTTCTGAGTTTGCAGACAAATAATCAGTTAAATGAGGAAAATAATCAGAAGGTTCATCAGTACTAAAATATAAGTGTCTATTGCAGCCCAACACACACACACACACACACACACACACACACACACACACACACACACACACTTTTAGAACCAAAAGGACAAGTTAAACGAACAAGTACAAATAAAATTTACTTTGCTTAATACTGAGTCATTATTGTCTTCTAGTGCTAACTTCAAGGAGGATTGTCCTACTGGGGAAAACTGGAGTTGGGAAAAGCAGCCTGGCTAACACCATACTGGGAGAGGATGTGTTCAGGATAAGCCACTCTCCCATCTCTGAGAAAAGTCTTTCTCATGCAGAGACCACATCTGTCAATGGGAGAAGCATCACTTTGATCGACACTCACAGTTTCTTTGACACATGTGGGTCGGAGAAAATGCTCAAGGCTGAGATAGTGAGGTGTATCACAGAGTGCGCTCCTGGGCCTCATGCTTTTCTCATTGTGCTTAAAGTGGAGAAATTCACAGAGCAGGAGAAGGAAGTCATCAAAAAAATATGCCAATATTTCTCTGAAGATGCCTTAAAATATGCTGTGGTTGTCTTCACTCATGGTGACCAGCTCCCGGAAGGGATGAAAATTGAGGAGTTTGTTGGTCAGAATATAGATCTCAGTGACCTGGTGAAGAAGTGCGGAGGCCGGTGCCATGTTGTTGATAATAAATACTGGGAGAACAGCAAAGAGGACGACTACAGACGCAACCAGTTCCAGGTGGCAGAGCTTCTCAACACAATAGACAGGGTGATTGAGACAAACAATGGAAGCTGCTACACCAATGAGATGCTAAAAGCATGTGAGAGACAAATACAACAAGAGGAAGAACACATTAGACAGTCATTCGGAAACATGTCACAGGTAGAGAGGAGAAATAAGGCTAGAATAAGTGTTTTTGACAAGTTATTGACCAGATTAGCCGGTACTGCAACTGGCATACTGATAGGAGCTTTGCTTGGTATGGCGGAGATGGTCACAGCAGCTCTTGGAAATTTTCAGGATCTTTCAGATTTGTCGGCACAAGCTTCAACAGCAAGAGAAAGGGCTGCATCGGCTGCTCTAAGGGGGGCAATAAAGGGTGCTCAGAGGGGATATGATGCAGCTAAAGGAGCAGAAAGTCCTGGGGAAGCCATAGAAAAGACAGTAAAGGACGTCTGGAAGTAATCTGGGGTTGCAGCAGATCAAAAAAAAAATTAAAAAATAGTAGTTGTAGCTGTACTTAATTCCTGTCAATTACTAATATCACTGTGATGACTTTTCTACTAGTATGAGGTATAATAAGTATACATCTGAGAAATAATTGGTAATGACATGTTATTCAATTTTGGATAATTCCTAATTCCTAATCAAAATGTTATTGTTAGCGAGAGTTCAAAAATGTTTACTATGAAACAGGATGTAAATAGACTGCCATGGGATGACTTGTGATTAAGATATTAAGATGAAAGTGATTAATATCCTGAAATTATCTGTAAGTATTTGCCATGACTTTGGGATACTGAAAACTCTTTATTGAAGTCTTTTTTGCATTTTGTTTGTGTGATTCAAGATTACTGCAATAAGTTTACTGGCCATGAATGATGAAGACTTACTAACACTAACACTTAAATAATTCCTAAGGTCAATGAAACTTAATTCTATCTGGGAAAGATGAAGGACATTTTTTATCCCAAATGACTTTACTTTTTATTTTATACTTTCCATGACTTTTGGATGCTGAGAAATGCTATTTTCTTTTTTCCCCAATGTTTATTTTTGTGGATAAAGTTAATGCTTGCTACAAGTTATATAACAATTAAACATCTGTGTGCTTATAAATATTTTTTAGTCTGTGTTTTGTTGTGCTGCAATAAAACTAAACTACAATAAATTAAATAGCATTTTATATTTCGGAAAAAAACAAGAGTTCCAATGACTAGATTGAGTTTCAACCAGACGTTCTTTCAAATATTGCAACCCGTTCTTCAATATTCTGAGAAAACACTGTGAAGTCGACCACACAGACCAGAAATAGGCTACATGGAGAACCATTGCCATCAGCCACCTCTATTAACGTCCTGAATAAAACCGTTGCCAGTCATAAATAAATATAAAAATAACAACATACACAATTACTCACCACCCTACACAGCTTTGAAAAGGTGCAGCCACCATCCTCCTAATGCATTCTTCTATCCAAATCCCAGACAGAGCTTCCATCAGAATCTAAAGGATTACAAGAAAACAAAGCAGCTGTAACTGAAGGTGGGTTCAGCTTTTTACTTTGTCTTGGTGTGATCAAATGTTTATTCCCATCTCTCTTGGCAAAACAAAGTGCAATCAAAAATGTGCAAAACAATGCATTGCCAAGCATTCCTTTAAATACCCATTCCCTTCCCACCCCCTCCTATAACTCCTACCCTGGGACCAGCAGGACTACAGACAAACACTACTAACAAAGGTTCAACAGGTACATAAAAATATGAGAGATTCAACAGTACACATTATACAGTAATTCAATTACAGTCTGATACACAAGGATCTTCACTGCCTCTGCTGCTGTTAGCCACCAGCTGATAAGATCACATCTCACTGTACTTGTATTCATACAATTCCATGTAACAAATAAATGACTGAATTGAAAATTGAACTGAAATCATTTCTAGTTTCAGCCAGGTACACCTAGCTTAAGTTTTGGACTCCACGCTAAAGCTAGCCATAAACGAATTAGATACACCTTAAGGCTGTTACGTTAGCCGTAATGTTAGGAACTGGAATGAGCCATTTTAATTTGATTTCTAATTTCTATTTAGGCACTTATTTTAACTTATTTTACTTATGTCTTTTTTAATATCACTGTGTCGTTGTTGTTGTTGTTGTTGTTGTTGATGAGGGGAAGTGTGGTTCCTGTTGTTTTTTATAAGCTGCTGGACAACTGAATTTCCCGTTGGGATGAATAAAGTTCTTTCTATTCTATTCTATTCTATTCTATTTCTTATCTAAGTACATCTAGTGTTAGCTTGAAATAGCCATGAACTGCCAACTCAGTACTACATAAAGTTACACTAGTTTGTTCTAGGTAAAGTCAACTCTTTATTATTGCTTTTTATCATAATTAATTTCTAGTTTTTGCAAAGTACACTGAGCTAAAGCTTCAGACTCCTAGCTAAAACTAGCTATAAACTAACTAGGTACACCTTAGCTAAGTATGACTAATGTTAGTTTAATAGAGGCATGAACTGGCAACTAAGTACTAAGTAAAGTTACACTAGTTTGTGCTAGGTAAACTCAGTTCTTTATTATTGCTTTTTCTGTATTAATGCTTTTTATCATAATTCATTTCTAGTTTTAGCTTGGTACACCTGGCGAAAGTTTCAATTAGCCATGAATTGGCAACTACGTACTAGGTGCAGTTAACATTTCCTCTAGTTTGCTCTAGGTAAAGCCAACTCTTTATTATTGCTTTTTATCATAATTTATTGCTAGTTTTAGCTAGATACACCAGGCTAAAGCTTCGGACTCCAAGCTAAAGCTAACCATAAACTAACTAGCTACACCTTAGCTTAGTACATCTAGCGTTAGCTTAAGATAGCCACAAACTGGCAACTAAGTACTAGGAAAAATTACACTAGTTTGTTCTTGGTAAAGTCAACTCTTTATTATTGCTGTTTTCTTTATTATTGCTTTTTATCATAATTAATTTTAGTTTTGGCTAGGTACAGCTGGCTAAAGCCTCAGACTCCTAGCTCAAACTAGCTGTGAACTAACTAGGTACACCTTAGCTAAGCTAAAGCTTACACCTAGCATTAGCTTAAATAGCCATGAACTGGCAAATAAGTACTAAGTAGGCTACCATTACTACAGTTTGCCCTTGATTAAGTCAAGTATTGTTTGTTTGTTTTTTTAAATGTATTATTGCTTTTATCATAGTTAATTTCTAGTTTTAGCAAGGTAACATTACACCTGGCTAAAGCTTCAGACGTCTATCTTAAACCAGCTAAGCTAAGTACACCTAGCTTAAAATAGCCATAAACTGGCAGCTGAGTGCTGGGTACACTGGTTTATTCTGGGTGAAGTAGTCCAATGCATTCTAACAACATCTCTGCAATGAATGTTCTGTTTCAACTAAAACTACCCATATACCAGTAATTAAGTGAAGTTCAGCAAGGCACATAAGTTTATTTGTTTAATGTTACCTTCACTATGTTGGAGGTTTGCTGTTCTCCTAAGCCCCACCTCAGTGGGAAGACACTGGCTTAAAAAAAAAGTAAAAGAAATAAATTAATTAAAATAAACACATTATCAGCACAGGCACACAGCTTGAAAATGAAGGAAAAATCTGAAAGGATTAAATTAGAGTTAATGGAGAACAGCTGCGTTGTCGTTGACCCGATGCTACATTATGATTGGCCAGTCTGTCTGCGGGGGGCGGGACTTAGTGAAGGTTAAGCTTAGTCTATTAAAAGTGCCTGTTTAAATAAACATGTGCCACATTAAAGAACCGTTCAGCCCTTTGAAACTAAAACAAAAGAAAAAATTAATGGGATTTGCACTCACTCCAGTGAGCAGTCGTCCTAAAATGATTTTCCCATCGTCAATATATCTTTTTAAATGTGAAATCTGCTTTTTTCCCCCGTCTGTTGTTATTCAGTGCAGTTGCTATTTACATATATATTTACTTCATTACAAAACAAAGCTGAAGTGTTAAGGATTTGATCTGTAAAAAGCACTGATATAAAATTACAATCTCATTATTCTCTATAATCCAATGTAGTCATTTACATCCGGGGAAACGATAAAAGAGAATACAGGTGCTGAAGACAGGAGCTCTGTCTTCAGCACCCAAGATGGCAGCATGTCTATTGTTTCTGTTCAGTGTCTGTTTTGAAACTAGTAATTTTATTGGATTTTTAACTATATTTTCCACTGAGTTTTATGTTGTTGTTTTTATAAACTATAAACTGTTTTAAGTACTGGCCCTACTCTGCCAATCTGAGACTTATTCCACCTGCTCTAAGACCTCTGCACTGAAACCTGAGGCCTACTCCACATGTGTCAGGCTCAGTCTATAACATTAGGCTAATGCCACCAGGCCAAGCCTAGGCCCCCAGCAGCAGGCCAGCATCGCCAGGCCAGCCCAGGCTCCAGCAGCAGGCCAACACCACCAGGCCGGGCCCAGGCATCACCAGTCTAAGCCCAGACTCTGTCAGCTGAAATATTAGCTGGCCTACAACAACAATAGGCTAACACCACCAAGCCAGGCCCAAGCTGAGGCCTACTTCACCTTTTCTGCAAGCTGTGCTATTCCAACTACTCCTGTTACCAGCCTAAGCTGCAGCAGCAGATCTGCCAGTAGCTTAACATTAAAACAATGAAGTTTCTACTTGCAATATACTGTTTCATTGTACTCTGTTGTGAACAGAGCTGGGTGAGTAACTCAAATTTCTATCAGGTGCACTCACCACAGATAGCATCCTCTATAACTGCTGTGGACACAGTGTCCTATCACAATCATGTACTGAGCACTATTTTACCAACAAACAACTCTGGAATCAAACACTATCTATATAGTATCCTACTTTTGAGAGACTACTTTGTTTTATCAGAAAATGCTGTGTCAGATTTTGTCAGCAGAATCAGTGCAAAAAATGAGTTGTCTAAAGTTACTAAACTGAGATCCTTTATTGTTTTACTTTTGCTGATATCTGGAAATGTGAAATTAAATCCTGGCCCAGATATAGGCCTTAGGTGTTTAGATACTCCACTAGATCTGAAAAATGCACCTGGCCTGGGTATAATACATTTTAATGTTCGCAGTTTACTTCCAAAAATTGATTCAATAAGGATCTGGGCTGAGTCAACTGATGCAGATTTAATTGTAATATCTGAAACCTGGCTGAAAAAGTCTGTTTCGGATAGTGATATTTACATAAATGGATATAATGTGTTTCGCACTGATAGGCCCAAAAAAGGAGGAGGGGTTGCTATTTATGCAAAAACTAAGTTTAATATAAGTGTGTTACTCTCACAATCACTGTGCAGACAGTATGAAATACTTGCTGTAAAAGTAGAAGTGTCGAAAGAAGTCTTCCTTACATTGGTCAGTTGTTACAGACCTCCATCTGCTCTGAGTGACACTCTGGCTTCTTTCTCAAATTGCTTGTCTAAACTTGATTATAATGAAGTTGTCATAGTTGGGGACCTAAATTGGGACTGGTTAAAGCCCAGCTCTGATGATCTCAAAACTTACTGTGATGCTATAAATTTGACACAATTAATAAATGGCCCAACCTGTCCCAATTTGAAATTTCCAGAAAAATCAACCCTCATTGATATTTTCTTAACTAATGTTCCCCATAAATACATAGCCACAGGTATTTTTTCTAATGATGTGAGTGACCACTGTGCAATTGCAGCTGTACGCAACACTAAGGTCCCGAAGACCAAGCCCCGCTTTATAAACAAACAGTGTTTTAAGCATTTTTCAGAGCAAGGTTTTTTATATGATATGTATTATTATGACTGGAGTAGGATCAGACTTATTCCTGATGTTGAATTGGCTTGGACCTTTTTTTAGAGATAATTTCTTAAACATTACAAACAAGCATGTTCCCATAAGAAGTTATAGGATTAAGGGTAGGGTTTTCTGAAGAGCTGGCTGAACAAATACATGAGAGGAATCTAGCCTGGGCCAAAGCTAGAAAAAATGGTTCAGTTTCTAACTGGACTAGATTTAGGGTTTTAAGAAATAGGTGTACATACCTAATTAGGAAACAAAAATCAGATTACTATTTATCAAACATATCTAAAAATTTGAACAATCCACAAAAATTTGGCTCTGGCTCTCTGTTCAAGGCTACATCAGATGATCAAGGATTTATAGATATAAAGCAAAAAACAGGACAAAGTTTTTGTTTTACTCCCGTTTCTGTATTTGTGGTACATAAAGCTCTTAAAGGTATAGATGCTAATAAAGCAATTGGTCCAGATGGTTTGGACCCTTATCTCTTGAAACTGTCAGCTGATATTATAGCTGAGCCCCTGTCTTATTTACTAAATCTTAGCTTTGAATTAAATGTAATCCCCAGGGCATGGAAGTCAGCTTTTGTTGTTCCCCTGTTGAAGGGTGGCGACCCTTCAATTATGAACAACTACAGGCCTATTTCTAAGCTTTCAACTCTTGCTAAGATTCTAGAAACCTTGGTGTGTGATCAGATTAAATACTTTTTAAAAGAAAATGACATATTAGTCCAGTACCAGTCAGGCTTTAGAAAACAACATGGCACCACAACAGCAGCAATGAAAGTTCTCAATGATGTCATCAGTGCTCTGAATGACAAACAGCATTGTCCCTCTTTATTGACCTGTCGAAGGCCTTTGACACAGTTGACCATGACATTATGAAACAAAGATTAGTCAACATAGGTTTATCTGACATGGCAGTGGGCTGGTTCAGTAACTACCTCTCAGATAGAACACAATGTATGCAAATTGAGGGTATGACATCTGATAAGCTGAGTATCCATAAGGGGGTGCCACAGGGCTCAGTTCTTGGACCTCTCTTCTTTGCTATTTATATAAATAACATTGGTTAAGGTGTAGAAAATGCTAAATTTCATATTTATGCAGATGACACAATAATGCACTCTTGTGCATCAACATTAGAAAAAGCTTTTGAAAATCTTCAAAGTGCTTTTATTAGTTTACAAGTGCAGCTGTGTCAGCTAAAACTTGTCTTGAATGCAGACAAGACCAAGCTGATGGTATTTACCAGGTCAAAGAAAGAGCCCCAATCTTTACCTCGGATTACAGCAATGCAGAACAAATCAATAGAACGAGTATCATTTTATAAGTACTTGGGCTTTTTAATAGATGATGGTCTTAATTTTGATTTTCATATTGAGTCCCTGGTAAAAAAGCTCAGACTTAAATTAGGCTTTTATTTTCAAAATAAGTCATGTTTTTCTTTTGAGGTGAGAGAACGACTTGTGTCACTTTTCTTCCTATGGTGGATTATGGAGACATTCTGTACATGCATGCATCTGTGGCTTCGTTGCGTCTGCTGAACTCTGTATATCATGGTGCCCTGAGGTTTGTGACAAACTGCAAATCGCTAACTCACCACTGTATTCTTCATCAGAAAGTGGGATGGCCATCCCTTACTTTACGCAGGCTGAGTCACTGGTTTGTTTTTATTTATAAGGCAATATTGAAACAGCTTCCAAGCTATTTATGTACATACATTGTCCAGCAGACAAACACAAGTTACTGTCTACGCTCACAAAAGTTGTTTTTACTTAATGTAAAAAAGACTAGTACTGAGTTTGGTAAAAAGGCGTTTCAGTTCGCAGCCCCTATGGTGTGGAATGAGCTCCAGAAGGACTTGAAATTACAGGAGCTCATCTCTTTACGTGCTTTTAAAACAATAGTTAAAGGTAGAGCAGGTGCTGAAATATGCAACTGTTTCTCCTCATAGCCTAGCACAAATCATTTGTTGTTTTTTTGTATTGTTTATATATTTTATACAGTACAATTGCCTGTAAAATGCTGTAACTGTGTGCATCTGTAATGATTCAGTGTGTGTCTGTAAGTTTTGCTGCCTTCTTGGCCAGGTCCCTCTTGAAAAAAGAGATTCTTAATCTCAATGAGGCAAACCTGGATAAATAAAGAAAAGCACTCTTGCACTTCAGCCAAAAATAAAACTGGATCGGTGCTCACAGCACAAGACAAAATAGTAGACACTACATCAAGTGGGCCACTTCAAAAATGACTGAACCCAAACGAAAGGAGGCTGGAGCACTCGATAAAATTGCAGAGCTTTTAATAAGGTGTAAACAGACTGATGTTTCGACGCTACTGCATCTTCTTCAGAGTCAAAACCTGAAGAAGACGCAGTAGCGTCAGAGTCTGAAGAAGACGCAGTAGCGTCAAAACGTCAGTCTGTTTGCACCTTATTAAAAGCTCTGAAATTTTATCGAGTGCTCCAGCCTCCTTTCATTTGGGTTCAGTCATTTTTGAAGTGGCCCACTTGATGTAGTATCTGGATAAATAAAGGTTAAAAAAAAAAAAGAGGAATAACACACCCACCCACCCACCCTCTTAAGAGAAAGCGGAACTTAAAAAGCGCGCCTTTCTTTACTTGCAGTTCATCACTATGGCGGAGGAGCAGCCGGAGCGAGGCGTTGACTTGGACCAGAGTCAGTTCTGCTGTTCAGTATGTTTAGACCTGTTAAAGGAGCCTGTTACCATTCCCTGTGGACACAGTTACTGCAAAAGCTGTATCGAGTGCTGCTGGGACGAGGTAAAGAAGAAGGGGAAGTACAGCTGCCCTCAGTGCAGGGAGACCTTCAGTCCGAGGCCTGTTCTGAGGAGGAACAACATTCTGGCTGAGGTGATTATGTGGTAAAGTACAAGTGTGGTAGAAATAATGACTGGAAAGTTAACTTCCGGCCACAATACAGTATGTTACAGTATGTCTGGAGTGAAATTCATATTTAGATCTCAAGATTATTTTTTATTGCGACACCATGTGGCCATTTTGGCTCATAGTGCCTGAAATGTGTAAAAGCAGGTTTTTTCATATCATATGCTATCAGCAGGAACCACGCTTATTTCTACAAACGTTTGCCTATTTAATCTTTATCAATATAAACGTTATTTACATGTCATTTAGCTTGCCTGTTATTGGTGGCTGGATTGCAGAACATTTTTCAACACTGCTGTTGTTAACCTTAAATGACTTGTGCAACTACATGCAAAATGTCAGGGTATTTCACCTGTGGGCAATGATGGAAAAAGTAATCAGATCCTTTCCTTAAGTAAAAGTAGTAATACCACAGCATAGAAATACTCTTTTAGTTAGAACTAAAAGTCGTGAATTAAAATGTTACTTTAGCAACAAGAACAGCATCAAGTACTACTAGAAAATTGTTAAGTAGTGATTTGAGTAAATGTACTTAGTTACTTTCCACCACTGCCTATGATGGATGATGTATGTAAGTTGTCATGACTCTGACTCACTTGACACTTGAACAACTATCCTTGTGCAGAGTTTTTAAATATCATGCCATCAGCCAATCACAATCATTGTCCGTGACCATGTGCATTATGATGATGCTACAGATCCAGCTGAAGACTTTTTTTTTTCAACTTCAAACTTTTTTCAAAAACATTTTTTGGAGTATGAATAATCGATTTAAAAGGATTTTGAAACCTTGGTAGACGTATACAGTATACTCTCTCCAGTGAGTAATTTTGTTCTCGTTCTACTTTTGTCTGGTAATAGATGGTACAATATTTATCAGCACCTTTATTTCCATCATCCCCAGGTTGTAGAGAAGATAAAGAGGACAGGCACCCAGCTGGCTTCTCCTGCTGCAGCCTGTGCCGGACCAGCAGACGTCGCCTGTGACTTCTGCCGCGGGACCAGCAAAAACAAAGCCACGATGTCTTGTCTGACGTGCTTGGCATCTTACTGTCCAGTTCACCTCGAGCCTCACCACAGTGTTCCTGTGCTGAAGAAGCACCAGCTGGTGTCAGCCACAATCCCACTGCAGGAAAAGATGTGTACAAAGCACAACAAGCTGATGGAGGTCTACTGTCGGACAGACAAGAAGTGTATCTGCTATCTGTGCGTTTTAGATGAGCATAAAGGCCATGGTACGGTGTCAGCTGCAGCAGAGAGGGCTGAGGAACAGGTAGAAACAAGAACACAGCAGACATAGTGAGCATGAAACTGTAGACTGTAAAAAAAACAGAAAAATACAGATCTGTAGTCAAACACACTGATATGTTTGTTACTTTAAGACATGTAAATATTGAGAACACAGTAATTGTATTAATAAAACCTTTCACAATGAGACGTTTACTGTTGCACTGACGATGTCTTTCAGAAACAGCTGATTGTGAGTCAAAAGAAAGTCCAGGAGAGATTCCAGAAGAGAGAGAAGGAGATGAATGAGCTGCTCAAAGCTGTGAAGGATCTGAAGGTGTGGAAATGATATTTTAGTATTTGATCCTGTGTCTGTATTGACTCTTTCTTTGTCTGGCTTCTGTGTAAGGTGAGCTCATAAAGTGGTTTGATCACTTGTGCTATTGTGTTTACAAACATTACTGATTTCCGTCCACACGTGCAGTGTTAGAAAAAAAGTCTATGTCCACATGAAAAATGCAAAACACAATTGAGAAAAGTACGGGTGCACCTGTGTACATTAACAGTCCCTTTATTCCAAAAGTCCAAAAGAAAGCAAGGGAAGAACATTTATAAAGCCCTGGAGTGCGGGAGTGGATGAACCCGGCTAAAGAGTACCCGCCCAGACAGGATGCTCTAAAACTAAAGCGAGCGCGCCCGCAAGGAGGCAGGGACCATTTCATTGGTCAACAATAAACCTGGCATTCTATGGGTTGGGGGATTTTGACAGGGTTGTTACACAAAAAAAATTCAAGAGCAGGGCGGAAAAAATCTGAGAGCAGAAATTCCACGAGCGCACAGAAGCACCTTGATCGCGAGGAGAAGAGCTGAAGCTGGAGCAGGAAGTCAGTGCGAGCACACAGTTTGAGCAGAAACAGAGTAGATCTAAGTGCAAGCAGAGGCTATTTGAGTGCGAGGGCAGGGTTTTGAGGGACAATATTACAAAATCTGAATGTGAAATCAATAAATAATGCTCTCAAATTGATATATCACTCTCTTGAATAAAGATAGGAAAAAAGCTCCATAGTCAACAAGGTCAGAACCAGTCTGCCATTGCACGAAATGTTGTCTCATTTGTGATGCCTAACAAACAGTGCACACTCTGACATCTCAAGCCAAGAATGTAGTATTATGTGTCTACATGTCAGCACTTAAAGGCTAAAAGACACAAAAAAAGCTACATTATAAAATATACTCTTGCACATGTGGACAAGAACTGAGTACTTATTAATTAACATTACTCCCTGTATTAAGACCAGTCAATTAGCTTGAAAGTGACAGCAGGCTCCTAACATGTGTATTCAATTTGGGTACAGGGGCTACCTTCTCTGTGTATGAACTGTGCCTTTAATTTTCTAATGTCACTGTCTGAATAACAACAGATGCATATGCTAACTTGCTGATTTGTTTTATTGTGTTATGTACTAAAGAACCAATTTTTAAATGTAACTTTACGACAGAGAACACATTTAAAAAAGCAAAATCTTTGCCTTTGTTTTTCTTTGAACAGAATTGTACCCAGCCTGCAGTGAAGAGCTGCGATAAGATCTTTGATGAGCTGATTTCCTCCTTAAAGAAAAAACGCACTTTGGTGAAGCAGCTGATCAAAGCCCAGGAGCAGACTGCAGTCGCTCAGGCTGATGAGCTGCAGCTGCAGCTGGAGGAAGAGATCACCAGCCTGAAGAAGAACAACACTGAACTGGAGCAGCTTTCTCAGACAGACGACCACATCCATTTCATTCAGGTAGAAGAGGTTTTTTTTGTGTGATGAGGAGCAATTTTATCTGTTTTTCAGTATTTCTATCTGTTTTATGTCATTTCAAGAATAATCAGTGCTGTACGGCCAAACCACACACCACCTGTAATTTTAGAAGCTTTAATCTTAGCACAGTTCATTTTTCTTAAGGACGAAACATTGCTGCATGCATTGTCCAAAAGTGACATCTGCTGGCCACATGTGACAATGCAACACATAATACTATTAAAGGGCCAGTGTGTAAAATGGGTTGAAAACAGTGACATGTAGCGTTTAGATTCTAGATTGCAGCGCTCACTCACTCGCCTGTGCTCACTCCTCCCGTCGGCAAAGTTACGGTGGCCTCCGAGGACCAAAACACTTTGGAAAAATGTCGCCGTCCGCGACAGAGAGCAGCGTCTCTGCTGGTAACATATCCGAAGCAACGAGCAATGAGGTGAAGATCTAAACCATATTACGATATGTTATAGGTTATCAGTGAGAGGTTAGGAGTGTTTTATTCCTGATTGTTTTGGTAACACGAGCAAACATTAGCGCAGTAATGCTAAATAAAGTCATGGTACAGTGCGGCAAATAATCATTAGGTTGGTAGGATAACCGTTAACGTTACATATTATAATATCCTTTTGCAAAGTGATTTTCCACAGGAGACAGGGAGAGGAGGGAGAGGGAGAGGGAGAGGGAGAGGAGGAAGACAAGGGAGAGGAAGAGGTGCAGGAAGGGCCAAGCAACATGCCTCAGCCACGGAGAGGGAAGAGGAGGAGGGGAGGATGTTATGCCTGTTATGCCTTCATGAACCCCCTCCATCGCTGAAAAACATCACCGATGTTTATTCTCTGCCGCCGCTTGTACCGTTTTCTTTGCTCCTCTTTGCGTCTTCTTTTCCTCGCAGATGATGGTTTGGGTTCATTCTGTCCTGTTGCGTGGTAAGTGTGGTCTATTCGCAAACTTTATAACTAAAAAAACTTTTCACTACTCTCTATCGACGAACTACTAACACTCTCTGCTGTTTCCTCCTCCTTCTTCCTTACTTCCACTGTCTTCTTCGTTGGTTTATTTATACACGCGAAACACATTCTCTGGCTGGCTGGATTGTCCACTCGGACTGCTGTACATACATGGCGGCGCAAGATGGCGACCTCTCTAAAGCAAGGCCCTTGCTATATTATATATATATATATATATATATATATTTATGTGTGTGTGTGTGTGTGTGTGTATATATATATATATATATATATATATATATACATACATATATATATATATATATATATATGTATGTATAAATAAAGGCATAATTATAAGGCTACGAAAACCAAACAAATTTTATTTTATAGCGATTATACACTTGTATAAACATATTAATGGGTAGAATATTCAGATTCAGATTCAGATTTGACAATAAACCATGCCAAATATTACACACTGGCCCTTTAATGATAATATTGGACAATGTTTTAAGTAAATTATTCAGTTTGTCATCTGGTTTCTACCTTATTGAATTCCACTCCTCTAGACTTTCAAGTCCCTCTCCACCTCCTGTGAAACTCCAGACCGGCCACCTGGTCCTGTTGTTTATCCTCAACGTCCGACATTCAAACCTGTGACTGACTGCGTGTCTGCGCTGAGAGGCGACATAGAGAGCCTCCTGAAGGACAAATGGCCCATGATCTCTGCCACAGGTACCTGACAGAAATTAGAAATCTAGAGTTACACAGTGGATTTATTCGGGTCCAGCTGTATTTAGGATGTGTTTGTGTCTCAGTGTCCAGTATAGATGTGGTGCCACCTGTGCCAAAGACCAGAGAGAAGTTTTTACGCTGTGAGTAAAACATTTAATTTCATGTTGTTTCCCAATAGACCAGTGCATTAAAGGTGGAGTCAGCAATTCTGGAAGAAGATCACTGACATTTGAACTGAACGCCTAAACAAATATTATTTAAGACCAAAATCTCTCCAGCTCCCACGGACTTTTTCTTTGTACATCCACAGCCTTTCCCCTGTCCTGTGCACGAGCACAAATGCCCCCTGTTGCTGATTGGCTGGAATAATGTTGTGGTCTGAGCCACTCTGTTAGTTTCCCATTCAGAGAGACAGGGCTTACACCAGATTTTGTTTTTTCCAAACACACTCAAACGGCAGTAGTAGACTGTTAGGGGACATTGACTGAATTTGACAAAAAAGTCTGTTGGGTTAGAATCACTGACTGCACCTTTAATAATAGATGAATGGTAAAAGGTTGATGTTAATATTGCACTTTTTTTCCTGCTTTGTTCTTCTTTCAGACTGCCGTCCTCTAACCCTGGATGGGAACTCGGTCTCCCAGTATTTTTCCATTTCAGAACAATGCAGACGGGTGACAAGTAATTATTATTATAGCGGCTATAGCTATTCATGCACGCCGTCGCAGATCATCATGCAGGTTCTGTGCAAAGAGGGTTTGTCAGGGCGATGTTACTGGGAGGTCACTTGGAATGGTAATCCTTGGTCTGTGGCAGTGTCCTACAGCAGCAGTACAAATGCCTCAGAATTTGGAAATGACAACAAGTCATGGAGTTTAAACTGCTCCACTTACACTTTCCGACACAACTCACTTAACAAGACGGTGTCAGGCCCTCGATCCTCAAAGATCGGGGTGTACCTGGATTATAAGGCAGGTACTCTGTCCTTTTATAGCATCTCTGGCACGATGACTCTGCTCCACAAAGAACACACCACGTTCACTCAGCCTCTCTATCCTGGCCTTGAGCTGAAGCATAATGGTTCTCAGACAAGCAGGGGCTATTATGCTGAACTAATCAAGTTGTGGTAAAAAAAATATATATATTGTGGTGGTTAATGTGTGCCACTACTGATCTGGCTGTAATTCACCCTCCAATATAACTGGATACCATAGGATAGATGAGTGATGAGTGATGAGTGATTTTACAAGAGTGACGCATTTTAAAATGAGCACTGAATCACCCAAATTCTAAGGTCCTAAGTCAGGTATTGCAGCAGGTAAAAACAACAAAGAAGATAAACCATTATAAACCATGTTAAAACCAACTAGGAAGCAATGAGCTGCTCATTTTTTGGATGTGTGCCACATTTCAATCATTAGTTGGAAACCAGGATGTAGCAGTCAAGTTGTAGTTACTTCCTGATTCCTGTCAAGTTGTGTGTGATTAGTGTTCTTCCAGTACAGGGTGAATGATTATTATACTGTCATGAGAGGGTTGATGACAACATGTTACTAAACTGTAAATATATCCTAAGGGAACACAAAATGCAATTGTATAAACGTAAGTTTGAAAACATTCATTATGAATCTGACAGATGAAAGTGATTAATATCTTGAAATTATCTAGTTATATATGTTTTTTGTGTTTTGTTTGAATGGTTCAAAAAGCAAATAGGCATGTGTTAAGTTTTTTTCCTCAAGTCTCCAACAAATTCACTGACCATGGATGATACAATGTTATAAGTGTCTTAACAATTCCTTAGAATAAAAAAAAGAATCCAACTTTTTTCAAAATGTTTTTTTCTTTTTGAAGAATTGACTCTTTATTTTACACTTTTCATGACTTTTGGATGCTGAGAAATGCTATTCTTTTCTTTTTTCCCTTCATGTTCATTTTTGTCATTAAAGTTAATGCTTGTTACAAGTTATATAACAATAAAATTAAACATCTGTGTCCTTATAAATGTTTTCCTGTCTGTGTTTTGTTGTGCTATGATAAATAAAATAGCATTTTATATTTTTTAAAAATTCCAGTCCATTGTAAGGTCTCCAAATATTGCAACCTGTTATACAATATTCTGAGAAAACACTGTAAAGTCAACCACACGGGCCAGAAGTAGGCTCCATGGTAAACCACTACTACTGGCCACCTGCCCTCAATACAACTGTTGCCATTAATACACCAATTAAAATAGCATCCTGTAAAGTCACTCACCACCCTACACAGCTTTGAAAAGGTGCAGCCACCATCCTCCTAATGCATTCTTCTATCCAAATCCCAGACAGAGCTTCCATCAGAACCTAAAGGATTACAAGAAAACAAAGCAGCTGTAACTGAAGGTGGGTTCAGCTTTTTACTTTGTCTTGGTGTGATCAAATGTTTATTCCCATCTCTCTTGGCAGAACAAAGTGCAATCAAAAATGTGCAAAACAATGCATTGCCAAGCATTCCTTTAAATACCCATTCCATTCCCACCCCCTCCTATAACTCCTACCCTGGGGCCAGCAGGACTACAGACAAACACTACTAACAAAGGTTCAACAGGTACATAAAAATATGAGAGATTCAACAGTACACATTATACAGTAATTCAATTACAGTCTGATACACAAGGATCTTCACTGCCTCTGCTGCTGTTAGCCACCAGCTGATGAGATCACATCTCACTGTACTTGTATTCATACAATTCCATGTAACAAATAAATGACTGAATTGAAAATTGAACTGAAATAATTTCTAGTTTAAGCCAGGTACACCTAGCTTAAGTTTGGACTCCACGCTAAAGCTAGCCATAAACAAACTAAATACACCTTAAGGCTGTTACGTTAGCCGTAATGTTTAGGCACTTATTTTAACTTATTTTATGTCTTTTTTAATATCACTGTGTTGTTGTTGTTGTTGTTGATGATGATGAGGGGAAGTGTGGTTGCTGTTGTTTTTTATAAGCTGCTGGACAACTGAATTTTCCGTTGCGAATAAAGTTCTTTCTATTCTGTTCTATTCCTTATCTAAGTACATCTAGTGTTAGCTTGAAATAGCCATGAACTGCCAACTCAGTACTACATAAAGTTACACTAGTTTGTCAACTCTTTATTATTGCTTTTTATCATAATTAATTTCTAGCTATAAACAACTGGATACATCTTAGCTAAGTACACCTAATGTTAGCTTAAAATCCATGAACTGGCAATAAGTACTAATAAAGTTACACTAGTTTGTTCTTTGTAAAGTTTACTCTTTATTGTTGCTTTTTCTGTGTTATTGCTTTTTATCATAATTCATTTCTAGTTTTGGGTACACCTGGCTAAAGCTCTGGACTCCAAGCTAAAACTAACTATAAACTAACTGGATACATCCTAGCTAAGTACACCTAGCGTTTGCTTAAAATAGCCATGAACTGGCAGTTAAGTACTAGATAAAGTTACTCAAGTTTGTTCTCAGTAAAGTCAATTCTTTATTATTGCTTTTTATCCTAATTAATTTTTAGTTTTAGCTAGGTACACCTAGCTCAAGTTTAGGACTCCTGGCTAAAGCTAGCTATAAACTATCTAGATACACCTTAGCTTGGTACACCTAGCGTTAGCTTAAAATAACTATAAATTGACAACTAAGTACTAGGTGCAGTTAACATTTACTCTAGTTTGCTCTTGGTAAAGCCAACTCTTTATTATTGCTTTTTATCATAATTTATTTCTAGTTTTAGCTAGATACACCACACTCAAGCTTCGGACTCTTAGCTAAAGCTAACCATAAAATAACTAGATACACCTTAGCTTAGTACACCTAGCGTTAGCTGAAAATAGCCAAGAACTGACAACTAAGTACTAGGAAAATGACACTAGTTCTTGGTAAAGTAAACTCTTTATTATTGTTTTTTTTCTTTCTTATTGCATTTTATCATAATTTTAGTTTTGGCTACGTACACTTAGCTAAAGCCTCAGACTCCTAGCACGTAACTGGCTGTAAACTAACGTTAACTAGATACATCTTAGCTAAGTACACCTAGCGTTAGCTTAAATAGCCATGAACTGGCAACTAAGTGCTAAGTAACGTTACTGTAGTTTGCCTTTGCTTAAGACACTATTGTTTTTTTTGTTTTGTTTTCAATGTATTATTGCTTTATATCTTAATTAATTTCTAGTTTCAGCAAGGTACACCTGGCTAAAGCTTCAAACCAGCCAACCTAAGTACACCTAGCTTAAAATAGCCATAAACTGGCAGCTGAATGCTGGGTACACTGGTTTATTCTGGCATTAGTAGTCTAATGCATTCTAATACAACATCAGTAAGGCACATAAGTTTATTTGTTTACCTTCACTATGTTGGAGGTTTGCTGTTCTCCCAAGCTCCGCCTCAGTGGGAAGACACTAGCATAAAAAAAGTTAAATAAATAAATTAATGAATTAATTAAAATAAACACATTATCAGCACAGGCACAACATTTAGGTCGAAATCCACAAAACCAGCTTCAAAGTGGAAATCTGAAACAATTAGAGTTAATAGAACACAGCTACGTTATGATTGGCCAGTCTGCCACCGGGGGGCGGGACTTAGTGAAGGCTCAATTAACCCAGGTCTATTAAAATGAGGCGAAACTGAAGCGTGAGTTTTTCTGCACCTGCAACTCATCAAAATGGCCGAGCGACAGCAGCCGGAGCGCGGTGTTGATTTGGACCAGAGTCAGTTCTGCTGTGCAGTATGTTTAGACCTGTTAAAGGAGCCTGTCACCATTCCCTGTGGACACAGTTACTGCAAAATCTGTATTGAGTGCTGCTGGAACGAGCAAGAGAGGAGGGGACGGTACAGCTGCCCTCAGTGCAGGGAGACCTTCAATCCCAGGCCTGTTCTGAGGAGGAACAACATGCTGGCTGAGGTGATTACTTAATAAAAATACAAGTGGGTGAACAAACAGCATACTGGTCAGGGTAGTATTGGATACTTGAAGTTATGATGTCATGTATTTGTTTGGTTGCTGTGACACAAGTACAGACACTGGAGCAGCTGATTGCTGTAGCAACTCCACCATGCATATTAATGACTGTACGATCCATCCCATAAATGTATGTGTGCAGAAAGGTCGTGTGCATGCACACCCTCTGTCACCTGGAAACGTGGGCACGGTGGATCAGCCTCACATGTGGCCCTCCACACACTCACATTCACACGTGGTCAATGCAAAGCACCTCATGAATGTTGATGTATAGAAATGAGTCTACTGATTAGAGCTGTTGATAGTTATGATCATGATCATCAGTGAAAAACATTTGCTAGAGAAATATATTAAAATGTAAGAAGTTGCATGACTTTAAGGGTCATTAAAATGTGTACATTAGACTTGCATTTTCATCAGGGTAACTTGTAATTTGTAACATTACATGTCCAATGTTACCTTCCCAACACTGAAATTGTAATTGAATGTAGTGACGTAACTATGGATTACATGTATGTGTGAGTATGTGTTTATATAGATTAGGGTCTGGGTCTTCAACAGGGGGTCCTCAGCCCTGAGAGGGTCCCCAAAGTTACTGCAGGATATAATGAGCAAAGTTAAATCAGTCTAATCATAAAAAAACAACTGTATATAATTTACAGCGTGCAAAATTAACAATAGGCTGACTGTTACCCATGAATCATTGCTCAGTCTTGTGAATTAGCGAACATTAAATCTCTTGGTGCTTCTCAAAGTCAAGAAAGGATCCTTAAACAGCTGAATTTCAAGGAGGCTATGTCATCGAATCCCGCTGAAGGACTGTTCCAGTATCGAGGATCCTTCCTTCAGTGTATTTTTAAGGATGCATGTGTGTATCCTCAGCGGGCATGAAGTACCCACAGTTCTTTGCGCATGATTGCCAGAATTGAAGGTGGGGCCTCTTCAGTGACGCACACCTGGGCACTCGCTAGCCTGTTCCAGTGTGTATTCACCGAATGCTAGGAAGTAGTCTTGCCTAGCTTCTGTAGGAACTGACTTGGGAATATCCGTCCTACCAAGGAAGCATCCTTGGCTTTAAGAAGCATCAACTGTGCGGGGCGTATCCATAATCGCTAGCAGATGTTGCAGACCCCTGGGTTAGAGTAAACTGAACCCTATTTAATTGATTACAACTGTCAAATACAATATGTTACAATATGTTGGTTAGTGTTATCTCTCTGAGTGTCATTTATCATCCCCAGGTTGTAGAGATGATAAAGAGGACAGGCACCCAGCTGGCCTCTGCTCGTGCCATTGCTGCCGGCCCGTCAGACGTCGCCTGTGATTTCTGCCACGGGACCAGCAAAAACAAAGCCACGATGTCTTGTCTGACGTGCTTGGCATCTTACTGTCCAGTTCACCTCGAGCCTCACCACAGTGTTCCTGTGCTGAAGAAGCACCAGCTGGTGTCAGCTACAATCCCACTGCAGGAAAAGATGTGTACAAAGCACAACAAGCTGACGGAGGTCTACTGTGGGACAGACAAGAAGTGTATCTGCTATCTGTGCGATTTAGATGAGCATAAAGGCCATGATACGGTGTCAGCTGCAGCAGAGAGGGCTGAGGAACAGGTAGAAACAAAAACACAGCAGACATAGTGAGCATGAAACTGTAGACTGTTAAAAAAAACAGAAACACATTGATATGTTTGCTTTTAGGATTTTAGTCCTATTTCTATTATCAGTAGTACTTGGATGTGATTGAAATATTAGAGAACACAACAACTGTATTAGTAATCCATTCACGATGAGAGATTTGCTTTTGCACTGACGATGTCTTTCAGAAACAGCTGATTGTGAGTCAAAAGAAAGTCCAGGAGAGATTCCAGAAGAGAGAGAAGGAGCTGAATGAGCTGCTCCAAGCTGTGAAGGATTTGAAGGTGTGGAAATGATATTTTAGTATTTGAATAATCCTGTGTTTTTGATGTCTTTTTACTTGTCTGAAGTCATTATCCAAATAACCACAACAGATGCATGTATTTACTCGCTGACTCCGTTTGTCATTACAATGTGTCATGTAATCTAGCTTTGCCAGAGAAGACGTATTTTAAAGAGAAAAATCTTTTGTCTTTGTTTGAACAGAGTTGTAGCCGGCCTGCAGTGAAGAGCTGCGATAAGATCTTTGATGAGCTGATCTCCTCCATAAAGAGACAATGCACTGTAGCCAAGCAGCTGATCAAAGCCCAGGAGCAGACTGCAGTCGCTCAGGCTGATGAGCTGCAGCAGCAGCTGGAGGAGGAGATCGCTAGCCTGAAGAGGAGAGACATCGAACTGGATTGGCTTTCTCAGACAGACGACCACATCCATTTCATTCAGGTAGCAGACACTTCTCAGTTTGATGTGGAGCAGCGGTGTCGTCGTGGGTGGGGGGAAGTGGGACAGATAACCCATCCTAGTGGGAGGGGGAGGCCCTCGAAAGTCCTGAACGGGGAAAGTTCGGTTTTGTTTGCAGTTTTTCATTTATCAGTGCTATAACTAAATTAAAATTGGCTGAATGAATTGGTTGAAAGACTGAACCTTGTACAGGAAAAAAAGCTCTAGGAGGCCGCTCTCGCCCCGTAAAGGTGCAAAATTTAGTCACCCTTACACTAGGATTCGTCTTTAAAGTCCCATTTCCACCAAACACTTTCGGTATGGTAACTTTGGAACCAAAATAACCCTTCAGACATGATATCTAGACCCTTGGTCCCTTAAGTGTTTCCACTGCAAAGAGTACTCTTAAATGTGGGCGGGGTTGTCGTCACTCACTGCTTATGCAAAGGGTCCAGATTTGGTGCTACGCCCTCGAATAGATCTGTCTGTTTCGATGTCATTTCCACATGACTAAATAATCAGTGCTGTGCAGCCAAAGCACTGAGCTCAGTTAATTTTCCTTGAGGACAAATCACTGTGAATCCATTGCCCCAAAAGTGACATCTGCTGGCCAAATCTGACAGTGCAACATGTAATGCCATCGAGGCTGATGTTGGAATAATATACTCAACAATACATGAGGGTTATTTCAGCATGGTTACAAACTGTATAATTCAGCCACCTGTCAGATATAGTATTTACATTTGAAATTGTTTTGGCGCCAAAAGAAGAATAATTAAAACATTCAAACTTTTTGGTAAAACTTTTGAGTTTGTTTTCCAGTCCAGAAATGCATAAATGACCTTTGGCCATTGCTGAACCACAACAGTAGTGATAGCCAAATGAGGCCTCATGAACCACTGTCTTTTCTGAATCCACCAGATGGCACTTATCTTTAAACCAAGACCACCATCTGGTGGGGTCAGAAAATAAAGACAGTGGTTCATGAGGCTTCAATGCATGCATACTTTTAACAGATGTGATTGGTTGTCACAGACACATCCTTTTTTGAGCCTGTAAGGTGTAGACACTCAGTGGAAACTGCTGATGGGAGGTTGAGACAGAATCAAGTCATCACTGTTGCATTTTTGTGATCATTTTATTTCTAGCGTTAGGTGAGGGGAAACATGCATACCCTTAATGAGATCCACCATACATATTATCCCTGCACGATCTAATCTGTAGCATTTCATTGACTCACTGTCAAGCAGTGTTTGGAGAATACTTCTCTGACCTCTTTGTGTTTCCACCATTTTCTCCTCTGCTTAAGAAACTCCAAAGCCTCTTAAAAGTTCTCCTCCCTGCTCTTAGCGGTTTTTCACCTTAGGTGCTCTTTTAAGGTTGTGAATAACTTATCTTTCCAAGGACCTAGCCTTAACTTTAAGGAGAAATTCTAAGAAAACGTCACAATTCTACAAATTTTCTTAGAATCTCGCCACTAGGAGCAACTCTTAAAACTAGGAAGCGTTGTAAATACAGCCCCAGGTGTGTATATACTTAGATCTAGTGATGGCTGAATGAGGCCTCATGAACTACTGTCTTTATTTTCTGAAGCCACCAGATGGCGCTGTCTGTTCAACAAAGGTTTGAAAGCACACTTCATTGCCAGTCCTTCAGCCTTTATCTTTAAACCAAGAGCGCCATGTGGTGGGGTCAGAAAATAAAGACAGTGGTTCATGAGGCTTCATTTGGCCATCACTACTTAGATCATGCGACACATACACTGGACACAGGTGGACATTTTTTAACTAATAATGTGACTTTTAAAGGAAATTGGTGGCAGTACGTCTTATTTAGAGGCTTTGTAGTGTAGGGGGTGAATACAAACATGCACACCACTTTCTAGTGTCTTTAAAATACCTTTTTAGTTTTTATTTCACTTGACCAAATTTGACTTTTGTGTCAAATCCAAATAAAATGGGGACAAATGCCAAAGGGGGTGAATACTTTTGCAAGAGTGTGAGCTATCCATCTCTATCCATCTCTCTCTGTATCTCTCTATCTATATACAGTACCAGTCAAAAGTTTGGACACACTTTTCATTCAAGTAAATGGGAAAGTGTGTCCAAACTTTTGACTGGTACTGTATATCTTTGCAATATCCATTTATTAATGAACATACAGTACGTATTATACTGCTAGCTATTTCTCTTTTTATTTCTTTATTCTGGTCTGTCTTATTGAATTCCCTGCAGACTTTCCAGTCCCTCTCAAACTCCTGTGAGTCTCCAGACTTGCCCCCTGGTGTTGTCGCTCGTCCCAAACGTTCGACCAAAGCTGTGACTAAGTGCGTGTCCAAGATGAGGGATGACATAGAGAGCCTTCTGAAAGACACATTGCCCAGGATCTCTGCCACAGGTACCTGATAGAAATCTAAAACCCCAGAGTTATGCAGTGGTTTTATTCAGGTCCAGCTGTATTTAGGATGTGTTTGTGTCTTAGTGTCCACTATAGATGTCGCGCTGTCACTTGTGCCAAAGACCAGAGAGGAGTTTTTATGCTGTGAGTAAAACATTTAATCCACAATATATCACCACATTGATAATGAACCGAATATTAAACGGTTGATGTTAATATAGACCTGTTTTTTCCTGCTTTGTTTGTCTGCCAGATTGCCATCCTCTAACCCTGGACGTGAACTCGGTCTCCCAAAATTTGTCCCTTTCACAAGGATACCAGTGGGTGGAGAATAAAGCCAGTGACAGACCTGCTCACTCAGAGAGGTTCACAAGTTTCAGGCAGGTTCTGTGCAGAGAGGGTTTGTCTGAGCGATGTTACTGGGAGGTCAGTTTGAATGGCACTTGGTCCGTGGCAGTGTCCTACAAAGACATCAACCGATCATCAGAGTTTGGACAGAATAACAAGTCGTGGAGTTTAGAGTGCTCCATACATGGCTACACTTTCCGACACAACAAAAGGAGCGCGAAAGTGTCAGGCCCTCAGTCGTCCAGGATCGGAGTGTACCTGGATTATGAGGCAGGTACGCTGTCCTTTTATAGCATCTCTCACACGATGACTCTGCTCCACAAGGAACACACCACGTTCACTCAGCCTCTCTACCCTGGCCTCGGGCTGAAGGATGGTGATTCTTGGATGAGCAGGGGACATTGTGCAGAGCTGATCAAGATATGGTGATAAAATTTATATTGGGGTGGCCAATGTGTGCCTCTGTTGGCCCTCCAATTTAACTGTGTACCATATGATAGATGAGAGGATGTGATTTAAGGTCCTGCCAAGCCTTTTATATTTTGATGCAGTTTTTTGGCTAGTTTTCTCTGCTGAAGCATCAGCACTAACCAGAAATGCTTTAGAAGTGCTGGCTACTATTTGGATGAGAAATTGTCATTTTTATATGACACGTAGTTTCAAATATATTGCATTTCTGCAGCTTTAAACTAGCACTTTGAGTAACAGAAGCCCTTATACATACGTTCCTAATTGCAATACAGTTAAAACAGTTGAGGTAAAAGGGAAGCGTTGCGTCCATATTTTAAATCGTTGTTTTTTCCCCTCTCACTTTGGCTTCCCCTTGCCTTCTCTGGGTTTTCAGATTTGAATTTAAAACAAGACTTTTAAAAATGTTTTTTATGTTGCAGAGTGTTTTGGCCGATGTACTGCACCTAATGTGATGTTTAATGATTTTTTTTCTTTCACTTGTTTTATATAAAATGCCAATTAAATGGCTGCTCAGAAATTGTGACACTCAAAAACATTTGGACCTGGTGTTAATGTGCATTTTGGGCGATCCGATCACAAGTGGACAGCGCTAAATAAAAGTGTAAACGACAACAGACCACTTGCCGAGACAGTCTGTGACACATTTGACCACATATCTTTTGGATAAACACCAGTGCCTTGCCAAGCACTGGTGTTTATCCTGTTTAACTAACTTTTTTTATGTCAGGTTGGACGAAGTGTACCATCCATGGTTTTGCTCCATGGAATGAGACATGCTAAATTCTGACAGCGATATCTCCAGCTGTACTGACAACCACTAACGTGTCTAGTAAGCATGCTACAGAGCAGCTAGCAAAAGTTTGGACGTAATGGAGAGTGCAGGACATCACAAAATCTAAACACAAGCGGTCAGCTGGAGGCGTATGAGAGACGCAGGTGTGAATGGCGACGTGATCGGATCACCCAAATCACTAGTGATGGCCAAATGAAGCCTCATGAACCACTTTCTTTATTTTCTGACCCCACCAGATGGTGCTCTTGGTTTAAAGATAAAGGCCGAAGGACTGGCAATGAAGTGTGCTTTCAAACTATGGTTGAACAGACAGCGCCATCTGGTGGCTTCAGAAAATAAAGACAGTGTTTCATGAGGCCTCATTTGGCCATCACTACAAATCACATGTGAACACCAGGTCTAAGTGAGGCCTTTGTCATCAGTTACTTTCAGCTATATTAGCGTTGCAACTGTTGTATTTATTTTAGTGTATTTAGAGTTCACTGTTATACTTTATACTACAACTGGTTATGAAGAGTGAACATGTAACACATGTTTTATGTTGTTTACATACATTTTTACAAGAAATAAATGAATAAATAAAAGCCTGTTCACAACTCATTGTTCCTGACTTTCATTTGTCTCTTGGTGGAACATTTATTGAATGAATTACAACCCAGACTCCCAAAAAGTTGGGACACTGTGTAAAATGTAAATGAAAACTGAATGCAAAAATCTGCATATTCTATTTTGCGGTGGAGAAAAATAGCTTAAACACCACAATTTTTTTTTTTTCCATTACCCATTTTCACATTTCAGCTATCCACAAAAAATTTAGAGCTACACTGACAAAAGAAATCACAAGATTTCAAACCATATAAATTGTGTACAATAAAGTGGAATAACACAG
The DNA here is from genome assembly GCF_041903045.1 of Epinephelus lanceolatus. Taxonomy (NCBI): domain Eukaryota; kingdom Metazoa; phylum Chordata; class Actinopteri; order Perciformes; family Serranidae; genus Epinephelus; species Epinephelus lanceolatus. The sequence continues at coordinate 16,738,211 of NC_135755.1, forward strand.
GGGGGGGAAAAGTACTGAACACACCAAGTAAAATGTATTTAATATTTGGAGAAGCCGTTGTTCGCACTGCACGCTTCAAGGTGCTTACTTGTATGAAGAAACTAATGTCTCAGTGTTCAGATGGGAATTTGGCCCATTCTTCCACACAGACGGTCTTCAAACCTCGGGGCCTGATTGTGAATCTTGGAAGAAATGGAGCTTAAAACTTTACCAATGACTGTCCTCTATTCCCAAACGCTTACTGAGTGTAGTTAAAGAGAAGGCGATGTGTCTCAGTGGTAAAAACATGCTCCTGTCCCAGCTCTGCTGGAGAATGTTGCAGGCAGTTTATCACTTTGAACATTAAATATCTTGTCTGTCTACTGTATTGATTTGAAAACAGGTCAAAAAGGATCTGCAAATTATGTTTTTTTGTCTTACACAGTCTTTGGAATCGAGTCGTATTAGTCATCAAATTTAATAAATACGACAGCTTTTGTAGTTTAGTTCATCAGTGTTTTGAGGTCTGGAGATAATTTGTGTCTGAAATCTTGAATCCTGGAGCGACGTCACTTTTCTTGTGCTGCTTTCAGACACTTTTTGCAAGTACTTTAACCTTTGAACCTATTTATAATTGCCTGTGGATATTTTCATTTATCCAGGTCATAGTTATCTCAAGGCAATTAAATCAAACGAAACTGAGAAAACTAAGTCCAGTTGCGTTCGATTCAATTGCCTTGAGATATATTTATAATTATTAATATTGGTCCAGAATTATTAAAAATTTTAAATACTTTTTCCAGGTCATTTCCTTGCTTTGGGCGGCACAGTGGTGTGGTGGTTAGCACTCTCGCCTCACAGCAAGAGGGTTGCCGGTTCGATCCCGGGCGTGGGAGCCCTTCTGTGCGGAGTTTGCATGTTCTCCCCGTGTCAGCGTGGGTTCCCTCTGGGCACTCTGGCTTCCTCCCACAGTCCAAAGACATGCAGGTTAATTGGTGACTCTAAATTGTCCGTAGGTGTGAATGTGAGTGTGAATGGTTGTTTGTCTCTATGTGTCAGCCCTGTGATAGTCTGGTGACCTGTCCAGGGTGTACCCTGCCTCTCACCCAGTGTCAGCTGGGATAGGCTCCAGCCCCCCCGCGACCCTCAAGAGGATGAAGCGGTTAGAAGATGAATGAATGAATGAATTTCCTTGTTTTTATTTTTATTTTTAACTTTCTTTTTTCTTTTCTTTCTTTTTAACTTTTTTTGTTTTCAATATATTGAAAGAGTGGACATGTGAAGAGTGGACATGTAATACATGTTTATTCTCAGTTATTTGTGTTGTCCACCGCAGTAGAGTGTTTTAGTATTTTCACAAGAAATAAATCAACAAATAAATGTGTATTTACAACCCATCGTTCTTGGTTTTCATTTGTCTCTTGGTGAAAATTTATTGGCAGATTAACCTGAGTACATTATTAGCAAGTCAAATTTAATAAGTTCAGTATCTTTAGGCTTAGTGTCATCGTCAATATAACATTTTTGATGTCTGGAGATACTTGCTCTGTCTGAAATCATTAAATGATTCACACTATGTCTGGAAATGAGGTCTCAAATGGCAAATGGCCCTACTCACATTACTGATACTGTGTTGTATTGTGAGATGATATGAGTCCAGGAAATAGCGTCTGATCATTTTTGTAAGTTACTCAGGTAACAGTACAAACTGGAGGATACAAAGATAGTGAATGGTTTAAGACACAGCTATTGTTTTTGTCCTCTCCCCAGAGTGGCCAGGGGTCAAAGTCATCTGCAGCCCAGCACTTCTGTAGCTAATAGAAAAATGTATACTCTATTGCTGCATAAAGAACAGCTAACAGGGTGGATGATTGCCAAAACAGAGGTGTGAACTCTGCTCTGTCTCTCTCAGGTGACTCACCCTCCTTGTATTGAGATAAGCTCAGCTGCCGCTTTACGCCCAGCTAAAATGAACACAGTCTAATACACCAGTCCTGAAAGAAATGCTGCCTTCAAGTAGGGAATAACTCTTTTGTTGAGTCTTTCGTGGTGCTACTGAACTGCACCGTGTGATACTGAGAGGTGTTTCTAAATATGTAGATTTTAAATTACCTGAAGAGTTACTTCCCCAAGTGAGGGAGTTCAAGTATCTCGGGGTCTTGTTCACAAGTGATAGTAGAAAGGAGCATGAGATGGATTGGCAGTTTGGTGCAGCTTCTGCAGTGATGCAGGCGCTGCGCCGGTCCATCGTGGTGAAGAGGGAGCTGAGCCGGAAGGCGAAGCTTTCAATTTACTGGTTCATCTATGTCCCAACACTCACCTATGGCCATGAGCTCTGGGCAGTGACTGAAAGAATGAGATCGTGGATACAAGCGGCCGAAATGAGTTTCCTTAGAACGGTGGCTGGGCTCAGCCTTAGAGATAGGGTGAGGAGCTCGGGGTAGAGCCGCTGCTCCTTCGCGTTGAAAGGGGTCAGTTGAGGTGGCTCAGGCAACTGATCAGGATCCTCCTGGGCACCTTCCTTTAGAGAACACGTTTGAGGGATTACAAATCTCATCTGGCTTGGGAACGCCTTGGGGTCCCCCAGGAGGAGCTGGAAAGTGTTGCTGGGGAGAGGGACGTCTGGGGTGCTTTGCTTGGCCTGCTGCCCCAGCGACCCGGCTTCGGAAAAGCGGATGAAAATGAATGGATGGATAGATGAAGAATATGTTTGACAGAACTCTAACACGGACCCCTTATCCCTCTATATTTCCACCGTTTCTCTAACTGAGAATGTTGGTAGGCTGTTGGCAGCTGTAGAGGAGGTATTTAAAAACCTTCTTCTCATGTAAAACTATTAATAGCACACAGCAAATGTTAAAGTCGAAGTCCTGCATTCAAGAGAGGGATTATAATAGCACAATGTATTTAGATTTGCCTATGCCTGTTCAAGGTGGAGCTTCTTATTCTTATATAATGCTGGATAGTTTAATAAGTCATCATATTTTAATTGGTATAATGGTACAATGTTTTCCTCTGAATATACAGTTGCTTTTTTAAAGGGAGCTTTGGGGCCTTATGTAAGTTATTTTAGGGTACAATGAGGTACAACAGTAACATGACTCAGTATAATAGATCTATAACTGGACTCTTTTAGTTGTTTGAGGCTGATAAAACTGGAGAGGTGGCATACCTGAAACCACGTGACTTCTCTGCAGAATGGGTGTCAGCAATGTAGGCTGAAGCTCACGTAAGACTAAAGAGCTGACTAGCTGCTCTGTAACAGGACTTTGCCACTCAGTCCATCAGCCAGATCAAGGCTGAGATAACTTTAGGTAGAATCTTTCTTAGATAGTAAACTTCGATTTTGTGTTGTTTATGCTTTCAAGAAATGTATGCAACTAATCCAGCTCCTAAAATGAATTAACTCTTAATGTTCTGTTTAGGTCCCTGGACACATTTTATAACAGTTGCTTTTAAACATAATTTTGAACTCATTACAAGTCACTGTAGAAACTGCAGCGTGACCTATAGGGTTCACAGAGATTCCCTATTTCGGAGCCCCTAAAGTCCCCAAAGATCTGGAGAATGGCCAGACTGGTTCAAGATGATAGAAAGGCAACAGTGACTCAAATAACTACTGGTTACAACCAAGGTCTGCAGAAGCCCATCTCTGAACCAACAACACGTCCAACCTTGAAGCAGATGGGCTACAGCAGCAGAAGACCACACCAGGTGCCACTCCTGTCAGCTAACAGCAGGAAACTGAGGCTACAGTTCACACAGGCTCACCAAAACTGGACAATAGAAGATTGGAAAAACGTTGCCTGGTCTGATGAGTCTGGATTTCTGCTGCCACATTCAGATGGTAGGGTCAGAATTTGGTGTAAACAACATGAAAGCATGGATCCATCCTGCCTTGTATCAGCGGTTCAGGCTGGTGGTGCTGGTGGTGTAATGGTGTGAGGGATATTTTCTTGGCACATTTTGGGCCCCTTAGTACCAACTGAGCATGGTTTAAACACCACAGCCTACCTGAGTATTGTTGCTGACCGTGTCCATCCCTTATGACCACAGTGTGCCCATCTTCTGATGGCTACTTCCAGCAGGATAACGCACCATGTCACAAAGCTCAAATCATCTCAAACTGGTTTCTTGAACATGACAATGAGTTCACTGTACTCCAATGGCCTCCACAGTCACCAGATCTCAATCCAATAGAGCACCTTTGGGATGTGGTGGAACGGGAGATTCACATCATGGATGTGCAGCTGACAAATCTGCAGCAACTGTGTGATGCTATCATGTCAATATGGACCAAAGTCTCTGAGGAATGTTTCCAGCACCTTGATGAATCTATGACACCAAGAACTTAAAAGGGGGTCCAACCCGGTACTGGCAAGGTGTACCTAATAAAGAGACCAATGAGTATACTGTAGTTGTTTTCTATTATAGGGTTAACTAATGAAATACTGCATGTGCCTCCTCCTATCCTATCAGCACAAGAGGCGGAGTTTCTCCATCAGACTGGAAACATGTAAACACATCGCTGCTCACATCGGCCGCTGCAGTACACGCTTGGCCTTATTGATCTATTCTCAAGAGGTAAACTATGGATAATATTTACAGGTTCCCCGTTTTCTTTGAGTGCCACAGCCTGACAGAGGAGCAGGTGAAGCGGGTGCAAACATATTTCCGTATTCGCCGCAAATCTGACGGAGGAGAGAGCGGCAACCTGAGCAGGGTGGATGATAAAACCTACAGCATTGCTTTCAGATATCAGAAAGGTAAGTCATTAAACACAGCACGTTAATGATTAACTCATGTTTACAATTGTGTCGCGAGCGGTCGCGAGCTGTGTATTAATGTGGGTGGTCAAAGGAGCACCCATTTGAACTATAAAGTAAATGCATCAACTATAGCCTATTAATTAAATTTATTCGCCTGGAGAATAAAATGTGAACTGTATGTATAGGCAGCTATTGTAATAATGTGTTAAACTGTCAATGACCCCACTGATTCGACAGGAAATCTGCGAGACTGGGTCCTAAACAGCAAAGGCATTTTAAGTTTCACTTTCCCGAGAAGGTGAAACTTAAAGGGTAACTCCGCACATTTTAAAAATTCATACACGACACTCCTACGGTCTGAATAAGTCCAAAAAATATCAGTAAACATTAACAAATCTCCCACTAATTCCAAAACATAGAGTAGTAAAACTTAAATTTGTGATGTCGTCAAATATGCAACCAGTGGATAGTGTTGTGTGGTGGCAAAACAACTTCGTCACACTGCGGTCACAGTAGGGGTTAAATGAGCAACACATATCACTAGGTGAGAAGTTCAGTTTCATCAAAACAAGTAACCTTAGAACATGGGTATACAAAACATGCAGAACACATTATGGTTGAATACCAAAACTTTCCATCACAGTTGTCTGCTTTGTGTTAAAATGAAAAGGCCCAAATTGTGGCCATCTTTGGAGGCGATCTCTGTTTAGTCCTGGCAGCAAGAGGTAAAAAAAAAAAAAAAATCCTTCGTCAAATACCACTATATAAACTCGAGCCCCTCTACCATAGAGTACAACAGCAAAAGGGGCGGCCATTTTAGATTCAGTTCTCTACAATAAAACACAGAAAATATACCTGACAGCAAGAGGCAAGAATAAACACGACCTTAAAGACTCATGGGCCTACACAAATTAAGTGACACAGGAAAATGTTAGCATAAAATTAAAGTATGAACAAAACACGGACATGGATACATGGATATTACTATGAGAGCAATTTTACTTAACTCTCCTATGGAGTACAACAGCAAAAGGGGAGAGGTAGTGATGACTAAATGAGGCCTCATGAACCACTGTCTTTATTTTCTGAAGCCACCAGATGGCACTGTCTGTTCAGCAAAGGTTTGAAAGCACACTTAATTGCAAGTCCTTCAGCCTTTATCTTTAAACCAAGAGCCCTTGAGCTTCATTTGGCCATCACTAGGGAGAGGTAAGCCGTGGGGTACCCCCAAAGGTGAACATTGGGGTACAGAATCTGAGTCAAACGTTCCACATATTGACTGCGGAGGCCTAAGCGTGTCAGGTAATAACAACTAAAACAAATTTTGTGTACATTTTGTGTACAGTAATGTACATTTGACTTTGTTACACATATTACTGCTGTATAACTGACCCTGTTACATAAAGACTGAAGCTGCTCCACAGACAATGAATTGGGAAAGATGTTACAGAATAGATTACACTGAGATAGGGGTGCACAATATTGGATTTTTTATCTGATATGCCGATCTATAACAATTTGTTTGGCTAATATAATATTTGACATCCCAAGTTTGACTTATCAAGTTTGTTGGCTTTGAAAGAGAGTAGCTCATGTCCACAAATATTCAGTAAACTTTATAGACTGAATCACCAGCCGAAATCCTATAGAAGTTTTGTGGATATGATTTTACTCAGCACAAATATGAAAAGACATGTTTGTGGATAGTGAAATATTTGTTGAACATGGTACACATTTGCAGATTGTCATTGGTGGGTTACAAATAAGAAAATCCAATACAAGCTTTCCAATGATTATACTTCACATTTGTGGATTTTTTTTTTTGATTTTTTTTTTTACAGATTTGCTGTGGTAGAAATTGGACAAAATTATGCTAACAAATACAAAGGGAGTCACAAATGTCCCACAAACTTAGACACAAACTGACCGGAAGTGATCCACAAATGTGCAAAACCAGTTCACATTTGTAAAACCTGTAACGTTTTAAGCAAAATTAAAGTACCTGGTTACAGAGTAAGTTATACACATCAATCTATATTTTCATGGACATGACTTTACACAAGACAAATGTAAAAATAAACATGTTTGTAGATAGTTTATAGATTGTCTTGTGTGGGTTACAAATAATAAAGTCCAATAAAAACTTCCATAGAAATCCCTCAGTACTCCCTAAACAGGCCACTACATAATGCCTTCGCCATTTTGTAGTGCTGTTTGAATGTATAGTGGGAATTTTTATACCCTATATAGTGGACTCAAAGTATCCCACAATGCATTGTGAAAAGTAGTGTACAACTGATGGTCACTAACCAAGCGAGACACAAAGTGAGAGACAAAGAATCTCATCAAGTTTAAAGCCTGTGTTTTTCTCAAATAAACAGCAATGCCCTTGTTTAAAACTCACAATAACTAATGTCACATGTTCTGTCTTAGATCAGCAGAGGGTCCTGCGGAGATCTGAGCATGTTGTGGATGGTCTGGTGTTCACTGTCCGAGGCAGCCTGGAACCTCTCGCTTCCTCTCCAAGTCAGGATTTTATCGCACCAGAACAGGTCAGCACAACATTTCTGTCAGTCAGTGAAGGTTGTTTATGTACAAAATCAATTTTTATTTACAAGTTCCCTATTTCATGCCATCATGTAACACTGAAGAGGTTTTATAACACATCATAAACTCTGTATATTCATGTATATGTTCATAAACCAATAGTAAGCTCTTACAATCCAACTGTTTCTATGTGACCAGGACCAGTCAACTGTTGCTATCATTATCTGGATATCTCCTTTCAACAGAGCCCACAGTCCATGCCTGCCTCAACACCTCCACCAAGTGGTGAAGAATACAAACTACAATTTGATGCTTACCTCCTTCGTTACCTAAAGGAATGTCCAAAGGCTGTGAGAAAATTGCAGACAGAACTCGCCTCTGTTTCCTGCTCTGCTCAGCTTTACCCGGAAGAGGAGAAAGTTGTAGTTTTCCGTTTAGCTCAACCTGGTGCTGCAGATGATGTTAGCAACTGGAAAGCAGAGGTAGACAAACTCTTTGATGGCTACCTGTGCCACTATGAGTTAGACTCTCACAAGGTCAAAGCTTTGCTTCAGTCCTGCAGCTCTCCTCAGACCACAGATAAAGTAAAGGTGTACAGCGAGGTTGGGATGGTTGTTGTTGTTGGGGAACGTTCCCAGGTGAATGCCAGGTTGGCGGAAGTAGACAGGGCAGGTTTAAATATGAAGCAAACCAGCATTCGTCGAGTGGGAGAGTCCAAGCTTAGTCTCCTCTGGAAAGAGACTGAGCACAGCCTACGACGAGATTTTCCAGGCCTGAAGGTCACGCAGGGAGCTGCAGGTCAGTTAGTTTTGGAAGGTTCTGCAGAGGAGATTCTTAAGGCTGGTGAATGGATCTCTGATCAGGAGAGTTTGGTGTTAGAAAGGACAGTTCCTGACATGAGCCCACATTTTTTGGCCTTCTTGAGAAAGGCATACGGAGGTCCAGGGGTGCTAGGTGACTTTTTAGGGGTTGGTGACAAGGTGGAAATAGAATTACGAGACACGGAGCTGCGGTTCTTCTCCCTCTCTGCTGATAAGCTGGATGACACAGAAAAAAAACTGCATGAAATATTCAACGAAGTCAAGATTGACCTTCCTAACTGCTCTGTTGTGCCATCTGAGCTTCGGGAAAAGCTTAAGTCCAAGACAAAAGAGATAAACCAAGGCCAATACAGGGCTCAGGTTGTGTTTGGCTCAGACAGCACAGTGTGTATACTGGGCCACACCAAAGAGGTTGAAGAGCTGAATGAAGCCGTTGCACAGTTTATTTTGGACCAGTCTAGTGTGCAAAGCATAGTCCATGTGCCTTTCTCAGAGTTAGCACAAGAGTTGCCACAACTACTGGAGCTGCATGGTTTTGATTATTCAGGGGTCACCTTAAATCCTTTAATGTCTTCCTCTGGGCCCGCGGTGGTGCTTGAAGGTGAATCCAGCAAAGTGACGGAGGTCAGAGACAGACTTTATCAATTTCTGGACTTAATTCTTCAGGATAGAGTAACCATTGACCCGTTAGTTACCGTAAGATATACCCAAAGCCCCACTGGGAAAGATGAACTAAGTTTTGCACATAATTTTGCATCTCTGAGTTTAAGTGAAGAAAACACAACAGTTGCTGGCTACAGCCTTTGTGATGGGCTCCAGGTGCTGGTGTGTCATGGTGACATCACCAAACTGGAGGCTGATGCTCTTGTGAATGCTGCCAATGAAGATCTGGACCATGGTGGAGGTGTTGCTGCTGCACTGAGTAAAGCAGGTGGCCCTCAGGTGCAGAGGGAGAGCAATGCTTTAGTTAAGAATATTGGAAAGATTTCTACAGGCGATGTGGTAGTGACCACGGGGGGGAACCTAAACTGCAAGAAACTGCTGCATGCTGTTGGGCCTGTAGGTGGAAAATCAGGTGGCAAAGAAAGGGTGTTGTTGGAGAAAACCATCCAGTCAGCTCTGAATTTATCAGAACTCTTGGAGTTCCAGTCCATAGCCATGCCCTGCATCAGCTCAGGGACGTTGGGTGTTCCTGTCACTGTGTGCTCTGAGGCTATTGTAACTGCTGTTAAGAAGTTTGGCAGTCAGGGGGGGAGAAGTCTGAGAAAAATCATCCTGATTGATAATAGAGGAGAGGTGGTGAAGGCCATGCAGGAAGCATGTGACCGGCTTCTTCAAGGGATGAGTACTGGAAACAGTGCACCAAGCAATCAGGGGTTCCAGATGGGTGCTGCTGCAGAAGACACTGCAAGAGGAGCCACTGCTGAATCTTCTGGAAATGGCGTCTGTTTAGAGATCATTCAGGGAACCATCGAGACCCAGCAGGTGAGAAACTTATCTGAGAATTTAAGAAAGTGAATCAGGCCTGTTCAGATGAGAAAATGATTGTACTGGAGGATAAGATCAAGTCTTGGCATTATTACTAATGTTTGGGATACTTGCACAAGGGCTTTTCCATATGGCAGGCACGACATTATAAATGGATTTGCTTATCTCGATGATGTCTTTATGAAGCCTTTCACCGCTAGAAAGACGGTCTTTTCATCAAACTAGGTTGTCTATGCAGCAGAAAGATGCAAATACTTTTGAAATCGGTGCCACACTGGCAGTGACATTTGCTTCTGCGCAAGAGGCAGAAAACCTACAACTACCAGAATGCACTGCGCAAAATGCTACCTTGTCTGTTTTGACACAGGAAACAATATTGTCAACATTTTCGGCAAGAAGTAGGCCACAGAGTGACAGAATCTTGGTTTATATTTGATCAGCACTGCTTAGTCTTACAGAAGTTTTTCCAGTCTCCGTTTTTACGGTACAGAAAACAGAATGGCGCCCACTTCCTGTTCACAAGAAGTGAGCGAGTGGCCAAAACAGTTACTGCAGATTCAAAGAGAAAAACTGTGCTTCAGGTCTTTCTAACTGTCTGTGTCTGGTACTGTAGACTACCCAATTTGGAAATCTATATAAATATGACTAGAAGTTCCTGTTAACAAGGACAACCACTAGGAATAATCTGAAGGAATGAGAAACTTAGATAATTTACATAAACTGATGTTTATTTACATAAACATCTCTTGCTCTCCGTCTAGGTGGATGCTGTGGTGTCACCCATGGTTGGTCATGATCCTCTCTCTACCCGTGTTGGAAACACTTTATTCAGTATGGTTAAATCCCACCTGACTGCAAGGTTCAGGGAAGAACGAGGAGAAGAATCAGAGCCTGGTGACGCAGTCCTGGTGGAGGGCTTACCTGAACTTCCATCTAGTGCAGTGTTCTTCCTCAACCTCGTCCCCTGGGATGATGACCCATATGGAACTGCAGTCCAGGTGAAATAGTGGAGGACTCTTTTCAGCTGTGTCTTAACTAGTGATGGCCAAATGAGGCCTCATAAACCACTGTCTTTATTTTCTGAAGCCACTAGATGGCGCTGTCTGTTCAACAAAGGCTTGATAGCACACTTCATTGCAAGTCCTTCAGCCTTTATCTTTAAACCAAGAGCACTATCTGGTGGGGTCAGAAAATAAAGAAAGTTTTTCATGAGGCTTCATTTGGCCATCACTAGTCTTAACTTCTTGTTTTAGGATCAGTTTTCTGCACCATATTATAGTATTTCTTGTGTCTAGCCTTAAAAATCGTTGAATTCTGACCTATTCCAGGTCCTGAGATTGGCCATCAACAACATCCTAACTTCCTGTGAGAGGAGAGGGTTTGAATCTGTCGCCTTCCCTGTGCTCGGTGCTGGGATTGCCCTGCGTTTTCCTGACAGCGTGGTAGCCAGGGTTGTACTGGAGGAGGTTCGTGAGTTTGAACGGAACCGAGCCAGTGGAAAACCATTCCTGGTCCGTATCGTCATCCACCTGACTGACAACGAATCCAGTGAGGTAATGGAAAAGCATTGTACCATAAACATATTTCAGTGCTTGAAATATCACTTGCATATGCACAATAGTGGATGTAAAATTTGAGCTGTGCACATAATTCTCAGCTCTGCACATCGGAGCTGTCATTAATGTATGTCAGGGTTTTTCAGTTACACTTATGAATGCAGCAAAAAAACAGCAATGCTTGTGCAGAAACAGAAAAAAAGAGCTATCAATGCTATTAATGCACAGAATCATAACACGTGTTATAACATCATGCTTGCCATATGGAACCTCATGACATTTTTCTTGGAGGTCAAGTATTTAGAAAAATACATTGGACATGGCAACGGCAATCATTTTTACAACAGTAAAGTCAATAAAATAGCATATATATTATAACAAAATAGGCCTGATGGGCCTGATATATATGATAATATATGGATTTTCTTAAGTGCGGCATGGTGGTACAGAGGTTAGCATTGGCGCCTCCAGGGGCGGATCTAGAAAAATATTTATGGGGTGGCAAGAGGGGGGCAGGAATTTTTGAGGGGTGGCAACATATGGCAGATGTATTTAATCACAGTTATCACAGTTTGATGAGAAATAGTATGTTCACACTACATAAGGGCAAGGGCTGCCATTTACAAACTCATACAGACAAACTTAATCTCATGCAATCAATGTCTTGCATTTGAGGTTTCATGTGAAACAGTTCATATTAGGAATAAGTGTTGAAGGAGGTTCAACAAACTCTGAGTCTAACCCTGAACTCTGAGTTGATTTAGTCTGAGATGGGAAACTCTGAGTTAGCGGTTCCAGAACAGCTGATTTGAGTTAGTCAACTCTGAGTATGTTCACTCACAAATAAAAGACAGCGCCTCCATTTTAATCCAGTGGATGTAGAGATATTAATGCATGTGTAGCAGACGGTGCTCATTTATCTTTAAAAGAAGAGCCTGAGTCAGAGCAAGGAAAGTGTAAATAAGTTAACCATAAAGTTAATAAAAAAGTTTTATTCAGTGTAGGGATGCACCGAATATTCGGTAACCGAATATATTCGGCCGAACATTGCAAAAAACCACACATTCGGTATTCGGTGGAATAAGTTAAAAGCAAGGCCGAATAATAGCGGCGTGTTTTGATAACGCAATCAAACAGCGTGCGGTGACGGACGGAGTAAAATGTCGGCAGTGTGGCGATCCGTCCGTCACGGCACTCGCATTTGCGACTAAAAATAGTTTTGAGCAAGCAAAATAGGCTTAAATCATTCAGCACGCTGTGCGAGCAGCCTACAGATTTCAACCAGCAGCAGAAACGAAAGGCGAATCCCACCGATTGTGGGTTGAACGGGGGTCACAGACACAGACAGTAATGCATTCCTGTCAAATACGGCGGCCATCGGCTTACCGGCGACGGAGCAGTCGGCTCCAATAATATCCTCTTCTTGGCGTCATGACTGCCCAGAAGTACCTGAACAGCTGAGCCAGCCGAACACAGGTATGTGACGTGTCAGAGGAGAAACGAGCCTTTCACATTTCTCTCTTTCTGGCAGTAACGGTCCACATACCTCACCGCACTTTAGGGACTGTTCATTACTTATGAAGGGACTGTCAGGGGAGGAGGGTGGCTGGTTGATTCTTATTTTATTTATTTATTTTATTTTGATCCCCCCTATGTTAATCACTGATTGATGCTGTTTTTGAAGTATGAATAAGTCAATAAGTAATTTATTCCATTGAAATATCATTGATGTATTATAGAAAACTGATTTATCTTTTCATAAATGACAAAAGGCACATCTGCCTCATTTTCGCTGTGGTATCGTGATACTACTCAGAACCATGATACTTTCACTGGTATCACACAGTGGATCCCAATTTTGGTACCGTAACAACACTAATCTGGAGGGGGTTCATCTGCAAAAACTAATGAAAAACTAAACAATGATATTCGGTATTCGGTACTCGGTATTCAGCCAAGCGTTTAATAATATTCGGCTTCGGCTTTGGCCATAAATTTTCATTTCGGTGCATCCCTAATTCAGTGTTGTCCGTTTATTCATCATTTATCAGACTTACATTTCCTTAATGAAGATAAAGTGGTGGAATCTGACTGTGTATCAGGCTGTAGATACATTACATTATATTAATAATATATAATAATATATTTGTTCAGATTTAATCTGATGGGGGAAAAACACAGGAGGCAGCAACTGAAAAATAGGAAGATTTAAAACACATAGGCTAGGCTATAGATCAAAGACATAAAGACATGACTGTAAACTCACAGTCTGACCCAGTAATAATATGTTTGGTGATTTGCACTTGAAAAGACGTTGAGGTTAAAATACAGTAGATTTGAAAATGTTGCACATCTATTTGTATCTTGACTCAACAGCATTCAGTGACTTTATTTCAGCTACAAATGTAGTAAATTTAAAGACATTGAAATGCTGCACTCAGAAATATTAACATATAATCCCCAATATTAGGCTATAGGAATTATGTTCCATCAGTCTGACCAATGACATCAGAGATCATTAGTCATTGATACCACGTGTCTAAAGCTTCATACCGATTTTTAAAATTTAAATAATTAGACCTACACATTATGAGCAATAAACATTTCGGAACTGCTCTAACAGACTGACAGTCTGATCCTTGTGCAGTGTTATAAAAAATAATAAATATAAAAAGGACAGAGGTTTGATTCTGAGCTGAGGATGAATTCTCGCTGTGTAATATTTGAATGGAAAGACAAAAACTGATGTCCAAAGAAATGATTGATGTGCATAAATTCAGTAACTTAAGACAGTCCTGAGAAACAAACTAATATCCAGCAGGATTTAGACTGTGACAGACGGTAAATCTCCGCTAATGAATGCGCTTCGACACACGCTTTGACACGGACTGAATGAATGAGGAAATGAAACAGCGTGTAAGAGGGAGGAGACAGAGAAAAACCTAACCTGCTCACAGACTCAGTTGCCATGGTGAATGACTCAGAGTTTGATTTACCTCTTTCTGGAACTGAAACCCCAGAGTTTCCCTCATTTCAGGGTTGACATACTCAGAGTTTTCACTAAACCCGCTTTCTGGAATAGGCTACCCCTCTGGCTCCGCTCAGTTTTCCAAACAAAGCAGTCTCTTGCCGCTCTGGCATTATCTCGTGCTGCATTCAGTGCAGTCGGACATTGGAAATTCGCGCTCATAAAAAGGCAAATTGGCCATAACTTTTCTTTGAATTCATTGCTGCCAACTGGGGTGGCAGCAGGGGTGACATGGCTTTCTTTTAGGGTGGCAGTTGCCACCCTATGCCACCCCGGTAGATCCGCCCATAGGCGCCTCACAGCAAGAGGGTCCCTCGTTTGAACCCAGGGTTGGGGACTCGGATCCCATGGTGGGGAAGCTCTTCTGTGCGGAGATTGCATGTTCTTCCCGTGTCAGCGTGGGTTTACTCCAGGTTCCTCCCACAGTCCAAACAAAAGCAGGTTAGAGGTTCAAATAACTAATCTTATTCTTAAAAACAAGAACAAGTTGGATAAAGCATCAGTATGAAGACAGGGTCACCTCTAAAGCTAGCTCTGTTGTCTCAGACTCTCAACATCTCCTCCATATTGAGTTTTGCATGCTTCCATCAGGGCGGAGGGTTTGCCTCCCTAAATGCAGCACAGATTGCCCTTTGTCCCGTCTGCTATCGCTTATCTTAACCAGCAGTGACTATTAATGTCCATGATTTACCCCTGACAGTGTGTGATACTGGATACTGTGTGTTCTGTTTTGTAAAGTCTTGTTGTACTCATGACTGCTGTCTGTATGTCAAATTGCCCCTCTGGGACACTTAGGTTTACCTCAACTCACCTCACCACACCATACCATACCATACCTGAACTGACCTGAGCTGAGCTGAGCTGACCTAAGCTGACCTCACCATACCATACCATACCATACCATACCATAACCATACCTGACAGGGCCTCACCTCACCTCACCATACCTCACCATACCTCACCATACCATACCATACCTGACAGGGCCTCACCTCACCTCACCTCACCTCACCTCACCTAAACTGACCTGACCTGACCTGACCTGACCTTACCTTACCTTATCTCACCTCACCTCACCTTACCATACCATACCATACCATACAAGACCTGACCCAACCTGACCTGACCTTACCTTACCTCACCTCACCTCACCTCACCATACCATACCATACCATACCATACAAGACCTGACCTGACCTGACCTTTATACCTTGGGTGATGCTATTGTGTGCAATTAATTTTGTGTCAACAATACTTTTATGAAAGCCACATCTATTTTTACAAAATGATTACGTGTACTTCTCACAGTTGATTGTTGTTGAAGTAATTAATCTGTATAAACACTTGTATTCTCAAAGTGTTTAGCAATAAACATCAGCTAACATTTTTCCTGTATCATGAGTATGTACTGAAATTGGCATAAATCCATGTACTTTCTTGTCTCTGCAGGTCTTCAGGTCTGTCCAGGAAGGTTTACAACTCAAAGGATTCACAAAAGATGTTCACCAACCAGACAAAGGTGGGTACAGATACTATACGACAGCAAAGAATTGTAATTCGGCCCTGAATTACTGTTACTGTTGATTAAAAAAAAGCACAAGAAAGCTACTCCTGAAAGCTACAGAACTTTAACCAGCAAGAGACATATATATACCTAACAGACATGTTATTTTCTTCTAGTGTCAACTACAAGGAGGATCATCCTGCTGGGGAAAACTGGATCTGGGAAAAGCAACCTAGCTAACACCATATGTGGAGAGAAATTGTTCACCACAAACCATACCCCCAACTCTGGAACGCAAGAATGTCAAGCAGAAACCAAATCCGTCAACGGAAGAAGCATCACAGTGATCGACACTCCTGGTTTCTTTGATGCAGTCCGGTCTGAGGAGGAGCTGAAGCCTGAGATAGTGAGGTGCATCACAGAGTGCGCTCCTGGGCCTCATGCTTTTCTCATTGTGCTTAAAGTGGAGAAATTCACAGAGCACGAGCAGGCTGTAATCACTAAAATATGCAAGTATTTCTCTGAAGATGCTTTAAAATACGCTGTGATTGTCTTCACTCATGGTGACCAGCTCCCTAAAGGAATGAAGATTGAGGAGTTTGTCAGTCAGAATGAGAATCTGAGTGATCTGGTGAAGAAGTGCGGCGGCCGGTGCCACGTCATAGACAACAAATACTGGAAGAACAAACTGCAGAACAACTACAGGAGCAACCAGATCCAGGTGGAGGAGCTGCTCAACACAATAGACAAGATGGTGATGGAAAACAATGGAGGCTACTACACCAATAAGATGTTTCAAGAGGTGGAGAAAGAAATACAGATTGAGGAAGAGCACATAAAACAGTCATCAGAAAACATGCCACCAGAGGAGATCAGAAAAAAAGCTCAAACTATAGTGTACAATAAAGTTTTGATCAAAGTGGCAGGTACTACAACAGGAGCATTGTTAGGAGCGTTTTTTGGCATAGCAGCAATGGTTGGATTAGTTATCACAGTTTTGAATAACTGCACATTAATGAAACTTGTGAAGAAAGTTCCAGCATTAGGAGGGGCAGCAGCAGTAGGAGGGGGAACAACAGGACTGGCAGTTGCTGGAGGGGTGTTGGGTGTGGCTACCACAGGCATGGCTTTAACAGGAGGAGTAATAGGTGGTAATGTTGGACTTGAGGCAGCTGAGAGAGCAAAAACTCCATGGGAGGCAGTAGAGCTGGCAGCTAATGATGTCATAAACAAAGCAGAAGCTACTCTCAAGCTCAAATAAGAAGCAGTGTGTAGAATTTAGTGTAAGTTTTTGGCCAGGAGCCAAACTATCTGCAGCCCGTCACGAAGGGTCGGCTTATTACCAGGGTTCTCAATTAACTTTTTGGATCACCAGCCAGTGTGGCTGGTAACTCTCTAAAGTTACCAGCCAGTCAGAATTTCCACTAGCCAAATTTTTTCCGGTGAAAATAAGAGAGATAATGAGTGCCACTGAATGCATTTGATCATTTTATTAACATTGTTGGCATGAAAAACGCACAGAAAATACAATACATACAACAAAATATACACAGAAAGTGCAAACATTTCATTTCTGGATCAAATGTCTTCAGAGCTCTCTGAACTAATTTCTTCAGAGCCCCCATCTGAATCTGAGCCACCCTCAGTTCCTTTTGTTCGGTGTTTGTGCACAAACTCAGGCCTGAGTGAGCGCAAACTGTCAGCATGCCAGATGTCAGTGGCTTTGCTTGGATCGAAGTCTTTGATGTCAGGTGAGCACAACTGGGTTTTAAGGAGGTCAGAGAGGGTCTCACCTTTCAGGCGTGAGCGCCTGTCACTCTTTACCTGCTTCATAACACTGAGCCCTCTTTCACAGTCAGCTGTAGTTGCAGGGATGGTGAGGAGAGCATCAAAAAGATTAAGGACGTCAGGACACCGATGGCGCAGCATTCTGTTCACAGTAGGCCAGGTCTTCTCAAAGGTTCCTGTAGCAGGGTCAGACAGACAATATGCATTATGCACTTGCAAAACAAATTATACATTTTCAAATGCAACTTTCCTGGCCATCACATTTTTCCTTATTCCGTCTGAAAAGGCGAGCTCGAGCTTATGGGCCATGCAGTGGATCCCCAGCACATATGGTCTGTCTGCACGCAGTTTTGTAACTACACCATTGTTTACTCCTGTCATTACAGATGCTCCATCTATGGTGAGGGCCACCAGCTTGTTCTTCCAATCAGTGCTGACTTCACTGTCCATTATACTGCACACAGCTTCAGCTATATTTGTAGCATCTGGCTTTGAGACAGCTTTTACCCCGACAAAATCAGCTTTGACCTTCCCGTCACTGGCACTCCTGACGTAGACTATCTCTTCTTCCATCACTGCACTGTCCAGGGATCCATCTGACATGACCAAGATGAACTTGCCGTCTGATAATCTTGCTCTCATCTTTCTACTCTCATCCTCCGCTATGTAGTGTATGAACTCTTTTGCCTGGTGGTCATTTGTGTATGTCTCTCCTATCTTCAAGCCCTTCTTCCTGTCCACACTGAAATTAATTTTCGGGTAAATGAAGCCACTGTTATCACCTACAACACAGTACATTTCGGTGAGATTTTTTTCTTTTTGAATCCCACAAACGTAAAGTTCCAACTGCATCTATGGAAGCATGTACTTCATTCTGTATCGCATTAAATGCACTGATTCTGAAACATAAATAGTAACGTTAATTCACTTACTCACATCCATGCGAAGTCGGTGAAAGGCCTGCCCTTTTTTCCGATGGCGTGGGCATTTCGAAAAAGTAGCTGCATCTTCTCCAAATCAGACTTCTTCAATAAAGCAAGGCTTCTCCCAGCAAGGCTCTCTTTGATACGACCTGTCTTGGCGGTTTTAATCCTTTGGCTCTCCTGATGACTTTGGGCACTCTCATGGTCCTTTACTGCCTCGACTTTAAAATTATTAGTTCCCACCACGAAATTGTTTGTTTTTTTTTTTTCTTTCACATACATGCGGCAGTCCTGACAAAACATGATGTTACTTTCGTGATCAAACACAAGCCATTCACGACCCGTCAGCCATTTGGCGTTAAACTTTCTTTTTTTTGTTTCGCACACTCTGTCGCCGATATCCTCATCTCCTGCATTCTTCCTCTTCTCGCCCACAGAAGTCTGTCCCAACCACCGCCGCATTTAGTTTAACTTTACTTTAGCTTTAACTTTAGCTCCACTGCTTTTAGCTAACTCCCTGCTCTCGCTCCGCTCATTTCTCGCGCTGCTTGCACTGCAGACTGTAGCGTGAAATACCAGCATGCGCACAGCCAATGGGCCCATGAAACGTCATCACGTAGCATTACGGCACAGTGTTCATGGTAAATGTAGGAAGTACTGCCAGGGGGACAAATGACAGAGAACAGAACCTATTGCCTCATGGATCACCGGCCAAACTGGCTAGTAAGTTTTTATTAACACCCACCAAAATGAATTTTAACCTGCATTTGGTGGGTTGGCGGGTGTTAATTTAGAACCCTGCTTATTACAGCGCCTTACGTGAGAATGCTAATGGCACTGCCTGGATGCAGTCTTAATTTTGTCCATTTTGGGCTACTGTAGAAACATGGCAGACTCCATGGACGAGGACCCGCTCCTTATGTAGATATAAACAGCTCATTCTTAGGTAACAGAAACACATCTCTTTAATTTCTTTTTTTTTGTTGCATTTTTGAGGATTATTTAACATACGTGGAGAAAATGTGGAAAAAAGACAGTACATAAATACATACATAAAACATAAACAGAAAAGTTGGCAATATCAGCAAATAAACGACAATGATATAATGATAATAAATTAAGAAATTTAAAAAAGAAAAACAATCAAATTACTTATTAGCTGCTAAATGCTCCACTATGTTCACCAGCAGGAAGGTAGAAGCTAAGTTAATAAGAGTGTGTGAACCATAAAACCCAAACAAACGTAAAGGCTCCATAGAGCTGAGGGGAACTGCAGGGTTGGGAGACAACTCTTTGTAGGTTTGACACTTTGAGTGACGACTTTCTTGAGACTCTGAAAGGTGTGGCGGGAAATGTACATGTTGTTCATAAATGTTGTCATTTATAGATGATATAAAAATCATTATAATATGTATATGTATATTGTAATGTCTAAAATAAATGAAAATGATAAGGATTAAAGCAACTGGCAATGTTAAATTATCTAACCGTGGTGGTTTGAATGTGGGCTTTCCAGAACTTTAAGGTGATGGATGATTTCCTTTTTACCCCCTGACCTATTTCTCTATATTATACCATTATTTTATACCATTATTTATTTGTTATAAATCTGTTGACAACAATAAAAGCATTTATTGCTTACACAGCTTTTTTATGTGTGTGTTTTGTTTTATTACCAGGCTGTATGTCCTGCAAGCTGTGACCAGTGGGCTCCCTAAAGCAAGACAAATGCTTTGTTTAATCAGGTGCCACTGAGGCATGTTCTGTTACATACTGTAAAGACAAGGCGCAACAAGTGCATCAGCAATGTTGGCATTAATGAAACCTCATATTGTGATTATCATACAGTGGATGCAGTAACAGGAGATATTATAATGTAAAACCTTTTCTTCTTCCACAAGGACTTCAGAGGTCACGTCAGGCAGTGCTAATAAAAGGGTTTCTCTGTTAAAGCTGCATCTGATGTTTGTTAGGTAATTGGTGACACAGGATATTCAGATGTGCAGTGGTGAAATGTAACTAAGTGTATTTACCCAAGTACTTGATTATTTTCTTTTCATGCCCCTTTTGAATTTACTCACACATTGTACTTTTTACTACACTACATTTATCTTTTACAAATTAAGACTTTTTGCCAAAAAACATAAGAAGGATTTATAAAATCTGATTTTTTCTTGTGATAAATTAGTCTACCCAACAGTACATAAACAAACAGCTGAAAAAAATGAGTCAATTAATTAATTAGTTGCTTAACAGAAAATTAATTGGCAACTATTTTGATAAATATTTAAGTAATTTTTATTGATTTTTGAATAATTTTTCATTATTATTAGATTTTTGAGATTTTTTTTTGTAATTCTCTTTTAATTGGTTTACAAAAACAATATAAACACATGTAAACTAAATCCACAACCAGCTGAACATAAAGACCTTGACCAAAACAAAACAAAACAAAAAGTATAAATTCATATCAAAAGTTTTATGAGTATTAACATGAATAAAAATCATACTATAAAGAGAACAAATAACAAATAAATACATTGTGCTAACAAGGATGTTGAATTAAGACATACACATAGAGACAGTGGAAGGCTACTGATCACTTATTCAGACACAATCAGGTCTAACGTTTGAGACATATGCTAACCATTTTGTCCAGTTCTCAATAATAATTTTATTTAAGCAAAGAATCTGAATACTTTCTCTGCCACTGCAGATGTGTATATATACCATACCTGAATTACACAGTTATTTAATTCAGCTGTCCCCAGCTTCTTTTTCACAGTTATACATACTTTTCCTCTTACCTGTGATGCAAGATTTAGTGATGGCCAAATGAAGCCTCATGAACCACTTTCTTTATTTTCTGACCCCACCAGATGGCGCTCTTGGTTTAAAGATAAAGGCTGAAGGACTTGCAATGAAGTGTGCCATCTAGTGGCTTCAGAAAATAACGACAGTGGTTCATGAGGCCTCATTTGGCCATCACTAGTTGCAAGGTATGATGAACAACACCAAACGTCTGCGATACTCGACAATGTTAACATGACATGAAATTCTAATGTTGTCAGACATGTAAAATATTGTCAACAAATTTTAATTTCAACCAAACTGACGTAAGAGTCCCATGTCTTTTTGACGTCCAGTGCCAGCTGGGTTGGCTTGAAGCACGATAAGGTAAGGCTTGTTCTTAGATGAGTCGTTTTCCACTAAACCTTGTGGCCCCTACTGGCTGGTTAAGAAAACTGAGGAGTCAGCAGTCAGTGACGTGTGATGAACTCAATAAAACAAATCAAATTTTCCAACCACCGTGAATCACCGCAACCACAAGAGATCCTTAAACATACAGTCATAAATGTGCACACAAAATATCAGACTGATAGGTCCAGCAGAGATAATAAATCTGCATTCATTGGAATCAAAAACAATACAGTGGAAATGTTAAAACCAGTATGACACTGAAATATAAATCAAAACTGCATTGTCCCCTAGTCTGTATCACAGACTGGCTGTTAAAAATTTGTAGTCCAAAGCCTAATCCAAGATAACCCTGACGACATCACTGTGACATCATCAGGGTTCTTTCTCAGACTTTGAAAGAGGACATTATACAGTGGTTTACACAGGCTGATTAGTGCTGAGCAGGACTGCTGAAACTCATCTTGGTGTGAAAATTGGTGTCTGCCCCTTTAACATGGTTTCTCTGAGCACACAGCAGGTGATGTCAATTACAGCTGGTGGACATTGGACATTGCTGTTAGCCTCACTGCCTCTGGTAGAAGCAGGGAGCCAGCTCCTTCTTTTCCAACTATTCCAGATGAAATGAAACTCAGCAACGTTCCTGTGTTTTTATAGAAGTGGCTGCCAGTAAAATGGCTGGCAAGCAACAACATCAGCAAGAGGAGCAACGTGGTGTTGAGCTCGACCAGGATCAGTTCTGCTGTTCTGTATGTCTGGACCTGCCAAAAGAACCAGTCACCATTTCCTGTGGACACAGTTACTGCAGACGATGTATTGAGGGCTGTTGGGACCAGGAAGAGGAGAGGGGACAGTACAGCTGCCCTCAGTGCAGGGAGACCTTCAGTCCAAGGCCTGTTCTGAGGAGGAACAACATGCTGGCTGAGGTGAGGGGTGAATTATACCTGCTCTTACCTGTACTTAACAGATAGTATATCAGCTGCATTGTAAATTGTTATCTACTTTTTCCTTCAAACATATACATATTTAAACCACTGCAGTTGTCCCTTCTTCCTGTTTTCGTGTTGCCCCCAACAGTATGTCTCCTCACACTGAATCCTAATGCATATTTCTTGTCTCAAATTTAAAACTGAAATTAAAAAAATGACAAATTTTGATCAGGTAAAATGTTCATTTTTGGTGTAAATCGAGGAATCATTTTTAAAACATTGCAAATAGGGCATTATTGGACATTTTCACTTCTGTTTTTTCCTCATTGTTAGGGACCAAGCTGTGAGGCAACAAGGAAACATGAGTTGTTGACAAAATTGTGGGGTTTTATTTACCCTAAAAAAAATGCATGAAGCTGACTCCCTTCCATCAGTCAGTCAGCTGCTCCATCGGTTGACTGGGCTGCTTGAGATTAGCTGATGTAGCTGGGATGTGAGCTCAGCTTGACATCGTGTCCTGAAATAACACTATGCTCAATCATGTAAATCTGTGTTTCAGTGTGTCAGCAGAATGGGTGATGTATGCAATGGGTTGTAAGGTGCAGAACTCCAACTAGAAACCAGGCCGAAGCCAACTAAACAAGAGTGCAGTGCCGGATGAAGGGAGAGAGCAAAGTGGTTGAATAGCCAGGCTTGAATAAGCTGCCCCTGGGAGACTGGCCAAGTGCTCCCAATTGCACTTACTTAGCTCCGCCAGGGCCTGCAAGACACAGCAGTGTACATTATCTGTAAAACGGAAGTTAGTTCTAAATATAGATAACGCTTATAACAAGTGTAAATTGACACACCGTCCATAAACGTCCAAAACTGATGCTGGATTGGTACAGTGTGTCAAAGTTTGACGCGTGGAGCCAAGACCAAATGTCAGTGTTTGATTAGTTGGGATTGAGAATGCGTTGGTAGTACAGTCATGACATATCATCATTGCATAGGCCACTGCCAGTGATGGGCAAATGAGGTCTCATGAACCACTGTCTTTATTTTCTGAAGCCACCAGATGGCGCTGTCTGTTCAAAAAAGGTTTGAAAGCACACTTCATTGCAAGTCCTTCAAGCCTTTATCTTTGAACAAGAGCGCCATCTGGTGGGGTCAGAAAATGAAGAAAGTGGTTCATAAAGCTTCATCTGGCCATCACCAGCCACTGCAGGCTCTCTTTGTTATCTGTAAATAGCTTTTAACATGCTCATGTTCTGTATGCACACAGGGCTGTTACCAGAACTCCTCCAAGAGCACATAATTGCAAGACTAGTTGTTCTAAACTCCCTTATTAAACATCTATTCTTTTCCTTCATTTGAGGTTTGCCTGGCACTTGTTTAATTATATCATTGTGCCCTCATCTGCAGTGGCACCTGACTGGAGAATTAACAGCATCTACTGCTTATCTTGATGAACCAACTCCCAGTATTCCCATAACAGTAGGGGGATAGAAAAGCACATAAAATTATATTTTCTTTTGCCAATTTTCTGACTTTGGTTCAATTTTGCCCCCAATTTGCCTGGAAACCCAACTATAGTGTTATTTAATTCAAATATCAATTGTTATCTTTGTTATTAGCAACTGCTGTCACTACTTTCCTATCATCCCTAGGTGGTGGAGAAGCTGAAGAAGTCAAGCACCCAGGCTTCTCTCCCTGCAGCTGCAGCCTGTGCCGGACCAGCAGACATTGTCATCTGTGATTTCTGCTGTGAGACCAGCCAAAACAAAGCCACGATGTCTTGCCTGACGTGCTTGGCATCTTACTGTCCAGCCCACATCAAGCCTCACTACAGTGTTCCTGTGTTGAAGAAGCACCAGCTGGTGTCAGCTACAATCCCACTGCAGGAAAAGATGTGTACAAAGCACAACAAGTTGATGGAGGTCTACTGTCGCACAGACAAGCAGCTTGTTTGCACTCTGTGCGTTATAGATGAGCATAAAGGCCACACAATAATTTCTGTGTCAGTACAGAAGGCTGAGACAGAGGTAGACTGAAGTCTCACTTCATTCACTTATCTGTCCACATTGTTCCCTTTCAAAGTCCAGCACTCCCAAATGACATGTAGCCATAAAACATTAATGGTTACACTCCTCTTTTGAGCTCGTCCTAACACGTCAAATTGAAACATTAATTTTAATGCTTTCCTCCTTCCAGAAACGATTGGCTTTGAGTCAAAATAAAGTCCAGGAGAGAATCAGGCAGAGGGAGGAGGAGCTGAAGGAGCTGAGCCAAGCTGAGGAGAATGTCAAGGTGTGAAATGAGTTGTGATAATCACTAGATCTTGACTGACTGTGAATTGTCACTGAGGATAATCTGAACGGGATACTTTTTAAAAATCATAACTACATTCAGTGTCACAAGCCAATAAACAGGCATAACAATGTCAGGTTTGTATATTTGTTTTTTAGCTGCAGCTTGTAAGCTTCCTAGCAATGTAGTGATGGCAAAATGAGGCCTCATGAACCACTGTCTTTATTTTCTGAAGACACCAGATGGCACTGTCTGTTCAACAAAGGCTTGAAAGCACACTTCATTGCAAGTCCTTCAGCCTTTATCTATAAACCAAGAGCGCCATCTGGTGGGGTCAGAAAATAAAGAAAGTGGTTCATGAGGCTTCATTTGGCCATCACTACTAGCAAGTATGTTGGACATATGCCCTATTTTAAAACACTGATAAATTGCCAAGGGGAAGTAATTTCTATCTCAGCCTTCAAGGGGTCAAAGGTCAGGACCAGCTTGTCATAGGTTCATAGGTAAAAAACTTGAAATTAACCTGATGTGTGCTTACAGAGTTGTGCCCAGACTGCGCTGCAGGATTGTGACAAGATCTTCGCCGAGCTGATCTCCTCCATGCAGAGAAGATGTAGAGAGGTGAAGGAGCTAATCAGAGACCAAGAGAAAACTGCTGTGGCTCAGGCTGAGAAGCAGCAGCTGCAGCTGGAGGAGGAGATCAGCAAGCTGAGGAGGAGAGACGCCGAGCTTGAACAGCTGTCACGCGCTGACGATCTTGTCCATATGATTCAGGTATCGGACTCTTTGTCGTGTTATCTTTGACTTTTTGGAATTGGTGTTTTGTAGATGAGCATCTCTGAGCAAGGAAGGGACAGAAACTTTAACCTCAGTGAGGAGGTGTGGTTGACCCTTTTGCTAGGTATGATGCATTTTTTTAATAGATGTGATTGGTTGCCCTTTTGTGGGCCTGCAAGGTGTTGACACTCAGTGGAAATGAAATGAACTGGATTACAATATGAGACTGAAAGTGTTGTCATTGTTTGTGTGATCGCTCTGCTGATGGAAGGTTGAGAAAGCCTCAGGTCATCACTCCTGCACTGTTGCATTTTACCAGTAATGGTGTTATTGCATTGAGTGGGAAATGTGTGTGTATCCCTACTGAGATTGACCACAAACATTATCTGTGCATGATCTGATCTGTAGCATTTCATTAACTAACTGTCATACAGCATTTGGAGAATACTTCCTGTTTGTGTTTACACCATTTTCTCCTGTGCTGAAGAAACTCTTTAGCCTCGTAAAAGTCTCCTCCCTGCTCCTGCTAGAATTTAATCTGAGAAGCTCGTAAGAGATAAGAAGCTTTGAGAATGACTTACCATGACCTAGTCTCAACTTTAAATGGAAATTCTTGAGCCCAGTTCAGACCAAAGATTCGCGACGAGACAAAACCTTTTTAGAACGTTGTAGAGAAAAGTTTAAGCGGTGTGAGCTGGCCATGTGAGCTGGACTCAACTTGGCTGGCTAATTCGCCAATGGCTGGTTTTAGAACGTAAAGCACATCACCAGTATCTCACTATCACTATCCTCATTCAAATCTTAAGAGGCTACAAATTATATTCCGCTGCAAAATAAACCTGAAAAGCTGGAAATCAGAACAGGAGTATGGAGAGTTGTTACATAGAGGTGATATACCATCTCATCTAGTTGTATTGGTGTTAAGCGGCAGGTTTTTAGAACATTGCAGAATGGCACACTGCGAGTAGTTGCCTGTTTCAACTCTGCTCATCTTTTAGTCTAATCTAATCTAATCTTTAGTCTGAACTGGGCTTTAGGAAACATCATAATTCTAGGAATTTTCTCAGAATTTTGTCACTAGGAATGACTCTTTGTGCTAAACAGCTTTGTGAATACCAACCCAGGTCTTTAACTGAAGCCTAAAAGACAAAGTTGGCCAAGTTGAGAAGACTGAAAACAGCCCCATCTCCTAGCCAAAGGAAGCATTGCATCAGATGTAGTAAACTTGTAAGAGCTCACAGTTAGATTTTCAAGTAAAGCAGAAGAGTGAATAAGACAAAGATGGAATACAAACAGGACAATTTATTTTAAAAGACCTTTATTTTTATTAGCAGGAGACAATGTGGAACTACAATAAATGCTTAAAAAGATGCTAAAATTGACCTTAGATATAAGCAAAGATATTATAGGAAAGTTCTTTTAGTACAACAGTTGATTGGTGACAGCTGAAACTAGTCTACAAAACAAACTTGAGCTCATGGCAACCCGGGAATACACAAAAGTTAAGTTTTTACCCTACGTTCTAAGTTAATTTTGAAAAGAGATTGTGTGCATTTAACGGAGAAAATGGAATTTTGAAAAGACAAAGTGCTGAGCGTAAATTGAAGTGTCGTCCCTAAGTGTCCAAAACTGATGCTGGAGGGTACCTAGAGCGTTGTTGTTTGACATGTAGGGCTACCGAACAAGCGTCGATATTTGAGTTGGGAGTGAGAATGTGTTGCTCCTGGACAAAGACATGAATTAAGTATTCTAATTAAAAATCATTAATTACCCCTAATGAAGTGCAAGATGCTGGCTTTTCTGACTCTAACTCAATTTGCCAATATTTCCTAATATATTGTTTTGCTGTCTTCGCCTCTGTCTTGTTTCTCCACAGACTTTCCCGTCTCTCTCCACTTCCTGTGACTCTCCAGACTTTTCGCCAGGTGCTGGTCCTGTGCGCTCCTTCAGAGATGTGACTGACTGCGTGTCTGAGCTGAGAGATAAATTAGAGAGAGTCATGAAGGACACATGGCCCAGGATCTCTGCCACAGGTAAGTAATGTGAGTTCTGACTCCATACAATGGCTGTATTCATGTCCAGCTGTGTTTAAAAATATTTCTTTCTTACAGTCTCTTACATTGACTTCTCCCTGCCGCCAGTACCAAAAACCAGGGATGAGTTTTTAGACTGTAAGCATTTCTATTAAGCTCCTTCATTTTAATGAAATAGTCATTACCATTTCGCAGTGTCAACACTTTGTTTTCCTGACAGATTGCTGTCCCCTCACACTGGATGGGAATTCAAACTACCCGTATCTCCACCTGATAGAAGACAACCGCAGGGTGAGGCCTTCACCCTCCACGTATTCTGCTCACCCAGACAGGTTCACTAAGTTTCCACAGGTGCTGTGCAGAGAGGGTTTGACAGAGCAATGTTACTGGGAGGTGGAGTGGCATGCTCGCACTCTGTCTGCAGCAGTGGCATACAACAACATCCACCGCACATCAGACGAGTCACGTTTTGGGAACGATGACAAGTCCTGGTGTTTGGAGTGCACAGAAAATGGTTACTTGTTCCGTCACAATAACGTAGTAACGAGGGTGTCAGGCCCTCGCTCCGAAAGGATTGGAGTGTATCTGGACTATAAATCAGGCACTCTGTGCTTTTATCATGTCCCCTACCCAATGATCCTGCTCCACAAAGTCCAGGCCACATTCACCAAGCCTCTGTATCCTGGGCTTGGGCTGGAATATGAATGGTATGATATTGGAGTGTTTGCACAGTTGGCTAAGTTATGGTAGCAAAAATGTGTATAACTGCAACAACAATTTCATTGGGAAAAGTTGTTTTTGACAGTCCGAAAAACAAAAAATAGTAAAGATTACTGCATCAATTTGCAGCCCAGTCAGTAGAAGAAAATGTTGGCAGTGTTTGATTCTGTTAAAATGGATACTGTACAAGATATTTGTACGCTTCATATGTATCGTATAAACATTTCTAAAATGCAGTTGTTCGACTTTCGAGTTTCAGCAGACCACTGACTGAGACCAGCCGTCTTTTTCAGTGACTCATTTCCAGCGGTGTTTGTGGCGACAGCAGCGGGGCATTCTTAAGGCGGGATTTAGACCTTTGCATCAAATCAATATCGTACCTATGGCGTAGGCTCTACATAAACACATACTCTACGACGTCACCTGATTTGCACCTCCCTAGAAATTTAATTACATGGTGGGGTGACGCAGACCTTCAGTTTATTTTTGTAAGCTGAAACCATTTCCCTCTGTAGAAATGAAGCTTTTATTTACTTTCATTTCACAGATAAGGAACATCAAATTGTAAAGACAATAAAGCCTCCACAAAAAAAGGCATTTTAAGTCCCATGTGTGATTTATCCTGGCTTCATATGAGTAGAGGAAAACCCTGCCAACCGCTAGGCTAATTTACACATTGGAAAATGCCAGTGGCTTGTGCTAATAACGTTAGCATGTTGTATTTGTGGGGAAAATGTGTCCAGCAAAAGTACCTGCAGAGCAACACAGACACACCACTGCACAAGTATAAATGCTCACAATGGCGTAGACTCTGCATAGAGCCAACACATAACAATAAATCCACCTAGTGTGACGTCAGCGCATTTCCAGCGTCGGTTATAGTGACAATACTGGCTATTTTAAGTCAAACATAACCTTCCTCTGGGTGCCTCTGCATGCTCACTGGGTACAGTGTGTACCATCAAGGCTGAGTCCTTACCGCAGTGGCCGGGGTTTTAGTCCGGTCCGGGCCCTTTGCTTTAGGGCAATCCTCTCTCTCTGCCCATATTTTTTCTCACAATCGGAGTAAAGCAAAAAAAAAAAAAAGCCACAAAATAAGATCTTTTCCTAACCAAAGCGTGATCATAACATAAATTGAAACATAACATATCCTTGGCTGCAGAATACAATGCCAACATTTATCCTGGCGATTGGGTTGCCATGTACCACATAGCTCCAGAGGAGAAACATGGCAAATGCTCTGCACACACACCTCTGTTACACTGTGTTGTATCCCTTCCAGGGCTTTGTAGGTATCACCTTGTTTTGGCAGACCAGATGTTATCAAGGAGGGAAAGTAACAGAGTGTAAAACCTGCAATGAACCCTGCCTTACCCCGGCTGCAATAAAGCCACACTATTCTATGTGTTTCTTGAGACGAGGCAGTTGAGCAGGACATAGTCTACAGTAAAGACTTATTATGAGAGGTTTTCATCCAGGAAGAAGCAGCAACTTGCAAGTTGTTGCAAGTGCTGACTTTCTACAGAGGTTTGGAATATGTTGAAATTACCTGGAAATAAGTCAAACCCACAGAAGCACGAATGCTCAGATATTTGCAGTGTAATACAATTCTGTTACCTGTTGACCTGGGGTGGCACCATGATTACACTGTAAAATGTCTTGATAATTGTAAAATGTAGTATCTTTATGGATTATGCTTTAAAAAAGTACAATAAATTGTTTACATGGAAGGTGTTATCTGGTTTGTTTTTTATAGCAGTGTGGCGTTTAGAAGTCTTTCCAATATCTGCATGGGTTTTCTGCTTCCCTCCCACAGTTCAAACACATGAAGGTGTGAACGTGAGTCTAAACATTTGTCTCCTTATACATTATGTGTTAGCCTTGTAATACACCAGCAACTTACCCAGTATAGATGGCTGGATTTTTATGCACTGCTGCTGAAACGTTAAACATTAAAATAGGAAAACAAACACTACTTAAGTAAAAACAATGATCTAAAATTTGATATGCATCCGTTAGGGAAAAAAAAGTTTCACCACAACTTGTAAAAACAGCTTTAGATTTGTGTGTTGATATTAAAATGTTTAAGGGTTAATTCACCCAAATCATAAGAACTATTGAAATATAGCCATGAAGATACACTTCATTGCTGTGGCTTCTTTCCATTGATTTATTTCCTCTCCCTTTCCCTTTGAGCCAAGGTAAGACTGACAAGTCCCAAGTCTAGTCTTAATGAATGAATCTTGTTTTAAAATTTGTATTTGTTGAAACAAGTGTGTTTAAAAAGTTACGTAGATATTAAGCAGTGATGGCCAAATGAAGCCTCATGAACCACTGTCTTTATTTTCTGACCCCACCAGATGGCTGAAGGACTTGCAATGAAGTGTGCTTTCAAACCTTTGTTGAACAGACAGCGCCATCTGGTGGCTTCAGAAAATAAAGACAGTGGTTCATGAGGCCTCATTTGGCCATCACTGCTATTAAGCTGACATTAGCTAATGCAGAGATTTATACTTCTGCATTGACGATTACTGTACCTACGGTGAAAGCTCTGCATCGACGTAGAGCCCACGCCGTAGCCTGACGTGCACCTCCCCAGAAATGTAACTACATGTCACAGCGATGCAAACCTCCTGTCTGTTTTTGTAAGCTGAAACCATTTCCCTCAGTGGAAACAAAGCTTTTATTTACTTTAATTTTACAGATAAGATACATACGTATGCTATGATCATGCATATTTTATCTACAAGTACACGTCACACACTGAGCGAGCCACCTGTTAATGACGCTGTCGGCAAAGCAGTAATGATTGTGCTAAGTGGCTAATGGGCAGTGATGGCCAAATGAGGCCTCATGAACCACTGTCTTTATTTTCTGAAGCCACCAGATGGCGCTGTCTGTTCAACAAAGGTTTGAAAGCACACTTCATTGCAAGTCCTTCAGCCTTTATCTTTAAACCAAGAGCGCCATGTGGTGGGGTCAGAAAATAAAGACAGTGGTTCATGAGGCTTCATTTGGCCATCACCACTAATGGGCATGTAGCTACTTCCATATTTTAGACGATACGTCATGTTTGTAGTCGACCAATGAAGATGAGTTTACATATCACCTTGGGTTCGTCCTTCACCTTCTCAAAATGATCCCACACTTTGGATTTCCTGCCCGACATGTTATTAACTAGCCTGTGGAATAACCGCAGGTACCAGCCCTGGAAATTTGGGGCCGTACACGTGCTGCTGCTGTAACCACCTGGAAAATGCGAGGTCAGGCGCTGGGTGCTACTTTTGTGCCTTTTTTGTGCCAGCTTTTAAGAGTGTGGCGGCAGGTTGCGTCTGAGGTTGCTAAGCAACCTTAACAAGCATCGTACAGCCTATTTACCTTACATCATCCTGCAGAGCTGATCTTCTTCCAGGCGCTGTTTATAAGTGTGTGGGACAGATGTAAAGCTCTGGGTAGCCCTACACTATCAACTTTTCTGTATTTATCAGACTGAATATTTACAGAAGAAGAATAAGATTTTCATGTAACATCTGTTTACATTTTATTAAGTTAAGTATAATTAAGAGCATGATCACTGTGAGTGAGTCAGATCCTCCTCTTGCTCCATCACAGCTGTAGCCTGTCGTCCAAATATGGTCACTTTGCCTCCAAAAAAAACAAAATAGTGATGCCCAAACTGTCAAACTTGAGGCCTCAGAATTGGAGTCTACATGCCCGTGGGTGAGATTATGACAATACAGTGCTTTACACAGTCATGGTGTGGAGATAACGGGTGTCCACATATTTTGGCCATGTAGGGTAGTTGGATTTTCATGTGTTATGGTTTTGAGATAACCCCTGCTAAAATATTAGCTACCACTTTGACACAATTGGGGTGAGTAGAATTTTGTTTGTGGAAGCACAAAGCAGTTATCTGCATGGTTTCCATAACGCTACGGAAAAATAAACCAAAGCTTTACATAGACACACAGATGGAATTCCTTGGTCGACATGTGAGGATGTTGACAGAGTGCCAGGGCAGAGGCAGGCCAGATAATGGGAACACACCTTTCCTTCTCACTACAAGTTACAGCAAGCATGACAAATCAGTCACAGAGAGACCGAGAGAGTGGGTGGGGGGAAAACGTGGGGAGAGGACAGGGTAAGAAGAAAAAGAAGAAAACACAACATTAAGAACGGATTTCTCTTCCAGCTCTTAATGTCCTCTGTCTTCTGTTGGGACTAACAGCTGATGACTGAGGTGAGTGCGTCTCATTTGTCCGTCTCCCATTCATGAGTCTGTGTTGGTTTCTGTCAGCAACAACACTGCAGTTACAAGTGCCAACAAATCACTGCAATCAGCTGCAGTTACTGCTACTGCTGGAGGAGAAACTCTGAACTTTTTTTGTCTTTTGGAGGAGTTAGAGTTTTTTTCTGCTATTTATTACTGTGTATTTTTGAGTTTTAAGAACATGGTCTTGTGATGTTAATGTCAGGTTCATTTGGCAGCTGTGATTTGTTCAAATATGAGCAACATGGCAATCTGTGTTGTTTGCGGTTCAATTTCTATATGTATGTTTTGTCTTTGTAGGCAGGTGTGTTTTAGTAGGTATGTGCGTGAGTCACACAATACACACAAACACACCTTTTGAGTCAGTCAGGTTTTATAGTCTGTGATGTGGTCACTACAGGGAGCTCTGGTTGTAAAAAAGGTCATAAAAGCTTAAAAAAATAGGGGATGAATCAATCTTTTAATGTTTGTATCGTAAGAAACCAAAAGAGTAAAAGGATCTATGGAAACAGAAAGTACTCAAAATGACAATGACACCAGTTATAGCTGGTGCCGTGTCTCATTTCGAGGCTATTGCACAATATAACATAGTTTTACTAGCTGCTGCTGCTGCTGCTCTCATGCCACTGTCAATGTGGTTTGACCGGCTTTCTGTAAACACTGCCATGTGGTTACAGCTCTTTGTCTCTCTTCTTCTGAAACCTGGGGAAATTTGTTTTCATACAATGTCACGTTAGCCTCTTTGAAAGCAAGTGGTAGAAGAAAGGTTATTTATCACATCATCAGCATAAAAGTAATATATCTGTAAGAAAAATATTCATCTTTACTAATGAATTGCTGCTTTTATTCTAAAAAAAAACCCCATTAAAATTTCATTAACAAATTGCATTTTATTTGATGTCTTTCTAAAGCAACTTTATGCTGTTTTTAAATGTTCTCCAGTGTGTAGGATTTAGGGGGGTATATTGGCAGAATTGAAATATAATAAGTATAAGCAGTTTTCTTCAGCGTATAATCACCTGAAAATAAGAGTCACTGTGTTTTAGTTACCGTAGAATGAGCCATTTGTATCTGGTAGGCAGCTGGCCTAGCACTAGCACTTGTTTTCTCGTTGTCTCGTCGGCCACCATAGTTAACGGACCATCTGCAACAAGATAAAACTGCTTTATTCAGTATTTGTTTTTGCCAATGTTTTTTTGACATTGCCTAAACGTCCTGACCATCTGGATCTGGAAACATCTGGAAAAAAGATGAGCATAAGCAGGTGCTGGGCTAGCAGCCCATCCGCAAAAAAACACAATCAGAAACACTGATTTGTAACGTGAAACAGCTTTAATCAGCGTCTGTACCAGTTGTAATCACTGTCTGTTTTGGAGAGAGAGAGCTATGCTGATAATTTGGCTCCAGGTAAAACCTTCCTTAACATATAGATTTTATGGATCATATGGATCATCTCCAACATACCAAACTTCATAGGAGAAACACTAATTTATGACATGAAACTACTTTACTTTGTGTTTAAATCACCAGGTCAATTTGCTTTAGAGATTAAGAGACCTCTGCAGATAATTTGGCTCCCGCAAAAAACCTGCTGAACATCTGGACCTGAAAAAAAGATGAACACACATTAGCAGCAGCCCATCTGCGATGTGCCGAATGTCATCGGAGAAACGCTGATTTGTAATGCAAAAAGTGCTTTATTCAGCATTTGTACCCATTTTAATCACCTGGTCTGTTTGTTTTTGGAGAGGAAGAGACCTGTTCTGATAATTTGGCTCCAGGTAAAACCCTCCTGAACACCAGGATCTTAAGTTATCAGAGACAAAAGATAAGCACAGACTAGCAGGTGCTGGGCTAGCAGTATGTCTCTGACATGCCAAACAGCATCAGAGAAACTCTGATTTATACCATGAAACTGCTTTATTCAGTGTTTTTACCAGTTCAAATCACCGGGTCAATTTGTTTTGTAGAGGAGGAGACCTTTGCGGATAATTCGGCTCATGGTAAAAACCTCCTGAACATCCAGATCAGATAAAAAAGATGAGCACACTTGAGCAGGTGCTGGACTCGTGGCCAAACAGCATAGGAGAAACACAGATATGTAATGTGAAACTGCTTTGTTCAGCGTTTTTACTAGTTTTAATCACGTGTCTGTTTGTTTTGGAGAGGAAGAGACTTCTGCAGATATTTGGCACCCAGTAAAAACCTCCTGAACAAAGAAAGAGTCCTAACCGGGATAAGTTTTGGCTGGATGAAATCTGCAGTCCTCACCATTTGATGCCAGTAACTCCCCTTTAAATCTTACACATTGAATAATCTTTTATTCAACACCATTTAAACTAAGGACAGTCCGTTCCTAAAGTCACACCCCCTTAAATGTGATGCAAATATACGCTACAGGAGCAGCACTAAAAGAAAATGTCTCAACAAATATCTAGTTCTCAGGACACAATCATTCCACATCATTTTCACTGCAGCCAACTGCATACTGTTTTACATCATGGTAATCCGTAATTACTGCACAGGTTGCTAAGATGCATCAAACAGGTCTGGTTAGCAGGTGTGGGTGTGAATATTTGACTGTATACACAGCACCACTCACACTGCATAGTTTCAGTGTCAGCCTAAAGGGCGTGTTTTTGAACTAATAGGCAAGATATGTCGAACAAGTGATGACATGTCACTCCTGGAAACATTTTTAGCAGGGACATGAAGTAGCTATGGTACATATATTACCTGGAAGGAGCCTATAGGAATACATGAGCAGTATCTGTTGTATGAAGTGTGACTGCTGATATCTGAACTAAGCACATTAATCCTCTTCCTAAAGCTTTCTATTGGCTTAACATATATATAGAGAGAGAATATATTTTATAGTTTATATACAGTATGTTGTAAAGTGCTGCTAGTTTTTAAATCTCAAAAAAATATGGCTGGTACTTTACATTTTTGTTATTGGTATAAACAAATCCCATAAAAAGACCACAACCAACAGTGTCAATGTTTGCATGCACAGAATATTAAGGTTTTATGGTTAAAAAAAAAAAAAATCCTATCAAGCTGTTTACATGGTCACTAATATTCCTGTTCACATGCAGCTGTGCGTACTCTGATTAATATGCCCCTGTGGCAAAGTTGAACGTCTGTCGCTTGTGCCCGGATTTTCAAGTTTTCCATTGGTGGCGGGCTTGACCGACCATGTGAACACAACCTCCGTCTTTCATTCCTTCACCCACCTTCCTGAAAAGATTTGCATGTATCCAGAAAGCTGTTGATATCCAAGTCTATCATTATGTCAGTGATGTAAGTGTGCTTCTCCTTCCAACCAGAAATGCGAGCTTTTCTATTGGGCATGCATCTCTATGCCAGCCGTGCAAACTATCCCACGTGTTAATCAGAAAATGCTCCATCTTACTATATAATGATGAAATCTCCATGTGGAATTTGGCACAGTGGTAGAGGGTCATGGGAGGATGTGAATGAAGCAATATTACATCAGTTGGCCAAAGGGGGGCGCTATAGCAACCGATTGAAATTGCAAACTTTGAATGGGCATATCTCATGCCCCGTATGTCGTAGAGACATGAAACTTTGCACAGAGATGCCTCTCCTCATGAGGAACAAATTTGCCTCAAGAACCCATAACTTCCGGTTATATAGATTTTCCTCCATTTTGAATTTTTTGAAAACCACTTAAAATCGATCTCTTCCTAGGAAGTTTGACCGATCTGCATGAAACTCGGTGAACATAATCTAGGGACCAATATCTAAAGTTCCCTCTTGGCAAAAGTTGGAAAACTTACTAAAACTGAGCTTCTATAAGGCAATGAATATTGCGGAGGATGTGGCTCATCACATAAAGGTGTATAACATCTCAAGGGTTTCACCGATCACCACGCAACTTTGTAGGTATATGACCACACATAATCTGAGGGAACCCCTCCATTATTGACCCCATCAAACAAAATGGGGGCGCTAGAGAGCTAATTTCTTTTCTAGGCCTAACTGCCATATGGATTTTTACTAAACTTGGTAGATATGTAGAACAGGACGCCTCAAGGTGACTGGAGAAATTTAACTCTAATTGGCAACTGGGTGGCGCTATAACAACAGAAAAATGCTTAAAAATGGCTAAAATGATCGATCGCTGTGGCTCCCCCTGTGGCCGAATGTTGTTGTTTTCTAATTTTTTGGTATGACCTACTGTGTCAAATTTGAAATATTTTCTTATTCAGAATAATAGTGGAATATTAGTGTGCATGTACACGTACCTAATGTGTCAGTCCTGTTATTCTGTTGCACTGATCCCTAATTCTACTTGACTCTATTAAAGAGATAAACCTTTGTGAAAGTGTCACAAATATTTACTTTCATTTATTTTATTTATTTATTTATTTATTTATTTCAACTTTATTTTTTCCAGGATGTGAGATGCCATTGTGACATATAACCGAGGTAAAAAATGAACAATGCACTAAAAAAAGCGGACCACACGGCCTGGACAGCGCCACACAGTTACAACAGCTGCTCGTTTGAGGGCAGTATTGCCAGAAACGATCACTGACCAGGAAGACAAAAAGCACGAGGAATAGGAAAACCCGGCTCATTGATTGGCCAGGACCGAAAACGGAAATCCATTGTGGGTAGCCACAAGCAACAATATGTAGTCCTGTGACTATTTATCAATAAGTGCCTGCATCTCCTCACTACTCCACGTCTGCCCACGAGACATTTTCCAACTTTTTCTTGTTTTACTTCTGCTTCTCCCGGTTCGCGCTGTTGGCTTTGGTTTTTTCCTACCCAAAATGCACTGCGCTCTACGTCACTTCCTCTCTTTGGTTCACTGGATAGTTAGTTTGCATTTCCCACTGTAAGCGAAACGCACCAGGGATCACTTGCAAATGAACCGAGACCCCCAGTTTCAAGTGGACCAGGGTTTGTTTAAAGTGGACCAAATAGCACCAGTGTGAATGCGTCCTAAATCACTTTGAATATACTCTGTGTCTGATACGCTTCAAAAATTTAAATCTGGCAGGTTTCTTTAGATCAGTGGTTCCCAGCTGGTCCAGATTTCGCCTTAGCAATTAGTTCAAGGTCCACTCAGTTAAATATATTCAGCATCACACTTGCTTTTGGCCATGTCGTCAAGCTAGTTTGCTGTCGATGTGAAGTAGGTGTTCGTTATTTGCCCACTCTACAGGAGGAAACGACACTTAATAAAAGCTCTGAGTCACAAATTCTGACAAAGGGTCCGATGTGGTGCGCTAGATAACTCGACAAAAAGGTGCCGGGTCTCAGGAGCAAGTTCCACAATGCGTTGCCTACTTCGTGTAAAATTCTGCTTCAGTGGCTTTTCTGCCCTGACCAGAATACAGCTCTCTGAAATACTTATTGTGACCATGTTTACAGATATTGGACATGACAAGTGGCAGCTTCAATTCAAAGAATCTATATCACACCTGTATCAGGACATGTATGGATAAATGCACATGTAATGTCAGTAAAAAGTAGACTGATTGAATGAGGAAAAACTGAGACATACTGTTGAATTTGCACTTATTTTTCTTTTGACATCTCAGGCTGTTCACCTGTTTTGAAAAAGGAGGAACATCTACAGAATGTACTTGTAATTCTTTACACAAAAAAAGGGAAAATATTGGAGCTAATGATACTTATAGGTTATTGTATGTGGCCCATGAACTAACATGAGTTTGATGCTCCTATTGTAGTTGGTCTCTCAACTAGGGGTCCTTTCAGTTTCAGGGGAGTCCCAGAATAACGGGGAATTGTTTGATTTCACAATTCAAATCACTGAAGAAGTGAGCCCAATGTGAGTAAGCGTCATATGACTCTGATCATAGGTTTCACTTCCTCCACAGTTATCTCCTCAGCTGCAGCTGATAACCAAATTGTGGTCCAAATCATGCCTAACCACATTAATCTTTGCAGATGGAGGTTCCTGAAGCGGAATTAGTGTCTGTGACCTAATATGTATCAATTTAGAGGTTCTTCATATGAAAAGGGGGGAGCTAATTTGATCTATTTTATATAGTGTTAGCCAGTAATTTATACCAGTGCATCATATTTTTTAAAGTGATCATGTTTTGTAATAAATGTAATAGAGTAACGTTAACAATCGATGGAAATACGACGTAAAAGCACTTCCGAAATTTACTGAAGTAGAGTGAGTAAATGTGATTCATTTTTCAAAGGGGTGCCTACACACTTCTGACCATATTTCTCGTCTAATATTTTGTATTTTATTTCATATCATTTCCCCTAAATTTACAGATTTTATTTCTCTTGATTGTATTTATACATATTAAATATAATTTTTATTTAAAGCACTTTTAATTGCTTTTGTGTTTGGATGGTACCAGATATAAACTTGCCTCATCAGGCCTAAAGAGAAATAGAAAAAATATGAAACTCAGACGGATCATTGCTGAAACGCTGACACCAGCTGAGTGACTGCTGCTCTCCATTCGTGTCTGGTCTCGTTGTTCAGGAATTAAGAATCCCCGTTAAAACCTGTTACAGTTGCGCCACACTCCCACGCTTTCCTGCAGAGATACATACTTGTATTGTCAAACTGAGGCCTGTGCCAGATAAAATATTGGGTAGGATTCAGAGGTGAGGCTATTGGTCAAGTTACTTTGTAATGTTGCAGCTTGGTGCCAGGTAAGATATGATTCCATATTTTGAGGTCTGCTTTGCTAATAGTGACACGGCAGGTACATTTGCTTTTTAAAAAAGAGGAAAAACTGTATAATTTTGTTGCTTTTTTGTGTAAATCTATTGAGCTACACTTTGTGAAATATTCTCTCTTCGGCAGGTAACCAAAATGGCCGATAGCAACACTTCTCACATCCTAAACAGCTCCAGTTTACCAGATGAGAGCATTGTACATGACAAAAATTCCACCACTGTGGGCGCCCTCATCCTGACTCTTGTCTTTCTCTTGGGCTTCCCTGGAAACCTCTTCATCATCTGGAGCATCCTGGCAAAGGCCCGAAAACATTCCGTCACCACCCTCCTCATCCTCAACCTAGCCTTTGCTGACGGCTCTCTGATGGCTCTCACGCCGTTCTTCATCGTCTACCTGGTTTTGAAGAACTGGGTGTTTGGGGAGGTGATGTGTAAGGTGCTCTTCTACCTGTGTCTGGCCAACATGTACGCCTCCATCCAGCTCATCATGCTCATGAGCATCTACAGGCTGGTAGCGGTGTTGTGGCCGCATCGCGTCAGTATCGTCACCAGCCGTAAGATTGTATTGCGGCTGCTGGCGGTGGTGTGGGTGTTTGTGATGATTGCCTCCATTCCTGCAATGATCTTCAGGACAGTGACGCATCGGGAACGTGCTTCTGTGTGTGAACCGCTCCACGTAATTGACAGTCATGTGAGTAAGCAAAAACCTGTTTATATTCATACTATCAAAAAAAAAGAAAGAAAAAAAAGCACTTTCCTCCCAGGTTGCAGAAAACAATCCTCTG
This sequence comes from Epinephelus lanceolatus, assembly GCF_041903045.1. NCBI lineage: Eukaryota > Metazoa > Chordata > Actinopteri > Perciformes > Serranidae > Epinephelus > Epinephelus lanceolatus. The sequence continues at coordinate 16,778,323 of NC_135755.1, forward strand.
CATTTTTGAATAATAGAACGATGTGCAGGTTCTCATTATGCTTCAAGGTCTGGACTGAAGGGTTCTGTATGCTTGGAATGAACAAGAACATATGAAGCGCACGGAGGCCCTGACTGGTGCCAAGTACCAGACATTTCAAGGAACTCGAATGTGCTTGTCTGCCTTCTTGATGAGAGTTAGAGAAGATTGATACCACACTCATGTCTGTATGCTGAATATGAAGCACACAGGAGATGATTGGCCATGTTTAGCATAAAGACTGGACACATGGAGATACCGACACCTTCTGAACAGGGTCAGTTTTAATATCTGTTAACAGTAGTATGTAACGTTAGCCTTTAGGGCTAGAACTTTTACTGTTGCTTGGCAACGCCATCAGCTGCTCTGTACTGATGTAATCATAATCATCAAACATGTTTAAAAGTAATCGGGGCAATGAGCCCAATCTAGGTCGAACACTTGGACTGACCAAGGTCTTAGACCGAATTTGTCCTCCAATTGTCGGAAGGGCTGAATCAGGGATAACTCTACCTGCAACAGAGAAAGCATTCAAACTCTTTTAACTGATAACAGAAGCAAATTTGCCATAACTACCGCCTCGTACGTGCATGCATCCCCCCATTGGCATGCCCCCTTTTAGCTAGTTGGCATGAACACTCACCTTCACACAAACACACTTGACCCCCTTGCCAGATTTCAGCCTCATAAGGCAAAAACTCTTGTGGACTGACCAACCAACTGACCAGCCGACAGAGCTGAATCAAACTCCCTGAATCAATTTAGCTTGTCTTTTAAGGCAGAGATTTGAACTCCACAAAATTAAAAGAAATCCATCCCGCAGGCATCTCTGGGTTTTTAAACACTTCCCTACTTGCTGCAGAATGCTAGAATATTAAATTCTATTTTCCCATCTTCCATTCACAGGTGGTCATCCAGTACATGATGGAGCTGGTGTTGGGGTTTGTGATTCCCTACGGGGTCATTGTAGTCAGCTACATCTGCATCTTACGGCGAATCCGAAAGACCAAGTTCAACCGTCGCGTTCGTAGTGAGAAGCTCATCCTGGCCATCGTGTTGACCTTCTGCATCTTTTGGTTGCCCTACCATATCATCAACGTGGTGCAAGTATGTCATTCATCCTCTCTTTACAAGTAAAAACCTATTACAAAAATTATGGATACAGAGTTAGTGTATTTATCAGGGCCTGTACACATGCTGCGTCTTTATACGCCTGGAAAACACTGGAGCGTGCCCACTCTGCAAACTTTCAAGAGCACGGAGACAGGTTGTGTCTGAGGTTACTAAGCAACTATAACCAGCACTGTATCATAGCCTTTTTACCAGAAATCCTGAGTGCAGAGTTGATCTTTCAGGTGATGTTTTATAGTGTGTATTAAGTCTAAAATATTGTCCGTGGGATAGATTTAGAGCTCTGGGTGGCCTTGCACTATTGAGTTCACCTGCTGCGCATCTACTTTAAAACAATGGATTTACGGGCGCAAAAAACGCAGCATGTGTACGGCCCCTCATACGCCCAGGTTTAAAGTGTAAAAAGATGCTAACCACTAACTATTAATTTTGTTTTTATTGTCCTCAGGTTACATGGGCTTTGTGTCCAGATGGTCGGGCAAAAGAAGTGTAAGTGATATGACAGTTCTTACTTTGCAAAGCTAATATTAAAATTCAAACACAAACCAATCATCGTTATCATCCCTTACATGGTGTACAGTTGGGAGTTGATTTAGAGTCCGATTAGGCAATTTAACGTGTCACTTATTTAACTTTTTTTTATATATATATATATATTTTGGGGGGGGCATTTTTAGCCTTTAATGGATAGGACAGACAAGCGTGAAGGGGGGAGAGAGAGAGAGGGAATGACATGCAGCAAAGGGCCACAGGCTGCAGTCGAAACCCGGGCCACTGCAGCAACAGCCTTGTACATGGGGCACCTGCTCTATCCACTAAGTCACCGATGCCCCACTTATTTAACATTTTAACAAGGCATTTTTTACCTTACCTGTGAAGCTCCACCTGCCAGCCGCTGTCAGTCAAACACAGATATGTCCCTCCTGTACAGCTTTATTAATCTTTGCATCTCAATGTCCATCAAATTTCCTCTTCTTTTTCCATGACCCTCCATAAAAACGCTGTCGCAGATGCTAAATGATGAGCTACACATAGCAAGACAGCGGGATAATGCTAATAATGTATCCTAATTACGCATGCTGCTTGGCAATAGCCATACTTGCTGGGCATTCTCGTGAACTCACATCGCTAAGACCGGGCGTAGTTAAGACTAGGTATATGGCGGTGTTGGGCAAGCTACTTGAAAAATGTAGTGAGCTAAGCTACTAGTTACTTTACATCAAAATGAAGTTTCACTACACAGGAATATAGCGAGCTAAGGTACGAGAAAATGGCAAAAGTAGCTTGTGACTTGCAAAGCTTTTATTCATTTATTTTGCTCTGGCTCTGTTCTTGGCCCTTGTTGTGTCTATTTCTCCAGTGCCCACTGCAAAGCCACTAAATATACACAGTCTATGGGCAAGACGTATGAAAGACGCGTCAAGAAATGCAATGTAGCCAATGAGAGGCAGAGTAGGGCGGGTCTTGCCAAGAAAAGCCAATAGCAAAGCAGCATGCAGAATAAACTTAAGGATTAGTGAGTGATGTCATGTGTTCCCCTCTTCTACATGCCTCAGTGTAGCACTGACGTCAGTCACATTACATAACCCTTAGTTTTATTGTCCTTACTTTTATCCAGACCTCCGGGGAAAAACCACGCTACTATGCTACGCTTCCAATTAATCAGCTTTGCTAAAAGCTAATTGATTTAGAAAGTAGCTATGTCACCGCCATTCATAACGTCGCTACTTGTAGTAACGCTACTGTCCAAGACTGGTAAAAGTTTGGTTGGTGCAACCGACATGAAGTATGTTCTAAAGCTGATCAAACATTAACCAAAATACTGTCACTGTATTGCCTATTCTTCACCTAAAATGCCATCAGAAATTTTACTTCACTGTTTAACTGTAATGAATTTGTGAACAGGAAGTTGGCGGCATACTGTTTCTTCTATTGTAAAACTGTAAAAGCTAAGATTGAATGATAAAACTAAGCAGTGCTTATCAAATATAAACCACAATTCTTTACTCTGTTGTCTAGTTCTTCTCTCAAATATTTTCAGAAACATATTTTCTCTTACCGTTTAACTGTAATTTGAGGCTGTTTGTTACCGGCCAGCTGCCATTTTGTTTCCGATGTGAAAACGAGTGTTTATTGGTCTGGTGTGGCGCAATACATTCTGATAGTTGTAGGTAGTGATGGCCAAATGATGCCTCATGAACCACTTTCTTTATTTTCTGACCCCACCAGATGATGCTCTTGGTTTAAAGATAAAGGCTGAAGGACTTGCAATGAAGTGTGCTTTCAAACCTTTTTTGAACAGACAGCGCCATCTGGTGGCTTCAGAAAATAAAGACAGTGGTTCATGAGACCTCATTTGGCCATCACTGGTTGTAGGTTTTTCTGCTATTTACAAATCTCTCCTGCAGAGACAAGGTATTTCTATAAAATACTTATTTAAGTAAAGTATCTGAGTGCTTCTTTCACCAAAGGAGCTATGCACAGTCTGTGACTCTACATTCTCATAAAATTCTGAGTCGGTCCTGGTCTCTAACAAAATGCTCTCCTCACCCTCTAGGCTGAATGTAATATGGCACAAGAGCCGAGCTGTTACCTCTTCCATAGCCTTCATCAGCAGCTGTGCCAACCCAGTGCTCTACACCTTCGCAGGAAAGTCCTACATCCGACGAGAAGGGCTGGCGTTCATGGCCCGCTTGTTCGAGGGCACGGGGCTGGACTCGGCCACCAGGAAGAGCCGACAGAACAGCCAGAACAGTCGCGACAAAGACAAAGACGCAGATGCCGTCATGCTAAAGGACAAAGATCCGGACTCCAACACCCACTCGAACTGTAACATCAAACCAGTGAAGAATGGGAAGTAGAGGACACGAGCTTCAGCAGGCTTGAAGCGGGTGTTGTTCCTCTGTAGGGGAAACCACTCAGGCCTTTAAAGCTTCATCATTGTTCATCGTACACAGCTGATTTGTGCCAATCAAGAAAGACTCAGCAGCAGTCCAGTTGCTGCATAACGTGAATCCCTCTTCTGAGTGAGACTGTTAAAAAGATTGAAAGGGATTTCACTGGGCATACTGATCCTGGAACAACTTGCAGCCTGGTGCATTCTTAAGTGTCATTGTTTTGCTGAGTTATTTCATAAGGAAGGAAGAATGGTGGAGCATTATCCAGGACCCAGGTGTTGCCTTGGTTTTACTGTACATTTTTACTGGAACATCAAAGTTATTTTATTTTTTACAGATGTTCTTGTTGTTATTTTTTTTTGCCAAAATGCCAGGGGGAAGCACCAAAATGTCAAAATGAACTGAAACAGTGCATGGTGAGCACAGATTGAAGCACTTGACTTTGTTTTTGATAATATTCGCACCAATGTCTTTGCTTTGCGTGCTTCGCTCTAATAGTTTTTCAAATGTTTTAAAGCTTAACTGATAGATTTTTTGGCCACTTGGGGGTGGTGGAACAAAGTGGCAACCTCCAGGCTTGAGATATGAGGCCAATGTGGAAGCAGTGATGGCCAAATGAGGCCTCATGAACCACTGTCTTTATTTTCTGACGCCACCAGATGGCGCTGTCTGTTCAACAAAGGTTTGAAAGCACACTTCATTGCAAGTCCTTCAGCCTTTATCTTTAAACTAGGAGCGCCATGTTACGGAAGTGTATTGCATTCACTTGACAAATTAAAAAAAAAAAAATCTCTTTTATTGAGTAATTTTTTCAGTTTTCAGTGTAATTGTTTCTGTTTTTCGTGGTAATTTTTTTTCTGTTATTTGCGGTAATTTTGTTTCTGTTTTTTGTGGGGTTTTATTTTGTTTTTCGGGGTAATTTTTTCTGAGTATTTTTTTCTGAGTTAAGAGAGCAATAAAACAACAGAGGCTTTCATTCCTTTCTTGAGAGCTCGATATAATGGAAGCAAACATGACCCGCTTGTTTAGTTTAATCCAGTATTACTTTGTTTTGGGTTTGAGACACTAGGAGATACTCTTGTCTTTAAGTCATATAGATGGTGTTAGCATTAGTTTGTCAACTTTACACAGGCACTGGTCACTTGCAGGTGCCAGGTGGGAGCTTCTCACGAGATTTTGAAGTATCTCCTCTCCTCGTTCAGGAAAAAAAATGACCACGGAAAACAGAAAATATTACACCAAAAAACAGAACAATAAATAAATTACTCAGAAAAACAGAAAAAATTACTCAGAAAAACGGCTTTTTTTATTTGTCAAGTGAATGCAATATGCTTCCGTACCATCTGGTCGGGTCAGAAAATAAAAAAGTGGTCCATAAGGCTTCATTTGGCCATCACTATGTGGAAGTGCCAGAAACTGCAGTTCCTCTATTGGCCACTTGGGCTGGCTCCAGAGGTGAGTCAGTCCCCATTGACCCTCATGTTAAAATACCCAACTTAAGAGCAGAAATAAACATGTTTACAGCCTGGTACAAAAAAAAGGTTTTGGTCTCCATTTACCCATTCCTGACACCTGCATGATGGGAGGTTACTTAAGACATATTTCACCTGTTCACATTTTATTAAGGCTTAAAATTATGCATAATAAAGGGTGTGGCCTCTGAGTGAGGTTCTCTGTGAGGCTTCGCTGTGGTCTATGAGTCAGATCCGCCCCTTGCTCCTCAACAGCTCCACCCTCTCGCGAAAATATGGTCACTTCTGGTTGCAGAAATCCAAAATGGCCATGGTCAAAATGCCAAAATCGAGGCTTTAAAATCAACACATTCTCATTCCAACCTTGTCACATATCAACATTCGGTTATGAACTTTGCAGGTCCAGATATGACGTGAACGGTACCCTGGGTGCGTTGGTTGTTGACGTTCTGGGACACCGTGTCAAGTTCTGCCTGTTACGTGCATTGTCTGTGCTGATTGTCTTAGTAAGCAGTTGTCAACTCACATGTCCAGAGGACACAGAGCATTATTAGCAATCATTTGGAGTCTTGGTTCTCCGTTTAGCTCTGTTCTTTGGTCTCAGACAACTTTCGAGGGAAATATTTGGCTTTTCAGTTGCTAAATGCTTCACCTTATTTTAATAGCTAGTCGCTAGCTAGGTCTCTCTGCAGTTTGGTGATGGGCAGGTTGTGTACAGTTTGTTTATCAGAGCTTTATGTACTAAAAACAGCTGCCTTGTGTGACTGAGAACAGCGAGACTGAGTCAAAACAGTGAAGTTGTGGGCCGTAAAATGAAAACAACGATCTGAAAGACACTCAAACACCCCATTATTCAAATGTATGAATTATAGGTAGTGTTAATTTGTAAGCTGTTTTTCTTACTCTTAGTTTTAGTTGTCTTGTCCCATAAAAGATAAGAGAATATGTGACATTTTAAAATAATAATGAAATATACAAATTAACTTTCTAATTGACCCAGGGATGCATTTTGAAATTCTGGACTGATACTTTAAAATTTATTTCTTTTTTTAATATACTTTATTAATCCCCGAGGGGAAATTCAATTTTTCACTCTGTTTGTCAATTACACACAGGTCCGAACACACACATGCACAAACAGGACCTATACATGCACTAAGTGGAGAGATGTCAGAGTGAGCTGCCCATAACAGGCCCTCCGAGTGGTTGGGGGGTTCGGTGCCTTCCTCAGGGGCACCTCTCCAGCTACCAGTCCACGCTCCATATTTTGGTCCGGACGGGGACTTTAACAGGCAACCCTCCGGTTCCCAACCCAAGTCCCTATGGACTGAGCTACTGAGTTTTTTTGGAAAAATGAAACAGTGATTCCAGAGAGAAGCAGACAGAGGGGTCTACAGTGTGTGTTTGAAGGATATATCCAGGATGTCAAACTGACTCAGCAGCAACTACAGGTTAAAAAGACAAAGATAGTTAGAAGCTAAAGCCGAACTATAGGCTACAGATCACAGTGTAAAACTGCACACAATGCGATGACACACAGCTGGTTGAATATCAGCAGAGTTCCCCTGCTTCCCTTCACTGGTTCCTTGACAGCAGGGTCTGTCTTTGTTTCACTGTTATAATCATTACAAAGCAAAAGCAGCATGTGTATACATTCAGTAGGCTATATCTTCAGTAGCTAGCTAGCTAACCCTACACTTTTCAGGGTCTGATTTTGGTTTTGGAACAGTGAAGAAACGTTTATGTTTTTTTCCAACCTCTCCAGGTAACGAGTATCATTAATACATGACGTGCCCCAGGCACAACGTGGGACCCTGGTCTGAGCCGGCCTGACGCTACGTTATGATTGGCCAGTCTGCGTCCAGGGGCGGGACTTTGCAAAGGGTCTAGATACCTAGGGTCTAGCTCTAGTCTAATTGAACTAGAGATGCACAGATTTTGAAATTCTTGGCCGATACTAATGTTTAAAATATTTGTGTCTTTCTTTCTTTTCTTTTTTTTGTTGGTGTAGTTATATATTCTATTTTTGTGCCACAGAAAAAAGTAACTGAACAGTTATAAAGTCATTTAGTCCTTCATTACACTACCTCTCCCATTGCTCTGACTCCACTTGAAAGGCTGAAAGGGACATAGTGTGAAAAAAAACAACAAAACCTTTGGTTTCATCTCAGTGTTTGATAAAGTCGATACCATCTTGTCATCGTATCGTCTTGGGAAAAAAAGGGTGCTGAAGAACTTGTTCAGTCATAGTTTTGTTATCAACACCCTTAACTTTTGACTGACTCACGCTGACAAGGCTAGGCTGGCAGACGTTACTGTCTGTTCCAGCTAAAAACTCTGCCTGCTGCATCAAATTGCAGAGCAAATCACTGCTCATCTATAATCTGAAAGAACTAGGTGAGGGGTTTTCCCCTCATCTTCTTTCTTTTTCTTTCCTGCATCCCTCTTGTCTTTTGGAAACAGGATTTCCTCCCCTGAAAACACATGGCTTATCAGACAGCTTCGTCAGGACCAGGACGGCACTTGAGGACAGGGGGGACATCGAATCACCTGCAAGACTAAATTTTTCAAAGTTCAGTCTCTCGGCCTGTTTATACAACCATTAAAATTTGGAGAACGTCCCTTTTGATTGGGTGTGATCATGATTTTAAAATAGTATTTCAAGCACTTTTCACGGATCTCTCTGCAACTTTTGACCCTGTACATTCGTACCCTTTGTCTGCTCAGTCCTCCGCCCCTGCACAGTCATCTATTGTAATATGATGGTATTAATGAAGCTTTAAAGAGAAAACCCTACACCGGAAAGTTTTAATATTTCACTGTCAGTATAAAATGAAGCAGAAAAATACAAAATGAAGTAAAGCACCTCTCCCGCTCATTACAACTTTGTTATGCAAGTAGGGTTATGTGGAAAGGGGCATATGCGGTAAATCTGCGAAGATGTCTGGTGCAAGATGATTTAACACTCTTGTATCAACAAGATCTTGACAGTTTACTGGAAATACACCCCCCCCCCTCCACACACACACACACACACAAACACACACACACTTATTCACCCTCATGACTACCTCTTGTGCTGTTCATTCCTGCTCTTCCTTGAAAATGATGCCATCAGTTTCACAACATGTTTTGGCTCTCCACGATATCCACTCTACTCTTTTCTTCAGTGATGACGCGCTGCATTTCTCTGCCAGTGACCTAGCTGCTGTCCCCCTCACAGGACGTCATTGCAGTGTGAACATTTTTCACCACAAAGCTGTTCTGTGCACCAGTATCATGTCATACCTGCAGCATCAGTCTGTAATAGTAGAATAAAATGTGTGGGAGGAACAGATATCGCAATCCAGTGAGCTCAAGCGGACTTCCTGTGGTCTTGGGTTTCCTCTCACATGAACCATCTTACCCAATATATGTACTTTTTCGTTATTCTCTCTACACACAGTCTCCAAAGCAAAGAGGGAAGCCTGGGAGTTCAGAGTAGCTCAGGCAAGGTGTAAAACAGGTGGATATCAGTAAACGTTTGCAGCGGATTTACTGTTACAGAAGAGGTCAACTGCTGAAGGTCAGTGAGTCTTATATTTTTCAACTTATTGAAGTATTTTAAGGGCAAAACTGTCCTAATTTTCCAAATAGATTTTCCTCTGAAGAGTTTGACAAAAAAATTAATTTCTTCACACAAGTATTAGAGAAGGAGCAGAAATCTCAGCAGCATTTTTTTTAAAAAAAAAAAACAAAAAAAGAAGCAAAATGAAAAGTCTGAAAAAGTTCTTGATTTGATATTTAAATTACAGAGTTTGCTAAGAAATTTTATTTGGAAGAAATTTAAAAGTTATTAGTCATGATGTGGTGTAAAACAGGACTGTTACATTAGTGGGCGGCACGGTATGGAGTGTGAAATGTCGCCTCACAGCCATGGGGAACCCTGTGTGGAGGTTGCATGTTCTTCCCATGTCAGCATGGGTTTTCACTGGGTACTCCAGCTTCCTCCCACAGTCCAAAGACATGCAGGTTAATTGGTGACTCTAAATTGTTTGTAGGTGTGAATGTGAGTGTGAATGGTTGTCTGTCTCTATGTGTCAGCCATGTGATAGTCTGGTGACCTGTCCAGGGTGCACCCTGCCTCTCGCCCGATGTCAGCAACAAGATAAGCAGTATAAAATGAATTTTTTTTTGCAGGTATAGGAAAAGAATGAGATCTTTTTATTTCAACATTTCAATGAATTTCTATTTCCCAAACACTGATTTTTAGAACTTAAAATGCATCAGATTTTAAAGCTCTCCCCTTCGTGTTGGACTTATCAGGCCTTAGCAAACTTATCAAACCCTACCATATCCACGAAGGCAACTCATGACCTGCAACTTCTCTTATGCTTATCTAACAACAGGCAGCTCTTCTGTCCACCATAAGAACTAATATGGCACAGAAATATGTAGTGTAGACAGAGATACAGTAACACGATAAGAAACAAAAAAAAATAGTGCAGTGCTACTCAGCATTTATACACCTTCACGTCTCACAAACCTTCATACAACATATCCTGTTTCCTGTTTTTTCTGTTGAAAGGTCGTGTCAGTTTCAGAGCTGTGTCGAAGCCAAATTCAGATTCTTCAGAGGCTTTCCTGATGGCATCCAATATCACCACCACCGCTGCCGCAGCCGCTGCCGCCTCTCTGTCCATCAGCCACCTGGTCGGCATTATTATCCTGACCCTGGCGTTTGTACTGGGTTTCCCCGGCAACCTGTTTGTGGTTTGGTCCGTGGCCTGCCAGGTGAAGAAGCGCTCAGTGACCTGTTTGTTGATAGTGAATTTGGCTATTGCGGATGCTTTCGTGCTGCTCAGTGCCCCTTTTTTCCTGCGCTACCTGGCTGGAGGTCGGGGCTGGGAGTTTGGATCGGCAGCCTGCAAACTGGTGCATTACCTGTCAAATGTGAACATGTATGTGTCCATCTACCTCATCTGCCTGATGAGCATGGACCGCTGGCTGGCCGTAACCAGGCCTTTTATGTCCCAGAGAATGAGAACCAAGCGCTCCCTGTTGGTTCTCCTGCTGGTGGTCTGGGTGATGGCATTCATCCTGTCGCTGCCGATGCCTTTCTACCGCAGGTGAGACTAAAATTTCCTTGTACATATGGGTCTAGCTACAAAGCTACATTTTTAATGGCTGCTGCCACAGTGAAAGTAGCTGAAGTCAAGCAAACTGATATCTGTGTCTGTCAGTGTGGAATTAAGAAAAGTTTTGTCCATAAAATCTGTTAGATAATCTTTTAAAAAAACTATGCGTGTGGTCAATAAGTCAGCACGGGTACAGATCGCTGTTGTAGGAATTTATAACTCACTTCCACTCCCCACTAGTTTGTTTGGGATGGCACTCAATGTGGCTGACCCTCCCTGTGAACGCAGAAACAGAGAGGAAGTGGGTAGGGAGGGAGTTGAGGGAGTGGCTTGGGAAAGGCCCATAGTCACAATTCAGAACTTTTTAGATCATAGATTATACGGATGTAATTTTGTAGCTCTGCTGGCGAATACCAACAAGTGAGAGGATAAAAAGATTTTAGAAGTATGCCATTTAATTTCATAACAAAATGAACTGTTATCGGAAATATGATGCGTCACATGTTTTGGATTTTATTTTGTCATTGTTTTCAAAGACAGCCTGATGCAGTTTATCAGGCAGATTCATGGATGGATTACTGAATGGGCCTACCGGGCAGAGGCCTACAGTCCCAAAATGTCAATGGGCTGTACCTACAAAATGTCACTCAAATTAATACACACTGACCAAGAAGAGACTCAAAATTGACTTTTCCCTAAGTCCTGTCCCTGGACGCAGACTGGCCAGTGATAACGTAGCATCAGGCCGACAACAACACAGCTGTGCTCCATTGACTCTAATGCAGTCGTTTCAGATTTCCTTCATTTCCAGGCTGGTTTTGTGGATTTGGAGCTAAATGTTGTGCCTGGGGCACATCGTGTATTAATGATACTCGTTACCTGGAGAGGTTGGAAAAAGATATACGTTTCTTCCCTGTTCCAAAATCTAACCCTGAAAAGTGTAGGGTTAGCTAGCTAGCTACTGAAGATATAGAGTGCCGAAGTCACGCCCCTTCCAGTAGAGCTCATGGGACCTTAGACCGGAAAAAATATGAATGGCAGTGAATGGGGAGAGCAATATTATCTTTTGTTCCCGTTTGAGTTGCGACATGAAATCTAAATATGTTGTTAATGAATTTAAAACATACATTTTAAGGTCAAGAAAGTCATACTTTGTCGTAAAACTGTTGAGATATAAGTGTTTTAATTAGAAAGACTCAAGAGTGCACAGGAGGAGGTCGCGTATGTGACGTCATAGCTTTCGCTCGCTTCCTGCAGCTTGGCCTCCCCGCTGAAATTCCACTGTTTTATGATTAATCGATTTATGATTGAAGATGTCTGTGTGTTTTGTGCCAGGTTGTAGTCACTCCAAGCTGCAGGAAGCGAGCGAAAGCTATGGCGTCACATACGCAACCGCCTCCTGTGTAGTTTTTCTAATTACGTTTTTTTCAAAAGCTTATATCTCAACAGTTTTACCAAAAAGTATGACTTTCTTGACCTTAAAATGTATGTTTAAAATTCATTAACGACATATTTGGATTTCATGTCACAACTCAAACGGGACCAAAAGATAATACTTCTCTCCTCATTCACTGCCATTCATATTTTTTCCGATCTAAGGTCCCATGAGCTTCACCGGAAGGGGCATGACTTCGGCACTCTATAGGCTACTGAATGTATACACATGCTGCTTTTGCTTTTTAATGATTATAACAGGGAAACAAAGACGGACCCTGCTGTACAGGAACCAGTGAAGGGAAGCAGGGAAACTCTGCTGATATTGAACGAGCTGTGTGTCATCGCAGTGTGCGCAGATGAACATTGTTTGGCTTCCCCTGTAGAGCCTTGCCTGTCCAGCAGTGGAGGTCTTGGTGCTGGCAGCGGCACGAGGTTGAAGCCAAACACCGTTCATCTGCACACAGTGTGATGACACACAGCTGGTTCAAAGAAACACCAAACGATCAAGAAAGACAAAATTTCCTCAAAGAAACTACAAAAAGATCCATAATGACTACAAAGAGACACAAACCCTCCACAAAGTCTGTGTGTCTTGCTCTTTTGTAGGAGAGATGATAGGACCTTTTGTATATCAGTACCCAGGGGCCATTGTCTCATAATCCGCTCGTGGTCAGACAGCATGAAAAGGGAACTCTATGAACAACAAACTATTAGGTGAGGCGCCCTGATGGCCTCGGGCTTAAGGTGCTTACCATAAATGATTTTAAAGACATGCTTGCTGTTGCGGGCTCAGGGCTTCAGTAACACTTTGCATTATAGCTTTGTCACTAATAACCTTCAATACTTACAGTTGAACTGATCGTAGGAGTAATTTTGAATCCCTCTCTCTGTCTCAATTGTCACAGATTTTACTAAACATCTTGTTACAGACTTGAGTTAAAACAGCCTTTAGCTATGTCTCTGGCTGGTGTATCTAGTGCCACATTAACTTTCCGTTTGTGTATTTTATCTCTTCTTCTTCTCTGACAGTAATCTGGGGAAACTAGGATCAAACAATGTCACTTTGTACTATTGTATTCCGTACCACTGGAGGAGCGTGGGTCACGAAGTCTTCCAGTACGTGTTTGAGACCGTCATGGGCTGCCTGGTGCCTTTTTCCCTCCTCACCACCTGTTCCGCCTCCATCATCTGCCGTCTGAAAAGCGCCAAGTTCAATCGCAGAAGACAAGGCAGCCGCCTCATCCTGCTGATCATGTGTGCTTTTGCAGTATTCTGGCTGCCCTATCACATTGTCAACATCATACAGGTTTGTTTGACCAGCATGGGCTAGAAACTGCTTCTGATTCCATTAGATGCCAATGGGCAAGTATTCAAGTATGTGGCATTTCTTCTGGGAAATTGTCCCTGGACCATTTGCCTTTAAAATCATCGTTGTTATCAAAATTCTTTCAGGGTTAGCAGTACTGTAATGCATGTTGACTTACAGGAGTTATAACAGGTAAAGTTAGAGACACAGTACTGTTTTTAAAAAGTCCAGCGTGTAGGATTTAAGGGGTATATTGGCAGAAATGGAATATAATATATTAGGTGTGTTTACTTTAGTGTATAATCACCTGAAAACAAGAATTGTGTTTTCATTACCTTAGAATGAGTTGGTCCTTATCTATGGAGACCACCATGTTTCTACAGTTGCACATACATTCGTGTTTTCACATTTTGAGTTGGCCACTGTAATCGGCAGCCCCACCGTGACGGTTGAAAACCTCATGAGCAATGAACACTGAAAGAATTCTGACCAGGAGTTTCAGCGGGTTATTGCAATTTAGAGAATGTGTCTGTTTGGTACAGTTTTTCTACCAAATTGTTGGTAGACACACAAACTAACATTCCCTGCACAGATATTCCATATTAAAAGTCTTTAAGCGTCTCAAAGCGCATACTTCCTCCCTTTCCTCTACGGGTGGACTGGCCATCTGGCATACTGGGCAGTTTCCCAGTGGGCATACGTGCCTACAGGCCGACACAACTGTCCTTTTTTTTTGTCTGACCGGCCAATAATACAGGTAGTCTGGCCCATTGGTATATTTTCTTGGGCTGGCCCACTGGGCTATGTATCCATTGGTTGCCAGGGCCAACTGGCAATCAATCCAAGACCACCCCTGCTTTCCTCATCGCTTTAAATGTGAAAGTGCTGCAGAAAATGGTGACTTTCATGGACAGTAGCTAAACACCAACTGAAAAATGGGAAACGTAGAACTGAGCGTGATTAAGTAGAAGAAGAGAACAGTGTTTCTACTTAAAGAAAAAACCTATCAGACACAGCGTGGTGAGTCACGTTCTGCCTCTTACATGCATTGTCTTCTTTCAGAATACACTTCCATTTTCACAGGAAATTTAACGTTTACGTACAGTCTCTTTAAAAATAAATGTACTACATCAGTTCAACATCACAAATTAACTTGTTTTTTCATTAAACAAGAAACACGTGTTTGGGTTTAGGATAAAAGAAAAGGGTTTGGCTTTAGAATTTTAAAGGATGCAAACACCACTCTCTCTCAAATCTGTTTGTTGGACCCATCCCTACCTCAGCTGGACTTTTTCCTGCCTTAACGTTTGCCCATGTCTCGCCGCTGGGCGCCATTATACTATTATGGCACATAGCCGACGTTAAAGGACGCCTTTTGTCGCTGGTTTCTGATGCCGCCAGTCACTGCCCAGGTGCCGGATTTCAATGACTTCAGAGTGAGACTAGGCTCTGGGATTAGTGTTGTGGAAATGTACATCATGCTGAATTTATTTGAGCCCTTATAGAAGAGGTAATTCCAATGATTTTGACCAGGCCTGTTTTTTGGGGACCTTTATTTTTTGGGCTGTTTTTTCTGTTCCCTCCCTTTCTCTAACATCTCCTCACCCTCTCCATTCTCCAGGTCGTCGGTCAGTTGCTGGACAGTGCTTCAGTGATGGCCGCTGCCAAAACAGCCCGACCAAATGTCATAGCCTTTGCTTACTTCAGCAGCGCTGTCAACCCCATACTCTACGTGTTTGCCGGCAGCTCCCACATCCGCCAGGCCGGCCTAGGCTTCATGGGTAAGCTCTTCGAGGCCACAAACTCAGAGAGCAGGACCACGTCTACTTTCACCCGCGGCGGCCACACAAGCAGCTCTTCACCGGATGATGGCTCTGTCCTGCACACGCTATCAACAAAACTGGGAAGGCCTTTCAAAGGCAAGAACAAGGACAGGAGCAGCAGCATGGCGGGAAAAGAGGTCGACGAGCCTGAGCTCAAGACTATGGCCAGTGTTGACCAGACAGAGTACAGCACTTAAGCTCTCCTCCAAATGCAAGCTGTTTTCTTTGGACTACTTTTTTATTAATGAATTATACAGACTTTGTTGACTCCAAATTTGTATTTATGACCTTTTTCTATACATAACTTTTATATCCAGGAAGATTATTGAACAACGATCAGATGGATTTCCATGAAATTTGGTAGAAAAACTCAAAATCCCCAGTAGGGCTGTCCAATATACCATTTTAGAGACTGTGAAGCTTCAGTTATAATCACCCATGAATCAATCATAATCATAAAGGCTAATCAACCACCTGCACCAGAGCCAACTTTAGTAGGACCTAGCGCCACTAAGTGTGTGTGTGAGAGAGAGAGTGATAGATGGAGAAGAAGGAGAAGGTGGAAGGTGGACTATTGTAAGCAATGTTTCTGTAAGTTATTAATAACTTGAACACTGTGGGTTGGCCCCATCACCAGATGCAAAGTTTCCTCCACCATTTTAGCGGTGAACAAAACAAAAATTGAAGCATTTGAATACTGGTCTGGACGTTGATTACTATGGCAATAACTGAAGCTTTGAATCCTTGAAGCATTCGGGTCAGCCCTATCCCCAGAGGATGAATCCTAATGACTTTGCCACCAGAGGGTCAAAGTTTTCTTTCAAATGAATGACTGTGGTCATCCCCTCAAATTTCCCGTGGGGCCACCAGATTAGCATTTGTTTGGTTTTGAATGAAATGCCTCAACAACTATTGGATTGACTGCAATGATATTTGGCACTCACATTCATGCTCCCCTCAGGGTGAACCATCAAGTCTAATTTCCAACTTGTCCAGTGCTTTGGTTGTAACCAAATATCTGCAAAGCTTATGGTATTCACATCAGCCTCAGCTGTACTTTGTGTTTAGTGCTAATTATGCAATGTTAGCATGCTAACACGCTAAGCTAAGATGGTGAACATTAACTCAAAGCACCAGTCTGCTGATGTATAGCTTTACAGAGCCGCTACCATGCTTGTTTTAAATAAAAGCGTCGTCGGCCCAGAAACGCACAAAATTATAATCATTTGCTTGTATATTTTATATGATTTTGAGCCATGTTTTTTTATACGCCTAAAAGAATGTTCGACTTGTACGGCACTGACTTTAATGTTCTGTATGTATACTTTGCTATGCAAATTATTACATTTTTTCACATGCTTTTTGTTGTAATTTGTATGGTCATTTGTCATTAAATACGAAAGGCTGTGTTTGTTAATGTAACCCCTTGAAACCTGAGCAAATTGGCCTGATTTCTTTAAAAAGCATGGAAAGAGGGCAATGAGCGAATGAAAGAAAAAGAAAAAAATGACCCAATAAATTAGCAAGAAACTGGTAAAAAGAGAAAAAACAAGAAAATTAGTAATAAAAAAACAAACAAGGAAATTACCTGAAAGGAGTGCTTAAAATATATAAATATAATATAATAATTATAATAATTGTGTAACAGTTTTTTTTTAATTTAATAATAATAATTATTAATTAATTATTATAATTATTACATTTTTTCTATAGCTCTTTACTTTTTTCCCTAGTTTTAAAAAAAAAGAAAAAAAGATAAAATCATTATTTATGATATTATTATTATTATTATTATTATTTGCTCAGCTTTGCTCAGGGTTCAAAAATTGTTTAAATACTTGTGAAAGGCATCTGAAAGCAGCACAAGAAAAGTGATGTCGCTCCAGGTTTTTTTAAAGGATTAATAAAGCTTTTATAATATTACATTTCTGCTGCTGTGTATTTGTCAAAAAGGTCCAAAAGAGTACATGGAGTTCCTGTTTGCAAAATTAACTGACTTTTCATTTTGCAACGTTCAGCTGCAAGAACAAATCATTACATATTGTAAGACGCATTCATCAATGCGTGCTTTCTTTCACTCTTTCCTGCATCACCTCTGTCCACTATTACATAACACCCTACTGAAACAGTCACGTTACAGGATTTTATGTGCTTAATCTCCTTAAAGGCTCATAGCTCACCACTCATTTCCTTTGATATAACTGAGCAAAAGACAAAAAGGGGAAATATTTTACAGGAAGCGTGAGTCACATTTAAAAATGCTGAATGGACATCAAGAGATCTTGGCATGAGAACATTTATGAGACACAACTGTAATACAGGATGATTACAAAATGCTGGTGGTATTGTAACAGTGTAAACTTCCTGCTTTGTAGCAACCAAGAGGCCTAGTGCCACAGAGGTTCAACAATGTCAAAACCCTTCATCTAAAGAGGTCAACACACTCTATCTTCATATAGTTGTCACAAGCCAAGAGTGCCCAAACCTTTTCACTTGGAGGGCCAAAACTGAAACTTAATGGTGGGCCGTGGGCCTAAAGCAAAAACTTACTGTATTGTATTAAAATGATACTACGATCCCATTTCCCTTAATTAAAATGCCTTTTGCCCATGTGCCAGTGTCCCTGCTTGTCCATTTTGTTCTTACGCCACTTGCAGCAAACTGACTTTCTGGGCAAAGTGTCACTCTAATAATAATTAGGAATCCTACCCATTTAAAGAACAGAAAAAAAGGCAATATAAATTATGTTTTTAAAATCAAGCAGCCCTCTTCTGAGCTTTCAAAGACTGTGATAAATCTTAAACGTAAAGGTGCATTCATGACCTTGAAAACAGTCGTCTGACAACAAATTCTTTGGACACTTTAGACCTTGTGGTGTTACGGATGCTTCTGCCAGACAAAGGGCCATAATTAAAAATACATATTTTTCCTCTTACCTGTATGTGTTGCTTCTATATACTGTATGTTTTACTTGATGAAATATATTTTGAAGTGAAACTGATTGTGCTGCCAATCTTCACCATGATTTCCTGGAAATCTAAATAGGCTCTACTGGCTAAATAAAGGATACAAAAATTAGGAAGAGTTGCTCTTGGTAAAGTTGTATACTCAGGTTTGACTTGCAAAACTTTACCAGATCGAAGCTCAGTGGAGTCCCAATAAGATGATTTAACCTCTGCTGATCCAGACACAAAAGAGGACAAGGTCCAAAACCTGATCACATTTTATGGTTAGAACTTCTTTATTTATGATTAATCATGTTTGTAGTTTGATATGGCAACAAATTTGACCAATTTCAGCAACAGTAACAAGATAAGACACTATTAATTGGGAAGTGCTCATTTGAGGACATTGGGACTTAATTATCATTGAGAACATTTCGTTTTTTATACTAATCATGTCCTGCTGATCCCAGATAGCTGGGAGAAATTAAAGAAACATACCAAACAAAAGTTCGGATCTCAGAAGCATAAAAGCAGCTCTGTTGTTTGAACAAGAAAACTCTTATCTCATCTTTTTGTTATGATACTGCACTGACTTTCCTTGTTTGTTCTGAGCATCTGCAGAAGTACCAAAACAAAAAGTTTGCTCATAAAAAAAGAAGCAGCTTGTCTGGGAACTCTTATCGACAATCACTGACTAGTTTCCATTACATCGCAGCATGATTAGATCAGTGAAAAAGCCAAAGAGGACTTATATGTTCTGAGCTACAGTATCAGTTTGCGTCATTCGATTTCTAGTTTGTTATCTGTTAAACTTCCTCTTTTTTTTCTCATTACTCAACTTATGACCTTACATGACTCAGGAAATTGACCACTTTTGGTCATGCAACAACTCAAATAACATATATTTTTTGTTTTTCTTCTTTTGCGACATTTGCAGATTTTGAGTTATTAGTCTCAGTCCCAAAAACATGAGACTTTGAGACTGTAAAGTAAAACTGTAGGCCAAGGATATTAGATTTCTATAGAAAGGGAAATACAAGAAGGTAAAGAATAAAATACAGGCGTTCATTTTATTTCCCTCACACCCACCCATCCAACACACACACAGTTCTGACTGTAGTTGACTTCACTGTCGACAGGAAGCTGTTTTTGAACAGATAAATAGGACAAAACTGTTGCTAAAAGCACCAGACTTGTTGTGGTTGTGACCTCATTTAGCGTCACTTTGGACTGAAGTGGTCGACTTAAGTTTTACATGGTAAAAAGGATTCACGCACTTGGAATTTACACAAGTTTTATTTGACGTCAGTTGCTGATTAGGTGCGTGAAGCATAGCCGCCGGATTACCGGGTAACATTTAGATAGCTTTGACCTAATTTAACATTCGACTGGTACAGTAAGATTAAACTCAACAGGATGCATAATTAGCGCAATGAAGAGTATACAAATTCAACTCTGCCCAATTCTTTTTCAAAGGGGTAGTCTTGCTCAGTGTAGAAAGGTTTCTTTTTTTCAGACAATGAGTTTTTAAGGAGATGTAGTTTATCTTGACATGTTTCGACTGTCACTGCAGTCTTCTTCAGAAGCGTCATCTGATGTGCGTCATGATGTGTCTTTATTAGATGGTAGTATCCCGGAGGCGTGACCAGCCTGGCAAATCGGATTGCCAGGCTGGTCACGCCCCCCGCCGCCGGGTGTTCTTTGTAGGAGAGAGTCCCAGGTGTGTGACAGCATGAAAGCCCCCTCATCCTGGTTGATGGTGTTCTTGGCCCGCCTCCTGATCTCTATAGCCTCCTTGATCCAACGTTTGAACTTGTTGCTTTCCGATCCGATGGGTAGTCTTGCTGCAGCCGTACGTGGAAAATCATTGTCAACATTGAAGCTTATATAGCTTATATATCCTGACTTTTAGCACCTAGTATAAAAAGAGTGTGTTTAAGTCCCACCACCACTGGAGGGGAAAACAATTTATTGCTCTCATTGACTTTGTATGGTGTTAAAGGGATAGTGCACCCAAAAATGAAAATTCAGCCATTATCTACTCACCCATATGCCGAGCAAGGCTCAGGTGAAGTTTTAGAGTCCTCACAACACTTGCGGAGATCCCAGGGGAGAGGGGGTAGCAACACAACTCCACCTAATGCAGGCTGACGGTACCCCAGATTAAAACACCCAAAAACATATAATTGAAACCACAAAATATCTCCTCACTGCTCGTCCGCAGTGATCCAAGTGTCCTGAAGCCCCGACATAAAAAGTTGTTTGGAAAAACGTCATTTGAACTCTGTTTTTAGCCTCATTGTAGCCTGTAGCTCTAACCGCCTGTCTGTACACTGAGCTCACATGTGCGCACTATCCCTTTAAGGTGCTTCCTTTTCATTTACGGCTGTTAGCAAACAACACCAAAATGCCTAAAAGCTGCTTTGTGGTAGGATGCACAACTGACATAAAAAAACTGAACTTTTAAGCGATAAAGCGAGATTTATTCCTAGGCATCAAATCGACCACGTAGCTTGACGTGCACCTCCCCAGAAATGTAACTACATGTTGCAGTGACACAGACCTCATGTCTGTTTCTGTAAGCTGAAACCATTTCCCTCAGTGGAAACAAAGCTTTATATTTATTTTAATTTCACAGATAAGAAACAATAAATTGTGAAGACAATAAAGCCTCCACAAAAATAGCATTTTCAATTCAAATAAACACAAGAAGTTTGTGCTCTAAAAAAAAAAAAAGGATCAGCGCTCAGTGAATAATCCTCCTAAGCCCTACGATAAGCTATTATGGCAAGGCTTAACTATACATACCAGTGAGCAGTGATAACTAACATGTCTTTGGGGTCATCAGGTGGGAACCTCCTTTCACTGGTGTTTCGTCTAGTTGGTCCCACGACACCTCCAGGAGGCTAGACAGTGATCTCTGGCGTCCCAGAGACACTCCCCTAATGCCAGCTCTCACTGCTCCCCACACTAACCGAACAACCTCCTTTACCTTACCTATACTACCACAGAGGAGGTAGACCCAGGGAAGGAAGCCTTGTTAGGCTATCACACTCCCCCGCTGGGTTAGGCTGTACAGTCTACCTCCCCAGGACGAGCCCTCACAACAATGACACCTCCAGGAGGCTGGACAGTGATCTCAGCCTAAACAGCACTGCCACCTTCAACCAAACCCAGGCTCCGTACATGCGAGCTCCAGGCAGAAGCAATGCTGATACTACCTTTACTAGCACATTCACCATACTCTATTTCACACGCTACATAGCATAACTACAATGTAAGCTAAAGTTAAAGGAGATAAATGAACTCACAGGATCAGCAAACACACTCACTTTGCAGCATGGTCTCAAACAAAATGGATTCAAATAGGCCACTCCCACACTTAAATACTTCCTCTTCCTGGATTTCTCCTGACAGGAAGTGAATCTCTCCACCTGATCTCAAGGAGTTATGTGCCCTGCTTAGTAGTTCCCCCTGCTGGCCCCCAGCTGACATTATTTCTTCTGTAATAGATAAACTGGCTGCATTTAATTGCTTCATCTGACATTTCCCTCACTGTCGTCCTCAAACTCTGTCCCCGCACTCCGAGTTCCCCCAGGAGTGAGACAGTTGATCTTGCTATGAATCCCCTACACCCCACTTCCACTGGACAAATCCTAGTCTTCCATCCTCGCTGCTCAGCTTCTGCTCCTAAGTCTGCATATCTAAGCTTTTTTCTTTCATAGGCTTCTTCCACTGAGTCTTCCCAAGGAACTGTCAGCTCAATGAAATAAACTATCTGTTGACTCACTGACCACAACACTAAGTCAGGCCTCTGCCTGGTACAGACTATTTCCTGAGGAGCAACAAGCTTAAGTCTTGTGTGTGATTTATCCTGGCTTCATTTGAGCAGAGGAAAAGTCTGCTAGCTGCTAGGCTAATTTATACAATGTAAAATGCCTTAGGCTTGTGCTAATAATGTTAGCATGTTGTATTTGTTGTGTAAGCTGTTTACATGGCTGATTAAAATGAAATCTACTAATATTCCTGTTTACATGTAGCTGCGTGTACCCCGATTAACATACCCTAACATGTCATTTATTATGTCAAAATATGGAAAAGCACAACAGCTGAAGCCGCTTGTCATTTTGCTCATTGTGTCAGTGTGGGTTTTCTCCAGGTACTCCAGCTTCCTCCCACAGTCCAAAGACATGCAGGTTAATTGGTGACTCTAAATTGTCCGTAGATGTGAATGTGAGTGTGAATGGTTGTCTGTCTCTATGTGTCAGCCCTGTGATAGTCTGGTGACCTGTCCAGGGTGTACCCTGCCTCATGCCCAATGTCAGCTGGGATAGGCTCCAGCCCCCCCGCGACCTCTAACAGGATAAGCAGTTACAGAAATGAATGAATGAATTAATAAAACATGTTGATATCCTTTCATAAAGTTTTAAAGAAAGCATTTTTCTTCTTATGACCAGAGATGTGGGCTTTTCTTTTTGGCGTGCATCTCTACCCCACAGCCTTGCAAACTGTTGATGAGTTAGTTTGTGTACAACGTATCCATAGACAGATGAGAGGCCGTGTGTCACAAACTGTGGTAAAACCCCCAACTGAGTTGCGTATTCTGAATTAGCTGTATATATGCCCAAATAATTAAACTCTGAATAATACCAGCATATCCAACATCTTAATCACGTGCTACATTCTGAAAAAGGCCTAGCTGCATCAAGTTCTTAATATTGGTGTGAATGTAACCGTAGCCTCTGACGGAAGACTGTGCTGTAATATATGACAAATAAAGACTTGAAACAGTTGGAAATAAAAGATCTGGATCCACTCCAAAATGTAATGTTCTCTTCCTTGGCCCATGCTTCACCCTTCCACCAAGTTTCATGAAAATCAGTTATCTTGCTGACAAACAGACAAACAAACAAACCAAACCTAGGACATTACCTCATTAGCAGAGGTAATGATTGCTCCTTGGGATTTCTTAAGCCAGACAAGAAAATAAACCAGCGCTCAAATGAAAAACTTCAAAAGACTTGAGGAAGTGGCAGGGAGCAAGCTGCCAGATCGGTGTACGGGTGTGGCATGGCCCCCAGGTTTTCCCAGCACCTCTCCATGGGGTCATAGCGATGCACCCACTTGGTATCTCTTGCTGTGTTTGCTGAGGATCCCCCCACCATGTATAACCGTCCATCAAGTACAGTTGCCCCTGGTGACAGATGAGGTCGAGGCAGGGCAGGGATGGAGGACCAGGAGTCATACATGGGGTTGTAGAGCTCACAGAGGAGTTGGTCTCCAAAGCCCATCCAGAGTGGCTGCAGCCCGCCAGCTACCACCAACCCCCTCCCCAAGGCTAACATGATATGACCTGCACGTCCCGCTCCGACAGTCATGGGCGCTCTTGGGCAACAGCCACGGGAAGGATGGTAGTGCCACATGGAGGGAAGGCAGCGCTGATAGGGGTCGCAGCCTCCAGAGACGTAGATCTGGCCGTCCAGCACAGCTGCAGCGTGGCCGCACACAGCTGTGTCCAGAGGGTGAGCCGGCCTGCAGAGATCAAAGGTTATAAACATCTCTTTCCCCCAAAGTTCTTCCAAGGGGCTGTACACATGCCGCGCCTTTAATCGCCTGGAAAATGCAAGGTCAGGCGCTGGGTGCTACTATTGTGCCTTTTCTGTAAGAGTCTTCAAGAGTGCAGTTTATCTCATGGTGCAGCCATCACACCTAGTTCATGAGGCCTCATGAACCACTGTGTTTATTTTCTGAAGCCACCAGATGGCGCTGTCTGTTCAACAAAGGTTTGAAAGCACACTTCATTGCCAGTCCTTCAGCCTTTATCTTTAAACCAAGAGTGCCATCTGGTGGGGTCAGAAAATAAAGAAAGTGGTTCATGAAGCTTCATTTGGCCATCACTAGTCACACCCTGAAAAGTAGGTGCTCAGGAACGCGTGCATGCTGTAAACGAGTTGCTTTGGGATTTGAGCATGTCTGCCATGCGTCTACATTAAAAACAATAAATTTGAAGGCGCAAAAAAACGCGGCATGTGTGCGGCCCCTTAAGTACTGTAGCTTTAAAGGTAGGATCTGGAGGATTTTCAAACAAAACAAAATATAGACATATACAAATGAAATCCTGCTTAATCATCACCTATGGGCTTCTACTCATGTGTGGTGGTGACTCTGTTTGCAGAACTCCTGCCCTTTAACTGTATTTTGACGTTTTTGTGAGCTCGGACCGCTTCTGGGCGGAGATTTCCCCAGCCAATGAGAGAGCGCAGGTGCCGTGCCCGAGCGTGCACCAGCGCGAGCCTTGCCTGAATCTCTTCTGTGAAGACTTCCTCTGTACCTCTGGGCTCCGTACACCTGGGACACCCTTTAAAAATGAAGTAGAACTTTTTTCCACATTGTTTTAAACATGTTCTTCTGAGATTTTTTGAGGATGATTTGTTTTCACATATAATTTAACGTGTTTCTGTATGTCAATTAGGGTAAAATAAAAGTTGTGTTCAGGAATGTCAGTTCTGGCCTCCAAGTTCAAATAAAGTATTGTGTGTCTGATCGTCAAGTTAACTTTTGAAATACGCTTTTTTTGTTATGCTAAAAGCTTCCACTTGGCCTGTCACAATGCTGGTTGTGTCACTAGTTTCTGTGTTTTTCCTTGTCCTCTGTTTCCCCTTCCCCTGTCAGTCTCTCTGCGTGTCTGTGCTGTGGGCGTCAACTCCCTCACTCTCCCAAGTTCCTGATTACATCCATTCAACTCACCTGCTCCCTGCTGCTCACCTGAGAACCATCCAGTAATCAACCCTGCAGTATAAAACACTGGATCTCCTCTCCAGAACGTTGTGTCCACCACTGTGGTACAGTCTTGCTTCAGGCTGCTGTTGAATTTTGAATTCAACTTGTGTTATATTTTATTGCTCTGTAAAGCACTTTGCCCTTGTGTATGAAATATGCTATACAACTAAAGCTGCCTTTCCTTCCCACAAGCCGAGTGCCATCTAGTTCCATTATATTGGAGAGAAGGCAGACACCTCTACGGCCGATATCTCCAACACTCAGCAACTCACACCAAAACAATCTAGACTGTTAAACAGCACTACAGGTAAGAGGAAGAATATGTATATGACTTTGTGGTGGACTGTCCCTTTAAGTGCTAAAATACAGCTCAGACATGCTTGCCTCTTCAGGTTTTGTTAGTACAGCTCCTTCAGTGTTATACTGTACCTCCAGGTGTTCTCCTCAGGCGTGTAGTACTCCACAGAGTCCAGGTATTGGCTGTCGTCACGGTTACCCCCCAGAGCGAAGACCTTACCGTCCAGACACACAGCAGAAAAGTAGTCCCTTTGACACAGCATGTCAGGTAGTCGTTCCCATTTACACTGAGACAGGTCAAACCTGCAGAGAGGCAGAGCAGGACTCTGATAGAAGATAAAACTTTATTGCAACAACAACTTAACAACTGTTTTATTGTAAGTGTGTATAGTGCGTAATCTGAGGGTGACAGTGACTGATGTTGATTAATTTCCTACTTCTTAATAGCGCTCGCCAAAGTTCAAGTTTTAAATTGTGACCTTTTGAAACATCAAGCTGGGTGTTGCAAAAGACTGGAGGATCACCCCTGACACCACACACCAGAGGATGGTTCTGACTCATAATTAGCAGCTGATGGAAAACACCTGGGCCATGCCAGGGTCCACAGAGGGGACACATAATTGTTCCACAGCAAGATGAAGAGAATGTGTGCAAAATTTTACCCATGTAAACAAAAGCCCTGGACTGCCCACATCAAAAGAAAAGTTTCTGCCGAGCTGAGCATCAGCAGCTCTGCAGGAGGATGTTGCATCACAACCCTGCAGCTATGGGTGAATCAGCCCTGCGACTTACAGGGCCAGGCTCTGAAGCTGCAGGCATGTTGGGAAGAAGGTGGACCAAATCTCCTGCTGTATCCTAATATCTTTTCACAGTGTACCAGCATCTTTAAAGCTTTCCCTGTAATTGAGAAGATGTTGCGGTGTGTCCTGTCCAAACAGTCTGCTAAACCCTTAAATTATGCTCTTAGTGTTTGTGTCTGTGAAGAGTAAAGCTGACATGTTAGTCACAGGGTGCCAAAAATTCACTTGATCCAGTTTCTCAAATGTTGGGCGACTGTGGTTACTGAGTAGCAGGTGTCACTGTGTATGGTAACCTCAGCCACCCATGAATGGGTGAATGTGTCATGTTGTGTAAAAGCGCTTTGAGTGGTCAGAAGACTAGAAAAGCGCTAGACAAGTGCAGTCCATTTTCAGTATATGCTGGTTTTCTTAGTCTCTCATCATATTGAACTGAATATCTTTGAGCTTTTGACTGTTGGTCTAACAAAAACAGGCTATTTGAAGATTTTATTTTGGGGTCTAATAAACTGACAGAATTTTTCACTATTTTCTTACTTATTAGAGACCTACGGAAGCGTATTGCTGCCACACCAGGAAAAAAAGAATGGGTCAGTATTACGTTATAACGTGAAAAGTTGTTCTAACAAGAAGTTTTTCATATTATAACAATATATTTCCACGTTATAACAACATATTTTCACGTAAAAAGTTAAAAGTGAAAAGTTTCAAACTTCTTGTTAGAACAATAAACTTTTCACGTTATAACGTAATACTGACCCATTCTTTTTTTCCTGGTGTGGCAGCAATAAGCTTCCGTAGAGACCAAACAATTCATTGATTAACAATAAAAGTAAGAAAACATAACAGATGATTAATCAATATTGAAAATAATTGTTGGTGGAAGCCCCAAGCAGCAACATCCTGGGCTGAAAAATGAAGCCAACACAGAGGTGCCCAAAACTGTAGTTCCTCTAATGGCCACTTGTGGGCTGGCTCTGGAAGCCAGTCAGTCCCCATACGCCGTAAACCCCAATTCGCTGAATCAAATTCGATTTTTTTTTGAAAACAGTTTGCACTCAAAAGTTTTTGTTTAGTACAATACAGTCACATTAAACTTCTGAGTACACTAGCCACAAAGTGATTGGTCACATGACCTTTGTCTTACAGAAATTTTATGCATTGTCGTGAGCGAGATCAAAAAGGATAACTTTGGTATTTTTCAACCTGGGCCCTATTTCCCCATGTGTGTGTGTGCGTATGATTCATAGGTACAACTCGTTCTAAAATTGGTTCAGTATTGAGGGAGGCGGATGCAGCCTGCAGCTGCGAAACAAGCTAAAACAGTAACAGGGGCAAATACGTCCCGTATAATTTTGTGCATCAAAAGTGTTTTTTTTGCCACTGACCGGTTCAGATCGCCAGTGCTATCTCTGTAAATAGCATACTAAGCGTTTCGAACATTGTTTATATAACATTACCTCCACTGTGTCTGTAGCTCTCTCTAACCATGGGGCAGCCGTTTTCTTGAGGAAGAGGTGTTTCGGGATTGGATGTCTTCTCTTCTTCGGCTGGCAGTAGTCATCTTGGGAGAAGTGAGCACTGCAGACCCGATGGTCTGCAAGGCGCAGTGTCTGGACAGGAGTGTTAGCATCCATTTGTAGCACAACTAGCCACAACTTCAGCATCTCGCCCTCTGACAAAGGCAGCCTATGAAAGCTGTACGGGGTGTTGCGCGACATCCTGTTCTTAAAATTCGGATAAGCACAAACATGGACCATTGTTTTCAATCGATGCAGTAAAACTCTCAACTGTACTCCGGGACAACCAGAGCCACTGTGAGCGGCGCTCAGCATGGCTCCTCTGTTTTCTTCCGGCAACAAGCAAAGTTCTCGCGAGATGATGTCACGTAGCCCAGAGGTAAGGGAAACGCTTAGTATGCTGTTTACAGAGATAGCACTGGCGATCTGAACCGGTCAGTAGCGAAAAAAAGCACTTTTAATGCGTAAACTTATACAGAACGCATTTGCCCCCGTTACCGTTTTAGCTTGTTTCACGGCTGCCGGCTGCATCCGCCTCCCTCAATACTGAACCAATTTTAAAATGAGTTGTACCTATGAATCATACGCACACGTACACATGGGGAAGTAGAATCCAGGTTGAAAAATACCAAAGTTATCCTTTAAGGCAAAGAGATGAATTCTGACAAAGTAAGTTCTTTATACTTCACCTTAACTCAGCTCTAATTTCCACACATCCAGACATCACTGACTGTAAACGATTTAACTCATGGTGCAAAATGTCTTTATACCACAACATTAACTGTAACCCATTGGAACCATTGTGAAATACCTAAACATTAATCACTGCGTAGTGGGTAACATGAGTAATATAGAACACGCTTAAACAGTTTTCTTCAGCTTATGGCCTTACACACATTGTCTCACGGCATGCTGGGAAACTTGACTCATTTAGTCCCAACATGCCACAATATGTTGAGTGCACAACCAGAGTGTTGTTTATTTAGGCGAGATAAGTTTGATAAATGTTAGTCACTTTAACTCAAAAAAATTATTTCAAGCTCACAAGGGATGAGTTTTTGTGTCAAGTGAATATAAAGTTTTTATGTCATTTTGACAATCTGGGGCATTTGTGTAGACTTCATATTAGAATTTTGTGTCATGGATGGATTGGGGTTTACAGCGTAGACCCCCATGTTAAAATGCCCAACTTTACAGCAGAAATAAACCAGCCTGGTTCAAAAAACGCTTTTGGTCTCTATAGCTAATTTAAACATTCATGACAACAGTGCAAGGGTGAATTTTTATATAACTCACCCCTGTACATTTGATTAAGGTTTAAAGTTATGCATAATTAATGGTGGACCGCTTTGAGTGACAGACTGTCTGCCGATCGTGTCCTCAGCTTGTCAGTCAGATCCAGCCCTCGCTCCTCCACAGCTGCACCCTCTCAACCTAATATGGTCACTTGTGGCTTCAAAAAACCAAGATGGGGACGGCTGAAATGCCAAACTCGAGGCTTCAAAACGTCAGTCCACAAACCAATGGTTGACATCATGGTATTGCGTCCATTATTTTTCCAGTGTATAGGAAGCCCCTGTCAAGAACTTCAGGGTCCCCCATGTGTCATTGCCATTTTAGAGACTTGACCCTGACAAAAACTTTTTTTTGCACAAAAAACCTGAAATATTTACATTTTTTTAAATCAAATTTGAAGATATTGAGAGTTTGGCACAAAATTCTGAACTGCCAGCAGCTCTACTTGCTACCCACACACATCCTACCTCAAGGCAGACTTGAGGATATCCAGCGCTCCGTAGTACTTGCGTCCTCCCAAGATGTACAGTTTGTTGTTGAGGAGACAGACGCAGTGCCTGAACCGGGGCGGTTCAGGGAGCTTGGCGAATGGCCTCCACTCTATGCTTCTGATCAGACCGTGTCCACGATGGAACCGCTCGGCGAACCACAAGGTCTGGCTTGGAACCCTCTTCATGAATTCATCATCGACAGTGTCCCCACCAACCAGGACCAGGACCTAAAACAAGGTGTGAGGTATCTCTAAAGCATGAGTACTAAATGTATTTCTACAGAGGATTGTACAGAACATTTAAAAGAGTGCTCCGACTTTTCTTTTTCAGATAATAATAGATAATTTAATTTTTTTTAACAATCTCCACATCTAGAGAAAAACAGTCAAGTGTTAAAAGTGCAAGGTATGATAAGTACTTGGTTTGGGGTGCGAGGTCGGCACTCAGGTCCTCTGTAATCCCCCTCCAGGAGGCTTCGGAGGGCCTGCAGCGTTCCTCTGGCCCCAGGGCTCCTGCAGAGGAGGCTGCAGCTCAGGGCCTCCTGGAGCTCAGAGTAGCTGAGGAGGGGGAGGCGAACATGGTGGAGCAGGCCTGGCAATACTGCTAGTCTCTCTTTAAGGTTGTCCTCCACCCAGCTCACTACTGCCCTGAACACCACCATCTGAGTGGGAAGAAGTGAAATTGGTGTTATCAGAGTTTCCCTGTTCTCCCTTTTGAAATTCAAGGTTTAAGAATTAGCATGTCACAATACATTATAGAAGACATCATGGTTTCCTTAGGTATTGGTCGCAACATTACTGAGGAAACCACAAAATCCTGCTTCTCAGATTCACAAACTTATAGGGATTTACAGGAGTATTACAGGAGTATTTACAGGATATAACTGTTTTTAATGATGTGTACATTTGGAAAAAATCAACTCATCTATTTTAAAAAATGTTAATATAGTAAGAAGTCCAGCATTTTGTCTCAAAAACAGTTAAAAGTCCCCAAATTATAGCATTTATGTTATGAAATTAAAAGAGATCCTCTCATGCTACACATTCATGCTTTGACTTAGTTTCTTAAATTTCCTCGTCAGTCATGACAGTGATCTTAAAGGCTGGATTCAGGTGTGATCAAAAAACACTCATTTTCAAAATCTGAAAAACATAAAAGTTCTCATTATCTCAAGAAATTCACCTTTTGTTTTACTGAGAATCGACATTAAAGAAGTGCCCTTACGCACCTAGCAAATGTTCAGCCGTCGGTCAATGTTGGACCATTGATGAGGGTCTACTGCCCTGATTTTTGCAGTGTGTCCCGTACTGTTGGCTCTCATCGGCTCTAGTCAGCTTTTTTTGGCCAATTTAGCCTTCTGGAATTGAATCAGTTTGCCGTTGCCTGTAGTGTTTGCTGTGTGCTCAGATACAAATTTCTGGTCGAGACAAAGGCAACGTGAGCCGACACAACAGTTGTCCTTCATTGCCACTAGTTCTTTGATGTCAGTTAGGTGTGTCTGCCAAGCCTATTCTCATTCTGAAGTCATCAAATACCGCTGCTTTGTCAGTGATTTTGGCGTCAGACACCTAATGCCACCCGATGCCACTTTTTGCAGTGGTATGATACACCCCTGGGCAGTGTCAGTTTGTAACATGCCCAGATGTAACCTTTCACGGTGTTATGATGTGCCACTGGTCGGCCAGATGGCATCTGTCATGGCAGTATAATACACGGACAAACAGCATCAATTCATAACGCTGCCAGATGGCACCTGTCGCAGCTGTGTTACATCGCTGGATGGCGTCAGGTTGAAATGCTGCCACTAACAACATAATTTAAGAAGCTGGAAAGTCCCTGTAGGGTGGACAGGAGGGGTGGTGGACAGGGATGGCCAAATGAGGCCTCATGAACCACTGTCTTTATTTTCTGACCCCACCAGATGGCGCTGTCTGTTCAACAAAGGCTTGAAAGCACACTTCATTGCAAGTCCTTCAGCCTTTATCTTTAAACCAAGAGTGCGATCTGGTGGGGTCAGAAAATAAAGAAAGTGGTTCATGAGGCTTCATTTGGCCATCACTAGGGTGGATGGGGCCAACAAACTCGCACTTTCATCCAGGAAGCCGATGTTAGCTTCTTGAATGAATGTAGAGCCAAACCGTGATGTTTCTTTCTTAACCTAACCTCATGCTTTTGGTGACATCTCAGCATTGGTAGTGGCGTCTTGGAACATCAACAGCAGACACAGGATGACACCTTAAGGCTACTATAAAACAAGCTTTGTTATCTCAAGATAAAGTGATCTCAATAATGGTGCTACAAAAATATTTGGAAACATGGCCTCTCTTGGCTTCTGTACACTTCAGAAGCTGGAGCCAGCATTTGTTGCCTGCCACAGGTCATTCTTGTATAAACCAGCAGATGGAGCCAAAGTGGCAGATTCTCAAATACTTTGCAGAGTTACTAGCAGGAATGATGTGCCATGACCAACAATATAAAGCTGTACCAACTCACTACTGTGAACATTAGTTACATATTAGAGATCTATTATGAACTATTGTTTAGAGCAAATACCTGCTTTCCATAACTTAAAAAAATATTTAAATACAGTAGTTAACTATTATTAAGTACATAAACAATATTTAAGTCAAATTAAGTCCACACAGAAACACAAATGTGTGTGCTTCCAATCAAGTTTCTAAGCACATGCTCATTTTGTATGATTCACATTCAAATTGAGGTTAATCTGCCAAACTACAGGTATTAAGACTCAAGAGGATGAGTCACAGACAGCGATAAAATTATTACCTCACTCTCTACACACAATGAGTCCTTCTCAAGCAACCTGTCCAGGAAGGAATAGGGGACATCCTTGAACTTCTCCTCAGCAGAGATGCACTGGAAGTGGGCTAAGATGTACTCCCCTGCAGCCTGCCCCAGCTGGACCAGTCCATAGGTCTCAGCCAGGACCAGCACATCCAGACAGGTGCTTTCATCCATTCTGTCCCGCAGGAAGTCAATGCACAGCGAGAGCGCCCCCTGCAGCTGGAACTGAAGCAGTGCATCTGTGAGCTCCCAAATCTGGCTCCAGCCCAGTCTGAGCTGACCTGAGTAGATGAAGCCAAGTATGGATTCGATGACCTGGGGTGCTACGCCTCGCAGGCACACAACGTCCTCACTGGACTCACGTAACCCTCCGCAGAACAGCGCCCGGAAATAGTCCCCACCTGCTGCTAACACCACACGGTGTGCTGGGAGATAAAGGGAGGATGAAGACAAAGGGAATGACAAGAGACAAAGATGATAAGAAATTAAAAATTATGGAGAAACAGCTGGAGGGTCTTATCACCAAAACTACTATGAAATGTCAGTGGATGACTGTCTCTTTCTGCAGGGCTGGACCAAGCCGCAAACGGTGACGCCACCCAGTGACATCACTCTTAAACATTTACAACACCAGCATGAGCAGTTGTTAAATAAGTGGACGTTTTATTTGATCTTACAACAGGACATGTTGAGTCAGCGTGTGTCACAGAGATACTATAACATCAGCTATGGTAAAGAAGTCGCTCACTGTTATGACTGGATAAACTTTCAGGCTCTTGTTGCTGTCACTGACACTACTTCCTCCCCCAACCTGCAAAACCCAACCTGATTGTGACAAGTTGATGAGCTGTTAAGGGAAAGGGTTTCTGGGAAAATCTGCAAATGATGTGGCAGCACATGGGAATTTGAGCAGGCTTTGATGTACCAGGAGTAAAACAATGTCAGCCTTCTGAAAAGTATGTTCATCTATGCACCCAATACTTGATTGGGGCGCCTATTGCAGGAATTACTGCATGAGGTGTTATGGAAGCCCAAGTTGCTTTGATAGCGGCCTTCAGCTCATCTGTATTGTTGTGTCTGGTGTCTCTCACCTTCCTCTTGACAATACTCCATAGATTCTCTGTGGGGTTCAGGCAGAGACTGTAAAAATAATGGACATAGCCACTGTGATGTCACCCACTGGTTTGTAGACTGCCAAGGTTTGGCATTGCAACCATCGCCATCGTGGTTAGTCTGTTGCCTCGCATGGTCTCCATCTTTATTTCAGCTCCTTCAGCAGACAGGTCCCCAGCCTCTCAGAGCAGAGAATACCCTGTTTTGAGACCTAACCTAACCTTGGGAGCCAAAGCGCGTGCTAAAGTGCCCTCCTGGGAGCCAAAACACGAGCTAAAGTGCCCTCTTGGCAGCCAAAATGCCCTCCTGGGAGCCAAAACGCGAGCTAAAGTGCCCTCTTGGCAGCCAAAGTGCCCCCCTGGGAGCCAAAATGTGCGCTAAAGTGCCCTCCTGGTTGACAAAACACACTAAACTGCCTTCTTGGGTGGAAAAAACACACTAAACTGCTCTCTTGGCTGGTTAAAACATGATAAACTGCCCTCTTAAGTGGTAAAAACGTGCTAAAGTGTCCTCCTGGTCGGCAAAACGCACTAAACTGCCCTCTTGGCTGGTTAAAACATGATAAACTGCCTTCTTGGGTGGGAAAAACACACTAAACTGCTCTCTTGGCTGGTTAAAACATGATAAACTGCCCTCTTGGGTGGTAAAAACATTACTGTTGCAATGACTTTTATGTTGGGCCCTTTTTTGATCTATATTGTGCCAGAACTATATCTCACAGAACCAGTTTGGATTATCTGGTGCTAATATGGTGTTAAAATGCACCAGAATACAGGAAATGGCATCTACTTAATTGAAAATGTTCTGGGGGAGGACCCCCAGACCCACCCAGGGATTTCTTTCTTTCATACATCCATGTCTCTGTGTGTTCTTCACAGTCCAACGTTGAATCTACACAGTTCTCGTGGATGCTGATCCTAACTACAAACTAACTTGAGTAGTCTGCCTAGTTAGTCTGTTTAAAGGCTATATAATGTGCCATTTGTATAACATATAAACATGTCTAAAGTGCCCTCGAAAACACGCGGAACTTAGTGCCCTCTTCAGTGGCAAGAATGCGCTGTATGTGCCCTTCTTTTTCTTTTCGTCCCTGCCCTTCAAAAAGTCTGTGCATGCCACTGTACAAAGGCTGTGTCCTTGCTGCAAAGGCAAGGTTCGATTGCAACCCACAGCCCTTTGTTGCATGTCATCCCCACTCTCTCCCCCTTTCAAACTAAGTCTGTACTGTCAAGTAACGGCAATAAAGCCAAAAAATATCTATCTGAGGTTTCCTGTAGTGATGGCCAAATGAGGCCTCATGAACCACTGTCTTTATTTTCTGAAGCCACTAGATGGCGCTGTCTGTTCAACAAAGGTTTGAAAGCTCACTTCATTGCAAGTCTTTCGGCCATTATCTTTAAACCAAGAGCGCCATCTGGTGGGGTCAGAAAATAAAGAAAGTGGTTCATGAGGCTTCATTTGGCCATCGCTAGTTTCCTGGAGTTAGTTGCTACTTGGTTAAAATTAGGCAAAGATCATTGCATTAGTTACAGAGAAAGTGTTGACTGCTGGTAGCAAAGAGGGTGCAATGAGCATTCTTCCATGCCAAAGCTGTGCATCAGAGTTAAACTCTCAGCCATTCACCCCAAACTCCTCTCTTAAGGTTATTTCATGGATGGACATAATGACATACATTTTGTCATCTCCCCAAGTTCTTGAAGGTCTACACAGGCTATTCACACATCACACTACTTGGGGTTTTGTCTCTGCCAGAAAACAATCATTACTCATACAGCTATGGTGTTTTGTCAGGAACATGTAATCATCAGCCATTTTAGCTGTTTGAACAAACAGCCAGTGCTATTATTTTCCTGTTGAGGACAGTCAAGAGGACTTCTTTGGCAGCCTCTTACCTGAATATCTCTCTCCACTCTCTGCTTGTATTGTGACGTCACACCCTACTCCTCTCTCCCACATGTCCCTGATGATCGCCAAGCTCTTCTCTCTCTCTGTGGCTGCAGAGGCCGCGACCTTTGACAGGCTCCTTTGCCTCAGCCTCTCCATCTCTAGACACCTGCAAGCATCCAGCACCTCATCCATTACCCCTTCTTTACTCAAGTCCATGGTGACATCTCCACCGTATGCAAAGTCCAGAACAGCCCTCAACCCAACTGGGGTCAATCGACATTCTCTTATTGTCTCCACTCCAAGCCTAAATTTTTGTTTTGAGCCAAAAAATACATCTGGGGCTTGACTGGCAGCTGCCAACACAAGTCTATGAGCTTGGACGGAGTTGTCTTGAAGGAGAAATGCGCAGTCAAGGAGTAGCTCTTCCTCCTGAAGGTTACGTAGGCAAGCGAAGAGAGTGTCTGAGTATGAGGGAAGGATGTAAGAGATGAAATCTGTGTCCTTGAGGAGAGATGAAGGGGGGTGGTGAAGGGGGTGACAGGCTTTAGAGTCCGGCATGTGAGTTGATTGTTTATCTGCATCATGTTTTTGGTTTTGGCGGCAAGTTCTTGGTTTTCCTTTTGGCCCAACATCATCCATATCTGTTTTTCTTTCTCTATCCCTCCCTCCTCAGAGTGCAAAAAGGGAGAGCCAGGGACAGCAGGGAGGAACAGTGTGAACACTGCATTCCTGGAAATGTCACACAGTCACTGCACTTACTAATTTTGAAATGAGTTTAATTTCACACGAATGGTTTTATGTTTTCTAATCATAACCTCTCCTACAAAATGATCTGCAAACACTGTCACTATGACTGACGCTCCCAAGTTCACATAAGGTCATGAGCGTGTCAGTCACTCTCTTTAGCAATGCTGCAAGAGAATGTCTCAATACACAGTCCATTTTGGAACAAGACTCTGCATAGACACCTACCTTAGCGATTCCTCTACCAGTGTGGGTGTAACAAGTGACTTTGACCAGGGCACAATGGCATTGTGAGCATGTAGAGTGCAGGTTTAATAATAGCTGGGTACTGGCACTATGACTAATACACTGCAAGAAGTTTCCTACCTTTAATGAGTCAGTCAGTATGCAGACTTAAAGCCTGTTTTCCTTAGACCAAAGAGAAAACGCCTTTTTTCAATGCAAATTTAATTAAAGAGACTGCATGCTATGATTTAAGGAGTAATCAGCAAGATTCCAATATATCATATTTTAAGTGTCTTACAGATTTTACCTTCACAACACAATACTTCCTTTGTTTATCCACCTTATTCCTAGCCCCCATGATACCTTGCATGAATTATGTATGCAACTTCCGGCGTTGAACCGAAACCGGCGATTTCCAATGGTAACAGTTTGTTTACAGTGCTCTATTCTTTTTTCCAAGAGCAAATAAAATGTGCAACACACCACCTGTTATAGCTCAAACAGGATTATGTGATCATACCTCTGCCATCTTTTCCTTTTCAACCAAGCACGCTAGCAATTAGCTTGCCTTGCTCCGTTAAAATATTGTTAACTTTAACATGGCCCGGGCTAGCTTAAGTTAAACATCTGATTTCTGATGACTTACTAAGAGATACTAACACATTCGGCAAACATTTAACATAATTCAGTGTAAACTGTAGCCCCATGTAAAGTGAATAAATGTGATGTTTCCCAGCTAATCGTTAATCGTTAGTCGTTACAGTGCAACAGGTACCAGAGCTCCGCAAAGACATTTTTGAAAATACTAAGTTAACATTAGATAAATATTTGTTAAGAAATAAATCAGTATTTGCTAAACTGAAGGCAAATTCCTTTAGAAAAGAACCAGCGTTGGCGGTTAGCCACCAAGAGTAGCCACTGGAACTAACCACAGACAGTCTATGGGACTAACTAGCTTACTGTTACTTCCGCTATCTCACAGGAAGTTGCGCCTATAATCATTTCTACAGCGGTGCCCTCAGGAATAAGGTGGATAGACAATTAGTTTGAATTGTAAGGCATAAAACTGATACTTTTTTTCTGCAGTGTATGTGTCATCAACAACAGAAACTTTCTACTGTCTGCCACTGCTGTTGATTCTGTTAGTAGACTATTTATCATTTGGAATTCTGTAGTATATTTGGCCCTAACGTACAATTTTCTGCAAACCCTGTCGCCTAGAATTTACGTTTGTATGCTACAAAACTGCTTTCTTGATTAAGCTGTTAATGTGTAATGGATTATGTTCAGAAATGTTTCTTTTAGGTAACAAAACACTACATTCATATCCTGCATAGGCTTTGCAGCAAAGCGCTTGGGGTGGATGGCTGGTGTACAAAGTGCAGGACTTTGAAACCAGACCTCAGGTTTGCTCCCAGACTCTCATTGTAGGTGTAACCAACAAATGCACCTTGGTTAAGGTTAGGGAAAGATTGTGATTTCAGTTAAATGTTGATTAAAAACAAAGGGAATAAAAACCCAACGCTGTAGTCACTATGAGTGAATACTGTATTGCCAGATCGCCTATTTTGCTGATTTGTTCAGTATCAACATTTTTTCAACTTCATTCATTTCATTCATTCATTCATTTTCTGAAACCACTTATCCTGTTAGAGGTTGCGGGGGGGCTGGTGCCTATCCCAGCTGACATTGGGTGAGAGGCAGGGTACACCCTGGACAGGTCGCCAGACTATCACAGGGCTGACACGTAGAGACAGACAACCATACACACCCACATTCACACCTATGGACAATTTAGAGTCACCAATTAACCTGCATGTCTTTGGACTGTGGGAGGAAGCCGGAGTACCTGGAGAAAACCCACGTTGACACGGGGAGAACATGCAAACTCCATACAGAGGGGCTCCCCCACCCTGGGGTTTGAAATGGGAGCTCTCTTGCTGTGAGGTGACAGTGCTAACCCCATTTTTTTTTTTGTTTCATATTACTTGTATATGAATGTAATTTCTAGGGGACAGGGCTGTTTCTGCCGCATATCTTAAAACATAAAAACTGTGGGTGCACCTCATTATCTGTTTTGTACACTATGTTTAAAATGACAGTTATTCGCCAGAGTTCAATAAATATTGAATTAAAATTGTTTGGTGTCATTAGAAAGACATCTGACGAATGAGATGGTCTTTTAGAATGACTGAAGTCCAAAGGGTAAGAAGTAAAGTACTTTTTTCATACATTATATTATTTTAATGGGTATCTTGTGAAAGCAGAGGGGGACCCCAAGTTTTCTCCAGTAGTGCTGTATATTCTATATTACTGATGTAGTTAACATTACTCGTCATATACAATCAACAATTCTGGCAAAAAAAAAAAACCCAACCCTTTTGTTGAGTCACGTTACAAATGCATGAGTCATAGACTGGATAAATTGATGGATGTAGCAACCATGACACCACCCATTGGTTAGTGGACTGTTTAGAAGCCTCAAGTCTGGCATTTCGACCATTGCCATCTTGTTGTTTTGGAGCCGGAAGTGACTATTTTTGAAAGAAAGGGCAGAATTATGGAGGAGCTGGGATAGAATCTGACTCTTGACAGGTGCCTGTCGTTTAAGTGGCCTCGGCCTCAAATATGCTTAACTTCGAGCCTAATTAAACATAATTAAATGTAAATAGGTGAGACATATAGAAATGAAAAATTAGCTATGGAGACCAAAACTGTTTTTTTGTACCAGACTGTAAACATGTTTATTTCTGCTCTAAAGTTGGCCATTTTAACATGGAGGTCTTTAGGGACTGACTTGCTTCTGGAGCCAGCCTTAAGTGGCCATTAGAGGAACTGCAGTTTTTGGCACTACTGCAGTGGCTTCATTACTCAACCCCAATGGTTGCCACTTCGTATCAGCTCAGCTATCATCTCATCTCCAGGAAATCTAAACTATGCACTGCCCTTCATGTTTATTGATGTAATGAACATTTCAAATTTAAATAAAAAAAAAATTCAATTTAAATTTAAAAAAATGAAGAAAAAATTTTGTCTATACTAATTTTACAATAATGATTTGAATGCCAGAGTAAGTGAAAACAGCATGTTTTAAACAGAAAGTCAAAAGTGTTGAATGGTTAAATATGGAGTTATTTTGAAAGAACAGGGAACAGCAGTGGGCCCAGTAATGGACCTTGCCGTTCACCGAAGTTAATTGGAGACTTTTCAGAGCACAACAGGGTCTTTCTTGTATTTTCAAACTGTTTCAGAACAGTCATGTTGGTAAAATAAGTGAGTTACATTAATTGTTGATTGCACGACACTTTTAAAATCAGGGATTCGTCATCACAACTTCGACCCGCAGGTCTGGTGTGATCACAGCTCTCAGCAGCTGAATAAAACTTCTGTTCTGATGCAAACCTGCCATTTATGTTACATTTTTGCTGTGTGCTCCCAAGAAAATCAAAGAGTTTTGAGTACATAGTTTACAGTACATAGTACATATCTTTTACTTTTTAAAATCGGTTCAGCTGAAGTGACTTTTACTAACCAACCACTTGTTCTTTTGTTTACTCCAAACTTTGCCAATGCTGCTGCCAGAAACATGAAAAAAAAACAAGAAACTAAATATGGAAAACATGAAATAAAACAGGTTACATTGGTAAAGGCTAGAAAAGATACTATCAGACACTGACACAAAAATTATCTTTATTCTACTATGTGTAAAATTATAATGTAAAGGTGAGTGTGTGGACCAGTTTCTTTAAAGGTCTGCTTCAAGACCACTAGAGTTTTCTTTTTAATCACATGCTGAGTCATGTGCTTTATTTAAAACACCCTTTTTGTGATAAACTTAAATGACATCAGAGAGAAGCTAAATTCATCTTTTATGAAATTATCTTACATTTCTTTGAGTGTACACAATGATAATGTGTGTGTGTGTAAGGGAGAAGGGAGAAGAGATGGGAGGAAACTAAGAAAGATGGGAGGAGATGTCACCTACCTCACTGAAGGTATAAATATAAAGATTTGCCCTGTGATATGAAAGAAGGAACTTATTTCATCCATTGCAGCTTATTCATCTGGAATAAAACGGATCTTTGTGAGTACTTTGCTTCATTTTTTCTACTAAATAGTAGGCTAAATGTTTTCATATGACAGAATCAAAAGGCTTAATCAAATTCAAAATTTGTGTTATGATTGTATACATTTTAGATTATTGCTGTGTTTCAGTAGTGTTAATAGTATGTATGACTTTTATTTTTGACTTTTATGTATGACCAGTTTATTAAGCTGAATACATTTGCAACAATTTAAATCAAGACAATGTTTAGATCCCACTTGAATCTTTGTCAAAATACTCAAAAAGCTGAAACACACCTTTATTCATACATAATGTACACCAATACGCTGACAAGCTCTATGATGGCAGGTGTGGTTGACCATCTAAACCACTTAGGGCGGTAAAATAATTGCCAATAAAAAATCAAACATAAATTAAATATAAATATAAATAAATTAATATAAAAATGTACATAGGGGAAAACAGTAATACAACAGCTATACTACAAAATATATAATATATACTATATATAACATATACCTCAATTTATAGAATATATCAAAATCAGTCCCATATATCAGTCTACTTCACCTGCGTTCAAAAATGTACAAAGTTAGAGACAGAAGAAATTTTAAATACGTGACTATGACTTGCACAATCACGATTTCTTATGCAGGAGTATTGTGCTCAGTATCTGGTAGAACAGAAGACTCCCACACACTGCCTTTGCATTCAGTACTTATATTATGTCAGTAATTAGTCACATGAATTTCTTTTAGCAGTATCAGTGAAATTAAATATTCACCAGCTTTACTGGATTCATAGTTACAGTGAAGAATATTTACAATGCATTTAAAACTGCTATTATCTCTTTTTTATTAAATTTACTTAAATGAAAGGGGAAACATCGATTTTACTAGGGCTGCCCCCGACTAAGAATTTTCCTAGTTGACCAATAGTCTTGATTTAGGGCCATTAGTCAACTAGTTTATGATATTAATGTAATTATTAAATGATATATTTTGGGCGGGGCAACACAATGGTTTGAGTTGAAGGTGTGAGAAAGAATAGTATCAGTAACACTGTTAACACTGTGCTACATTACAGAGAAATACAAAACCGTACTAATGAACCTTCATTAATATAGGCCTATATTTTATCTACAAGTGCACGTCACACACTGAGCGAGCCGCCTGTTAATGATGCTGTGGGCTAATGGGCATGTAGCTACTGACATGTTTCAGATGATACGTCATGTTTGTAGTCGACCAGTGAAGGTGAGTTTACATATCACCTTGGGTTCGTCCTTCACCTTCTCAAAATGATCCCACACTTTGGATTTCCTGCCCGACATGTTATTAACTAGCCTGTGGAATAACCGCAGGTACCAGCCCTGGAAATTAGAGGCCGCACACATGCTGCGTCTTTAACCACCTGGAAAATGCGAGGTCGGGCGCTGGGTGGTATTCTTGTGCCTTTTTTGTGCCAACTGTCAAGAGCGCGGTAGCCAGTTGCGTCTGAGGTTGCTATGCAACCTTAACAAGCATCATATAGCCTATTGACCTGAAATCCTGAGTGCAGAGCTGATCTTCTTCCAGGCGCTGTTTATAAGTGTGTAGGCCTATCGTCTGTGGGACAGATGTAAAGCTCTGGGTAGCCCTGCACTAACATGATCAACTTTTCTGTATTTATCAGACTGAATATTTACAGAAAAAGGGAAAGATTGTGATTGGCTGTGATTGGTTTGTAACAGGACTCCTATCTGTCTGCTGAGCGTGGCCTCTTCTTGTGTCTGTCCTTTCAAATTAAAATCCCGCATGGTACAGTCATAAAGGTTTTGATTTATTTTGACCAAGTGCAGCTCCTGATAGAGTTCCATGATTTTTTATACTGCGACGAAGCGACCAATGAAATCTTGCCAACGAATGACCTTTCAGGTTGACTAACATTTGGTCGACTATTAGGGGGCAGCCCTAGATCTTACACATCAGAATCTGTTTATAGTTGTTGGAGGTCTGCATATTTGAAGTTCAGACCTCTGTAACCTGCTCCTCATCTCTGCTTTAAGCTAGCATTTTGAGGCTACATTAGCAGCTACCAGCATAACAACCCAAATCTTTGACCGAACAGTTACCGTTAAGTTGCTATTGGATAATGTAAGTGCCAGGCTTTGACAGTGTGTGGAAAAACAGACGATATCTATACTTTTGCTGAATCGATTTTGATCCTTTTGACAATGTAATAGAAGTGCAAAACTAAATCAGTAAACTTTTAACAATGGCTCAAATGACTGCAGTATGCGTCATGTGAAAGGTGAGACCCATACAAAATTACAAAGCAACATACAGCACAGCTTTAAGCATACACTTCCATTAACAACTTCATATAAGGTGGAAATATGTCACGTTTTTTCAGCTTGTTCCACTGCCCCCTAATGGCCAAAAAAAATCAACTAACAACTAAATTATATTGACCCTTTTTTTTTTAATTCTGGGTAGTTGCCAAAAAACTGAAAATTTTTAAATTCTGAGTCCACTGATAATCATCATAAGTGTTTACAGATTGACAATATTTTCATAGAACATACTAACAATCGACCACCTTTTCTCAGGCCCTTTTCTCCCTTATTGTTACAAAGGAATCATTAAGACGTGCCGATGGGGCAGTTCATATCCAAACGTGACAGGTCGGTCCCGGGTGTTCACTATTCAGCCAATAAAGAAGGACCTCTCAGGTACTCTCCACACCACTTTGATGCCAGCAGCCAGCAACAAAATGGAAACCTCCAAATTCCTCCAACCATCGTGGTCTCAGACGTGGATTCAAGGTTTGTGTTTTTCCAAAGCAACTGGCATGTCCTTTATTCCATATTTCAGAATTAGTCATAAGTTCAACTTTACTTTAATTTAAATAATTCCCGGTCATCTTACAAAAGTGGTTCCCAACTGGTCCAGCCACAGGGTCCAGATTTCTCCTTAGCCACTGGTTCAAGGTCCACACGGTTTCATATAATCAGAGTCATACTTGCCTTTGGCCATGCCATTGAGCTGGTTTGCTGTCTCTATTAAGTAGCTGTCCATTAATCACTCACTCTACAGCAGGAAACGGCACTTCAAAGTAAAAGCTCTGTGTTGGAAATTCACTGTACTTCAAAAGTGTGTTCAGAATGGACCCACGACCCACTTTTGGACCACAACCCACCAGTTGGGAACCGCTGTCTTACACTACTTACTGATTAATGTCATTTTGTTGGTTTTTAAGTTAAAGTCATTGATGGCTGTTATATCTTTTGATGTTCTGCGAAAGTTAAAGTGGAGAGAGAGGAGATATTTTGTGAAATAGGGAACATTAACCTTCGAATTATGGAAAAACACAATTAGGAGCATCTAGTGACCATTAAGGGAACTGCAGCTCATGACAATACAAATTACCTTCTGCATTTACTGCAACGTTTGCTGTTATTTTTCCCTGTTTTTCCCAGTGGCTTGGAGCACCGGGGCTCGAGGATGGAGCTACGGAGATCCTCCTTCTACAGCACGTTAGACCTGGTGCCACAGCTGGAGCATTATGCCAGCACGCTGCCAAACCAGCAGGCGAGGAGCCGACCATCTCTTGAGGCTCTCCGCAGGGCATGTGAGGTAAGTTTTCCACCTCTGGGGAATCCTATCTAACCGCAGTTTCAGAACCAGTTGGCTATTATCTTTCTATCCAGCAGATATCCAAGCCAAGACATTCTCTTCTGTGTGCCGCTCATTCTTTACAGTTTGATTAGCAACTCGTGACAACTAATAAAAAGCTAAATCATCACTAGACGATAGCTGATGGGTTCCAAGATTGCATTTCAGCCAATGCGTTTCGCCTCCATTGCCAGCAGCGCAGTCTGTTCACATAGACTATGGCGATGCCTCACAGCGTGTATCTCAAGTAGCTTAACGTTTCATCAACTAAAATGTAATATATCTACAGCCTTTTGCCTTTCCTTCTAAGTTTTGCAGACTGTCGCTAGCAGTGGTTAGCATGGAGTCTCTCTAGCAAGGCTAGCTCCACAAAGGAAAAGTCTTGGAGGAAAATAGAGAATTTAATAATGTGTGGACAGATTCATTAGCTTTCACCACAATGCTACAAAGTTAACTTTCTAAATAAATAAATAAATAAAAGTAGCCAACTGTAGAGCAGCCACCTTGTAGTAAATCATAGTAATGAATGCTCATTTAGACCTATTTGTAATGTTAATGGGCTGATTCAGACGTAATAGTCCGTTAACTTTTATTAAAATGTGATTTACGGCTCCAGACAGATTTTTTGGCCAATAATGTCTCTTCTGAATAGGAAAGGTTGCCGACCCCTGGTCTAAGGGGATTGACTCGCCTCTGGAGCAACCTCAAGTGACCATTCAAAGAACTGTAGTTTTTGGCACTCCCCCTTAGCTTCCTTTTTCAGCCCTGGAGGTTGCCGCTGGAGATATACAGATACATTGCACATTAAAACAGGATTGTTGTGGACCTCAAAATTTTATCTGCACCTGTAT
The DNA here is from genome assembly GCF_041903045.1 of Epinephelus lanceolatus. Taxonomy (NCBI): domain Eukaryota; kingdom Metazoa; phylum Chordata; class Actinopteri; order Perciformes; family Serranidae; genus Epinephelus; species Epinephelus lanceolatus. Next base: position 16,822,997 of record NC_135755.1, read on the forward strand.
TGGTCTATGCACGTCAGATAATTTGTGATATTAACTGTAAAATAGGCCAAAGTTTATCAGTATGCAATTACTTAACTCTCATACTGACATAGTTTAAAATTTCTGGGGGTGCCACTGCAACTCAGGCTACAAATGGAAACCAAACTGCTACTGATACCAAAATCTTGTACCATTGTCTACAGATCCAGATGCAGATATCTGTTTGGAGAGTTTAATCCAAAAGTGAATAAATTCCAATTCCTGTTATTATCATCAGGGTATTTGATTTTTTGTTTTTGTTTGTATGAAATGTATTTAAGGAGGAGGAGGCGGGTATGCAGGTCACCACCATAGACCCAGGAGTTAGCCATCTGCCAGACAGTGGATATGAACAGTCACAAGCTCCACATGGGAAGGCTCCTGTTAGATTTGGCTGGGTGACTGGAGTCATGGTGAGCATAACTTATGTGTGTCTGAGAATATACAGTATAGTGTTTGAAACGTGGACAAAAGCTCTACGTACTCCTTATTTCATTGATGTCAACACTTGATATATGAAATTATGAAATCTTGCTCAGCTGTTTTTATTGAACTTTTGTCACAGGTTCGTTGCATGCTGAACATCTGGGGAGTCATCCTGTTTCTCCGCCTATCTTGGATCACTTCTCAGGCAGGCATTTGTGAGTTAATTCATCCCTCTGTACTTCAGTCATTTTTATTCCCCTGTTCTGTGAGTAGAAAACTCCATTGTGTCACTCCCACCCTCTTATCTGTAATGGATTTACCTCTACACATTATGCTGCATGAGAATAGTGTGTGCACATTGCTCATAGAGCTTAATCTCAGGTGCAGGGTAAAACCTGAAGTTACAGAAGTACTTCACTGTTGGAAAGATGGCCCTTCCATAAACTCAGGCAGTGAAAAGATGGAGGGAAGTGTCCCACAGTTGATTTAGTATCATAGTAATGATGAATACCTTCATTCGTCTCATCTCAGTGTTGACCTGGCTTATTATCCTGATGTCTGTGGTGGTGACCTCAGTAACTGCCCTCTCCATCTCTGCCATCGCCACCAATGGGAGGGTGACCTCAGGTCAGTCACTTCCTGTGTCTCAAAATCTTTGCTAAGTCATGCACTAAGGTTTTAAACATGATGTACACAGTACTGGATCTCTTGTTGAACATTGTTGTCAGGTGGGGCGTACTTCATGATCTCCCGCTCTCTGGGTCCTGAAATTGGTGGGCCAATTGGGATGGTGTTTTCCTTTGCCAACGCTTTGGGCTGTGCACTCAACACCGTTGGCTTTGCAGAGGTGGTCCGTGATCTAATGCAGGTACTTATTATGCTTCAGTGCGCTAAAAAATAATATATAGGCCTAATAGTTTGTTTAACATGGCCACTAAGAGTATATATTTGACAAGAACCCCCTGATAACACACCTTCATTGTTTTCTGCTAATTTAGGTGCCATGCCATTGTTCTGACAGCCCAAAATTCTAAATTTCTTTGACAGCCCTTTATCCCAAAAAAAAACACCCATTGCTCTGAAATCTTGTTTCTCCAAAAATACACACTCCCTGCAAGTTAGTTTCAGTTTCCCAGCGGAGTTTGAGCCACTGAACCCAGGTGTTTTTTTCAGCAACCTGTCCCTGCTTTTCCAGCTATTACAGGGAGTGAGTATTTTCAGAGATATGGGACTGTCGAGCATGGGTGTTTGTTTTTGTGATAAAGGGCTAGGATAAAGGTCAGCAAAATGGGCTTTTGGTCTAAAGGGACATTTTCGAACTAACAGTTTTGGAATTTTGGGCCGTTTTAGCCCTATCTTAGCTCTCCTCTGAACTTTTGGGCTTCACATAATAGATGTGCTCCTTTTCAACTGTCTAACAGAATTTTTACAACTTGAAAAGAATAAATGAATTTGATTTTACAGATATATATTAATAAGAATGTGAACTCAAAAACATTTTAACTGTTAAGCAAAGACCCCTCAATGACTCCTGATTTGCTCTTTATACATACAACAAGTCCTCCAACTCATACAACCAACACATTCTCACTTTGACCTTGTCATATATCAACGTTTAGTCATGGACTTTTCACGTCCAGATACAACGTGAAAGGTACCCTGGGTGTGTTGGCTGTTGATGCTCTGGGACACCGTGTCAAGTTCTGCCTGTTACATGCATCTTTTTTCAAAATACACTTCTGTTACTATAACTCTGTTTTTGTTGGTGTCTGAAGCCTTAAGTCACTGCTCACGTGTTGGATTTTGATGACTAACATTGTGAAATGGTTGCAGTTGTACCAAAACTACTTCTATATGTTTAATCAACAAAACTACTTCTATAGGTTTAGGCTAAAAAAACTACTTGGTTAGGTTTAAAAATAATCATGGCGTGAGTTAAAATAAGTACGTTTGGTACTAATGTAACATGACAAATGTTATGTGGCATACAACATATTTATCACAACATATTGCATACTCAAAACAACTCAATGTTAAAACTTGGTTTTAAACAGGACATGTACAACGGTCTCCTGGATGAAAGCCCTGTGTTTGTTTGATCTCTTCCACTCTACAAAGACTTTATCAGTCTTTATACCATATTAGCATACTTCCTCCTTTGGTCCTGTCATAATTACTACAGCCACTAGAGGTCGCTGCCTCACAAAAAGTATGGGTTGTAAAAAGCTAACAAACATATGTGGTAGTATTTTGGTGGAGGACAGTGTCTTCATTTCATGTTTCTGTTTTTCTGAAGGATGTGCGAATAATTTGGTTGTATTACTGTAGGAGTTTGGTGTTGTCATGGTTGATGCAATCAATGATGTCCGTATCGTGGGCGTGATCACGGTGACTATTCTGCTGCTCATTTCATTGGCTGGAATGGAGTGGGAGTCCAAGGTGAGTACATGCTGACACACTTCACTTTATTTGCTGGATTTCTCAGATAAATCTACTTGTCTCTTAAAATGTTTTACTCAACATGATATCATTTTCCTTTTTTTCTTCTCTTTTGTTTGTCTCTGTCTCTCAGACCCAGATTCTGTTCTTTATAGTTCTCTTGGTCTCGTTTGCCAACTACTTCGTGGGCACAGTCATACCACCCAGTCTGGAGAAAAATGCCCAGGGAATCTTTGGATACCGTAGTGAGTTCAGGCTTCTTGGGACAAACTACTCCCTTTAATTACAGCTTGTTATCACCAGTTTTAGAATATGTATATATTATATACTTTATCAGCAGATAGTAGAGCGTTGTTTTTTGTTGTTTCCTGTCATCAGGTGAAATCTTCATATCAAATCTGAAACCAGACTGGAGAGGAGCTGGACACAACTTTTTCAAGATGTTTGCCATTTTCTTCCCCTCCACCATCGGCATCCTGTCTGGAGCCAACATCTCCGGAGACCTCAAAGTAAGATGAAAAAGAAATCAGACGTATAGGTTTTACATCACAGCCACCAAGTCAAACATGAATGCTGACTTGTGTATTATTTCCTTTTGCAGGACCCTGCTACTGCTATCCCTAAAGGCACCCTCATGGCCATTTTCTGGACTACATTCAGCTATCTAGTAATAACTGCAACTATTGGTAAGCTAGTCATTCAAAGTGACTTTATTTTGTCATGATTTTACTTGTCATTTGATTGGTTTGATTATCTGGTTTGGTGGGGATTATTTAAGGTGCTGGTACTTTTAGAGAGGAGATTGGAAGCATGTGGCCTGAGGATTTGCCACCCATATTAAGGGCAGTGTCATCAGTGTACTGCATGAGCACAAGAAGGTTGATGTGCTCAAAATGGTAGAAAGAGGAGACAAATGACAGATGTAATCAGCATGAGAAATTCATGACATCACAGAGGACCCTTCAAACCTAATCATAACTCAGCAGGTCGCCAATATAAAGACCCTTTGGCCAGGACAAACACCTCCTAAAAAACCCCAATATTTTCAGGTTTGTGTTGGAACCTCCAGAGTCATGAAGACCTTGAGTTTTTACTTGTTAGCCATTTCCATCTCCTTGTAAAGGACCATATGTGTTTTCTGACACTGATTTGCTGCAGTGGCAATGAACTTTTTTTTGGTGTATACAAAGAGTCCTCCAGATATGAGAGCTTTCTACAAAAAAGGGAATGCATTCTCCAACAACTATTCCAGAAAATTAAACCTAGTGAAGACAATAAAGCAGTCATGTGGCTGTGTAAAGAGTCTTTATTCACACCCTGCTTGGCAGCAAGTTCATCTTGGACTCAGAGAGTTTTCAGAGATAAAACAATAATGTCAAGTTGTTACTTTACATCATGACTATTCTTGAATTAGGACCACTTTAGTCAAAGAAAACTTTATTTCTATTTGTAGTATCATATTTAACAGTATGACTCTGTTCTGGGGCCTCTCTGCCTTTCCTTGGGCCTATGCAGAAAGCCGCTTTCCCGTGCCTACATGGAAAGCCTATGGCAGAGAGAGCACACCTCTTTGCCCTTCCATGTGCAAACGAGGAAAGCCCGATGCAGAGAGAGCAAACTTCCCTGCCCTTCCATGTGCCTACATGGAAAGCCTAAAGCACAGAGAGCAGCAGAAAAGACCCCCCGGGAACAGAACAGAGCAGCATCAATGACAAACAGAAATGACATTGATAAGTCAGACATGGCATGGAAAGGAGGAGCTGGGGTGGAGGCAGCTTGCAAAGCAGCTTGCAGAGGTAGCAGCAAAAGTAGGTAGGGCAGAGCAGTTTAAATAGGGCGCCCTGAATGAGATTTGCCAATCGGTTGCATAGAAAAAAATCATGTGATCTGGAATGTGAACTGAGCTTGACGTCATGTCCTGCCTGACCTAACGCTACGCTCAATTTTCATCTTCGTCCAGGGTCGTGTGTGGTGCGGGACGCCTCTGGTAATATAACTGACCTTCTGACTGGAAACGTCACTGATGGCTGTGTGGGTCTGGCTTGCAACTTTGGCTGGAACTTCACAGAGTGCATCCAGTCACAGTCTTGTGATTATGGTCTGGCCAACAATAATAAGGTACTTTTCAATCCAGAAGACCTTCTGCCTATCATGGATTACAAAATATAGCAAATATTTTCTCAGTCCAAAGCTCTTACACTGGGTTTGTAAAAAGAGCCGGTTTACCCTAAAGGTCCAGTGTGTAGGTTTATGGGGGATATACACCAATCAACCAAAACATTAAAACCACTGACAAGTGAAGTGAACAACATTGATCATCTTATTACAATGCAATGTTCATTTGGGAAACCTTGGGCTCTGACATTTGTGTGGATGCCACCTGATGTGCTCCACCCACATAAACACCAGTGCAGACCAGGTACCCCCCCTCATGGTAACGGCACTCCCCAGTAGCATTGGTCCCCCAGCAGGACAATGTGCTATGCCACACCACAAAAACTGCTCAGGAGGGCCCAAGGAACATGATAGAGACCTCAAGGTGTTGACCTGGCCTCCAAATTCCCCAAATCCGACTCTGATCAAACATCTGCAGGACATGCTATTACCCCACCTCACAACCCATAGGACTCAAAAGATCTGAAGCCAACGCGTTAGCACCAGACACTATAGGACACCCCCCAGAGGTCCTGTGTCTATGCCTTGACAGGTCAGAGCCAAGTCCGGTCCAAGGCGGACCCACTGTGGGTCGGGGGTACCTCTGGAGTACCAGCACGTCCCTCAAATGTTCAGTCAGATTGGCATCTGGGGTATATGGAGGCCTTGAGCTCTTTGTCCCATTCCTGGGGTCATTCCTGAGCAGTTTTCGTGGTGTGACGTGGTGCATTGTCCTGCTGGGGGGCCACTATCACTGACAAGTGCTGTTGCCATGAGGGGGTTTATTTTGTCTGCAATGGTGTTCGGGTGGGTGGAGTGTGTCAAGTAGCATCCACATAGATGCCAGGACCAAAGGTTTCCCAACATGATGTTGCACTGTAACAAGATGATCAATGTTATTCACTTTACCCACCTGTTGTTTTAATGTTTTGGCTGATCGGTGTATTGGTAGAGTTGGGATATGATAACCATGTCTTCTTTAGTGTATAATCACCTGAAAATAAGCATTGGTTTTGTTACCTGAGAATGAGCTGTTTATATCTACATAAGGAACAGGTCCTCATTTATGGAGATCACCTTGTTGCACCGCCATGTTTCTACAGTAGCCCAAAATGGACAAAACAAACACTGGCTCTAGATAGATTTTCAAATTGTCCACCGTAGTAAGCAGCCCCTTCACAAGAACTATCAGGAAAACACAGGTTTTTTTTTTTTTTTAACCTGAAACACCTTCATTTAGTTTTTCACCTGCTCCATTTTTTTGGTAAAAACTTCCTGAACGATGAACATTGAAGGAATTCTTACCGGGAGAAATTTCACCTACTTGCAGTCTCCAATCCCTCACCACTAGATGTCACTAAATCCCCCTTAATCTTACATATTGTTCCTTTAAATGTTGATGTTTTGAATTTGTCTGTGTCTATAACCCTTGCACAAAATGTGATAATGCATTCTTAATGATGACTATTCCAACCAGGTACTGGGCCAAGTTTCAGGTTTCTATCACCTCATCACTGCTGGTGTCTTCGCAGCCAGCTTGTCGTCAGCACTCGGCTTCCTCGTCTCTGCCCCTAAAGTCTTTCAGGTGATTAATTGTGCTTTTATTACAGAACTCTGTTATCAACTTAAGTAATAAAATGAAAATTAATGAGTCATTAGCTTTAAATGGTTGTACTTTTTTAGTACATTGAAAGCTTGGTATAATTACACTGCATTTTTAAAGATGGTTAATGCATCCCTCTTTATTGTAGAGTATCTTCCAACTGGCACACTGTCTGTGTATGAAGATATAAAATGTAGATTTTCTTTGTTTTCACCTCTCCAGTGTTGGTTCATTAAAGAAAATGACCAGCATCACCTAACTAACACCTATATTACGGCAATTTTTGAGCATTAGACCCTTGTTATGAATTTAGATACAAGGTTTTCCAGGATTTGTTCCATTCTTGAACTGCCAGACCATGACCACATTGACAGAAAAGACTATGGTGGAATTTACAGATTAAAATGTTGTATTCATGTAGCCTTTTATGGGACTTGTAAACTGTGAAAATTATCCCTCAGTAGGGAAACATGCTAGAACATTTACAAAATAAAAAGTCCTTGTTGTTTTGCTGCATATCTAACGTTCGTAGAAATGTAACAAAATCTAACATGATGCACTTATTTATGAGCTTATATGTTCTGCCCTATCTGCCAGTGTCTGTGCAGAGACAATATCTACCCGTACATTGGATTCTTTGCAAAGGGTTATGGGAAGAATGATGAGCCACTCCGAGCCTATTTACTCTGCTACGTCATTGCTGTGGCCTTCATTCTCATCGGTGGGTGTGATCAAATACTGCCGCTGTTTTGTTGAATTATTGATTCACATATTTGTTTTAAATGGTCATCTCTTCACTTTCTTAATTTAGCTCTGGATTTGTAATGTGGTTTTGATTTATCTCTCCCTTATCATTACAGCTGACCTGAACAACATCGCAGCCTTGATCTCCAACTTCTTCCTGTGTTCCTACAGCCTCATCAACTTCAGCTGCTTTCACGCTTCAATCACCAACTCCCCCGGTGAGTTACCTGTTTGTTATTGCCTTCAGAAAAGCCATGGTTTAAGGTTATGAAATCATTGCGATTAAAGGGCCAGTGTGTAATATTTGGCATGGTTTATTGTCAATCTGAATCTGAATCTGAATCTTCTACCCATTAATATGTTTATACAAGTGTATAATCGCTATAAAATAAAATTTGTTTGGTTTTCGTAGCCTTATAGTTATGCTTTTATATATATATATATATAGCAAGGGCCTTGCTTTAGAGAGGTCGCCATCTTGCGCCGCCATGTATGTACGGCAGACCGAGCGGACAATCCAGCCAGCCAGAGAACGTGTTTCGCGTGTATAAATAAACCAACGAAGACAGCGGAAGGAAGGAAGAAGGAGGAGGAAACAGCAGAGAGTGTTAGTAGTTCGTCGACAGAGAGTAGTGAAAAGTTTTTTTAGTTATAAAGTTTGCGAATGGACCACGCTTACCACGCAACAGAAGAGAATGAACCCAAACTGTCATCTGCGAGGAAAAGAAGACGCAACTTCACTCCTTGTGATGCACTCTCTGCGGCGCTTTTCCTCCTGATGATATATCTCCCCAACGATGGTAGCAGTAGCACTGAATCCCATTCTGTGCATTCAGCCTCTCTTCTCACCCACTCAGCATCCACATGGAGTTCCTCATCTGTATGCTCCGGCTCAAACAGGTATGGCTCTGGGTCTGTGTCCGCTACAAGAAACTCTTCAAAATCGCGTTCAAAGTCGTCCATTGCAACTACTATAGTCCGGAGATATCGCTAGGCTGAATAAACAGCTGAGCTCTGTTTACCGGCTACGCTGTCAGTCAGTGTGCGGGCTGGAGATTGAGCAGAGAGGGGAGGGGGGTCCCCACTCAGAATGGTAAATGAGTGTGTGTGTAAAGTTATGAAGTGTGTCTGTTACGCTAGAAGAGTCAGAGTTTGGGACGGAGTCTTTTACCCCCTGGAGTGTTACCGGAGTTTTTGGAGTGCTCAAATAAACGGGCCTCTTTCCTGAACACTCCTCTGGTCTCCTGCTCATGAGGGATTCATTACAATATCGTAACATGGCTTAGATTTCTAAATAAACATACTCGTCACTAGATAGACCTACTCCTGAAAAACTCATGCGCAAGGCTTTTTGTCCCTACGAGGCCACTGTCATTTACCCGATGGGAGGGGTGAGCGAGTGAGCCCTGCAATTTAGAATTTGGCCACTGATGTCACTGTTTTCAACCCATTTTACACACTGGCCCTTTAAGGTATAATGCGGCTAACATTAGTTGGTGGTAGGAAACAGGAAGAAAACAGCTGTCTCCTGCATAACAATACACACTTTGCCTGCCTGCCTATGCTCCTCCAGGCTCCCTCCTAAGAAGTTTTTTCCCCTTTAATTTGGTGTAACCATGTGTCTCCCATTTTTGTCCCAGTCTAAGAGCCAGGTTAGTCACTTTTTGCTTAGGAGGGTTCCCAACTGGGCGAAATTACCTGGAAGTATCTCCGTGGCAGCCATGACAAAAGCTGGTCAAATTCTGTAAATGCTTAGGAAAGGTGTTTCAGTGCTTCCTGTCTTATCTCCTTCAGCATAGGGTATGCTGGACCATACTTTAGGAATAACAATGGAAGTTAAGGTGGCAGAATTGGGTGGGAGGGATGCTGGATGGGCCCAACAACCACCGACCGGGAAGAGGGGTGACCATTTCTTGAATTGAATTGTATAGTTTGTACATCACGCCTGGCTGTAAAGGGTCCCAATCTATCTGGCACTGTATTGGTGGGGATGGTAAGGACACAAACAGCTCCTCACATTTATTCTTGACGTCATGTTATTTCATTGTGATGAAGGAAAAAGATATAGGACATAATTGTTTTGACTGTTTGACCACAGCTAGACATTTGCCCTCTGGCTGCCATATTGGACAATGGTGTGGCCATCCAGTTAATGTAGACTCTTGGAAGATTAGCCAATGAGCTAAAAGAGATCCAGATACAAATAAAAAATGTGCCACCTGCCGATCCTCTACTAATCACTGTTACCCCATTTAGGTTGGAGGCCGTCATTTCACTACTACAGTAGATGGACAGCTTTGTTTGGAGCAGTGATCTCTGTGGTGCTGATGTTCCTGTTCACCTGGTGGGCTGCTCTCACAACCTTCTGCATCATCTTCTTCCTGTTTGGATACGTCAACTACAACAAGCCAAGTAAGTTCACCAAGTCAGAGCCATATTATTTACAGAGGAAGAACCCTCTCTTACTTTTGTCTCTCATACTTGTGCGTGTGCTTTGGTATGCGCAGAGGTAAACTGGGGTTCGTCAGTCCAGGCGGGTACATACAACATGGCCTTGTCATACTCTGTTTCGCTGTCTGGCGTCGAGGATCATGTCAAGAATTTTAGGTGAGTGACCAAAGACCACAGTTATATCACGCATCGGTAATCCTAGTCTAGTCTATTTTTTAGCTTGAATTTGATCCCATACACATATCCCACGTGTTTACATCTAATCTGTTTTCTTTCAGACCGCAATGTCTTGTCCTGACTGGGCCACCAATTCAGCGACCAGCCCTAGTGGATTTTGTCGGGTCCTTCACCAAACACATAAGCCTCATGATCTGTGGAGACATAATCATGGTCAGTCATGCCATCTCAACAATGTTGCTCCTGAAAGGAAAATAGAGTGCCGATTCATATCCTTGTGTTTGAGAAAATATCCAGTTTTCAACATCCGTACAGCTGCTTTTTGTCTGACATCTTTTACAGGTTATGCTCAATGTCTTTAGCTTGCTTTTATATCTGTCCTTATATCCCATTGTCCCCTAGGAGCAGGACAGGCAGACTCGGCCGCAGGATACCACAGATTGGTTGGTGAAGTGGATGAACAAGAGGAAGGTGCGCTCTTTTTATACTCCTTTCAACGCAGACAGCCTCAGAGTTGGAGCTCGACACTTGCTACAGGTAAAACATCTTTTATTTGAGAAGCTGCAAGTGTTCAATAGTATAAGGCACATTTACTGGGAATTTATCTGGCTTCAGATTCTGTTTTAAAAGAACAGTGTGTTAGGTTTATGGGGGTTTAGTGGCATCTATATGTTTATTTAAATATCTAGAATGGTGGTTAGAAAACAATACTGCTCCACAATGTCAAATGTGTCAGGAGCCTGGGTCTGAGTCTTCTCCAGACTCTTCCATGTACTCCTACCATCATAGTCACTGGAGTCCAAAGACATGCTCTAAAGAGCCATCCAGTCCAAGACAGGCATGGAGAGAATGCTGTGCAGAATGCTGTGATATGTGTGGAGTGCATTGTGTCTGTCCATGAGACACTCAATGGTCTGGCACCTGCCACTCCAAACTCACTAATTCGCTGTGAATGCCAGCCAACTGCAACAGTTACCAGTAAACAATAAGTAACCTGTAAAGCCATATTTCTTGATTTACACACACCCAGCAATATTTATTTTCACACTCACATAAAAAGGTGTTGTGATGAGCAGAAAAGTTGGGCGAGGCCGTTTTTCCACCAAGGAGTGGTTTTGGTGCAAAACAAGTACTTGCAATCAATCCAGAATCCTGACAAAAAAACCCTAGTTTGACTGATCACAACCTGCTTAAGGTAGAGGTGAACGTTTTCAATTTTTCACCAATAAGGTTCTGGGTACCCCAACTTTCAGCAGCTGTCACAGATTTTCCTACAGGAGTTGAATTCAAATCTATCAAATCTTATTAGACACCTTTATGAGCACATTGATGAGGAAAGTTTTTGTTAAGGATCTTACTCCCAGAATGGCCAAATGTCTGATAATATTCCCTGACTAGAATTTGGTTTGTCTGTTCTGGGCTACTGTAGAAACATGGCGGTGCAACATGGTGATCGCCATAGACGAGGACCTGCTCCCTCTTACAGAACGGCTCATTCTAAATAACAAAAACACAACAAGTTTTATTTTCGCGTGATTATACACTAAAGAAAACATACTTATTATATTCCATGTCTGCCAACATATCCCCCTAAATCCTACACACTGGACCTTAAAGTTGACGAGAATTGATACGATGTCATCCTTGCCATTTATACTTTTTTATATTTATATTTCTTCCCATTTCTTTAGTACGCATCATCTCTTGGGTGCTAAATATTACTTTCGATAGAACATTCAATCATCCTGGGACTTTTTGGGGCTTTTTGTGTGTTTTTATTTGTATTTTCTTTAAAACCTTTTCTCTTAATTTGACATTTTTTCAAGGCTTCTGGTCTTGGAAAGTTAAAGCCCAACACTCTGGTCCTGGGCTTCAAGGCAAACTGGAGGGACAGTACTGCTGAGAGCATTGAAGATTATATCAACACCATATAGTAAGTGTAGTTAAAGAAAAGGGGAAACATTTTGTCAACTGTCTCCCACCTTAATTAACTCGTCTTCCCCTGTTGTTCTGCAGTGATACCTTTGACTCCAACTACTGTTTGTGTATCTTGCGGATGATGGATGGATTGGATATCTCTGACCAGTTTGATTTTGAAGGTTGGAAATGAAGACTTCATAATCTCTTTGAATTTTCTCTACATGCTTTTGTACAACTTGGTGTATTTATTCAACAAAAAAAAAATGGTGAAGGATGTAATGTCTGCCTTTCAGAGAACCAGGGCTTCGAGTCTGATGAATCTGTTGAAAATGATGACCAGCAGTCTCCTGAGAGGTTATCAGGTGAGCATGCGTACAGATTAGATCAGTGGTTCCCAACTGGTCCAGCCACGGGTCCAGATTTTTCCTTAGTCATAAGTAGTGATGGCCAAATGAAGCCTCACGGACCACTTTCTTTATTTTCTGACCCCACTAGATGGCACTCTTGGTTCAAAGATAAAGGCTGAAGGACTTGCAATGAAGTGTGCTTTCAAACCTTTGATGAACAGACAGCACCATCTGGTGGCTTCAGAAAATAAAGACAGTGGTTTATGAGGCCTCATTTGGCTATCACTACACACAACTTGAGTCCAAGTCATGTGACTTGAGTCCACACCTCTAGTAAATATAACTATTGCTCTGCACTTCATTCTTCCTCCTCTTGCCATTGCAGTTGATGACATCTCAGATAGAGGCGACAGTGATCAGATCAGGACAGTGTTTCAGAATGACCAGGGGAAGAAGACCATCGACGTCTACTGGATAGCTGATGACGGAGGTTAGATCTGAAAAAACAAGTACAATACACTGGTTGTATGTTGACTCTATATGTGTGATAATCAATATATGACATTTTAGTCTTTGTTACTGTAGTTTAGTACTATAATGGTCAGTGGACACAAGGAGGAGTGGATTGGACACTGAGGCGTGACGTTAAAATGCACATTGAACATAGCTCCTCTTTCTGAACTGCAGTATTTCTCTTCTCTTTTAAGGTCTGACTCTGCTGGTGCCTTACCTGCTCACCAGGAGGAAACACTGGCACCACAGTAAGGTCAGGGTCTTCATCGTAGGAGATGAACAAAACATGGAGGAAGGCCGCAACGAGTAGGTTTTCTCAGTTTTACCTTTTGGGATACGTAAATGATAAATAATAGTGAATAATACAAGTTACTGGTGAGCACAAAATGGCTCCCTATGGTGCTGGGTACGTCTTGTCAATAAGTCCTGTACTTTGTCTATTTTTTCTAAACTACAAATTTAACTCACAATGCATCTATTTGAAATTAAACGTCAATTAAGTAAACAGCAGTCAACGCTGACTTTTAGTGTCACACAGGACATTACCAGCAGTCTCACGGGTAAAAGTCTGGTGTCTGACCCATCCACCCTCCCTATGTGGACTTTCTTGCTGTTTAAACTAGTGATGGCCAAATGAGGCCTCATGAACCACTGTCTTTATTTTCTGAAGCCACCAGATGGCGCTGTCTGTTCAACAAAGGTTTGAAAGCACACTTCATTGCCAGTCCTTCAGCCTTTATCTTTAAACCAAGAGCGCCATCTGGTGGGGTCAAAACGTAAAGAAACTGGTTCATGAGGCTTCATTTGGCCATCACTAGTTTATACTATCTATGGAGTTGTAACACTAACCACCACCCACTACGTGGTTGTTGAACCAGGGAATTCATTAAGAGGTTGTAGTCATTTCAAACCTTTTCTGTGAGACCAGGTTGTTGTTTTTTAAAGTCAGATAGTAATATCTTAAATAACATGCATACATTTATCCATGCTGTTTAATTGAATGCTGGTAGATGTATGATGGAGCGTTTTCGGCAATACATAAATCTTTCAGAATATTTTTAGACTTACTCCAGTTTATGGATGCTTTTCTGTTGCAGTATATGACAGTCTGTGGAGACTGGTGTGCTGACACATTGATCGTTGTTTCTTTTAGGATGATTGCTCTGCTGAAGAGATTTCGTTTGGATATTAACGACGTTATAGTCATGACGGACAGTGAGAGGCGTCCACACGCCAAGAAGTATGTACAAAAAATCGTTGAATTCACTTTCATAGGTCACAACACGCATTGGAATCTGATCAGATACAGATACAGGTCGGTTTTAATCTCTATTAATAGGCTGTGTTTTTCATTGTTTTAGGTGTAGCTTTATTGTGAACAAACAAATGAAAAACCATTAAAGTTAGTATTTGAATTTTTTTGACTCTGGCTCCTCAAGTGGGGCTTTCCTAAAGGGCACCCTCATAAATTTTTCCACACACAAACAAATGATATAATCACATAAAAACTTACGGTTTAAAATAAGAAAAGTAAACCACTATGGACTTTTAAAGGGATAGTGCACCCAAAAATGAAAATTCAGCCATTATCTACTCACCCATATGCTGATGGAGGCTCAGGTGAAGTTTTAGAGTCCTCACATCACTTGCGGAGATCCCAGGGGAGAGGGGGTAGCAGCACAACTGCACCTAATGCAGGCTGACGGCGCCCCAGATTCAAACGTCCAAAAACACATAATTGAAACCACAAAATATCTCCATGACTGTGAGCGCGGTGCACAGAGAGGCATTTGGAGCTACAAGCTACCATGAGGCTAAAAACAGAGTTCAAATGATGTTGTTTTTCCAAACAACTTTTTATGTCGGGGCTTCAGGACACCTGGATCACTATGGACGAGCAGTATGGAGATATTTTGTGGTTTCAATTATGTGTTCTTGGACGTTTTAATCTGGGGCACTATCAGCCTGCATTAGGTGGAGTTGTGCTGCTACCCCCTCTCCCCTTGGATCTCGGCAAGTGCTTTGAGGACTCTAAAACTTCACCTGAGCCTCCATCGGCATATGGGTGAGTAGATAATGGCTGAATTTTCATTTTTGGGTGCACTATCCCTTTAACCTTAAGAGGTCTTCCAACCTTAAAAGACCAAGATTAGAGTTCTGTATTCTGTATTTGTGTCCTTCACCACATACTGACTTCTGTCCCTTTTGTTCTTGCTGTATCTAAGCCTGAGTAGGTTTGTGGACAGTGTTGCCCCCTTCAGGCTACATGATGAACAGCAGGAAGGCATCTCAGTGGAGGAACTGAGACAAAACGCCCCCTGGAAAATAACCGACAAAGAGTTTGAGGCCTTCAGACTTAAGGTGTGTGTGTGTGTGTGTGTGTGTGTGTACATGTCATTCATGTGTAACAACATGCTGTCCCTTCTGATGTCGCCCACTGTGAATAAACTCTGTCAGATGTCTCTAATTAATTTCCTCCCCTCACAGTCTGAAAGAAAAGTGAGGCTGAACGAAATCATCCGGAGGAATTCCCAACACGCTGCTCTCGTGCTTGTGTGAGTACAGAGTTTACATCATCATTTCAGTTCAGGACATGACAGCTTAATGAAATTATCAAGGCTCATTAGATTTACTGCACACTGGGCAGATTTAATACACATGTTGCAGTTTTCCATTGAGATCCTGAACCTCCTCATCAGGGGGATGCTCCCCTTCTTCGTTTTTAAGAGAAGTAATTAAAACTTTAGAGGATCATAATCTGGTAATGAATTAATCTGCGCATGCTCCAGTTCAAAATGACACCAAACGTTTCTATGGATGTCAGTTTATAAGACAGGGCAAAAATGTGGCCGCCACAGATGGTATGTTTCCAGAAAACTTATGGCCTCTTGTGGCAAGTTAAGGGGCGTGAGGAGTCAGCAGTCAATGACGGTATAAAACGGTCAGTAAAACAGTTTTTTTCAAAAGCTGTGAATCACTGCAACCACAAGAGGTCCTTCTCATCCACATACACACACAACCAAGCACACGGAGGGGTTAATAGCACCAGGGGTGGGCTGGGGTTGAAATTCAGCCCGGGAGCTTGATTTGGAGAGGCCTTTTTTCCGATCGCACGACAGACACAAGTGGAACCGTAATTTCACTTTATTTGCAGTATAAAAACAATCTAATATTATTAAACACAACCCACACAGTAGAGTGTATATACATATATAATAATATATATACAGAATATAATATAATTCTATGCAAAGACCTATTGCCAACCCGGTCCTGTACCTGGCACTGTTTTTTTGGTGGTTCCTGCTCCACTTTCCTCCTTCTTCTCCTCCTCTTCTTCCTCCTTCTCCTCCTCCTCTTCCTCCTTCTTCTCCTCCACCTCCTCTTCCATCTCCTCCTCCTCCTTCTCCTGTCCCTCCTCATCTGTCTCTTCCTCCTCCTCACTCCTATGACTGGCATTATCCTGTCCCTCTGCATCAACTCCGCGACTGACACTGGCCTCGTCAGCTAATAATAACAATAACAGCAACAATGATAAACGTTATAGCAAAGAATTCACAGTGTTAGAACACAAATACAATATAAAAATCAACATAACAAAAGCGCCACACACACACACACACACACACACACACACAGTAAATGAATTACTCACTTTAATGTATTTTTCTTGAGCTGGTAAAAATGGCTATATATTAATGTAGAAACAGAACACAGCTGTATAGCCTATATATTCAAATATTATCTTTTTAACTTTGAACACAGACTCTCTCCTGAAATAGGCTATGTTTTCTTTTGCAATAAAGAAATTTGTGCGTTTTTCTGGTCAGCCAGTATGGATTTTATTTTTAATTGATAAAGCAGATTAATGATTTATGCACGTATGGTGTAACATTGCTGATAGGCTACCTTTAATGTTCTGTGTGCCCTGAACACATCCAAAAACACAAACTAGAGGTCTCAATGGACCTGAAAATTACAACCCGACCCTGCGGGTGTTTAAGCCCAGACCCGACGCAGCCGACACACCAGCATTAGCCTAATTGTCTGCCCGAAAAAAAGGAGGCCCGAGGCCCGACCCGGCCCGAGTCATTTGCATATTTTTTATCCCCCCTTTATATGCAAAATATTAGATTGACCCAGTCTGATGTTCCACTCTATGCCACTGCCACCTGCAGCTGCGAGGGCAGGCTGCTGCGCTCAACCACGGCTGCATTTTATGTGGTAAAAAAACGTTCTGACCACCGGCCGGTTCGGCCTGGAACAGACCGGCTGTTAGGGAATACTCCCAAACCTCCCTATGGCCAGCCCGCCCCTGAATAGCATATAGTATTTGCAAGGATGCATTACTGAATGGGCCTGCCAGGCTGTGGGCCCAGGTAGTGATGGCCAAATGAGGCCTCATGAACCACTGTCTTTATTTTCTGTAGCCACCAGATGGCGCTGTCTGTTCAACAAAGGTTTGAAAGCACACTTCAATGCAAGTCCTTCAGCCTTTATCTTTAAACCAAGAGCGCCATCTGGTGGGGTCAGAAAATAAAGAAAGTGGTTCATGAGGCTTCATTTGGCCATCACTAGGCACAGGCCCCGGGGCCCAAAGTTTCAGGACGCTCTCTGACCTTCACCTGTAAAATGTCAATGAAATTAAGACATACTGAGGAAGAGACTTGAAATAACCACAAGGAGACAAACTGACCTAAATTAGGCACAGAATGACCTCAAAGAGACGATACGAGAGAGAAGATATGAATTTACCTCAAGGTGACACGATATAACCTTGAATAGAAACAAAATGATCTCAAACAGATACAAAATGGATTCAGAGAGACACAAAATGACCAAAAGAAGATATTAAATGACCTCAAAGTGACACAAAACAACCACAGGGAGACACAAACTGACTACAGAGAGACAAACAATGACCCAAAAAGACATAAAATTTCCTCAGTGAGACACAAAACGAATACAGACAAACACAACTTGACCAAAAACAGACATTAAATGACCTCAAAGAGACACAAAATGACCTAAAAAGACACCACATTAATACAGAGAGACACAAAATGACAAAAAAAAAAACACTAAATTACCTCAATGAGAAACAAAATGATCTCCAAAGAAACACAAAACAACCACAAGGAGACCCAAACTGACTACAAAAAGACACAAACTGACCTCAAAGACACATAAAATGACTTCAATAATGCAAAATTACCTCAAACAAAAATGACACAATGTGACCTTTAATTGACACAGCAGGCATGAATACAGGCCTCTCTCTCAGCTTCAGGAGATGAAAATGATGTCCACAGGGATGCAAAACAATACACAGATATGGTCTCTTTGTATTCGCTACAAACCACAGCATGCACTCATTTGACTTTTTCCTCGTAAGTCATGTAAGAGCAGTTTTTGTGCTTGTCATGCAGACTTGTCATGTACATGTAAATGTTTTTCCAGGAGCCTTCCTGTGCCACACAGCGACTGCCCCAGCGCTCTGTACATGGCCTGGCTAGACACTCTGACCTGTGGCCTCCACTGCCCTGCGGTGCTGATACGAGGAAACCAGCAGAATGTGCTCACTTTCTACTGCCAGTGAATCCTGGATCCTATTTTGAGACACTTAATATAAAGCCACACAAACCTAATGAGTTAAAAAATGTTTGTGCAAGGACCCCGCTGACGAGACCTGGATGGATCTACAACCTGGAACAAAAAGTGATACAAGCGCACCCAGACCCAAAAAGAATAAGTTTCATCCAAGTAGTGAAGTACACAGACTGTGTTGTCCTGGGCTGTTCACAGGTTCCAGCCTTGCAACAGCCAGTATGTGTCCATCAGCAGCTGCAGGCACTGCAAATCTGACTGCACCTAAAACCAACATGAGGTGACTTCAGAAGGTGTTGACCCTCCGTGAGCCTCCAGGACAGCTTCCCAGTCCCCCTTAAATTGTCAGTTGAGTGGAGAAGGCCTTAGCATATTAGCCATAGCTTAATAGCATCATTTAATACATTTGTGTGGGAGTATCTACATTTGTTATGCTTTTCTAGTCCTTTATTCAGGTTTTTATTTTTATCTTTCACCTGTCTATGTTTATATATATATGTACTGTAAATATACATATGTATGCATTATAGTGCCGTTAAGGAAAACTGAAAACTGACCATATGAAATGATCTAAGAAAATTAAATGAAAATCAGAAATTAATGAAAGAAACGTAAAAATATAAAAGAAACACAAACACAGGATGTGTCTGCAATCACTCCCAATTTACTAAATTGTGTGCATACATGTGATATTTTCCCAGAAATTCTCTCCTTGTCAGAACTAAATGAACAGTTCATTTAACGGATTTAATCACTGTCTTTCCAGCCCATTCTCATCCGCAGGTTGTCAAATACCAACTCTTTGTCATGCCCTATGGCGTTTGATATCGGCACCAAATTTATTGTTTCTTATTTGTGAAATTAAAGTAAATAAAAGCTTTGTTTCCACTGAGGGAAATGGTTTCAGCTTACAAAAATAGACAGGAGGGCTGCGTCACCGCGACGTGTAGTTACATTTCTTGGGAGGTGCATATGAGGCTATGGCGTAGGGTACGGCGTAGCCTCTACATCAACACAGAGCCTACGCCACAGGCACAGTGTTGATTCGACAGAGAAGTATAAATCCCGCTTAAGAAGCTCCTGGGCATCATTGTTTTCCCACTTTGCGGACATTTTTGGCAACTGTTATTCTTTGAGTTAGCTGCCAACTGCTGCGAGTTGCTTTTTAAAACTCCCAGTGGTTGGTCGCAGACATAACACATTGTCAAAACATCACACTTGTCCTGCCCATGGTCCCGTCCTGCCGGCTGTCCCTTTCACACAGACATCACTCCAGTGCTGTTACTACCTCCACTGTCAGCTTAAAGGCTTAACTTGGTCTCCCCTTTCCATGATTGTACCTTTTTTACAGAATGGCAAGGCGGCGTTCCAGCACAATATTCCCACCTTGAACAGGGAGTATAAAGTGGCTAATGTGTTTCAGCTGTGTGTCACATAGAGATCCTTAATGGTGTGCATCATTATGAGGAGGCATTGGTATCTGATGACCTGGGAATGAGAACAAGTTGATCTGTTTCTGGGAGAAGTCTGGCACTAATTCTAATAGTTCCAAAGCAAGTGCTCTTAAAGGAGAAGTCCCGTATTTTGCACTTTGAGCCCCATTTCTGGGTTGTTTATAATGAAATAGAGTGGTTAAGACCAAAATTTTGATGATTGCTCCGTTGATGTGGCTTTCCCCTACCTGGCTTAACAATGCTGCTTATGGCCATGTGTGAATCTGTCCTAAAACTACCCTAAACGTTCGTTTTCAAAACCATGAAACTCACCGAGTGGTCAGTGGTGTTCATTGATGTCCTGACATAAAAATCATAGCAAACTGTGGTTTCCGTGATGATTTATTTGACATTTTGTGTAACCCATTGGCTTTCTATAGGAAGCCTCATTGTCCATTGGTAATAATCTGCCTCTGGAAATGGAAAGGCGGTTGTTTACGACAAGGTTGTAGTCATTGTAGTCTTTTAGCTCAGCGAAAGTGCCAGCTCGACAGTGCTGTGTGCGCTCCTGGAAGAAGAACGAGAACAAAAGAAAACATTTTTTAATAAGTTTAAACAACTGCACAATGCATTACTCGCGTGTAAACAACCTTCGCAGTATGATGCCTCTGAACACAACGCCAGCCTTCTTCTTCTGCTTCTTCTCTGTGTCCCATTACATTGCAATGGTTTCCTGCCGGACCGTGGACCAGCTCTTTACCCTCGCCAGGGTGCTGGAGGGGGCATGGGAGTTCGCTCAACCAGTCAACATGTGTTTTGTGGATTTGGAGAAGGCTTACAACCGTGTCCCCAGGGGCATCCTGTTGGGGGTACTCCAGGAGTATGGGGTTGGTGGCCCTTTGCTAAGGGCCATCCAGTCCCTGTACCGAAGGAGCACGAGTCTGGTTCGCGTGGCTTGCAGTAAGTCGGATCTGTTCCCGGTGAGGGTTGGACTCCGCCAGGGCTGCCCTTTGTCACCAGTTCTGTTCATAACTTTCACAGACAGAATTTCTAGGCGCAGCCGAGGGGTGGAGGGTGTCAGGTTTGGTGACAGGAGGACCTCGTCCCTGCTATTTGCGGATGACGTGGTCCTCCTAGCTCCATCGAACAGTGACCTCCAGCTCTCGCTGGGACGGTTCGCAGCCGAGTGTGAAGCGGCTGGGATGAGAATCAGCACCTCCAAGTCTGAGGCCATGGTCCTCAGCCGGAAAAGGGTGGATTGCCCACTCCAGGTCGGGGGGGAGGTCCTGCCTCAGGTGGAGGAGTTCAAGTACCTCGGGATCTTGTTCACGAGTTAGGGTAGGATGGAGCGGGAGATTGACAGGCGGATTGGGGCGGCGTCAGCAGTGATGCGGACGCTTAACCGGTCCGTTGTGGTGAAAAGGGAGCTTAGCCAGAAAGCGAAGCTCTCGATTTACCGGTCGATCTATGTTCCAACCCTCACCTATGGTCATGAGCTCTGGGTAGTGACCGAAAGAACGAGATTGCGAGTACAAGAGGCCGAAATGAGTTTCCTCCACAGGGTGTCTGGGCTCAGCCTTAGAGATAGGATGAGGAGCTCGGACATCCGGGAAGGATTTGGAGTAGAGCCGCTGCTCCTCCACATCGAGAGGAGCCAGTTGAGGTGGTTCGGGCATCTGGTACGGATGCCTTCCGGACGCCTCCCTTGGGAGGTATTTCGGGCATGTCCAACCGGGAGGAGACCTCGGGGCCGCCCCAGGACGCGCTGGAGGGATTATATCGCCCGGCTGGCCTGGGAACGCCTCGGGGTTCCCTTGGAAGAGCTGACGGAGGTGGCTGGGGAGAGGACTGTCTGGGCTTCTTTGCTGAGGCTGCTGCCCTCGCGACCCGGACCCGGATAAGCGGAAGACGACGAGACGAGACGAGACGAGACGAGACGAGACAGTTTCCTGCCGGTTGGCGACACCCACGTAAAGGAGCATTATGGCCATCAAGTGGGCTGGAGTGTATAACGCTTCAGGGTCAAATGAACGATCAAGCGGAAGTTTACACACGGGTGTGAGGCAGCTGAAAAAATAGTTCCACAATCGAGATGAATAGCGAAAACACGGATGGAAACCACAGTTTGCTACGATCAACTAACACACTCGGTGAGTTTAATGGCTTTAAAAACGATCGTTTAGGGT
This sequence comes from Epinephelus lanceolatus, assembly GCF_041903045.1. Taxonomy (NCBI): domain Eukaryota; kingdom Metazoa; phylum Chordata; class Actinopteri; order Perciformes; family Serranidae; genus Epinephelus; species Epinephelus lanceolatus. Next base: position 16,845,015 of record NC_135755.1, read on the forward strand.
GGTTTTAGGACAGATTTACACATGGCCATAGACAGCATTATTAAGCCAGGCAGGGGAAAGCCAAATTCTCTGAAAAGGAGCAGTCGTCAAAATTTTGGTCTTAACCACTCTATTTCATCATAAACAACCCAGAAATGAGGCTCAAAGTGGAAAATACGGGACTTCTCCTTTTAAGGTTAGTGTAGGTGTCCCGCAGGGGTCTTGTCTTGATCCTCTTTATTTTGTGAAACGAACATCTCAAAACGTGATTGTTTTTGTACAATTATTATTTAATAGAACTGAGATGCTTATAAATATAATTACTAAATAATACAGGTTAATTAGTAATAAATGTCAGTCATGTTGTTTGAGTGTCCTAGTTATGAGTATGCCATTTATGCTATACATTGCTCTCAAAAGTTCACACAATAAAACGTTAAGTAGTATCCATAACATGCACTGCTTTCTTCTAACAGTCCTACAATGCAACAACTCACATTTTATAGATGCATAAATGAACAGTTGTGCAACAAATCACATCATTATCATTGATAATAGAAAAAAGATTATTAATAAGTGCCCCAAATCTTGTGTGTCTACTATCCAGGAAGTAGTGAATGGGTGTGTGAGGGAGTGATTTCGGACATAGACCTAGTTTATCTCTTCGAAATATTCGTTTCATTCAATATTCCCTGTATGTGTAATCATTTTAAAAAGAAGATAATGTTCAGCATTTACTGCAAAAATGACTTGGAGAAATGTAACACAGAAGTGTAATGATAACTTGTACTTTAATGTAATGTTAGCAATGTAGTTACCGAGCCATTTTTACATGTGACATTGCACTTGATAATTGTTCCTGCTGGGTGCAAAGCCTAAACATGCAGGAATTTTGCTTTGATAGTAGTTAACTAATACAACCAATACATGGTTTTGTTTTGTTTTATAGTTGCATGACTGTTTCACTGCGAAATGTCGTGACTGTTCATATAGCCTGTGAGTTAGTTCTTCTTAATGTAGGTCATGAGATGTCTCAGCTGTGTCTGAAATTTGAATCCTTATAAAATTAAATAAATAAGGGCAAATCATTGCTGACATGACAGTAGTCCTAATTAACAGTGTACAATTATCTTTGAGCCATTGAGTCACATGAAGGAAAATCAATATTTACCCTTTAAGTGTCTCGATTTTCTTTTAAACTTCATTAATCTGCACCATTTGTACAGGCTGTATTTTGGATAATGTACATTTTACCTGCTTAAAGGTGCAGTGTGTATGATATAGGGGGATATAATGGCAGAAATAGAATATAAGTATGTTTTCTTTAGTGTATAGTCAGCTGAAAATAGAGTCATTGTGACAATGAGCCGTTTTTATCTATATAGGGAGCAGGTGTTTGTTCATGGAGATGTTGCACCACTGTGTTGTTAAAGTAGCCCAGAACAGACACACTAAACACTGGCTCTAGATAGGGCCATTTGCGTTGACGCAGGAGGCCCTGTGGTGAACCTGGTCTCACTGTACAGAGTCGTCGAAATCCAGTGCTTGAGCAGTGACTTGCAGCATCAGAAACCAACAAAAAAATAAGCGTCCTTTCAAGCAACTCTTACCTTTCTTGCATTTCACAAAATTTGAACACCCACAACTCCCGCCTCCCTCCAAAGTCCCATCCCCCCTCCTCCATTATGTCCTCATTACGTCTATGATAGACGTAGGCATTGGCAAGGTAACATTAGATATACGGAAGAGGAGAGCAAGTGTAACGTTACGACCAAGACAGTCAAGCGCAACCCTGGAGTTTTAAAACTCAACCGGAGTCAGTGATGACTGATGAGTTTTAGGGTAAAGGGTACAGTGCTAACGTTAATGTTAACGTTATTAGTAAGTGGAAACACACAAGGAAGATAACGTTGATGTTTCAGAGGCTACGCTACAGTAGGCTAACATTAGCCATTAGCAACTGGATGCTATGTTGTCATATATAATGTTATGAACTGAACTGAACTTCTTCATTTGTCATTTTTATGAGCAGCATAAAACCGAAATGACATTTTGCATACCCCAAGCAAACAGAAACAAAACATATTTGCGCAACATATAAGAAAGAACATATAGTGCAATAGTAAGATAAAAAGGGTCGACATTTCACAGTCAAAATCTCCACATCCTGAGAGCAGAACTGGGAGATCCTCTTCACATCACAGCACCATGAATTGTTTGTGTATACACCACAGAGCTTAGCAGATGATGCAGCTGTTCTGTCTGCTCTGTGTAGTGTTAGCCCCGTTAGCTCAACACCAGAGTCTGATATGTTACCATTCATCCATGTCTCAGTGAACACAAGGATGCAGCAGTCCCTCACTCCTAGGTGAGTGGATCTCCACAGTCGGATGTAATCCATTTTCGTGACCAGCGAGCGGACGTTCGCCAGAAGGCTGCTGGGAACAGCTGGTCTGATGGGGTTAGCTCTAGCCTAGGTTAGCTCTGAGCCTAGAGCTAACCCCCCTGCGCTTCCCCCGGTCCTGCGTCCTGTTACAGCGCTGCCGCCGTCTCCCCGTCAGGACAGCTCCAGACAAAACCATGCTCATCTCAGGGCTAGCTCGACTTAGCAGGCTAAGCTTGCTATACATCCTGAGCTCTCTCAGTTGTACCGTTAGATCTCTGCAGTGGTTTCTAATGTCTGTTAGAAACTTGGGGGGGGATGTTACGCGAGTGGTTACGTCAGTTGGAGGCCTCGACATGGGGAAGACAGACAGGACAGGAAAAAACTCCGACAAATCATTGTATTAGGTCCGAATGCAATGATTGGTCGGAGTTTTCTTAAAACCATATGAGAATTGTATAATGATGAGTTTTTATCTCTGGTGGAATTCACTTACATTTTAGTGTGCCATCAGCGTATTGATAGCATTTTAACCTAAACAAAGAAAAGTAAGTGTTACTTAATGTTGGCATGATATACTGCAAGTTGGCATTATAGTTTAACGTCAGGGGTTAACGCGGCAGGACAAGGACGAAAGTTAAGGCGGCGAAAGTCCGTGTGGGATGGGGGTGGTGGATGCGTCCAACAAACACCGACTTTCACCCAAGAGAGCGGTGTTGGTGTCCTGTAAGATTCTAAAGCCAAACCCTTTTCTTTTTCCTAAACCTAACCACTTCTTTTTGTTGCCTAAACCCAACCATCTGTGTTTGTTATTGAAGGAAAAAAAAACGTCAGTTTCGCAGTGTACTGACATAGTGAGTTTATTTTGAAAGAGACTGTATGTAAACATTAAAATAGAGTGTATCTTGAAAGAAGAGAACTTGACACGGTGTCCCAGAACGTCAACAACCAACACACCAAGGGTACCTTGTACATCGTATGTGGACATGGAAAGTCAATGACCAAAACGTCAATATGTGACGAGGTCGGCGTGCGAATATGTTGCTGTGGCAGGAGGACGCTGAGAGGAGGACTGCTCCAGCCCAGTCTTCTTGCAGTCGTACACGGAGCAACTTCCTGCTCTTAAGTTTAATCGGTGCACTGTCAAGTGCTTCATGAGATTTATCATATTGCCGGTCTTCGCAGCAATTACCGACTCGCAATTACTGCATTGCGCGCTGTTGGTGAAATGTAGCCACACTTTTGATCTTCTCAACATCTTTTACACTTAACGTAGTTACACGATAGCCTCTAAAAATACAATGCATACACGTGGGCGTAACATTTGCCATAACCTAGTCTTTTTCCTGGATACCTTGACACAGCCAATCACGAGCACTTGTAGATACTGGCACATCATGCATACTACATGCTTACTGGCTGACTGACATTGATGAGATTGACCCCTTAGGTTTTGAAATTCGGTAGCCTACTGAACAACAAGACGTCTTTTGATACTCGATGTTATTAAGACATTTCAACTGGTGCCAAAATAGTATCAAACTTTAATACCCAGCCCTAGCGTTTTCGCATTTTGGCGTCGGCCAACATAGTTGCAGCCTCTCTGCTATGAGAGTGTCGGAAAAAGGCAGATTTTTTTTAACTTGAGACTGCTTTATTTAATTTTTTTTTTTTTACACTAAACAAAGCAGAAGAATACCTCTTGTCAGTCACCAGGTCCACCTGTTTTGGAGAGGAAGAGAATGATTCAGCTACCGGTAAAAAACTCCTGAATGTCTGGATCTGAAGTTATTCGAGAATAAAGGTGAGCACTCATTAGCAGGTGCTGGGCTAGCGGCCCATCTCCGACATGCCAAACACTGTCAGAATAACACTGATTTGTGACGTGAAACAGCTTTATTCAGTCTTTTTACTGGTTTAGGTCACCGGGTCTGTTTGTTTTGGAGAGGAAGAGACCTCTGCGGATAATTTGGCTCACACTAAAAACCTCCTGAACAATGAACACTGGAGGAATCCTAACCAGTAGAAGCCACTGGTTGCACTCTGAAAGACGCCACTAAATCCACCTGAATCTTCAACACTGGATGTTTCTTATTATGATGTGGTTGATTTCCATAATATTAAAATTATCCTAAGGGATGACAGTGTACTCTTGTCAACAGTGGAAGGTGTACTGGGTATGATAAAGATCTGACATCTCGTTGTTTTGTTATTCAAATGTTGACATCAGTGTGCCATGAGAGCGAATGAACAGGATTAATATAGCACTGTGAGCAGTCCTCATCAGCACAGAGGGGAGAGACATCGGAGCAGAGTGAAGCCGGGGAGAGCACGAATCGGAAGATGTAAGTTCAGACTTTGAGATTTAATGTGTGTATACAGAGATGGACAGTATATTTAGCTCTTATATTCAGCTCCACTGCATGTAAAATGTAATTTATCTAAGGAAACTGTTTGCATCTTAAAATATTTTTGGATACTAACTTGACATTTGTTGTGACTGAGGAATGTTTTAACTAGCTGAACATTTTTTTTTAAATTTGCGATAAAAATGAGCTCATTGCGTCTGGGCTGATATCTTTTAAATAGATCTTAAATCTGCTTTGTGTTTAAGCACTCTCACACTCAAGACTGCTGAATATCAGCGCGGCTGTGATGCAGTCATAGGAATGAGGCTGCAGGCCATGTGTTGAAGATTATCAAAGCCGTGCTGATATTCAATACAACAGCACGACCAGGCCACCCAGAGGAAAGGAAGATTCAAAATACGATCTCTTCTTTGTCCGGTCTGTTTCTCCTAGACACCACCAAGCTCAAAATAACAGCACTGAGAGATTTTGACCATTCTCTCATACTTTGTAAATTCAGCCAGATCCTACAAATGCTCTTTTTTTTAGTTCTCACAGCAGTAATCTGTATTTGTCTGAAATAATTAACTCTTGGGATAACACTAGGATACCCAAAGTACTTGATTGGCTTATAAATGAGCTGGCACAATTTCAGAAATGTGTCTCAGTGATCAAATTAGGTCTCAACTCTGCATTTTATCTGCTGATTTAGTCTTTTGCTTTAGAAAATCAAATCTGAACTGGACTTTCCCTAAGGTTAGGGTTAGGGTTATATGACATTTTGACACGTATAAGTAAAATAACGTCTTGTGTTCACGTCAAACACAGTTTAAACACAATTCATGTACTTTAACAGTATCAGAAATAGACTAAAATGTGCCTTGCGCTCCCTTTTTGCCTCATGCTCAGCCATGTCTGTTGATGTCCCTGATGTTGTGGGACTCTGTGATTGGCTTATGGACATCCAATAAAATAAGTCTGTGCACTTGGGTGGAGTCGGATGACAGTAATTATGGACCTCCTAGAAAAGCTATGTCCATTGGAGTGGACGAAGGATCTGAAGGGGTTAACTCAAACGCTATTTGCGGAAACATGTTTGCATGTTCTCTTATCAGCTCATAGGAATGCCTCCAGTTAGTTTTGACCAAATTACGTGGTCAAAACTAACTGCTGTAGAATTTTCTTTTAATTTCAATGCAGTGTTTCTAGTATTGATCACACATATAGCCCATAAAAATATGACCAAGCATATCTTTCTTAACTTTGGCAAGCTCACTCAGGGCTGTGTCATGCTTACGCAATGGACCAAATAAGGCTTCAGAAAAGAAAAAAAAACTTAGGTAGTAATCGATTGAAGATAATACCAATCCAAGATGAAGGGAAAGCAACCTTGAGCATTGAATACAGAATAAAGAGAGTTTAAAGGGACAGAAAGGGGGTAATAAAATAATTAATTAAATAAAACATGACATGTCCATCCTTTTTGTTCAAATAATTATGACAGAATTTGTAATTCTTAATACATTGTAAAATAATCCAAAGAAATGTTAAGACAGAAATGTTAGTATGATGTGCATGTAAGTATTAGGGGGAAAACTGAGAACCTATTCTTTAAGGTATCGCGTGGCTTACAGACAGGGAAATACATTAAAACACTTAAAAATGTATTTAGCATCCTTCTCAGTAGTGATGGCTGAATGAAGCCTCAGGAACCACTGTCTTTATTTTCTGAAGCCACCAGATGGCGCTGTCTGTTCAACAAAGGTTTGAAAGCACACTTCATTGCAAGTCCTTCAGCCTTTATCTTTAAACCAAGAGTGCCATCTGGTGGGGTCAGAAAATAAAGAAAATGGTTCACGAGGCTTCATTTGGCCATCACTGCTTCTCAGTAACCCAGACAGAGAACCTTGAAAAGTGCTTTCTACCTGCTTTCTTGTGAAACCCAAGTTTAAAAACATGAGTGTTGGCGCCCAGAACGTTATAAACATCCAACCATTAATAACTGTATAATAACAATAATAATACTTGTATTCTGTCTCAGTAGACTTCGGCAGTGGGACTTGTAAGTGTTCAAATATATTTCTTTATTTATTTGAATATGAAGACAAGCTGTTAAATCCATTGTGTTTGGTTCACAGCACACTGAAATATCAGTTTCATCTAACAGAGCAAAGATGCAGTGGAGTCTGTTTCTGCTCCTTCTGATGGGTAAGTGGATCATCTTATCACATATACAGCAGTGCTGCTGCTGCTGCTGCTGCTGCTGCTGCTGCCATGAAATGATTTCACTTAAAGCTCATTCTTATCATGAAATAAAGAGCAAATCATCCAGAAACTCAGAAATCTAAGTGAATAAAGAGGCGTGGAGTAAGTAGTAGGTGTGTACTCATGATGTTGATTTCATGCTGTCTGCTCCATCACTGCAGTATTTCCTCTGTTATTAGGTCAGTGTTCCTTCTTCATGTGTCACCTCCATGAGTACCACTTTGTTAAAGAGGAGAAGACCTGGACTGAAGCCCAGCAGTACTGCAGAGAGCATCACACTGACCTGGCCACAGTGTCTAACATGACAGACATGGAGAGACTCTGTGACTCTGCACAGAATCAAGATGGAGCCTGGATTGGGCTTTACAGCTTGTCTCAGAGGTATGACACATACGCAGTGTAACTGGAACTGTGATGTGTGAGGGTTACAGCAGATTGTGATAGAAATAAAGGGATGGAGTCTGCTCAGGTGCTCTTTTTAGCCCTCTTGGGTGCGCTCGGCCTGACAGAACTGTTTGGGTACACTGGAATGGATGGTGGCCGATATAAGATCTAATGTTTTCATATAATGAGCATTATTTATGGTCTTTTTAGGGGCCTTTACAATAATGGCAGAACTGTAATTCTCACCCTTATCTTTGGTGTCTTCATATTGTGACTCAAGGCCGACTGTGGACACCTCAGTGCAACTAACCAATCATCCCCATGTTGTATGATAGTGTGCCAGCTACTGAGCCTTTTGACAAGTGCAGACCAGATTTCACTGCAGAGGGTTGTAGCCAATGATATGACGTGATATGACACTGTGATTTGTCCTCTTTTTAACCTCCTTGCAGCACCGCAGGAGAAGACAACAGGATGTGGCACTGGTCTCTGCCAGGAGTGGAGTTCAATGTTACTAATACAAAATGGGCTCCAGGTGAACCAAATGATGTTGACTCTCCTGAAAACTGTGTGTGTATACGTAATAACTCATGGCTGGACTTCCACTGTACAGAGCATAAGCCTGCCTTCATCTGCTACGATGGTGAGAATATGTTTCTTATAACCCAACTACTCACTGAATCACATATATACATACTAATGCTATTCATAATATTGAGTTATCCACCATATTTTGCCAAAATGCTGCCAATATCTTGACTGGAATACAAATAAATTAGTTAATGTTTCACAGGTACATAGTAATAATAATAATGATAAGAGTAATTATCAAACAGTCTTTTATGAAACTATACCACTTGACAAAATGTGTATTTCCTTAAGACATGGTGATGTAAGTTTTGTCTGTTTATCCCACAGAAAGGAAGCAATCCAACAAGACATTCCATCTGATTGAAGACACGATGAGCTGGCCACAGGCTCAGAGCTACTGCAGAGAACATCACACTGACCTGGTCAGTGGAGACCAACAGTTAGAGGACGACGAATTCAAGAGAGAGAAGTCAGACAGGGAGGTGTGGATCGGCCTGTTCAGAGATTCCTGGAGGTGGTCAGATGGGAGCAATCACTCTTTCAGATACTGGAAGTCATTTAAAGTTGGAGATGACGACCAGTGTGCTATGACTAAGTTAGATGATGATGATAATAAGAATGGAAAATGGAGAGCAGACAAATGTGACCATCAAAAACCCTTCTTCTGCTATAATGGTGAGTTTTGCAAAGGTCCGTCTCAACTGTTTTCTCCTATTGGAGTATCACTGTAAAACCAGCCTGAAGATCCAGCTGATTTTACAGTGTTTATGTTCTTTATTTATTTATTTGTTCCTTTCTTGAAAAGCCTGCAATGAAAAGTTTGGTTTTGTTTGCAAATTTTATTTCTAAGTAAAAAGTGCCATAACTAAATCAAACTGGGCTGAGTAAATCACTTGACAGAGTGAACTTTGTGTAATGAAAATAGCGGAGGCTCTCTGAGGCCCCTCATGCCCCCTACAAGAAGCACACAATGGTTCAGTTGGCCCCTGCACCTGGATTCCTCTCTAAAGGCAGCTAAAGCAAAGAGAGTGAGTGAGTGACAGCTCATGTTGCTGCTGGAGCGCGACTGTCATCATGTCTTTACCCAAAAAGTGCAAATCAGGCTTTCAAAAGAAAAAAAGGAAAGGGAGAGAAAACAAGCTGAGGGAAAAAACAGGATCATAATTAAGCGTCAGTGCTACAATGTTGTGAGGTTTGTATCTATCAACAGTCAACTAGCAAAGCTTCACATCATGAACCATATATGAGCCTCTGTTTCAGGAACAACCACAAAGAATGAAACAACAGCAGGTCCCTCATCATCCACTGTTACTGAGGACAAGACACAAGGTGAGCTCATGAAGAAGCTACTACAAGTGAAGCAATCATGTGACATCGAGGTTTCACAGATCTCATGGTAAAAACATTATTCCAATTTTAAGATTATAGTGATCAATGAGGCGGGATCTAATTAAAGTATGATCTATGTTTCTATTTTTCACTTTTACATGGTTACCTTGTGTTACTTATATGTAGTTTTTCAGTGTCTTACTGGTGTGTTCTAGTCAGCTGTTTAAGCTGTTTAAGAATGGATTAACCCTTTGAAACCTGAGCAGACTGACTTGATTTCTTACAGAATAAATGGGAAGAAGGCAATGAGCAACCAAAGAAAAAATGACCCAAAAATATTCAAGAAATTGGTTAAAAAAAAAAAAAGAAAGAAAAATAAAATTTAAAACAAACAAACAAGAAAATGACCTGGAAGAAATTCTAGGATTTCTGTACCACTTTTTAAAAATAATTTCAGATTTTTTTTTGCAATTTGGGGGCCATTTTCTACCATGTCTTTTCCCCCATGTTTTTTCAAAGGAACTGCACCAAGTTGCTCAAAGGTTCAAAGGTTCAAATACTTGTGAAAGGCGTCAAGAAAAGTGATGTGTGTTGCTTAGATTGGAAGCTGTCATATATTTGAATTAAAAAGAAATAAATCAGCATCATAGCAACACTGTCATGTGACATTATCTAATAATATTACCCAGCAAAGCTTCACATCATGAACCATATATGAGCCTCTGTTTCAGGAACAACCACAAAGAAAGGAACAACAGCAGGTCCCTCATCATCCACTGTTACTGAGGACAAGACACAAGGTGAGCTCATGAAGAAGCTACTACAAGTGAAGCGATCATTTGACATCGAGGTTTGGCAGATCTGGCAGTAAAACAGTTCAGCTTTGGAGCAATATTTAGCCCCTTTAACCTGAGCAGATTGGCTTAATTTCTCACACAAACATGGGAAGAAGGCAAAAAGCAACCAAAGACAAAATGACCCAAGAAATTGGTAAATTAAATACAAACATACAAGGAAACGACCTGCTCATTGCCTTTGTTTCCCCATGTTTGTCAAAGGAACTGCACCAAATTGCTCAAAGGTTCAAAGGTTAAAATAGTTGTGAAAGGCGTCTGAAAGCAGCACAAGATAATCATCATCATAGCAACACTGTCATGTGTCATTATCTAATAATATTACCCAGCAAAGCTTCACATCATGAACCATATATGAGCCTCTGTTTCAGGAACAACCACAAAGAAAGGAACAACAGCAGGTCCCTCATCATCCACTGTTACTGAGGACAAGACACAAGGTGAGCTCATATTGTTGAAACTGAAAGTTCTTCCCAACAATCGTTTGTATCAGTTTCAGCTGAGAGAAGTTTAGCAAGACTATCATCAAGTAGTGTGTTTTATTGTATGTTAGGCTGTAAGCTAAAAAAGATTCAAAAGGTGTGTGAGACAGACATGGATCAGAGAGGAGGGGAAGGGGGGCCACAGAGACTGCTTTTGCATAGGACCCAGAATTAGATGCTGCAGCCCTGTTTTTAACACACATAAAGATATTTGATATTGGCACCAGACACACAAGCAGTGATTTTAACCCAGTGCTCTCAATAATGAACTGCTGCTACGATCCTGTGTTTGTCTCCATTTCTTCCATGGCAGATAAAATGATCCTGATCAAGGAGAACATGACCTGGGAGGAAGCCTTATATTACTGCGAAGAGAAACACCATGACCTGGTCTACATCACCAACCATGACGAGCAGCGATGGGTCCAAGAGAAAGCCAAGAAGGCCAACAGTCCCTACGTCTGGCTGGGACTGCGCTACACCTGCACTCTGGGTTTCTGGTTCTGGATCGATGACAAGATGGTCACCTATAAGAACTGGGACACAGATGTACCAGCGGATGACTGTGACATGTCTGGAGCCATGGACAGAGGAGGAGAACATAAGTGGTTCAAAAAGAATGACAATGAGAAGTTTAATTTCATCTGTTCTACGTGCTAAACCCTCTATACTCACTGTTAGCAGGCCTTTGATTCATTTACTCACTTTGTTTGCAGTGCTGTGTTACTTTTGGAAACATTTACACTATAACGTGTGTTTGTTGAACGGCATTCTGGGACATGTAGTAATCCCAACCTGAGGGGGAGAGATGTGAAATCACCAGCAGACTTTTTAACAGCAGATTTAAATAGAGAGAAAGTAGCTACATTGAAGTCAGTTTCAAAGCAGCATCAGATTACTGAGGATGTGACCCTGTGATGGGTTTTTCTGTCTCTTTATTCTGATTCAGCAACACCTGAGTTATCAATATTTGTCATTTTCTGAGCTTGTTGTTGTTACATTTTATTTCTCTATCTTTAATTCATCTTTTGAGGTTGTATTTAGTTTTCTGTATAATTCACAGTGTGTATGGTCGACATCTTTATGGTGGGAACTGGAATGAATACACCAGTCTACAGTGTACTGGTTTGGTTTTGCTCTCATGTATTCAAATATGGAACATTTTACTATATTTATTTAGGTTTTGAGCAGTGATGGCCAAATGAGGCCTCATGAAGCCACCAGATGGCGCGGTCTGTTCAACAAAGGCTTGAAAGTCACTTCATTGCAAGTGCTTTATCTTTAAACCAAGAGGGCCATGTGGTGGGGTCAGAAACTAAAGAAAGTGGTCCATGAGGCTTCATTTGGCCGTCACTAGTTTTGATCTAGTTGGTTTTATTATGTAAAATCTTTGTTTTTAATAATCACGTTTTTGGAGTTTTGTGTAAACAGATAATTGATTTCTCTGAGCTTGAATAAACTGTTAAAAGACAGAGTGGTCCTCTCTTCTTTTTCTTCTTTTCACTAAAACTAAAGCTTATTCAACCCAAGCTTTTTATTCTTTAACTCCGTTCATTTGGCAAGTGTGTAATGAGTCACTCCATGAAAATCAATGCCTTTTCAGCTTTGAAAACTTCAAATTTAAATCAAAATAAAATATGATTGCTATTTTTTAAGTAGCCAGGGGATTAAAAACAGTTTAAAGTTACAAGAAATTGTATTGTGCCATCTCAGGCTGTGGAATTTAATATTTTATGACTGTTTTTCTCCTTAATGTTTTAATAGTTGTGTCGAACAGGTCACTGACCTAAGTATTACTATATCTAATATTCCTAATTAGACATATTTTTCATTCAGATCATCAAGTGCACCCTGATTTTGCACGTCTATTAAGAAAAAAGACCATTAAGATAGTTTAAATTATAAACTACACACATGACAAAGTAACAACAGCAGAGCTCTCTGGGTTGATCTCAGTCTCTGGCGAACTGGGTAAGTGGCGTTTGTTTCATCTCCAAGGTAACGGATATAAAAGCAAGAGGGTCAAAGTTCAAGGTGTAATCTTATGAGGCAGTAGTGTGTCCTGACTGTGTGCATGCTGCATGCAACAGCACAGACTTTTAAATGGCAGCTGCAGCACCTTGTAAAAGTAAAAAGAAAGGCACCCTGTGAGACTGAACGCGCCCCGGCTGATGGCAGTGGCAGGACAGGGGTGACTGCAGGGCAGGAGGAAGTGGCTGCATGTGGAAGTGTGCAAGTCTGAGGGCATCTGGTGGACAGGTAGAGAATGGCAGTGAAGGGGGATGGGTTCACATGATCACAAGATCAAGTCTTTACGCACCGCAGCCCCAAACTGCATGACGTCATCTTTGTTTAATTTAATCAGCAGAGACGCGACGTGGGAGATGTAAACATTATTTCAGACTGAGTTTTAGTTTAATAAGACCTGTGGACGTGGGGAAGCAGTTCGGCGTGTGTCTCCGCTCACACCGGGCAGCTGGTGAACCTGAATCTGGCAGAGAGTTGGAGGGAGACGGTGTGCTTTTACGCCACACTATCTTACTTGTTGTTAAACTTAACGCTGGGTTATTGCCCACATTAGACTGCCTGTATTAAGATGTGTAATAGTGCTTTAATTTCACAACAGAGACAAAGAATGCCGAGGCTCGGGGCACACACAGTCGTTACCTGGCTGTCCATGACGTCAGATGAGGGAGACGTGATGCTGCTCTGCAGGGCGCTTGAGTTGCGCGCGGCTGTCACAAGGGACGCTGAAGAGGGAGGAGCAGGGGCTCGAGTCAGCTGCTGTTGTCAGGCAAACAGCTCACTTTTAATTGAGAGGTGATGCAGAGGGACACATTTAAAAAGTTAAAATAGAACAAACATGTCTTGCAAAAACTTTAGGGGGATATATTGGCAGATAGGCAATATAATAAGATGAGTTCTTTAGTCTGTAATCACCTGATAATAAGAATGTTTTACGCGTGTTTTCGTTGCCTTAGAATTCTATCTACACAGGGAGCGGGTCCTCGACTACAAAGATCACCATGTTGCACCTCCATGTTTCTACAGTAGCCCAGAACGGACCAACCAAACACTGGCTTCAGATACAGTCACTGACATTTTAGCAGCCCTTCTGTGACGAGCTGCTTCAGAAAAACATAATTTTCTAATGTGAAACTGCTTTAATCAGTGTTTTTACTGCTTTTAATCACCTGGTCCATTTGATTTGGAGAGGAGGAGACCTCTGTACATTCTGTAAGGGTGTTTTCACACCTAACAGCCCTCTAAGTGGACTCAGAGCTGTGACTCAGCATTTTTTTGCACATATGTGAACACTGCAAGAGGACTCAGACCCCCCTGAAGTGAACCAGAGTATGCCTTGTGCCATTTGAACACAAAGAGCTCCAGGTGTTGCTCTTTGCCATTGTGTTTAGCCCTCTAGATCACATGCTGTTGACCTGGGACGCTTGAAAAAACAGACGAAACCACGTCCGCCTGTAACGCTTGCAAGGACGCAGGACGAGGAGTAGTTTGGTCCACGGACGATACTGCACGTCTCCAGATGTGGGATGTAGAATACATCACACAGCAACAGTGTGCAGCACAGAAACGCTAAGGTTTCCCTCCAGTGTTAAGTCCAGGGAGGTGGTCTGAGTACGTTCACTTCAGGGGGGTCTGAGATCTCTTGGAGTGTTCACATACTGTATGCGCAAAAAAAATGCTGAGTCACCGCTCTGAGTGCAAAGGACTGAGTGTGAAAACACCCTTACAGAATGTACAGTCAAAATGTGCCAGTACAAATATAGTGTACAGGCTAACCTAAAGACTTATTTATTGTCGTATAAATGGACTTTAGTTTCACTGTAAACTGATGGCATTGTTGACTTTGCCTGTGAGTGTGAATGAAAAGAAACAGAATAACAACAAAAATATGTTCAAATCATTGCTGGCATAACAATAATTATATTTCTGACAATGCAAAAAATCTATATTTTCAGAGTAACAAACATGAGTTCAGTTTATTCTTCTTATTAGTGGATATTTAGGTATGACACCTTGTTTTCTGCTCGTTGGACAGAAAACAGGAAAGTGTGTTCCTCTTTTTATTTCCTGCTGCGTCATGTAAATGATGTTCTTGTCATCAATAGATCCTTTCTGGACTATGGACATTTTTGACTTCAGTATTTTGATATTCAAATGCTGACGTCAGGTGAAGGCGGCTCAAAGAGAGCATCTACCTGGGGGACATTTTAGTCTTCATCAGCACACAAGGAGAGACACCAGAGTGAAGCGGCTGAGAGGAGGACAGAAGATGTAAGTTATGATTCTGTTGTGTCACTTTGATATATTATTTATTGTGTGTGTGCAGAGGTGGACAGAACAGTAATGTCTTTTTTTCAGTATATATTTCACATCATTTCAAATCAAATCAGATTTGCACTTTGTCTTTTTGTATTTGCCAGATTTAGCAAACAGCTCAGCTCATTTGTGACATGTTTTATAATCACAGTTTATCATTTTAAAGTTTTAATTTCATGCAAAGTTCAGCGTGTTTTACAAAGAGTGGACACAATAACAAGAACACCTGACATTATAATGCAAAGAAATCCAACAATGCTTCAATACTGTGAAGCTTTGTGAGGCCAGTGGACGTCTTCTTGCCCTGGGTTTTACCTCTCAGGCTCAGGATTTGGTTTATGGAGCTTTATGCAGCAGACATTACTCTGTGCTGAAAAGACACTACTTTCCCTCCTCTTAGTTAAGCCTTAATATTGTTTTATCTGTGACTACGTGTTAACCTCTTTTTTCTCATTCTGGTTAAAGAACCTGTGACATCATCGTGTCTCACCCACTCCTGAAACACAATATGTTTTTGATAGTAGCAGTGTATTGTAAGGTAAATATATGAAAACCAGAGAATAACCACATTTCTGACAGATTAGGGTGGGGGGTTTGAACCTCAGGGTGGGGGAGCCCTTCTGTGTGGAGTTTGCATGTTCTCCCTGTGTCAGCGTGGGTTTTCTCCAGGTGCTCTGGTTTCCTCTCACAGTCCAAAGACATGCAGGTTAATTGGTGACTCTAAATTGTCCGTAGGTGTGAATGTGAGTGTGAATGGTTGTCTGTCTCTATGTGTCAGCCCTGTGATAGTCTGGTGACCTGTCCAGGGTGAACCCCGCCTCTCACCCAGTGTCAGCTGGGATAGGCTCCAGCCCCTTCGTGACCCCTAACAGGATAAGCAGTTACAGAAAATGAATGAATGTTTGTTATTGGCTCAGCCTGATGCATTACATTATTTGTGTTTTATTCAAATAAGAAATTTTAATGAGCTGGAAAACAGTGACAGTTTCACAGTGTGAGTCTGTTCATGCAGGTTTCATCCTAATTTGCATATTAGCTGCTAAACATCATTCTGCTTCCTCATAAACTGGAGGGGGTGGTGACCTTTGTTTGTGTGTGTATTTCTTGATTTTAATGTACACACAGTTAAGAGTTAAAATGTTTATTTTTTATTTTACTGACAATATTTGTTAAATCCATTGTGTTTGGATCACAGCACACTGAAATATCAGTTTCATCTAACAGAGCAAAGATGCAGTGGAGTCTGTTTCTGCTCCTTCTGATGGGTAAGTGGATCATCTTATCACATATACAGCAGTGCTGCTGCTGCTGCTGCTGCTGCTGCTGCTGCTGCTGCCATGAAATGATTTCACTTAAAGCTCATTCTTATCATGAAATAAAGAGCAAATCATCCAGAAACTCAGAAATCTAAGTGAATAAAGAGGCGTGGAGTAAGTAGTAGGTGTGTACTCATGATGTTGATTTAATGCTGTCTGCTCCATCACTGCAGTATTTCCTCTGTTATTAGGTCAGTGTTCCTTCTTCATGTGTCACCTCCATGAGTACCACTTTGTTAAAGAGAAGAAGAACTGGACTGAAGCCCAGCAGTACTGCAGAGAGCATCACACTGACCTGGCCACAGTGTCTAACATGACAGGCATGGAGAGACTCCGTGACTCTGCACACGATCAAGATGGAGCCTGGATTGGGCTTTACAACTTGTCTCAGAGGTATGACACATATGCAGTGTAACTGAACTGTGATGTGTGAGGGTTACAGCAGATTGTGATAGAAATAAAGGGATGGAGTCTGCTCAGGTGCTCTTTTTAGCCCTCTTGGGTGCGCTTGGCCTGACAGAACTGTTTGGGTACACTGGAATGGATGGTGGCCGATATAAGATCTAATGTTTTCATATAATGAGCATTATTTATGGTCTTTTTTAGGGGCCTTTACAATAATGGCAGTATTGTAATTCTCACCCTTATCTTTGGTGTCTTCATATAAGATCAATTGTGACTCAAGGCCGACTGTGGACACCTCAGTGCAACTAACCAATCATCCCCATGTTGTATGATAGTGTGCCAGCTACTGAGCCTTTTGACAAGTGCAGACCAGATTTCACTGCAGAGGGTTGTAGCCAATGATATGACGTGATATGACACTGTGATTTGTCCTCTTTTTAACCTCCTTGCAGCACCGCAGGAGAAGACAACAGGATGTGGCACTGGTCTCTGCCAGGAGTGGAGTTCAATGTTACTAATACAAAATGAGCTCCAGGTGAACCAAATGATGTTGACTCTCCTGAAAACTGTGTGTGTATACGTAATAACTCATGGCTGGACTTCCGCTGTACAGAGCATAAGCCTGCCTTCATCTGCTACGATGGTGAGAATATGTTTCTTATAACCCAACTACTCACTGAATCACATATATACATACTAATGCTATTCATAATATTGAGTTATCCACCATATTTTGCCAAAATGCTGCCAATATCTTGACTGGAATACAAATAAATTAGTTAATGTTTCACAGGTACATAGTAATAATAATAATGATAAGAGTAATTATCAAACAGTCTTTTATGAAACTATACCACTTGACAAAATGTGTATTTCCTTAAGACATGGTGATGTAAGTTTTGTCTGTTTATCCCACAGAAAGGAAGCAATCCAACAAGACATTCCATCTGATTGAAGACACGATGAGCTGGCCACAGGCTCAGAGCTACTGCAGAGAACATCACACTGACCTGGTCAGTGGAGACCAACAGTTAGAGGACGACGAATTCAAGAGAGAGAAGTCAGACAGGGAGGTGTGGATCGGCCTGTTCAGAGATTCCTGGAGGTGGTCAGATGGGAGCAATCACTCTTTCAGATACTGGGATCTGGAGTCAGATAATGATAAAGACCAGAACCAATGTGCCATGACTACGTTAAATACTACTACTAATGATAATAATAATAATAATAATAATAATAATAATAATAACAATAACAATAACAATAATAATAATAATGATAACAATAATAATAATAATAATAATAACAATAATAATAATCAGAATAACAATAAGAAGAAGAATGGAAAATGGAGAGCAGACAAATGTGACCATCAAAAACCCTTCTTCTGCTATAATGGTGAGTTTTGCAAAGGTCCATCTCAACTGTTTTCTCCTATTGGAGTATCACTGTAAAACCAGCCTGAAGATCCAGCTGATTTTACAGTGTTTATGTTCTTTATTTATTTATTTGTTCCTTTCTTGAAAAGCCTGCAATGAAAAGTTTGGTTTTGTTTGCAAATTTTATTTCTAAGTAAAAAGTGCCATAACTAAATCAAACTGGGCTGAGTAAATCACTTGACAGAGTGAACTTTGTGTAATGAAAATAGTGGAGGCTCTCTGAGGCCCCTCATGCCCCCTACAAGAAGCACACAATGGTTCAGTTGGCCCCTGCACCTGGATTCCTCTCTAAAGGCAGCTAAAGCAAAGAGAGTGAGTGAGTGACAGCTCATGTTGCTGCTGGAGCGCGACTGTCATCATGTCTTTATCCAAAAAGTGCAAATCAGGCTTTCAAAAGAAAGAAAGGAAAGGGAGAGAAAACAAGCTGAGGGAAAAAACAGGATCATAATTAAGCATCAGTGCTACAATGTTGTGAGGTTTGTATCTATCAACAGTCAACTAGCAAAGCTTCACATCATGAACCATATATGAGCCTCTGTTTCAGGAACAACCACAAAGAAAGGAACAACAGCAGGTCCCTCATCATCCACTGTTACTGAGGACAAGACACAAGGTGAGCTCATGAAGAAGCTGCTACAAGTGAAGCGATCATTTGACATCGAGGTTTGGCAGATCTGGCAGTAAAACAGTTCAGCTTTGGAGCAATATTTAGCCCCTTTAACCTGAGCAGATTGGCTTAATTTCTCACAAAA
Source organism: Epinephelus lanceolatus (assembly GCF_041903045.1). Lineage (NCBI taxonomy): Eukaryota > Metazoa > Chordata > Actinopteri > Perciformes > Serranidae > Epinephelus > Epinephelus lanceolatus. Next base: position 16,863,883 of record NC_135755.1, read on the forward strand.
ACATGGGAAGAAGGCAAAAAGCAACCAAAGATGAAACGACCCAAGAAATTGGTAAATTAAATACAAACATACAAGGAAACGACCTGCTCATTGCCTTTGTTTCCCCATGTTTGTCAAAGGAACTGCACCAAATTGCTCAAAGGTTCAAAGGTTTAAATAGTTGTGAAAGGCGTCTGAAAACAGCACAAGATAATCATCATCATAGCAACACTGTCATGTGACATTATCTAATAATATTACCCAGCAAAGCTTCACATCATGAACCATATATGAGCCTCTGTTTCAGGAACAACCACAAAGAAAGGAACAACAGCAGGTCCCTCATCATCCACTGTTACTGAGGACAAGACACAAGGTGAGCTCATATTGTTGAAACTGAAAGTTCTTCCCAACAATCATTTGTATCAGTTTCAGCTGAGAGAAGTTTAGCAAGACTATCATCAAGTAGTGTGTTTTATTGTATGTTAGGCTGTAAGCTAAAAAAGATTCAAAAGGTGTGTGAGACAGACATGGATCAGAGAGGAGGGGAAGGGGGGCCACAGAGACTGCTTTTGCATAGGACCCAGAATTAGATGCTGCAGCCCTGTTTTTAACACACATAAAGATATTTGATATTGGCACCAGACACACAAGCAGTGATTTTAACCCAGTGCTACAATGTTGTGAGGTTTGTATCTATCAAGAGTCAACTAGCAAAGCTTCACATCATGAACCATATATGAGCCTCTGTTTCAGGAACAACCACAAAGAAAGGAACAACAGCAGGTCCCTCATCATCCACTGTTACTGAGGACAAGACACAAGGTGAGCTCATGAAGAAGCTACTACAAGTGAAGCAATCATGTGACATCGAGGTTTCACAGATCTCATAGTAAAAACATTATTCCAATTTTAATTTTCCAGATAAAACAGTTTGAGAGAATGAAGTGCTTCTGAATGGGATTTCACAGTCTCATACTGAGCTTGCTCTAGTGAAGGAATTACTGATTGATTTACGTTTACAAAACTGACTCAGAGGTGGAGGTGCAAGACCATTCAAGATCTGATTTACGGAACATGCAAGTTTGAAGGTAGTAAAATTGTGGAAGCTCAGGAGATTGTGGCGCAATAGGATGTTGCAGAGATGATAAGAGAAGGGTTTTTATCAAAGATCTTCAAAGTGTTTTTATAAAGAGATTCAATAGGTTTGAGTACTGTTTTGCCTGTGAGTGACCAGTTTGTGAAGCAATACTCAATATGCCAGAAGATCATAGAGTGCATGAACATTCTCGCTGCTTCTTCAGTTAGTGATGATCTTATTTGTTTAAAATTACTCAAGTTGAATTTGCCTGTTCTTGTGACTTTCTTCACATGATTTTCGAAAGACAGAGTTGGGTCTAGAATGACACCTAGATATCTGAATTCATTTACGAGTTCAAGCTCTTCACCCTTTAAGAAAATACCAGAATGGCTGATGTCACTGTTAGAAATAGACCTCCCACTAGACTGCAGTTTCATTTTTGACCTATTCAGACAGTTTCATTTAAAACATATATATATATCAGGTTACCTTGTGTTATTCATGGATAGTGTTTGAGTGTCTTACTGGTGCCTTCTAGTCAGCTGTTTAAGCTGTTTAAGAATGGATTAATCTGATATCAGTGCGTTGCTTAGATTGGAAGCTGTCATATATTTGCATTAAAGAAATGAATCAGCATCATAGCAACACTGTCATGTGACATTATCTAATAATATTACCCAGCAAAGCTTCACATCATGAACCATATATGAGCCTCTGTTTCAGGAACAACCACAAAGAAAGGAACAACAGCAGGTCCCTCATCATCCACTGTTACTGAGGACAAGACACAAGGTGAGCTCATGAAGAAGCTGCTACAAGTGAAGCAATCATGTGACATCAAGGTTTCACAGATCTCATGGTAAAAACATTATTCCAATTTTAAGATTATAGTGATCAATGAGGTGGGATCTAATTAAAGTATGATCTATGTTTCTATTTTTCACTTTTACATGGTTACCTTGTGTTACTTATATGTAGTTTTTCAGTGTCTTACTGGTGTGTTCTAGTCAGCTGTTTAAGCTGTTTAAGAATGGATTAACCCTTTGAAACCTGAGCAGACTGACTTGATTTCTTACAGAATAAATGGGAAGAAGGCAATGAGCAACCAAAGAAAAAATGACCCAAAAATATTCAAGAAATTGGTAAAAAGAAAAAAAAATAGAAAAAGAAAATTTAAAACAAACAAACAAACAAGAAAATGACCTGGAAACAATTCTAAGATTTCTGTACACGTTTAAAAAATAATTTTCTGATTTTTTTTTTTTTTTTTCCCACAATTTGGGGGACATTTTCTACCATGTTACCCACTTCCTTTTCCCCCATGTTTTGTTGAAGGAACTGCACCAAACTGCTCAAAGGTTCAAAGGTTAAAATACTTGTGAAAGGCATCTGAAAGCAGCACAAGAAAAGTGATGTGTGTTGCTTAGATTGGAAGCTGTCATATATTTGCATTAAAGAAATAAATCAGCATCATAGCAACACTGTCATGTGACATTATCTAATAATATTACCCAGCAAAGCTTCACATCATGAACCATATATGAGCCTCTGTTTCAGGAACAACCACAAAGAAAGGAACAACAGCAGGTCCCTCATCATCCACTGTTACTGAGGACAAGACACAAGGTGAGCTCATGAAGAAGCTGCTACAAGTGAAGCAATAGATGGTTGGATAATGTTAGAAATAGACCTCCCACTAAGCTGCAGTTTCATTTTGGCCTATTCAAACACAGTTTCATTTAAAACATATATGCTTTAGATACTGGGTTTAATAATCATGGGGAAAGTTTGCTAGAATTTTTGAAAGACTCCAAATGCTGTGTTTTAAATGGCAGACTGTCCCCTTCAAAGGATAACTTTACCTCTATTTCAACGAAGGGGATGGCAGTTGTGGACTATATTATAACAGCTCATGATTGTTTTAACACGTGTGCTGATTTTGAGGTGTTAACTTCCAGCGAACTGGCTGAAAATATAGGGCCTGATTGTACAGGTTTGATTGGTGATAAATGTAGTTTGCCAGATCACTCTTTGCTTTCGTTAAAATTTTCAGCTAACGCCAGTTATTCTTTTGACAAGCCCACCCCTCCTTTAGAGGCGGCCCAATGTAAAAGACCTAGGAATTTTCCTCCAACTTTTCTGTCCTCTGATTTGTGTTGTTTGGCTTTGAAACAGCTGATAGATGATCTCTTATCCTGTCAAAAATCCCAGGATAATATTGACAGATAATATAGACAGTTCTGTGATTTGCTATATAAAGAGATGGATACGGTTCTCATACAAAATTCTTCCAGGGTTAACACCTGTAAGAAGAAGAAGAAGAATCTCTGTAAGAAAAATGAACCTTTTTGGAATGCTGAATTGGACAATTTATGGAAAAATCTAAAAGCTGCTGAGAGGAGATTTCTTAAAAACAAAATTCCTTCACAGAAAGCGGCTCTTAAAATGGAATATAAACACTGTCAGTTGCTTTTTGATAAAAAGCTACGATTTTGTAAAAGAAGATTTGATCGTGACTTGTCTCTTAGTTTAGAGCATTTGCAAATTAAAAATCCTCAGCTCTTCTGGAGAGAAATTAATAAACTGGGTCCTACGAAAGACTCAAAAATTCCAATGGAAATTGTGCTAGAAAATGGTGATCTTGAGCATAAGCTTGACTTGGTGCTCAACAAATGGGAGAATGATTTTACTGTTTTATTTTCTGGCAATAATGGCATAGATGGTTTTGATGAGACTTTCTTAGAATATATTTGTGCTGAAAAAAAGTCCCAGGAAGAGAAGTTTGCACACGAAAATGATGAGCCCAATCAGCTATTAAATTCAGATATTACACTTGAAGAGGTTAGTAAAGCTGTTGAGTGTGCTAAATTGAGAAAAGCTTCTGGCATTGAGGGGCTCTCTAATGAAGTACTGAAAACACCTAAATTGTTACAGTTCCTGACCCATTTCATGCAAGTATGTTTCAAATCTAGTATTGTTCCTTCTGATTGGTACAAATCACTCATTAAACCAATTCCAAACCAATTCCAGACCAAAAACAACCCAAGGGTCCGTCTCAACTATAGAGGTGTCAGCCTTTTAAGCACAGTTTATAAATTGTTCTCTAATATTCTAAACTCCAGGCTGTCTCAATATCTAGAGGCTGAAAACATTTTAGTGGAGGAGCAGAATGGATTTAGAAAACATAGATCCTGTCTAGATCATATTTACACCCTAAGTACTGTAATTAGAGCTAGAATTTCTGAGGGGAAGTCTACCTTTGTTTGTTTTATTGATTTCAGAAAAGCTTTTGATTGTGTTCACAGAGATTTGTTGGAGTTTAAACTTATTTCAGCTGGTGTAGATGGTATATTTTACAAAGCTGTTAAAGCTTTATACAAAAACCCAGTGGCATGTGTTCAGGTGAATGATATGAGGACAGGGTGGTTTCCCACTCCACTAGGAGTCAGACAGGGAGATGTTCTCTCTCCTAGCCTCTTTTCTCTGTTTATAAATGATTTAGCCCAGCAAATTAAAAATGAAGATATTGGAGTGCAAATAGGTGATATGAATTTAAACATACTTTTGTATGTGGATGATAGCGTTATCCTGGCAGAGAGGGAGGAGGAGTTGCAGTCCCTGTTAGACATTGTTAACCACTGGTGCCAAAAGTGGAGAATGTCAGTTAATCAAGAAAAAAACTCAAGTCATACATTTCAGAAAACGTGGAGTAAGTAGAAACACCTTTAATTTTTATGTTGGAGTTAAGCCATTATCTTACACAAGGGCATACAAATACCTTGGCTTCACCCTGGATGAATACCTACTGTTTGAAGAAGGTATTAATACCCTTGTTGATACGTCAGGCAGAGCATTAGGTTCTATTATAAGTAAAAGGAAGAATTGTAGAGATCTTGGCTATACTACCTTTTCAAAGCTCTGTGATGTCTGTGTTTCTCCGATTCTTTTGTATGCAGCTGGAATATGGGGAGGGAAGGAGTTTTCCAAGGTGAATGCTATTCAAAACCGGGCTATTTGTTGTTTTTTATGTGTGCACAAATTTACACCTGTGTTGGCACTCCAAGGCGATATGGGATGGGAACCCTGTTTAATTAAGCAGAAGGGGGAAATGCTGAGGCTCTGGAATCGTCTGTCTTCTATGCCAGAGGGTAGAATAGCTAAAAGAGTTTTTAACTGGGATAAAGCATATAACTATCCTCGGTGTCGTGAAATGAACGCTATCTTTAATGAAGCTGATCAACAACACATCTTCACAAATGGTCTGCGATGTAGTGTCAGTTTTGTGAAGCATAAGTTATTCCTTGAGTATAAAGAAAAATGGGCCAATGACATCTGGTTTAAAGCAAAACTCAGAACTTTACTATAGCTACCTTCATAAAAAGTGCCTGGAAATTAAGAAAGAATGAATTATTTGTGTGAATTCTATTTGAAATGTATAATCTGCGTTGTTTGTTTTGTTTGTACTCTGCTGATTATGTTTGCTGGCTTTGATTATGAAATTTGTGTCTTGTAAGCCTTATAGGCTGGGCACCTTCACTGGTGTATGACACATAAATAAATAAATAAATAAATAAATATATATATATCAGCTCACATTGTTTTTATATACACAGTTCTTCAGTGTCTTACTGGTTCCTTCTTGTCAGCTTTAATATTTTCTTCTGAAAAACAAATCTGATCTTGAAAGAATCTTTTTAGAAAAAGAGTCCTGAAAAAAGGGGGACGTGTGTCTCATAATAAAGGTCAATATGATATATTATAAGCAGGTCAAGAGGCTGTGTTAATCCTTTATGTACGACTTGCTAAAGCTGTCTAAGAATGGTTTGTTGAATCCCTTTCAGTGAATATATTTATAATATATTATACACAGGATTTCACATTTGGATTCTGTCTAATTATTCCTTGAAGTAAAAATACATATGACCAGAAACAAAGCTGCCAGGTCTAAATTCAGTCTGTCATGTCACAACATGTAAATTACCTAGACATCTGATTTTGTGTCACAATAGATGGTTTCTTTAACTGTCCGGCTAAAGTGTCCACAAACTGTCCATTTCTTCCATGACAGATAAAGTGATCCTGATCAAAGAGAACAAGACCTGGGAGGAAGCCTTGAATTACTGCAGAGAGAAACACTGTGACCTGGTCTCCATCACCAACCATGACCAGCAGAGATGGGTCCAAGAGAAAGCCAAGAAGGCTGACACTACCCATGTCTGGCTGGGACTGCGCTACACCTGCGTTATGGATTTGTGGTTCTGGGTCAATGACAATGTGGTCTGCTACCAGAAGTGGGCCTCAGAAAAAAAGACTGAGAGCTGTGACAGGGCTGCAGCCATGAGCAAAGAGGGAGAACATGAGTGGTATGAAAAGGCTGATACTGACACATTTAATTTCATCTGCACTATAAAGTAAGTTTCCCAGGTCAGTGGTCGAAAGCAGCAGAAAGATCCTAAATGAGGGAAAGATCATAGTTTGAGTTTTTAAAAAGTTACTTGGTTAAAGTGTATCTGTTATTCTGCGTTGTTGTGTGTGTAAAACAAAAACTATATATTCTTAAAAACGTACTTAAACTTAACCTTAAAAACCTCCTCCATTTGAGGCTCCTCCTCCACCCACTCTTACTCACTGGTCACAGACTTTATATTTTTGGTGTGCTGCTCTTGACTGCAACAAGCTTATACTACAATAATAATCTGCTCTCTGGGTTAACTGAATGATAATATGGCAAGTACAGAAATCACAGCTTGACGAGGGGAGAAACAAAATTACTAACAGACTTGTTCACTGCAGATTAGGCATTGAGTTAAAGTGGCTGAAGTCGACGTGTTTTTATTTATTTAATGATTAATTTGTACAAGGATAAGTATGTAACGCCAATGCCACACACCTGCATTTATAGCCTTAGTTAAGGTGATATTCACGTGCCTAGATGGGCCTTTAAAATACATAAAACATGACGACAAATACACAAGAAGAAACAATTTAATCATAGACTCAACAATCAATACAAACATTAAGAACACGCAACTCATAACTGACTACATGACTGATCCCTCTGTAGAGACTGTTCCAGTTTGAGTGTAAAAAGATCCCAGCCTTTTGTCATTATTGCTGGATGGCAGATAACACTGACACATTTCTTGTTGTTGTAGTTATTAATATATGAGTATAGTGTATCCATATGCTGTTTTTCTCTTGAAGTGTGGATATTTTATTCATCTTTTGAATTTTTCTTGTATCCTATTGTATGATTATCAGAGAATATGTCTAAAATCACAGATCTGGTTATTATTATAATGTGCAAAATCATATTTTGTCACAATTTGGAGTTTTATGTAAATGAATAATTGATTTACCTATTGATGAATAAACTATATAACCATTAACCATGATGTTGTCCTTGTTTGCACTGTTTTGATTGATTGATTTTCATGCTTTACTTTTACATAAGTGGATCTGCTGAGTGAGTAGTTGAACAAGTCCATGGAGATGTGTTTGTTGGTGAAGTGATATCTTTCGACACTGGAGGGCGCACCTGAGCCAGCTTGTCTGCTCTCTGCTTTTAAAAGGAACAAGTGACCAAGTAATCATTATACTAGCCTCAGTTTAACCCCATTAAATATACTGGAAACGTTACTGTCCATATGTGTTGATCTGCATAACTGTCTGTTAGAGCAGATAGTAATGTTTTGCATAAGCACATAATATAAACAAACATAAGAGTATGTTTGGTGTTTCTAAAGAGTTTGAACAGAGAACATGTACTGAGGAGATTTTACAGTTGAAAAATAATCTTTGCTGCACTCTGGTGGACAAACTGTGTACTTACTGGCCAACACCAAGGTGACTAAGCTACATAGACTAATCTCCAGCCCAGTCACCAGAAGAAAAGGTTGGCATTGTACATTTCTGCAAAGCATGGATACTTTACACTTTTATGATTCATTTGTACCATATGCAAAAGTGACATAGTTCAGATAACATGTCAATGAGCTGACAGAGTCTGGCCATTTTCAGCCGTGGTTGTGATGACAACATTTAAAATCCTACTGTTAACTTATAAAGCTCTAAATGGTCAAGCTCCGTCATATCTTAGTGAGCTCATAGTGCCATATAATCCCACCAGAACACTGCGCTCTGAGAATACAGGGTTACTCGTGGTCCCTATAAGTCTCCAAAAGTAGATCAGGAGCCAGAGCCTTCAGCTATCAGGCTCCTCTCCTGTGGAATCATCTTCCTGTTACGGTCTGGGAGTCAGACACCCTCTCCACATTCAGTGACGGACTGGGACCAAAAAGAGGCCCTGGCATTTTTGACACAGAGGTCCCATGGCGGCGCATCGGCCAGCCAGGGGTGAAAAAATGTCATCTTATTTTACAAAAAATACGCATTTTTACGTCATTTTAGATCATCATTTCCTTATTTTTGAAAGAACAGGTGTGGTGTCTCATATCCCCCCTCCCACATATTACTAAGTACTATGATAGATGATTTTACACATACTAACATAAAAAACACTATCATTGGCGGAACGTTTCAGAGCGCCACAGAGACACAGACTGTTCCACAACTACCATAGAAACTCACTCACTCACTGGCCTTGATGCACACTAGAAGAGGAGATATACAGACACAGTCATTATGAATGATAAAATTGATTTGTGGCTTGCATGGGAGCATATGGAAAGCTACAGCACACCCAAATTATAACAATAGAAACATAAATCTTACACCAACCACAATGCATATTACAATAGCTTCACCAAAACATGAAAAGAGCACTGCACAGCCACAGTGCACATTTCAATAGCTCTATCAAAAGCACTAGTTACAACAGAAACAAGAAGGACCCTATGTGTTATAAGCCATAATAAATGTTACAGCAGCTACAATGCATATTACAATAGCTTCACCAAAACATGACCTGAACACTGCACAGCTAGAGTATAAAAATAAATATGTGTCTCTCAGTGTATTCTTTTAAATCTCTTCTTACTCACAATTATCGTATGGTCTTTTCTTAATTGATGGTAATTAATTATTGTAACTGTTTTTAAATTATTTGATGTTTTATTGTTTTATGTACTAATTGTTTTTATTGTGTAATTGTTTTTATTGTTAAGCACGTTGTAACTCCGTTTTGAAAGGTGCTATACAAATTAAGTTATTATTATTTATCATTATTATTATTATTATTATTGTTATTATTATGTCTTACCTTTAAGTAGTTAGCAGGCTGCGAAGGAGTTTGCTCTTCTCTGAGGCAGAGGCCGTACTGCTAGCTGCACTTGCTGCAGAGGTGCTCAGTCTGTCGCCGCCAGGTAAACACTTTTTTGTAAATAAATCTGATATTTTCGCATACTTTTCACTCTCCGCGAGCATAGCTTTCCTTTTTTTCTCTCTCTCTTTTTCTCCGCTCCACTCTTATCCACCCGTCTTTTCGTGCCTCGATCCATTTTCTTTTCTTGTTGTGATGTTGTCGTTGACGTTGAGTGCATTACCCATCATTCATTTGTCACTCGTCAGATGTCAAATATCATTACTCAATGATTGCGAGAAAATGCTTGATGACCAAAACCACTTTATATTACCGGTAGCCCCATTTCACTCATATTTATTTAAAATTGTATTTAGGCTGCTACTTATATGAAGCTATATTGTGGCCGATAAAAATGTTTTGGGCTGCCAAGAGAAGATTTATTTATTTATTTATTTTGCCTGGTGGACCCCGGCCGCAGGACCATGCGGCTGTTCTGGCATTTGCCCAAATGCCAGATGGCCAGTCCGTCACTGTCCACATTTAAGACTAGACTTAAGACTTTCCTTTTTGATAAAGCTTATAGTAAGGGCCGGCTCAAGCTTGCATTGTACCAGCCCCTAGTTAGGCTGACTTAGGCCTACTCTGCCGGGGGACCTCCTATAATACGGTGTATTTTGTGCAAGAAATGTTTCAAAATCGGCACGATGGGAATCAAGGCAGTGGAGTCCCACATGCACAGCGCCAAATACAAAGCCTCAAAATCAAGCTGTCAACAAACCCGAGGTATTTCGTGGTTCTGTTCTACTCTCCTCTCTACCGTGCCTCCACCCCCATCTCCAATATCAACAACCGGGACAGCAGCACCAAATCTCCGGACAATGTTGGAGTGCACGCCTATACTAAAAGTAGAGGTAGTGTGGTGTCTGAACACCGTGACAAAACCCCAATCACACTAGGGCTGTCAAAAGCACCATGAAATTGATTTCGAATATTTTCGAATTAATTATTATTTTTATTTATTTATTTATTTATTTTTACAAAAAAACACAAAAAATAAGATGCTTATTGCTGACGCAATGTGAACGTGACACTCGGATGAAAACACCCGTTCTGACCTCACTGAAGTGCCAGGAATGACCAACTTCTGCCTCGCTATCTGAGCAATGGTTGGATACTTCAGTGCGTGCACCACAAGAGTGGATCCTGTTCGGCTCGTAGTGGTGTCTCATTCTGGTAACGTTTCATTTCTTCTTCAAAAAGGGTAGGCAGGGAGGCAGCAGGTGCAACGCTCTCCCTGTATGTCTCCCCAAACAGGTCACACATCGCGGACAGCGCAGTGGGTTGTGTTGGCGCAGCGGGCTCCTCCGTCGGCGCCTCTCCCTCCCTCGCTGCGTCCCTCTCTGGCCCGGCTTGTGCGCGAGCCATCTCCGCCCGAACGGGATTCGCAGTGATATACAACATTATTGATAGTATTAATTAATTATTAATGATATTCGAATTATCAAATTTAGGTTCGAACTTATAATATATATATATATATATTCGAACTGATTGTGTCGTTGGTCTTAAATTTCATTTCAAGTGGCTTTAAAAAAGTCTTTAAAAGTCTTAAATGTAACTTGCCTTAAGCTGTAGGAACCCTGAACTTACCTTACTTAAATGCAGAGCAGTGCACAGACATTTTGTGGCTCAAACATAAAAAAGTTTACATATGTCTAGCTTACATATGAGGTGTCTATAGATCTATATTATATGCACCTAGTAGCTGCTACACATATACATTCACTTTATACATTTATCATTTACTTATAACAGGCAACAACAGAGAAAACAGTGCCACACTGTGCAGGCTTCAGTGGCCTATACAGAAAATAAGCATTTGAATTGAACAAATTTAACACAAAATTGCCAAATGCTGTTCTCTAAATAATAAACCAAACTACAACTGATGTAACAATCAAGCTAAGCTCCTTCTGCTCTCCTCCTCCTTTCCTTTGCTCTCCTCTTCTCTATTTGTTGCTGTGACAAGTGAAGTTGAAGAGGCAGGGGCTGGACTCAGATGCAGATGTTGGGCACACAATATGCTTTTAATTGAGTATTGGTGCCATGGACCACACATAAAAACTAAAATAGATAGAGGTACGAATGAATTTTTAAATCTGTTCAGTCTGCAATGAGGCACTCTAAATCTCCTCCCAGGGGGCAGCAACTCGTACTCTGTGTGCAGAACATGAGAGGAGTCAATAGACTTAGTTAAAACAAGCATCATTTATTAATCTAAGATTAACTTAAATAACCAATGGATACCCCTCCCACTGTTTTGGAGGTAGTGATGGCCAAATGAAGCCTCATGAACCACTTTCTTTATTTTCTGACCCCACCAGATGGCACTCTTGGTTTAAAGATAAAGGCTGAAGGACTGGCAATGAAGTGTGCTTTCAAACCTTTGTTGAACAGACGGCGCCATCTGGTGGTGTCAGAAAATAAAGACAGTGGTTCATGAGACCTCATTTGGCCATCACTACCTGGAGGATGTTCCAGCCAACCTCATCAGGCAGCTGGCTGACATGAGAGGGTCGTTGCCTTGATTGAGCTCACCTGGGCCTGCCAGGCTATAAAGGCTGCCTCATGTTTTCACCTGCTCTCATTGCTTTTCAGTTTGCACACCTGACACACATCCATGCACGGCTTTCATTACTGACTTTGCTAAAAGCATTGTGTGCACAACACCTGCATGTGAGTCCAGCCCCTGTTCCTCCCTCTTCAACTTCCCTTGTCACAATTCACACAGGCAGATCTAGCTCCCTGCAGAGCAGCATCACGTCTCCCTGACCTGCCTTCATGGACAGCCAGGTAAGGATAATTTTTGCCCTGAGCATCGGCACTGTTTGTCAGTGTCGTGAAGTTAAACCACCATTAAGTCATCTCAGTACAGCCTGTCTAATTTAGGCAGTTGCTTAATAACAAGCAGGTTAGTTTGGTGTAAAATCACACCATCTCCCTCCAACTCTGCCAGATTCAGGTTCAATAATTGTCCGATGTGCACGGAGACACACGCCAAATTGCTTTCCCACTTAAATGTGTCTTTACAAACTACATTAAAAGATGTTTCCATCTCTCACACCACAGCAATTATCATTAATTTACACAAATCTGACATGGGCTTTGGGTCTGCAGGCGTCTGCTCTCTGGGATTCTTTTAGAATATTTAAAGCTTTTTTTGAGGATGATGAAAATAATAATTAATAAGTGACTATATTAAAGATTAAGAGGAAAATAGAGAAAGGAAAGGAGGAGGAGAGCAGAAAGAGCTTAGCTTGATTGTTACAACAGAACATGGGCCTACCTTATAGGTTGGAGGGTAGATTGGTTTATTATTTAGAGACCAGCATTTGGCAATTTAATGTGAAGATTTGTTCATTTCAAATGCTTATTTTCTGTATAGGCCACTGAAGCATGCACAGTGTGGCACTGTTTTCTCAGTTGTTGTCTGTTATAAGTAAATGATAAATGTATAAAGTGAATGTATATGTGTAGCAGCTGCTAGGTGCATATAATATAGATCTTTTTTTGCTTGAGCACCTGCCCCACAAAATGTCTGTGCACTTCATTTAAGTAAAGCTTAAGTTTTAGTGTAAAAAAGAGAGGACCACTGTGTCTTTTAACACTTTATTCAGCGACAGCGAAATCAATTATCTGTTTACACAAAACTCCAAATATGTGATTATTAAAGACAAAGATTTTACATAATAAAACCAACCACATCAAAACCTAAATAAAGATAGTAAAATGTTCCATATTTGAATACATGGGAGCAAAACCAAACCAGTACGCTGTAGACTGGTGTATTCATTCCAGTTCCCACCATAAAGATGTCGACCATACACACTGTGAATTATACAGAAAACTAAATACAACCTCAAAAGATGAATTAAAGATAGAGAAATAAAATATAACAACAACAAGCTCAGAAAATGACAAATATTGATAACTCAGGTGTTGTTAAATCAGAATAAAGAGACAGAAAAACCCATCACAGGGTCACATCCTCAGTAATCTGATGCTGCTTTGAAACTGACTTCAATGTAGCTACTTTCTCTCTATTTAAATCTGCTGTTAAAAAGTTTGCTGGTGATTTCACATCTCTCCCCCTCAGGTTGGGATTACTACATGTCCCAGAATGCCGTTCAACAAACACACGTTATAGTGTAAATGTTTCCAAAAGTAACACAGCACTGCAAACAAAGTGAGTAAATGAATCAAAGGCCTGCTAACAGTGAGTATAGAGGGTTTAGCACGTAGAACAGATGAAATTAAACTTCTCATTGTCATTCTTTTTGAACCACTTATGTTCTCCTCCTCTGTCCATGGCTCCAGACATGTCACAGTCATCCGCTGGTACATCTGTGTCCCAGTTCTTATAGGTGACCATCTTGTCATCGATCCAGAACCAGAAACCCAGAGTGCAGGTGTAGCGCAGTCCCAGCCAGACGTAGGGACTGTTGGCCTTCTTGGCTTTCTCTTGGACCCATCGCTGCTCGTCAGGGTTGGTGATGTAGACCAGGTCATGGTGTTTCTCTTCGCAGTAATATAAGGCTTCCTCCCAGGTCATGTTCTCCTTGATCAGGATCATTTTATCTGCCATGGAAGAAATGGAGACAAACACAGGATCGTAGCAGCAGTTCATTATTGAGAGCACTGGGTTAAAATCACTGCTTGTGTGTCTGGTGCCAATATCAAATATCTTTATGTGTGTTAAAAACAGGGCTGCAGCATCTAATTCTGGGTCCTATGCAAAAGCAGTCTCTGTGGCCCCCCTTCCCCTCCTCTCTGATCCATGTCTGTCTCACACACCTTTTGAATCTTTTTAGCTAACAGCCCGGAACCCATTCTCTGTATTCGGCGTCTGACTTCCAGCAGACAGCGATACAGCCCTTGGGAGCAGACCCCCGATTTTTTTTTATTATTAGATAATGTCACATAACAGTGTTGCTATGATGTTGATTTACTTATTGCAAAAATATGACAGTTTCCAATCTAAGCAACATACTGATATCAGTTTAATCCATTCTGAAAGGGATAGTGCACCCAAAAATGAAAATTCAGCCATTATCTACTCACCCATTTGCCGAGGGAGGCTCTGGTGAAGTTTTAGAGTCCTCACAACACTTACGGAGATCCCAGGGAGAAGTGGGTAGCAGCACAACTGCACACCTAGGGCTGACGACGACCCAGATTAAAACATCCAAGAACACAGAATTGAAACCATAAAATATCTCCATACTGCTCGTCCGTAGTGATCCAAGTGTCCTGAAGCCCCGACATAAAAAGCTGTTTGGAAAAACGTCATTTAAACTCTGTTTTTAGCCTCATTGTAGCCTGTAGCTCTAACTGCCTCTGTGTACACTGCGCTGACGTGTGTGCGCTTGCGCAAGACCGTGAGACATGGGCACCGCCTTCATGTGTGTTCATGGGCTTTCGCTGGTCTTGCGTTGAAGCGCACACACGTGAGCACGGTTCACAGAGAGGCAGTTAGAGCTACAGGCTACAATGAGGCTAAAAACAGAGTTTAAATGATGTTTTTCCAAACAACTTTTTATGTCGGGGCTTCAGGACACTTGAATCACTGCGGACGAGCAGTATGGAGATATTTTGTGGTTTCAATTCTGTGTTCTTGGACGTTTTAATCTGGGTCGCCGTCAGCCATTAGGTGTGCACTTGTGCTGCTACCCCCTCTCTCCTCGGATCTCCTTAAGTGTTGTGAGGACTCTAAAACTTCACCTGAGCCTCCCTCGGCATATGGGTGAGTAGATAATGGCTGAATTATCATTTTTGGGTGCACTATCCCTTTAGTTCCACACAGTTCTGTCATTTTGCAATCAGCACTATTAACCCGCGTCCTCTATTTTTAGCATGGACATATGAATTTGAGATGTCTTCTTCATGTCGCGTGTCCACAGCGTAAGTGCTTTGTGCCGCAGTAATAATCATCTGTGCAACACAGTGCGCTGCAACAAAAGCAGCAGCAAGTGCACACCTGGCCCGCCCACGCATGGTGCCTTCAGGACAACTTGTTTACCATTTACAGTATGGAAAAGTGAGGGGGACACAGGGAACAGATCCGGCAGCTGACTACGCCCCTGATCAGGATGACTTTATCTGTCATGAAAGAAACTGACAGTCTGTGGACACTTTAGCCAGACAGTTAAAGAAAGCATTTATTGTGAACCAAAAACAGATGTATATTTCCTTGAAGTGAGAATACAGACAGAATCCAAATGTGAAATCCTGTGTGGAATATATTAAAGGAATTCAACATACATACACAAATATGTAGCACAAAACAAATACTTTTAGACAGACTCTTGCAAAACTCACCACCATAGCAGAAGAAGGGTTTTTTCTCATCACAGTGTTCATCCCTCCATCTGCCTCCATCATTCAGCATGGTCACAGCACATCTCTCACTGCCTGAGTCATCGTTAAACTGTGGACCCCAGTATCTGAAAGAGAAACTGCTCCCATCTGACCACCTCCAGGAGTCTCTGAACAGGCCGATCCACACGACCTCGTTTGACTTATACTCTCTCTTGAATTCGTCGTCCTCTAACTGTTGGTCTCCACTGACCAGGTCAGTGTGATGTTCTCTGCAGTAGCTCTGAGCCTGTGGCCAGCTCATCTTGTCTTCAATCAGATGGAATGTCTTGTTGGATTGCTTCCTTTCTGTGGGATAAACAGACAAACTAAGAAACACACACTGTTTACAAGTTATTTCATCTCATAAAAATCCTTTTTTCTTATTTAAACAGGTGAAACAATAACGTGAGATAAATTCAAATGAATCCACTGCAGGTTCACATGTTTACAAGATCAAAGTGTGTGTGATATAATAAGGTGGATCACATCATTAAAAGTAGGACTGGATTAGAATTCATTTCTGCATGTAGAGAAAGAGACATTTTATCACCACACTTACCAGTAATGTTACTTAAAAATAAATAAAAAAACGCTAGTTGACTTTTAAACATATAATTTCTTAACCTTATCAGCCAAGTTTCTACTTAATCCCACACAAAAAGAGGAGGTATATGTCAACGAAAACTATTGTTAGACAGGATGATCTGCTGTATACACATAATAACATTATTAGTTATATATTCTCACCATCATAGCAGATACATTTATGATTGTAAGAACAAGGGGCATCCCACCATATGTGATTGTGCATCTGCACACATTTCTCAGGGCTGTACAAATCATTCGGCTCTTCCTCATGCCATCTACTCTCCCTATCATTGAACTCCAGCCCTGGCAGAGACCACTGCCAGTGCCACATCCCTCTCTCATTTCTTTCAGGGTCGCTGTAAAGCCCAATCCAGGCTTCATCTTGATTCTGTGCAGAGTCACGGAGTCTCTCCATGTCTGTCATGTCAGACACTGTGGCCAGGTCAGTGTGATGCTCTCTGCAGTACTGCTGGGCTTCAGTCCAGGTCTTCTTCTCTTTAACAAAGTGGTACTCATGGAGGTGACACATGAAGAAGGAACACTGACCTAATAACAGAGGAAATACTGCAGTGATGGAGCAGACAGCATTAAATCAACATCATGAGTACCCAGCTCACACCTACTGCTTACACCAAATGGGGCTCTGAGTCCATCTATTTAAGTTTTGATTGATAAGAAAGGTGAGCTGTCTGTCTTAAAAATGCTGTAAGATGATCACTTACCCATCAGAAGGAGCACAAACAGACTCCACTGCATCTTTGCTCTGTTGGACAAAAGTGACATTTCAGTGCACAGTGAACAGAACACAGTGGGCCTCGCCTATTTTTTAATTTAATTATAATTTTATATGCTTTATTAATCCCCCTGAGGGGAAATAGGGTTATCAGTGTTATCAAACTGATTTTGTTTTTCTGCAGTGAGTTCTTTTACTTTAAAACTTAATTTTCCTGATTGTTCACATAGTTTAACTTTTATTTTCACTGCAGGACTTTTGCAGATTATTCTTACAGTGTATTAGTACTATTAGGATGTGAATACTTCCTCCACCCCTGCTGCTGACACCACATTTACTCAGCATCACAGATGTTTTGTCATTGCTGGGTTTTTGATTTTCTTGTAACGCCTGTTCCAGCACTCACAAATCACCTTTACTTTGAGTTTACTTAACATTTCACCACTGCTGAAGTTCCTCTTCCAGGCTTTTTGGGTGGCACCTCTCCCATCATGGGCGTGTGCCAGAGTATTTGCACACGTCACAGCATCTGCTCCTACACAGCATTTAGGAGGCGTTACCTATGCTAATAGGTTACCTAGGATACAGTGGGATCCGTCACTCAGCACACCTTGGTAAGAGCAGGTTGGTTAAGGTGCATCTGAAGTTGACTTTTCTCTTACCAGGATTTTAAGAGAAAATATGAGAGGAATTTAAGAGGATGTTGCTGCATGAGGCCCACTGAGTCTGATAACTTCTGTCAGTTTAAAGAAATGACATTTAACTCTTAAAAGTAGGTCCAGTTTAATAAAAACACACAAACACAGGTCACCACCCCCTCCAGTTTATGAGGAAGCAGAATGATGTTTAGCAGCTAATATGCAAATTAGGATGAAACCTGCATGAACAGACTCACACTGTGAAACTGTCACTGTTTTCCAGCTCATTAAAATTTCTTATTTGAATAAAACACAAATAATGTAATGCATCAGGCTGAGCCAATAACAAACATTCATTCCTTTTCTGTAACTGCTTATCCTGTTAGGGGTCACGAGGGGGCTGGAGCCTATCCCAGCTGACACTGGGTGAGAGGCGGGGTTCACCCTGGACAGGTCACCAGACTATCACAGGGCTGACACATAGAGACAGACAACCATTCACACTCACATTCACACCTACGGACAATTTAGAGTCACCAATTAACCTGCATGTCTTTGGACTGTGGGAGGAAACCAGAGCACCTGGAGAAAACCCACGCTGACACGGGGAGAACATGCAAGCTCCACACAGAAGGGCTCCCCCACCCCGAGGTTCAAACCCCCCACCCTAATCTGTCAGAAATGTGGTTATTTTCTGGTTTTCATATATTCACCTTACAATACACTGCTACTATCAAAAACATATTGTGTTTCAGGAGTGGGTGAGACACGATGACGTCACAGGTTCTTTAACCAGAATGAGAAAAAAGAGGATAACACGTAGTCACAGATAAAACAATATTAAGGCTTAACTAAAAGAAGGGAAGTAGTGTCTTTTCAGCACAGAGTAATGTCTGCTGCATAAAGCTCCATAAACCAAATCCTGAGCCTGAGAGGTAAAACCCAGGGCAAGAAGACGTCCACTGGCCTCACAAAGCTTCACAGTATTGAAGCATTGTTGGATTTCTTTGCATTATAATGTCAGGTGTTCTTGTTATTGTGTCCACTCTTTGTAAAACACGCTGAACTTTGCATGAAATTAAAACTTTAAAATGATAAACTGTGATTATAAAACATGTCACAAATGAGCTGAGCTGTTTGCTAAATCTGGCTAATACAAAAAGACAAAGTGCAAATCTGATTTGATTTGAAATGATGTGAAATATATACTGAAAAAAAGACATTACTGTTCTGTCCACCTCTGCACACACACAATAAATAATATATCAAAGTGACACAACAGAATCATAACTTACATCTTCTGTCCTCCTCTCAGCCGCTTCACTCTGGTGTCTCTCCTTGAAGACTAAAATGTCCCCCAGGCAGATGCTCTCTTTGAGCCGCCTTCACCTGACGTCAGCATTTGAATATCAAAATACTGAAGTCAAAGATGTTTATCATAGTCCAGAAAGGATCTATTGATGACAACAATACATTTACATGATGCAGCGGGAACAAAAAGAGGAACACACTTTCCTCTTTACTAGAAAGCAGTAAGCAAGGTGTCCTTCAAAAATGTCCGCCAACAAAGAGCATAAACTAAACGTTTGCTCCTCTGAAACTGTTTCTTTTGCATCGTCAAAAATTCAGCTTGTCAAAATCAAAGAGAACCTTAACACACTGAGTCAGTATTATTGTTATGCCAGCAATGATTTGAACATATTTTTGTTGTTATTCTGTTTCTTTTCATTCACACTCACAGGCAAAGTCAACAATGCCATCAGTTTACAGTGTGTAGGAGCCTAAATGCAGTTTCACATCTGTAGCTGTTAAGATAAGGGCACTATTATTGTTGTATTGTACCTTTAATTGCCCCTTTTTTACCCTCTCACCAGTAGGGGGAGCTCTTGGATTTGAGAGAGCTCATTGCAGTGGAGAGTGGAGCCACTCAGTCTGTGACCTCCTATCTCTTTTATCTTTGACCTTTGTCTTTACCTCTTTTTTCTGGATAATAGTGGATTTGAAAATGGACAACTGTCTCTGTACCAGCTTTGAATTTTGAAGTGAAGTGTTAAACTTTATCAAGTGGTCGGCTGGATTTGTTTTACATGTGGATGAAGATGAAGGTGATGATTGGAGCATTAAGCTACGGCATCACTGATTGGAAACCTGCACAGTGAAACAGAATTCCATTAGAATAGAAGTCCATGCACATGCCACCAGAATGCTCTATCATATTCTCAGGCGACTACTTGACATATCAAAAACCCTTATACATACAAACATATATCATCGCTTTGTCAGTGGCCTTTTATATTCACATATGACGTGCGAGGTATCCTTCTGCGTCTGCTGTTGATGTTCCAGGACGCTGCCAATACCAGGACGACAACAAAAGTACACGATTAGGTTTAGGCAACAAAAGCATATGGGTAGGTTTAGAAAAAAAACATCTTGGTTTGGCATTGGGGACGTGAACACTCGACTCGTGGGTGAAAGTCCAGGGTTTGTTGGACCCATCCACCACCCCTCCTATTCACCCTATACGGACTTTCCTGCTCCTTATATTACATCGTTACCAGCAGCATTTCAACGTGACCCTGTCCAGCAGTGTAGCATGCTGCCCTGATAGGTGCTGTCCGGCCAACCAGCAGCGTATCATAGCAACGCCAAAGGTTACATCCGGCCGCGTTACATACTGCAGTAAAAGGTGGCTTTTGGCACCAGAGTGGCGGTATTTGACGACTTCGGAGTGAGAACAGGCTGGAGGGGGAGGTCATAATCACTGATAAAAGTTGTTCCTGTCATGATCTGTTTGCATCAGTTCAGCACATGAATTCAACAGCGTGGCTGCTAAATGACCTGTCTCCCCCTCATAGTCTATATCTGACCCATCGAGACTATGGCGAGGCAAATTAGTCAATGTATGGGAAACACTGTACTTAAACACTAGAAAACTCGTGCCCCTTTTCCTCCTTGTGTGGTGTATTCTGCATGATCCAGTGGGTGCACCTCTTTAAGTGGTCCGACCGGCAACCTGTTGAGACGATTTAGTTCCACGTTCCCCCTCAGACTCTTCGGTGGGGGGGCCACAAGGAGGGCCAGACTTGGAGTTATGGGGGCACTGGCCCCTGCTGGCCGCCCCTTAAAACCACCATTGTCTGTGCCGTCACCTAGATCCCACATACCCAAAACTTCACTCAAAGTGAACCTAAAAAAAGAAGAGTAGAAGGTTATGTAGAACGAGAACTATGTATGTGTATAAGTACATGTACATCTAGATGCACTGTGTTATCCCACTGGTCACTATTGTTGCTGTCAACATGTTCACTGATTCTGTGACCCCACTGAACAAAGATGAGTAATTGCATATTAACATATCAATACTAGACACCTTAAAGACAACGTGTACCAAAAATCTCTGCCCAACCAGGAAGTAAACAGCTGTGGTCATGTGACAATTTACACTGAACATGTGACACTGCACATATTTAAATATTTCATTGAGACCCTTTATCATTTCAATATTTGCTGGAAATGCATTCATACATCATTCAGTAACATTTTTAGAGCCTTATGACTGAAAACTTTTTTGCTGTCACTGTTGTTACTGGTGGGATTAAATGGATGAATAGATCATTTTAATGTTAAAAAATAAATCCATGTTAGTGAGCACCTCTCCTTTTGTTACCGAGATAACCCATCCACCTGACAGGTGTGACATGTCAGGATGTTTATGAAACAGCGTCATCGAGGTACTAACAGAACCTACACCTGCTTCTGACTGCTTGTAGCGCTTGTGCAAATAAGATACTGCACATAAATGTTGTTTGTCATTATCTGAAATTACAATTTTAATTTGTATTGTGCTCCGTCATGTTTACAATACACAGATGCCTTTGAAACACGTAAGTTAAACATGACAAGAGATTAGAAATATAACACACTTAAATTAAATTAAATTAAAATTAAATTAGTTGGCATTTAGCAGATTTAGGTTTCAGATTAGGGTTCTTAAAAATGTGAATGAGTTATTTAAATCGACTCAATACAAAACCTGCATGAGGTCATCTTTGTTTAATTTAATCATCAGAGACGCGACGTGGGAGATGTAAACATTATTTCAGATTGAGTTTTAGTTTAATAAGACCTGTGGACGTGGGGAAGCAGTTCGGCGTGTGTCTCCGCTCACACCGGGCAGCTGGTGAACCTGAATCTGGCAGAGAGTTGGAGGGAGACGGTGTGCTTTTACGCCACACTATCTTACTTGTTGTTAAACTTCATGCTGGGCAGTGTTGGGCAGTAGCGTCACTACAGTAGCGGACGTTTGTAGTTTAACTACATTTCTCAGTAGCTTGGTGGTAGCGTCGCTGTTTTCTGAATCAAGTAACTTCTCAGTAGTTAAGCTCTTTTATTGATCACTTAGCGTGGTAGCGTCCACACAAGCTACATTTCCAAAATCATTTCTGAAGCTCAAACGAGGCGGGGATTTCTGTTATGGACTGAAATAAAACTGTCACCGCTACCACACAGAGTCACTTCCGCATGAACCTGACGGGGGACAGCCCTCCATTCCGAAACCCCGCCGTTCCGAACGACCCCCCCTCCGAAATTGATTTTCAAGTCCATATCAAATTTCCTGCATCAAACACTGTCGCCCGCTCTCCGGCCGCACTCGCACAATTCTGAAATTCGTTGTACTACAAAACCTTGAAATGAACGTTCAGCTCATTGTTTTTATTGAAAATATGTCACTGTCTTCATTTATTATGTATAATTTCTCTAGCAGCAAACACATTTAAAGGAGACGCTTGTCAAGTCTTTTTACGCGCGCCGTCCGTGGTGCTGAAATCCCCACTGCAGCCACCGCTCCTGCTGACGGCAGACCGGGGGAGAAAAAAAATACATTTCTTTGCTCTGTGTTTTCAGAAAATAACCAGGGTTAGGGTAAGAAAGACCAACGATCTGTACAGCAGTCCCACTGTGTTTGCCAGGGCATACCAGGCTGTGTGATTACGCACAAAGATTGGTTTAACGTATTGGAGCAATTTCATACAATTTCCGACATTTAACGTGATAAACTAATTTCAGTTCAACATGGTCATTTGCTTAGAGGATTCAGCTGAAGCACAATGAGTGTTATATGTCATTAAGATGAAGTATTTGCTTGTTTTGTGGTTAATTATGCACATAATCCATTTGACCCCATCATGAACGGGATTTATATTCGTTCCTGCAGAGACAAAAGGATCAATGCGCAGCCTCCGTTTCCTTTGCGTCCGTCTCGTTCATTCAAACTTTGTAAACACGGTTGGGATATGTACGGGACATACATGTGTATGCTGCTCACTATAAAATGTGTTTACTAAAATGTGTTTACTAGCCTCATTTCTAGTCAAAACAAATCTCTTTACACTTAAAAAATAGCCCACTTGTTTCAAGCAAATCTTCACTTGAAATAAGTATGAAAATCTGCCCATGAGCAAGTTGGGGTTTTTTTTGCTTGCAATAACTTTTTTCTACTTATTTGAAGTGAAAATCTTCCTGAAACAAGTGAAAATTGCCTAAAAACAAGTTACTTTTTAGGTGATGAGTCTTATTTCAATTGTAATGAGATTTGTTTTGACAGAAATAAATATTCTTGGTAAGATTTTGAGTTTATGCGGTGTACATACACATACATACACGCTTTTGTTACCTCTAGGCTGGATTACTGTAACTCTCTATTATCAGGTAGCTCTAGTAAGTCCTTAAAAATTCTCCAGCTAATTCAGAATTCAGCAGCACGTGTACTAACAGGAACTAAGAACCGAGATCATATTTCTCCTGTTTTAGCTTCTCTGCACTGACTCCCTGTAAAATCCAGAATTGAATTTAAAATCCTACTGTTAACTTATAAATAGTGATGGCCAAATGAAGCCTCATGAACCACTGTCTTTATTTTCTGACCCCACCAGATGGTGCTCTTGGTTTAAAGATAAAGGCGGAAGGACTGGCAATGAAGTGTGCTTTCGAACCTTTGTTGAACAGACAGCGCCATCTGGTGGCTTCAGAAAATAAAGACAGTGGTTCATGAGGCCTCATTTGGCCATCACTACTTATAAAGCTCTAAATGGTCAAGCTCCGTCATATCTTAGAGAGCTCATAGTGCCATATTATCCCACCAGAACACTGCGCTCTGAGAATACAGGGTTACTTGTGGTCCCTAAAGTCTCCAAAAGTAGATCAGGAGCCAGAGCCTTCAGCTATCAGGCTCCTCTCCTGTGGAATCATCTTCCTGTTACGGTCCGGGAGGCAGACACCGTCTCCACATTTGACTAGACTTAAGACTTTCCTCTTTGATAAAGCTTATAGTTAGGGCTGGCTCAGGCTTGCCCTGTACCAGCCCCTAGTTAGGCTGACTTAGGCCTAGTCTGCCGAAGGACCCCCCTATAATACACCGGGCACCTTCTCTCCTTCTCTCTCTCTCTCTCTTTTTCTCTGTCTCTCTCTCTCTGTCTCATTGTGTCATACGGATTACTGTTAATTTATTATGCTGATCTGTTCTGTACGACATCTATTGCACGTCTGTCCGTCCTGGAAGAGGGATCCCTCCTCAGTTGCTCTTCCTGAGGTTTCTACCGTTTTTTCCCCCGTTAAAGGGGTTTTGTTGGGGAGTTTTTCCTTATCCGCTGCGAGGGTCCAAAGGACAGAGGGATGTCGTATGCTGTAAAGCCCTGTGAGGCAAATTGTGATTTGTGATATTGGGCTTTATAAATAAAACTGATTGATTGATTGATTGATTGATGTACGTTTTTGACCATGTTGTGACTGTTTGAAGCAGGTCTTCATTCTTGCTGTTGTGGTTTGAGTCGTGTTGGGAGTTAGTGCAGCTCACTGTTCAATAAACAATTGAACTTAACTTTTTTACCTGCCTGTCTGTTTGACTGACAGTTTTATTGATCAGTAAGGTAACACTGACTTGGCACGAAGTTGGTTCAATTTAGTAAAAAGCTTGGATGTAGTTGCACTAGTTACTTTCATTTTGCTGTAGCTTAGCTTGCTACATTTCTGAGGGTGATAGCTTTGATGTAGTGAAGCTTCACTTAATATTAGAGTAACTAGTAGCTTAGCTCACTACACTTTCCAAGTAGCTTGCCCAACACTGATGGTGGGTTACCACCCATAGTTTCTGATTGCAGGTGACATTTTGCATTTTGCAGGGGGAAGCAAGAAAAAAGCCTTTTTTTGTTTTTTTGGTTGAAGCAAGCGTATCATTTTCATAAGTTAATTCCAGGGAAAGAGCAGTGAGGTAGAGTCAGCAGGAGATGGTTAAACCTCCGACCCAAACTACGCATCAGAATGTTGCTCTCAGAATGAGCACCATCATCACATGATTTCTAACGAGGTGGGCTGCAGCTTGTGATGGCCAAATGAAGCCTCATGAACAACTGAAGATGATTCCACAGGAGAGGAGCCTGATAGCTGAAGGCTCTGGCTCCTGATCTACTTTTGGAGACTTTAGGGACCATGAGTAACCCTGTATTCTCAGAGCGCAGTGTTCTGGTGGGATTATATGGCACTATGAGCTCTCTAAGATATGACGGAGCTTGACCATTTAGAGCTTTATAAGTTAACAGCAGGATTTTAAATTTTGTCACCACAACCACGGCTGAAAATGGCCAGACTCTGTCAGCTCATTGACATGTTATCTGAACTATGTCACTTTTGCATATGGTACAAATGAATCATAAAAGTGTAAAGTATCCATGCTTTGCAGAAATGTACAATGCCAACCTTTTCTTCTGGAGACTGATTAGTCTATGTAGCTTAGTCACCTTGGTGTTGGCCAGTAAGTACACAGTTTGTCCACCAGAGTGCAGCAAAGATTATTTTTCAACTGTAAAATCTCCTCAGTACATGTTCTCTGTTCAAACTCTTTAGAAACACCAAACATACTCTTATGTTTGTTTATATTATGTGCTTATGCAAAACATTACTATCTGCTCTAACAGACAGTTATGCAGATCAACACATACGGACAGTAACGTTTCCAGTATATTTAATGGGGTTAAACTGAGGCTAGTATAATGATTACTTGGTCACTTGTTCCTTTTAAAAGCAGAGAGCAGACAAGCTGGCTCAGGTGCGCCCTCCAGTGTCGAAAGATATCACTTCACCAACAAACACATCTCCATGGACTTGTTCAACTACTCACTCAGCAGATCCACTTATGTAAAAGTAAAGCATGAAAATCAATCAATCAAAACAGTGCAAACAAGGACAACATCATGGTTAATGGTTATATAGTTTATTCATCAATAGGCAAATCAATTATTCATTTACATAAAACTCCAAATTGTGACAAAATATGGTTTTGCACATTATAATAATAACCAGATCTGTGATTTTAGACATATTCTCTGATAATCATACAATAGGATACAAGAAAAATTCAAAAGATGAATAAAATATCCACACTTCAAGAGAAAAACAGCATATGGATACACTATACTCATATTAATTAACTAAGGCTATAAATGCAGGTGTGCGGCATTGGCGTTACATACTTATCCTTGTACAAATAATCATTAAATAAATAAAAATACGTCAACTTCAGCCACTTTAACTCAATGCCTAATCTGCAGTGAACAAGTCTGTTAGTAATTTTGTTTCTCCCCTCGTCAAGCTGTGATTTCTGTACTTGCCATATTATCATTCAGTTAACCCAGAGAGCAGATTATTATTGTAGTATAAGCTTGTTGCAGTCAAGAGCAGCACACCAAAAATATAAAGTCTGTGACCAGTGAGTAAGAGTGGGTGGAGGAGGAGCCTCAAATGGAGGAGGTTTTTAAGGTTAAGTTTAAGTACGTTTTTAAGAATATATAGTTTTTGTTTTACACACACACAACAAAGTAGAATAACAGATACACTTTAACCAAGTAACTTTTTAAAAACTCAAACTATGATCTTTCCCTCATTTAGGATCTTTCTGCTGCTTTCGACCACTGACCTGGGAAACTTACTTTACAGTGCAGATGAAATTAAATGTGTCAGTATCAGCCTTTTCATACCACTCATGTCCTTCCTCTCTGCTCATGGCTGCAGCCCTGTCACAGCTCTCAGTCTTTTTTTCTGAGGCCCACTTCTGGTAGCAGACCACATTGTCATTGACCCAGAACCACAAATCCATAACGCAGGTGTAGCGCAGTCCCAGCCAGACGTGGGTAGTGTCAGCCTTCTTGGCTTTCTCTTGGACCCATCTCTGCTGGTCATGGTTGGTGATGGAGACCAGGTCACAGTGTTTCTCTCTGCAGTAATTCAAGGCTTCCTCCCAGGTCTTGTTCTCTTTGATCAGGATCACTTTATCTGTCATGGAAGAAATGGACAGTTTGTGGACACTTTAGCCGGACAGTTAAAGAAACCATCTATTGTGACACAAAATCAGATGTCTAGGTAATTTACATGTTGTGACATGACAGACTGAATTTAGACCTGGCAGCTTTGTTTCTGGTCATATGTATTTTTACTTCAAGGAATAATTAGACAGAATCCAAATGTGAAATCCTGTGTATAATATATTATAAATATATTCACTGAAAGGGATTCAACAAACCATTCTTAGACAGCTTTAGCAAGTCGTACATAAAGGATTAACACAGCCTCTTGACCTGCTTATAATATATCATATTGACCTTTATTATGAGACACACGTCCCCCTTTTTTCAGGACTCTTTTTCTAAAAAGAGTCTTTCAAGATCAGATTTGTTTTTCAGAAGAAAATATTAAAGCTGACAAGAAGGAACCAGTAAGACACTGAAGAACTACATATATAAAAACAATGTGATATATATGTTTTAAATGAAAGTGTGTTTGAATAGGCCAAAAATGAAACTGCAGCTTAGTGGGAGGTCTATTTCTAACACTATCCAACCATCTATTGCTTCACTTGTAGTAGCTTCTTCATGAGCTCACCTTGTGTCTTGTCCTCAGTAACAGTGGATGATGAGGGACCTGCTGTTGTTCCTTTCTTTGTGGTTGTTCCTGAAACAGAGGCTCATATATGGTTCATGGTGTGAAGCTTTGCTGGGTAATATTATTAGATAATGTCACATGATTGCTTCACTTGTAGCAGCTTCTTCATGAGCTCACCTTGTGTCTTGTCCTCAGTAACAGTGGATGATGAGGGACCTGCTGTTGTTCCTTTCTTTGTGGTTGTTCCTGAAACAGAGGCTCATATATGGTTCATGGTGTGAAGCTTTGCTGGGTAATATTATTAGATAATGTCACATGACAGTGTTGCTATGATGCTGATTCATTTCTTTAATGCAAATATATGACAGCTTCCAATCTAAGCAACGCACTGATATCAGATTAATCCATTCTTAAACAGCTTAAACAGCTGACTAGAAGGCACCAGTAAGACACTCAAACACTATCCATGAATAACACAAGGTAACCTGATATATATATATGTTTTAAATGAAACTGTCTGAATAGGTCAAAAATGAAACTGCAGTCTAGTGGGAGGTCTATTTCTAACAGTGACATCAGCCATTCTGGTATTTTCTTAAAGGGTGAAGAGCTTGAACTCGTAAATGAATTCAGATATCTAGGTGTCATTCTAGACCCAACTCTGTCTTTCGAAAATCATGTGAAGAAAGTCACAAGAACAGGCAAATTCAACTTGAGTAATTTTAAACAAATAAGATCATCACTAACTGAAGAAGCAGCGAGAATGTTCATGCACTCTATGATCTTCTGGCATATTGAGTACTGCTTCACAAACTGGTCACTCACAGGCAAAACAGTACTCAAACCTATTGAATCTCTTTATAAAAACACTTTGAAGATCTTTGATAAAAACCCTTCTCTTATCATCTCTGCAACATCCTATTGCGCCACAATCTCCTGAGCTTCCACAATTTTACTACCTTCAAACTTGCATGTTCCGTAAATCAGATCTTGAATGGTCTTGCACCTCCACCTCTGAGTCAGTTTTTTAAACGTAAATCAATCAGTAATTCCTTCACTAGAGCAAGCTCAGTATGAGACTGTGAAATCCCATTCAGACGCACTTCATTCTCTCAAACTGTTTTATCTGTCAGAGGTAGTAAAATCTGGAATAGCCTGCCAATCTCCATAAGAGATTGCTCCAGCTTTTCCATCTTTAAAAAGCATTTCAAAGACTGGCTCAAGCACAACCAGACCTGTAACCATTGTTAATGTATGTAGCACCTTTGTGATTATGTGCATTAACATGGGCAAACTAGCACTTTAGTACGAATACTACACCGCTTTAAAATTATACTCCCTCTTTCCATTCCATCTCCAGCATCTTCATCATCCTCTAAGAATTAATGTACTGGTCTCTGCATTGTTGCAACCCCATTTTTCATATTCACCCCCAACAGATTTCTCCCTAGTCTAATTTTATTGAAGTGAAATCATGGTAACTCAACTTTTTATATCAATAACTGAGCACTGCAGCACTTTACAACTCATACCCACACTCCCATAAATTATGACTGTAATCATGAACAGGTTTTGCATTGCTTTGCCTCACTTTTGACCACACATCAAAATCATGTTAACAGCATGCCGGAGGAGCACAGTTGTGAATTAGCTTTTGGCTAAAACTGACACATTTACAGAAATGTCCATTAATGTGCACTGTCCTCCTTCTAAATAAATAAATAAACATAAATAAATAAACAAACATTATCCAACCATCTAAAAGTGAAAAATATAAACATAGGTCATATTTTAATCAGATCTGCCTCATTGATCACTATAATCTTAAAATCGGAAGAATATTTTTACCACGGCTTACTGTGGAAGGGGCTAAATATTGCCCCAAAGCTGAACTGTTTGTCCTGCGATATCTGCCAAACCTCGATGTCACATGATCGCTTCACTTGTAGCAGCTTCTTCATGAGCTCACCTTGTGTCTTGTCCTCAGTAACAGTGGATGATGAGGGACCTGCTGTTGTTCCTTTCTTTGTGGTTGTTCCTGAAACAGAGGCTCATATATGGTTCATGATGTGAAGCTTTGCTGGGTAATATTATTAGATAATGTCACATGACAGTGTTGCTATGATGCTGATTTATTTCTTTAATGCAAATATATGACAGCTTTCAATCTAAGCAACACACATCACTTTTCTTTTCTTGTGGAATATATTAAAGGAATTCAACATACATACACAAATATGTAGCACAAAACAAATACTGTTAGACAGACTCTTGCAAAACTCACCACCATAGCAGAAGAAGGGTTTTGTTTCTTCACACTCGTCGGAGCTCCATTTTCCATCCAGCAGAGTCACAGCACATTTCTTACTGCTGTCTTCATCTCTGAATAACTCCAGATCCCAGTATCTGAAAGAGTGATTGCTCCCATCTGACCACCTCCAGGAGTCTCTGAACAGGCCGATCCACACGACCTCGTTTGACCTATACTCTCTCTTGAATTCGTTGTCCTCTAACTGTTGGTCTCCACTGACCAGGTCAGTGTGATGTTCTCTGCAGTAGCTCTGAGCCTGTGGCCAGCTCATCGTGTCTTCAATCAGATGGAATCTCTTGTTGGATTGCTTCCTTTCTGTGGGATAAACAGACAAACTAAGAAACACACACTGTTTACAAGTTATTTCATCTCATAAAAATCCTTTTTTCTTATTTAAACAGGTGAAACAATAACGTGAGATAAATTCAAATGAATCCACTGCAGGTTCACATGTTTACAAGATCAAAGTGTGTGTGATATAATAAGGTGGATCACATCATTAAAAGTAGGACTGGATTAGAATTCATTTCTGCATGTGGAGAAAGAGACATTTTATCACCACACTTACCAGTAATGTTACTTAAAAGTAAATAAATAAATAGAAAATAACACCAGTTGACTTTTGACTTTTAAATATATAATTTTTTAACCTTATCAGCCAAGTTTCTACTTAATCCCACACAAAAAGAGGAGGTATATGTCAACGAAAACTATTGTTAGACAGGATGATCTGCTGTATACACATA
Organism: Epinephelus lanceolatus; assembly: GCF_041903045.1. Taxonomy (NCBI): domain Eukaryota; kingdom Metazoa; phylum Chordata; class Actinopteri; order Perciformes; family Serranidae; genus Epinephelus; species Epinephelus lanceolatus. Next base: position 16,894,572 of record NC_135755.1, read on the forward strand.
ATAACATTATTAGTTACATATTCTCACCATCATAGCAGATAAATGTATGTTTATGAGAACAACTGGCATCATTCCATTTGTGATTCTTCATCTGCACACATTTCTCAGGGCTGTATAAATCATTCGGCTCTTCCTCATGCCATCTACTCTCCCTATCATTGAACTCCAGCCCTGGCAGAGACCACTGCCAGTGCCACATCCCTCTCTCATTTCTTTCAGGGTCGCTGTAAAGCCCAATCCAGGCTCCATCTTGATTCTGTGCAGAGTCACGGAGTCTCTCCATGTCTGTCATGTCAGACACTGTGGCCAGGTCAGTGTGATGCTCTCTGCAGTACTGCTGGGCTTCAGTCCAGGTCTTTGTCTGGTTAACAAAGTGGTACTCATGGAGGTGACACATGAAGAAGGAACACTGACCTAATAACAGAGGAAATACTGCAGTGATGGAGCAGACAGCATTAAATCAACATCATGAGTACACAGCTCACACCCACTGCTTACACCAAATGGGGCTCTGAGTCCACCTATTTAACTTTTGATTGATAAGAAAGGTGAGCTGTCTGTCTTAAAATGCTGTAAGATGATCACTTACCCATCAGAAGGAGCACAAACAGACTCCACTGCATCTTTGCTCTGTTGGACAAAAGTGACATTTCAGTGCACAGTGAACAGAACACAGTGGGCCTCGTGCAGAAGGTGATATGCAAACAAATTTTCTCTTACAAACAAGGTAAAGGACTGTCCTATTCATAAACAGAGATATCAAAAATGTAACAAAAGGTAGTCCAAACTAAGAGTCCGACGCACGACTGTTTTTCAGTCCTACTGCCTCTTTAGTGTTTGTAGGCTGCCTATCTCAGTCCTTCGTCTTTTTTACACATCACTTTTTTCCTGGGGCCTGTATCACGAAGCGAGATCAACCTTTCCTGGGTTACCCAGACCTATCCTGGATTGCCTAACCCTAACAATAGCAATCAGGATAATTGGTATCACAATGCTGGATATCAACTCGGTAACTCAACCCAGGGTTGCTTTATCAAGAACCGTGAACGCGCACGCAGCGGACCAATCACAATCATGAGAGAAGCGCAGCGTCACTGAGCGTCCTCACAGAGCGCCGTATGTGAGGGGAAAAAAAAGTATTTCTCGTGAGGATCAGAGATTAATTCAATTAAAATATGAGGAGGAGAAAAGCAACATTACAGAAAAGGCCAACACTGTGGCAGCTGCAGGAGGAGGAAACATGCGTGGCAACGCATAACGGGATGAATAATGTTTAGTTTTAGTTTAGATTAGTTTATTTGCACGTAATGTTAAAAACAGACAGTATAAAATTTACAAGATTAAAAAAAGAAAAGTGCCGGAGAGGTTAGAAGCCACTAAAAGCTTATCAAAGAAATTCCCCTGTCAAAACATCAATGAAATCACATAATAGAGAAGAAGAAAAAAATAATCTCATGCCACTTTCTGTACTCCACTACACTTCAGAGGGAAATATTGTAGCCTACTTTTTACTCCACTACAATTATTTGATAACTTCCTAGTTACTTTACAAATTGAGATTTTTCACATGAACCATATGAAAATATACAAATGCATCTAAAACAGTTACTCGATTAATTAGAAAATGAACTGGCAACTGTTTTTAAAAAGCATTTAAGTCGTTTTTCATGCAAAAAAAAAATCATGGTTCCTTTGAGAACCTGCTGTTCATCCTGTTTATTATTTCAATTTAATTTAAGTTTAATTTTATATGCTTTATTAATCCCCCTGAGGGGAAATAGGGTTATCAGTGTTATCAAACTGATTTTGTTTTTCTGCAGTGAGTTCTTTTACTTTAAAACTTAATTTTCCTGATTGTTCACATAGTTTAACTTTTATTTTCACTGCAGGACTTTTGCAGATTATTCTTACAGTGTATTAGTACTATTAGGATGTGAATACTTCCTCCACCCCTGCTGCTGACACCACATTTACTCAGCATCACAGATGTTTTGTCATTGCTGGGTTTTTGATTTTCTTGTAACGCCTGTTCCAGCACTCACAAATCACCTTTACTTTGAGTTTACTTAACATTTCACCACTGCTGAAGTTCCTCTTCCAGGCTTTTTGGGTGGCACCTCTCCCATCATGGGCGTGTGCCAGAGTATTTGCACACATCACAGCATTTAGGAGGCGTTACCTATGCTAATAGGTTACCTATGATACAGTGGGATTCATCATTCAGCACACCTTGGTAAGAGCAGGTTGGTTAAGCTGCATCTGAAGTTGACTTTTCTCTTACCAGGATTTTAAGAGAAAATATGAGAGGAATTTAAGAGAAGTTTGCTGCATGAGGCCCACTGAGTCTGATAACTTCTGTCAGTTTAAAGAAATGACATTTAACTCTTAAAAGTAGGTCCAGTTTAATAAAAACACACAAACACAGGTCACCACCCCCTCCAGTTTATGAGGAAGCAGAATGATGTTTAGCAGCTAATATGCAAATTAGGATGAAACCTGCATGAACAGACTCACACTGTGAAACTGTCACTGTTTTCCAGCTCATTAAAATTTCTTATTTGAATAAAACACAAATAATGTAATGCATCAGGCTGAGCCAATAACAAACATCCATTCCTTTTCTGTAACTGCTTATCCTGTTAGGGGTCACGAGGGGGCTGGAGCCTATCCCAGCTGACACTGGGTGAGAGGCGGGGTGCACCCTGGACAGGTCACCAGACTATCACAGGGCTGACACATAGAGACAGACAACCATTCACACTCACATTCACACCTACGGACAATTTAGAGTCACCAATTAACCTGCATGTCTTTGGACTGTGGGAGGAAACCAGAGCACCTGGAGAACACCCACGCTGACACGGGGAGAACATGCAAGCTCCACACAGAAGGGCTCCCCCACCCTGAGGTTCAAACCCCCCACCCTAATCTGTCAGAAACGTGGTTATTCTCTGGTTTTCATATATTCACCTTACAATACACTGCTACTATCACAAACATATTGTGTTTCAGGAGTGCGTGAGACACGATGACGTCACGGGTTCTTTAACCAGAATGAGAAAAAAGAGGATAACACGTAGTCACAGATAAAACAATATTAAGGCTTAACTAAGAGGAGGGAAAGTAGTGTCTTTTCAGCACAGAGTAATGTCTGCTGCATAAAGCTCCATAAACCAAATCCTGAGCCTGAGAGGTAAAACCCAGGGCAAGAAGACGTCCACTGGCCTCACAAAGCTTCACAGTATTGAAGCATTGTTGGATTTCTTTGCATTATAATGTCAGGTGTTCTTGTTATTGTGTCCACTCTTTGTAAAACACGCTGAACTTTGCATGAAATTAAAACTTTAAAATGATAAACTGTGATTATAAAACATGTCACAAATGAGCTGAGCTGTTTGCTAAATCTGGCAAATACAAAAAGACAAAGTGCAAATCTGATTTGATTTGAAATGATGTGAAATATATACTGAAAAAAAGACATTACTGTTCTGTCCACCTCTGCACACACACAATAAATAATATATCAAAGTGACACAACAGAATCATAACTTACATCTTCTGTCCTCCTCTCAGCCGCTTCACTCTGGTGTCTCTCCTTGTGTGCTGATGAAGACTAAAATGTCCCCCAGGTAGATGCTCTCTTTGAGCCGCCTTCACCTGACGTCAGCATTTGAATATCAAAATACTGAAGTCAAAGATGTTTATCATAGTCCAGAAAGGATCTATTGATGACAACAATACATTTACATGATGCAGCGGGAACAAAAAGAGGAACACACTTTCCTCTTTACTAGAAAGCAGTAAGCAAGGTGTCCTTCAAAAATGTCCGCCAACAAAGAGCATAAACTAAACGTTTGCTCCTCTGAAACTGTTTCTTTTGCATCGTCAAAAATTCAGCTTGTCAAAATCAAAGAGAACCTTAACACACTGAGTCAGTATTATTGTTATGCCAGCAATGATTTGAACATATTTTTGTTGTTATTCTGTTTCTTTTCATTCACACTCACAGGCAAAGTCAACAATGCCATCAGTTTACAGTGTGTAGGAGCCTAAATGCAGTTTCACATCTGTAGCTGTTAAGATAAGGGCACTATTATTGTTGTATTGTACCTTTAATTGCCCCTTTTTTACCCTCTCACCAGTAGGGGGAGCTCTTGGATTTGAGAGAGCTCATTGCAGTGGAGAGTGGAGCCACTCAGTCTGTGACCTCCTATCTCTTTTATCTTTGACCTTTGTCTTTACCTCTTTTTTCTGGATAATAGTGGATTTGAAAATGGACAACTGTCTCTGTACCAGCTTTGAGTTTTGAAGTGTTAAACTTTATCAAGTGGTCGGCTGGATTTGTTTTGCATGTGGATGAAGACGAAGGTGATGATTGGAGCATTAAGCTACGGCTTCACTGATTGGAAACCTGCACAGTGAAACAGAATTCCATTAGAATATCTATAGCGTCTGTGTATTGTGAACATGACGGAGCACAGTACAAATTAAAATTGTAATTTCAGATAATGACAAGCAACACTTATGTGCAGTCATTATTTGCACAAGCGCTACGAGCAGTCAGAAGCAGGCGTAGGTTCTGTTAGTACCTCGATGACACTGTTTCATAAGCATCCTGACATGTCACACCTGTCAGGTGGATGGGTTATCTCGGTAACAAAAGGAGAGGTGCTCACTAACATGGATTTATTTTTTAACATTAAAATGATCTATTCATCCATTTAATCCCACCAGTAACAACAGTGACAGCAAAAAAGTTTTCAGTCATAAGGCTGTAAAATGTTACTGAATGATGTATGAATGCATTTCCAGCAAATATTGAAATGATAAAAGGTCTCAATGAAATATTTAAATATGTGCAGTGTCACATGTTCAATGTAAATTGTCACATGACCACAGCTGTTTACTTCCTGGTTGGGCTGGTTTGGATTTTTGGTACACATTGTCTTTAAGGTGTCTAGTATGGATAGTATTCGATCCCGGGTGAAGGAGCCCTTCTGTGCAGAGTTTGCATGTTCTCCCTGTGTCAGCGTGGGTTTTCTCCAGGTGCTCTGGTTTCCTCCCACAGTCCAAAGACATGCAGGTTAATTGGTGACTCTAAATTGTCCGTAGGTGTGAATGTGAGTGTGAATGGTTGTCTGTCTCTATGTGTCAGCCCTGTGATAGCCTGGTGACCTGTCCAGGGTGTACCCCGCCTCTCACCCAGTGTCAGCTGGGATAGGCTCCAGCCCCCCCGCGACCCCCAAGAGGATAAGCGGTTAGAAAATGGATGGATGGATGTTCAGTGGGGTCACAGAATCAGTGAACATGTTGACGGCAACAATAGTGACCAGTGGGATAACACAGTGCATCTAGATGTACATGTACTTATACACATACATAGTTCTCGTTCTACGTAACCTTCTACTCTTCTTTTTTTTGGTTCACTTTGAATGAAGTTTTGGGTATGTGGGATCTAGGTGACGGCACAGACAATGGCGGTTTTAAGGGGCGGCCAGCAGGGGCCAATGCCCCCGTAACTCCGAGTCCGGCCCCCCTTGTGGCCCCCCTAGCTGAAGAGTCTGAGGGGGAACGCGGAACTAAATCATCTCAACAGGTTGCCGGTCGGACCACTTAAAGAGGTGCACCCACTGGATCATGCAGAATACACCACACAAGGAGGAAAAGGGCACGAGTTTTCTAGTGTTTAAGTACAGATTTTCCCATACATTGACTAATTTGCCTCGCCATAGTCTCGATGGGTCAGTTATAGACTATGAGGGGGAGACAGGTCATTTAGCAGCCACGCTGTTGAATTCATGTGCTGAACTGATGCAAACAGATCATGACAGGAACAACTTTATCAGTGATTATGACCTCCCCCTCCAGCCCGTTCTCACTCCGAAGTCGTCAAATACCGCCACTCTGGTGCCAAAAGCCACCTTTTACTGCAGTATGTAACGCGGCCGGATGTAACCTTTGGCGTTGCTATGATACGCTGCTGGTTGGCCGGACAGCACCTATCAGGGCAGCATGCTACACTGCTGGACAGGGTCACGTTGAAATGCTGCTGGTAACGATGTAATATAAGGAGCAGGAAAGTCCGTATAGGGTGAATAGGAGGGGTGGTGGATGGGTCCAACAAACCCTGGACTTTCACCCACGAGTCGAGTGTTCACGTCCCCAATGCCAAACCAAGATGTTTTTTTTCTAAACCTACCCATATGCTTTTGTTGCCTAAACCTAATCGTGTACTTTTGTTGTCGTCCTGGTATTGGCAGCGTCCTGGAACGTCAACAGCAGACGCAGAAGGATACCTCGCACGTTATATGTGAATGTAAAAGGCCACTGACAAAGCGATGATATATGTTTGTATGTATAAGGGTTTTTGATATGTCAAGTAGTCGCCTGAGAATATGATAGAGCATTCTGGTGGCATGTGCATGGACTTCTATTCTAATGGAATTCTGTTTCACTGTGCAGGTTTCCAATCAGTGATGCCGTAGCTTAATGCTCCAATCATCACCTTCGTCTTCATCCACATGTAAAACAAATCCAGCCGACCACTTGATAAAGTTTAACACTTCACTTCAAAATTCAAAGCTGGTACAGAGACAGTTGTCCATTTTCAAATCCACTATTATCCAGAAAAAAGAGGTAAAGACAAAGGTCAAAGATAAAAGAGATAGGAGGTCACAGACTGAGTGGCTCCACTCTCCACTGCAATGAGCTCTCTCAAATCCAAGAGCTCCCCCTACTGGTGAGAGGGTAAAAAAGGGGCAATTAAAGGTACAATACAACAATAATAGTGCCCTTATCTTAACAGTTAGAGATGTGAAACTGCATTTAGGCTCCTACACACTGTAAACTGATGGCATTGTTGACTTTGCCTGTGGGTGTGAATGAAAAGAAACAGAATAACAACAAAAATATGTTCAAATCATTGCTGGCATAACAATAATTATATTTCTGACAATGCAAAAAATCTATATTTTCAGAGTAACAAACATGAGTTCAGTTTATTCTCCTTATTAGTGGATATTTAGGTATGACACCTTGTTTTCTGCTCGTTGGACAGAAAACAGGAAAGTGTGTTCCTCTTTTTATTTCCTGCTGCATCATGTAAATGATGTTCTTGTCATCAATAGATCCTTTCTGGACTTTGGACATTTTTGACTTCAGTATTTTGATATTCAAATGCTGACGTCAGGTGAAGGCGGCTCAAAGAGAGCATCTACCTGGGGGACATTTTAGTCTTCATCAGCACACAAGGAGAGACACCAGAGTGAAGCGGCTGAGAGGAGGACAGAAGATGTAAGTTATGATTCTGTTGTGTCACTTTGATATATTATTTATTGTGTGTGTGCAGAGGTGGACAGAACAGTAATGTCTTTTTTTCAGTATATATTTCACATCATTTCAAATCAAATCAGATTTGCACTTTGTCTTTTTGTATTTGCCAGATTTAGCAAACAGCTCAGCTCATTTGTGACATGTTTTATAATCACAGTTTATCATTTTAAAGTTTTAATTTCATGCAAAGTTCAGCGTGTTTTACAAAGAGTGGACACAATAACAAGAACACCTGACATTATAATGCAAAGAAATCCAACAATGCTTCAATACTGTGAAGCTTTGTGAGGCCAGTGGACGTCTTCTTGCCCTGGGTTTTACCTCTCAGGCTCAGGATTTGGTTTATGGAGCTTTATGCAGCAGACATTACTCTGTGCTGAAAAGACACTACTTTCCCTCCTCTTAGTTAAGCCTTAATATTGTTTTATCTGTGACTATGTGTTAACCTCTTTTTGCTCATTCTGGTTAAAGAACCTGTGACGTCATCGTTAAATCGCTAAATTGTCCGTAGGTGTGAATGTGAGTGTGAATGGTTGTCTGTCTCTATGTGTCAGCCCTGTGATAGTCTGGTGACCTGTCCAGGGTGAACCCCGCCTCTCACCCAGTGTCAGCTGGGATAGGCTCCAGCCCCCTCGTGACCCCTAACAGGATAAGCAGTTACAGAAAAGGAATGAGTGTTTGTTATTGGCTCAGCCTGATGCATTACATTATTTGTGTTTTATTCAAATAAGAAATTTTAATGAGCTGGAAAACAGTGACAGTTTCACAGTGTGAGTCTGTTCATGCAGGTTTCATCCTAATTTGCATATTAGCTGCTAAACATCATTCTGCTTCCTCATAAACTGGAGGGGGTGGTGACCTGTGTTTGTGTGTTTTTATTAAACTGGACCTACTTTTAAGAGTTAAATGTCATTTCTTTAAACTGACAGAAGTTATCAGACTCAGTGGGCCTCATGCAGCAACATTCTCTTAAATTCCTCTCATATTTTCTCTTAAAATCCTGGTAAGAGAAAAGTCAACTTCAGATGCACCTTAACCAACCCGCTCTTACCAAGGTGTGCTGAGTGACGGATCCCACTGTATCCTAGGTAACCTATTAGCATAGGTAACGCCTCCTAAATGCTGTGACGTGTGCAAATACTCTGGCACACGCCCATGAATGGGAGAGGTGCCACCCAAAAAGCCTGGAAGAGGAACTTCAGCAGTGGTGAAATGTTAAGTAAACTCAAAGTAAAGGTGATTTGTGAGTGCTGGAACAGGCGTTACAAGAAAATCAAAAACCCAGCAATGACAAAACATCTGTGATGCTGAGTAAATGTGGTGTCAGCAGCAGGGGTGGAGGAAGTATTCACATCCTAATAGTACTAATACACTGTAAGAATAATCTGCAAAAGTCCTGCAGTGAAAATAAAAGTTAAACTATGTGAACAATCAGGAAAATTAAGTTTTAAAGTGAAAGCACTCACTGCAGAAAAATAAAATAATTTTAATAAAATCAAAACAATGAACAGGAAAAAACAACAGGAGCCACGACTTTCTTTCTTTTTTATTTTTGCATGAAAAATGACTTAAATGCTTTTTAAAAACAGTTGCCAGTTCATTTTCTAATTAATCAACTAACTGTTTTAGTTGCATTTGTATATTTTCATGTGGTTCATGTGCAAAAAATCTTAATTTGTAAAGTTATCAAATAATTGTAGTGGAGTAAAAAGTACAATATTTCCCTCTGAAGTGTAGTGGAGTACACGCAGAAAGTGGCATGAGATTAAAATACCTCAAAGTTATACTTTTAGACTAAATGTACTTAGTTACATTCCACTGCTGGTCAGCAGAGGGAAACACAGTGATTAAAATGAATAACTGTGTTGAAGAATTTAATAATCCAATTATAATTACTCTCAAACATAATAATCTAAATTTGATGATGTGACAGTCATGCATGTTTTTAATCTCAAATTTATGTCGTGTGTTTTCATTGGACAATGTGAGGACTGTGAAACCAGATGTTTTTGTCTTCCACTGAAATGTCCTCTTACATTAGGAACATTAGGAAAACACTGGTGAATCTGAGAAGTCAGTGGGAACGAAAATGGGAGAAAATTTGTTTGCATATCACCTTCTGCACGAGGCCCACTGTGTTCTGTTCACTGTGCACTGAAATGTCACTTTTGTCCAACAGAGCAAAGATGCAGTGGAGTCTGTTTGTGCTCCTTCTGATGGGTAAGTGATCATCTTACAGCATTTTAAGACAGACAGCTCACCTTTCTTATCAATCAAAAGTTAAATAGGTGGACTCAGAGCCCCATTTGGTGTAAGTAGTAGGTGTGAGCTGTGTACTCATGATGTTGATTTCATGCTGTCTGCTCCATCACTGCAGTATTTCCTCTGTTATTAGGTCAGTGTTCCTTCTACATGTGTCACCTCCATGAGTACCACTTTGTTAACCAGACAAAGAACTGGACTGAAGCCCAGCAGTACTGCAGAGAGCATCACACTGACCTGGCCACAGTGTCTAACATGACAGACATGGAGAGACTCCGTGACTCTGCACAGAATCAAGATGAAGCCTGGATTGGGCTTTACAGCGACCCTGAAAGAAATGAGAGAGGGATGTGGCACTGGCAGTGGTCTCTGCCAGGGCTGGAGTTCAATGATAGGGAGAGTAGATGGCATGAGAAAGAGCCGAATGATAAGAGCAGCCCTGAGAAATGTGTGCGGATGGGCAATCACACATGGAAGGATGTCCCTTGTTCTTACAATCATACATTTATGTGCTATGATGGTGAGAATATGTAACTAATAATGTTATTATGTGTATACAGCAGATCATCCTGTCTAACAATAGTTTTCGTTGACATATACCTCCTCTTTTTGTGTGGGATTAAGTAGAAACTTGGCTGATAAGGTTAAAAAATTATATATTTAAAAGTCAACTGGTGTGATTTTATTTAAATTTATTTATTAATTTTACTTTTAAGTAACATTACTGGTAAGTGTGGTGATAAAATGTCTCTTTCTCTACATGCAGAAATGAATTCTAATCCAGTCCTACTTTTAATGATGTGATCCACCTTATTATATCACACACACTTTGATCTTGTAAACATGTGAACCTGCAGTGGATTCATTTGAATTTATCTCACGTTATTGTTTCACCTGTTTAAATAAGAAAAAAGGATTTTTATGAGATGAAATAACTTGTAAACAGTGTGTGTTTCTTAGTTTGTCTGTTTATCCCACAGAAAGGAAGCAATCCAACAAGAGATTCCATCTGATTGAAGACAAGATGAGCTGGCCACAGGCTCAGAGCTACTGCAGAGAAAATCACACTGACCTGGTCAGTGGAGACCAACAGTTAGAGGGCCTCAAGAACATGGGCTCTAATCAAGACGTGTGGATCGGCCTGTTCAGAGACTCCTGGAGGTGGTCAGATGGGAGCAGTTTCTCTTTCAGATACAGGGATCTGGAGTTATTCAGAGATGAAGACAGCAGTAAGAAATGTGCTGTGACTCTGCTGGATGGAAAATGGAGCTCTGACGAGTGTAATAAAACAAAACCCTTCTTCTGCTATGATGGTGAGTTTTGCAAGAGTCTATCTAACAATATTTGTTTTATGCTACATATTTGTGTATGTATGTTGAATTCCTTTCAGTGACGATATTTGTCATATATTATACACAGGATTTCACATTTGGATTCTGTCTAATTATTCCTTGAAGTAAAAATACATATGACCAGAAACAAAGCTGCCAGGTCTAAATTCAGTCTGTCATGTCACAACATGTAAATTACCTAGACATCTGATTTTGTGTCACAATAGATGGTTTCTTTAACTGTCCGGCTAAAGTGTCCACAAACTGTCCATTTCTTCCATGACAGATAAAGTGATCCTGATCAAAGAGAGCAAGACCTGGGAGGAAGCCTTGAATTACTGCAGAGAGAAACACTGTGACCTGGTCTCCATCACCAACCATGACCAGCAGAGATGGGTCCAAGAGAAAGCCAAGAAGGCTGACACTACCCACGTCTGGCTGGGACTGCGCTACACCTGCGTTATGGATTTGTGGTTCTGGGTCAATGACAATGTGGTCTGCTACCAGAAGTGGGCCTCAGAAAAAAAGACTGAGAGCTGTGACAGGGCTGCAGCCATGAGCAGAGAGGAAGGACATGAGTGGTATGAAAAGGCTGATACTGACACATTTAATTTCATCTGCACTGTAAAGTAAGTTTCCCAGGTCAGTGGTCGAAAGCAGCAGAAAGATCCTAAATGAGGGAAAGATCATAGTTTGAGTTTTTAAAAAGTTACTTGGTTAAAGTGTATCTGTTATTCTGCGTTGTTGTTCATGTGTGTGTGTGTGTGTGTGTGTGTGTATTTATCTATTATACATTTTTTAAAGGTCCAGTGTGTAGGATTTAGAGGACATAATGGCGCTAATGGACGATAACATTATAATTATGTTTTCCTCTTTGTATAATCACCTGAAGACAAGAATTGTGCTTTTTGTTGCCTTAGAATGAGCCATTAATATATCTACATAGGGGGTGGGTCGTTGTTCATGGCCATGTTGCACCACCATGTTTCTACTTGTGATGGCATATTAGCATCATCAGTTAGCATAAATCCCCGCCCATGAATAGCCAATGACCACCATATAAGGAGGTGTAGGTGAATCCAGTCGACCTGTCAGTCATGGCGCAAAGAAAGAAAGAGAGAGAAAGAAAAAAGATTTTTTCCGAAGCGGAGATCAAAATAATTTTGGGTGAAGCTGAACATTTTATTCTCTTCAGTTAGTAGTGGTGGGCAGGGACAGGCAAAGCGAAGGCCTGGAGGGAGGTAACAGATGCTGTTATTGTTGTCTCCGTGGTACAAAGAACCATGTCAGAGGTGAAGCGTAAATGGTTTGATATGAAACTGGAGGCAAAGAAACGCATAATCACACACACAAAAATACAGCGGTCACCAAACAAACAGAAGATTCATTTGTGGGGATTTGAATGAAGTGGGAACGGGAAACCAGAGATGTTTTGTGCATAATGGATAAACTCTGAATCAGTGATGGCTGTTGGAATGTAGAGCTTTTTAACATTTATTTTAACAAATGATACGGATAACATATAGCCTACAGCAGTTTGTATGCATCGTCTTCAAATTATTTGAATCTTAATAGCCTAAAGCTCTGTTTAATAAAATGTAAATTAAACATTTTTCAAATCAGATTTATTCATTCAAATGATCAACAAGCCACAAAAAAAAAAGAAAAAAAAAAGTGTCTCAAATAATTTTTTCAGCTGGCGCATGCTCCTTTGTGGCTCCACCAGTCTTCGGCACCGAGGCCGAAGAGGCTGTGATCCGGCTGTCCTTACGGATATTTTTATTATCATCATTCAACATGTAGAGAGAATGTGTAATCTACTGAGTCGATTTACATAGATAATTCACAATCATGAACCTAATCTGGATCTTAAACCTGCTAATTGCCAACTAATTTAACTAAATGTGTTATATTTTTAATATTTTGTCATGTTTAGATTACGTGTTTCAAAGGCATCTGTGTATTGTGTACATAACAGAGCGCAATACGAGTTAAAATTGTAATTTCCAATAGTGACAAGCAATATTTATGTGCTTTACTCAATTTACACAAGCACTACGAATGGTCAGGAGCAGGAGTAGATTTTGTTAGTACCTATGAAAAGATCGGAACTACTAAAATATTGATGAATGCGGACATGCACGTAAATTTCCGTCTGCGAACAGTTTACACACAAATTCCTTCTGCTCACATTTCATGAATGAGACCCACTGTATTTACCTGTTAAAATCACAGAGTCCATTTGTTTTGGAGAGGAAGAGATCTCTGTTGATAATTCAGCTTCTGAGGCCTGTACTACGAGTCAGGATTTGGAGTCGGCGAAGCTGGTTCTCTTTTTACGAGTGACGGCCAAATGAGGCCTCATGAACCACTGTCTTTATTTTCTGAAGCCACCAGATGGCGCTGTCTGTTCAACAAAGGTTTGAAAGCACACTTCATTGCAAGTCCTTCAGCCCTTATCTTTAAACCAAGAGCACCATCTGGTGGTGGTTCATGAAGTTTCATTTGGCCATCACCACTTTTTGCCACATTAAATCAGGGTGGTAACTTACGCTGAACCAACATATTCTCACTCCGACCTCGTCACATATTGATGTTTTGGTCATGGAATTTCCACGTCCACATTCGACGCGCAGGGTACACTCGGTGCGTTTGTTGTTGACGTTCTGGGACACCGTGTCAAGTTCTCTTCTTTCAAGATCCACTTCCGTTTCACAGGAAATTGACGTTTACATACAGTAAATGCACTATGTCGGTACAACATTGCAAACTGACATGTTTTCCCCTCAACAACAAACACACAGTTGGGTTTAGGCAACAAAGGGAAGTGGTGAGGTTTAGGAGAAAAGAACAGGGTTTGGCTTTAGAATCTTACGGGACACGAACACCACTCTCTCGGGTGAAAGTCGGTGTTTGTTGGACCCATCCACCACCCTTCCCGGCCCGTTCAGACTTTGACCCTTGTCGCGCCGTGTTTCCCCCTGACGCTGCTGGGTGCCATCAAACTATATCGGCAACCGGCTGCATAACATGCCGACGTTTTGTTGGTTCCTGACACAGCAAGTCGTGGATTTCGACAACTGTGGAGTGAGACTGTGCTCTCTCACAGTCTGTCAACAGCCCGACCTCTGACCAGTCAGATCACGGAAGAAAAAAAGTATCCATCAGAGTCTCGGGTAAAAAAAACCCAATATATTCTTAAAAATTTAATTAAACTTAAAAACCTCCTGAACAATACACACTGAAGGTTTCAATTGGTTGCGGTCTGCATTCCTCGTCACTAGATGCCACTAAATCCTACACACTGCTCCTAAACTCACTCTTACTCACTGGTCACAGACTTTATATTTTTGGTGTGCTGCTCTTGACTGCAACAAGCTTATACTACAATAATAATCTGCTCTCTGGGTTAACTGAATGATAATATGGCAAGTACAGAAATCACAGCTTGACGAGGGGAGAAACAAAATTACTAACAGACTTGTTCACTGCAGATTAGGCATTGAGTTAAAGTGGCTGAAGTTGACGTATTTTTATTTATTTAATGATTATTTGTACAAGGATAAGTATGTAACGCCAATGCCACACACCTGCATTTATAGCCTTAGCTAAGGTGATATTCACGTGCCTAGATGGGCCTTTAAAATACATAAAACATGACGACAAATACACAAGAAGAAACAATTTAATCATAGACTCAACAATCAATACAAACATTAAGAACACACAACTCATAACTGACTACATGACTGATCCCTCTGTAGAGACTGTTCCAGTTTGAGTGTAAAAAGATCCCAGCCTTTTGTCATTATTGCTGGATGGCAGATAACACTGACACATTTCTTGTTGTTGTAGTTATTAATATATGAGTATAGTGTATCCATATGCTGTTTTTCTCTTGAAGTGTGGATATTTTATTCATCTTTTGAATTTTTCTTGTATCCTATTGTATGATTATCAGAGAATATGTCTAAAATCACAGATCTGGTTATTATTATAATGTGCAAAACCATATTTTGTCACAATTTGGAGTTTTATGTAAATGAATAATTGATTTGCCTATTGATGAATAAACTATATAACCATTAACCATGATGTTGTCCTTGTTTGCACTGTTTTGATTGATTGATTTTCATGCTTTACTTTTACATAAGTGGATCTGCTGAGTGAGTAGTTGAACAAGTCCATGGAGATGTGTTTGTTGGTGAAGTGATATCTTTCGACACTGGAGGGCGCACCTGAGCCAGCTTGTCTGCTCTCTGCTTTTAAAAGGAACAAGTGACCAAGTAATCATTATACTAGCCTCAGTTTAACCCCATTAAATATACTGGAAACGTTACTGTCCATATGTGTTGATCTGCATAACTGTCTGTTAGAGCAGATAGTAATGTTTTGCATAAGCACATAATATAAACAAACATAAGAGTATGTTTGGTGTTTCTAAAGAGTTTGAACAGAGAACATGTACTGAGGAGATTTTACAGTTGAAAAATAATCTTTGCTGCACTCTGGTGGACAAACTGTGTACTTACTGGCCAACACCAAGGTGACTAAGCTACATAGACTAATCTCCAGCCCAGTCACCAGAAGAAAAGGTTGGCATTGTACATTTCTGCAATGCATGGATACTTTACATTTATATGTTTCATACGTATCACATCAACAACTTTAAAGTGACATAGTAAAGATAACGTGTCAATGAGCTGACAGAGTCTGGCCATTTTCAGCCGTGGTTGTGGTGACAAAAGCAAGTATTTCTTTAACAAGATGTTGGATAAGAATTTGGAACATTTCAAGGGAGGAGAAAGATTTTTTTTTTAACAGGAGTTTTGCACATTTCCAGCTAGGTTGTGACAACAAAAGCAGGTACTTTTTAACAATAGGTTGGGGCATTTCCCACTGTGGTTGTGGTGGTAAAAGCGGGTACTTTTTTAACAAAGGTTTGGGAAATTGCTCATCACTTCATAATGAGAAGTCAGGACATTTACAGCCAGGTTGTGGTGACAAAAGCAGGTACTTGGGACATTTCCCGCAGGGTTATGACAAAAAAAACCTTAACGTGAGTGCCACGACTTCCAGGCTGTGATGGAAGGTAACCCTGATGCTTTTATCTTTATCAGTGTTTGATCATCAAATATGAATCCAATAGAATAAATTGAATAATCAGCAATAGCAGCTAGAGTTTTATTGAAGTGAGATTTACCATTGAAGAAAACTCTGTCAGCTTTCCCATCACAAATAAACAATCAAAAAAATAGATATCTCTGCTAGCATGACAGTAATCAAGTCAAGAGGTAAAGATTATCTTCAAATTTTACAAGAGATATTTTTCTAAAAACTAAAATTCTTTATCAATAAACATGAATCTAATGTATTTCCCCCATACCAGGGGTGGGCAACCTGTGGCTCTGGAGCCACATGTGGCTCTTTAGCCCTTCTTCAGTGGCTCCCTGTGGCTTTGACAGGCTTTTAGCATTTTAATTTTTGTTTATCATTGTTGTAGGTCTAAAGTAATTATGCACCTATGCACCAACTGAAGAAAAATGTTGAAACATTTTGTCAACTGAAATGTGCTTCAAACATCTATGATGCATTTTTCTCCAAACTCTGCCAAAACTCAACAAAAAAATGCTTATTTAGACCTACTAATAATGTTGATTTGTTAATTTAGACTTAATAGTCTGTGTTACCTTCATTATAAGGCTAAAATATGTTTCATGGCTCCTGTGTAGTAAAGGTTTCTGACTCCTGCCCCATATGTAGCTGTGGCATTTAGAAACGATGCCTGTTGGACAGTAAACATCCATGTTCCACTCCTGTTTGGTTTCCATGGCATTATGTAAACGACCTCTGCCATAACTTATGGACTTCTTCTTCTGATCAGTGGCAGTGACGCAGACCTGAAACCTCTTTGTTTAATTATTCAAATTCCGACAGTAAAGTTGCTTCATGTAGAGCATGCAACACTGTACTGAGAGCAGTCTACATCAGCACATCAAGGAGAGAACACAAGAGTGAAGCGAGGAGAGAAGAAATCGCCAGATGTAAGTTTAATCAATCAATCAATCAATCAATCAATCTATCTATCTATCTATCTATCTATCTATCTGATAGATAGATTGGGGGCGGCAGTAGCTCAGTCCATAGGGACTTGGGTTGGGAACCGGAGGGTTGCCAGTTCAAGTCCCCATCCGGACCAAAATATGGAGCATGGACTGGTAGCTGGAGAGGTGCCAGTTCACCTCCTGGGCACTGCCGAGGTGCCCCTGAGCAAGGCACCGAACCCCCCAACCGCTCGGAGCGCCTGTCATGGGCAGCCCACTCTGACATCTCTCCACAGGTCCAGTTTGTGCATGTGTGTGTTCGGACCTGTGTGTAATTGACAACAGAGTGAAAAAATTGAATTTCCCCTCAGGGATTAATAAAGTATATAAAATTAAAAAATTAAAATTAAAAAATTAAATTAAAATTAAAAATATCTATCTATCTATCTATCTATCTATCTATCTATCTCATATATTACAATATATGCAATACATTCTTTAAAGGTTTTTATCATGAGGTACATGTATTAAACATTGTGTATATAGTAGGAGGGGTGAACACAACGAAACATCTGGCAACATAATGCAATCAATGAGAATAAGCTCAATGTACAATGTGTAGTTTTTGATGGTGCTGTTTCAGAGGTTGTTTTGTATTGACTGATGCATTTTCATGACCAGTAGCATCTTGCTTGGCGTTCCTCATATATCTACCTACCTCCCAACCCAACCCAAATAAGTAACCTTCATGGCAGTGATGGCCAAATGAGGCTGTCACTGAACCACTGTCTTTATTTTCTGAAGCCACCAGATGGCGCTGTCTGTTCAACAAAGGTTTGAAAGCACACTTCATTGCCAGTCCTTCAGCCTTTATCCTTAAACCAATAGCGCCATCTGGTGGGGTCAGAAAATAAAGAAAGAGGTTCATGAGGCTTCATTTGGCCATCACTACTTCATGGGCTAAAAAAAGCATTTATGATGTGTGCATGTTAGCTCTGGTTTCCTCCCACAGTCCAAAGACATGCAGTTTAATTGGTGACTCTAAATTGTCTGTAGGTGTGAATGGAGTTACAGAAAATGAATGAATGTTTGTTATTGGCTCAGCCTGATGCATTACATTATTTGTGTTTTATTCAAATAAGAAATTTTAATGAGCTGTAAAACAGTGACAGTTTCACAGTGTGAGTCTGTTTTGTTTTTAATGGACATACAGTTAAGAGTTAAAATGTTTATTTTTTATTTTACTGACAATATTTGTTAAATCCATTGTGTTTGGTTCACAGCACACTGAAATATCAGTTTCATCTAACAGAGCAAAGATGCAGTGGAGTCTGTTTCTGCTCCTTCTGATGGGTAAGTGGATCATCTTATCACATATACAGCAGTGCTGCTGCTGCTGCTGCTGCTGCTGCTGCTGCTGCTGCTGCCATGAAATGATTTCACTTAAAGCTCATTCTTATCATGAAATAAAGAGCAAATCATCCAGAAACTCAGAAATCTAAGTGAATAAAGAGGCGTGGAGTAAGTAGTAGGTGTGTACTCATGATGTTGATTTAATGCTGTCTGCTCCATCACTGCAGTATTTCCTCTGTTATTAGGTCAGTGTTCCTTCTTCATGTGTCACCTCCATGAGTACCACTTTGTTAAAGAGGAGAAGAAATGGACTGAAGCCCAGCAGTACTGCAGAGAGCATCACACTGACCTGGCCACAGTGTCTGACATGACAGACATGAAGAGACTCCAGAGACTCCTTGAATCTGCACACGATCAAGATGAAGCCTGGATTGGGCTTTACAGACGATCCAAGCAGTCTCACTCCATGGGAGCTGGGAGGTATGACATATACGTAGTGTAAATGAACTGTGATGTGTGA
This sequence comes from Epinephelus lanceolatus, assembly GCF_041903045.1. Lineage (NCBI taxonomy): Eukaryota > Metazoa > Chordata > Actinopteri > Perciformes > Serranidae > Epinephelus > Epinephelus lanceolatus. The sequence goes on from NC_135755.1 coordinate 16,913,414, forward strand.
GGGTTACAGCAGATTGTGATAGAAATAAAGGGATGGAGTCTGCTCAGGTGCTCTTTTTAGCCCTCTTGGGTGCGCTCGGCCTGACAGAACTGTTTGGGTACACTGGAATGGATGGTGGCCGATATAAGATCTAATGTTTTCATATAATGAGCATTATTTATGGTCTTTTTTAGGGGCCTTTACAATAATGGCAGAATTGTAATTCTCACCCTTATCTTTGGTGTCTTCATATAAGATCAACTGTGACTCAAGGCCGACTGTGGACACCTCAGTGCAACTAACCAATCATCCCCATGTTGTATGATAGTGTGCCAGCTACTGAGCCTTTTGACAAGTGCAGACCAGATTTCACTGCAGAGGGTTGTAGCCAATGATATGACGTGATATGACACTGTGATTTGTCCTCTTTTTAACCTCCTTGCAGCACCGCAGGAGAAGACAACAGGATGTGGCACTGGTCTCTGCCAGGAGTGGAGTTCAATGTTACTAATACAAAATGGGCTCCAGGTGAACCAAATGATAAGGAATCTCCTGAAAACTGTGTGTGTATACGTAATAACTCATGGCTGGACTTCCACTGTACAGAGCATAAGCATGCCTTCATCTGCTACAATGGTGAGAATATGTTTCTTATAACCCAACTACTCACTGAATCACATATATACATACTAATGCTATTCATAATATTGAGTTATCCACCATATTTTGCCAAAATGCTGCCAATATCTTGACTGGAATACAAATAAATTAGTTAATGTTTCACAGGTAATTAGTAATAATAATGATAAGAGTAATTATCAAACAGTCTTTTATGAAACTATACCACTTGACAAAATGTGTATTTCCTTAAGACATGGTGATGTAAGTTTTGTCTGTTTATCCCACAGAAAGGAAGCAATCCAACAAGAGATTCCATCTGATTGAAGACAAGATGAGCTGGCCACAGGCTCAGAGCTACTGCAGAGAACATCACACTGACCTGGTCAGTGGAGACCAACAGTTAGAGGACGACGAATTCAACAGAGACATTAAGTCAGACGAGTGCGTGTGGATCAGCCTGTTCAGAGACTCCTGGAGGTGGTCAGATGGGAGCAATCACTCTTTCAGATACTGGGATCTGGAGTCAGATAACGATAAAAATCACCACAAATGTGCCATGACTACGTTAAATGATGATAATGATAAGAAGAAGAATGGAAAATGGAAAGCAGACAAATGTGAGGAGGAAAAACCCTTCTTCTGCTATAATGGTGAGTTTTGCAAAGGTCCGTCTCAACTGTTTTCTCCTATTGGAGTATCACTGTAAAACCAGCCTGAAGATCCAGCTGATTTTACAGTGTTTATGTTCTTTATTTATTTATTTGTTCCTTTCTTGAAAAGCCTGCAATGAAAAGTTTGGTTTTGTTTGCAAATTTTATTTCTAAGTAAAAAGTGCCATAACTAAATCAAACTGGGCTGAGTAAATCACTTGACAGAGTGAACTTTGTGTAATGAAAATAGTGGAGGCTCTCTGAGGCCCCTCATGCCCCCTACAAGAAGCACACAATGGTTCAGTTGGCCCCTGCACCTGGATTCCTCTCTGAAGGCAGCTAAAGCAAAGAGAGTGAGTGAGTGACAGCTCATGTTGCTGCTGGAGCGCGACTGTCATCATGTCTTTACCCAAAAAGTGCAAATCAGGCTTTCAAAAGAAAGAAAGGAAAGGGAGAGAAAACAAGCTGAGGGAAAAAACAGGATCATAATTAAGCGTCAGTGCTACAATGTTGTGAGGTTTGTATCTATCAACAGTCAACTAGCAAAGCTTCACATCATGAACCATATATGAGCCTCTGTTTCAGGAACAACCACAAAGAAAGGAACAACAGCAGGTCCCTCATCATCCACTGTTACTGAGGACAAGACACAAGGTGAGCTCATGAAGAAGCTACTACAAGTGAAGCAATCATGTGACATCGAGGTTTGGCAGATCTGGCAGTAAAACAGTTCAGCTTTGGAGCAATATTTAGCCCCTTTAACCTGAGCAGATTGGCTTAATTTCTCACAAAAACATGGGAAGAAGGCAAAAAGCAACCAAAGATGAAACGACCCAAGAAATTGGTAAATTAAATACAAACATACAAGGAAACGACCTGCTCATTGCCTTTGTTTCCCCATGTTTGTCAAAGGAACTGCACCAAATTGCTCAAAGGTTCAAAGGTTTAAATAGTTGTGAAAGGCGTCTGAAAACAGCACAAGATAATCATCATCATAGCAACACTGTCATGTGACATTATCTAATAATATTACCCAGCAAAGCTTCACATCATGAACCATATATGAGCCTCTGTTTCAGGAACAACCACAAAGAAAGGAACAACAGCAGGTCCCTCATCATCCACTGTTACTGAGGACAAGACACAAGGTGAGCTCATGAAGAAGCTGCTACAAGTGAAGCAATCATGTGACATCAAGGTTTCACAGATCTCATGGTAAAAACATTATTCCAATTTTAAGATTATAGTGATCAATGAGGTGGGATCTAATTAAAGTATGATCTATGTTTCTATTTTTCACTTTTACATGGTTACCTTGTGTTACTTATATGTAGTTTTTCAGTGTCTTACTGGTGTGTTCTAGTCAGCTGTTTAAGCTGTTTAAGAATGGATTAACCCTTTGAAACCTGAGCAGACTGACTTGATTTCTTACAGAATAAATGGGAAGAAGGCAATGAGCAACCAAAGAAAAAATGACCCAAAAATATTCAAGAAATTGGTAAAAAGAAAAAAAAATAGAAAAAGAAAATTTAAAACAAACAAACAAACAAGAAAATGACCTGGAAACAATTCTAAGATTTCTGTACACATTTAAAAAATAATTTTCTGATTTTTTTTTTTTTTTTTTTTTTTCCCCACAATTTGGGGGACATTTTCTACCATGTTACCCACTTCCTTTTCCCCCATGTTTTGTTGAAGGAACTGCACCAAACTGCTCAAAGGTTCAAAGGTTAAAATACTTGTGAAAGGCGTCTGAAAGCAGCACAAGAAAAGTGATGTGTGTTGCTTAGATTGGAAGCTGTCATATATTTGCATTAAAGAAATAAATCAGCATCATAGCAACACTGTCATGTGACATTATCTAATAATATTACCCAGCAAAGCTTCACATCATGAACCATATATGAGCCTCTGTTTCAGGAACAACCACAAAGAAAGGAACAACAGCAGGTCCCTCATCATCCACTGTTACTGAGGACAAGACACAAGGTGAGCTCATGAAGAAGCTGCTACAAGTGAAGCAATAGATGGTTGGATAATGTTAGAAATAGACCTCCCACTAAGCTGCAGTTTCATTTTGGCCTATTCAAACACAGTTTCATTTAAAACATATATGCTTTAGATACTGGGTTTAATAATCATGGGGAAAGTTTGCTAGAATTTTTGAAAGACTCCAAATGCTGTGTTTTAAATGGCAGACTGTCCCCTTCAAAGGATAACTTTACCTCTATTTCAACGAAGGGGATGGCAGTTGTGGACTATATTATAACAGCTCATGATTGTTTTAACACGTGTGCTGATTTTGAGGTGTTAACTTCCAGCGAACTGGCTGAAAATATAGGGCCTGATTGTACAGGTTTGATTGGTGATAAATGTAGTTTGCCAGATCACTCTTTGCTTTCGTTAAAATTTTCAGCTAACGCCAGTTATTCTTTTGACAAGCCCACCCCTCCTTTAGAGGCGGCCCAATGTAAAAGACCTAGGAATTTTCCTCCAACTTTTCTGTCCTCTGATTTGTGTTGTTTGGCTTTGAAACAGCTGATAGATGATCTCTTATCCTGTCAAAAATCCCAGGATAATATTGACAGATAATATAGACAGTTCTGTGATTTGCTATATAAAGAGATGGATACAGTTCTCATACAAAATTCTTCCAGGGTTAACACCTGTAAGAAGAAGAAGAAGAATCTCTGTAAGAAAAATGAACCTTTTTGGAATGCTGAATTTATTTTCTGGCAATAATGGCATAGATGGTTTTGATGAGACTTTCTTAGAATATATTTGTGCTGAAAAAAAGTCCCAGGAAGAGAAGTTTGCATACGAAAATGATGAGCCCAATCAGCTATTAAATTCAGATATTACACTTGAAGAGGTTAGTAAAGCTGTTGAGTGTGCTAAATTGAGAAAAGCTTCTGGCATTGAGGGGCTCTCTAATGAAGTACTGAAAACACCTAAATTGTTACAGTTCCTGACCCATTTCATGCAAGTATGTTTCAAATCTAGTATTGTTCCTTCTGATTGGTACAAATCACTCATTAAACCAATTCCAAACCAATTCCAGACCAAAAACGACCCAAGGGTCCGTCTCAACTATAGAGGTGTCAGCCTTTTAAGCACAGTTTATAAATTGTTCTCTAATATTCTAAACTCCAGGCTGTCTCAATATCTAGAGGCTGAAAACATTTTAGTGGAGGAGCAGAATGGATTTAGAAAACATAGATCCTGTCTAGATCATATTTACACCCTAAGTACTGTAATTAGAGCTAGAATTTCTGAGGGGAAGTCTACCTTTGTTTGTTTTATTGATTTCAGAAAAGCTTTTGATTGTGTTCACAGAGATTTGTTGGAGTTTAAACTTATTTCAGCTGGTGTAGATGGTATATTTTACAAAGCTGTTAAAGCTTTATACAAAAACCCAGTGGCATGTGTTCAGGTGAATGATATGAGGACAGGGTGGTTTCCCACTCCACTAGGAGTCAGACAGGGAGATGTTCTCTCTCCTACCCTCTTTTCTCTGTTTATAAATGATTTAGCCCAGCAAATTAAAAATGAAGATATTGGAGTGCAAATAGGTGATATGAATTTAAACATACTTTTGTATGTGGATGATAGCGTTATCCTGGCAGAGAGGGAGGAGGAGTTGCAGTCTCTGTTAGACATTGTTAACCACTGGTGCCAAAAGTGGAGAATGTCAGTTAATCAAGAAAAAAACTCAAGTCATACATTTCAGAAAACGTGGAGTAAGTAGAAACACCTTTAATTTTTATGTTGGAGTTAAGCCATTATCTTACACAAGGGCATACAAATACCTTGGCTTCACCCTGGATGAATACCTACTGTTTGAAGAAGGTATTAATACCCTTGTTGATACGTCAGGCAGAGCATTAGGTTCTATTATAAGTAAAAGGAAGAATTGTAGAGATCTTGGCTATACTACCTTTTCAAAGCTCTGTGATGTCTGTGTTTCTCCGATTCTTTTGTATGCAGCTGGAATATGGGGAGGGAAGGAGTTTTCCAAGGTGAATGCTATTCAAAACCGGGCTATTTGTTGTTTTTTATGTGTGCACAAATTTACACCTGTGTTGGCACTCCAAGGCGATATGGGATGGGAACCCTGTTTAATTAAGCAGAAGGGGGAAATGCTGAGGCTCTGGAATCGTCTGTCTTCTATGCCAGAGGGTAGAATAGCTAAAAGAGTTTTTAACTGGGATAAAGCATATAACTATCCTCGGTGTCGTGAAATGAACGCTATCTTTAATGAAGCTGATCAACAACACATCTTCACAAATGGTCTGCGATGTAGTGTCAGTTTTGTGAAGCATAAGTTATTCCTTGAGTATAAGGAAAAATGGGCCAATGACATCTGGTTTAAAGCAAAACTCAGAACTTTACTATAGCTACCTTCATAAAAAGTGCCTGGAAATTAAGAAAGAATGAATTATTTGTGTGAATTCTATTTGAAATGTATAATCTGCGTTGTTTGTTTTGTTTGTACTCTGCTGATTATGTTTGCTGGCTTTGATTATGAAATTTGTGTCTTGTAAGCCTTATAGGCTGGGCACCTTCACTGGTGTATGACACATAAATAAATAAATAAATAAATAAATATATATATATCAGCTCACATTGTTTTTATATACACAGTTCTTCAGTGTCTTACTGGTTCCTTCTTGTCAGCTTTAATATTTTCTTCTGAAAAACAAATCTGATCTTGAAAGAATCTTTTTAGAAAAAGAGTCCTGAAAAAAGGGGGACGTGTGTCTCATAATAAAGGTCAATATGATATATTATAAGCAGGTCAAGAGGCTGTGTTAATCCTTTATGTACAACTTGCTAAAGCTGTCTAAGAATGGTTTGTTGAATCCCTTTCAGTGAATATATTTATAATATATTATACACAGGATTTCACATTTGGATTCTGTCTAATTATTCCTTGAAGTAAAAATACATATGACCAGAAACAAAGCTGCCAGGTCTAAATTCAGTCTGTCATGTCACAACATGTAAATTACCTAGACATCTGATTTTGTGTCACAATAGATGGTTTCTTTAACTGTCCGGCTAAAGTGTCCACAAACTGTCCATTTCTTCCATGACAGATAAAGTGATCCTGATCAAAGAGAGCAAGACCTGGGAGGAAGCCTTGAATTACTGCAGAGAGAAACACTGTGACCTGGTCTCCATCACCAACCATGACCAGCAGAGATGGGTCCAAGAGAAAGCCAAGAAGGCTGACACTACCCACGTCTGGCTGGGACTGCGCTACACCTGCGTTATGGATTTGTGGTTCTGGGTCAATGACAATGTGGTCTGCTACCAGAAGTGGGCCTCAGAAAAAAAGACTGAGAGCTGTGACAGGGCTGCAGCCATGAGCAAAGAGGGAGAACATGAGTGGTATGAAAAGGCTGATACTGACACATTTAATTTCATCTGCACTGTAAAGTAAGTTTCCCAGGTCAGTGGTCGAAAGCAGCAGAAAGATCCTAAATGAGGGAAAGATCATACAGTCCCTGACAAAAGTCTTGTCGCTTATCCTAGTTTTAGGAACAACAAATAATAACCTGACTTGTAGTTGATCAATTGGGATCAGAAATAGCTTATATGAAAGGCAAAGGCCTTTAGATTATGCTTATTATACCAAAATAAAGTCGTGTATCATTCATTGAGTTTTATCATTTAATTAGGACAGAAAGGTCAGATCTTGCTTGGACAAAAGTCTTGTCGTGTCTTTAAACGATTCAGCCAATCACAGATTAGAGCTCCACCTGTGACAAATACTGTAATTAACATATTCCCAGGTGTGTATAAAAAAGAACCCCAGCACACCAGACCTTCATGTGAAGTGCAACCTGACCACTGACAACATGCCAAAGATTCAACCACAGACCAAAGTGCTGATCATCAAGAGCCTGAAGACCAAGTCTGCTGCTGAGGTGGCAGACATCTTCAGTGTATCCAAACGTCAAGTGGAGAGGATAAAAAAAAGATTTGAAGAAAGTGGTGACGTTCATGACAAGCCCAGGTCAGGCAGACCCCGTAACACAACTGTTAGAGAGGACCGTTTGTCGCTTCGGCAGTCCAGGGCCAGCCCTTTTTCAACTGCAGCAGAGCTACATCAGAACTGGTCACCAGAAACCCCTGTATCTACCAGAACAGTTTGTCGAATTCTCTCACGCAATGGTCTCCATGGCCGAATTACTGCTCACAAACCAGCATTAAACAGAAGACAACAAAAGAATCGTGCTGCATTTGCCAAGGCCCACAGCTTGCAGAAAGGATGGACAGTGGAAAAGTGGCAGAAGGTTGATTTTTCTGATGAATCATCCATTGAACTGCATCCCAATCGCCGCAAATACTGCAGAAGACCTGTTGGAACCCACATGGACCCAAGATTCACCCAGAAGACAGTCAAGTTTGGTGGAGGAAAAATCATGGTTTGGGGTTACATCCAGTATGGGGGTGTGCGAGAGACCTGCAGAGTGGATGGCAACATCAACAGCCTGAAGTATCAAGAGGTTCTCGCTGCCCATTACATTCCAAACCACAAGAGAGGGCAAATTCTTCAGCAGGATGGTGCTCCTTCTCATACTTCAGCCTCCACATCAAAGTTCCTGAAAGTGAAGAAGGTCAAGGTGCTCCAGGATTATTATTGAGCATGTCTGGGGTAAGATGAAGGAGGAGGCTTGGAAGATGAAACCAAAGAATCTTGATGAACTCTGGGAGTCCTGCAAGACTGCTTTCTTTGCCATTCCAGATGACTTCATCAATAAGTTATTTGAGTCATTGCCGAGATGTATGGATGCAGTCCTCCAAGCTCATGGGAGTCACACACGATATTAATTCTTTTTCCCAAGGCACCATGACTTTATGTTCTGATGTTATTGGAGCATGTTTGTGTATTCAAAATAAAGTATCATTTCTACACTACATTATTTTTGTATGCGACAAGACTTTTGTCCAAGCAAGATCTGACCTTTCTGTCCTAATTAAATGATAAAATTCAGTGAATGATGCACAACTTTATTTTGGTATAATAAGCATAATCTAGAGGCCTTTGCCTTTCATATAAGCCATTTCTGATTCCAATTGATCAACTACAAGTCAAGTTATTATTTGTTGTTCCTACAACTTGGATAAGCGACAAGACTTTTGTCAGGGACTGTAGTTTGAGTTTTTAAAAAGTTACTTGGTTAAAGTGTATCTGTTATTCTACTTTGTTGTGTGTGTAAAACAAAAACTATATATTCTTAAAAACGTACTTAAACTTAACCTTAAAAACCTCCTCCATTTGAGGCTCCTCCTCCACTCACTCTTACTCACTGGTCACAGACTTTATATTTTTGGTGTGCTGCTCTTGACTGCAACAAGCTTATACTACAATAATAATCTGCTCTCTGGGTTAACTGAATGATAATATGGCAAGTACAGAAATCACAGCTTGACAACGGGAGAAACAAAATTACTAACAGACTTGTTCACTGCAGATTAGGCATTGAGTTAAAGTGGCTGAAGTCGACGTATTTTTATTTATTTAATGATTATTTGTACAAGGATAAGTATGTAACGCCAATGCCACACACCTGCATTTATAGCCTTAGCTAAGGTGATATTCACGTGCCTAGATGGGCCTTTAAAATACATAAAACATGACGACAAATACACAAGAAGAAACAATTTAATCATAGACTCAACAATCAATACAAACATTAAGAACACACAACTCAGAACTTGACGAGAAAAATGCAGGCAAAACATCACAAGGTGCAAACTATAATACAATAAAGCACCGTAAAACAACAAGCTCATGATCATTCATGACTACATGACTGATCCCTCTGTAGAGACTGTTCCAGTTTGAGTGTAAAAAGATCCCAGCCTTTTGTCATTATTGCTGGATGGCAGATAACACTGACACATTTCTTGTTGTTGTAGTTATTAATATATGAGTATAGTGTATCCATATGCTGTTTTTCTCTTGAAGTGTGGATATTTTATTCATCTTTTGAATTTTTCTTGTATCCTATTGTATGATTATCAGAGAATATGTCTAAAATCACAGATCTGGTTATTATTATAATGTGCAAAACCATATTTTGTCACAATTTGGAGTTTTATGTAAATGAATAATTGATTTGCCTATTGATGAATAAACTATATAACCATTAACCATGATGTTGTCCTTGTTTGCACTGTTTTGATTGATTGATTTTCATGCTTTACTTTTACATAAGTGGATCTGCTGAGTGAGTAGTTGAACAAGTCCATGGAGATGTGTTTGTTGGTGAAGTGATATCTTTCGACACTGGAGGGCGCACCTGAGCCAGCTTGTCTGCTCTCTGCTTTTAAAAGGAACAAGTGACCAAGTAATCATTATACTAGCCTCAGTTTAACCCCATTAAATATACTGGAAACGTTACTGTCCGTATGTGTTGATCTGCATAACTGTCTGTTAGAGCAGATAGTAATGTTTTGCATAAGCACATAATATAAACAAACATAAGAGTATGTTTGGTGTTTCTAAAGAGTTTGAACAGAGAACATGTACTGAGGAGATTTTACAGTTGAAAAATAATCTTTGCTGCACTCTGGTGGACAAACTGTGTACTTACTGGCCAACACCAAGGTGACTAAGCTATATAGACTAATCTCCAGCCCAGTCACCAGAAGAAAAGGTTGGCATTGTACATTTCTGCAAAGCATGGATACTTTACATTTATATGTTTCATACGTATCACATCAACAACTTTAAAGTGACATAGTAAAGATAACGTGTCAATGAGCTGACAGAGTCTGGCCATTTTTAGCCGTGGTTGTGGTGACAAAAGCAAGTATTTCTTTAACAAGATGTTGGATAAGAATTCGGAACATTTCAAGGGAGGAGAAAGATTTTTTTTTTTTTAACAAGAGTATTGTACATTTCCAGCTAGGATGTGATGACAACAGAAAGTATTTTTTTTCACAGAGGTTTGGGAAATTTCCAGCTGTTGGTGTGGTGACAAAATAAGTTTTTTTTAACAAGTGGTTGGGACATTTGCAGCTTGGGTTGTGGTGGCAAAAGTGGGTACTTTTTTAATGAGAGGGGGGGACATTTCCAGCTTGGGTTGTGGTGGCCAAAGCGGGTACTTCTTTAAGGAGAGGTTGGGACATTTCCAGCTTGGGTTGTAGTGGCAAAAGCGGGTACTTTTTTAACGAGAGGTTGGGACATTTCCAGCTTGGGTTGTGGTGGCAACAGCGGGTACTTTTTTAACGAGAGGTTGGGACATTTCCAGCTTGGGTTGTGGTGGCAAAAGTGGGTACTTTTTTAATGAGAGGGGGGGACATTTCCAGCTTGGGTTGTGGTGGCCAAAGCGGGTACTTCTTTAAGGAGAGGTTGGGACGTTTCCAGCTTGGGTTGTAGTGGCAAAAGCGGGTACTGTATTCACAAGAGGTTGGGACATTTCCAGCTTGGGTTGCAGTGGCAAAAGTGGGTACTTTTTTAATGAGAGGTTGGGACATTTCCAGCTTGGATTGCGGTGGCAAAAGTGGGTACTTTTTTAATGACAGGTTGGGACGTTTCCAGCTTGGGTTGTAGTGGCAAAAGCGGGTACTTTTTTAATGACAGGTTGGGACATTTCCAGCTTGGGTTGCAGTGGCAAAAGTGGGTACTTTTTTAATGAGAGGGTGGGACATTTCCAGCTTGGATTGTGGTGGCAAAAGCGGGTACTTTTTTAATGAGAGGTTGGGAAGTTTCCAGCTTGGATTGTGGTGGCAAAAGCGGGTACTTTTTTAATGACAGGTTGGGAAGTTTCCAGCTTGGGTTGTAGTGGCAAAAGCGGGTACTTTTTTAATGACAGGTTGGGAAGTTTCCAGCTTGGGTTGTAGTGGCAAAAGCGGGTACTTTTTTAATGAGAGGGTGGGACATTTCCAGCTTGGGTTGTGGTGGCAAAAGCGGGTACTTTTTTAATGAGAGGTTGGGACATTTCCAGCTTGGGTTGTAGTGGCAAAAGCGGGTACTTTTTTAACGAGAGGTTGGGACATTTACAGCTTGGGTTGTAGTGGCAAAAGCGGGTACTTCTTTAAGGAGAGGTTGGGACGTTTCCAGCTTGGGTTGTAGTGGCAAAAGCGGGTACTTTTTTAATGAGAGGGTGGGACATTTGCAGCTTGGGTTGTAGTGGCAAAAGCGGGTACTTTTTTAATGACAGGTTGGGAAGTTTCCAGCTTGGGTTGTGGTGGCAAAAGCGGGTACTTTTTTAATGACAGGTTGGGAAGTTTCCAGCTTGGGTTGTAGTGGCAAAAGCGGGTACTTTTTTAATGAGAGGTTGAGATATTTCCATCTTGGGTTGTAGTGGCAAAAGTGGGTACTTTTTTAATGAAAGGTTGGAACATTTCCAGCTTGGGTTGTAGTGGCAAAAGTGGGTACTTTTTTAATGAGAGGTTGAGATATTTCCAGCTTGGGTTGTAGTGGCAAAAGTGGGTACTTTTTTAATGACAGGTTGGGACATTTCCAGCTGTGGTTGTAGTGGCAAAAGTGGGTACTTTTTTAATGAGAGGTTGAGATATTTCCAGCTTGGGTCGTGGTGGCAAAAGTGGGTACTTTTTTAATGACAGGTTGGGACATTTCCAGCTGTGGTTGTAGTGGCAAAAGTGGGTACTTTTTTAATGAGAGGTTGGAACATTTCCAGCTTGGGTTGTGGTGGCAAAAGTGGGTACTTTTTTAATGAGAGGTTGGGACATTTCCAGCTTGGGTTGTGGTGGCAAAAGTGGGTACTTTTTTAATGAGATGTTGGAACATTTCCAGCTTGGGTTGTAGTGGCAAAAGTGGGTACTTTTTTAATGAGAGGTTGGGACATTTCCAGCTGTGGTTGTAGTGGCAAAAGTGGGTACTTTTTTAATGAGAGGTTGGAACATTTCCAGCTTGGGTTGTAGTGGCAAAAGTGGGTACTTTTTTAATGAGAGGTTGGGACATTTCCAGCTGTGGTTGTAGTGGCAAAAGTGGGTACTTTTTTAACGAGAGGCTGGGACATTTCCAGCTTGGGTTGTAGTGGCAAAAGTGGGTACTTTTTTAACGAGAGGTTGGGACATTTCCAGCTTGGGTTGTAGTGGCAAAAGTGGGTACTTTTTTAATGACAGGTTGGGACATTTCCAGCTTGGGTCGTGGTGGCAAAATTGGGTACTTTTTTAATGAGAGGTTGGGAAGTTTCCAGCTTGGATTGTGGTGGCAAAAGCGGGTACTTTTTTAATGACAGGTTGGGAAGTTTCCAGCTTGGGTTGTAGTGGCAAAAGCGGGTACTTTTTTAATGACAGGTTGGGAAGTTTCCAGCTTGGGTTGTAGTGGCAAAAGCGGGTACTTCTTTAATGAGAGGGTGGGACATTTCCAGCTTGGGTTGTGGTGACAAAAGCAAGTATTTCTTTAACAAGATGTTGGATAAGAATTCGGAACATTTCAAGGGAGGAGAAAGATTTTTTTTTTTTTAACAAGAGTATTGTACATTTCCAGCTAGGATGTGATGACAACAGAAAGTATTTTTTTTCACAGAGGTTTGGGAAATTTCCAGCTGTTGGTGTGGTGACAAAATAAGTTTTTTTTAACAAGTGGTTGGGACATTTGCAGCTTGGGTTGTGGTGGCAAAAGTGGGTACTTTTTTAATGAGAGGGGGGGACATTTCCAGCTTGGGTTGTGGTGGCCAAAGCGGGTACTTCTTTAAGGAGAGGTTGGGACATTTCCAGCTTGGGTTGTAGTGGCAAAAGCGGGTACTTTTTTAACGACAGGTTGGGACATTTCCAGCTTGGGTTGTGGTGGCAAAAGCGGGTACTTTTTTAACGAGAGGTTGGGACATTTCCAGCTTGGGTTGTGGTGGCAAAAGTGGGTACTTTTTTAATGAGAGGGGGGGACATTTCCAGCTTGGGTTGTGGTGGCCAAAGCGGGTACTTCTTTAAGGAGAGGTTGGGACGTTTCCAGCTTGGGTTGTAGTGGCAAAAGCGGGTACTGTATTCACAAGAGGTTGGGACATTTCCAGCTTGGGTTGCAGTGGCAAAAGTGGGTACTTTTTTAATGAGAGGTTGGGACATTTCCAGCTTGGATTGCGGTGGCAAAAGTGGGTACTTTTTTAATGACAGGTTGGGACGTTTCCAGCTTGGGTTGTAGTGGCAAAAGCGGGTACTTTTTTAATGAGAGGTTGGGAAGTTTCCAGCTTGGGTTGTAGTGGCAAAAGCGGGTACTTTTTTAATGACAGGTTGGGAAGTTTCCAGCTTGGGTTGTAGTGGCAAAAGCGGGTACTTTTTTAATGAGAGGGTGGGAAGTTTCCAGCTTGGGTTGTAGTGGCAAAAGCGGGTACTTTTTTAATGAGAGGGTGGGACATTTCCAGCTTGGGTTGTGGTGGCAAAAGCGGGTACTTTTTTAATGAGAGGTTGGGACATTTCCAGCTTGGGTTGTAGTGGCAAAAGCGGGTACTTTTTTAACGAGAGGTTGGGACATTTCCAGCTTGGGTTGTAGTGGCAAAAGCGGGTACTTCTTTAAGGAGAGGTTGGGACGTTTCCAGCTTGGGTTGTAGTGGCAACAGCGGGTACTTTTTTAATGAGAGGGTGGGACATTTGCAGCTTGGGTTGTAGTGGCAAAAGCGGGTACTTTTTTAATGACAGGTTGGGAAGTTTCCAGCTTGGGTTGTGGTGGCAAAAGCGGGTACTTTTTTAATGACAGGTTGGGAAGTTTCCAGCTTGGGTTGTAGTGGCAAAAGCGGGTACTTTTTTAATGAGAGGTTGAGATATTTCCATCTTGGGTTGTAGTGGCAAAAGTGGGTACTTTTTTAATGAGAGGTTGGAACATTTCCAGCTTGGGTTGTAGTGGCAAAAGTGGGTACTTTTTTAATGAGAGGTTGAGATATTTCCAGCTTGGGTTGTAGTGGCAAAAGTGGGTACTTTTTTAATGACAGGTTGGGACATTTCCAGCTGTGGTTGTAGTGGCAAAAGTGGGTACTTTTTTAATGAGAGGTTGAGATATTTCCAGCTTGGGTCGTGGTGGCAAAAGTGGGTACTTTTTTAATGACAGGTTGGGACATTTCCAGCTGTGGTTGTAGTGGCAAAAGTGGGTACTTTTTTAATGAGAGGTTGGAACATTTCCAGCTTGGGTTGTGGTGGCAAAAGTGGGTACTTTTTTAATGAGAGGTTGGGACATTTCCAGCTTGGGTTGTGGTGGCAAAAGTGGGTACTTTTTTAATGAGATGTTGGAACATTTCCAGCTTGGGTTGTAGTGGCAAAAGTGGGTACTTTTTTAATGAGAGGTTGGGACATTTCCAGCTTGGGTTGTAGTGGCAAAAGTGGGTACTTTTTTAATGAGAGGTTGGAACATTTCCAGCTTGGGTTGTAGTGGCAAAAGTGGGTACTTTTTTAATGAGAGGTTGGGACATTTCCAGCTGTGGTTGTAGTGGCAAAAGTGGGTACTTTTTTAACGAGAGGCTGGGACATTTCCAGCTTGGGTTGTAGTGGCAAAAGTGGGTACTTTTTTAACGAGAGGTTGGGACATTTCCAGCTTGGGTTGTAGTGGCAAAAGTGGGTACTTTTTTAATGACAGGTTGGGACATTTCCAGCTTGGGTCGTGGTGGCAAAATTGGGTACTTTTTTAATGAGATGTTGGGACATTTCCAGCTTGGGTTGTAGTGGCAAAAGTGGGTACTTTTTTAACGAGAGGTTGGGACATTTCCAGCTTGGGTCGTGGTGGCAAAATTGGGTACTTTTTTAATGAGAGGTCGGGACATTTCCAGCTGTGGTTGTAGTGGCAAAAGTGGGTACTTTTTTAATGAGAGGTCGGGACATTTCCAGCTGTGGTTGTAGTGGCAAAAGTGGGTACTTTTTTAATGAGAGGTCGGGACATTTCCAGCTGTGGTTGTAGTGGCAAAAGTGGGTACCTTTTCAATGAGAGGCTGGGACATTTCCAGCTTGGGTTGTGGTGGCAAAAGTGGGTACTTTTTTAATGAGAGGTTGGGACATTTCCAGCTTGGGTTGTGGTGGCAAAAGTGGGTACTTTTTTAATGAGAAGTTGGGACATTTCCAGCTGTGGTTGTAGTGGCAAAAGTGGGTACTTTTTTAATGAGAGGTTGGAACATTTCCAGCTTGGGTTGTAGTGGCAAAAGTGGGTACTTTTTTAATGAGAGGCTGGGACATTTCCAGCTTTCCCATCACAAATAAACAATCAAAAAAATAGATATCTCTGCTAGCATGACAGTAATCAACTCAAGAGATAAAGATTATCTTCAAATTTTACAAGAGATATTTTTCTAAAAACTAAAATTCTTTATCAATAAACATGAATCTAATGTATTTCCCCCATACCAGGGGTGGGCAACCTGTGGCTCTGGAGCCACATGTGGCTCTTTAGCCCTTCTTCAGTGGCTCCCTGTGGCTTTGACAGGCTTTTAGCATTTTAATTTTTGTTTATCATTGTTGTAGGTCTAAAGTAATTATGCACCTATGCACCAACTGAAGAAAAATGTTGAAACATTTTGTCAACTGAAATGTGCTTCAAACATCTATGATGCATTTTTCTCCAAACTCTGCCAAAACTCAACAAAAAAATGCTTATTTAGACCTACTAATAATGTTGATTTGTTAATTTAGACTTAATAGTCTGTGTTACCTTCATTATAAGGCTAAAATATGTTTCATGGCTCCTGTGTAGTAAAGGTTTCTGACTCCTGCCCCATATGTAGCTGTGGCATTTAGAAACGATGCCTGTTGGACAGTAAACATCCATGTTCCACTCCTGTTTGGTTTCCATGGCATTATGTAAACGACCTCTGCCATAACTTATGGACTTCTTCTTCTGATCAGTGGCAGTGACGCAGACCTGAAACCTCTTTGTTTAATTATTCAAATTCCGACAGTAAAGTTGCTTCATGTAGAGCATGCAACACTGTACTGAGAGCAGTCTACATCAGCACATCAAGGAGAGAACACAAGAGTGAAGCGAGGAGAGAAGAAATCGCCAGATGTAAGTTTAATCAATCAATCAATCAATCAATCAATCAATCTATCTATCTTATATATTACAATATATGCAATACATTCTTTAAAGGTTTTTATCATGAGGTACATGTATTAAACATTGTGTATACAGTAGGAGGGGTGAACACAACGAAACATCTGGCAACATAATGCAATCAATTAGAATTAGCTCAACGTACAATGTGTAGTTTTTGATGGTATTGTTTCAGAGGTTGTTTTGTATTGACTGATGCATTTTCATGACCAGTAGCATCTTGCTTGGCGTTCCTCATATATCTATCTATCTACCTACCTACCTACCTACCTACCTACCCAACCCAAATAAGTAACTTTTATGGTTCATGGTTCAGTGATGGCCAAATGAGGCTGTCACTGAACCACTGTCTTTATTTTCTGAAGCCACCAGATGGCGCTGTCTGTTCAACAAAGGTTTGAAAGCACACTTCATTGCCAGTCCTTCAGCCTTTATCTTTAAACCAAGAGCGCCATCTGGTGGGGTCAGAAAATAAAGAAAGAGGTTCATGAGGCTTCATTGGCCATCATTACTTCATGGGCTAAAAAAAAGCATTTATGATGTGTGCATGTTAGCTCTGGTTTTAATGTGATTTGCATGTGACCTTACCATCTGATGTTCCTCTTCCTTATAAGGCTAAAATTTGTATACTAGAGGGAGCAGAGCAGCACTTTTATAAGCTGGACAAATAGCCCATAAACAAGCTGTTAAAATCATGTGTATCCATCTCCTCTAACAGAGTGAAGATGCAGTGGGGCCTGATTGTGCTCGTTCTGATGGGTAAGTGGATCATTTGCTACTGCTGCTAAAATCACTACAGCTTCAAGCTACAATTGATAACATTTTTAAAGATGTGTCATATTTGCTGAAATTGTCACTGTTTTCTAAAGGAGGTACATGAGATAGGTAAGGTGTGAAAGAAATCATGTTCTTCCTCCATTTCCTACTGTTTCTGAAGGCATTCACTGGGATCTACTGTGGCGCACCATATGGCAAGCCGTTTGAGCATTTATTCCATATCCTTGATATCAGATGTCAGTGTTGTTCACTAGTTCGATCATTGTCAGCACTAGTTGGACATCTGGTCACACTAGTTAGACAGAGTCTTACTAGTCACTCTTTTTCAGCAACTAGTGACACTTTTGTCAAACTAGTAACAACTTAAGCCTGACTAGTGAAGCCACAGAGCCATACTAGTGGCACCAAAATCCAAACTAGTCAGCTTTCTGATAGACTAGTGGCCCACTGGGCTGAACTAGTAATGCTTAAAGTCTTACTAGTGAACTAGTGAGCTGCAAAAGCTCTGACTTGTTAGCTAGTAGCAGCTATTCACCTCACTAGATTGCTAGTAACCTCAAGTTTTTTACACTAATTACACATGTAAGAGCCAAAATCATCACTAGTGTGACTAGTAAGGATTTACACCTTACTAGTTAAACTAGAAAAAGTCTCATTGACCTTACTAGTTAACTAGTGGGGCTTAAAATGTTTACTAGTTTACAGTACTGATCAAATACGAATCAAGAATCGGATACTGCATTGCATCTCCCATCATAGCGTGTCCTGCCCACCATGCTCGAAACAGTCAAGATGAAAGAAAATACTGCTCAACGGCTGGGTTGCTAAGCCCTGCCCCGTTGTGATGCTCTGACAAGCTGTCAGAGTAAGCATGGAGCCCACAGTGATTCCAGAGAGAAGCAGACAGAGGGGTCTACAGTGTGTGTTTGAAGGATATATCCAGGATGTCAAACTGACTCAGCAGCAACAACAGGTTAAAAAGACAAAGATAGTTAGAAGCTAAAGCCGAACTATAGGCTACAGATCACAGTGTAAAAGTGAACCACCACATCACTGCTGATCGCCACACAAGACAATGAATATAAAGGGGAATATTGCTGATACTGAACCAGCTGTGTGTCATCACAGTGTGTGCAGATGAATGGTGTTTGGCTTCACCCCGTAACGCTGCCAGCGCCCAGACATCCACCATCAGAAAGGACACTGTTCATCTGCACACACTGCGATGACACACAGCTGGTTGAACATCAGCAGAGTTTCCCTGCTTCCCTTCACTGGTTCCTGTACAGCAGGGTCGGTCTTTGTTTCACTGTTATAATCATTACAAAGCAAAAGCAGCATGTGTATACATTCAGTAGGCTATATCTTCAGTAGCTAGCTAGCTAACCCTACACTTTTCAGGGTTTGATTTTGCTTTTGGAACAGGGAAGAAACGTATACCTTTTTCCAACCTCTCCAGGTAACGAGTGTCATTAATACACGACGTGCCCCAGGCACAACATTTAGCTCCAAATCCACAAAACCAGCCTGAAAATGAAGGACATCTGAAACAATTGCATTACAGTCAATGGAGCACAGCTGTGTTGTTGTCAGATTGATGCTACATTATGATTGGCCAGTCTGCGTCTGGGGGCGGGACTTAACAAAGGGTCAAATGAGGCATCGGCTCTGACTGGTTGATTTTATCCACATGCAGCTGGGCCATTAGAACTGGTACAAGGCAATAGAGTAGGCAGAAGATTTTCAGAAAAGTTTCAGCAAATATAAACATTTTATTTATTTATTTTCTTTTTAGACACTACTTACCTAACTGTTCACCCATTTAAATTAGGGTGTCAGAGGTACTCAAGGTTTGACCTGTTCACCAATACTGAACAATCTCTGTTCTCAGGCCAGTGTTCCTTCTTCATGTGTCACCTCCATGAGTACCACTTTGTTAACCAGACAAAGACCTGGACTGAAGCCCAGCAGTACTGCAGAGAGCATCACACTGACCTGGCCACAGTGTCTAACATGACAGACATGGAGAGACTCCGTGACTCTGCACAGAATCACAGTGGAGCCTGGATTGGGCTTTCCAACCACACAGATGCCAACAGGACGTGGCACTGGTCTCTGCCAGGGGTGGAGTACAATGAAAATAAGACAGATTGGAATACAAATGAGCCAAATGACAAGGAAAAACCTGAGAACTGTGTGCGGATGAAGAATAAAGAATGGAGTGATGCCCCCTGTACTAAAAATCAGGAATTTGTCTGCTATGATGGTGAGAATATTTGGCTCATACTTTGATTATGTGTATCTGGAGCATATCATCCTGTCTAACAATAGTTTGTTGGGGTTTTTAAATGTAGACATATCCCTCCTCTTTTTATTTGGAATTAAGTAGAAACTTGGTCGATAAGGTTAAAATAAATAAATATATATATATATATATATATATATCTTATGTATAACTTGTATTTATTTATTACATTTCTCTGAGCCATTTATTTTTCAGTAACGTTACTAAATAAATTCTAATCAAGTGTAGGCCTACTGGTATTCATCTTATCTATTTTGCCACACACACTTAAAAATCTGAATCTGCAGTGGAATCATGTTAATCTATCTCACATTATAGTTTCACCTGTTTTACATAAGAAAGTAGGATCGTTATGAGACGAAAAAAGTGTTTTTCTTAAGTTTGTCTGTTTATCCCACAGAAAGGAAGCAATCCAACAAGACATTCCATCTGATTGAAGAAGAGATGAGCTGGCCACAGGCTCAGAGCTACTGCAGAGAACATCACACTGACCTGGTCAGTGGAGACCAACAGTTAGAGGACAACGAATTCAAGAGAGAGTATAAGTCAAACGAGTATGAGTGCGTGTGGATCGGCCTGTTCAGAGACTCCTGGAGGTGGTCAGATGGGAGCAATCACTCTTTCAGATACTGGGATCTGGAGTTATTCAGAGATGAAGACAGCAGTAAGAAATGTGCTGTGACTCTGCTGGATGGAAAATGGAGCTCCGACGAGTGTGAAGAAACAAAACCCTTCTTCTGCTATGGTGGTGAGTTTTGCAAGAGTCTGTCTAACAGTATTTGTTTTGTGTCCTTTTTGGTCTTTTTGTGTTTCTGTAGGGTCAGTTGTGTTTTATTGGTGGTTTTGTGTCTCTTTGAAGTCATTATGTGTCTTTTATTGGTGCTTTTGTGTCTCTTTGAGGTCATTATGTGTCTCTTTGAGGTCATTATGTGCCTGTTAGTGGTAGTTTTGTGTCTCTTTGAAGTCATTTTGTGTTCTTTTTGGTCTTTTTGTGTCTCTTTGAGGTCATTATGTGTCTCTTTGAGGTCATTATGTGCCTGTTAGTGGTAGTTTTGTGTCTCTTTGAAGTCATTTTGTGTCCTTTTTGGTCTTTTTGTGTCTCTTTGAGGTCATTATGTGCCTGTTAGTGGTAATTTAGTGTCTCTTTGAGGTCATTTTGTGTCTTTTATTGGTGGTATTGTGTCTATTTGAAGTCATTTTGTGTTCTTTTTGTGTCTCTTTGGGGTCATTTGTGTCTGTTATTGGTCGTTTTGAATGAATTTGAGGCTAGTCCATGTCTCTTTTTTTGGTCTCTTTGTGTCTTTTTTATTGATGGTTTTGTGTCCTTTTCGTTCATTTTGTGTGTCTTTGAGGTCATTTTATGTCTTTGGTCGTTATGTTTGTCACTGATTTTAATCATGGGGGTCATTTTGTGACTCTTTGTGGTTGCTTTGCATATCTTTTCGGGATCTTTTTGAGACTCTGCCCCAGTAGGTGCATGTTAATTAGAGTGACATTTTGCAGGTGAAGACCAGGGGGGGCCCTGACACTTGTCCAGTCAGCCCTTTTCATTAATCCACCCACACCTCTACTATGATCCTGTGTTTTTCTCCATTTCTTCCATGACAGATAAAGTGATCCTGATCAAAGAGAACAAGACCTGGGAGGAAGCCTTGAATTACTGCAGAGAGAAACACTGTGACCTGGTCTCCATCACCAACCATGACCAGCAGAGATGGGTCCAAGAGAAAGCCAAGAAGGCTGACACTACCCACGTCTGGCTGGGACTGCGCTACACCTGCGTTATGGATTTGTGGTTCTGGGTCAATGACAATGTGGTCTGCTACCAGAAGTGGGCCTCAGAAAAAAAGACTGAGAGCTGTGACAGGGCTGCAGCCATGAGCAGAGAGGAAGGACATGAGTGGTATGAAAAGGCTGATAATGACACATTCAATTTCATCTGCACTGTAAAGTAAGTTTCCCAGGTCAGTGGTTGAAAGCAGCAGAAAGATTCTTAACAACAAAACATAATGACAAAATAGTTTTTTGTCACGCCATCTCCTTTTAAAAGGCAAAGTTAATGTAGGGAAAGATCATACTTTGGAAATGACTTGGTTAAGGTGTATCTTTTATTCTACTTTGTTGTGTGTGTGTGTGTGTGTGTGTGTGTTAGCATATTAATTAATTGAATGACAATATACTGTAGCAAGTATACGAATCACAGCTTTGGGAAGGTAGAACCAAAAACAGACTTGTTAACTGCAGATTAGACCTTTAAATGACCTTCTTGGTCATAAGGAGCGGACAGACATCAGCAGTCCAAAACAAGCAGTGGTCATTTGTTATTCGATGAGGATGTTGTCATATTTTTCTCTTAAAGTGTGGGCTTTTTATGCGTCTCTTGAGGTTGTATTTTGCACCCTATCAGTGTAAAGAGGAAAAAGAGGAGACACCCCAGGTAAGAAGAGTAAATTTTTTTAACATATAGATGTCACCTTAAAACTTTCTCAGGTCTTTTAATGTTTTACATTAAGGCTTTTTTTTGTTGCATTAAAAGTTTTCCGAAATTTGATGTTTAAATATGCAAATGAGGCATTATTTAAATAGATATGCACTGTTTTGCATACAGAACAAAAATCTGAACACTGGATAAAACCAGGTCTAAAATTCATGTTTCATTTAGTTGACTTATTAAGCATCACATCCAAAAATTCTGTAAACAGCCATAAAAAAAATATTTTCGGCATATTTTTAGGAATAAAATGTAATATAAATCAGGGTATGACTGATGTATAATATAAACAAGTCTCTCTGGGAAAACCTTCATAAAATAGATATGACACTATAAAGTTTGGTGTATGGAAGTGCTTATGAAGTGGAGATTTTTGGCTCAGAGTATGACAGATAATGAATTTTGAGAAAATGGCATTTAAAGCTATGTATTTTAAAATTCCATGCATGACACAACAGGGAAAAATTTTACCTAATACATGTCACCATGAAACTTCCCCAGATGATTACTTACATTAAGACGATTATTTTTATTATGTTTTCACCTTGGGTGTCTCGCCTAAATACCGTAAAACTTCAATTAATAGCCCGGGCTATTATTTGCTTCAATCACTGAACTCATCAGGCGTACTGTATGTTTGGTACAGGCGTCTACTGTGTATCGGACAGGCCTTTAATTCCTTTTAAATTAACTGTATGAATATTACTTGTAAAAAATTAGGCTTTGAATAACATGTCAATATTGTGTTATGTTATGACACTTGTTTTACGCTATCTGGCATACCGACACAACACCACTTTATCGTTGGAACGGACACATATTCTGACTTAATGACAGCTACAGAGGAAGGTCACCACTTGTTTTTTTGTCATGCCAGTAACTCTGAATGAGTCTTCTCCGGTGTTCAAGGTTTCAGTAAAATGAAAAGAACCGAGTTAATGATGTGTAGCATCTCCATATTGACATAAGTTTAAACATTAATAATTATATGCCTGATCTAAACAGCTAGCTAACGTTAGCTCAAGTGGGTAGTTAACAATTCTGTTTGATACCTCTATAGAAATGAACTGCTTGGCAACCAGACCAGGCCTCTAATTGAGACAGGCCTTTATTTGTCACAGTGTGTAGCCACACCAGGCAGTAAAAGAGACCGACGGCTTTTAATTGAAGTTTTACGGTATAGTAACCGATATTGCTTTGCTACAGTAAACATTTTATGTACTCACTTTGGAATATTATATAAGTTTGGGTTAAGATGATGTTTAAAATGTGTAAAATCATACTTCTGTGATTATCATATTTTTGAGTTTAATGTGAACAGATAATTGATTTCTGTGATTCTAAATAAAAACGGTTAAATAGAGGAGCGGTTCTTTGATATATTCTTTATGTCCAGCATTTAAACTGATGCCTAATTTGAGAGTGAAAATGCAATCTAATGGACTGAAAAAGAGCAATATTTAACAATTAAAAAGAAAAAAAACATATGTTAGAATACAGTGGCATGCAAAAGTCTGGGCACCCCTGGTCAGAATTTCATTTACTGTGAGTAGTTAAGTAAGTAGAAGATGAACTGATTTCCAAAGGGAAGTTAAAGATGAAACATTTCTTCAATATTTTAAGCAAGATTACTCTTTTGCAGTTTCATAATAACATTGCAAGGCTACAGATCACAGTGTAAAAGTGAACCACCACATCACTGGTGATCGCGAGAGAAGACAATGAATATAAAAGGGAGACTTCACCGATACAGTGTGTGCAGATGGACAGTGTTTGGCTTCGCCCCTGAAGTTCATCCTGTACCTCCCTGTTGCATTAACGTTAGCAGTCTCTCATACTGCTGTTCTCTGCATATTCCTCACTGCTGAGGCAAATTATTTGCCCCAAGGCTTCATTAAGTCCAGTACAACTATAGAGCACACTGTGTTTCGGATGGGCACAACGTGCTTGTTACTTTTGCTGTTGATAGCCCACACAGCTGTAATGTGGATGTAGCGTGGTTTGCAAAACAATGGAGTAAGAGGGACAAGAAAAGCGCGAGCAACACCCCAAAAAAAAGGACAAAGTGTCAAGGCTGTGGGATCATTAAAAATTAAAACAAAAAGAAAACAGCTCAGTGTGTATTGCAAAAATGGAGTTAGCATATCACAATAGCACGTCCTCAATGCTACAACTAGTGATGGCCAAATGAGGCCTCATGAACCACTGTCTTTATTTTCTGAAGCCACCAGATGGTGCTGTCTGTTCAACAAAG